>NC_141689.1:271962885-273238385 GCF_964263255.1 Lissotriton vulgaris | reverse complement strand
CCAGGTGGATTCAAAATGTTCTTGAGGACTTTAGGTATCAAATACAGGACCGGTATTATGGGATTGTCGTTTTTCAGAAATTTATACTCATCTGCTGACAATAGCCCCGCACTTCTCCAGGCATGAGCACAATTTACATTACAGAAGAACACATTCATTTGTGGTAGGCACAGGGAGACAAAGCGATTTGCCTGGAATCACAGGATGTTGAGCTGATGCCGAGATTCGAACGTAGCTCCCCAGCTCTAAAGTTCACAATTCTAGAACTTCTGGTGGAAGGTGTGTCTAAAAGTGTATGTCGGTGTTGGCCATCAATGAGAGAGACCTGTGCATTTTTCAAATGGGTGGTGAAAAAATATGAGTATGTTGCTGGAGATGTGGGCCACCGTGGCACCAATGTACATACCAGAAAAGGGTAAACACCCATTATTCCGCAACTTTCTTTCTGCATACCATCACTCCGCATACTTTCATTAGGAAAGTACCAGGACTCTGCAATGCTATTATAACGCATGGCATTACATTTTATATGCTTTTACCACGCATACATTTACAACGAAATTCGTTGTAAATGCATGAATGGTAAAAGCAGGTTTTATTTTTAATGTTTGGATAAGGTAAGTATGGGTATAGGGGTATATGTTTTGGGGTACTGAGGTATATGTTTTGGGGTGTTTGGGTACTTTAGGGGTTCAGATATAGTTTTGGGTTATGGGGTACAGGGGTATTTTTAGGGTTCAGGGCTAGGTTTGGGTTTTGGGGTACAGGGGTATTTTTAGGGTTCAGGGGTAGGTTTGGGTTTTGGGGTAGAGGGGTCTTTTAAGGTTCAGGGGTAGGTTTGGGTTTTGGGGTACAGGGTTATTTTTAGGGTTCAGGGCTAGGTTTGGGTTTTGGGGTAGAGGGGTATTTTTAGGGTTCAGGGGTAGGTTTGGGTTTTGGGGTTCAGGGGTATTTATAGGGTTCAGGGCTAGATTTGGGTTTTGGGGTACACGGGTATTTTTAGGGTTTAGGGATAGGTTTGGGTTTTGGGGTACAGGGTATATTTATAGGGTTAAGATGGGTTAGTGTTTAAGGGTGTTGGGGTATTTTAAGGAGTAAGGGTGGGTTATGATTATGGGGTGCTTAAAGGGAGCAGGGTGGGATTAGCACACAATATGAGACATGGCATGAACGTACCACACGCCCCCAGCGTTTGTCACGCCCCAGCACACGCCAACAGCACAATGCAGACACGCCCACAAGGGACTACTTTGCTGGCACAGTTCTTTTACCTTTTAAATGTATATGGTGGGCGTCTGCATAGCCTATGTCCTTCTGCTGCAACTGCCCTTTCCAACACTGTATTGGGTGTTGTGATTGGTGCTGTGGTTCCTGAGATTACCAGCCTCAAAGGGTTGGGCTCTCTATTATATTAGTATAGTATAGATAAATGAAGTAATCCATTTTACCCTACCTCTATGGAAAGTGTTTTTACACATGTGCCAATTGTGTCAGTAACTTCACTATGTCTATTATGTAACGGCATCTTGCACTTTACCGCCACGACCGAACCACCGCCCCCCACCACCACCCTCCGAGCCTGGACTCCGATCAGCACCGAAGACACCGTCCGCACGATGAACGCCATCCACTCCGGATCTCCGACCGACCCCTGCCCTCACCACGTCTTCAACAAGGCCGACGCTGTCATCGCACCCCACCTGCGGGACATCATCAACACCTCCTTCGATACCGCTACCTTCTCGGAGAGCTGGAAATACGCCGAACTCAGCGCTCTACTCAAGAAACCATCGGCTGACCCCACCGACCTCAAGAACTACCGCCCCATCTCGCTGCTCCAGTTTCCTGCAAAAGTCATCGAGAAGACAGTCAACAAGCAGCTGGCCGCCTTCCTCGAGACGAGCGGATCCCTCGACCCCTCGCAGTCTGGCTTCCGGGCCAACCACAGCACCGAGACCGCCCTGATCGCAGTCACCGATGACATCAGAGCGCTGCTCGACAACGGAGAAATAGCGGCCCTCATCCTCCTAGACCTCTCCGCGGCCTTCGACACAGTCTGCCATCGTACCCTAGTACAATGCCTCAGCAACGTCGGAGTCCAGGAGAAGGCACTGGAGTGGATCATCTCCTTCCTCGTCGGGAGGACACAGAGTCCACCTACCCCCATTGAGATCTAAAGCCTCCGAAGTTATCTGCGGCGTCCCTCATGGCTCCTCGCTCAGCCCAACCCTCTTCAACATCTACATGAGCCCACTCGCAGACATCGCACAACGCCAGCACAACTTCAACATCATCTCCTACACCAACGACACCCAGCTGATCCTCTCCCTTACCAACGACCCCGCCACCGCCAGAGCCAACCTTCACGAAGGGATGAAAGAGGTAGCCGAATGGATGAAGAACAGCCGCCTGAAACTGAACTCGGAAAAAACGGAAGTCGTCATCCTGGGATCCTCACCCTCCGCCTGGGACGACTCCTGGTGGCCCCCCGCCTTAGGCAGCGCACCCAAACCAACAGACCACGCACGAAACCTGGGCTTCATCCTGGACTCCTCCCTCTCCATGACCAGACAAGTCAACGCCGTCTCTTCGTCGTGCTTCAACATCCTGCGCATGCTACGCAAGATCTTCTGGTGGATCCCCATCGAGACCAGGAAGACGGTCACCCAGGCCCTCGTCACCAGCCGTCTGGACTACGGCAACACCCTCTACGCCAGAACCACCGCCAAACTCCAGAAGAGACTCCAGCGGATCCAGAACGCCTCAGCAAGACTCATCCTGGACATCCCCCGTCGCAGCCACATCTCCGGACACCTGAGAGATCTGCACTGGCTCCCGGTCAACAAATGAATCACCTTCCGTCTCCTCACCCACGCACACAAAGCCCTACACAGCCAAGGCCCAGGATACCTCAACAGCCGCCTCAACTTCTACGCTCCCAAAAGCCAGCTTCGCTCGACCAGCTATGCCCTCGCCGCCGTCCCCCGCATCCGTAGAACCACCACAGGGGGACGGTCCTTCTCCTACCTCGCCGCCAAGACTTGGAACTCCCTCCCCACCAACCTTCGCCTGACCCAGGACCACCTCGCCTTCAGGAAGCACTCAAGACCTGGCTGTTCGGGCAGTAACAGACTCTCCCCCCCCCCCCAGCGCCTTGAGACCCTCTGGGTAAGTAGTGCGCTATATAAATTCGATGATTGATTGATTATGCCAGCCCCCATGACGGTGTCATGTGATCAAGGCTTCGTTAAGCCGAAACGGGTCATGGCAGATTGGTGTTGGGCTAAAGAATAAATAATTTGCACCAATTCCTGGGTCTCGTTTCGTCTGTTTGGCTGAATTGCTGAGTTTGGGCGTAGATATATATCTATATCTATCTATCTATATAAATATATATATATATTCAATGAAATCCCGACCACTTCCAGAGAGCCCCTGGCAAAGAAGGAAACCCAGGCCTCGGCAGCAAAGTTTTCAGGCAAAAAATACTTTGTCACCCCTCACGACTCACATTCAGCTTAAACTGCGCAATTTTTTTCTTTATATACAATTGGTCAAAGTGCACACCTGGGTTGCATTAGAATAACACTCACAAGGTCATACAGCAGTGTAAAAAGATTTGTCAACATGATGTGCAAAGTATTTCTTCTATACCCGACACAAATGCATGCATAAACGCTATTTAAATTTTTAAAAATTCTAAATGCTTGTGTATTACACACATAACATTAATTTTTATAAATATAACGAGTTTTCACAACATTGGTTAAGATACAAAAAATAAATGGTGCATAAATGCACAAGAGTTTCTATCTGGATAAATCCATATTGTATCAGCCTTATATTTTAACATTACATTTCTGCGCTGCCCATGTGCATAGTAAGTATAACCAGATGAATCCAGGTAACCAAAGTACCCAATAAAAGTGCTTAGTGCAAACAAATCCTAAAATAAGGACTACCAAGACAGTGCAAAAAACAGTTGTGTGCAAATTAGCATAAAGAAGTGCAGTGCAATATTAAATATAATAAAACCTTGATTATTATAATAAAATACAATATACAGTTAATAGCAAGCATGTATTATAATTTATCATTAATAAGATACTAACCGGTAAAATATTAAAATTGATAAAATTATTCAAAAATTACCATATTGCTAAAAACCAGTACATTATAAAAACAATAATGAAGGCAAGGTATGGAAAAGGTATCAACTGACTTTTTGGAAATACTTACACATATATGTTGTTATTGGAGGATTAACAGAACAACTGATTTGTAACCAACAATAGACCCTATTGTATCCTTACAGAAAAGGGTGCATATCTTCTGTATTGTTTAACCCCTGTGGCCATTTACTGTCAAACTCTAATATAGATTTCAAGTTGCCTAAGTAGACGCTCTCGATTGCCACCCCTCTTGGATTTCGGAATGGCACTGACAACATAATATGATAGACAATTAATGTCTTTCCCATGACAGCTAGCAAAATGCCTGGCTACAGGGTAAGCAGGATCGTTGTGTAATATTGCCCTTTTGTGCTGCAAAATTCTAACATGCACTGGCTGCGTAGTACTACCAATGTAGGTTAGCCCGCATGTGCACGTCAAAACGTAAACAGCATGATCGGTTTTACAGTTGTAACTGCCTCTGATCGGAACAGGAGACGTCTCAAAGGGTGTACGATAGCTTGTCTTGCCACACCCAAATTTGCAGGCTCGACAAGAGGTACAGCGCCTAAAGCCATTAGTGGTATGTAACCAAAGCGGCGGTTTTCTACTTTCTGGAGAGTTTTTGTTAAGTTCAGTGCCCATCGACTTGCCTCTTCTAAAGGTAATTGATGGTACTTTGGCCAATCTTTCTTGTAACATCACATCGGTCAAAACAATTGGCCAACCTTTAGTCATGATGGCTCTAATCCTTCTCTCTTGCCTAGAAAAGTGGTAATAAACCTAGGATTATCAGAAACTTCCTTTTCTGAATGTTTGTCAGTATGAATCTTAGTGAACAAGGTATTTCAGGGGCGTTCACTAGCTTTGGTAATGGCATTTGGAATAACTTTATTGCTGTATCCTCTGCTTTTGAGACGCTTGCACATTGCCTCTTGACATGTTAAAAAATCTGCATGGTCACTACAAATGCGCTTCAGTCTTAAAAGTTCACCATACGGGATACTCGCTATAAGATGTTTAGGGTGGGAACTTTCAGCATGTAATGTTATGTTCCCAGCTGTGGGTTTACGGAATAGCGTGGTACATATATATACACACATATACACACATATATATATATACCGCCGCAAACGCAGGTGGCAGGCCAAAGAAGCAGCGTTCCAGAAAGCAGTGGAACAAAGCACAACCACCTCAGCCTCAACAGTAGTTACAGAGACTGTCCATCCTGACGCCCAAGCAGTTATTAATCTATCGGACACGATTCTGACTCCTAAGGAAACTTCTATATTATCGTTGGGTCTGTCCTACAGTCCTAAAGGAGATTTTGATTATGCAACTACCAAAATAGACATATTCAAGTTTGTGCGTAAACTCAAACTTCGCAAACATTTTGCTACGCACACTGGACCAGATCAGAATTCTGCCAATACAATTCAAGCAACTGCTCCTACAACAAATGCATCGAGTGGTGATAGTGACACTGTAACGTTAGGAGCAGCCTTGACACAAGAATTATTTGAACTCCAGCAAGAGGAATTGTGTCCAACTACAGAGAGTCAGACAGCACTTGGCGGTGAACCTTTACCTACTGTCTGTTCAACTCATTTCAAAATAAAATCCAAATTCTGTCCCCTGATGCTAAAAGACAATGTAGACATTTTTCATGACTGTGTCACCTCACAACTAAAGGAGTTACAGATCAAGACTGCCAACTTATCTAAGCGCTACAACCATAGAGACCGAGAATTCCACACTTTGATTAAAAAGCTCAGAGCAAACAAAAATTTGGTGATCAGACAATCGGATAAAGGGGGTAATGTGGTCTTATGGCCGCGTAAAATGTACTTGGAGGAAGCCCATAAACAACTCAACGATCGGGAATGTTACAGACGCATCTCTATGCAGGAGGCTTTGAAGGCAAGGAATGAAACCTATCTCAAACTGTCTGCCTGGAGAAGCAAGGGCTTGATTTCAATGGATGAATATTAGTTCCTTAAAAAAGATTACCCTGTCATACCGGTTATCTATTTCATCCCAAAAGTACATAAGAATTTACAACAACCCCCGGGTAGGCCCATAATATCTGCTTGTAACAGCCTGCTGGAAAATATGAGCAGATATATGGATTTCTTCCTACAGGACTATGTAAGAGGCCTACCATCTTTCATTCTGGACACCAGTGATCTATTGAGAAAAATTCAGGATTTCAGATGGAGCCCCAACTATGTTCTGGTATCTATGGACGTTACATCGCTTTATACCAGCATATTCCATATTGACGGTTTGAGGGCTATACAACATTTTCTTGGGAAAAGAGACACTTGTTTCCAGGACCATTCAAGAATGTTGTTAGATATGATCACTATCTGTCTTGAGAATAATGTTTTTCTGTTTGCTAACCAGCTCTTTTTACAGACCAGGGGCGTGGCAATGGGGGCCTGCTTCTCTCCCAGTTACGCCTGTCTCCATATGGGGTACTGGGAGGAGCAGGTCCTGATGAAACAACATGCTGCCACTATGAAATCCAATGTAAAACTTTGGTTAAGATACATAGACGACCTGGTGTTTGTATGGGATGGGACTGAAGTAGGGGTCATTGAATTCGTAAAGGAATTGAATAATAACAATCTGAACATTCAATTCACTAACACCCTCAGCAAACAGTCCATCATGTTCTTGGATGTGGAGATCTTTGTCCATGAAGGTAGCCTTCAGACTAGATTATATCGTAAGCCCACAGCAGGGAACACATTGCTACATGCGGATAGTCATCATCCAGCACATCTGATACGTAGTATCCCCTATGGGGAGATGCTTCGTATTCGGAGAATATGTAGCAATGAATATGAATGCCGGCTGGCACAATCCCTCTGTAGGGCTCGATTCATTGAACGGGGCTACAAAACAGAGACTATAGATAATGCTATCAAGAGAGCCAACAAGATCGCTAGAGTTACACTCCTGGGCTCAGGTAGTGTTCAACTAAAGCCCTCCACTGAGAAGTCATGTGAAGAGACCAGACTAATAATGGCATACAATAACCAACATAAAAGTATCCATAAAATAGTCGAAGACAACTGGTTTTTAGTTTCAAGTGATCCTATTATTGGTCCTCTCTTGACTAAACATCCCAGCATTACCTATCGTAAAGCCCGGTCAATGCAAAATAGTCTTGTTTCTAGCAGCCCTGAGGTGATTTCTGGATCATGGCTTAGTGAGAGCAAAGGCTTTTTAAGGTGCTCTACCTGTAAAGCTTGTAAACACGGTATCAGCAAAACGGAGGTCTCTACCCCTCTATCACCTTTTCCAATTAAAATCAAACAGAAATTAAACTGCAAATCTGAGTTTGTAGTTTATGTTCTGGAGTGCCCGTGCGGGTTGAGATATGTAGGTAGCACTCGACCACAAGTGCACAAGCGAATATTACAGCATCTGCGAGCTATCACCCACGCAGATGCGACATATCCTGTAGCCCCGCATTTTGAGAGCAAACATGGAAAGGATGCATCTTTGTTAAGGTATTTTGCGATAGATTATGTTCCTCCCCAGAGGAGGGCCGTGATAGGGAGCCCCTTTTACGCAAATTGGAGACTCGCTACATAATATTACTCGACACCAAGGCACCGCAAGGTCTCAATATTGGGAAGTAGTGAAGTAGCAGCCGTACATGGGATCGAGGACGGGCCCACTTGTGGAGTCCATCCAGGACTTGATTGTGTGCTTTCCGCACTACACTTCCCAGAAGTCTCATTGGAGCCTCCCATCGGCGGGTGAGTTATTACGTATTTGGAGAAGTGTAGCGGGTGCGCACACCGCTTCCGTTAAAGCCCCTGAAGAGAAGCAGATGGAGCTTCGAAACGCGTCGGGCAGATCCATTACGGAGCGGCGTCTACAAGCGGATCCCCGTCCTCACCTACACATAAATAAAGCTGCTGCTCGCGTGCTACTCAATGGTGGACAACCTTGGAGCGAATATGAATATATATATATATATACACATACATATATATATATATACATATATATATATATATACACATACATATATACATATATACATATACACATACATATACACATATATATATATATATATATACACATACATATACACATACACATACACATATATATATATACACATACATATATACATATATACATATATACATATATACATATATATATATATATATATATATATATATATACACACACATATATACTCACACATACACACATGTATATGTATTGCCTACTGGCGGTCGCCAGTAGGTAGTTATAGTTAGGATTTTTTTTCAATGTTAAATCTCAAAATTCTATTTGGAATAACTTTGGCACCGGTTGACGAATCTGCCTGAAAATTTCCTCAAAATGGCCTTGTCGAGCTCCGGTCCTTCCCTGAAAGTTTGGGGGGGATGTGTCAAGCGGGGGCCGAGATAAAAGGGGGGTCCAAATGTTAATTTTCATAGGGCGGTCGGCCTCACTTTTAGCCCGAACGGCTGAATGGATTTACACCAAACATGGCAAAATTGTAGGGACTGGTAGCCCGATGTGCCTTTGCTATGTCTCAAGATATGTGCTCCAGTGGATTTTGAGTAATTTAGGTTCCAAAAAATATATATATCTATAAGCGCGCCCCGGTACGCGCTCCGGTGAGCGCTCCGGACGAGACACGCGACTTGGGCGCAGAAAGCTGATTGGTTCTTGGGTGTCTGTAAACATTCGAAACAGTCCGGAGCGGCCGCCATCTTGTGTCTCTGTAGGATCGAGACTCAAGAGGTGGCCAAAACAAAGGGGAAATTGACCATAAGGGGGCAGGGTGGACCCACCTGACCCCCTAGGTTTGATGTGGGGGCTATAAAAGGGTCCCGCTGGGCAAAAAAAAAAAAAAAGTAGTTCTGAAAATAACTTTTTTTTTAATTCTTTTTGTTTTATATTTTTTTATTATTATTTTTTGTGTTTTTGAACAATTTTATATTTTTGGGGGGTTTTTTAAGGGAACAAACGAAAAACAGGGAATTGGAAATAGCTCAACAGGAGCAAAAAAAAAGAAAAGAATTACTGTTTTCTTTCCTTGCATCATTTGTGGTAGTCTATAGCATTATTTATTAAGGTGACGCTAAGTTCACCTTAGCATAAAGTTTTGCCACAGAAAATGCAAAGAAATTTGACCTTGCCAAATTTTGGCTGAATATTTGGCACCATTTGCCGTTCTTCAGGACCAGAAAGTGAGAATACTGAAGAGGAAGTGCTGGCCACAGGGGGTGGGTTGGTACGAAGTTCTTGGACTTCAGCCTGAGCTTAATTATTGGGATACCACTTCTCCATGTGGCGGATCATGGTATAATTCCCAAAAGAATATTTCTTTGAGGGATTGCCCCTGGAGAGAACTTGGTCGCATACAAGACAGGTGACTTTGGGGGCGTTCACCTTTTTTTGGTCATCTGGAAAAGAAAAAAATTGCCAAATGAAGTGCACTTTAACGTGCCTTTGTCTGGGTTCTTCTGGGAGGAAGCGCCTTCGTTGTTGATCCTCCTCCTCCTCTTCTTCCTCCTCCTCTTCTTCTTCTTCTTGTCCTCCAAGAAACTGTGGTGGTGGACCTTCTTTTCTTGGTGGTGGGGGTGGACCAGCTGCAGCAACAAGTGAAGCCATTGTCTCCTCCAAAATAGCTCTTGCTCTCTCAATGAAGTAAGAATGAGGAAAAAAGCAGGGGGCTTTCATTATTTGGAGAAAAAAAAATGATGAGAACCAATGAAAAGTGTTATTTTCAAGTCACATGACCCGGCGCGCTTATGTTACGAGCTCCGGGCCGCGAAGCGCTTCCGGGTGCATTTACGCAGCGCGTCATAAGACGCATCACGCGGCTACGCGATACGTCACGCTTATGCGACGCGTCACGATGTTGTTTTCGATTGCGACATGGGCGCTAACGGGACGCTTCCCGGTTCGCTTCAAAATAATACGCTTTCCGGGGCGCGCACCGGGAGCGCTCCAAGACAAAAAAAAAAAATTAAAAAAAATATTTTAAAAAAAATTGAAAAGTTGTAAGGACTGGTAGCCCGATGTGAGTTTGCCATGTCTCAAGATATATTCTCCAGTTGTTTTTTAAGAAAATTAACTTTAAAAAAATATATATTGGCCTACTTTGGGCTTTATGTTAGAGCCCAAATGTAGCCCAATGTAGCCCAAAGAGGGCCACCAGAGACAAAAAAATACAAATGTAGCCCAATATCAGCCAGATGTAGAGCAAGTATAGCCATGACAGCATGTACCAGAGTGTTCTAAAGAACAACTAGAGCGCTAACAGTCTTACTTATAAAGTGAGACTTTTAGTTAGGAATTAGCATTAAAAAACCTTTGAAATTCACTGAAAAAACCATAGGTTTCACACCAGTTATAGTTAGCTGGAAATTTTACTGACATAAAACCATTGAAATTCCCACGTTATAGTTAGTTGGACTCACTATAACTTGCGCGTGTAATGCACTGCTGATGACATCACATATTACATCACTCATGACATGGTCAGTGACATCACTGATGGAACTGCATAGTTATTACCTGCTTCTGGTCACAGGTTACATCTGATCTCAAGAGGACTTTAAACAGACAGGACATGCACACTGCTGAAATTTGCCTGCTTGGTTTATATGCCCACCAGACAGTGAGGAAGGCTGGTAACGGATTTGTAGGTGTAGTCCAAGTGTCGCCCATGGGGACATAGCAATACACTGAAAGCACCTGGAGGGCCAATCTCATAAGATTGAAAAAAGAAGTGGAGACTTTGGAAACACCTGAAGGTGTGGCCCTACAAATGGAATGTGTAATGTGCCACTGGCAGCACAGTGGCTGGAGGTACTTGCAACCTTTATGGAAGCGGAAGAGTTTGGCACCCTCTACTCTGCTTGATATGGAGGCATTGTGGGTGAAAAATGCTGCCTCAATCTGCAGTGTTGAGGATTGCTCTCACCCACACATGCGAATGAGACGTTTACAGTAGGTAGGTCAGAGACTAGTAAGGCTACATGAACATAATAAAAGCTAATCTGGACTTGTACATGATTTTCTGTTGATAAAAACCTAATAAAACATCAACATAAAAACAGGTAGTGACACCTCCAAACAATTGCAGCTATTTCATTAAAAAAAAAAAATAATAATCGCTGGTCTCATGTCCGTTAAAGAATATGATTCTCAAATTTTCTCGAACCGCAACCCAGTATTTAGAAACACTGCTCTAATAGATGGAGAGGTACCTTTAAGGACAACAGCAGTATATCCTCTCTCTGCAGGTATTCCAAAGATTACTATGTGTTTGAGTGCACGCTCAAAACAGAGAATAAAGGGAAGCTTGTGCCCTTCTCAACAGTCAGTAGTCACTTAGTCAACCACACTAGATGGCCAATTAGAGAACAAAATACCAGAGAAACTTTTCCTACAACCACCATCTCCATTCCAGCTTAAGAGTGAATACAAAAACCCTACGAATTGGGGTCTGCTTGAAAACAAAAGCAACCAAACAGGTGAAAACTCTGAAGCACATGCGGCTCACTAAAGAACATTGCCAAAATCTTAGCTTTATTTATTTAGGATCAGATACATCCAACCGATACATGGTATCTACTAGGAAACAAGAAAAGTGGTATTCTAATACCGATCGGAACATGATGCATAATTAATGTAGTGTGTGTTTGGTACTGGAGGTGAACATGCAAGCATGCTCACATTATCCTATCATCACAGCATGTCAAATAGTTTGTTTTAGTGTGCTTCTACATACTTTCCAGAAGAGTACAAATTACAACAGGGCATTTGTAAGCGAGTGGTTAAAAAAATTAAATTGGCACTTCTCAACTCACCACTCTTTTTTCCCTGAAGTCTATTCCAACAGTTGTGATGAATTTTGGGTTGAATTTGTTGTCTGTATATCTGTAAAGGAATGTGGTCTTGCCAACTCCAGAATCTCCAAGGGCCAGGAGTTTGATCAGATAGTCATAATCCCCATCAGTCATAGTGCTACTCTTGGTACACCTGCAGAAGGGGAAAAACGTTGTTTAAAAAGACTTCCTTATAAAATACATCACAATGAACTGGCTGGAATACATCTCCATCAAAGAAAGTATACAGAAATATCAGCAGTTCATATTATGTGCTAATAATAAGTCATCACCTTTTGTAAAGGCAACACATATCAAGTTGGAGCAAATGTTTTGTCACTCCTTGTTTTTAAATGTACCCAGGTATAAAATATTAAAACTCTATAAAAATGGTTGAAAGCCATAACTGATTGTAGTTCCCAATACTCTCTAGTGTGTTCACAGAAGCTAAAAACCATCCAGTATGATCAACTGCACATGCAATTCATGGTATATTTCGGAAGTTTCAAACAGTATTTCACGTTATTTCAATATGCAAACGAAGGCGGTCGTAACTTTGGGCAATGAAGATCACACAACCTTCAGGTACATATTTTGTCCTTCCTTAATAGAATGTCGGTTGTGTACTCTGTGTATGAACGCTGGGGGTGAGCATAGCAGCTGAAGATGAAACAGATTGTTGTGCAGAGGACCTTGGTTGTGTTGGACCTGGCCCTCCCTGCAGGGTCACCCCCAAACTTTGCCTTCATCTCATGTTTTCTGACCTGTTTTTTGTTGGTTTCAGTACTCTACACACTTTACCACTGCTGACCAGTCCTAAAAGTGCTTGTGCTCTTTCCTTTAAATGTGGTAAAAATTGTCTTGCACCCAATTGGCACATTCCATTTACTTGTAAGTCTGTAGTACTAGAGCACTGCCAGTGAAGCTCTGCCTCGAACAAACGCTACTCGCCAAATATTTTAATTGTTTAATTGCTGCTGCACTTACTTTTAATTCTGTGTTCACATTTTACTGAAACAGTATTCTGCATGAATGGGTTCTTGTTGAGCAGTTAACACGGGGTAATCTGCACTACCGTACAGCGCTCTGGTTAGAGCATCACCAAGGGATCGTATAGTGGAGGCTGGACATCGGAGCCATAGAGTTTTAGCAGAGGCGGGAGGTCGGCGGTCTAGTTTCGAACTCCACCCCTCTACTTCAAATGACCACGGCGGGCCGGGCGCGCCAAAGGCAAACCCGTCTGCGCACGTCCAGGCCCAGAACCCCGCAACACAGGTAAATATACCCACTCCAGTAAGCAGCTTCTAGCCATCACCTTTTTATAGGATTACCTGCAAACAATGTGGATACGAGACATAAACTAACCGGACAAGACCAGTTTGGCTAAATACCTCTAAAGAGAAGATGGAACTGATCAATGCCCACTCTATCCCAAAACATACCTAAGACATTAGAATCATGCTAGAGGAAGAGCCCCTAGACAGATTGTTTATAACTGAAAAACTTAGCTAAATGTTAGCTCAGGCCCAGACATCCATCTTGCCCTTCCACTGGGCTACCAGCTACACAGGCTAGACGGATCAGACATAATTGGGGGCGGTATTGCTATTATCGCAAAAGACTAATTTAAATGTTCCATATCCCAATTCTCTCTTACAGAGTGTGAAATCGCCCAATTTCACATTGCCTCATCTCCTACCTGTACACTGTCAGGAATACTTCTCTACAGGCACCCAGACACTAGCAGTAGATTTATAGAGGCACTACCCGACTGCATATTTAGCTCACAATGGAAAGGGCCTAACTGACGATTCTTAGCGACTTCAACCTCAACTTTGACAAATACAATACCCCCCACATCAGACGATTGCAGGGTGACGTGGAAGCATTACAATTAACCCAACTCATATCACCTACGCACGTGAAAGGGCACATATTGGACCTCATCTTCTCCAACGACCCGCAGATCATAGTTTCCAAACCTAGCCGAGTACCTTGGTCAGACCACTCTTTAATCAGGTTCAGATTACCTAAACCTTTGCAACCGGAAAAAATTTAGTACAAACCATCACCACTAGGAGCTGGTCCAAATTGGACCCTAAACCCTGGCAGGCAGTCCTGAAGAACAATAACCCTATCTTTTCCGGAAATATAGATGAGAAATACCAGCAATGGGAAAACTGAATCACCCAATCAGCCGATATCTGTGCTCCCAAGAGAACTCTTAACAGTAAATCTCACCCCAAAATTACCCCATAGAACTGATTATGGGGTAATTTTGAAAAAACAATGCAAGAAATTAGAGAGACACTGGAGAAAAAATGACCATTCCCTCAAGTCTGAATACAAACTGCTAATCAGAACTTATCACAATGAAATTAAGACAGCCCAAGCTAAATATTATGAAGGTAAAATAGCTCTGGCAGCAAATTCACCCAAAGAGCTATTTAAAGTAGTCAAAACTTTGACCAACCCTCATGAAAATACCAATGTCCTCCCTACATCTGTCAAGAGATGCAACGACATAGGAGCCTTTTTTTCTAAAAAAGTTACAGAAATATATGATCAGTTCCCTAAAAACAGGGAACATGCCACAGCTAAAATAAGATACCCTCAACTGCTTCATTAATTCATTTTCCCCAGATTGGAGGAAGAAAATGTCTGACAAGTTAATTAGGAGTATCAAATCCAGCTCTCCCGCGTCTCCTAGCGGAGACCCTCTTACCATCGGTGACTGAACAACTCAATATATCCCTAGATTTAGCCCAAGTCCCCAAATCGTGTAAGCAAGCAATCATTAAGCCGCTACAAAAGAAATTCAATCTCGACCCTACCATTTATAATAACATCCGCCCCATTTCCCTCTTACCGGATGTTGGTAAACTTTTGGAGAAGCAAGTTCATTATTCACAGACCAATTTCTTAGAGACCAACAACATTCTTCATCCCCCCCAAATGGGCTTCTCTTGACTGTCACTGAGGAGCCTAAGTCGATACTCGATGAGGGTGGGTCAGCCGCCATCCTCCTGCTGGACCTCAGTGACACATTCAACACCGTTGATCACACTATCCTAAAATGGAAATTAGGGGAAGTTGGAATTCAGGGTAAAGCCTTGGATTGACTTGCCTCCTTCTTGGAGAACAGAGCTTTCCAGGTGATGGGAAGGGAATGTATCCCAGAACACCTGCCTATCACATGTGGTGTCCCACAGGGATCGTCCCTTAGCACAACTTTATTTAATATCTATGTACGACAGCTGGCAAAGGTGGTGTAGGGATTTGAATATCAGTGGTGACATATGCAGACGACGCCCAGCTAGTTGTGTTTTTTACCAACTGCTCCAACCCTAGCAACTATCAGTCGCCCTCTTGTCTGGAGAAAGTGGTCAACTGGATGTCCCACAGCTGTAACAGCTGAATTGTGGGTAAACCAACCTCATGCTGCTGGGAAGCCTGGACATCCACTCACCCCGGACACGCTGGCACAACTGTATAGGTGATCCACCGATCCCCAAACCAGCCGTAAAAAAAACTTGGAATCTGGCAGGAGCATACCCTCACCCTGGATTGCCAATCCAAGAAGCTTTCAGGAACCGGTTTCGCCCTTCTTAAAATGCTAAGGAAAATCATTGATGTGATTCCTGGGCACCTGATGAAAATTGTGATTCAATCTCTCCTTGTCTTACGTCTGGACTACAGCAACCTGCTGTATTTAGGATCACCAAAGTATGTTATAAAAAGACTCCAAGTGGTACAGAACACGGCAGCTAGACTCCTGCTAAAAATACCAAACTTTGTCTCTGCAAAGGAACCACTTAACCAGCTGCACTGGTTGCCTATCGAAGCCAGAGTTACATTTAAACCCCTCTGCATAACTCAGAGCTATTAACCCCTTCGATGCTCATGACGGACCGGTTCCGTCATGAGCATCGGTTGAGCTGTGCTCATGACGGAACCGTTCCGTCATGAGCCCATTGGCTCATTAGAACCTTCAGCACAGCGCGAGAATTCGCGCCACGCTGAAGGTGTTAATAAAACTGGGCCAGAAAAGTTGAGGAAGCTGATATCTAGGTACCCACCCCAACTACACAACTCTGATCCTCCGAAAAACAACTCCTCAGGACAACCAGAATTAGTAGGGCTAGAGGGGACGGCAGATCTTTGGCCCATCTGGTACCCAAATTGTGGAATGCCCTGCCACTTGAAATCCAAGCTGCATCTAACAAAACCTCCTTCAAAAAAAAGTTAAAGAACCGGCTGTTTCCCAGCTTTTTATTCAGTGGCTCTGCATTTCACTAGAAAAATCTTCCTTAGCTCCAGGAAGCCCTTGAGCAGCCACGCGCTCTACAAATCCCTTCAATAAATACATAGTAAAGTGGTACAAGTGCCCGGGGCATGTAAATTAAATGCTACTAGTGGGCCTGCAGCACTTAATGCCACCCACCTAAATAGCCTTTTTAAACATGTTTCAGGTCTGCCAATGCAGCTTCTGTATGCCTTTTGAAACTGTCATTTGGACATGGCAATTTTTTGATACCTATAAGTAACCCCTAGAGCTTGCCCTACACAGCCCACAGGACAGGATGTGTTGTATTTAAACGTTTAGACATGCACTTTTACATTTTACATGTTTTGGTAGGGAAAAAAACAGTAAAATGTGTTTTTTTATTATTGCAAGGCCTAACTCTCCCATAGGATAACCCACCCCGTAAAATTCTCCAGAAATCAAATTTTTAGAAGACTCATGCAATGAGTATTTCATGGACTTACTAAGCCACAGTTTTGATATCCAGTGATGAATTGTGGACATATGATTACATTCCATGCTAAGGTGGTGTTATAGTCTGATGACTACGTCCTGAAGAGACCCTTTTAATCAGAATGGGTTGAAACGTCGCCAAACCCTCCGTTTTGGTTGGCAAACAATTAAAATGAAGGGACTGTGAATTTTCTAAAACTGCCCTGATAATCAACTGCTTCACATAATATATAAACTATTGGAAATTTTACAGTGACTCATATGTTGTAAATACCTTCACAAATTGAACACTGCGTCTTCTGCACTATGATCTCTGGTGCCACACTTTGCTGCATATGATTTGGCTTACTGCACTGTTAATAGAAACTAACTTTGTCCTGTGCTTTTCTCAAATTAATATTGAAATGAATTGGAATTAGCTTTTAGATAACTCCAAAGCACACATATTTCCATTTTGAATGGATTCCACAAGACTACTGCTCTAACATTAACTGCAAATGGAGCATGCTATAGGACAAGTTCATATGTGACCAAATTGTGATGAAAAACCACCACCCTGGAACACAAGATCGACTGTGGGTGAAAGTGGTACTTACAAAAATGATTAAGCCTGTCAAATCCTGAGAATGATTTTTGACCCTCATAGTCACTCGACAAGTGAAGGGAAAAGTGAGAGATGTCGAAACGTCTCAAGTAATAATATCCTAAATAATCAATTTCCTCTACTCATAAACGATAAGCTATTGACATTATCCAAAAGTGTGAAGTGGTTTTCCACACTGGTCCCCTCGTTTGCCTATGACCAGGTGAATCTGCATCCCAATAGTAGAGCATTCACAGCTTTCATGACATCCTATATTGGTTTCCAGTTTCTTTGCATTCCATTTGGGTTGTCAGCCACTGTTGCACTTTTCCAGAAGCTTATAGCTGACCGGTTTCAGAATGTACAAAGTGTTGCTTATTTTCAGGATGATGTTCTGGTGATGGGCAAATATATGAAATATGACAGACATTTGAAGAAGATGCTGCAAATTCTGAAAAGTGCCTACTTAAGGCAGAATAGGAACAGAGTGGTGATGTTTCTGCAGGGGTCTGGGTGTATGGGATTTACCCAGTGATGTAGCAAGATTGTGTCTCCTGTAGAAGTTGGAAAGAAAATTATTCTTTTGTGTCATGAGTGACACATGGGGATTTCCAAAACAAAGAAGAGTTGTTGGTGACTGGAACTGACATAGAAGTGTAAAGATTTGTACGATTTCAAGATATGCACAGAAGTGTGTGCGAGGGAGCTGATACATAGGCCCTTGAAACCCCCTCTTAGCTCTTTGGAAAGTCAGGCCACAACTTGGGCAGTGATGGGACTAGCAAATACATAATTGTCCTGATTTACAGGTCTTCAAAGTAGGTTAAGTTGAAGGTAGTTAATAAGGTAGATACTATTGGTAATTCTATTTTTTAATGAACTATTCATTAGCACCTTGGCTGCTAGGCGTTTTCCCCCCCTGTGCTGGAAAATGATTGAGTGCATGATTCATGGCGAGCTCAGCTCGTCATCAGCACAGCTCAACTGTGCATCATGACGAGCTGAGCTCGTCATGAGCATCGAAAGGGTTAAAGAAGGTTTACCTGGCATTTTGTTGATGGATAGTAGTATACCGTTTAAGGATGAAAAAACACGTTAGAATGTTTACAATGGCCTGGTAATAAACACAAGGTGACTTTGTTGTACCTTCCTAAGGGGAATGGTGCAGATGACAGATTGAACCACACGATTAAAGGCATAATACAATTAAATTCATGAAGCTTTATTCGGTACATGAAACATGACCATAAAAGCACACAAAAAAAACAGACAAGCAAATAACCAAAGTTTCAGATTGACAATTAGAACAGATATCAGTAGAGATACAGTCCATATAATTTAAAAAAGCATATTTTCCTTGCATAAATACATTTGTTTAAAAAGGAAGCAGTATAAAAACAAATGTTGGCGGAATTCAGATTACATAAACTCATAGCCAGATTAACTGTACACACACCATATTTCAAAAACATTGGTTTCAAATAGGCGATACGAAAATGTATGTACAGTTTACAAAATAGTAAAAAGTGCTCTGTTTAGATACGCCATCGCACAGACATGGCCCTGTTGGATGGCGTTTGAGAATTGGTAGGGCCACTAAATGGTGTTACTCCGAACCTCGGTCTTGTAAGCACAAACTTATGAGATGGCCTAGTCACAGTGGATAGATAAAATGGTGAACCTTCCGAAATGATATATCTATTGTAGAACAAGACAGTGGTCATAGATCCTGCTGCTGACAACCGTTTCCTAGCTCTGCTGGCCAGGAATTTACTTTTTAACTCAGCTTTAGAGATCAAAGATGCAGCTCTTGGGTCAATCAGGACATTAAGACTAAATATTTCTGAGTAACAATCAACAACCTAATTTAACCAGGGAATTTTCCTATAGTGATCCAATGATAAACAGTCTTCAATGATGGCTCTATTAAAAGACTTCTCCTCCTGGAGCCAGATGGAACGCCAAATCAGGAGTGGCCTTAAGGACAATAGGTCACTTAGGTAATAAATATTCAGTTCCCGGTCGATCAGCTCAGTTGGGGCGGTCGGGGGTAGACAGCAGCTTTTTCAAAAAGGAGTTTCTCAGTTTGCAAAATTTGGGCATAATACATCTACCACGTACAGGAATGAATGAAACCTACTTCTCCCTCTATCCCAAATACTGCTATATTTAATGTTTATGACAGGGGCTTACCCGTTGGGAAAAAGTCGGAAGTAATAACCGCCTTAGGCTTAATTGAAGCACTGCCAAGTAACATCTTGCCCCTAATAGCGGGAGATTTCAATACGACTTTTGAGCCATTGGGGCATGATGACCTGAGTAACGGAAGAGGAAGACTCCAGATGGGGGATCCCTCAACTTGAGCTGAAACCCATTAATAGATGGACAGAGGCCGCAATACAACTGAAAGGGCTATGTCTGGGCTAGGGCCGAACATCCTTACATAGGAAGGGTGCCAGGACATACGACAATGGAACAAGGTCTAGTCGTATAGATTATTTACTTGGCCACTTGACACTGTGGCATTTCCTTGTGGACATGGAGGTAAAGAACCGCATAGAGCGCGACCATAACCCCTTGACTGCATTGTTTAGATTGGGACTAGATGGAGTGGGAGCAGCAGCACATGGTACATTAGTCTCAGAAATCGCCTTGGTGAATGATGAACGCCACCTAAGTGGTGTAACGTCGCCAAGGACTCCGATGCCTTGACTGCCATTAAGAACGAATTGGATAAGGCATTGGAAATCGTGGGGGCGGATGTGACTAATAGGACAACGAATTCAGATTTTATGGAAGCCCACTCTTATCAATTTGCTAACCTTAAAACGTATTTTTGTAAGCTTAGCATAGTTAGAAAAAAATTGAAGAACAAATCTGAGACATGGTATAAGGATGCCTGCAGGCAAGTACGTGCAGAGTTGGGCCTAGCATTAAAAACTAGGGATCCTAGTAAAATAAGAGCGGCACGAAATAGTTCTAGGAAAACGCAGGCTGGAGCAAAAAAGGCATGGGAGGAGTGCAAATGGCGGGAGCTAAAGGAGGCGTGTGAGTCTAAAAACTCAAAAGCCTTCTGGGATCTTTTTCAATGGGACAGGGGTGGACGCCCGGATTGCCCGCAGAATAATGTTGTGCAAAATTCGTGGGTTAACTACTTTGGATCGCAATATGCTTGTAGTGACAGTGATGAAAAGGACGGTATACCCCCTTTTAGGTTTTATAAAGATACCGTTTTTAGTTTAGGGGATGTTGACAGGGCGCTAGATTCGGTAACTGAGGGACGAGCACCGGGCATGGACTGCGTTCCCGCCGATGTGTTCCTAAATGATAAGCAACGTTGGCGACAATACATTGTTTATTTAGCAAATGCTATAGCACAAGGGATGGCTGTCCCCCAGTCCTGGAAGGGAGCAGAAATTGTACCTGTGTACAAAAAGGAGATAAGTCTTTAGCAGGCAACTATAGGCCCATTAGTCTTATAGACTCTATTCAGAAAATTATGGGCAGTCTTGTTTTGGGAAAAATACAGGCCTGGATGGAGGATAACAACATCTGGAGTCCACTCCAGGCAGGTTTTCGTCCCAAAACAAGTACGATTGATCAAGTTTTTCGGTTTATTATCCGCTATTGGAGGACGGTGGTCCTGGGAAAAGGGACACTGTATGCAGTGTTTGTGGATCTGAGGGCAGCCTTTGATCTAGTACCACGCTGTAAATTATGGCTAGTTCTGGAGGGTTTGGGAATGGCCCCGGAGCGGTTGACTTTGGTTGTCCGCCCGCATGAGGATAACTTTGCTAGGGTACGGTGGGGGCTACGGGGAGAGGTTAGGGAAACTTTCCCAGTTGAGCAGGGAGTGAGTCAGGAGTGCGTTATGGCACCTACCCTGTTCGCACTCTTCGTGAATGGGGTGGCTGACTACCTCTCCTTGGTCCCCACTGATGCCCCCATGATGGCAGGTAACCGTGTTCCAACCCTCATGTTCGCGGACGACACGTTGATAGTCTCCAAAACACCAAACGGCTTCCAGCGGGCCCTCCAGCGGTTTGGAAACTTTTGTTTGTTGCACGGACTAGAAGTAAATACTGCAAAAACAAAAGTTCATGTTCCTTAACGAATGTAAACCTTCCAAGTTCTTTAAACCATTTAGAGGAAGCATATATATATATATATATATATGAATGACCACCCACTAGAGCAGGTAGACGCCTTTGCCCATTTGGGGGCAGAGGGATTTGCGCTGGAACAGTCAACTTAATCTGGCTGTATTAAAGCACCAGCAGCAGTCAGGGCTTCTTCTGAAAAGGTTCAAAACCTCAACAACTAAACCTATAAGCCCACTGATGGAGATATATGGGATGAAGGTCCTACGTTCGGCCGTTTATGGGTCCGAACTATGGGGATTTGAAAACTTAAAAAGCTTGACACTGGTAGAAAATGAGTTTTTGCGAAAAGCTATAGGTGATCCCCCAAAGTACTCCGCTATTACCATTGCTGTGGGATCTTGGGAGGAAAGCAGTTAAAGGCCTAGCTACCCTACGTCCACTATTGTATTGGCGTAGAATATGGACCACCGAGGAACTCCTGCATTATGCACTGGGCCTAAAAGATATTATCGAAAAGGATTCCTTCAAAAAAAATACCTGGCTGAAGGAAATTAGATCCTGCTAGTGAGACTGGGAATGAAAGAACTGTGGGATGATCCATCAAATGCAGTATTTCCCTCCCCAAAAAATATTGAAGGCCAGATACTGGGAGATGATCAACTTATCTACCTGTGAGGTGAGACCCTTCATGCATGTTGTTTTCTACAATTTAAAGCTCGACCAATGATGGAATTATATTGGGATACCATAGAGAAGCCAATTGACCGCAAGTTATACTTTCAATTCAGAGTAGGCACCCTCCAGACATGGCTATTTACAGCAAAATGGGTAGGAATAACCAATGATAAGTGACCGAGGTGCAGGAAAGAGCAAGAATCAGAAAGTCATATCTTGTTTTTCTGTCCACTATAGGTAGCACCCCGACAAAAGTGGGGGAAACCTATTTGCCAATTAATTGGAACTCGGCAACATGAAGAGGCGTTGAGAATATTATCTACAGACCCAAGTCCTCCCACTGCTACAGCTGTAGCAAAGTTTTTGAAATGGGCCTGGGTAATACGTCTGAAGCAGTAACTACCGTAAAATTAATAGGGCCCTATCCTGATCCACCCCAGAATAATAAAACTGAATACGAGGACATCTTTATAATGAATTATGGATCATCAAGTAGAGATTGTTGATTTTAAAAATATTAGTTTATAACTTTATGGTTTTATGCAAATAGTATAATCAACGATAGTTATGTGGTAGTTTAATTGAATTTTAAAATATTTATATTAATGTACTTTGTTATGTTATCTTATGTATTTTATTTTGTAAATATTGGATGTTTGATTAAACACTTTAATGACTTAACTGTCGAATAAAGTTTATGAATCGAAAACCAACAACTTGACATTGTTAGATTTGTTATAACTATTGCAGAAAATAAGTTCTAGAACTTTTTCTGTAAGCCAAAATCCAGCCTCCCAGCAGTCCTCCTCGGATTGGTCAGTCTCTGCCAGAATTAACCAAGCTGTCTTAATGGTTTGAAGTGGCCTGCCTTCAGAAAAAGTATTTCCTTTGGGAAGAGAACTGCAAGCTGCATAGCACAAGACAGAAAGGGGGGAAAGGGCAAAATTGGTCTTCAAAGAGGGAAGGGCAGTTTGGATAGGCAACAGCCTCACCCCCACAGCATGCACCACCAGCCAAACAGTAGCTCCAGTAATCAGGTTAGTGAGGGGGCTGGAAGAGGAGTGTTAGAGAATCTTAGCCACGCCAGTGAGTTGTCTTAGTCAAATCCAACTCTTCAGGAGAGACATTCTCCATTATGGATTTTGGAAGAGTAGTGCTTTGTGGGATAATAATATGCCACACTTTAGAGGAAATGGCCATACATCTGGGTGACACCTTGCATCCCAATGGTCAGGGGTGTCTCTCCCCCCCCCCCCCCCCAGTTTGACACCCAGGAACACTGAATAAATATAGGAGAGTTGACAACATACTCAGATATGCTGCCTGAAACAACTAGTTGAAGAAGGACTGCCCTACTGGAGCCCTGATCTGTAACCAAAGGATTATACTCTGAAGGACTGAACAGCTCCACAATCTGGTGCTATAGCTCTAAGGACTTTGCCTAGCTTCACAAGGATTTAGGAGTGGACTCCCCTGCAAGGGACAGGTGAACATGCATTATCTCTACCATGAAGTCCCCAACTTGGAGTGTGTCCAGGAGACTTAAGAATTTGGCCAGGTGCATTGTGGGAATTGTAGTCCCAACATCCCACGAGCCTTCTTAGAGATTCTAGACCACTGAATTGGTGTTGTGGACACTTTGAACCCTCAACGAGATCTTCTGGAAGATGTTCCAGAAGTTTGGATAAGTAAATTTGGAGCACCTTTTGTAAAGCTCTATAAATTGCCTAGGTGCATTGTTGGAGTTGTCGTCCCAGATCCCAGGAGGCGAACCAGGGCATCTGAGCCCATGGCTGGTGCTGTGGAAGACTTCCCTGGATCAAGAAACACTTAAGTGTACAGAACTCTTGACTTTTTCCAGTCCAGTATTACCTTTAACCCTTGGAGAGCTATTTGCTTTTAAGCGCTAGTTTGACTTTTTATCTTTAAAAATTGATCTCTCTAGCTCGCTACATTGGATTTTTGTCATTATGTCTAGTTGTTTATACAAATATAACCTATTTTATAAATTGGATTTTTATTGTGTCATGGGTCTTATCTAATGTACTGGTGTTTATAAATGTTTCACACCTCTCTCAAGTTAATCCTGTCTGCTCATTGCCAGCTACGAAGGATTGAGTAAGGGAATAAATGTTGAGACTTTGACTTAACCTTTTATTGTATTTGTAGCCTTATTGCTAGTGGTAGTGGTAGTTACCTACGTACACCTACTAATAAACTACTTTACAATACAGGCCCTCTTGACAAATAACTTCAGAAAAATACTTGCTCTTTCTCCAAAATGTACATGTGAATTCCAGAGAAAGCCTGAGCGAGATAAAGTAGACGGAAGAAGAGTGAAGCAAAAATGGCACAAGTCATAACAGCAAGCAGATAAACAGTCATAGAAGATGCACTTCAGAGTATCAAACTGTTATTTTAAGGTATACAAAAAAAAATACCTTTCACAAACATGAAACCCAAGGGTGAAAGTTCAGAATTTGATTCTGAGCAGATAGTGATGTATGGCGCCATAAATGTAGAGTCACCATAGTAGCATCTGCAATGTAGAGCGAATCAGTATTTGAACAATATGGTGATACGGGTAATATGGGTGAGGCCAAAGTAATTACTAGGCTCACAGAAGTGTGCATGTGAGAGAATGAGGGGGAAACAGGGTCTTCCCTGATGAGGGAGAGAAAAATCTTGAAAAATTCTACAGGAAAATGTAAAACATTTCCCTCACCCAAGATTGCTGAACCCACCATTTTCATCAGGGGCCTTTCACGGCATGATGTCATAATCAAACACAATATTATGCCTGAGCAAAAAGTTAATCACACTGGTATAATTTTTGTAATTTCATATAACGAAATTACGCCGTATTCTGTAGTTTCGGGGAGAATTTTAACGGGTAATTTTTTAGGGTAAAACTTCAAATCTGAACGTGAGCAGCAGTATTTTGAACACGAGTGATGGGAAATTAACTCAAAATTCAATTTTTGTGTTAAAATTTTACTTAAACCGACCATTTGGGTCATTTTTTGAGTGAGATGCATTATATGCAATTTTGTGCAATTCTATTGTAGTTTTGCTTAATTATGTTAAAGTAAATTATGCGAGTTGCACACCACTACTCAAAATACAAGCTGACATTAAAGAAATCCACATTTACAATGCATCTTCTTGGTGATTTTTAACAAGTAAGGACTAGGTAAAGAAAACTTTTTTTTCTCTACAATGAATGGGTCATATGATTACAACACTCTGGTCACCTAAATGAGAAGAATCACTCATGCATGCAAGTCAAGTCCTTTATTTGCAGTCTGGTGTGACCACCACCTCCAACTCCAACTCCTTCAGTACCAGTAACTCTTGAAGAATTCAAATACCAACATTCCCCCCACTTTATTCCACAACAGGACAAGGAAACTGACAAAAGAGGATTACATACCGTTTTAATCAGTAATACATCTTGAGGTGTTTAGCACTACCATATATCTCCTTTTAGAAAGATACTTATACAAACATGATTCATTTCTAAATGGGAAGCTATATTCATTAATAATAATAATAGGGAAGTTTGTAAAGCGCCTGGTTACGCACACCGGCGTACCCCCGCGCTGTGATGAGTGGAAATAGCAGGCCCCCCAGAAATGCTCAAATGAGCCTTAATTACTGCCTAAATAGATGAGTCTTGAGCTTTCCCCTGAACCTTGCCTCAGAAGGTTCCAGGCGCAGTTCCAGCGGAAGTTTGTTCCAACCCTTTGCTGCAAGGAACCGGAAAGACCTGCCCCCATAGGGGTCTTTTTAATTTTCGGGATCTTCAGCAGGCCTGTACCTGTGGACCCAAGGGGCCGGGCAGGTCTGTATTGTGTAATCAGGCCCTGTAAAGGCCCAGGTGCTTTGCCCCCCAGAATACGGTGGCACATGCACAGGGCCTTAAACTCAATCCTACTCCTGACCAGAAGCCCGTGCAGTGCCTGCAGCGCGGCCTTCGAGGCAGATCTTATCGGGAGCCTCAGAACCAGCCGGGCTGCGGCATTCTGTAGCACCTGCAGACGATCTAGACTCCCGACTGTAGCTCCCAGGTACAGGAGGTTGCCATAGTCCATTCTCGAGGTGACCAAGGCATGCACCAGCATCCGTCTAGCCTCCATCGGAAGAAGGTCCAGCCCTTCCGCAGAGCTTTCAGGACCCCGAAGCAGACCCCCATCACTCGACCAATCTGTGGCGCAAAAGTGAGGTCCGAATCGAACCATACGCCCAGATTTTTAGCATGTTGGCAAGGCACGGGTGTTGGTCCAAAACAGGCAGGCCACCAAGCCGATGACAGACAGACAGACAGACGGACACCCCCCCCCCCACCACCACCACGAGCACCTCCGTCTTGCTGCCATTCAACCTCAGGCAGTTGGTGGACATCCAGGAGGCCTTGTTCTTGTTTTGTGAAAAGACAATCCCCATCCACCACACTGGATCTACCTATGTGTATCAATCGGATTCCACATCCATGCCCCAATATAACACCACCTTCTTCAACCAGCCACGCGCAATCCTTCCCATTTCCATTCTGAACTACACCTTTCCCCTCAGCCACGCTCACTCTACAATTTGTAATCTGGCTCATGAGCCAAACTTCACCATAATTGAGTCTTGCTGAGCTCGTAAAAATATTCAACCCCTTCAATGGTTCTGCGCCAACGATCGCCCTTCCTTACTTTACCTGGCTTCCTAACTCTAAACATATTTCCTTCTCTAAAATTCCACAGCTTTTGCATAAAGTGCCCTATCCTAAGGTGATGTATACACCAGCTGAGCTTTTCCAATATTTTCCTTCATCACCCTTGCAGAACATTCAATTTGCCTATTCTTTGACACCCAACTAAGATTGTCCTTTATGAACAGAACTCTACCATACATTATCGTGAATGGACAGCGGGTGTAGCACGGTAGAACCAAACCATCTTTTTTTTCCTCCTCATTCCATTCTATTCTCTTCCTCCTGGTCATCAGCAATTAGAACAAGATAAAAACTCTCAACTTCCTGTTTGATTACTAATACGAATTGGCAGCTTTTGTGATTTAGGATTATGTTTAACGCTCACGGATTCACCCATCATAGAATAGAGGGTCCTTCTTCTGCAACAGAAACCTTTCCCAGTGCTTTCCTGTTCTTAAATTCAAAGGACATTGTGCTGTACCCCACAGTCTGTATACGTTTTCCTGTGAAACTATCCAGGCTGATATCCGATGGCTCCCAAATAATTTCAAACACTACTGTGAACTTTTCTACCCAAACCTGTACATGGGGATACCGATTTGCCACCATCTAGATTCTCACTCCACCTAACTTTCAGTTCAAACATTTATTTGTTCCTGCACCCATAGCTTTTCCTGCACATACTAGTTATTGACATGCATGATTATCTGACGCTCAATTAGCTCAACCAAAAATCTAAACTTCTAGACGCCGTTTTATTTTGCTTTCTCCTTTAAAAAGTTAAATCTATCAATTGCAATGAAAATAGTCTTTCTTCCTTCCCAATTTAATAAGGATTCTCCAGGTGTAGTAAGGAATGATTTTGGAAGAATAATGCGAGAGTTGCGTAGCACACGTGTTGAATTAAATGCACTGTCAATTAGCAATATTCGTTCCTTTTGTGTAAATTGTAGCACCTTAAAGTTCTTAACAAGCGAGGTGGCCAAAGAGTTATTCCTAATAAAGTTACGACCAGTTCAATTTAACTTCCTACCAAGAAAATCTCCCCATACACAATTCAGTACCATGTACCGTGGTTAATAAGCAATCCGGTACAAACACGTCTGCATCAGCTTATCATACAATGAGAGTATACGCTCCGCTCTCAATACGGAATTCCCTGGTTCAGCTTAGAACTCTAACACCCACAGCGCCCGGGTGCCGTGTCATACCGCACCAGCGACACTTAATTCCTGTCAGCACAACAATAGGTATGAAACCGCATACTCTCAGCACAAACAAAATATATTAAGTGTCCTCATACAACAAACGTTAAGCAAGAGTTTTTCCTTGCAGGGTACAACACTTCACACCCGATGACAGATGAATTAAATTGTGTCCATTGGTGATGCTTCGAGGACCACTTCTCCTCCAAGCACAGATTCAAGCGCATGAGTACAGGATTTGTTCACTATTTGTATTGTACTGCGAAAATCACCACCTGTGCAACCCTCACTTTCATTGCTCTCAAGCTCCTTAAAGTTGCAAGCAGTCCCCAGTGTGCTGCATCCAACTTTGTAGTTCCCCTTGTGAGCAGCAGCTTCTCTGCACTCACTGGATCTCCATCCCTTGGCATCGGTCTGCAGGGCTGGACGTAGTCACCAAATATTGTGGCGTCCCTAATGAGGAGTCACACTCGCAAGTAAGTTGAGACAGACGACCTGGCTAGTAACAATGCACAACATATGGTACAGTAACAAATTCACTAGAGCACGTTTCATTAAGCTTAATTGTTCACACAGGGATGGTATTTAAAGCTGTTTTTGTTTCCATTTTAGAAAACCATTTCACCCAAGAAACCGTAACCACTATTGTATATCGCCATGAACAGAGCATCTATCCGAATGTTGAGGTCTAGGCATTGCTTCATTTAGGGGGAAATTCTAAGAAACCTGACCTTAGATCTCAGATTTTAAATGATTGCATAGTGTCACATAGATGCAGCCTATGAACTTCACAACAGCTCTATGAATGAAATTCCAGGCAGCATGTAATCAATCCTCGTTTATTGAGCAAGTCTGTTCATCTCTACATAGAAAATGTGCAAGTCTCAATCTGCATGAGGTGCTAATTTCAATACACACACAAAATGGTCAGATAAACACCTTGCACCTCCCCCAGTTATGCGCGACCCGAACGTGCCCTTCCTTCTCCTGTGGTAACCTTGCGTCCTGCCTGGTCGCCCACGGAAACGAGCAGGGCGTCAGGCGCAGATCTGTGCATAGGACTGCGAATGTGAGATGGGCACAGTCCTGCACCTGCCACGCGCTCCCAGCTCGACAAGAAGTTCCAATCTGCGATTGGGCGAGATGTGTGAGAGCTAACGTACGCGTGCATACATCTATTTCGCAAATTTTGAAATGTAAACGTTTACATTTTGCTGTAATTTGCAAGCAGCGGGGAGGGGGAAGACCGAGGGATTCTTGTTATGGTCAAGGAAATCACATTCTACGAATCATTGGAGGTGGCAGCCCTAGCAGAAAGAACTGTGAAAAGATGGAAATCCCTGGACTTTGGAAAACACCTGACAGAATATTTAAACGCATTTTACGCACAGACTTCTAGATATGGACATTTAGCGTCTACTTGTCTATTACTTGTTGTTTGAAGATATGTCTAACTAATTTCTGAGAAATACCAACACATCTGACGTTCATACAGCGCATGCATATCTCAAACAGAGCCTGAACAAAGTGAAAAGCTATCTCTCTTTTTAGTATGTGTGAAGTGCTAACAAGATGCGAGACCCTTTGCTTTCCCTCCGTTTCATTTGCATTAGGTGTGAGGATCCAGACTACTCCCAGCCAGGAGACTCGACCAAAAAGAAGGCCTGGTGACCCCTCAGATTCGGCCTTTGTTATGGGCCCAGCTGGAGTCAGAAAGAGGGGAGCCCAATCCTGTCCCCACCTGCGCGTTGTTGCAATCGAGAGCAGATAATGTGCAGGCGCTGATGAAAATGTCCAGGTGTTTGGACATTAAAAACCGGGACGAATTCTGCATCTTTTTTTAGTGGGGACCAACTTCTTGGTAGGGTGAACGGTGTCCACCCTGTGAAAAAAGTGGGTGGATGCCTTACCCCGACTCGTGCCCCGTTTAGCTGATATCCATGGCTAGGCGTTCGATATCATGACATAATCTTTTATGATCTGTGATCGAAATAAAGATTTTGAAAGTGAAAGTGATATCATCACATAATTAGTCGATTTCCGCAGGGATGTAACATTTCGTGGCGCTTGGGGTTGCTATGCCATGCTATCCTTCACTGCCATCTAGCGACAATATGAGCACATTGCACAGTTGCAAGGTCAACAAAACTGATCATCCCAAAAGAAGCATTTATCTAGAGGACACAACTTAACTATTACTAAGTAATTTAGTATAATGTATAACGGTCGGGGAGAGTCACCTAGAGTCCAAGGACGACCACCCCATTTGTGCCATTACTCCTAGTCATTTCATCTCAACAGGAAATAGTTCTTAAACAGGAAAATAGAACGCATTTCTCTGTAATCAATGCATAACGTTCAGTTAATATACCAGAACTCGGAGATTCCATGTAACATATTTTGTAAGGCTCGAAACTGATATATAAAACCCGATCAGCTCTATAAATACTCGACATTCTCTAGGCTTGGCTTTCAAAAGTAGGATCATAAGAGTGAAGTTATTTGGCTGTATTGCTCGCGTTACATATACCATGCTTCCCATACCTGAACACAGTGACCAGCAGGTCAGGCAAGAGTGAATGGAGCCTCCTACCCTCCCGCCATCGAACAGACTGCACGACCGCTGAACGGTAACCCATCACCAAATGCTAGCATTACAGATGCAGGAACTAAATGCTGCCCCTTCCTTTTCAGCCTGGTTTGGTGGGGGTATCGTGGAATGTTATGAGGCCAATCTATCGCAGCCCTCTGGCTTGCCGGTTTTCTTGATTCACCTAACATTCTCTGTTTGTGGATGGTACACAAATTCTTTTTACTGTCGAAGGGAAGAAATACATTATTACCTCCAGTGCTTAGTTTGTAAAATTGTAAAATTTGAAGTGCAGGTGCTCAAATCTTTGTCGGAAGCCACACCTACTTTTCTTTGGATCCACCCACTATCTCCACTGGCTCCACCCACTTCCTCAACTGGCACTGCAAAAAGTCAGATTAATTTCAGCAAGGGAGACTGCCTTCCTTATAGTAAGGTTTTGATAGGGCGCGGCGTGGTGGCAATTGTAAAAAAATCTGTGCGCCGAGCTGCCTGCTGCACAGCCCCTACGACATCCAGCGGGCATACTCCTACTGGCATTTAACAGGGAGGCAATTGTAAAAAAATCTCAGTGCGCCGCGCTGCCTGCTGCACAGCCCCTACGACATCCAGCGGGCATACTTCTACTGGCATTTAACAGGGAGGCCTCAACCACCGAAGCACACAGGGACCGGGACGGAGACCGTCACCCAACCCAGAACAACACTCTGCGCCGGCTCAGTCAGTCCGACCCAGATAGCCACTAAGAAGGTTAACTGTTAAGCAGTTGTAAACTGTTTAGGAGGGGTCATGAGGAGGATTAGGCTACTACTAAGTTCAAAGGCAGGGCCAGGGCCTTTAACTTTAATGATAATAATGTGTACGGGCGTCGGCGGCCACTACTTGGCCTGGCCAGGCAGAGTGCAGAGAGTAGAGCATGCATAATTGAATGCAAATCTTCATCTTGTGAGGATACTTCACGGGCCAGGGCCAGCCGGGTCTTCTTTAACAATGTGACCCCAGCCGGCGGCGGCCTGCTGAGGCAGGGCAGGAGCTCTCAGCATGAGCATACATTATTCGAATCTTGTGAGGTAGGATGATAGCAGGATACAATACTTTATGGGGCAGGGGCAGCCGCAGGCCTTTCCTTCTTTAACAATTGTCACCTCTTCAATCTTAACCTATGATGTGATACATATAATGATGAATATTGCATTAAATGGAAACAAGGAAGAGTTCTCCCAGTTAGTTTGAGGTCCAGAGGGGGGGAGACAAAGGCGAGCTAGGTACCCTTTATGCCTAGCTCGAATATTGCATTAAATAAATGTGTCCCATGGCCGGGCCAGGGCCAGTGACCGTGCGTCATGGAACCGGAGTTACCCCGGTACCCTACACATCACAGTGAGTGACTGGGCATAACGCTGTCGCAGGTGGCATGGAGATTGATGGCATGATGCCTGACTGACTGCCAGTTACTTAGTTAGTACTTCCGGTTACACTCCTCGTTGTGGTCGGCTGCGGTGCACTGCCATTATTAACTGATAAGCGGGCCGCCTGGTGGTGCTGTCTGAGGCTCTGACTTGGGACGTGGCATTGGCCAGTGGAAAAAAAATCTGCGCGCACGCCACAAACAATACCCAATGATGTTCCTCCATATATCTGACACTCCAGCCCAGCAGCTCAGTACTGCTCCCGAGTCCCGCCAAGCGCCCACCACTGGCAGCAGTCGCAGACTCTCAGGCACTGGCAGTCCACTGACTGAAAGTGCTGCGCCCCGCTGGCACTGTCAGTCAGTGCTGTGTTTTCCTTTGCCGGCCAGTGGACATTGGCTGCTTAGTTCCGCCTAGTGGCATGCTGTGTCCCGCAGACCTCTTCATATGATCTTCCCTGCCTAGAAGCAAGCTTCCACCGCAGCCCTTTGGATAGGAGAGCCTCTCCCGCCCACTGGCATGCTTTCTCTGGCAGGAGAGCGAGCATAGTCTTACTGCCTGATTGCATGTAATACCCTTGGCTTCCTGGGGTATGTATGTCTGTCCTGCCCACTGGTATGCCTTCTTCCCCGCATTGTTGCCTGCTTTCTCCTGCTGGCCTGTGGCCGTGTGTCTTTCCTGCCCATTGGCAGGCTTTCTCTGGCAGGCCTGTGACTCTGGCTGGACTGGAATGGGCATTCTCTGGAAAGCCCGGTGTCATGGGCATGTTTCCTGTGACAAACTGTATCTGGGTCACCAGGGAACAGTGGCACCCAATGATCGGCTTTTATTAATGTGCTGGGCCATGGCCCTTACCTGTCCCCCCACACCTCTGTGTCTCTAAAGGGTGGTGAGCGATCAGGCATTGCCTTATACTTGGTCAACTGGAGCACGGGTGCATGAGGTGCAGTGGCATTGGGGCCCAGATCCCTGAGTGGGGCATTTAACCCTGAATATTGTATTAGATTTGGTAAGTGCTATCAGCAAGGACACAGGCGCCACCGGCGCAGCAGGTGCATTGGCACCAGGGCCCTGGTCCCCGAGTGACCCTTTGAACCCTGAATTTTACGCTATTATATCTGGTTCAGGCCAGCCATCCGGCGAGGGGGACGTGCATGCTTTGAACCTTCCCACTGCCTACGCATTTTTCTCGACCCTATAGATAGCTTCCTTTAAAATGATCCTACCGTGAATTCTGCTCACTATCACGAGGAGGCAGGCCGTTAAGATTTTAGTCTGAATATCTCAACATGAGTCCATCGAACTGGGTGTTACCTCTCATCTGAGCTATGGACCCTGGCAGATGAGTGAGAACATCATCAGTTCAATCCTTCAAGGAACAAGATTTTACAGGAACAGAAAAAGCCAGCAAAGAGCTGCTACCCGAGTCTAGGAGTTCTTGCCCCACTGCCTTTACTCAGATTTTTTCTGTTAGTTTCCCACTACGAAAATACAATCCCATTTACTTCAGTGAATTCACTGGTAGAAAGAGAGAAGGAAACACGTTCATATTTCATTGTGGTGCAGATCAAGGGTTTTGCCTCTAGGAGAATATTTTCATTGTGGAGAAAAGGAAAAGTGAACTGTGCTCTTTAAGCTAATCAGCTCTGCTAAACACACCACTCTTCTTGACTTACTTTTGCCGACCTTTTCCAATGAGTAACTTCTACGAAACTGATTTACTCCTTGAAACTCACAACTGTCCTAGATTTACAGGAATACCCCTGGGATTCTTTCCATTTATCATAAATAATATATCAACACCAAGCATAGGGAAAAGACTTTGAGCCCAGAATTACTACTGTTTCACGCAGGTGCTTAGTGAATCGAGCCAATGGCCATTACGAATATCTGAACAAATATTAGTTTATCTTCGGTAACAAGTAGAAGGTTATTGTGATCGTGACACTCCCAGATCAGAGAATTATCCCAACCAGAGATAGGTTTATACTTTGAGCCTTTAGCTTCATAAACATAAATAACATCCAGAATTAGATATTTGAAGAAAACAAAATGTATAGACGTCACCAATCGACTTTGTCTATAATATCCCACTATGAGATTTCAACCAATATTCAATCAATCACAATGTGGCTTTTGTTTTCATGTACCGTTGTACTGTACAGTGTCTGCGGAGCATAATAAGATGGATTTCGCTACCAAATGCCTTTCCCTGGCGAGAAGGCCCTAGTTACACTTCCAGATTAAGATATTTTACAGGAAAACCATGCGCCGTCAGCCCCCCGCCACGCACCCTCAGCCCCTCGCCACGCACCCTCAGCCATGCACCCTCAGCCCCCCGACACGCACCCTCAGCCCCCCGACACGCACCCTCAGGCCCCCGCCACGCACCCTCAGGCCCCCGCCACGCACCCTCAGCTCCAAAACTCAGAGCAACATCAGCAAAGGCTTTGTAACTCCCAAGAAAGCAAAGGTAATCAATCAATCTTGATTTGTATAGCACGGAAAATCACCCAAGACGTATCTAGACGCGGATACGGCTGCGGGGGGCTCAGTTGAACATCCAGGTCTGGAGTCCTTTTGTGAATCCCAGCAGGGATGATTAGGTCTGTAGGTGAAGTGGGAGATTGTTTCAGGCCTTCGCAGCGAGGTAAAAGGAGCGTCCTCCAATGTTGCTGCAGTGGATACAGAGTGTGCGAGTGATGAGGAGAGAGGCGGAGCGCAGGTGTCTGGAGGAAAGGTGGAAGTTCAGTTGATGGTTGATTTATGCTGTGGTATCTGGTATCTTCTGTATTGGTAACCTGTGGAGCATTTTGGAGGTGGGGCGTGATGTGGGTCCTTTTAGGGAGGTCTATGAAGACATCAGCTGTTGCATCCTGAATCGTTTGCAGTCTTGTGAGCAGGTGCGAGGAGATTCCTACGTAAAGGGCATTGCTATAGTCCAGTCTGCTGGTGACCAGGGCTTGAATGTCCAGGATGATTGCGAGGTTGCGGGCATGGTCCATCAGAGTGGGTGCAGGACCTAGTCCAGTGGGACACCAGGCATCATTCCATGGGGAGGTGCTGTGCCTGAAGATCAGCAATTCAGTCTGGTCTGTGTTGAGTTGTAGGCAGTTGTCTCGCAACCAGTCAGCGAGGTTAGTCATGCACCTGCGGTAGTTGGTCAGTGTGACGGAGGGGTCTTCTGATAGTGAGAGGATGAGCTGGCATCGTCGGCATAGGATATAATGTTCAGTTCATGAGATCTGACAATACTGGCCAAGGGAGTCATGTAGGTGCTGAACAACGTGGGGCTGAGGGACGAAATTTGAGGGAAACTGCAGTTGGTGTAACTGGGTTCCAAGGTAAAGGGAGGAGGGTGGATTGTCTGGGTTCTGCAGGTGAGAAAGGTAGCAATCCACTTGAGGGAGTCTCCTTGGATTCCAATGTCTTGTAACCTTTTGATCAGGACATGGTGTGAAACGGTGCCAAACGCTGCTGAGAGGTTGAGGAGGATCAGGGCAGCTGTTTTTCCTTGGTCATGGAGGGATCCAATGTCATCTGTAGCTGCAATCAAGGTGGTTTTGGTGCGGTGGTTGGGTGGGGAATGTGGATTGGGAAGTGTCGAGTAGATTGTTCTCCAGGTGTTCTGTGAATTGGCTGATGATGGCCTTCTCGAAGGCTTTGGCAGGAATGAGAGGCAGAGAGATGGGGTGGTAGTTCTTGAGTTTGTTGGGGTCAGCGGAAGATTTGAGTAAGGGCTTGTTTGTGTGTTTCTATTCTACGGGGAATGTGGTGATGGATGTGTTGAGGACGGTGGAGAGTTCAACTCCTGATTGTCTTGCTTTGGAGGTTAGAGATTTGGTGGGAGCACAGATCTGAGGGTGCTCCAGACTGGACAGAGATCATAATGGTTGTGGTGTCTTGAGGGGTGGGCTGGCACCACTTGGTGAGCGGGTGGTCATGTTCCTCCTCCGTGGGGTCGTGGTGGCTGAGGGGGGTGGGGGTAGGTTGAGGTTCGAAGTTTCTGTAGGTGGTAGGAGATCTTGTGGTGGAAGAAGTCTGCCAGAGAGTCAGAGTTCCTGTGAAGGGGGTGATGATGTTTTCAGTGGCTGCAGGGCTGAAGAACTCAGACGATGTTGAGGATTCTTTACTGTGGTTGGAGCGTGCTTTAATGAGGTCAGCCAGGGCACTTTTATCGTCTCTTTCAGGAGTTGGTGGTATTGATCAAGGGCAGTTTTCAAAGTTGTGCAATCTGTGGGCTTCCTGCTGGTGCGCTACTTCCTTTCGAGTCATTTGCAGATGCGCTTCATGGTTCTTAGTTCCGTTGAGTATCAACTGGCTTGCTTGGAGGACTGTGAGCCTGGTGGGTTTGCTGGGAGTGACTGTCGGCACAGTCAGTGATCTAGGCAGAGATGTTATTGACCGCCAGGTTGGTTGCGGTGTGAGGGCAGGAGGTGTTGAAACAAGATCTCAAAGCCAATAGACTGACGACCTTGATTGCAGTGTGACGTGCTGGGCGGCTTTGGGGCAGTGCTGGGGATCTCATGATGGTGAAGAGGACGATGCTGTGGTCAGTCAAGGTGAAGTCGGTGACATGGCTGTACTTGACTGGAGCTGGCCATGGAGATCTGATAGAGTGAGTGTCCTGCGATGTGCGTGGGGGTGACCAGTTGGGTGAAGGCTATGTTGCTCATTCTTTTGAGGAACTTGGCGGTGTTGGCATTGATAGGGCCATCGAGGTGAAAGTTGAGGCCACTGAGGAAGATGTAATTTTCGGAGTCGATGGCGAGCAGAGCAATGAAAAAATCGACAATGGCGTTGCACAAAATGGGGTGAGGTCTGGGGCGGTCTGTAGGCATGGGTGCCTCTGAAGATGGTTTTGCTGTCAATTCGGAGTTTCAAGTTGACATTCCATGAATTGTGACAAGTCATCTGCAGTGGTGGTGCAATGGATTGTTTCCTTGTGAATTATGGTAATTCCAGCTCCCTGCTTGTTGATGCGGTCTCTGTGTGCAATCTTGTAGCTGTCTGACGTGATTGCTGAGATGCCTGGTGAGGATGAGGGATTGAGCTAGGTCTCGGTGAGGAAGGTAAAATGAGGGGTGAGGGAGGTGATGTGTACCAAGTCCTGGTAGTGTGCTTGCAGAGAGATTGTGCATTGAGCAGGAGGCAGTGGAGATGGTCTGGGGTGGTCGAAATACGTGCTGGAGCTTTAGTCTAGCAGGAGAAGAGGCAGTGGAATAGAGAAGAGGCAGTGGAATGGAGAGAGGTGCAGCAAGAGGTGTTGTGGCAACCTGGGTCCAGGACATGAAGTTCGGCGGTAGTGGTCGTGCTAGGGTTCCTAGCCCTGTGTGCAGTCCAGGTTTGGACAAGCACAGAAGGGCTTGCCTTGGTAGCATGCCCTCGCTGCAGCCTCCACATGTAGTCATGGGAGGTGAGAGGAGTTAACGGGGGGGGGGCACAGAGCAAGACTTCGGGCTCTGGGAGCAGTCCTGCGATCTCATCTTCTTCGATCGGGACCTCCACAGAGTCTCGCTGGATGGGCTTCATAGCCCGCTCCCGCAAGGCCTTCGGAGCCATAGCCTGACAGTCCGAGCACAACTGTCTCTAGTTTCTAGAGCACAACCACAATTCATACGAGGTGGGGGTTGGTAAACAACATTATGTGGTGAGAGGCACCGCACAGCTTGAATCCAGTCTTCCTCGAAGACATCCTTGCATACAAAGTCGGGAAACATTCAGAAGTCAACAAAAAAGTAGAGAACTGGCCTGTCAAAAAGCGACAGGGGTTGCTCTTCCCAGATTGGCGCTTAACTGGCACGGAAAGAAAAGAACAGACATCTGCACGCCTGTGTGGCAACCATATAGGCAACCGTGACATTATAACCGATACTGCAGATGTCACGCGGAGCCGAATGGAGCCACCAGATGGCACAGGCAAGCGGTATTGCTCAGCCAAAATTCTGAATCCAAAGGGACGCTTCAAAGTTAAGGAATCTGAAGCTAGAAGTCTATCAGATAGTAGCAGAAAAAACAGTACAATAGTACAGACTCCAAGCAGTCGATGAATGCCCAAGTGGATAAACTAGCAAGATCAAGCTTTGCGGCTATAAAAACGCTGCAACAAATTTTCCCTCACTTGGGATTTCCACACAAGGTCCAAGCTACCATCTCCCTTGGTCTGTCCAAACTCGATTACGCAAATAGCCTCTACCACGGATCACCTTTAACGAACATGAAAAGACTACAACTGATTCAGAACTCGGCTGCCAGACTACTCTTGCATATCAAACCGCAAGACCACATCTCCCCTGCCTTGAAAGCCCTGCATTGGTTACCGGTTGCCAGAAGATCCACGTTTAAGCTGCTTTGTATCACCCACAAAGCAATACGTGGAATGGGACCACTCTTAATCATGAATAAAATCACCAAACAGATTCAACAAAGGAACCTCGGCTCTAAAGGAGCACCTTGCCTCAAAATCCCACCATACAAGGAAAAAACCATGGGTGGAACATTGTTCTCTGTTCAAGCAGCCAAACTATGGAACTCTTTACCCCTCAACATAAGGTCCACCGACAACCACCTTATCTTCAGAAAACTACTCAAGATTTGGCTCTTCCCCACATAAGTACCATACGCAAACAGAAATTTACAGCATATCCCTCTGTATACAAGCATTTTTTTCACTATAGATATATACCTATCTTTGTGTATTACTTTGCATAAACATGTAAAAATAAATATGTTGAGAGAAAAAAATAATAAATAAAAATCATCTTTGGTCTACATGTACATACTTCCATTGTGCATCTACGTACCTTCCATGTACTTGGATCTGTGTGTGTGTTACTTTTCTCCTGAAAAAGCTTATCCAATGCACTACCCTATTTCTCATCCTGTGCCTCAATCAATATCTTTAATCTACATATACTTACCTCCTTTATGTATCTATGTACTTTCACTGTAATTATGGATCTATATATTTATCACTTTCTTCTAATTTTGTATTTCTAATGCACTACCCTATTTCTCAGCCTATACTTCGCTCAATATATCTTCTAGCCCAACCTTCCGACTCATCTCAAAATTCTTCTACTACTCCTTCCAATGCACTATCCTATCTCTCATCCTATACATCTATCAATATACCCTCTACATCCACTCTTATCTTAAACCCCATACCACTACTATGATTGCCAAAATAACCCTTTCTAGACTCTCTCCTACTGTACCCCTCTTTGCATCATCTGACACCTCTTACTAGACCGATCCCCTAAAACAAACCTTTCTAAAATCTTCCCTCTGAGTCCTCCCCTCAAAAACTCTTTTACTCATCCAAATGCTTCCTCCTACTGCTAAGACCTAAAAAAAAAACATTCACTCTTTTATCCCTCTACTATCCTTTTAAATCAAAATTAACAGAACATGTTCACTTCTCAAATTCCATATTAAACTATACTAATATACTACCCAAATAACTGAGTAACATATCCACTACTCCAATTATTTCATATTTTTTACTATACTAATTTTCAACAGTAATCCTTTATGGGTTCCGGAGTGGCGTGCTACTCCCCAGAAAAGCGCTTCAACACCCATCAGGGGTTACAAGTGCTAAATGAGTGCAAATCTTTCTTCCCCGTTTACCCCTCAGCTATCCTTCTCACTCCAAGTAACTGACTAATTACTTCATATTTCACCATATTAATTCACCACTAATCCTTTGTAGGCTTCCTGAATAGCGTGCGTCAACAATCGCTATATAAATACAAACCTTTGTCCTCCTCTATCCTTCTGCTATCATTCCAAATCCAATTAACTGACTAACCTATCCACCACTTAAAATGTACTCGTATGTTTTACTATACTAATTCAACACTAATCCTCTATGGGTCCCCGAGTAGCGTGCTATTCCCCGAAAAAGCGCTTTGACGCCTCGTCAGGGGTAGTAAGTGCTATATAAATACAATTACAATACAATACATGAATGGTCTGCAGCAGTGGGGAAGCACTGCGGCCTCTAAATGTAGTCCTGGGAATTAGGAGGGGCTAGCGGGAGGGCATGGAGCAGAAAAAAAAGACAGGATCGGTGAAGCACTGCGGCCTCTAAATGTAGTCCTGGGAATTAGGAGGGGCTAGCGGGAGGGCATGGAGCAGAAAAAAAGACGGGATCGGTAAGAAGAAGAAAGTACAAACCGCAGTGAAGAAAAAAAATTAAACAAGCATTGGCATAGCCAATAGGTCTTGCCTTTGGGGCCTTATAAATGTTTAGGCAGAGCGATTGACTTTGCCAATGTGTTTAAGCTGTACTGTAGAGAAGTGTGGCTGTTGTGCAGCATGCTGAAAAGTTGTAATAAAAAAATTCCAGAAGCATTTTGGTTTCCTTATTTATAACCAAGAAGGCATTCTGTCCAACAGAACGACCATATTAAAAAAATGCATGTACAATAAAAAAATGTTCTAATTTTTCTTTAGTTCCTGTAATGCTGGCAACGCCCTGAGTGATGATGTGGTGGCGCGGAGTGTCGCAGTGGGGGCGCGCAGTGTCGCAGCGCAGGGCGCAGCGCAAGGCGCAGCGCAGTGTCGCAGTGGGGGCGCGCCGTGTCGGTGAGGGGTAGAAGAGAGGTCGAGGGGTAGAAGAGAGGTCGAGGGGTAGAAGAGAGGTCGAGGGGTAGAAGAGAGGTCGAGGGGTAGAAGAGAGGTCGAGGGGTAGAAGAGAGGTCGAGGGGTAGAAGAGAGGTCGAGGGGTAGAAGAGAGGTCGAGGGGTAGAAGAGAGGTCGAGGGGTAGAAGAGAGGTCGAGGGGTAGAAGAGAGGTAGAAGAGAGGTAGAGGGGTAGAAGAGAGGTAGAGGGGTAGAAGAGAGGTAGAGGGGTAGAAGAAGAGGGGTACAAGAGAGGTAGGGATATATAGGCAAATTAAAAAGAAGCTAGCTACTTCAGGAATGTGAAAGAAAGCTCACCTATCTTGAAAGCGGATTACAAGCATCTCCTGAGAAACTCGGCAAAACTTTCAAACCACAAAATCGTTTGAAAGTTTTGCCGCGTTTCTCAGGAGATGCTTGTAAACACAAATAACCGGATTCATTTAATTTCACAGTTGGCTCTTTCCAGGATTGGTTAGTAACGCAAATGACAAGGAAGCTATCGACTTCAGGAATGTGAAAGAAAGTGCTTGTATCTTGAAAGCTGATGACCCATGACGAGAGAAAAAAAACCAGATGGCGCCTCTGCTCGTAAGCGCGCGTAACTGCAAGCTCTAGGCCACAGTGGTAGCATTTTCTGAAGCCCTTACTAAAAGTCTCGCCAGAGCAGCGCATGCGCTGGCTCAGGCGAGAACTAAAAAAGTAAAATAGCGCAGATAGAAGCGATTGGGAGACTATGGTAGTCGCGGATGCACATGACCAGTTCACAGCAGCGGTGGAGCGGCGATTGACCAAGAGGTCAGGAACTGCTCACAGGAGTCGCAATGTGGCCTCCATATGTAGTTGGGGTAGATGGGAGATCTAGCCAGAAGGTGCTGAGCAGGATAAAAATGGTGGGAGCTGCGAGAACAGGAAAGTACAAACCGCACTGGAAAAAACAGTACAGTAGCACAGATAGTTAGTTACAACAGCAAGTGGGGGACTATGGTAGTTCCAGATGCACATTAGCGGTCTGCAGCGGTAGGGAAGGGCTAAAGGGGGGAGTGACAATTGAGCAAGAGGTCAGGATCTACTCTAAAGTGTATTGTGAACAGGGCTGTGCCTCCTCAGCTGAGCTTCACCAAACACAGCCACTCACTGCACAACCACAGACTGTACACTCTCAACAATGCCAGGCCTTGCAAGATGGGGAAGAATAGGAAAAAGTTTTTGAGGGTGGGGAAAATGCATGTGTGGAAACTTAGAAAGAAAATTAATACTTCTAATTTACTGGTTTCTTTAGAACATAAAATGTTGATGTTTATTCAAATATAGGTCTGCTGTACAGCATATCAACGCAATGAATATTCTACTGAATGCCTACAGCAGCTCACGTCCAGATACCAAAACGAAATGTGTTCTATGGGTTAGTTCTATGGATTCCATTCTTAACTACTTGCTGATGTGTCTTAAAATACAGAGATTGAACGGCAGATGAACTCAGAGTTTGAAAGGAACATGGACTTGGACAGACAGCATTTTCAGACTATACTTAGCATGACCCCATGGTAGAACTGGAAGAACAAATAGTTAATTGAGGTTTCCAGTGCGTTGTCATTTTAACAACACATGGCAGAAGTCTAGCTCAGAAGTCGCTAGTCGATGAGTGAAGCCTGCAGGGCAGCAGTGCCATTGAAAGTTCAGGTGGTCACCAACCTAAGAGCACGCTATTAAGAGATATGATATCTGAAACGTTTGGGGACGTTCGCCTACAGCTAAACACTGCTACTCCAACTTCATACTTCCAAAGTCATCAAAAGGCGGTGTAAACAGGCCCGGCTCCAGTAAGGCAATGAATGTGATTGCCTAGCATCTCCTAGGTGTCCGAGAGCTAGCTCTGGACATGCAGAGTGATCTTGTAGGGAGATGAGCAGCACACTGTACCTGTTAGATTTGGAGTCTCTTGTTGGCAGAGGTAGGTACCTTTGACCAAATAGGGACCCTAGCGTCTAGTCAGGGTAAGGGGGTAAACTCCTAAAATAACCCCTGCTCACCCCCTTGGTAGCCTGGCATGAGCAGACAGGCTTATCTCAGAGGCAGTGTGTAAAGCATTTGTGACCACATACAGTAACCCAGTGACAACACTACAGATGGAGACCACACAACTTGTAGTATAAAAATAAGTATTTTTATATAGATTTAACACAAGATCACAAACAACAAAAATCCACAATACTGTACTTTGAAAATTGTACAATTAGTGTGGCATTTACCATCTAAAGAGAACTAAGCGAAGTTTAATGTACCTTTGGATGAGTAACAAACACTATACAACTGAAGTGTTGCAGAAAAGGTGATGCGTCGGTTCCTCACACGCAAGAACGGTGATCCGCCGGGTCCCTAATGCTGCGTATGGGATGCGTCAGTTCTTCTCGGAGTGGGGAGGTGATGCGTCGGTTTCCTACTGCGCTTCCGTGGAGATGCGACCAGCAGCACTGTGATGCGATGAAGATCCGGCGCAATGAAACAAAAGTGGCGTCTTCTCTTTGATGCAACACGATTCGTGCATGCCGGACAGCCTGCGGCGACTCAACTATTCTTCTGAGCCGCGATAGGCCCTGTGACATGCTTCCCCGGAGATGCGAAAGCATCTGATGCGAAGGAGACACTCTTCTACGGTGATGCGATATGCTTCTGAGAAGCGATGCAACAGCGGCAACACTCTTCTTCAGTGATGCAACGACAACGGTTGTGGCGGCGACACGCCTCTCCGATAATGCGCCGGCGTCTGATGCAACGGCGACCCTCTGCTCCGGCGAGGCGAAGCGGCATCAGTGACACCCTTCTTCAGTGATGTGTCGCCGCCGCAACCGTTGTCGTCACGCTTCACTTCGTGAGCTGCGGTTCCAGGTCCTTGCGACAGACAGTCCCTCAGAAGGTCCAACACAACAGCAGGCACTTCCAAAAAACTCTTGGGGAGCTGGTTGGTGAAGTCTGTTGTACCTGAGACTTCAGAAGGAGGCAAGCTCTATCTCAAGCCCTTGGAGATGATTTACAAGTTGAATTGAAAGTAGCACAAAGTCCTTTCTCCTTTCTTTGGCAGTCAGACAACCACTGCAAGCCAATGCCCCAAACAGCACTCAGCTTATGGATAGTCTCCTCCTCGGTTTCTCTGGTTCGCCTCCTCAGCAAAGGTTCTTCTTCTTGCCCAAAAGTGATCTAAAGTTCTGGGGTTTGGGTCCACTCTTTTATACTCATTTCCCCTTTGTTCTCTGAAGGAAGAGAGGCCTTTGATTAGTCCAAACCAGTTCTGGTCAGTCCTGGAGCACTTTGTTGACAAGACTCCTTCTTTCCTTTCACAGTGTAGGCCAGGGACATCCTTTCACAGTGTAGGCCAGGGACATCAGACGCACCAGAGGAGGTGGAGCTAGCATTGTGGAGGGAAAGCACAGCCCAATTCAGGTCCCAGGTGCAACTCCTCCCACCCATCTACACGCAGATCTCTCTATTCAGCCCTGTGCGGACTCTCCTGGAATCCCCCAGCCCCTGTCACTCAAACTCCAGACAAGGAATACACAACCTAGCAGAGGCAGGCTTGGATGGTTAGACAAGAAAATACCCACTTTCTAAATGTGGTATTTTCAATCACAGAATGTTAAAACCAACTTTACTAAAAGATGTATTTCATCATTCTGAGTTCAGGCATACTAAACTCGAATTTCTACCTAGTTCCCGGAGTCAGTTAGGATTATAAGATGTTCTAATCAAACTGCCCATTCTCGCCTATGGGAAACCGGTAGCCTTGCAATAGTGAATTACAGCCATTTTCGTTTCTCACTATCAGAACATGCCACCCACATCAGGGCATCTCCTACCTTTTACCTACAATGCACCCTGCCCTTGGGCCTACCATAGGGGTGACTAATACGCAGAAAAGGGAAGTTTAGGGACTGGCAAGTGGGTGCACTTGCCCAGTCAGCATGGCAGTACCCGACTGCACACAGGCTCTGTAATGGCAGACCTGAGACTCACTTTTACAGGCTGATTCTGTGGGTGGCACAACCAATGCTGCAAGCCCACCAGCAGCTTTTGATTTTCAAGCCCTGGGCACACGCTGTGCACTGTACTAGGGTCTGACAACTAAACCAAACCAGCCAATCATGGAGTCACTAATCCATTACATCAATTTATAATAGGGAGAGCATATGCACTTTAGCACTGATCAGCAGTGGTAAAGTGCACAGAGTCCTAACACCAAAAAAAAACGGTCAGACAAAAACACAGGAGGAAGGCAAAAAGTTTAGGGATGATCTAGCAAATTTAAAAAAGGCCAAGTCCAACACTACCTACTGCCAGGATTAGGACTACTCGTTTTAGTCTATTTCTGGATGTTTGCATGTATGTATGTATGTGCTTTAGCTCTTCTGCTCTCTCTGCCTCACCCTGCTTTCTTTTTCGGCCTCATACTCTGGACTCTCTGCTTCACCTTGTGCTCCTGCCCACCCACCCTCTGCTTCCTCCTACCCCATACCCTTCTCTCACCAACTCACCCTCGTCTTTCTTTGTCTCACCCTCTTTCACTCTGCCTCACCCTCTTTCACTCTGCCTCATCTTCCTTTTCTTTGTCGGTGACTCAACTCTCACTCTGCCTAACCCTCGGTCTTCTCCTCACCTCATTCTCTCTCCACTTTACCATCCTCTCATTATGCATCAACCTCCTCTCTCCATCTAATCCTTCCATATCACTCTCATCCTTCCCACTCTGCCTGCATCTCCTCTCACTCTACTCCACCCTCCTCGGTCTTATCCACTCGCCCATCATCTCTTCACTGTCTTCTCTCTTTTCCTCACTATATTCTCTTTATATCACACTCCTACCTGTCCTCCCTAACTCTCCTACCCATCAACTTCTCCCCTTTCCTCCCCAGCGTCTTCCCTCAGTATCACCTTCACAGTGGTTGCATTTAGAGTTAAGAAATTGTGTTTGCAAAGGAAACTCATGTGTCCGATGTTTCTTGAAGACCAGCTCTCGTCTGAATATTACAGGAGAAGTGCAACGTACTACACGAAGAGAGTTGCAGATCTTTATTTCACAAAACGGGCTGACATAGCACCTTCTGCTTCTTGAGATCCCCAGGGGAAAGATCTTTGCTGCAGAGAGCTCTCCTGTCAACCACGATTATAAGTTTGTATGTTCAGACTTTCAAGAACGGCCTCCTTGTAAGTGAAGTAGATCATACTGAATGTACAGCGAGCTCGAATTAAAAGCTGACAATAGTTAAATATAAACCGGGATTAAGCACAGCTGCAGGTGCTAAATAATGGCACTGTCATGGGCACTTCACTACTGTGTAGCGTACGTGAGTGTGCAAAGCAGTGTTCAATATTGGACAATATTTTTTCCATGTATGCATATGAAATCACAGATAAACTAAATATAGCTTGTGACTGTTTATTCTTTGTCTTAAATTTACTTTTGTTTTCAAGGATTTTTGTATTCAATTAAAACATTTAATCCACAATTGCTGAAATTCAATTAGTTCCAAGATCTTTCAAAGGATTGCCATGAAAGTACTTATATCCCCAATGCTTTTCAAGCTTGCTATGCCCTAGATCAGGGGGTAAAACATTCTCCTTATTCAATCAAGCAGTCTAGATGAAATAATAATACATTTCAGCTGTCAACTAAATCCAGTTTACCCCCAATTGTACTTAATGTTGCATAAAGCAACTTTTCCGCTCCCACGCTGTTACAACCTTGTTCAACAAGTCTTCTTCCCTTACAGTCCTCAGAACAATATGACATCACTTTCACCTATTGTAGTTCTAATCCCTTTAACGGTGTTCCTAAAGGTCAAAAGATCCTCTTTATGTCTAAATAATTGTATTTATTAAAACCATCCCAAGTTTCAACATTCATTCAGTTCTCCTGCTTGTAAACTGTCAAATTGTTTTTACCTGCACTGGTTCACTCAAGTGAAAAAAATTAAATTCTTTCCCCTTAGTGTGTAACATTCAAAATCTAAAACTTTAGCGCTTAGAGACCGGTCGGTGATAATTGCGCTCTACAAATGTAAAATACATACATACATTTATATTGTATTATTGCGGCCCTGAAATTTAGTGGTTCCATGTTGAACTTTCTGATGCTGATTTTGTGCTAATTCAATCTAATTGTAATTATTATTTCTCTCATTCTAATCTACACAGTGCCCCATGACCATTCCAATACATGTATACAATTATAAGTCCCATATTATGGTTTTAACTGTCTTTTCTTGCCACAGTGTAGGCATTTAAGGAATGCCCCTTGTGGCCGTGTCCCAATGACAGTTTGTTGGCCCTTTCAGACTTCTGCTTTTGAAACTTCACTAGTATGCAAAAAAGCAAAGGTTCTGTAAAAATCCCCTTTGAAATCAGATTCAACTTGTAAAAGTTCTGTAAATGCATTTGCTATGGAAACCGATCCGACACAGAGCAGCAGGAAGCAACCAACCAACACTCAAAGGAATTGCAGTTGAGGGTTTTCTGGGTCCAGTTTGGTGCCTGCGGTTGTTCACAGGGAGAGGAAAATGCGATTGGATAGAGTCTACCAGAAAAGGCGTTACCGAAGGTAAGTTAATCAGAAGGGCCTTGGCTCATTAGAGGAAAGCCCGTCTCCTGTTTCCCCACTATAGCAGTCTGTGATTCCGCCCTCCCATCTATAAGATGCCAGCAATATACATAGTCTGTCTCGAGAAAAACAACCTTTACTCCTTGTACATTTTCCCAGCTTTGGGCTTCCAAAAATGGAACCTGCAGTCCTAAATTTCTTTTGCACAGCACACTATAACTCCTAGCATACACATACAACACACAAGATGATGGCATGAGCAATAGAGCTTTAGATGATTGTGCCTGCAAGCACACATTCATGATTCACACGTAAAAAGCCGGTCACCATTATTCACCAACCAAGGTACACTGCTACCACCATACTCCACGCATGAAACCGGTGACGGACAGTATTCCTCTGTCACCATCAGGGTGGTTTTAGCGTGCCCATTACAGTTCAAGACAAGATCTAAAACTGATCATTGTTACAGACTACGCCTAGCACAGTGCAAGCACACAGGATCTTGTGTGTCGCATGACCAAACATCAAAACCCACGATCACAAATATTCTGCATTTTGGGAGCACAGATGAGGAAAGATAACTATGCATCATGTAGGGAACATTCCCGCCCGAACAGCTGGATACCACTTCTGAGACACAGCTTGACTTACATATTGGGCCACTGTGAGAGGGCGCAGGGACAAACCCTAAAGACGAGCCTCCCGTTGCGGGTTTCAGCGCAGCCCCACACTCACGGACTACGACGTCCATGTCCCTCTGCTATTTCTATACAGGAATCTACAGACCGCCGTAACCCGGAAGTACCGCCTCTGTACGCCAGAAGGAGAACTCCGGAACCAATGACAAGGGCGGCAGTTACAGGTGACAAGAGGCGGAGAGAAGACGCGGGGCCCTAGCCAAGGAGAGAAGACGCGGGACCCGAGCCAAGGAGAGAAGACGCGGGACCCGAGCCAAGGAGAGAAGACGCGGGACCCGAGCCAAGGAGAGAAGACGCGGGACCCGAGCCAAGGAGAGAAGACGCGGGACCCGAGCCAAGGAGAGAAGACGCGGGGCCCGAGCCAAGGAGAGAAGACGCGGGACCCGAGCCAAGGAGAGAAGACGCGGGACCCGAGCCAAGGAGAGAAGACGCGGGACCCGAGCCAAGGAGAGAAGACGCGGGACCCGAGCCAAGGAGAGAAGACGCGGGACCCGAGCCAAGGAGAGAAGACGCGGGACCCGAGCCAAGGAGAGAAGACGCGGGACCCGAGCCAAGGAGAGAAGACGCGGGACCCGAGCCAAGGAGAGAAGACGCGGGACCCGAGCCAAGGAGAGAAGACGCGGGACCCGAGCCAAGGAGAGAAGACGCGGGACCCGAGCCAAGGAGAGAAGACGCGGGACCCGAGCCAAGGAGAGAGGACGCGGGACCCGAGCCAAGGAGAGAAGACGCGGGACCCGAGCCAAGGAGAGAAGACGCGGGACCCGAGCCAAGGAGAGAAGACGCGGGACCCGAGCCAAGGAGAGAAGACGCGGGACCCGAGCCAAGGAGAGAAGACGCGGGACCCGAGCCAAGGAGAGAAGACGCGGGACCCGAGTACAGCAAACCCTTGCCGGACGTCCGAACCGCTGGAGATCCTGAAGACGAAGAGGAGAGCTGATTCGAGGATTGGTGGTGTCCGGAGGTGGCTGGGGAGCGGTCGTGACTCAGGAGAGTTGCGGCGGGAGCCGGTGAGTACAAACGGCTCGAGGGTGTTAAGTAAAGGAAGGGAGGGACGAGGAATGGGGAGGAGGGTGGAATAGGCACGTGCATGGTTCCTTTTGGCTTTCTTTCGTTTCTTGCGCATTATTGAACCAGAATTCTTACATTGTTGAACCTGGATTGCGCCATAGTATTTCTTTCACGTTATTGAACCTGTGTTTGGCCATAGCATGCTTGCATTCTTGCACGAGCCTTAGTCATAGCCTGAATACCATATTCCTCACTCCACATTGTATTCTTAAACTTCAAATCTGACTTGGGCAATATTCTTGGTGTACATCCCTTCTTGGTGGGCACTAAAGTATCATAGAGCACTGAGGTGTGGTGAAGGAAACAACCAAGCGCTTTAGCAGTAGAACTCATTCTTACGGTTCCCTTTTGTTCTTTTCACTCCTATGAGCCTCCGGGGTAATCACCCCAGTCCAGAGGAACCAGGAAAGAAGACAACATCTTTTTCTGACCCTCCCACCTCATCTGAGACCTCTGACGAAGACGAAGGACCACAAGAACACTTCTTAAAACCTATCCCAACAACTTCTATTACCAATAAACCTTTTTTTAAACCTCTACTGCAGCCTCCACGCCTGTTTATCAAACCTGCCCTCCCACAAGTGGTGTCAGAAGCGAGATCCAGAGGCCACATGGAGGCTGCTTTGGCAAAGATGGCTGAAAATCAGGAACATTTGGGCAAAGTCATGGAAAGATTCTTGAATATGGTAGAGGAGGACCGGGAAAAATTGCAGCAAGTTCTAACTGGACAAGGTCAAACACAGGGAGCCGCCATGGACAAAATAGCTGCAGTACTAGGGCAACAACGAGGTCCAACTACCCTGCCGTCAGTAGTACTACAAAGATATGTAGCCGGAGAAGATCCAGATTTCTTTTTCAGTAATTTTGAACGCATGGCAAATGCAGCGTCCTGGCCCCCAGATAAATGAGGACAGTATCTGGGTCCTCTTGTCAGGAAACTTACAAGCAGCTTATCAAGCAGCCACCCTCCAAGGGACAGTTCCATATACGGAGATAAAAAAATGCATTCAGAAAAGGCTAGGAATAGATGATGAGACCTATAGGTTAAAACTGAGACAAATGAAAGAGGGTCCCCAAGAAACTCCTCGCGCCCTATATTTTCGAGTAAAAGATATGGCTGATCGGTGGCTAAAACCAGCCACTACTGACAAAGATGGAATCATGGCAAAGATTTATCTTGCGCAGTATTTAACATCTTTACACCCACCCATACAACGTTGGGTCCGTCAAAAAGCTAACCTTACCTTAGGAACAGCAGTAGAGATAGCCAGCGCATATAATAGGGCACAGGACTTCAACAAAGGTAAAGCATAAAACACTGGAAAAGGGGGACAGACTCCCCATAGACCCATAAGGCCCTCAATAGTCAAGAAACCTGAACCTCTGAGCTTGGTACCTAGTGCTCCTATGCCTACCATCCAGTTACGTCCACCCACCCTAGGGCCTCCGTGTTACCAATGCGGAGGTATGCAAGGGTACTCATTCAGCATCCACAGATGCAGGGACTTTTCTTACTGTGGGATTGATACCTCAGTTACCAGAACAAGCAATTCTAGGCAATGATTATGAAAAATTGCCTCAGTTATTACAAGACTCCTGTAAAAGTGATGATGAATGGTTAGCTTCCGCACCTTTCTCCAAAGATATAGGGAGAGAATGGCCACATTCCAAACCCAGAAAAAGCCGGAAGCAAAGAAGAGCTGAGAAAAGGAGAGAACCCCTAGTAACGATTAGTTTCTTACCTGTCGGTGTAGTTTTTCAGCTTGATGATCTTTCTGGATTCACTATGCTGTGCATATTCCGCTGTCTTGTGGTTGGGTCCGGATTCGTAGTCTTTTCTTTTTTTTTTTTGTCGCCCAGGTGGGCGTCGGCGCCACCCCTCCTTGGGTGTATTTCCGGTGACGTCGGCATGCTTCCTGCGGAAGCTCCCACCCTTGGGCGCCATCTTCAGATTCTTTTTTCCGCGGTCGGGTCTGGATCGTTCCCGTTGGAAAGAAAGTACTAGGAAAAGATTGAAATTGGAGAATATATCGAAAGAAGACTACAGAAGACTTCGCCGACCACTGACGAGCGAAAGGAAGGAGAAATCATTGAGGACTTCGACGATAGTCGACGTCCACGCGGCCAGGGAGGCCTGAACACTCGATGATGGACAACACGCCGTTCAAGTTCTGCCCTAACTGAAACACCAAGTACGCGCAGAAAGACCAACACCCGGTTTGCAACCTTTGCCTACCGGTAGACCACAGAAGCGAGGATTGCAACACCTGCTCCGCCTTCGCCCCGAAGACCCTTCGTGTGAGGAAGAGCCAGAGGGTAGCGCAAGCCACCCTCCAGGGAAAAGCCCCGACGCCATCGCTGTACGAACTGGGGATGTCCTCGGAGGAAGAGGACAACGCTGCCGCCGAAGACGACAGCTATACGGTCGTAGAGACCGATTACACGAAGACATCTGATAAGGTAGGAGACTGGTCGTTCCCCAAGAACACGAGAGACTCTGAGTCTCAAAAAAACGGAGGGCAAGACCCCGAAAGCACAGAAGCAGAGACACCTGGCGTCCGCGGCTACCCACAGGCCCAGCAGATCCTCTGAGAAGGAGTCCCTGGCGCCGAGAGCTGTTGAACAGCAGAAGTAGTCGAAGATCGTCCCCGAAAAGGACCGATCGACGTCGAGGGAGAAAGACCCTAAAGCCCCGACGCCGTCCAGGGACCCGAAACCCAGTTCGACGTCCAAGTCCTCGGCACCGAAAATCTCACAGCCGAGCCAGGCGCCGAAGAGAGTGGCCGAACAATCCGGCGCGGACAACGCGGTCGAGATGGAAAAGAAAAGACGGCGACTAGAAGCCGAAATGGAAAACATCTTGCAGCGGAAAAAAGATTGACGCCAAGATGAGAGCCTTCACGATTCCCCACAAGACCAAGCCACCCGTGCTAGAACTGGTCGAGGAGAAAGACGAACACGTCGAGGAACATGAGCCTGGCGCCGAAATGGTCGACGACCAGGAAGAGGACGAGAATCCCTACGAGACTTGCAGCTATGAGGAGGAAGAGGACAGCAGGTTGGACACCGAGTAGGCCACCTCTGACCCGCAGGAGGAGGATTACCTGGATGTCGACACCGAGAGCCCGGAAGAGGCGGTCGACACATACCCCTCGAGGCCATCGCCGCCGGACGACATCGGGGCCTACAACTCGGTGATAAGGTCTGCGGCAGCAGCTTTCAAACTCAAGCTCGACGAGGAGAAGCAGAAAGCGGACTTTCTTCGAGACATTACTCCCCACGCAAACAAGGAGCCAGTATCTACCTATGCTCGACAGCGTCTTGGCGCAGAGGATGGAAGCATTCAGGGCCCCCGCAACATGCAAGGCAGTCACTCCCAGAATGGGAAAGAAGTACAAGCATTCATCAAAAGGACCCAGCCTACATTCGAGGCGTGGTCTCAGCTGACTCCATCATCACGGCCACAGCAAGGAAGAGGGCTAACGTGGCCACTACTTCTGGAAAACCTCCTGATAAGGAAAGCAAAAAAATGGACTTAGTGGGCAGAAGGATCGAACGGAATGCCGCGACCCAATGGCACATGGCTAATTCCAATGCCCTCATAAACAGGCACATGTACCAGATCATGAAGGAGCTAGGAAAACTGGTGAAAGACCTGCCCCAGGAGGCCAGGCAGAAGGCAGAGAAACTGGTGGAAGACTGGAAGAATGCGGCAAATTGTTGCCTCAAGACGGCCCTAGATGGAGCAGACACCTCTAGCAGGCTCATGATGATGGGTGTCACGGAAAGAAGACACGCATGGCTCAGAATCTCGGGCTTCAAGCCAGAGGTGCAACACAGCATCTTGAACACTCCATTCAACGGCGAGACGCTGTTCGGGACAACAGTTGACGAAAAACTCAGTCAACTAAAGAAAGACAATGAGACTGCACGATCCATGGGAGCTTTGCAGTTCACAGGCAACAAGAGGGGCACCCAGTCACGGAGGCCCGGCGGAAGAGGTGGAAACCAGCCAGGTACTTCACACCAGGCTTTCCAACAGACGCACCAGGCGGACTCGCAGGCGCAACCGAGTCAGCAGAAGCAGTCCTGGCAGTACCAGTCAAGGGGCCAGTCCTTTCGAGGGAGGAAATGGACGAGGACAGCATAAAAGAGGCGGCCAGCAGCCCGCCTCTAAATGACTTCAAAGACATCCGTGTGCCTGCCCACAGAAAAGATCCCAGGGGGCAGCACGTACAAAGGGGTCAGGACAAAATGGACAACTACCACCACATAACACCAGTGGGTGGAAGATTAAGATTCTACCTCCAGGAATGGAGAGAGATCACATCAGACAAATGGATACTAAACATCATCCAATTCGGGTACTGCATAGAATTGGAAGGGAGGCCAGCAAGCCGGAGACTTATGAGAAAGCCACTAGCAAACGTACAGCTACAGCGGCTTCAGGAAGAAGCAAAAGAGCTCCTACAAAAGAAGGCCATAGAACGGGTTCCCTTCAAAGAAAGAAACAAGGGAATATACTCAACGTATTTCCTCGTGCCAAAGGTCGACGAGACAACGAGACCCATTCTGGACCTCAGGTTCCTGAACACATTCATAAGAACACAAAAATTCAAAATGACCCCCTTGCAGGAGGTGCTACCGCAATTGCAGATTGGAGACTTCATGGTCACGATAGACCTCAAGGACGCCTACCTGCACATACCAATGAACGTAAAGCACAAACATATGCTCAGGTTCACGGTCGGAGAAAGCCACTACCAGTTCACAACATTAGCCTTCGGCCTAAAATCAGCACCGAGGGTCTTCACAAAGTGCCTCACGGCAGTCGCAGCGCACCTACGAAGGCAGGGAATACACGTATACCCTTACCTGGACGACTGGTTAGTGAAAGCAAACTCGTACCAGAAAGCAGGAAAGACGCACATACAGTGACGAGCACGCTGATAAACCTGGGGTTCTCCATCCATTGGAAAAAATCGTCAATGGAGCCGGAACAAGTAAAGATCTTCCTGGGGGCACAGATCAACACCTTGCAGGGAAGGGTGTTCCCCAGCGACAAGAGAGCAAGGGCCCTGGTGAGGGAAACCCGCCTCTACCGGAAGGGACAAGCTCAGACAGTGAGTACTGCGAGCAAGATCTTGGGGATGATGGCATCATGCATCCACCTGGTACCAAATGTACGACTTCACATGAGACCCATCCAAGAATGGCTCCAGGAACAATGGTCACAAGCTTCAGGAAGTTGGGAGGATCTAGTGGTTGTGACGCACGCAGTGCAGAAGGAAATGGCATGGTGGACCATGGAGAACATAACAAAGGGAAAGCCTCTAACACCCCCAACACCAACAGTGACCATCACCACAGACGCATCCCTGAAGGATGGGGCGCTCCCATGGAGGAGCTCAAAGTGAGGGGTCTGTGGACATCAACAGATGCGACAAAGCACATCAATTACCTAGAATTGAAAACAATCTTCCTTGCACTGAAAGCCTTCCAAACAAGACTGTACAAGCACAGGGTGTTGCTGCAGACAGACAACACCACAGCGATGTTCTACATCAACAAGCAGGGTGGAACACAGTCAACATTGCTTTCGACACTGGCGCAGGAGATATGGAGATGGGCCATCCCCCTCAGGATAGATCTACTGGCCATACACCTACCGGGGAAGGAGAACATTCAGGCAGACTGGCTCAGCAGACAGACATCGGCATCCCACAAGTGGGAGCTCAATGCTCAGGAGACGAAGTGGTTGTTCAACAAGTGGGGAACGCCATCAGTGGACCTGTTTGCAACACGCCAGAATGCCAAATGCCAAAGCTTCGCATCCAGACAACCCGAAGAGGGGTCCCTTGGGAATGCCCTATGGATAGATTGGTGCGGGACATTTGCTTACGCTTTTCCCCCGATACCACTGATCCACAGAGTACTGAGCAAGTGCAGAGCGAGCAACATGACCCCGATACTGGTCGCACCACGGTGGGCCAGACAGACATGGTACTTGCAGATCATGGAGATGGCACAGAGTGCACCCCACTGATTCGGCAGAAGAAAAGACCTGCTCTCCATGCACAACGGAGAGGTACTGCACCCAGAGCCAGAGAGCCTGAGCCTAGTGGCGTGGCTCCTGAGGACATAGAATTCGCACACTTGAGGCTGCCAGAGAGCACCCTCAGGGTCCTTCGGGAGGCACGAAGGCCTAGCACACAGAAGTGCTACGTGGCAAAGTGGAAGAGATTCACAATATGGTGCAGAAAGGAAAGACTTCACAATAAAATGAAGGACTCCACAGTGCTAAAATACCTCACGCACTTACTGGAGAAAAAACTCAGCTCGTCCTCCTCAAGAGTCCACTTGGCAGCGATAGTCGCCTACACAAGGGGTGAGATGGGCAGGAGTTTCTTCACGTCACAGGTTGTGAAGAGATTCCTGGAAGGAGCGAAGAGGATCGCACCACCCAAGCGTGTGCCGCCACCGGCATGGAACTTGCACATAGTCCTGACGGAACTCATGAAGGAGCCCTTTGAACCACTCCACAAAGTCTCACTAGAAATGCTGACCATGAAGACAGCTTTCTTGGTTGCAATAACGTCCTTACGCCGAGTAAGCGAACTTCAAGCGCTAACGCTGCAGGAACCATACATACAAATACACAATGACAGGGTTGTGATGAGGACCGACCCACACTTCTTGCCAAAGGTGGTGTCCAAATTCCACATGAACCAGTCCATACAGATACCGAGTTTTTTCCAAAAACCAACAAATAGCGCAGAGCGAGCCCTACACACCCTAGACGCCAAAAGGGCGGTCATGCACTATATCGAGAGGACAAAGGGACACAGGAAGACAAAGTAGTTCTTCGTGTCATTCGCCAACAGTTTCATGGGAAAGGCTGTAACCAAGAACACTATTGCACGATGGATCGCGCAAACAATCCAACTCTGCCACAAACAGGCAGGACAAGAACTAGCAGAGGGGCCACGTGCCCACTCCACTAGGAAAAAAGGTGCTACAATAGCCTTCCTGGCTAATACACCCATACAAGACATATGCCTGGCGGCAACATGGGCTTCGGTCCACACATTCACGAAGCACTACTACGTGGATGTTCAGATGAACAGAGAAGCACAAGTCGGACAAAAGGTGCTCCAGCACATATTCAAAAACCAAAGCTCATCTTCCACCCAGCCGCCACAGAAATGAGAAACCGCTACAAAATCTATGCACAGCATAGTGAATCCAGAAAGATTCACGCTGCAAAACGAATAGTTTCTTACCTGTCGATGTTTTGCAGATTGATCTTTCTGGATTCACTAGCGAACCCACCCACCTCCGCCAGAAAGATGAGGCTGGTGAGGAAAGAGGTGGTCAAAAAAAAAAAAAAAAAAAAAAAAAAAAAAAAAAAAAAAAAAAAAGCAGAAATGGCTTTATATACAAAGCGGTTAAAAGAAGTTTCACCTACATAGAACATTGCCATCACTTCGGAGACGAAAGAAACACGGAAAAAAGAATCCGAAGATGGCGCCCAAGGGTGGGAGCTTCCGCAGGAAGCATGCCGACGTCACCGGAAATACACCCAAGGAGGGGTGACGCCGACGCCCACCTGGGCGACAAAAAAAAACCACAAAGAAAAGACTACGAATCCGGACCCAACCACAAGACCGCGGAATATGCACAGCATAGTGAATCCAGAAAGATCATCAAGCTGCAAAACTACACCGACAGGTAAGAAACTATTCAATACTAGGGGTTCTCTCCTTTTCTCAGCTCTTCTTTGCTTCCGGCTTTTTCTGGGTTTGGAATGTGGCCATTCTCTCTCTATATCTTTGGAGAAAGGTGCGGAAGCTAACCATTCATCATCACTTTTACAGGAGTCTTGTAATAACTGAGGCAATTTTTCATAATCATTGCCTAGAATTGCTTGTTCTGGTAACCGAGGTATCAATCCCACAGTAAGAAAAGTCCCTGCATCTGTGGATGCTGAATGAGTACCCTTGCAGTGGGATATGGTTTGGTGTCTCCATAGACACATTTGATGGCCACCATGCTGTCTATGGGGCCTACTCGGTCACCCAGGTCTTGTGGCCTAACTACACTATGTAGGCAACCCGTGTCAGCAAGAGCGGTGACCGGTTGTCCATTGACAGACAGTACTCAGCGAGAGGATCCTGTCCTACAGGAAGAATGGAACAAGGCATGCGAAGAGGAGGATCCACAACACGTAGGTCCTTATGTCTTTGTTAAAAATGGCCTGTTGTATAGAAAGGGCAATCCTGACCAGAAAGCAGTTATTAGTACCCGAACCTTTCAGAGAAAAAAAGTGTTATATCTTGCTCACAGCCATTTGTTAGGGGGACATTTTGGTACTGAAAAAACGGAGAAAACCATTTTGGAAATTTATTTTGGCCAAGCATATATCAGCAGGTGAAAAGGTATTATAGAGAATGTCCTGTGTCAACGGAATAGTCATTATCACCCCCCAAGAGCACCGTTACTTCCTCTTCCCATTATTGAGGAACCCTTTTCCAGAGTAGGTATGGATATCATCGGGCCCTTACTACCTTCTAGAAGTGGTTTTAGATATGTACTCGCCATAGTGGACTATGCTACCCGATTCCCTGAGGCCCTACCACTTCGTAGACCAGACACAGCTAATATAGCCAAAGCCATGATCAGTGTTTTTTCTCGGGTGGGATTTCCGAAGAAAATTTTGACCGATCAAGGGACCCCTTTTGTGTCAAAGATGATGAAGGATATATGTACACAGCTAGGGGTAAAACAAATTCGAACAGCTGCCTATCATCCTCAAACAGATGGTTTGGTTGAAAGGTATAATGCCACTATTAAGACCACTTTAAAGAAATTGCTAGACTTAGAAGTCCGGAAATGGGAAGAGATCTTGCCATTGGCACTATTTGCCATTAGATGTAAAGAACAGAAAAGCACAGGATATTCACCCTTTGAATTGTTGTATGACCATAAACCCCGTACCTTGCTGGATATGGCCCAGGAACAATGGGAGACTGAACCAAACAACATAAAACCGTTACATACATATGTGTCTACTCTAAAAACCCATCTGAGGCAAATCAGAGACATTGTCAGAAATAACCTTGAAAATGCGCAGGATGCCCAAAAGAAACAATATGACAAAGGGGCTAAACTGAGGACTTTCCAAGTAGGGGATCAAGTGTTACTTATGATGGCTTCCTCAGACCAGAAGTTATTTGGACAATGGCAGGGACCCTACACAGTTCTCCAACAAGTCACAACCGTGACTTATCGCATTGAAACAGACAGGAACAAGAAAGTGTCTCAAATCTATCATGTGAACTTACTCAAGAAGTGGGAGGGACCTCCTCCTCCAATGGCAGTGCATCATGTAGAAATTCAAAATCCCCTTTTCTTACAATGTATAGATCCTGAACTGCCTCTCTCATTACAGGTGGACTTGCAAAAAGAGTTATTGCCACTTACTGATGTTTTTTCCCTAACTCCCGGGAAGACCACTCTGATTGAACACTCCATCAAAACCCCTTTCGGAAAACGGGTCAGGTTGAGGCCATATCGGATCCCGTCGTCAGATCATAAAAGAAGAAATACAAAAGATGTTACAAATGGACATCATTGAACCATCCCAAAGTGAATGGAATTCCCCCATTGTACTCGTGCCAAAACCTGACGGATCGGTGCGCTTCTGTATTGACTTCAGGGAGGTCAATAAAATATCTGAGTTCGACACCTACCCCCTTCCAAGAGTGGATGAAATGGTGGAAAGGATAGGGAAAGCCAAATATATTAGTACCCTTGATTTATGTAAAGGATACAGGCAAATCCCTTTGAGGAAAGAAGACCGAGAAAAAACAGCCTTTTCAACCCCAGACGGCTTGTATCAGTTTAAGATGCTACCCTTTGGCTTACATGGGGCACCTGCAACTTTCCAAAGAGCCATGAACATGATCTTGAGACCTCTTGAAACCTATGCTGGGGCCTATATCGATGACATTGTGATTTACAGTGACACTTGGGAACAACACCTGTCACATCTTTCCCAAGTAGTGCACACACTGGGTTCACATGGATTGAGAATCAATCCAAGCAAAAATCATTTAGCAGCCCAAACAGTAAAGTATTTAGGCTACCTGTTAGGAGAAGGTGTTATAAGACCACAGACGTCTAAATTGTCTGCTATTGCGCCGATTCCGTTGCCCAGAACCAAAAAGGAGCTAATAGCCTTCCTCGGATTATTGGGATATTACCGACGGTTTATTCCCAATTTTTCACAATTGGCTGCTCCACTCACTGATCTGTTACAGAAGAATAGTAGAACAGAAGACCTGTTATGTTTCCCTTCTAGAGAGGTGTTATAATCCTTTAAAGCTTTAAAGAACTCCCTGACGTCGGAGTCTGTCTTGATCAGCCCAGACTATTCCCAACCTTTCATTTTACAGACAGACGCCTCAGACCAGGGTCTAGGAGCGGTTTTGTCACAAGATACTCCCCAAGGGGAAAAGCCCATCCTATACATTAGTCGTAAGCTGTTTCCCCGAGAATAAAACTATGCTACCATTGAAAAAGAAGCACTTGCTATCAAATGGGCTGTGGAAACTCTACAATATTATTTGGAGGGGAGAGAATTCACCCTGTTCACCGACCATGCCCCCTTAGAATGGTTAGCGAGGAATAAGGGCCACAATGAGGTGGTTTCTCTCTTTACAACCTTATAGATTCCACACCAGACATAGAAAAGGGAAAGTACAAGGGAATGCTGACTACCTGTCCAGATATCCACAAGATTGCCTCCCTAGAAGAAAGACATCAAGGGAAAGGGATGTGAGAGGGCGCAGGGGCATACCCTAAAGACGAGCCTCCCGTTGCGGGTTTCAGCGCAGCGCCACACTCACGGACTAAGACGTCCAAGATCCTGAAGACGAAGAGGAGAGCTGGTTTGAGGATTGGTGGTATCGGGAGGTGGCTGGGGAGCGGCTGTGACTCAGGAGAGTTGCGGCGGGAGCCGGTGAGTACAAACGGCTCGAGGGTGTTAAGTAAAGGAAGGGAGGGACGGGGAATGGGGAGGAGGGTGGAATAGGCACGTGCATGGTTCCTTTTGGCTTTCTTTCGTTTCTTGCGCATTATTGAAACAGAATTCTTACATTGTTGAACCTGGATTGCGCCATAGTATTTCTTTCACGTTATTGAACCAGTGTTTGGCCATAGCATGCTTGCATTCTTACACGAGCCTTAGTCATAGCCTGAATACTATATTCCTCACTCCACATTGTATTCTGAAACCTCAAATCTGGCTTGGGCAATATTCTTGGTGTACATCCCTTCTTGGTGGGCACTAAAGTATCATAGAGCACTGAGGTGTGGTGAAGGAAACAACCAAGCGCTTTATCAGTAGAACTCATTCTTATGGTTCCCTTTTGTTCTTTTCACTCCTATGAGCCTCCGGGGTAATCACCCCGGTCCAGAGGAACCAGGAAAGAAGACAACATCTTTTTTCCGACCCTCCCACTCATCGGAGACCTCTGACGAAGACGAAGGACCACAAGAACACTCCTTAAAACCTATCCAAACAACTTCTATTACCAATAAACCTTTTTCTAAACCTCTACTTCAGCCTCCACGCCTGTTTATCAAACCTGCCCTCCCACAGCCACTAAGAGAAGAGCATGCTTCATTGGCAATTGTGATTTGGAGGGCAACTGGAGCATTAGAACTACAGTCCTACACTGAGATCAAAACTAATAACTAATGTTCTGACAAATTCTGCAGCCTGGCCTTGACACATTTGAACTTTTGCTTTACTTTAATGATGCTCTCACAGAAACTAAGATGGTTACTTGGTCGAAGTCATGACTTACTTGCTGAAGGTTCACTATTTTGTTGGCCACTTTGCTTTTCTGCCCCACTAGGTGCCTAAACACGGATCACTCGGTTTACAAAATCACATATCAGTTTTATTCTGAAATTTACAAGTAACAGGAAGCAAGGAGGTGTAAAATCTCTTCACCTCAACATACTATTCATCTAAATTTAGTACTTGTCATAATATCGAATAGAGCACTATATTACATGCAAAAATTGTTTCTCTACAGAGTCGTATCCTCAGATTGCATGCCATGCCAAAAAGCCTTCTTTATATTCCTAAAAACTCTGGAGGAAAACAAACCTTAACTTAAAACTTCTAATTGTCACCTCACATCATCATCTTCAAATAATTTGTTCAATTAAAAAAAGAAAATCATACAAGTGAACATATAAAAAGGGGGAAACGAAATCACAGTCGTACATGAATACACTGATCATACATAAACATAAGTATGGATGTACTCTATAAGAAGAGTATCATAATTTGACTGGTATTAAAAAAAATGCACCAGCCACCACCTTAATAGCCACTCCAATTGTTCAGAGCTATACAATCCCCATAGGAAACCGTGACACATTAAAACAAATTGTATGTGTTGCTAAAAGTTGCAAGTATAAAAAGGCTGGTCTAGCTTGATAAAAATCCAAGGGTAAAAAAAAGTGGTTTTAAAAAAAAAAAAGTACAAACATTTTTATAACCAGCATTGGCATAGCCAATAGGTCTCACCTTCGGGACCTTGTAATTAAAAAAAAAACTGAAGTGTAAGACTTCACGTTTACATTTACTGCATCCTAAATGCGAAGTAAATGTAAACGTGAAGTCGTATACTTCTTTTTTTTTTCTACTTACATGGTCCCAAAGGCGAGACCTATTGGCTGTGCCAATTGTTATATTTGTCGTTATCCTCATTTTCTTTTGCACATACCACTTATTCGCTGTTGGTCTTCGCTATCGGGAGACTTAGTAAGTAAATTTAGTGGTGTGCAATTACCTCAGTGGAATGCAAGAGTAATCCAGAGTTTGTGCAGAAGACCGAAAAGGATGGTGCACATCCCGGTAAACCAGGGGCACTTTCAGGCCAGAATAATCACAGCATAAAAGAACTGCCTGCACCGGCCACTGGCCACTGGCCTGCTGGGAGGTCGTAAGGTGCCTCAAACCTCTTGTTACAGGAAAAGTGGGACAGGAATCACAACCATTTAGTTGTCAACAGGTGGCTGCATTAAGAAGTCACCGGTCTCCAGATACAGACAGACAAAAACACACAGGAGGTGTCAGAGGTAAGAGGTAACTTTTATAACCAATGGGGCTGGGGCCAATATTAGAGAAATTCTGAAACTGCAAATACGTTGCCAGTCTCCAGAGAGAGAATCATTCTCATAAACTAAGAGCTGGTAGGAGGAAGCAATGTGTTTGGAAGATCGATAAAAATAAATAAATGAAACTTCCACTACACAAGACACAAAATTAATGACCTGAATTATTATCTTGAAAAAAAGGATGTCAGAACTCCAGTCGTGCTCACCATAATTACTGTCCGTTACAGGTGCAGTAACCGGCAACTGACTTCACTTTCAAATAACGTACTATCCAAGGAAACTCTAAAAAGGGTGTTCACCTGCCGACACTCTGGTGTTTACCGCACACTGTACCAGCATCGGGAGAATGGAATCTGTGCTTCAGGCTGGTTGCTTAGCACCGGGGTATTAACAGAACAGCTCTAACTTTTAACTGGTTTAACAGCGGAACTGGAAACCGCCCGGGTGGAAGAAATTTTGCCCAGAAACGCATCACCTGCCCCCGTCGTAGCAGTGGCATGGGACAGCTTGTGACACTTAAGCAAGGGAGAGGGTGTTTCATGTAACAAAGCGTAAGTTACCCAGCACCCAGCTTGTATACCTAAGGGACATTATGGTGTTCAACTTCGTGAAAATCTTTCCCGATCAGCCTCAGACATTGAGAAACATAACAAGGCTAAAATTGCGAACTCCTGTCTTCAAAAATATTTGTTTACGCGCAAGGAGATTATCGTGCCCTGGAATTCTTGCTGACCATCATGGACTGGTGGATATGCTATTTACGCTTCTGGGACCAGCTATAGGGCACTGCAATCTGTGCTTCAAGTGGTTGCTAGGCAACCGGGTGACAACAGCTGAAACTTTTGACCGGTGTGAGAGCAGCGGGGTTGGGTATCCAAGGGAAGGAAAGACTTCCAGTGGAACACTGCCTGAGTCTTAGTAAGTTAATTTAGTGGTGTGCAATTAGCTCAATGGCACGCAGCATTGGCGCCCGGTTCCCAGGAGGCGCCTTTGTGCTAACACGTTTTAGGCACACAGCCTTTCCATTTTCTAAAAAGGCAACATCTGGACCTCCGCCATTCTGTTTGGCGATTAGCCAGATTTTTTATTTACCGAAGCAAAACAATCTGCTCAGTGCATCTAATCAAACTGGTCCTATGTGAGACGGGTGGACAAACATGTTAAAAGGCAGCCGTAGTGAGAAAAAAAGAAGCAGAGAGGCTGGAGTGCGTTTGAAATAAAGGGATGGCCTTTTACCAGACTCCTGGAATGGGAAAGATTTAAGGAAACCTGTCTGAACACAGTTGACATAACACATTCGGGCTACAAGGCGGCCTGACAGCACAGCCTGTGCATGATACACAACGGGCTAGCTGTCAGTACCATTAGACTGCCTGCTGGGAGAGGCCTTACGCTGGCACGGCTGTACAGAGTCACAGACAGTGAGTGGCCTGGGGCATCCAGAGGGGGGAACTGGTGGGTGCAGGTCCAGAAGGAGGAATGGTAGCTGCAGCCCCTGTGTGGTAACAGGAGCCAGGCATCAGCGGGGATACAGGATACAAAAAACAAGCACGGCAGCGAAAGTGAAAGCGTGATGGAGTGAAAGTGCTGCAGCGTCCTCTGGCCTTCCGGCCTAAGCCTTGCGGTAACGAGCAACACGAGCGAGGAATACATCCTGAGAGTGGTGCGTGCTAGTGTTGCTCATAACCACAAGCCTTAGGCCGGAAGTCCAGAACGATTCCAAGAGGTAATTTTACCTACAGCAGCGCATGCAGGCTGCGCCAGGCTCAATCTAAAGAGGACATACAAGAACAATTTGCAAAGTATCGCGTTTAGAAAACTGGTCACCAGAACATAGGGGCAATTCGGAAAACAAGTTCCCTCAGGATAACAAACTACATTGATGACATGGACATTTAGAGGAGGAGATACAGCTCTATCCTGGGTACAGTTTTTACCATAATGAATTCCGGGATGATGGTTTGGCCAAGGCAGAGGATTCCCTCTCAGTTGCCACCCTGAGAAGGAATTTGCTTCAACCAAGCAACGTTTTGTTTAATGATACCCTTATTGAAAAATAACTCTGGTCTCCCAAGAGCTCTAAAGTTCTCCTTAATACATTAGGGTATAGGGTACATTGTCCAGCTTCATACAATCTGGAATGACTAGCCTGTTAAGACTTAATTCTTCCTTTAGCCAGACAGCACACAACAGCAAAAGGGTTCGCAACCGAATCAGGTCAGCCTCATACCAAGCTCTTTACGAAGAATCTCGGTAGAGTTACTTTGCCCAACCTCTACGAGGTCCCTAAAGACTGTATTCTCTACCAACACAAGTGACCCTTTATTTGCATAACCCTATATCTCACAATCAAAGGTGGGAATTGGAATACACTTGGCTTTATTGATCTCAAATATACTTTTCAATCGCTTCTGAACCAAGCAGGAAGAAACATTGTTTACTACTGCACATCCAGATTTAAGACATCCAGTATTCTTGCCAGCTAAGACCTAAATCTATTAAAATTCTTAAACAAGTAAAATTATACATTTTTTCTTGAGATCTTGAGAAAGTAGCGATTTCCATGTTTTTCAGCCCCCAAACCATCATGTGTGGCTTTTTTAAAAATTAGTGAGAAGGTCTATGCTGCCCATAAAAATCAACAAAGAGATCCAACAACTACCTTAGATTTCTGGAGTGCGGGCAATCAAAACCGCATCATATATGTATAAAAGAGCCGGGAGCAACTTACCCCCAACTGCTGGGACATTCAGAAAGTAACTTCTCTAAGAAATTAATATGTATAACAAAAAGAAAGGGGGCAAGAAAAAAGCCCTGCCGGACCCCACTACAGATAGCAAAATGCTTAGTGCATTCCCCTTTACTACCATATAGGACTGATGCCATCAATCCACAGTTAAGTTCCCTGAGAAAATCACCCGGACCCGGTTCCACCACCATTGACCTCAGTTCCGCCCAGAGCTCATCTCTGTTAACATTATCAAAGATGGAACTGAGGTCCATAAAGGCAAGATAAAGTGAACCCCTTTTAGCCCTGGTATATTTATTGATAACAAGATGAAGCTATAGATTCTGCGCCACCGTGCCCCTCCCCGAACTAAACCCTATTAGATGTATGACAATATATGTTCCTCAGCCCAGAAAGTTACTCTTTTCAATATGACCACTTATAATTTTTACTAAACCCTCAATTAAACAAATGGGCCTGTAACAAGAAGGGTAATTCTGGTCTCCAGTCTTGAACACGCGTACTGTAACTGAATGATGCCATGCCTCGGGAAGAGCAACTCATGACGGCATTAATATGGAGAAGTGTCTCAGAGATATAGAGGATTTCAACAGGTCCCCGGGGTTCCCCCTATTCCCTGGGAGCCTTTCCCGCTGGCACACAGTAGCATCTCTAACCTCCTCCCTATGAATAGAGAAACTGGATCATCCCCCTGATCTGGGCTGTGAAATGGTCCTCCTATGCCTGGGCAGGGACTAGAGCAGCTTGGTCCACCACCAGATCCTCCTTGACGAAAGGGAGGTGAACCTCTTTCCAAAACAAGGTACGAGTACTTAGTGAAAGATTGTCCTCCCACAACTCTTTAAATTTTGTTTCCAATGTTTTATTACGGCTCTATAAATAACGCTATGTGCTCTTACCTCTCCCCTGTCTCTCGGGAGCTAGTCCTTGCGAGACTTTGAAGGGCAGGATTAATAAAAGTACATATCTTCGAATACGCAGCAAAATACAATGTTGGGGGGCCTCTACAGTCACACTGGTCTGGAATTCCGCAAAGCAGGACGTAACTAACTAGGTAATAATAAGTCTGTATCATTACAATCTTCGTTTTCAATTTCAGCTTTCAAATAATGAGAAGATTCTACTTGCTCCATTTCCCAACGGAAACTAGCAATACGAGGGTTATGGTCGCTAGAAGTGTTCCTTCCAATCCACTGAAAAAAAGTTAAGGGAAGAGAAACCCACAGAAACCTAAATATAGTCAATATGAGAAAAACATCCAAGACCCTTAAAAAGGTATCTGCGCTGTATATTCAATGGCCAACTCAATCATCCTTTCACCCTGTGACTTATGCTTAAGATGGACCCGATTCGGAAAACCACCCTCCTTCTGACCACATTCCTTATAAATATAACTTCCTCTATATGGGAGGAGATTAAAATCACCAAGGATCAAAAAAACTAAATAATTATTATGGTGAGTAGAACAGAAGGAAAGTATAAAATTGATAAGCGAGACCAGCGAATTCCCCGACTCCTCCCCATGAACCACATTGTAATTAGTAATGCACAAAAGCTTACTGGGCGAGGGTGAAGCATTAATAGCGAAGAAAGCATAACCATCTATATGGATCCCACCCCTCATATCCCAGGTCTCCTGAAGAGATATAATATCGTAAGGGGCAAAGACTTTTACCAGTTTGGATTATACAATTTCCCTGGCAAACCTGCTATGTTCAAGCACATAACCTGGAAACCCCTGTGAAGGAGTAGACACAGTATTAGCAACTCTAGGGCTGAGGTCCCTCTTCAGTCAGTCTTGATTGATCAATCCACTTACGGGTTTTTAACGGTTGGACAGCACACGATTTAGGCCCCGATTCCAGGCACAAGCATTAGCAGAGGCCTTGAAAATTTGGGAAAGGACCTAATGGCGAGACGACCCAAGATCACAGGTTTACAAAAATATCCTAAAGGCAGAACTGAGATACGACTAGTGACTAATGAGCCCACCTCTAGATTCGAAAGCATGAAACCAGCCCGATAGGTATTACAAAATGAACTATAATGCAGGTTCCCCTAAGGGATTTCGGAGCGCTGCCTATCCAGCCTACCCTACGTACCATAATTATATGCTCAAATAGCATCTGTCTAACTTCATGAGGGGCCCTCCAAAGGAAAAAGGAGAGGATGTTCACTGGCTTGCACAAATACATTTTCCTACTTTCCATTCCTGCACTCCTTTATCTGGAAACAGCGTACTCGGTTACATTTATTTTCCTTATTCTGTTATAACATTCCTACAAATTGCCCACACCTATTTTCAAAGATCATAATGAACCTCTTGGTAAGTAATACCCCTAAACCCCCTTTAGCTCATTTATCAATCCTACCAATCAGTTGCATGATACCCCTACTAATGATCACACCCAAATCCTATTCATTTCATCGACCACAAGAAACGTACGTAAATGCATGTAATGGTTTTTTGAGAGCGCAATATTAATTCCAATAATCAATTATAACCAATAAACACTGGACTAACCACGAACATTGGATTCCGGGAGTAGCGTGCTGCCAAGTGTAAGTGCTTCCACACAGGTCAAGGGTAGTAAGCGCTATATAAATACAATCACAATAAATGTTCTAATATTTCTGTGTACATGCCTTTTAATGTCTGGCATTAGCCAAGACTTTTTGATTTTACTAAAATGATATGTATGATTCTTAATCTATTTATCTCTTACACCATCCACCCACTACAGCATACACATTGGAACTGTGGTAAACCCACTTCAGCCGCTGGTGAAAAATAACTGAGTGATGGCACTCTGAACTTTCACAAGGAAGACACCCATACATAAAAGGATTTCGTTCAGTGACAGCGACTACGATGGTAATGTGCGTTTTTTTCAGACCAAAACTAATATTTTTGCTTTTAGACCAGATTTATATTTTATTTTTTTAACTGAAAGGGCAGCTTCCTTAATAAAATGTTGCAAGGACCGTGGCAAGCAATACTGGCATTGGCAAAACCAAATGACTGGTAAAACTAAGCCAGACCCATTGGCTTTGCCAGTGTTTGTTTTTTTCATTTTCACACAGCACAAATTAAATGTAAATCTCTCCTAAAGCATGCAATTTGCGGGTTTTGTTGGATTTCACCGCATACCTCCCAGGTTCCGTATCCTCAAAAGCTTCAAGAGTTGTCCGACCCCATGCACGTTGCTAGGACAACGAAAAGGTGCATACGTGGAAGGACGCAGAATGTCAAGGAAGAGGACATGCGGCGACGTTATACATTTCAGCCAGTGTAATCAGCTCAGGAAAGAAGGCAATTAAGAACCTTCCACCCTAGCCTCAACTCAGCTGATGCAATAACGTCAACTTGTATTTTTATACTGCCGGACACACAGCAATGCTGCCGTCTCTTAGTAGTGCAATCAAAACGGGTCTTCATTCCCTTTAATTTCACTGGTTGGATGAAACACAGAGCCATCGATGTATGTTACATACACGTGTCAGCAACTAGCGCTCAACTCACTGAGCTAGCAGGCCATCTTATTTCAGTCACTTTTAATCATTTGGAGACACTGCATACACCAAATCCTGTAAATATTTCGACTTTGCTACTAAACAGCATCAAATTTGGCAGACAGGACTGTTGGTTAAAATACAAGCAAGAAGTAGGATGTCCACATGTTATACAGCTTTGGATTAGGGATATTTGTATATACTAATTATGTATTTAATGCTCTTATAAAATGCAGACTTTGCACAGGGACTAATTTAAAGTGCTTAACTAAACCCTCAATTGTGCACATGTGGGAACCGAAGGTGCAGGATACAAACGTTACTTGCCCATTATTATACAATTTGATAAATGAAGCAAGGCATGATTTGAACGAATGAACATTGAATTTATAAAGCGCTAAATTTAGCACAAGGGCTTCAAGGCGATAGTCCAGAAGTAGTGGGCAGACAAGCCGGCATACTTATACTAAGATCTGCGAAAAAAGCCAGGTTTTCACGGCTTTACGGAAGAGCGAATGTGACACCGGACCCAAAACTGTTCCGGGAGAGAGTTCCACAGCTTGGCAGCAACAGTTGAAAAGGCTCTACCTCCCCATCTAGCCTTGTTAAATCTGGGTAATATTAACAGCTTCTTATCTCCAGACAGAAGCCGTCAAGTAGGAACATAGCAATGAAGAATTGCCTTGATACCCTCAGATCCTGCGCCATAGAAGGCATTATGAGTTAGGCAGAGTGTTTTGAAGAGGATCCTACGGTCCAAAGGAAGCCAGTGTAGCGTCCTGAGAGAGGCCGAAACCGAGTGAAATTTTGGAAGATTTATCACCAGTCTGGCCGAAGCATTCTGCACCAGCTGCAAACGTCTCACCAGACCTTTATCAATGCCCAAATACAGGGCATTACAATAGTCCAGTGTGGACGTTATCAGAGCAATAACAGCCTGTTTGTGTGAGTCAAATGAAAGAAAATGGGAGATTTTTTTGAGGATCCTAATAATCCTAAAAAAGGTGGACACTGTCCTATTGACCTGCCTGCTCAAGGAGAATGAATTGAGATTTCTAAGTAATCAGCCTTAGCTAAAATCTGTGAGGCTAAATCGAGCTTCCCCAACGGCCCCCGCTGCTCAAACATGAAGGCTGGGCTTTTGCATGAGAAAATTACTTGGGGCAACTACGAAGTGCCCTACAACCCCAGGCATACACAGTCTATATGCCAGACCTTAGGATGGCTGTCCTGGCTTGTACCCTGGAAGCATTGCTATTGTGTGCATTTCAACCCTACAGTAAGTCTTAGCTTCCCAGTAACTCCAGGATGGGTTCTGCCAATTGATCTATGACTATGCCCCCGGACCGAAACCTTGAACATTATGCATAGCACATCAACATGGCCCATGCCGGTGGTACTTTGATGGAACTTTTGATGGACCTTTGACGATGCCCCCTGGGCGGATACCAAAACTGTTTGTACTGACCTCGGTGCACGAGCAACCTTGGCCGATTCCTGGTGGAACCGTCATATGCAGCTATAGAAGTCTGGGCCTGGTCTCACACCCACAGCCGTCACCTACCCAAGCGGTCATCTGACATGGGTTTCCTCGTTTCACCTTGGTGTTTCCCTCCCTCCTCCCCCTCCCTCCACGATTATTTGATTTAATTGATGCAACTATGTAACCTGTAACTCTGGAGGGATACCAAAACTGTTTCTACTTACCTCAGTGCACTATGGAGCTGTCCTATGCACATATAGAGGAGTGTGTCCTTGGTTTCACCCCACGGCCGTCACCTACCCAGCTGGTCATCTGACACTATTTTCCTAGTTTCTTCGTTGTGTTTCCTTCCCTCCCCTCTGTGATTCTTTGATTTAATTGATGTAACTATGTAACCTGTAACTCGCTGATCCTCATGTAAAGCGCTCTGATACCTCAGGGTCTAGCCAGGGCTATATAAAACTTTTCAAATAAAAACATTTTTTCAAATAAAGTTTTCCCAAGGGATACCGGGCAGGGACAGGCGCCAAGTGCGTCCGCACACCAGTCGCTGGACCAAATGTCAAGTTTGTGGCCGAAAATCAAGACCTCAGACTTCTCCCTATTGAGTTTCAAAAAGTTGACCATCATCCAGGAAGAGTCTGCCTGCATACAATTCCTGAAGTTATGGGCAGAGTCTTTGATATTATTAGTGATAGACACCATGATTTGGGTGTCGTTCGCATAGGACAACACCTCCAACCATAAGGATCTCACCACTTTAGCAAGTGGGGCAACATGAATATTAAAAAGTGTAGGGCTCAGGGAGGAGCCCTGAGGAACACCACAAGACATGAAATTACAGGCCGAGTAGAATTGGCCAAGTTTCACAGTCTGTACCGGGTCACAAAGGAAGGAGGCAAGAAGCCCCAGAGCAGAGCCCCGATCCCCATCTCTCTGAGATGCTAAACTAGTCTCAGAGGAGACAGGGTATCAAAAGCTGCGATGAGGTCAAGTAGAAACAGCAGCGTGGTGTGTCCCAAGTCCACTTGAGTACAGATGTTGGTAAATGCAACAGTTAAGGCAGTTTCCTTACTTTGATGGCTTCTAAACCCATGTTGTGAGCTATCAGGAAGTTGGTGCTCCTTCAGATAGGCACTAAGGTGGGAATTTAGATAGGTTTCCAAGATTTTAGCTGGAACAGGAAGCAATGAGATCGGGCGATAATGTAAATGTAAATGTACATGTACTTATATAGCGCAAATCACTGACCGAGGATGCAAATGAGGGATTGCCATCTGAAGATAGCACTGGAGCTTTATGTGCGCCAGCACTATCAGTATTACAGAAGGGGTTTCACAAGCTTCTGTGGCCCCTTTTGTAATACCATAATGTGGCCCCAGGATGTTGCTCAAGAGAGCCAACGCTCAACCTTTTTTTAAATTCAAGCAATGACACATCGACATTATCTGCTCCTCATCTACATGCTTGGCTGTAGGTTAAATATTGTTTTTTGCGATTTTATATAATGCAAAACCCAGATCTCTTGACTGGGGGAGAATGTTTGATTCATTCAGCATTCTGTCCATTATTTGTTGCTGCAGCACTATTCACGCTCAGTGGTATGGGTATGCCCAGACATGGGTCCCTTGTAAATGTATTTGAGCTTATATAGCGCACAGCTACCCACAAAGGGTTTCCCGGCGCTTGCTTAGGGAACCCGTCCTGGTATTCCCCTGTGAGATAACCCCGGCAGGGTATCCACAAGGTGAAAGCCAGGCATCCCGCCGCAAGGGGCCGTTGTGGAGATTAAGCAAGCTATTGCCCAGAGTCGCAGAGTGTGAACCCGTGAGTCGAGAAGGCACCGGAGCGAGAATTATCGAGTCCGTGGAATTTTTGAGCCCAAGACCCGCCGAGGCTGGGAATTGAACCCTGGTCCAGGGCCGATCTCAGCTTCCGGGTCTGCCGCCTCTAACCCCCGAGCCACACTTCTCCACACAATGCTTCAATTCTGAGCGGCCCAAAGAAGGCTTCTTTAAAAGTGGCTTTACCACTGCAGTCTTCCACAGGAGGGCTACAGTCTCTCTGAGATAGCTGCGTTTAATGCCACAGTAAGGTGAGGAACAATGACTTCGACCAATTTTAAACACCTTAAGGGGGCAGAGATTTGAGCCTAACTTTCTGAGCCCACCTATACCCGCTGGTGGGTGGAGCAGTGTGCGACCTATGGACTTTCACTTCAATTTACAGTTTTAAACCGAAAGTTAACAACCGGATAGTAAAGGAACGTGCGCATTGGGCCCTGCAAAAAAAAAAAAAAAAAAGCACTTTAAAGCGCATTCACTCACTCAATTTGCTGGGATGGAAATAAGTCAGTCTGGCTTTTAAAGGTCTAATTTATACCTACTGAATATCGCAAATTTCGGCTCACTGTGGCTACACTTCCATATACTACTCAAAGGTCTGGAAACACCCTGCAGTCCAGATTCTGGTGAGCACTAAATCCCTGTCCTGAGCATTAGGAGACCATACAAATATTCAGAACAGTTCTAATAAAATGTTTTATACAGTGCTTAATAATGCAATTCTTGATGGCTCTAAGCACTGTAAAAAAATAGTTGTTGTTACCAAATTAAAAAAAAGATGGTGGTGGAATTCACCTGCTGTAGTTAGTTCAGTAAACTAACTATAAGTAGCACCACGTCATGCACTGCTTAAGAGATATTACATCACTCATGACATGTTAAATTATAATATTGAAAAATAATTGATGTCATAATTCATAATACTTTTATCACATTACTCTATAAACCCTTACATTGATCGAAAAAAGAAAGTCATAAGTGTAGAATTACTGTGTGTACACGATAGAACTGAAATAGCATTGGTCCCAGAGCCAATTCGAGCTATGAATGGCGAAAGTTATATGGTGCATGGTTTGCAGACCAATAAAGCTTTAGTAAAAAGTATTCCATAATAATTAACATATCGGCTAAGTGCACCTGTTGTGGGTTGCACAGGCAATTTTTCAAAGTAGGCCGTGGCTTAAATGCAAAGCCTGTTGTCAAAAATCTGAGATAAGCCAAAGCTTCTATTCACAATAGATTATCCACCTGTAGATATGTGGGCACAACATTCTCAAATTAAATAGCTGCCATCCAGTGCTATAAAAAAATTCCATGTAAAGAGGTGGTATTGCACGTTGCTGAAGAATGTACAAAGTAGGGGTGACCACTTCTCCAATTCAGTGTGCTTACAAGCACACTGTATTGGAGAAGTGGTCACCCCTACTTTGTACATTCTTCAGCAACGTGCAATACCACCTCTTCTAAACGGAAGGGTGTAAGGTTGTACACCATTCCATTCTGCACTTTACAGAAATAGGAGTAAGTAATTTTTCCAAATTATGAAGAGCTGTCCACAGGGTCTAGCTGAAGGTGCCTGATCAGTAGATAATGAATACATGGCAACTGACTAAAAATACTGAAACGGTATACCAATGATTAACTACAGCATAACTATAGAAGAGTGACTATTCTTCAATGGTTTGAGCATACTACATCTTTGTTTCAGCCTTCCAAAATCGTGACCTATTTAAAAGCAGATCAATGGCACCAATGATAAAGTACTGTTCCCAATTCAACTTGATAGCCCAGGTGTCTCCAACCAGTCCATCAGCTGGTGATCCCTTTAGAGTAGCTCAATGCCTTAAGTTCCATTTTAGATTTAAAAACAACGGGGCACATTTTTCTCTTAAAGCAGAGGGAAGGCTTTTACATTATTTTCTTCCGGCTACAGATAGGGGCCTGATAATGAGCAGTGCTGGGTCATATTTATGACCCAGGGCACTTATCGCTAGGACCGGGGTAGCCCTCCAGAGCCTAATAACCTCATATGCTTCATTCATGCCCTCATTAGATCTTAGAGTGAACGAAACAAAATCTGCCAGAGGAGCAAAATCCCCTTATGTCTATCGGACTTCAAAGAAAATCGAATTGGTTGAGTCCTTCTCCTACCTGGAAGTCCTGTTCGATAGAAAACACTCCTGGACAAACCTGATGGCAGCCAGAGTCCTAGGTAAGGAAAGAAACCATCAAGCAAAAAAGAGCTTTGCCAAGAAGCTGGAGCCAGCCCTCTGGACACTATTAAAACATTTATTATGCAAACACAAAGGCAGTGGCAACTTACGCAGTGGAATTCTGGGGGATGGCCGACATTGACCAACTCCAGAGAATGGAAGATAGCTTTTTCAAAACAAGGGTCTCGCTCCCACACTCATTTTCTAACTACATCTTACTCTCTTAAATAGGGCTACCCTACCTATCTGATGCAATTAGATTTGCGCCATTCCTGTTGTGGCTCTCCATTTGGGACAGGACCACTAAAACCTAACACAACATTGGTGACTGCCTAGGGGCGTGGCTAGCAACATGGCTGACTAGGTCGAGTCTCTCGGTAGCTCCGGCGAGCCAACTCTGATCCAACAATTTATTAGCGCCCAGAAGTCCCGTAACCGCAGCCTAACGCAACCTGATGCTCCTGTGCGCCTGTGGGGAAGAAATCGCGCTGTGTGCTGATCCGGAGGCAGCTCTGGAGGTAGAAGGCGACCTGGAGCGGAGCTGGTGTAAGACTCAAGATGGCGCCGCCCTCGGATGAAGCCTGGAGAGCACTGCCGCATACAGGCCTGCTGGGATAGCTGGCGGTAAGCGGGGGAGGCCGCCGAGATTGGGACTGCCGGTGGTGCCGGTGAAAGTTCGCCCCTCCTGTTGATATCGACTGGGGGAGCCAGGGGCGGATTCAGTGAGAGTCGGCACGGTCCGCGGTGGAGAGCCCTTGGAGTGTGGGGTAGGTGGAGTCAATTCACGATGTTGAAAAGTGTCCGGGGCTTATAGGCTGGATGCTTGCTTCCAATCAAGGGAAAACATAGCCCAACAGTTCGGGCTGGACTTTTCCCATGGGGAGCAGTGTCCAAACTTTTTTGCATATGTCTGGGTACAAACTGGGGTGGCATAGTGAGCAAAAAAACAATAGTTTAAACCCAGAGGTGTGACTGGGGGTGAATGTTTGATTTGTTCAGCATTGCGTACATCAATTGCTCTTTTTGCTTTCGGAGCTTATGGACAGCAGCATCAATGGAAGATGCAATGAGCTCTTTTCCGAGCTCTGCAGGAAGATTTTTATACACCAGTTTTGAGTCCCTATCATAGGTTAAGCGACAATCACGATCCAGCCTTACAATGTGCCTCGCTCTTAAGGTTTCCGTAAGCAACAGGGCATATGGCCTTTAGCGGCTCTAGGACATGGATTTCACCAGGGAAACGTCATCTAGAGCTGCAGAGATTCAATTGTCCACCAACTCCAAGTCTCAGTCGAAAGGGCCAGAGAGAGTTATAGGGTTGCCTGCAGTGACTCCCTTAGCAGGTTTTGCAAAATTTGCCGCCAAGCTCTGCCCGTTAGCAGAGGAGGGGTCACATGTTCTAAGGGAAGATTAGTAGCAATCTTAACCGGGAGTAAGAAGTGGTCTGACCATGTTAATTCAAGAGGCTATTCAGTGCATGCGAAAAGAGAAGGTCAAATGTATGACCAGCCACGAGTAGGGCAAGTTTACATGTTGTTCTAAGTTTAAGCCCTCCAGTGGATTTAGAATCTGTGAAGCACTAGGGCCGTTAGGGTCATCAACATTATTATAGTCACTCAAGTCTAAAAACTTGGACTGTAGAATAGAAGGTTGGCCAAGTAGATCTGAAAGCCGACCAAGGGACTCAGACAAGATGCTAGGGGGTCTCTAAGTTAAAGCTCCAGACAGGGTGAAAGTCAGTGTCAACAAGAGCTAAAAAGTAAGACAGACATTCAATAGGATCACAATCGGTCAGGTAGAGGGAGTGCAAACGAGAGCATCTCTACAGATGACCGCTAGTAGTAAAATAAATGGAGAAATATTGCACGATAGCTAAAGCAATGTCATGCAAGAAGGTATCTGAGAGCCACGTCTTCATCAAAAACAGAAGGTCAAGCTTATTCTCAATAAGTAGATTGTGTATGTTGAACAAATGTTTCAGGAGCGACCTGCAATTCAACAAACCCACTCGGCTTGTACGGTCTTGACACAGAGGCGACGGAACACCGCTCTGAAAGGAGGGCAGGGACACACCCAGCTAAGTACCACTGCCGGTGTTAAAGAAGTCAAAGCCACAAGACTAATATTTAAAAAGGTGTGAGCAGCCGGCCTCATGATCACCAAAGGAGTACAGATTAAATGAGGAAGAGTACCTTGTTAATTTAGCAGGTCATCACTTGAGTAAGCAAGCCGCAACTGTGGATTTCCAAGCTAATGGGTAGCATGGAAGGCGCAGACAGGCATGGCTTAGGTGCACCAGCAGCACGTCCCCTGCTTGTCCGCAGAATAGGCTGCTTAAGTAAGGAATAAAAACTAGTCAACCAGCCACCAGACAAAATCAACAGAATACAAACACAACAAAATGCAGATTCTGTAGTGGCAACTGGAGGACACCAGGAAGTGGTCAAACACACAGATTCAACACATATTCAAAAGAATTAAAATGCTTTAAAAAATTCCCCTCAACAGATTTGGTCTAAAACAGTAATTGCACACAGATTCCCACATATTTCACTTTGTAGCTGCCCACACACACACATCTAAAGTGTCTAAGTGCAAGCAAGGCAATCCTACATAAGAATGTACAAATTCTCATCTGCTACAAAAGTTCAATATTATTGATTGGATTCTTCACTCTTCCAGCACACATTGCTAAGCTTTGCAATGTATTCCTGAAAACAGAGATTAGCGAGTGTGTATATAACATCCATAAGCATAGAACGAGCAAAATACGCTTGATGCAACATGGTTTAGGTCTTATTGATATATAAAAATCATTAACGCAATAGATGCTGCGTTTCAACTGCTACCATTATAATTATTTAACCAGATGGCTGCTATCCACATAATTACAGACTATGCTTCCAGCCACTATAACCGTTTTATTAATGTAGTCAAGCAGGCGCTTCATTTATTGCCAGTGCAATCACTTGCACATCGCAGATTTGGAACGCATCAAAGACAGCCCCCTGGTTCTCAGAGTCCCTTAGAATGGAAAAATAATGCTGTAGGAATCTGGAGAGACGCTGGCGTGGAAGCTACAACTGTAGAGATAAGACCCTTTACAAGGAAGCTATATCCAACTACCATTAACCTACGAAAGAGTAAATACTACATTAGTCAGATTGAATCGGTTCAAGACTCTAAGAAACAACTATTTCAAGTTGTCACCAAATTATCAGGGTCTGAGACTAACCCTCTCCTTGCCCCCACTCAAGAACTTTGTTCCGCCTTGGCCCGCTTCTTCCTAGATAAAGTCAGCAACATCTTCATCAACTTCACGTCTCACCCTAAAGCAGATCAGTCCGATGCAACTTCAGACAAAATACTCGGTCATCCTTCGCAAATTTCAGCCAAGTCTCCACGAAACAGATTACAGACCTCATTCTATCCACCAAATCAGGCTCTCCGCTGGACCCTTGTCAGGCCTCCATCTTAAAACTATTCCCTGACTTATTAGCATCAAATGTAACAGACATATGCAATGCCATGTTCATGACTGGCACATACCCTGACACTTGGAAAAAGGCCATCATCAAACCGTTGCTGAAGAAACATCTTTATCCTTTAGATCCCAAAAACGATAGACCTATCACAAGTCTACCATTCCCTGCAAAAATATTCGAAAAACGAATGAACCAGCAACTAGTCTCCTAGAAGAGACGCAATTTGGCTTCAGGAGGGCCACAGCACAGAAACCGCCCTCATTAAAGTGGCAGACGAACGTAAGATCCATCCTAGATCAGGGGGGAATGGCAGTCCTGGTGCTGCTGGACCTATCAGCAGCCTTTGACACGGTTGATCACGCCACACTGATCGATAATGTCTCAAGCATAGGGGTGACCCACAAGGCTAAAGTGTTACTGGCCTGGTTTCTCGCCAATCGCAAACAAGCAGTTGCCCTCAGCCCCTTCAAATCAGCACCTTTCTCCCTCCCGTACGATGTGCTACAGGGTTCATCCCAGAGTCCGACACTCTTCAACATTTATGTGTCGGACCTGGCCAGGGTCATCAAATCCCACGAGATGGGACTCGCGTCCTACGCAGACGACACAACTGGTGCTTACAATTCACAATGATGGAGGAGCAATCGCGGCCAGCTTCCAAGATGGAATGCGTGCGATCAGCACCTGGATGGCCAATAACTGCCTAAAGTTAAATTCCAGCCACTATAACCGTTTTATTAATGTACTTACTTACTTGGGCTGTGAGCCAATAATCACCTCCCCAGTCCTACTCAGTAGCACCTAGCACTCCATGTGAGCCTCTCCCCATAGCTCAACACTGGTGCCCCTGTCCCCTTGCATGAGCGTCCTCCCTGACCCCTTCTCTCCAACTAGTGATCCCTCCTCTCTACTTAGTAATTCCTAAGATTGATGGGTATTACCCATTCTCTACATAGTGGCCCAACTACTCGTTTATAATGACCCTCTGGGTAGCGCATAGCCAGCGCTACACACACCTGTTAACTCACAGGTTGTTCATTTTGCCCAGCGCTTGCGTTTCATTACACGTGCCAGGGCTCAATACTTTGTCTATCATAACACCCTGGCTAGCGCATATCCAGCGCTACCCACACCTGTTCCCACACAGGCTCCTCACGCAGCCCAGCGCTTGCAGCGCCCACCCGGCGATGCACCACGCATGCGCATTAGAGCCCCGTTTCTTGCGCATGCGCATTGACGCGCCCTGGCTTCCGCGCATGCGCGAGCCCACGCGCTGCTCCCCTGCACATGTGCAGTTGGTCGCAGCATGATAGGGCGTTTTACGCGCATACCGCCTTCTCTTTCCACTCTAACCAGGTGAAATAGATTACGATAAGAGCATAAAAGACAAACATTGCGGCCCAGTCACTGCATTTCGGGCGCCGCGGATGGATGAATAGGTCCTAGGAGGAACCAGACCGAACTACTCGTGAGTAACCCTCTAATCCTGCAAATGGGGTAAGACCTTTCTCTCCCTACAGGTTAGAAAGCCTTGTATGTCTCATTTTTATCCCTACAGGGTCTCTTTCTCTGCCAGGCGACCCATGAGGCTTTTTACATTGAAATAACAGAGTGAGGACTTAGTACCATTACTTTCCTGTACCTCACCTTGTGATTTCGTTTTTAGCCCACCACCCCTCACTAACGGTTGAATATACCCTCACTAGCTCTATGGAGTCCCCAATGAGCTCACCATAGCCGCATATAGGTCGAACACCACCTTATAAGTCGGCTAAAAGTGGTTCTTTTACTTAATGCAACCTAATATGACTCTACCTTGTACGTCTTGTCTTTGTCCTATGTGTTCTGTGTAGAAAAGCTTGAGGGAATCCCCCTCTAACAGTTACAGCGCCTTAGCGTGCGCGACACATAGAGAAAATAACAACACTCACTTAATATAGTTTATTATAATTTGCACTTTTCACCACCTTTTGGTCCTGAGGAAAGCCAGCTTATAACAAAGGCACTGGCTGAAACATGTAGACCACACTGGACGCTGGAGGTCATTGTAACTCTCCCTTAAAACGTCCTATTGCCTTTTTAACCTGCTAGCAGAGGCCCAGTTCATTAAATATTGCTAATACCCTCGGGTGCTGGGACCTCCTGGATAGCATTTTAATTTCTCACCTTCACACACTTTCACTGCACACTCAGCAACATACCAGCTCCGCAGTCACCTGGCGTTGAAGCACACCCGGGGCACATTCGGTGCCACTGTGGTGGGCCCGATGATGAAGCATGCCACCGACTAGGTCGGTGGGTGAGGGCTTTCAAAGGAAAACAGTGTTTTTCCCACATATTGTCACTGCTGACGTACCAGAGTCTCCCTAATATTTCCCTTAAACTAGCTAGCCTTTATTGATTTATATAAAGTTAAATTCCGACAAGACGGAAGTCTTGATTTTTTGGAAGGCTACACCCGGTTTGGGGCGGTAGGTGGCGCACTAACGAGATGGTCGCACTGGAGTGAGTCTCCCGCAGCCCAGGGTAATAATCCTTCTAATTATCCTGCTTATTGACCCAAAAGCCTATAAAAACTGCAATCTGCTGAAGAATTAGCACCACACGCAGACTCAGTGAACATCTGGAGAGAATCGAGTTTATCCCGTTCGAGATACGGTAAGTTGAAGATTGGACCGAGGGCAGGCATGGAAGACTCAAGGTGAGCAGTCGGGAACGCACAAGCCACCAGAGACCGTGGATGTGCTAGAGGCGTGCAGGCCTGCCAATGGGAGAAGCGCAAGAGGAGCAGTTGCTGAGTATCTACTACCCGATGCTGGACGCAAAACATCTGTAGGCATAGCAGGAGTGTGCGGAGAGTCACGGCCAGCAGCACTGGCAGAGAACAGACATGGAAGCAAACATTGGAAGGCCGCAGGAGACGCAGCAGGAGAGACGACGGCTGCCCGCAGGGAGGTGAGAGCGAAGGTGGTGCTGCTTCCCCTGCGCAGAGTCGTATGTGGCAGAAACCTACTGGAGGTGAGAAGGCGGCATTGTGGTCGACTCGGGGGTCCCGTGAAAACACCGTGGCTGTGACTGCTGGGGCGGCACCCCCACACCCTCCACCCCCGCCGCGACTTGCATGTAGTTTGAACTATGGCGGTGAGAGGAATCAATCGGGACCAGTGGTGCCTGAGGGGAAGGAGGGGTGCTGGTGCAGGGAGGTGAGCCCCCCCCCCCCCCCCCCTCCACTCTACAAAGCATTTGGAGGTTATAAGCGAGCCCCTCTTGGCACCATTTCTCTGCTGAAGCTCCTGTGGGAGCCATCTTAGGGGAGAAAACGGCGGGAAGATAGCTGCACTGCCTAAGGGAATACACGACAGCGATCACTGGCAGTGGGTTCAGCTACCAGTGGTTTGACATGAACAACGCGCTCTGCTCCAGTGTGTGGATCCCCAGAGACAAGTGCCCCCTCCTCCTGGTTACAGTGGTCAGTGCGTGAAGTCCATGCCTCCAGATTTCACTCAGTGTGGAAGGGCTGACAGTAATTAGGACAAGATTGTGTTAGAGCGGATCTGGCCCAGAAGCACCAATCCCTACCACTGCTATTTGCATGGGCACAGAGTAGGCAGTGAGGACACACGTGGTTGACATATCCAGGGCACGGCTGACGGCTGGTCAGAGCTGACCCAACCAGAGCATTGCTTTGAAGTGCTAATTGACAGGGCACAGGTTGTTTGGGACTAGCCAGCGCTGAGGAGAGGAGGAGACAAGATCCGCTTAGCAGACTAGGCTGCCCAAGTGCAAATTTTATTTATTTTATTTATAAAGTTTTATATAGCGCGAACAAGATCCCGAAGGATATAGAGCGCTTTACAATATGAGGGGAGGAAGAACATAAATGCAATATCAACATCCAGTAGAAAGAGAAAAAAAAAAAAAAAAGACTGGAATGGTTGCAGAATGCGGGACAATTGCGCCCAGGAGGGTCACACAATAAGCAGGTGTACACGGACAACAAGGCGGGGATCACAGTGTGCATTAAAGACTAGCCGTTACAAATATAGGTACCATGATAGTGGAAACTAAGGGTAAGAATTTGTTCATTAGGAATCGTTTAGCTTCCAATTTGAAAGCCTTCGTTGAAGAGACTCTGCGTACTTCCGGTGGGAAAGAGTTCCATATCTTTGGGGCAGCGCCAGAGAAAGCTCAGTGACAAGTTCTTTTATTGTTGAGGATGTGTTAAACGGTGAAAAAAAAAATGTGTACTATGTTAACTTAGCCTCTGTTACCAGCCATTTTCCCCAACAGCCCCATTTTGTGTTTCTATGGGGACTTTCTAAGTTAGAAATTGCGTGTTCACTGAAAGCTGGTCACACTGATAGCTTTCTCGTGTCAGAACAAGCTGCCCTGCCCTGCCCTGCCAAAGGGCTTACGTGCACAGATGTTCAAACTGTTAGCCCACCAACGCCTTAAACCTCCCTTGCTTATCTATGAAAGTGACGGGGGTAGGGGTTTATCAGTATTGTACAGTGCTCGCATGTAGGCGTTGCCTAAGGGGTTTGTATAAGTGTTATGCAAAAATGACATAAGAGGGTTATGTATAGTGTGATGTAACCATGACTAAGGGGGTTTCTGATTAACTCCTATGGTGCCTAGATTGTATAAAAGGCAGACTACAAGCTGTTCTAGTTTGTTCCCTCTAAGGAGTATTGAAGTGAAGGGCTTTGTGCGCCAGAACGGCAATCTTTAACTGAATTTGTGCTTTGTAGGGCAGCCATTTGAGAGATTTTAGGACTGAGATTTCTGTTCATATTGTTGGGTGCCAGTCTAGCCGCCGCGTTCAGTGATGACCTTAGTGGAGCTAGGGTGCATTTGGAAAGGCTATAGGAGGTTAGCACTGCCGTAGTCTAGCCTCGGCAAGACAAGCGCTTGAACCACCTGCTTGAAATCATTTAGTGGAAGTAAAGGTGTGATATTTCCGAGTGACTTCAACAAGTTTGCTTCCTTACATACATTGCCGATATGATTTTTCATATTCAGGTGCTGGTCCATGGTGACAGATTTGGCTGATCTGTGATGAGTAATGCAACTGAAAGCAGTGAGGTACCTCAGCCAGAGGTCTAGCTTGGGGATAAGGTTCGGTGGGGAGATGAGCAGGAATTCTGTTTTGGAAGAGTTTAAGCAGGAGATGGTTCTCTGTTAACCAGTTTTGAGTTGACGTTCGGGTAGTGCTAAGACAGATGATGTTTTCCAGGGATGAGAGTTAGCGAGAGGTTACAGGAAAAGGTTGAAGAGGATAGGAGATAGAGCGGAACCTTGGGTGACCTCCATGAGTAGAGGAGAGGGCTGGGAGAGAGTGTGGTTTGCCTGGACTCTTTGTGATCCGTGATTGTTTTGCAGGATGGATAGGAGTTTGTCATGATTAAACTTGTCGAATGGGGAGGAAAGGTCAAAAAGAATCAGGAAGCAGGATTTGTTTTTGTCAAGCATTTTTAAAATATCATCCATAACGTGAGTGAAAGCAGATTCGGTGCTGTGCCCCTTCCTAAAACCAGACTGATGCAGGTCTAGGAGTTGATAATTCTCTATGTGAGCACGAAGTTGAGATCGTAAACATTTTCTAAAAGTTTATGGGGAAGCGGGGCACACGGCAACCGAAATTGGACGCTGCAAAACGATCTGGCCGCACCTTGCAGAACGACCAAGAACGGGATGGAAGCGAGAAAGCTCAGAGTGGTACTGTGACCCAAAGAGCAGACGTTCAGAGCGTCCTACAGGAGGTCAGGCAAGGCTTTGCCACTGTAGTGGACAAAGTTGATCGCATGTCTTCGCGTATGGACGCCATATCGCACAAGCTGGAAGGACATGAAGAACAGATAAAAGAAACAGAGCGACTCATTTCGGACTCTGAGGATGTCACGTCTGGCCACACTACGTAATTGGACCACATGATCAGCTGCTGCGGGCGATTGCGGCCAAGAATGAAGATTTGGAAGCGCGCAATAGGTGCAATAACATTCGCGTGATTGGAACCCCGGAATCCACCAACACTGAGAGGATGGAGGAGTACGTTGAAAAAAAAAACTGTTGTTGACAGCGATAGGTGCCGAGATCTTCTCAAGTCAATTTATTGTAGAACGTGTACTATGGGCCCATAGATCACTAGGGCCGCGCCCGCCACCGGGAGCCACTCCGCGGCCCATAACAGCGAGACTTTTGAATTATAGGGATCGCGACGTGGCCCTGCGAGCGGCACAAAGTAAACAGACTGTCATACGAAGGGAACACATTCTCCATTTATCCAGACTTTAAACCCATGGTGCAAGAGAAGCGGCGAAAATTCCTGGATGTTAAAGCAAACGAGGAAGGCACAGATAGATTACGCGCTGTTGTACCCGGCACGACTCAGAGTTACGCATCAAGGCAAACAGAGATTCTTTACAAACCCGCAGCAGGTGGAGGAATTCCTCAAGCAAATGAAGCTCACAAACCGGTCGGTTGTGCTGAAGCTGCGTCACAGCAATCTCTATCGTCGGGAGCGGAAGATGACTCGCAGTGAGACACGTTCATAATTTTGCTTTAGAGGTCCAATTGTACAGGAGTAAGACCTGAAAACCACAATAGTATGAGGAATGACATAGTAGGTTCAATAAGTTACTATCCCTGCACACTGGGCACCCCGACTTCCATGGGGCCCGGGTGCACGGTCCGCCGTGGGCTCACTGGGAGGAGGGTTAACGTGTGGCCACCTTGCAATGACCCCCACGATAGGTTTGTTGCGAGACACGAAGGGTGTTCATGGACTGGGTTTGGCTACAGGCTGAGTTGGGGATAAGGGGGGGCGAGAGGCAGATTGAGACTGGCAAGTTGGGGTTGCTTCAGTGAGAGGAGGGTGGGGTAGGGGGGTTGAGGTTGGGATGGCGAAAGGGGTGGGGGGGGGTTAGGGAGGATACTTGGTTGGAATGTTGGTTAACATATCCAGAGCAGACCATTGTTCTCGAGAGAGATGCGAATTTCACAGCTGAGTTGTTTCATAGTAGCCAGGAGCAAATTACAGGTGTTTTCTATGTTGGTACAAGTGGTATAAGTGGCATTCACTGTAGTCTGTAACGAACAAGGCGAGATTCCTAGAAGTGAGACTAACGGGGACTCTGAAGCACTGAATATTATTATGTGGAACGTTAGAGGCCTGGGTGACCCAAGGAAGAGAAGGCATATCCTGGCTTATTTAGACAGACACCGAGTGCACATAGCGCTTATACAAGAAACACATTTTGCATCACAGAGATCTACCAATTTCGCAAGTAAATGGGCGGAACATAGACTCTTCTCCTCTTACGCGAGAGGTACGGCAATGCTCATAAAGAAGGGGGGCCATTTCATCTGGCGGGCACTGCAGGGGATCCGCAGGGCCGCTATTGCCTAATGTGGGGGAGACTGGGGTCTGAATCCATCACACTGGCCTGCTGCTACGGGCCGAATACTGAGGACCCTGGCTTTTCTTCGCTGTAGGCCAAGATTTTTTTAAGTGGGGTCTACTCATAATATGGGGAGGTGACTTTAATGTCACACTTCACCCCAGCTTGGACAGATCACATCCTGCACCACACCATTACACCATGAAAGATCAGGTCAGAGTCACAGCCACCTGTTTTACCATTCTACGATGCCTGCGCAAAATCTTCTGGATACTCCCCAAAAACGCCCAGAGATCTGTTGTGAATGCCTTGGTGACCTCCAGATTAGATTACAGCAACTTGCTCTATCTGGGGTCCACAAAGGCTGTCACACGGCGCCTTCAGCTGGTACAAAATGCCGCAGCTCGGCTTCTCTGTGGCTGTCGCAAACGTGACCACATTACAGAACGCCTGAGAGAGCTGCATTGGCTTCGTGTTGAAAATCGGATAAAGTTCAAAGCTTTGAGCTTTATGCATAAGATCAAAATCGGGTCAGCCCCTACCTTCCAGCTCGCTCACTTCGTTCCTCATCCCATCATCTTTTTAATGTGCCAAAGTTCAAACTTACCAGAATGGGCGGTAGTTCCTTTGCGAACTTAGGACCCAGACTTTGGAACTCACTTCCTTTGGCCAGACGGATGGAAAACTGTCACATGCGATTTCACAGAGTGGTGAAGACCTGGCTCTTCGATCTCTAAATCTTCTGCCTTATGTTGTCGATCTGTCTCTCAGCGCCGGGAAACTCTCATGGGTAGCTGTCGCGCTCAATAAACGCAATTAATAAATAATAAATAAAATAAAATAGACACCCATCAGCTAATTGATACATGGAGATACACCCACCCTAATACGCTAGAGGGCACACACTACACTGCACAAGCAGCATCATGGGCAAGGCTCGACTAATGGCTGGTCTCCCAGGGGCTAGCCCCTGCGGTACTACAAGCGCAACAGTTAGCCAGAACATATTCGGATCATGCCCCAGTCCTGCTCGCGCTCTCCTCCCGAGATTTTGCTACGCCGCGAAAGAGTTGGCGGCTCAATGTTCCTATTCTATTAACACTGTTTTTCAAGAGGAGTTGCGCGAAGAAATACAGGGAGTTCTTTGCGCGGAACAAGGGCTCGGTGACCAATGTTGAGACGATCTGGGAGGCATTTAAAGTTACGATTCGTGTGTACTGCATATCGAAGGGTGCAGGGGTCCTTAAAGATATAATCAATTCCATACGGAAGTTGGAGATAGAGCTCAAAACCCTGGAAAGAGAACTGGGGGCAGACCCGAACGGAGACGCCCAAGCTAGGTTTCGAGAAACGCCCACAGAGTACATGGATATGGCACAAAGAGGTGAGATTTCGGGGCAGATACTGGGTAGCCAGAAGTTATGGAGAAGGTGAAAGGCCAGGCAGAGTACTGGCGCAAATAGTTATGAAACCTCACTGCGCTAATTATGTCCTGGAAATTGAGGATCTCGATGGGAAGGTCTATAGAGACACAACCAATATTCTTAATGCCTCTATGCGCCATTACCAACGGCTGTACACCACAAATGGGGTGGATGATCTAGATTCTTTTTTGGGGGACGTAGCGCTGTGGTGGCTTAGCGATGGAGAGAGAACATTCTTATGTGCCCCTTTTGAATTGGACGAAGTCAGTGTAGCAATCATGAGCATGCAATCCGGGAAGGCCACAGGGACTGATGGAAATCCGGTAGAATTCTACAAATTGTATATAGACCCGATGGCCCCCATAAGTCGTGAGGTGTATGAGGAATCAATAGAGATGGGTAGCCTCCCTGCCTCTATGAGGGAAGCCCTTATAATTTCACTGTTGAAGACAGGTAAACCGCCACAACATTGTGACTTGTAGACCATTATCTCTCCTTAACTGTGACGCAAAAATATTGGCGAAAATAACTGCCACCCGGCTGAGTCTGCTAATGGAGTCGCTGATCCGTCCTGATCAGTCGGGATTCGTGCCCGGTAGAGCCACCTCCCATATTCGGAGGACACTCTTTACCATCTTTAATAATGTCTCCCAGGAGCTGCCAATGGCGGCAGTGTTTTTAGACGCCACGAAGGCCTTCGATTCTATTGAGTGGGACTACATTTTTGGTGTAATGCTCAGGATGGGCTCCCCCCTCTTCCCCTCGTGGATCCAGCTTCTATATCATCTGCCAGGAGATAAGGTACTGATAAATGGACATACTTCGCCGCAATTTAAGATCACTAGCGGCACCCGTCAGGGATGCCCGCTTTCCCCGTTGCTCTTTGGAATCGCGTTGGAGCCGCTAGCGGCAAAGCTACGACAGCACCATAATGACATGGCCCTGAAGTGTAATTTGCGTCAAATACTTCTATCCTTATATGCAGATGACATCACCCTTTACATTCGAGACCCGCAGCAGAATCTAAACCCAGGTCTGAGGGAATTTATAGTGTTCGGGAAATTATCGGGAATCCAGATTAACTGGGGGAAATCAAATATTTTCCCTCGGACGACAGAGACGGTCCGGTTCCCACTCGACTATCCGTTAGAATGGTGTGATAAAGAGCTGAAATATTTAGGGGTGCGAGTTACTAAGGAAAGGGAGGAACTAATGAGACTGAATTATGGTACAGCCATGACAGGAATAACGGACTGTGTCACACAATGGATAGCTTTGTCACTCTCAATGGCGGGCAGGGCGGCACTGATTAAAATGGTGATACTTCCCCAATTGCTCTACCCCCTTCTAAATATTCCATTTTATCCCAGAACTTTTTTCTTCAAGACATTGAGGTCTGAACTGATAAGACTTGTGTGGGGTGGTAAGCAGCCGAGACTGCAGTGGAGTGTGCTGACCAGGCCCTACTCACAGGGAGGGTTTGGGATACCAAACTTCGAATTGTACTACATGAGTGCGCAAGCCCACTATGCCTGGTTTTGGATAGCGCAACCGCGATATATGACACAGGTCGCGGCGGAACACTGACTGGCACATTCCGTACCCAAAGAAGGTGCAATATTTGAGACTGTGGGGACTAGAGACAAGATGCAGACAAACCTTACATGCACGATCTCAGCATGGCAGAACATAGGGCGAATGCTGGATGCACCCATGCTCTATTCTCCATTGCTGCCTCTTACTTATCACCCGAGCATGCCCCTCCTGCAGGAAATCATTCCATAATTTAAAAAAGCGTACACACATTTGCACCTGGGGACTGGTACCATTATGGCCAATTTCGAACCCTGGACCAGATGTTCCAAAACACATAGCAAACCCCAATGGATTCCTATTTGTATATCCGGCTTAGACAGGGGATACGAGCATGGACTTCGGATTTCCCAGCCGAGCCACAAACCTTGACACTGTTCCAGTTGAGGCTGCAGTGCGTGACAGCTAGAGGTCTAGTGCCTCCAATATACCGTACAGCGCACAGACAAAGAGTAGTCTCGGACACTGTAACCCGTGGGGGGAGGAGCTGGGTTTTGTCCTGACTGATGACCATTAGGAATTTTGTTGTTTGCAAACCGAACAGGTATCGGCCAGCAGAGCAGGCTCCACATAATTCATTATACATTTCTACACAGATTGTACTACACACCTGCCAGAATGCACAGATTTGGTCTGAGAGACTCGGACAGATGTGACAGGTGTCGGGCCAAAGGTGCAGACTTTCTCCATCTGGGGTGGGAATGTCCCGGGGTGTATGATTACTGGGTGGATTACTGGCAAGTTGGCCCTACCCCATTGATGGCACTATTAGGTCATGTGCGGGCGGAGCACCTTAAATTTGTAGCTATGGCTAAGAGGAGAGTGGCATGCCCGTGGGGGAGGGGACGATCACTCAAATTCAAGACCTGGATTGATGATTTGGTAACCTGCCAAGAAAGGCTCATAACATATGCTGAATTGTTGCCTGTGGCCTTCAGGCCCAGGGACATATGGGCCCCGCTGACATGCTACCTGATTGCACACCCACGTGACGCTATGTAAACAGCCCTGACTGTACCAATACAAAGGTGAAGCAGGAGGCTGCAAAATTGAGGGGTAGAGTTACGACTGTCTGGCAAGGGAGGATGGGTTAAAAGTGAACTGCTTTCTGTATAAATGCAGGAGCTGTGATTAAGTTGTTGCAAAAAGAAATGGAAGACAATTGGGATGAAGAAATGGGGATGTCACTGCATCTTGATTATATGGCTGATTCGGGAGGGGCTGCAGGGTGCCTATAGGGCAGATATTGTGGCATGTATACAGTGCTTGTGTTGATATGGCAAGAGAGAAATCTAATCCCATGTACCAAGAAAATAATGGATTCACCACTGTACTAATTAATTGAACCGTAAATTTTGATGATGGTTTTGTAATTGTACTATGATTAAAATAAGAGTTTAAAAAAAAAAAAAAAAAAAGCTACACATGGTTTGGTCTTCTACATGGTGGCCAACCATCTTAGGCCCACCACCTCTGCCGGTAACCAAAGTGAGAAACCTAGGTGTCATGGTCTATGACAAACTCACCTTCCTATCACATGCCAACACAATTGTTTCCTCTGATTTTTACACTCTCAGAATGATAAGGAAAACTCGTCCCATTTCTACCTCTCAGGCTTGAAAACCCCCAATGAGAACATTAGTAATGTCAAAATTGGATTACTGCAATGGCCTGTTCCTTAACATGCAGAAAAAGGTCACCAACAAACTTCTGATGGTACAGAATGCTGCAGCCAGATTGATAATAGATATTCTAAAGTACCAGTCAATCGCATCGCAAGTTAGGAAACTCCACTGGTTACCAATAACAAGCTGTATCAAATTCAAAGCACTGTGCATCGCCTTAAAGGCCATTCACGACACAGGCCCTCATTTCCTAAAGAAGGCATTCTGCATCTACACTCCCAATGGAGCCCTGTGGTCTTGAACGGCCAACCTATTGAAGGTCCTCCAGACAAAGAAGGTTTCCTGGGGGGGGGGGGACAGAAGATTCGTCGTATGGAACACCCTTCCCAAGCACATCAAAACTTATCAAAATCTATTATCCTTCAGGGAACTGTAAAAGACATGGCTTTTCGACCAATAATCATCCATCACTGGGACACTCCAAAGCGCTGAGACACCCACAGGTATTTGCACGCTCTATAAATTGCATAAAATAAATAAAGAACATGATTTTGTTTAAACTTGACTTAGCATTAGAATGCAATATAAGGCCTTTATTGTACAAAGTCTACAAAGGAAGGCAAATTAGACATTCCTGTAAATTGTTTATATTAAGTCTGGTATTATTTAATTCCAATGTCATCAACACAGATTGTGGTACCACTAAGACAAAGCAGCACAAAACGTATCACAGGCATGTGCCTTCAATAAGGCCCCAGATCATTGTGGCAGATGCAGTCCTCAGATTTTTCCATTTCTATTTTCAATCTTCATTTTTGCAGTAAATACGTATTTTAAGGAGTATGTTCCATTCATTTAAAGTTAATACAGCTACATAAATTAAATGTTTATCACCCCTTTAGGTAAGGATCAATAGGGGAATTTCCTCTTTTCCTTTAGCCAAAAAGTGTTGTCTTGTTGCTTGACCTATTATCATGAATGAGGTTTAGAGTTGCCATCTTTTTCAAAGAAAAATACCAGGATATTTGCACGTTTTGAGATTCTGGAGACGTCCTGAACTGGCACTTATATTTTTTAAATTGCAAAATTCCCTTTAGTCTCTTGTAACACGGCTGATCTACCACTGCTTGCTTTAATAGTCATTTAGGAATAGTTTAAATGGCTAGGAAATACTTATGCAGTTAGTACGGTTCAGAAACTTAATTCGGAAAGTTTTTTAAAAAAAGCAGCAAAATGACATGCAATAAATTCGCAGTATAAAATACAGATATTAAAAAAAGTCAGCCCAACTTCACCTCCGGATCTTAAAAACAAATATTAAAAAAAACAGACAAATTCACCCGTTGGTAATATGTATTGCACAATATGTTCCCTGAAATGTATAGCCCTCCTTATAAAAAAGCAACATTAAAAAACACTTAAAGTGGTCACCAAGTGCAAGCAGGTAATTCAGTGCATTTTTATCATTACTAATATTCTGGGCAAGAAAAATTGGTTTGAGATAACACCTAAGATACTTCTAAAAATTGCAGATCATAAAGCGCTGTATGATTTGCTTAGTCAAACCATCACATAGGTAGGGCGTCGAGTCTTCTTATTAGGGAAAGCAACCAAATAGTGGAACGTACCAGCTCTTAGTTTGTTTAAGACAGAACAATGTTGAATGTTATTTACATAGGATAAATAGTATTGATAACCCTCCCAGGGGTAAAGGGCTTGTAGAAAGAAACAGTTGGTTTCTTCAACTCTTCGCACATTCTACGATCATGTCTGTGTTTGAAAAAAAGTAGCCGAAATAAGCCCCTTAGTAAGAGAGAAAACTAGTGGGTATTGCCACACTGACAAGTTAAATTACTAAGGGATGTATTGATATATGAAAGCAGGTTAATAGGAGACATTATCCAGAGTTAGGCAGTCTAAAATAATTTATTTTGTAAAACAAGTTTCCTCTTTCGACCATATGGAGAACCGAAGTAATAAAGGTTTTAACAAAAAGCAAGTCCTCCATATACTGTAGATCAATCTTCTTATGGGCAATCAAGGATGACGACGTAACAGGTAGACGATTTGAAAAGTTGTTTTCGTCAACTTGGAGAGGGTTACTGTGGGTGTAGGCCCCACGGTCATGCCTCAAAAGTGGCAATTTACACCCCTCTGGCCTTGTACATCTCAAACATCTCCTTAACGGGTTACCCACCTACTTTATGAAAAAACCTAAAGATCCCGTAACAACTCCTGCTCATCTTGGATTTAGAATTTAAAACCTGCTGGGCCAAGGCACCGTTACTTGAGAATAAAACGACCAAATAACAAAAGAAATTTACTATGGAAATTGGGGTACTCCCCAATAAGTAAGGGTATACATTTTTGGGATTTATTCCCCATATCAAAATGTAAGTTTTAGTTTTGTTAACCACTATTTTTTAGATTCAATAAACTTCTCAAATGCATTCATCAGCTTCTGTAAGAAAGTGGGTGTGAGCGGTGTCATCGGCTTGCAGCAACACAGGAATCGAACAGCCGGTTGACGCTGGGTGCATCGGCCTGCAAAGGCACCATCAACCCCATGAATAAAAAGTGAACAGTAAAAGGGCTAATACAAAACCTTGTATAAGGTGTCTCCCTACTCTAAAAGTGGGCGAACATTCACCCTGGGGGCTGTGTCAAACTTTAGATTGTAAGTTCCCATACAGTAGTACAAGAAAGCAAATAATCCCTATTGGAGCGCAGAGGGAAACCAGGGTTGACCAGAGAAAAGATGGTCAACCAAATCAAACGCACTGCTTAGATCAGCAAAGCAGACGTAAGGTGCTCAAGGCTTGACCCTAGTATACTTTACAATCAGCAGGTCTAACTTTACACATTGTCAGACAGTTCCTAGGCCCTTCCTAAATCCAAACAGTACTTCTAATAGAATTGTCCTGTACCCATTCCTCTAACCTCATTAATAAAATCCTACTCATCAATTTTACTGGGGAGTCCAAGTGGGAAATAAAGCGATTACATTTGGGATCAGATATATCACCCTTTTTACAAATTGGTACAATTATTAAGACAGCCCAGGAGGAAGGAATCATACTCTCTACAACAGTTTGCAAAGAACTGTGTTGAAATGGGTTCCCATAGAGCCCCAGCTGCTTTAAAAGCATCTACTGGTATCCCATCGGAACCAGCGGCCTTTCTGCCTGCACTATGATGTAAAGCAAGGAGAACCTCCTCAAAGTAATATTTCGGGGAAGAGAACTCCAATTTGTGTTTCCCTCACACACAGTTTAGCAACAATCCTCCTGATTCTGTTTAAAAATATCAGAACAATGGACCACCCAACAGGAGACAAAGAAATTAAGCTCTGGAATAGAATTGTTTTTAAATAGCAGCATTAAACGGTTTCCCAAAATAGCTTATTATCCTACGTTTCAGCGGCTTCAGTCAATTTGGCCATGCTTCTTCCTGCAGCACGTCTTCCTGGCAGCTAATACCGTATTATCATTTTTACGGAGTAAGTTAATAGCCACATGGTCCCTGGGATAACTATGTAGGACCGCTTTCAAGCGCCAAGAGGTCGGAGTACACAGGTGGTTAAACTACTCGTTTTTGTGTGTGTGGCTTTCGGAATTCGTTCCAAAAGAGAATTAAACAAGTAACCTGGTTTAAGCTTAACAATAGCTTTTCATGATTCACCATATCCATCAAACAGTAGCCAAACTCGGCTGAATCCTACTGATTCCATGTAAAACACGATTGGGCTCTATTTCAGTCCATTTAATCTGTACACCTTTAGGTTTAAATAGGGTCATTTTAAGAACTGGTATGGATAGCTCACAATTATCGCAGAAATAAAACGGTGACCTGATTGGGTTATGGTTACTCATTGCAGTCAGAATTATACTAGGGGTTCCAACCAGAAGCAGAAACTAGGACATGGTCAATAACAGTATTGGCATTTCTACCAATAAAAGTAGGGGTCTGTTCCCCATTAGTACCACGTTTACACTCGAACATAATAAGGAGTTCAGTGCATTCCCATAGTCATTATGACAAAAATGTGTAATACCATCCAAATCAGGCTACAATAACCACAGATCTAGGAAAGGGCCATGACTGTATATTGAAATTGTCTGCCCATATCAATAAAAAATTGGCAAAAAGTCTTATGCCCCTATTAAAGGCATTCACCACCGTACTACGGGAGGCATCAAATACGTGGTTATAAAAATTGACTACCACCTGGTCAGGGTCCCCCTTTGTAGCCAACCACATGAAATGGGAGTGGGGTCCTACAGTTGAAAAGCCTTTTAGCAGTAACAGGTAATTGTTAGTTATTAATATCTGTAGCCCACTACCCCCTTTGACCTGCTCTGCTGGGGAAAGTGCTGTACCCAGAAAATGTGAGGAAAACCCCTCCATGTGAGTTGGGTTCACACCAGGTTTCCTGTATGCATATAACATCAGAACCAGAAGCAATACGCAGCCAATCTGGAGAGCCTAACTTATTCTGTAACCAACACACATTCCACGTACCAAATGTATAAACTTCTGCAGTCGTATTCTTCCATTTACCACTTTAATATTATATTTCAAAGAGGATAAAATGCTGGTGAGTTTTTATACTTCAAGATACTGGCCATATCTGTGGAAAACACGGTTAATGAGTGGCTGTATCAATTATTTAAAGGATACATTTCAAGATATGTTAAATGTAGGCCACTGATATGTCACCATATGCACCACCGTTATCTCCTCATTTTGGACACCAGCCATAGTGGGGTTGTCAAACTGAGGATTTGTGAACATCGGAGTAGCATCCGATGTAAGAGGAATGCAACAAAATTGACTAACCACTTTATTGAGAGGAACCACACACCCGATATGCGTTGGACCATCATCGAACAGGTTGTGGGTGGCAATGAAAGGAGCCTGTTCGAGAAAGAACAGCGATGGATCCATCGTCTGTCCAGTCACTGTTCAGGACTGAATGATGACATTCAGTGGGGGTTCTGTGCTGAGACGCTAACCTTTACAAACATCAAGGTCTCCACTTGAGTTGGTACATATACGTTCCCCACACATTCCAATTCTGAAGTAAACAGTGGACACTTTTCCCTCTCCATTAAATCACATTTATTCTAGCCAAAACAGAGCAATCTGTGACCACAAACAGGGTTGCAGGTCCCATTAAACAGGATTACAGTCCACTCGTTTTAGGTTTCTAACTGTGAGATACTAATATCGCTTGGTGCTTTAAAATACTAACATAGTGCTCAGTTATTATTACAAAGGAATATTTGCCATTTAGAGCACATATAACCACTGATATTGACTCCCAGGTATGAGAACACTTGTAATAATAAGGACTAGGTTTGCCTGTTACAACTAAGGAACAATTACTGGCCTTTGCTTCGCTGATAGCATCGCGTGGAGCTAAATATAGTGGTGCTTTTATTTAGAGCTCACAACATCCTTGGAGTCCTAATAATGTCATTGTAGCATCCGTTTTTTTGCATATAATCATGCTTGCACGCCATATTAGTACATGGGCTTTATTAGGTACCCACACTGAGAATACTCATCACTTTTACTTGAGTGACTTGAAATCCTTTTACCTGCATTGAATATGCCCTGTCTGTTGTCCGTGCTAGTTTTAGGACGGTACAATAAAGCTTTGTGATTTGTCCTAGCGTAAAACATTCCGGGCCCCTTTAAACAATCTGAAGAAAACGTCATGAGTAGCGAGTCACGTGTCTTTGTCACGTGTACCGCGAACAACGCTATTTCAAACTATCGCGCCCGAGCTCTGTGTTCATTCGGGCCACGGCATTGAAAGGCTAGGTCGCCAGAGGGGAGTCGCCTGCTAGACAGTAAGTGGAGAATTGAAGGGTTATTTACTCGAAGAGAATTACGATCGGAAAGATGAAGATAACATTTCTATATACGCTGGGGAGACACCGACTTTGCTTTCCCAATCGATTTTAGATGTACGGCGTGAAGAAAACCCCTGCCGTGTCCGCCCATGCTGCGTGGAATTTAAGCGCTAGTTGTGAGTTCTGCGAGAGGTTTATTTATTTATCTTCCATGTTTTAATACATAACTGAGTCTGTTGGGGTTCCGTTAAGGCCAATTCATGGGCTTTTTAAATTACGTGCATATGCTTTTCATTTCCAATTTTCTGCCATTGAGGCATAGTTCGGTCCTAATGATTAATCCAAACGTCGTGCAGTTCTCTTGACAATTATAGTCCTGTGGAAAACAGTAACTGACTCTGTAAAAACCAGTCATGTTTCTAAACAATATAATGCCATTAAGTGACGAATAATCTCAGTCAAATTATGGCACTCGGAGCACGATATTTGCTTGCATGAACGTATCATATCACAGATATGGGTGTTACTTGGTGAAGGTAACAAGTCTGGAAATACTGTACTGTGAATCTTCAAAGGTCTAAACAGAACCATATGAATGATTTACCTCTGTTATTTCTCCTTGGTTTTCTTTTCACAGGTATTTGGCTCCAGTAAATTACTGAGTGTGCCTATACGGTTACAGCCGTGAGTAACTTATTACATTTTTAATTTTTCACACTAATATCCTCACGGTTGGGTGCGCCTTAGTGCGTGCACACCGCCGGAGGATCACACTTATAGTCCTGACGAATGCTGAGCGATTATGGCTCTGATAGCTGAAACAGGTTGACTGACCAAATTTACATAGGACTAAGGGTCTCCAAATAACGAAACCTATCTAAAAGTCAAAATATCACCTGTTTTTAACCAATGCGGTTGGACTATTAATAAAGTAGTTGACAGTCACAACTACGCATTTTTTAAACTTTTTTGCACTCACTTAGCACAATTTGGTTTTTTCACTACATCAACACACAAAAGAACTAGCTCCGCTGAAAACAGGCGTTGAAACACACTGGAAGGACATTAGGTCCTTCCAGTGGGAACCCAATGATGAAGCAGGTCACCACTAGGTTGGTGAGTGAGGGTTCTTTTAACAATTAACTTCTATGTTTTTTCACCAGTTTTCACGTTTTCCCTCATAGGAGTTCTCACTTGAGGTGTTAGACTTTTTTCACTCTTTTGTTGTTTATCATCATGTAAACAAAACAGGACAGAAAAGTATGTTAACTAATACAAAACAAATGTGTTCTGCAGCCTTTATTGCCCAATTGTCTAGACAAGGGTTTGACTTTTGGAAAGACAATCAACACAAAATCTGTCTGGGGTTCTAAAGATTGGCAAGTGCAGGGGATAGAAGCTTTTTTAGAACCTGTATCATCCTACAGCATATAATGTTTTTGAATGACACTGTCCAACAAACATCTTGCCTTGGATTAGCCAACATGAAAGACATGAGCACACCTTCTGTACCAACACCTGCAAGTAATAGCACTACACAGGGAGCAGTTACAGTAGACACAGTTTTACAAAACAACAGATCAGATCTCGAATGGGAAAAATGGTTGGTCTGGCCCACAGACACAGACATCGGTCAGGAAAGATTCCTGAATAGAATATAGGGCTTTACTATCAATAGGCCAGACCCACGTTATGCTCATCAACAGTATCCAGGGGTAGTAACAACACACAGTGTAGGAAAATGATGCCAAGATTGGCTACAGACATGTACACTAGAGGATGTGAAACAACACTTATCTTTACTTAAAGAAGGTGCAAACCTTAGGGATTTCTTTCTAGGACCAAGAAAACTGCATCAAAATCGTTTCATATATGCCGGCATCTATGCTGCTTATAATGAAATATGGAAGGTAACACAAACAAACACCGCAGAAAGAATACGAGAAATTGATTCTATTAATTTAGAGAAATCTCTCACTGTGGTCGACAATGGGTTAACGACTGTCATCCAGGACATATTCACTGAACAAAATTGTATTCTCTGCTATCGACATACTGGAACAAGATTTAGCCATGTTACAACAAGGCCAGTCTCAAATACGTTCTATTATGTTATTAGGCTGGACGCTACAAAACTTGCGTGCAGGCTATGTGCCTTGGCGTTTCATCAACACGTCGTCTCTGTTTACAGAATCCATTCTCACTGATAAAAAGATCGAACTGGCACAACTGGGAGAAAAGTATACAGTGCTGAGCATTGAAAAACTGGAAAAATTGGCAGAAAACCCAGCTCTGGAATGGATCATTCAAGGCAAAATAACTCTGACTGTTACAACTTTCCATTTTCAGTATTGCCTCAAACAAAGGCAAGCAGGCAAATATGAAAGGTTGGGTAAAGAATACATTAAGACATCCTGGGATTTACCTTACACACATATGTTGGAGTGGGGGTCGTGAAGTGTTTCTAAGCGGTACACACTGTGAAAATGCATTGAGCGGTTCACTCATATGGCGGGATATTAGTTTACACGGGGCTTGTAGTGGTTCTGTAACAAACTTATCCTGCTACCTGCAAGTTTCACCAGCTGCTGTGATTAATCCAACGTTTGGCCAGCTTTCAAATGGAAGTTACCTCATGTTGAATGATCAGGGTTGCTGTGGGATGTTGCCAGGAATCCTATATCTATTAACGGTTACTTCCAGGGTCACTTGCTGTATGCAAGTTTTGTTCTCCCGATTAGACACTGTCAGGGAGTCGCCATTCTGGCCTTCTATAGGATTTGAAACTTTAAAGCAGAATGAAAGCCATGCTTCTAAGACAAACCGTACCTTTTACCTTGACCAAAGAAACCTATGACCCACAGATTGCAAGGACTTTGGTTGAGATACAGGCTTTAATAAGTACAAACTGCCCTACACATTTCACAGAAATGATGGGACGTATCTTAAACATGTCTGATACGAGCGGTGTTGTACATGTATTTAAGACCAATTGTACAGGACAGTTAACACCTTTCTAGGAAGTCCCCGAAATCATTCCAAAGTTCGTGCATTCGGTGTTTGGTGGTCTGCCACTAATTCCAGCACTTGCTGCTTGAATCCTATTTTTACTCCTACTACTACGACAAGCCAATCCACCCGCATCACTCCCAGCAACTTGGAGAAAGCGCTCTTCGAACGGGAAGTGTTGTGAGCCCATTGTACACATTTTGGGCTTACCTTTTCTACGAGAATTAAATACAACATGGTTTCTGTCATTCAGACCAATCTGGCAAGATTGCATCTAACCTGTTCTACGCTGCCTGCTTTGCGTGACGAATGAGTGCTAGACATCTGTCTAACACTCCCATCAGCCATGCCAATGGATATCGATACTCTGCTGGACCCAATAACGGCCCATGCTCTGTGTTGTCCACAGAGGCTACCAATTCTGATGGCGGCATTCGTTGAGATCTCAGACACAACATGCTACTGCCGAGGTACGAGATGGATCAACAGGCGCACAGGTAACATCGGATACGAACATGGCTACTGGCGATGCTTCACATCTATGTGCAGTTAATCTTTTGAACGAGGTATCCTAACGGTCACCGACATCGGTAGACGATCTTTTGTCTACAGGAATAGAGGATTTCATGTTTTCACCAGACCCATACACTGACTTTGATTCGGCTCACAGTGTACAGGGACAGCTATGAATTTGGCCTTATTTTTTTCAAAACAAAGACAAACCTTGGAACTTTTCATAAAATTGATTTTTTTCTCTCTCCAAATTTGAATTTTTCTTCTTATGGCACTGCAATCTGCTTACAGTAGAACTATTCATTAAGAACAGACTTCTTTGAACACTAATATATATATATATATATATATACACACACATACATACACACAAGAGATCCCAGTCCTTATTTAGGCATTAAACATGCTATCCAAATACAGGCATGGTCACCTACCCTGGTACAACGAGTTCTTAAAAACCAGACCCTTAAGCAGTTGGGAGTTTCCCTAGCCCAGGATTATTGATTTTTCCAAGAACTCATTTATTATGCATGAACCGCTATACCCTAGGGAGTTCATTCATGACGTCTTCCTCTGCCCGACTTTACGTCAAGGCAAACGTTCCTAAACCCCTTCCAGGTATAAATATACCTTCCCTTACCATGGCAAACGATGGCTCGATTTGACTGCACTCTCCACGGCAAGTAAGGAGGAGACCTCAACTTAGAGGAGCCCGTGTCCCAGCCTGACGCACTGACAAGACGTGGTCATCCCTGCTCGCAGAGAATCCAGCTTCCAGTGTTCTGACTATTCACGGTGTGTTAGAGTTCGAGACTCGGAAAGAGATTCCAACCTCTCTCATTCTCAAGATATGGATTGAAATAGCACCTAGAGGGACTCTTAGCATACAAACTATAGCATACCATACTAAAGGATACAGTCCCTACTTCTTACCTTGTACTACACTTGTTAGGTACACTGGGGTAGAGTTAGTTAGAAAATGCATTGTATGAGTACTTGCATTTTAGCCTATGTTATTTATGTATATGAATATGTGTCATAGCTAAAAGACAAGGCTATTGCAGTATAGTTTCTTTTTTCTGCTTACGCTGTACATAATATATTTTGCATACTATCATGATTGCAACAGCACATCTCTTACACGAGAAAGAATACTGTTCAATAAACCTTTTACTAAAACACCCGTCTACTCTTTCTGTGTCACTCTGCAGAAACTAAAAATGCACGATTAGTTGACTGAAACGGTTATCTATTGTTCCCATGATTCTGAGAGTGTTTCGATTCTAAAGGGAAACAAAGTTGTTATGTTTATGCAGTTGCCAGAAACTACTCCCTTCTTGTTTTACAAGGAGTTTCTAGTGGTCTCCGAGTTAGCTGGCACACAACGTAATAAAATCAATAGGGCATACGGACCTCAGTCCTATGCCAAAACTATAGTGTATATTATTCCAATGCGCAGAGCCTATTAGGGAAATAGGAACTACAATACAGTACTATTTTACTATGATAGATAACCGAATTTTTAACTGGTTTTAAATAGTAGTAACTAGTCTTAAACGTTTGCTCAATAGTATTCCATTGTAAATATCTTGATGGAACCTTGCAATCGACACTTTACTAAAACACAAACGGGTGGTTATTAGCATAGTCACTTTATGAACTTTGGAAGTACCTCAGAAACCACAACCACCAGGAAATGATAATGTGAATAAGCCCCACGTCTCATATATGTTTGTACTTTACAATATCATCTTATTGTGGGGACGGTGAGTTGGGGAAAAAAATCTTTTAAACTATTGATATGCTGCTGTACTTTTCTTTTAGGAAAAAATAAAATAAACCTACTACTACTATTACATGTTTGCAATCAGATTGCTTGGAATGTATTGCTTACTGGGTTAGCCCTAATGTATGCTCAAAATTACAATAGTGATACGGGGTACTCAAAATGAAAGCTTCTCTGCCTTCAAATCATGTCTAATGTTACGAAGGAAACACTGGCCTTAAGGTATATTTAAAATGTGGCATGTTATTATTCATTTGGGTATTTAAAGTGAATTACCTTGTTGCCCCCTTCCCTTTATCCTTCATTACACATGAAGAGCTTCCACCACCGCAAACAGGAATATCCACAGTCTAAGCCAAAAACAAACAGCCCGCTCTAATCACATGGCTATAAACCGGACTGGCACACCTAACATATCCTGTTTTGCATGACTGTTTTCAGAAGGCTTACTTCAGTTGAGTGCAGCGCACTGGCTGCTAGATGTACTGGTTGTGGCATCTCTCCTGCAATGCTCCATAGGAGATTGTATTTTTGCCCAAAACGGTTTTCTATTAAGGGGATTCCATAGGAATGGCAGATGCTTCTTGGTTTGGAGAAGGAGATGCAGTGTGGACATAAATAAGCTGTCAGCAACTCATAGTTGGCAGCACTTTGAAAGCATAGATTCAGCTTTCAGTTTTAGCATTCATTATGTGGCTAGTATCGATGGATGGAAGTCTGCTCAATAGCAGAGAGCATACTACAAAAGATATAAGAGGCATGTATGTGTGTTCTGGCAGTTGGTGCACCAGTTGCTGTTTCGTGTTATTTTCAATTGATATGGCATCTTACAGCAATATGTTAACAAGCATTTGCAATGCAATAGGTCTCGCAATTGTGAGAGTTTGAGCTATTGGCATTGTAAATGGCAATGTCTTTTATTTAAGTTTTAAAATCCAACACAAATAAAAGTCAGTGCCATTTACAATGCCAATGGCTCAAACTCTAACAACTGCGAGACCTATTGCATAGCAAATGCTTGTTTAAAGAGTGCCTGCACTTCAGGAGCCTGAAGTAGAAGGACACTGGCAACCGGAAGCAGTACTTGGCCCAGTATCAATGACAGCACAACAGGACGAAGATTATACTCCCAGGAGGAAGAGAAGTGAGGAGGAGGAGCTGACGAATAGGCAGCAAAGAAACGTGAATGACGTGGGAGCCAGCCAATGGCAAGTAAAGATAAGTAATGGGCGAGCACTAGGCCCCTTTTACATTTTTTTTTTAAAGTACAAGAGATTTGGAAGCACAGCAGAAGCGTGGTGAAGAAGACTGAGGCGAGCAGGAAGTGCAGAGCAAAAATTTAAGAAACAAGAGTATGGGATGGTGAGGGGAAGTAATGGAGCATGCGGTTTTGACATGGGTTAATAGTGCAGTGGTTTTACATAAACCCACTATAAAGTTCTGGCAAGGTCAATAAGAGGCCTTTGGCAAATAGCTAAAAGCAGTCTGTAACGAAACCTAAACAATTTGGGGCTAAATAATCACATTTGCGGAAAGCTAGATCTTTTAGGCAGCTGCAGTTATTGCATGACATAATGGTTATCTGATTTCATGATGCAGAGCGCGAACGCAAAACTCACTGCCACTGTACACGTTTATAGAAATGTACAAACTACAGATGTAGAGTAAAAGAAAACAAAATGAAGGGGCATCATTTCCATCACTAAACAGAATGCTGGAAGAAGCAGCACACTGTCAACTGATTGCGATTTGGCTGCCTTAGTTGGCACACGCTGGTTAAACATAGGAGTAGAAAGTTTATGACCAAGTGTCTTGTCACAGGTTTAATTCACTGGTGTCCAACTTAGTTCTAGAGGGGCTGGCTCAAAGCCAAATCATCCGGATACAGGGCCAAATTAAACTTTGGAAATCTTTTAAACAGTTGTTGGTAACTCGGAAAGGCTGGAACAGATGCCCTCGATCACACTACTATATGAAATAAACCTTTGGGTAAATACAACTTTCAAGAAAACTGTACAGAAGTAACCAAAAGCCTTCCATAATCAAGCTAGTAACCGGACTTTACTCTAAGGTAAAAACGACCTAGTCACATCTTCCAGTCATATCAAAGCAGAGACGCAGCACAAGTGCTAGCAAACAAAACTGCAGCTTTCTTTAGCTGTGTGTTGGAACTGGGGTCACCAGTCCCCTAGGGTAGCATGGCACGAGCGGGTAGGCATCCGAAAGCATATGTGTTAAGCGACCATACAGCACATGCAACCACAGAGTCAGAAACATGGGCACGCAATTAGTGACACCACTCCAGTGAGCTTGTGTAAAAACTCAAGTCAACTTTATTAAGATAGAGCAGGATCAGGGTATTAGGAATTCATCATAAGGTTAGCTTCATAACTCTCCTTTCAGATACCTGTGTATCAACACTTGGCATGAAACTTTAGCTGAATAGATATTGGATATTCCATAAATATTAAATATTGAATAAATACATTTTTAGTATAACACAGGCCTGACCTATGCCTTGCTCCTGGTCAGCACCTGCATCAAATACATTAAGGTGTTATAACAGAAAGCATTTCAATAAATAACAGTAGATTCTACTTTTTACTCCCCAACAAAGCTGAGCATTTCAGAACAGCAACATGTAAATAAATCACTGTAGGCTTCTGGTAAATTTAGCACTACGTGGAAGAAAACATTTCATTTAACCAGCATTACCCATGTCATCAGGTAAGAATAAACCTTTCTTTTAACTCGGGTAAACTATCACAACACCTGAGGCTGGAATAGCAGTGCGTTATCCCTATTAATCAGGAATAAACCTCTCCTCAAATGGGAGTAACCATCTCCTTATATACCTAGAGATCTTTGGGAACCATTGCATTAGGCAGGAGTATGCATGACATATGACCCAGGAACCATGTAATTATGTAGTATAAACATTTCCTGAGGTAGCAAACAGCATTCAGATAACAGTGCCTTAGACAGTAATATACATGTCATGAGAGTAAAGGCAGAACATTTCATTAATCATAAACTAACCAGACAGCTAATTACCAGTTTCACTTGGGAGGAATAACCATTCCATTACCTAGAGCATTACGCAAAGCGTATTTGAATGAACCTTACATTGGGCATTCACTAAGGCATTTAGCTAGAAATAAACAGTTCTCTAGGCAGAAGTTAGGACATTTCTAAAGGCATTGCCCTAGGCAGGAGTGAACATTTAATTAGCCAGTACCCAGCATTTCAATAGGCCCCAAGTATTTCCTTAGCACCCCATAAGCCCTGCATCAGGCTTCAAATGGGCATTACATCACTTCCAACCTGGCATTAGGCAAAGAGACCCAGGCATTTCCATTCTATGCACAAGAACTGGGAAACATAGCTTAATAACCATTCCCCTCATCAGGGGGTCAACTCCTCTAATAAGGTCAGGTCCCTGATAAGACTCTCTCAGGGCTCTAGCCCAGTTCCTCTTCAGTTAGGGGCTAATTGGGGCCACCAGGCCCAGTCACTAGTTTTCAACAATTAATGAGGGCCAACGGGGCCCAGTGACATCTTCCCCCGGGGAGGGGCGAACACGGGGCCTTACCCGGCCTTCCGCCCTCCTCCCCTGGGGGATTACCTTTTTCTTCGGCCCTCCGGGCCCTTGCGCAGGTTCTTGAGGCAAGAGAGTGGTTCCAACCCTCCCGTGGGCTTCATTCGGCCCAGCGCGGTGCAAATGGGCCGGATCCGTGATGCGGGGCAATCGGAGGGGGCTCTGGTGCACGTCAGACCCCTCCGCGACGAGTGCTGGCAGTGGGGGGGGGCTCTGACACTCTCTCGGAGCCCTCCCCGTCGTTGACAAGCTGTTCCCGGGCCTTCTACAGCCTCACCGGCCCGGGAACCAATCGCGATGTGGCACAGGAGAGGCTCGGCCACGCGGCCAATCAGTGCGCGGCGGGGCCGTGGCTTGATGTGTCCCCGTCACCTGATATGAGATCGGGGCTTCACGGCCTGTCAGGCCCAGCGCGACCTGACAGAAATTCCGGCGGCCCCCTCCTGACACCGGGGGCTGCCGTGGAGACTCCCTCTGCTTGGCCTGGGCTGCGGCGGTGATCGCGTCACTCAGCAATGCTGCGGCGGCCCTCCAGGCACCGGGGGCCGCCGGGGAAACTCCTCACTCCACGGCCGGGCTGCGGCGGTGACGACGGCTCCCTGATGTGGCGGCGGCCCTCTCCTGGCACCGAGGGCCGCCCGGGCAACTTCCACACTTCGCGAGGCGCTACAGGTAAGCGCTTGGCACAGGCCGCGCCTGAGGGGCACTTCGACGCTCTGGGGCGACCCAATGGCAGGCAGAAGGGCGCTGAATTCTGACAGCGCCTGAGGCAAAATATAGCGCTCCTCAGGGGCACAGGATACGGCGCTTTTCAAGGCACGCAGTCTCTAGCACTGTTAAGAAGAACAGAACATAGCGCTTTACACAGGCACTGTAGCGCTTCAGATGCAGGGGAAAGCCATCCCTTGGCACCATAGCCTGGAACAGTCCAGCGTTAGCGCAGAGGCCTAGCCCTTGGTCAACTACAGCAGGTCTCACAGCGCTACCACAGGGCACGGCATTTCCCAGCCAGTCACGCGCTTGGAGGCATAATACAGCGCTCTTCTGGGCCACACAAGAAAGTACTTGAGGTGCTAGCACAGCGCTTAATATAGGCAGTCAATAGCGCTTACACCAATAGACTATAGCGCTTTCAGCAGTAGCTGACTTCAAATAAAGGCAGTCCACAGGTCAAGCCACACAGCAGTGGCAGGAACCCCAGGTGGCGTCAGGGGGCACAGGGAGCGACACAGCCCAATACCTGTTGGGTTCCTCAAAAGTCCTGTGGTGATTTTAGTTTTCTTCTTGGCAGGATGTTTCTTGCGCCCTTAGTTTAGTTGCTTGGTTTCTTGTTCCTTGAAGGGGGGGATAAATTGGTGGCTGGTGTTCCAAGTTCTTCTCAGCCAATCCCTTCAAGGGGTCCCTGGGGGTTCCCTTCCGCGGGGTTAGGTCAGTGGGGGGGGGGGAACAGGATACCTCAACACTTGTAAAGCAGCACTCTAGGCCCTGTCATTCCAGCATCATAAGACCCTGCCCTGACCCCCACTGCCTATCCTCCTGCGTAGGTACTTCCCCAGGTCTTCTCCTCAGCTTCTCTCCTCAGGAAAGTTCCCTCCCTTTCCTTTTATAGTGCCAGTTGACAGTTGGTAATGGCAGTTTGTGTGACCTCACCTGTTCCAGAAGGTTCCAGGAGGTGCTAGGTGGTTCCACCATTCTACCTATGGGCAGGCTGGCAGGCTAAGATGGATACATTGCCTGAGGGTTCCAGCCAGCCCCTGGCTACTAGAATGCGCCCGCTAAACCACGCTGCTGCAGCAGTGGTCTGTGGCAGCCATATTAGGGGTAGAAGGCACCTGCCTTTTAACACTAGTTTTAAACTACACAGGGCATTCTCCACCACCCAAGGCCTACACACTGTTGTTTCAATAGGGGCATCCTAAATTAACAGGGGATAAAAAGCGAAATATTTCTGGGGAAAGGGCCAAGTCTCACACTGTGCTATTAATATTTTTATTTTTGCTGCCATAAATGTAGAGTCTCAATATTAAAATTAACTATTAGGCTTAAGTAAAGGAAATAACTTATTAGGAATCACAATGAAGAAACATCCCAAGTAAACTTCTAAACCTCAGTTTCCCTTCTGATAGCAAGGGACCTAACGTACGCAGCTTCCTCTAGGTTCGTGAGTTTAGAGCTGCGACCCCTTTAGAAAGCAATTACCAGGCGCAAGTTTTTTTTGCCCCGTCATGGTTTCACTCTGCTGCGCAGGAAGTTGCTTTGGCGCGCTCCGCCGCCTCCTCCTGCCGGGCTCTGGCGCGCCTCGTGCTCCGCCGGTTCGCGGCAGCAGCCGGCTGGTCAGGTGTGGCTCTCTTTCATAAACCGCGAGAGAGAGCGGCCGCACCTCCACGTCTGTCTTCGGACTCGTGCCTAATCAAGGCGCCCGTTTTCACTCAGCTGTCCGTGAGCCCACAGCTCGGCTTAACAACTCGCATGAAAATGAATTACACGCGTCCCCAGACACATGTAAATAAAACAAGCAATCAGTACATAGATGCTGTCTGCAGGCGCGTGGGACGTCAATGATTGCTATACAAAAATACTACTGATGTCGGGATTTGCAGCCGGAAGTTAGGGTGCGTTACGACTCAGGGGACGGGACTTCCGTTTTCCATGGGAAGCCCGCGCCCACGGAGGGATTGGCAGAGAAGCAGTACTGACGCGGGGCTCCCATGCCCAAAGGAGAGCCCTGCGATGGCTGCAGAAGTGGCGGCGCCGATGCGGTGAGTGGGGAGTGGGGCAATGTACGTGTGTGTGTATGTGTGCGTGTGTGTGTGCGCGTGAGCCCGTGAGTGGTGGGGGAGAGGGGTGCGTGCGCTTGTGTGTGTGTGTGTGTTGTGCGTGCATGCCTGGGGGGGGAGGGTGGGGAGTGTGTGCACGTGGGAATGTGTGCGCGCATGCGTGACTTTGCCTGTGTGTGATTGCGAGAGCATGTGAACGGCAGGCAGGGGATGTGCACGGCGCCGTGCGCGCCCTCGAGGAGGAATCTGAGACAGCAGAGGCGCGTCCCCGAACGCTGTCTCAGATTCCTCCGAACACGCCGACAAAAGGTCCTTCGCTACACTCAACCTAAAAAAGAAATAATAAGCTTTTTCTTTTATAGATGATAGATGGTTTTGTTCTAATGAGTCCGTGGATTAATGTTTGCTAATGAAATTCAGAAAATGGCTGCAGTGGCACTAGTCAAAGCTTTGGATTCAAAATAATTAAAAAGAGAAAAGAAACGGCGCACGTTACCCAAGACAGAATTGATTTTTCCGCTTCAGTCTCTGAGATGGCAGTCCTAAAGCCTACTTATCAGGCAAGCACAATAGTAGAGAGAAAGTGTGCCATATATTGGACCACATAAGGGAAGCTTTGCACTGTTGGCTCCCTTAAAGGAGCAACAGCATTGGTTTATGAATTGTGATAGAACATCTACCCTGGAATTGACCTTACATGACAATATAAAGGCATGAAAGGACTTGGATCATTTCAGCATCCCTCGCTTCATACAAATGATATATGCGTTCAAGGATGCAGAAGTGCATCTCTTAAAATAAGGATCAACACAACTGTAAAAACTTTGATATACTGCACCTCTACAGATCCTGAAGACTTTTTATCATGTTATCATCCGTTTAAGATAAAAACTGCACTAAACAAGTCTTGGCTGGGAACAACCTTGCTCATAGAGTTGGCACCTGTCCATCACATACTGCCCATTCACTGATCCAGGACTTTGAATGATTGGCAGTTGCCAGGCAAGAAGAAGAACCTTTTGGTGCACATGGAGCAGCAGGCATGTTTACGGTTGAATATCTCTTGTGATGCCATCAGGGCTTCGGTACGGACTTCAGGTGCCACAGTATTAGCCTGTAGGCACATGAGGATGTGAGACTGGAAGGCTGCCATATCAGAGATCTCATTATTGCTGTAAGTCCCCATCCGTAAGTAAAAGGATACATGATGAACAATTACATCAGATACTTTGGTGCTCAGCCTGCCCAAAGGGTTCTCTAATATTTTTCCCTGGTCTAGATTTGTAGTACCCACCTGGGATTTGATGCTGGTTTTAGAGAGACGGAAATACCCCCTTTTAAGACTCTGCACTCTGTAGATTTGAGAATCTTGAATCTTGAAACATTCTTTTCAGTAGCAACCATTTGAGCTACCTGGCTAGAAGTGGGATCTCTGGCTTGCAGGCATCAATTTTTCAGACTATTCACTAACATGGTAGTCCGAGTCGGGATTGCTTTTCGGGCCAAACTTTCTTCTTCCTTTGGCTCAAAAAGTGATTTTAGAGTTTTGTCACACTCATCCTTTTCAAGAAGTTGAAACTCACAAATTAGAAATTAAAAATTATCTTCTGATTGATTTGAAAAGACTTGCCCTTTTTAGAAAAGCAGACTCTTGCATTATTAATTTTGGCCCAGAGGAGAAAGGGTGTAAGCCTGCTACTCAGACCTTAAACTACTGGATTAGGTCTCAGTTGCAACTTGGGTTAGTGGTTTTGAGAGCGAAACCCTACTCAAGCAGCAACCGCAACCTCTGTCAGGGTGGAACACAAGCAAACCCCAAATTAAACTGTGTTTAACTCTCTTGTAGCTTGGCACAAATGCAGTCAGGTTTAACTTGGTAGCAATGTATAAATTGTTTAAGCAGCACATCAAACAGTAACAAAGTAAAAACTCAAGAAACATCCCCCACAAATAATGTGCAACCACCGTACGCGCAGCGGACGGGCGCAGCGGGCGCGCCCAAGGCAAGCCCGTCTTCGCCCGTCCTCGCCAAGTCATCGCCTCTCGCCAGTCACCCTGCCCAACAATTACGGACGGTTCATCACTATGACAAAGATCTTCTCCTTTCACTCAACCCAGGCCAACGCTGTTACAAGCTAGAGGGCTGCATTGGTCAGACTGCTCTTCAGTGCCACTCCTGTAATCTATGCATCCCTGAGCCACAACTAATCCGATAAAAACCACCAGAGGGAACCAGTTCTCGCTCACTATTTCCCAGCTAAACGCCAGGTCCCTGGTTAAACACCACGCGGAGGTAAAAACTCTACTGGTAGACGAAAACCCAGACATAATGTTCTTAAGAGAAACCTGGCTCAAGGACGAACTGACTAGCATTCCTAATCCAACGTTACCGGATGGGTTCTCTATGACCTCTATTAACAGAGACTCTAGGGGAGGCGGCATTGCCGCCATTTATAGAACATCGTACTCTTGCTCCTTCTTAAAGGAAGACATTACGGGATGTGAATGCGCCCGTTTCAAAATTACCATTAACCCTCACTTTTCCCTATCTGGCCTTTTCATCTATAGACCCCCGGGACCTACCTCTAAATTCATAGAGGATCTCCTGGAGTCAGCTCATGCGCTGGTCGCTAGCTCCGTTAACTTTACGATTTTAGGGGATTTAAATCTTCATTTTGACGCCATTTCGGATCCAATCATCAGCAACCTCCTGGCCGACCTAACAGCCCTGCAACTAACCCCCCTCATTCAATCCTCTACCCACTCTGCCGGGCACTTACTTGACCCGGTATTCACTAATATCCCGGGAGCTAGTGCGGATCCTCCTAAGCCCATTGGTTGGACGGACCACTTCCTCGTCACAGTCACGATATCAGTCGCTACCCAACCAAACAGGGCGACTCCCACCGCTAGCCTTAAACGACCCTGGCACAAACTCCAGAATCTGGACTTTCCGGCCAGCCTAGGAGAACCTAACTTTGAAACCACAAACAACGTTAACGCGTCATATGCCGCTTTCCAAGAGTGGATCACCAAGGGACTTGATGCTTTTATACCGGCCAAATGGACTAGAGGACGTATCACCCCATATAATCCATGGTATGACGTTAACTTAAAAACACTGAGAAAAAAATGCAAAAGAGCGGGACGCCAATGGAGGAAAGACTACAACGACGAGGACAAAAATACCTATCTGACCTCACTCAAAATATATCATAAAGCTATACGTGCGGCCCGCGCATCCTTTTATGCCAAAGAAATCGATTCCAGCTCCAACCCCACAAAAACAATCTTTAAACTAGTTCAAAATTTACAAAACGGTGGCAACTCTGCCTCGTTTATTTCCTCCACCCAACAGTGTGAAGACCTCGCCACGTTCTTCACTGACAAAGTGAAGAAAATTTACAATTCTTTCTCTCAGAACCCCTCCGTTTGCACCAGCCCCCCTAAATGCCCCTTCAAGGGACCCAGGCTCACCCATCTGCCAGCTATCTCTCACGAGGACCTAATTAAATTTTGCAGAAGGGTGAAATCCGGCGCCCCCTCAGACCCCATGAGACCAGCTTATTATTTAGGAGCCTTAGACTTTTTTCTCCCCTCTCTGGCCACACTTCTCAATCTTTCCTTCTCATCGGCTACAGTACCCACTTGTTGGAAACAAGCGTGGGTCAATCCTATTATCAAGAAACCCACCCTAGACCCCACTAAACCGGAGAACTATAGGCCCGTTTCGCTGCTCCCATGGGTATCCAAACTGGCAGAGACACACGCTAATACAGTACTCATGGACCACCTGGCAGGAAATAACATCTTAGACCCCCTCCCAACATGGGTTTAGGCCTGGGCACAGCACGGAATCTGCCCTTCTTTCCACCACCGAACACCTCCGGAAGATCATGTACTCCGGTCAGAGTGCTGCGCTGATACTACTCGATCTCAGCGCAGCCTTTGACACGGTTTCCCATGATATCCTTCTAAGCCGTTTGGAAAGTATTGGAATCCAGGAACTGGCACTTGAGTGGTTCCGATCGTTCCTCACTGGCAGATCCTTCCGTGTGTCAGCCCCCCATTTATTTCCCAACCCCAGACTCTAGGCCAGGGAGTCCCGCAAGGCTCTTCCCTCAGTCCATCCCTTTTTAATCTGTATATGCAGCCCCTTGCGGCAGTAGCCAGGGAATGGGGTCTCACGCTGGTGTCATACTCCGATGACACACAGTTGGTAATCACCCTGACGGAGGCGCCCTCCACTGCCGCTACAAGATTTAGCGATGGACTGGCCGCAGTCGCCAACTGGATGACTGAAAACTGCTTACAACTAAATGCAGGCAAAACCGAGGTGCTAATCCTGGGCAAGGACCCCAGCTGCTGGAACGACCACTGGTGGCCCCCCTTGTTGGGCCCTACCCCTCCTCCCAAATCTCTGGTCAAAAACTTGGGTGTTTGGCTCGACTCCGCTCTGAACTATCAGATTCATACAAAAAAAGTTGTGGCTACCTGTATCGGGTTGCTGAGAAGCCTTAATCCTATTCTAGGCTTCTTTGACCACAAAACACGGCAGCTCATTGTCCAATCAACCATTCTGGCTAGGTTGGACTACGCGAGTGTCCTACTCCTGGGCGCTAATAAAGCCGAGACAACCAGGTTCCAGCGAATACAGAACGCTGCGGCCAGAGCAATAGTAGGCCTCCCCAGAAGGTGTTCTGCCAGAGCCACCAGACACAGACTCCACTGGCTCCCTGTCGAAGCCCGCATCAAATTTAAGGCCCTGACCACGGCGTTTAAAATCCTGAAAATGGACGGCCCCGAACTTCTCCGCTCGCTTTTAACACCTTACACCCCCCAACGCCACTTGCGCTCTACAGGGCAGCACTTAGTAGTGGTCCCCCGCACGAAGTTCTGTCGCATAGGGGGCCGCTCCTTTAGACTATTGGGAGCAAAACTTTGGAACTCCCTTCCCCTCCACATCCGCTGCCTTGACAACCTGTCCACTTTTCGCAAAGCAATTAAAACTTACCTCTTCCCACCCCTATAATTTCTTTCCTCCCCCCCCCCCCCCGGTCCCGGTCTGGTTGTGCCAGACTGGGAGACAAAAATCACAAGTTCAGACCAACAATGATGGAGCGTGGGCCGGATACCGGGACCTAGTTAGGCTCGCTGAACAAAGTACCTTAAATCCTGGTTTGCAAAGCATTGCAAGATCTCATATTGAGGTTGGGTCACGCTGCAGCTGCAATGCAGAGTCCTGTTTTGTCGTGGAGGATGCAGTTGACTAGGGGCTTATGATATAAAAGCCAGTGTAAAGGGATGCATTGCGATGCAACGATTCAAAAGAGGCTGCAAAGAGATGCTTTGCGATGCATCAGTTCTGCCCGAATGACCACAGCTGGACTAGCCAAGCATTGTCAATCCTACTTCCATGGTCAAGGACTAGGGTGGCAATACTTGACTGGGAGGGGGTAGAACTCGCAGCAGGCAGAGTCCAGGTGGTAGGACCCGTTCAGCCACTGAGGCTCCGATCAGGATGCCAGCCAACTAGCATTTGGAGTCATCCTGGGGTCAAGATGCAGGTCCAGTCCTTTCACTCAGGCAGCAGGGCAATAGAGTAGCAGCCTTCTTGCGGAGCAGCACAGCTGTCAGTCCTAACTCTTCTAAAGGTCCAAAGGTGTACTGAAGAGTCTGAGGGTTCACTTTACTTGGTGCCTTCTTTGAAGTAGATAAAGTTTCTTAGGAATTCCCTTTGAAGTCTTTGAACTTTCCTGTCTTCCCTGCCCTGGCTCCAAGCTGGCTGCATGAACAATGCAGTAGTGACAAGTCCTTTGTGTGAAGACAGGGAACAGCCTATTCATTTGCATGTAGGGGGGTGTCCAGCTCCACCCCCATCCTGCCAGTTGATGCCCCATCCAGGCACACCCAATACCTTCATCCATTGTTTGGCTGCCTGGGAGAAAAACTAAGGCCACCTGTCAAATACACCCAGTCCTGTGTGCCAGGAACAGGTTGAAGGCACTAAATAGTTAGGGCAGAAAAATGCCAACTTTCTAAAATTGCATTTTCAAACTTGTACCTTATATTCCAACGTTGCCATCAAAGAAGATTTGCAATTACAATTTTTCCGACACCAATCTCAATATTCTTACTTGCTTCCAATTGAAAATTACTACTTATTAAATGTGATAAGGAAACCCAATGCTATCCTATGAAAGAGGTAAGACTTGAATTAGTGAAAAAGAAGTTAGGAGTTTTTCACTACCAGGATTTGTAAAACTTAAAAGTACAAGTCCAACTTTTTAAATACACTGCACCCTGCTGGCACTTTAGACCTGGATAGCAGTGGTAAGGTGAGAAAAGTCCTAAAAGCCAACAAAAATGGGTTCCAAAAACAGGAGGGTGAACGCAAAAACGTTTGTGTATGACCCTGCTGAGAAAGGCCAAGTGCAGCAGTATCCAATTTATTAAGCTTATTAACCCCTTAACCGCGGGGGTGATTCCCCTTCTGTGCGGGGGAATGGGGGCGGCTGACGGTGGCACTGCGGTGCTCATGACGAGCCCAGCCCGGCATGAGGCACAGTGCAGCTGTGCTCATGCCGAGCTAGGCTCGTTATGACTTCGCCCACGCCTGTACAACGCCCGCACAGGTGTGGAATTCGCCACGCGGGGGAGTGGCGCAGCAGTTATGACGAGCTGGGCTCGTCATCAGCAGGCAAGGGGTTAAATGTTTAAAGTACCTTGCCACTTAGTGATTCTGGGAAGATCCACAAGAAGCATGTCAGCTTCATGAGCAGAGGTTCAAGATGCCTTCCTAGTGGCAATTCACAAGGTAGCTACCTGTGTAATTCCCATGTTTGTAAGCCATTACAGCACATTGCTGGATGTACAGCTCAAACATGTTTTTGGTTTCAAGGTGCTCTCTACTATGATGTAATATGCCGATTTTGTTCTTTGTCTGATTGAAATGTTATCAGCACTGTTTAGACTACAAGGATTATTTTAAAGTTGTCCTGTGTAAGATCAGATATTCATGTGTAATGGAGGAAAGGGACTTAATAGGTAAAGATGTACATACCTACCGGATTCCATTACTCCAAGTCCATACTTCATTGTTTCATTCATTACTTATCCCACTTCCTCAGGCCCACTTAAGGAATTTGAGGGAGTAATTTCTATATAGCTTTGTATGAACAGACTGTTTTTGGGATACACTCTTCTATTTATAGCCATATAAGAAGGACAGGCTATTTGCTTTTGGCTTCGATACTGGGTATGCATGTCAAAGGCAGACAAGCCTCAGGTGTTCTGAATGAAACGAAGAATATAGACCCATTACTTTAAGTAATGGAAACATTTTTTTCATGTGAATAGCTCCTTACATGCGCACAGAAACAGAGCAACTGAATTTGAAGTACAAAAGAAGACAGCTATGTCTTACGCCATCTCATAATCTACTAACAATTGGGTGCAGTGCTGCAATATGCATAGACAAAACTATCAAATATCAAAGATATTGCCCACAGTTAATGAGAACCTATTTCACTAAGGAAGTGGCAGGATAGGAGCGAGAGAAATATTAGAGGATTCATGGATTCTACCCAAGATCTGAAAATTCTGAGACCAAACTATTGACAAACAATGGTAAGCCAAATTATATAGTGAAAATGTAATTTAGTCTTCAATTAGTAATGTGATCAATCTTATTCAGAAGGAGGGTTGTCCTGAGTCTCCAAGTATAAAACTGAAAAAGTCACCATGAACCTGGGGATAGACTAAGAAGTTAGTTGATGCTATAAATGAAACACTTTGAAAATGTATAGGAACTCAGGAAAACAAGAAATTACTCTGATGGGAAGGTGGTTAGATGTACCCCGAAGAATGATCAGTGAAGTGCTCCATAGCTGCACATGGAACAGTAAACACCATCCTCTTGATTGTTGAGATTGACTTCACTATAAGATGAGCAGGAAATCCAACAGGTTTGCTTATTTCCTACCTTAAAAACATCATACTATCTACACATGCTGACAAAAAGCTTCTCCAGTGTGGGGTTTTAAGTAAACTAATTAAGAGATCAGTTTGTGTCCGAGCTGAGAGAATTGAAGTTAAAATGACAGGGATGTGTACCTCCCTCAGCAATCATGATCACAGATTCCTCTCTCCACCCAACTCCGAAAGGATAAAAGTAAATCCTACCAGTCTCACAGTGGTGCAAAAATGAAATTGCCAACAGTGAGTTGACCTGGGCAAAAGAGACGAGAGCCTCAATTAATGAAGCGTATGGTGTGTTAAATCTAAAGTTTGGCCCCCAGTCCCTTGAACCTAAGCTAGGTAAGAAAGTCCTTGGGATTGGAAGTGTCTCGAACCCTTGACCAAGAGTATCTATCACTGAAAAGTTCAGTCTCCCATATGGCCGTAGCATGGAAAAATTATCTACATTACCCGTATATCGACAGGTTACCGAGCTGCCAGCTAAGGCGTGAAGTGCTACGATTGAGAATTAAGATAAACCCTTGCTACATGAACAAAGGCGTAAAACATTTTATGATTAACAGCAATGGAAAATGCACTTGCACTTTAGGTACTACTGGTGGTATTTTACATATACTGTTAGACTGTGCATGGACGTTAGATATACGAAGAGATTTTAGGCCCAATTTTTAAAAAATATGATATTAAAAATAGGACGCAAGCTGTAAATCTCCTAGTGGGAATGATGAATTTAGATATAGCCTGTGCCACTGGTAAATACCTAAAGAAAGTTAAAGATGTCCTCAAATGTAAAGAGGACGGTTGACGTATAGATCTTTAAAAAAGTTAGGGTGCATGAAGTATCTATGGATAGAAACAGGGTATAAGACATATTTGAAGTTCGATGTGACCAAAGGAAGGATAGCTTGCTTTTAAAAGTACATTTTTAAGATATTTATTTCTTCTTTTTAAGATATGTGAACTATAAGCTTAAGAAATGTACTGTATATTTTATGGTTATGATCAACTTATTGTATTGCTTGTTATGCTGCTTAGTGTATACTTTTATGGTTGAAAAACCGAATAAAGTTTTATTGACTGACTACCAGTTAAAAAAAAAAAAAGTGTGCCCTGTCATTTATACAGTTCAGCAACATGCACTTAAACTACTGAGTGAACCAAGAAGCACTTAAATTGCCTGGCAGGTAAATTCCAAGATCAATGGTCATGCTTGAAACTCTTTACAATTTTACAGTTTGAGAAGGTCTGCAAATTCTCTTTCCACCTCACCAATACATTGCCTGTGAGTCCACTTCCGGTAAGCACACTGCAATCACAACCCGAGGGGGGAGAAGTGCGCAAAAGACAATATTTATTACTTGTGTACTATTAGAAGGAAAACCTCAGACATTATAACAGAGATACATGGGAAAGGCTCAAGCAAGCAATCCCTTTTCGCCTAGTTCCTATAGGTGGGAAAACATTTTACACTGGAACAGTCTTGGTTGGTAATCTGTGGTCTTTTTGTGCATTGTTAGCCATGTACATTTTTGATTAGCGCCTCTCCGTACGAAATAGTCATACTTTTTAAAATGGTAATTCCGTACAATTTACATTGTCAGGTTTAAAAAAGTGCTTTATAAGACTATTGAGGGGGGGGGGCTGAGAGGGTAAGCGTGAAAGGCATCAAGAGACGGCTGAAAATGCAATTAGATGTATATAGTTTGAGATACCAAATATATAAAGACATGGTGTGAGAAACGTAATTTAAAAAAACGTTCTGCCCCCTCCCCAAATTAGCACAAGTACCAAAGACATTGTTAGAACGGGCATTTTTACAGGTGTACAAGGGAATATTACAGACTGAAATGCTACTCAATTACAACCATGGCACGAGTCGGGATTCAGGACGTAGATTTATTTAGTCCTCACACTATTTAGGGAAGGGGCTTTGTTCCCTCTACCCGATGCAAAGGGAGGCTGAGCAGTGTCACCCTGTGCCCCAGCATTTAGAAACACTGTAAGCATGTCACCTGGTCGCGGGGCGCTTTTAAACCCCTTCCCACTGGTGGCACCCCCCTTGTGTGCGCGAGAGGCTCAGTATTTTTTAATCTCTTAAAAGAAGCATCCAGGAGCTTCACAACATTTATCACTTTTACGTCCTAATTAACACCAAGCACATCTTTTTTTCCTCTATAAACGTAGTTTGGAGGTGTAATACAGAGTTCAACGTGTTTTTTTTTTTAAAAACAGTGTACCTTTCCACTATGTGTGATGTATGCTACCAAATGACATGAGGAAAACCTTGAGGTGACTGCTCCAGTTGGTCCCTTAGTATTTTTCCCAAGACTTGTGCCCTGGTTACAACTAAGCAAAAAAGGTAGAGAAGTACGATACGTTCAGGTCTCAGTTGGTCATAAAAATCGTAATATAGTCTAACAGGCATGTTTAAGAGAAAGGTGTCGTGTGAAAAGGGGAGGGGTACATTGTGCTTACACGGCGGTACAACCACTATCTTGCAAAAAAAAAAAAAACATGGGAAACGCCTAAAATAAAAATCGTGAGGATGGTCGGGAAATGAAGTCAACAAGTAGAACATTCAATTCAACCTGCTTAACAGCAAGACACCATCCTACACCTTTTTTAGGGGAAATGTTAAAGACCCCTACATAACTAAAATAATGGCCGATTAAGATAGATTTTAAATTCGATGTACTTAAGTGTAACAAGACATACAACTCTGAAAAATATTCTGCTTGGATCAGTGACACAAAAATACAGAACGCATATGTTCTGCCCAAATTACCAAAGGAAAAAATAACGGTAGAAGTCGTGTCATAATTTTGTTTCATCTATCAAGAGAGCTCCACCCAGCTGTCAATACAACAAACAGCCACTGATGTTTTCCCAATTACGTTAGACATTTGAAAAGACTCTAATCCTTGTGCGCATACATAACACCGTAATGATAACGAGCAGAAATAAATACTGAAATACCACCAAAATATCCATGGAATGTCCGTTAGTAAGTACTGTCCGGCTGAAATGTTTTAAAACCCCATTAACCAAGCTTTATTATTCACCATTAAAAAGCAACGATAACACGCAGCCTTACTTACCTCCATTTGAAGAGTATCAAATTGCAGGTCGATTCAACTACAGCACCTGAAACCCGTTCTTCATTAAACAAACGTTAGGCAGAGTTATTTCCGAGAAGGTCCGTAGCCGACAGTAGAAACCGTTTATTTCCAGAGATGCTTCCCGCAGCTCGTGCTAGCCAGGCACAATCCCGCAGCTCTGCAGAGCCCACCGCCGCAGCCCCGGTCCAGCCACTGTTTCCAATGGTCTCATAACATGCTGCTGCTTAGACGGAGCCGGGAAGTGACGTCACGCGCTGGGGTTCGCGCGTAACCAGGAAGTGTCACAGATGAATCAGAGTGGCCGCGGAGACGCACGGAGCCGCCTTCACGGTGGCAATAGAACGTTTCTCGGTGACACAAGGCGCACACGGTGGCAATAGAGCGCTTCTCGGTGGCACATAAAGCGTACGGTATTTCATCTCACATGGTTAGTAAGAAGGTTAAACCAAAAAAAAACATAAAACACAAACAGCCTGGTCGTTCTTGTAACAGGTTTACATTTGGTAAAATCCGTTACTGTGGTGCACTTTTATATAATCCGGAATAGTAGCGCAGTGTTGCGTTGTGCTGGGGCTGCGAAACCAATGGAAGCAGGACTACACACTGTTCTACTGAACACCAGATCGTTTCAACGATTTGTGCACACGCATCTCCTTCACTGACATATTTAATATAGTCGGTGGGCTTTCCAGAGAACGTTTAATTTCTGCTACGAGTATTACTAAAATAATTTCATTTTATTTACCCATCCCCGTTGACTGCTAAAATAATTTAAAGTATTTCAGAGTATGCTTACACTTGTTCGAATGCCTTGTTTAGTTTTATTGTGCAATTGGAGTCGTACTCACAATGGTGATATCTGTAAGTAAAGTGAAATGAAGTACTATCCATGGCCAGCAGAAGGAGATAATGAGACATTCTTTCAATTTCTGTCGAGCCAATCATCAGCTAAACAAAATTAGTTATGAGGCCCATTGGACATCTGATGAGGTTGTCCCCAAACTTGATAGCTGCATGTTCAAAACAACCTTAGCAAAGCCCATAGATCTGGCCTTGGTAGGATGGTGCAGTGGATCTGTTTTATTCCGACCATAGGCCACAAAAATAAATATACCGCCACCTAAACATGGTCGCCACGTGTTTGCAATCAACGTTTTAAATCTAAAAAATCATTCAGTTGTGTGACTGTTTCATTAATGATTTTTTAATAACTAGTATTGAGCTGCTCCATTCATTTTTTTAGTATTAACAATAATTTAAAAAGTATACCTAAAATAAATCCACATTTAATTAGACCGCTGAAGCGCTGGAAAAAAATAATTAGCCAGTATTTAATAATAAACTATAAATCAAATCAAACAGACTTTGAACCATGTTTGTCACTGAAGTGAAAACAACTTTTTAGGCTGATGTGAACTATATACAGAGGTTTTTGTGCATTTACTATACGAATGGAGCCGTAGTAAAGTAGCCTCACCTGTTTCCCCATTCTGTATGCTCTTAGGTGGGCGGAATCAAAATGTAAATGACGGCTAAACAAACCAGTAGATAAAACATACTAACCAAAAGTATATATGATTTTTATGTTTTTTAAATATTTTTTTTAAATAGTTTTCTGGCGAGATAGCTAAAGATGTCTCAAAGGCAAAGCATAAATAGGGTGGCTTGAAGGACTCTGTGGACAGGGCCTGCCTACCAGGAAGCACAAGGCGAGACTAATTGAAGATAAGCAAGCATGGATGGATATGGACTGGATTATTCCAAAGCCAGAAAATAATCAATCAGTAATGTTTATTAAAGATAAACAGTTATCCATGAAATGTATCATAAGATAATGATGCAATGTGTTTAAATATACATTGTCAAATAGGTTACAGTGATACAAAAACGTGCATAGGCTATTTAGAACACCAGTAGGTTTGCCCATACACCATCATCATCATAATTACTTCTATCCGAAAAATAAAATGGTATAAGTGCATGCGGATAAAACTGTATTGGTCTCTCACTCACTCACCCCACTCCAGAAGGCCTGGCTGTAACTAATTTCCTGTCCCTGAGTCTGAAATAACAGTAATTGGAGCAAACTATTTAACTTAAAAAAAAATGTAAAACTTTAGAAGAGGCAGAATATAAAAACCGTGCTACCACAAGTATTACTGCTAGAATTAATACTCAAGTGCCAGTGAGATGGCAACAATTAATTGCCTTAAGAGCATGAGTATTAATAGATCCACCTTGGGCAGACAGTAGCTTACCAGTACGCATGACACTTCCAGACTGAAAATGAAATATTGCAAGAAAGAAAATATTACAAGACAGGCTTTCACAGTCCTAGTGCCCGCGATGTGGGTGGGGCAAAATAAAAATCAGAATGGCTCAAATCCTCCTGCAATCAGAAGCTAACTGAAGGCCCACATATCCAAAGAGCACTACCCTTCGAACAATAGGAACCTAGGTAAATCTTGGGTCATCTAAAAAAAAATATGAAACATATTCTAGCGCTCAGTTCTGCTGTTCTACACTCTACTGCTTTCCAGCTAAGATTGTGCTATACACACACATGCAAGGGTATGTTATGTTTATTTTGTTGTGTACACGTATACTAAGCTTCTTGGCGCTGACTAGCACACACCAGCAAAAAGACAAAAGCACAACAATGAGAAATAGAATTTAGCCCAAAAAGTGAGCCTAAACAAGACATTATTGACTGAACAGCAGGTAAAAAGCAATGTGTTCCAAAATTTCGACTGAATAATGGGAAAGGACCAACCACTGGCCATAAATCAGTGACTTTGCTTTAGGGACCATAAACATCGATAGATTAGAAAACCACAATGATCAAGTCAGGTCATAAACAAACGTAGAGGCAAATTATTCGGGGATCTTGTAATATATGACATTGTAAATAATTGGCATGGCTTTAACACAGACAAAATAGCAAATAAGGAGCCAGTGGAGGGATCTCAGGCTGTTGGTGTGTACTCCTGCCTTATGAAGGAAATGCAGAATTTCTACAGGGAAGGCCAGCTGACTCAACTTTGTATAATCTAATCTAGGCTAGATGAGGGTTTATTCACAAAATTGTGTAGTGGAGTTTCAAGAAATGTAAGTTTGTAAAAATTAATTCTCAACCCAGGTTTTGAAAACTCTCAAAAATATTGTCAGACATTCATGTCTACTAGCTTAATTTGTATTCTCAACTTTAACCAAAAGCCATCCATGCATTGAATAGATGTATTTTTTTAACCAAAGAAATATAGAGGAGAGCCGTGCCTGATGATTTTTTTCCATTAACATTGGCATTTCATTATTTTGTGTTGCACCACCAGTTGTTCATAGTCAGCAGACTTGGTTTCAAATTGTTTGTTTGGCTCTACCCGAAGTCACATTACCCAATTTTGATGGAAAGTTAACAACATTTGGTGAAAGTGACTCTCCAAATCACAGTAGCCAGCATAATACATTTTAGGACAAAGGATTGCACGAGTTACTCACATTAACATGTTTAATAATTACAAATGCATCCATTTTCTTAAAGATTATTCACAGATTACTATGGAAAATAATTCAGCAACTGTTTGCCTTTCCATAATACGGTACACTTGATGCAGATATTCATGGCATCACGTAATGGTATGTTTTACAATAGATATACATATGGATGAATTACAATGTTTTTACCTTAAATTTGAAATATAATCTGTGCATATACAAAATGTTCACAGCTGACCAGCTACCGGAGCCTTTATTCAGCTGTCAGAAATCAGATTGTATATTTAGATGTTGGTACCCCTGCCAAGTTAATAAACTCAGTACGGTCAGTTTGTAACCCAGTTTCAAGACAATGGCTGCTGAACCACCGGTGGCTGTAGGAGAAGCAGGAGGTAATTCACCGGAAAAATGTGTGTACAATTCAAGCAGAACTAACAATTTAAAGTCAAGAAAACAACATGATTACATTCCCAGAGCAGTTTGTAATATAGAGAAAAATAGAATGAGCAAAAAGAAACCAGAACAACTTAAATTGGATGAAGAAACCAGAGATATTACATTTTGAATGAAAGAAGACAGAAGGCGGTAATCAGAAGTATAAGTCCATTTAGGTTTCTAAACAGCTGGAGAGCAGTTCAAGTCCTTGGGTGCCAGCAAGAGCTGGAAGTCTTTGACTCTTTTCTACCAGCAGTCAGAGTCTTTCATATTTTACTTTACAGGACGCCAGGAGCTGAAGAGGAGGCTGTCGGCAATGTGATGGGAATCTTATTCTTTGTGCTAGCTGTTGATTGAAAAATTCTCTATACCCAATTGTGGCTACTTTCTTGCGGTATTCCCACCTCTCTTTAGTTTTAGCTTTCCCTCTCTTCATTTACTGCAACCTTCTCAAAGTCCAACAACCAAGACAACACTAGCCTTCTCCCACCTACTGGATTCTTGACCACTCCTTTGTAGAGATGAGATTTCGTTCCCTCTGTCAGTGTTAGACCTGGTAGTTCCTCCTACTGGCGACACAGACTGAAAGTTTAGGTTGGCTCTAGAAATCAGCCCCATTTGGCAATTCCACTGAGGAGAAACATTGCGAAAGTTACAGTTGTTCTGTCCGCTGTTCTTGTCTCCAGCACAGATGGGTGGGTAATTGTTGCGAAGTAGCAGCTATCAGAAATGTTATCCTCTTCTTGCTGCAAGAGTCCAAGCTATTATCTGCCTGGAGGAGGGTGGTTAAGAAGTCAGTTCTAGGAGCAGGTCTGAGAGACAAACCAATTCTAGATCAGTTTTCTCTCATAAAGCAAAAAGTGCACTTCCTAAATTTACTTTTCGACTAAAGCTATCAAAAATCTAGTTTCACTGGTGAACTAGATTTTTTAAACTAATTTGATTTTTTTAAATGACTGCTGCTGTCTCATTTTATTAAGCTTAGAGATTTAAAAAAAAGTGATTGTATTCATTACTAGATCTTTACCTAGTCATTAAGTTTTTCTCTATATTCCAGAAGTACAGCTTAACCTACACAGCATAAACAGCATTTGAAACTGAGAGCATACTTTTCCCACTTTCTAGCATGCTCCATTTTGAAATATTATTCACAAATTAGGGTGTTTAGATAATATTTAAAGACCTTTTTTGACGTTGCAAAGACTCTTTTAAACTGCAGCCCCACCAGAGCACTATAGAGCCATTCATTTGTGTCTTATACATATGTGTTGTAAAAACAAACTGCAACCCACATATGACATTTGACATTCAGCTCTTCGGAAAGGTATAGCTTTGTCCAGACACAAGGGAGCACCCAGTATGAGTCAAACCAATACCCTTTCAGGCTTAGAGTGTCACATAAATTATGCAAAAAATAAGCAGAGAACTGTGGGTAGTTCCCAAGTTTAGGTTTAGAGCAGCTCCTTGATAGAGCACCCTACATTACCAACACTCTGAATTTGCTCACCTCAAATGTCCATTTTTTTTAGCAAAGTTTTAAGCATAGGATTACACACTGCTATCAAATAATGCCACGTGTCCCTAAACTAATTGAAGTCTGTTACAATGCATGACAAAGCACAGCCTGTTTTACATTATTACTTGGGTAAGTAACTCAGTGGAACAATCCATATCTTAAATACACATTGGCTTGCCGAACAACACTCCCCAGCTAGAAATAGCTGCTTGCTCTTAATAATTAAACCCATGAATAATCAGCTCAAACACTCCAGCATGGAATTGTAACAGGATGCTATGATAATTTTGTATAGAGCATGGTTTCTGTTTCTGAAAACATGTCAACGAGGACAGAGGAAAGATGGTCGTGTTCAAGGAATTTGCATTTGTGTTGCATTATGTCTTTTTATCTCCTGCTGTGTACATATATACGTTTAAAGCTTAATTCGAAACTGCATTAGATGGTCAGAAAACATATTACTACTCCAAATTGGTGTCCCTTGGGCTGGCCTAGTATCCCACCCATTGCAATATATCTATAATGGTATTTGCCACACCTGAAAAGATTAGCAATTCACCCTACATTCTTGAATCTGAATTCTAGGACAATTTTGTTATTGTCATACAAGTGCCAGCACTCAAGTATTCATATGAACGAGGCTGTTAGCCCATCCATCCATCCTTCTGTCTGGTGTGCAGCTGCTCCATTTAGAAAGTGGTGGGGCACATACATTACGTTCAACACCTTAAAGTTAAAAACAATCTTACCTCTCTTGAAGATCTTCTGCAGTACATCCGTAGTTCCTCCTGCCTCTCACTGCTTGCTGGACAAAAGCATTGAGCCAATCCAAACACTGCTTGCTCTCTTGCTGCTTACAATTCTAAACCGCATAAGAGCAGTGCTAGGATTGGCTGGAGGAGGCAGACACAGCGCTCTATCGAACACCTACAGGGCTGTGTTTCGGCTTTTCAGCTGCCTTTCAGCTGTAGATTGCAGAAGCCTGTACCGCACCTCAGGCTGGCCACAGTGAAAACACCTGCCAATCCGACATGCGCATTTCAGTTAACAAAGCCTGAACTACTGCTGTGACGCTGAGAGAGAGCTCCGTCATGGTCCCGCCCCTAAACAGGTATGAGTGGAAAGCATGAGAGGGAAATTGCGTACTGTGTGTTTGTTTGTGTAGTGGGTCGCATTGGGGAAGTCAGGGGGTCAACCCCTTCAGGCTCTTATGGACGAACCGCCCCTGCCATCCCTCCATCCCGCATTGAAGAGTGACAATTATGTACTTGTACTTTTCCAAATACAGAAGTGTTTTACGATGTACAAAATATACTGGCTTGAAATCTAATGTGCTTCATACTCTGTTTTAATAACTTTGTGGCTTTTTGCCATGCCTATGTCCAACAATAATTATTCAGAAAAGGGGGTGGTGGGGGGTGGTGATGAACAGAGTGTCTGAATTAAGCAGACCACTCTTACCCAGTCCAAAGATCAGGGCTTGATCCATCACCGTTTTTCAGCTCACTGCACCATCCCAGCTCAGAACTTGGCTATATGCAAATTAGTCTGACCCTGGCCCAGTGCATCATGGGAACAGGGCAGACCAAACTAACAAGCCAATTCTTATACTGGGAAGGAAACAAGCTACCGGGGACCGGTTTCTGGCATTTCAGCCGTCTTCGGCCCGGCTTGCTTGAATCCTGATGGTGCAATGGTGCAATGAGCTAGGGACTCACATCTGAGTATACCCTTCCACGCTTATGGTGGACAAAAATTATTCTGAATCGTTTTTGGCCACTATAGGTGTGGCAGAGTATACTCAGACATGAGTCCCTTTCTCACTGCACCATCAGGATTCAAGCAAGCCGGGCCGAAGAAGGCTGAAATGCCAGAAACCGGTCCCCGGTAGCTTGTCTCCTTTCTGGTGAAGAATTGGCTTGGTAGTTTAGTCTGCCCTGTTCCCATGATGCACTGGGCCAGGGACAGACTGATTTGCATATAGCCAGGTTCTGAGCTGGGATGGTGCAGTGAGATAAATAACGGTGATGGATCAAGCCCTGATCTTTGGACTGGGTAAGATTGGTCTGCTTAATTCAGACACTCTGTTCATCACCACCCCCTTTTCTGAATCGTTTTTGGCCACTATAGGTGTGGCAGGGTATACTCAGACATGAGTCCCTTTCTCACTGCACCATCAGGATTCAAGCAAGCCGGGCCGAAGAAGGTTGAAATGCCAGAAACCGGTCCCCAGTAGCTTGTCTCCTTTCTGGTGAAGAATTGGCTTGGTAGTTTAGTCTGCCCTGTTCCCATGATGCACTAGGCCAGGGACACACTGATTTGCATATAGCCAGGTTCTGAGCTGGGATGGTGCAGTGAGATAAATAACGGTGATGGATCAAGCCCTGATCTTTGGACTGCGTAAGAGTGGTCTGCTTAATTCAGACACTCTGTTCATCACCACCCCCTTTTCTGAATCGTTTTTGACCACTATAGGTGTGGCAGGGTATACTCAGACATGAGTCCCTTTCTCACTGCACCATCAGGATTCAAGCAAGCCGGGCCGAAGAAGGCTGAAATGCCAGAAACCGGTCCCCGGTAGCTTGTCTCCTTTCTGGTGAAGAATTGGCTTGGTAGTTTAGTCTGCCCTGTTCCCATGATGCACTGGGCCAGGGACAGACTGATTTGCATATAGCCAGGTTCTGAGCTGGGATGGTGCAGTGAGATAAATAACGGTGATGGATCAAGCCTTGATCTTTGGACTGTGTAAGAGTGGTCTGCTTAATTCAGACACTCTGTTTATCACCACCCCCTTTTCTGAATCATTTTTAGCCACTATAGGTGTGGCAGGGTATACTCAGACATGAGTCCCTTTCTCACTGCACCATCAGAATTCAAGCAAGCCGGGCCGAAGAAGGCTGAAATGCCAGAAACCGGTCCCCGGTAGCTTGTCTCCTTTCTGGTGAAGAATTGGCTTGGTAGTTTAGTCTGCCCTGTTCCCATGATGCACTGGGCCAGGGACAGACTGATTTGCATATAGCCAGGTTCTGAGCTGGGATGGTGCAGTGAGATAAATAACGGTGATGGATCAAGCCCTGATCTTTGGACTGGGTAAGAGTGGTCTGCTTAATTCAGACACTCTGTTCATCACCACCCCCTTTTCTGAATCGTTTTTGGCCACTATAGGTGTGGCAGGGTATACTCAGACATGAGTCCCTTTCTCACTGCACCATCAGGATTCAAGCAAGCCGGGCCGAAGAAGGCTGAAATGCCAGAAACCGGTCCCCGGTAGCTTGTCTCCTTTCTGGTGAAGAATTGGCTTGGTAGTTTAGTCTGCCCTGTTCCCATGATGCACTGGGCGAGGGACAGACTGATTTGCATATAGCCAGGTTCTGAACTGGGATGGTGCAGTGAGATAAATAACGGTGATGGATCAAGCCCTGATCTTTGGACTGGGTAAGAGTGGTCTGCTTAATTCAGTTCTGTTCATCACCACCCCCTTTTCTGAATCGTATGCCCAACAATAATCAAAGGAATAGCAGTTCTTAGCCAGTAATCTCCATAGCTTTTTTATGAAGAGTTATTTTTTAATTATATGGAATGTCATCAGTATTGTAACATTCTGGGGCTGAATGCTGCATGAAATCTTATTAAGACGACAAGGGTCAAAAAGATCATGATTCCTGTTGGTGAATGGGAACACAGGACTTTTAAGGAGGTCACAGTACAGCTGGGAAGATTATGAGCCTGATTCAGAGTTTGCCAGACAGGTTACTCCTTCACAAATGGGACAAATGTATCCGTCTGCCGTATTGCAAGGGCCATTGGATATAATGCACTTGTAATAGGGGGGTGAGATATATGTCACTTTTGTGACCTAGTAATAGGAGTGGACATAATTCAGGGAAGCGTAATCAGGCGGAATTACCCAAGAATTCTGCGAGATTATGCCCAATTACACAAGAAGAGTAATTCTGCATTCAGTACGCTTTCGTAGCACAAACAAATTCTTCCTGGCATCCAAAATGGGCATGAGAACTCATTTTGTGCTAGAATTGGCGCAACATGCAACAGAAGATGAATAGCTGGCGCAAGGAGTCACTCTTGGGAATTTTACCCCAACATAAGGGCCGATTACGATCTTGTCCGTAATGCATTCGACCGATTCAGTTCCGGAATGCTTTATGAATGACTCGGATCAGGGGAGTCCATCCGAGCAATTTTGATACATCTTGATGCTTCTGGATATGATTCAGTCGAATGGGAGCCTGTGTTCCGATCGAGAACACAGGCTCCTATTGACAAAAGGTTGGTTAGGGAAAACCTTGCACCTGTGGTGGGCACCCCATGGTGCCTGCAATTCTGTGGATGGATGGGTGGGGGGACACATGGGCCCTATTCGGGAGGCCCTGGAAGAAGGAGGGCCTGCTACTGGCCCCCAAAGTCAGATTCCAAGAGCCTATTTCTTTCGGTACAACCAATTCGAAACGGCTGTCCAACTCTGACATCCTAATCACTTGGCTGAAAACACGGTCTGTAGAACGCTACAATTCGGCTCTGAACGACTCGGTTACTCCCAATGCCTTCCGGAACCGAGTGGGACAGTTCGAACGCTATCCATCCATCGAAATTGCTCATTGGGAAACGTGTCCGAGTCGGTCCAAAAGGTGGGTTCCGAATCGGATTCAGACAAAGCTGATGTCATTCGCAGCCTTTCCAGATGACATCGAAACCTACCCCTTAATCCTGGCATTTAGTGCTATTTTCTTAGTGCAAAGTGCCCCCTCGCATCCAAAATGGACACAAGAATGCATTTTGCGCTAAGAAACAGCTCTAAATGTACTCTTGGTGTAGGATTTTCCCCCAGCTTACTCCCAGCATTTAGCACTATTTGTTTAGTGAAAATGCACCCTTGTGTCCAAAATGGATGTGAGGATTCAGTTTGCACTAAGAACAAGAGTAGAACACAAATATCAAACAGCTGTTCACGCTTGCTAAATGTGCTCTCGCAGTAGGATGTTCCCCCCCATATTACTGCAAGAGTAATCACATAATTACCAGTAATTCTGAGTCAAAGAGTAATGCGGAATTACCTAAATTACTCCAGTTACTCCGGCGTAATTAAAATTACACTGGACCGATGGAGTGACCCGTCTGGCAAACACTAAATCAGGCCCATATATATTTTTAAATTCCAACTACAAAATAATATTGTACAATAATGCAAGACTGATTGAAAGTATGGTAACCATGCCAGGCAGGAGATCAATCACACATTAGACAGTATTTCACTCACATACCTCCTTGTCATGTGGCTTTTCAGACAACAGTACTCTTCTACAGGCTTTTACTCCTCTATCGGAGTCTATAGTACAGGCACTTTTTAGTCAAATACATTTGGTTCTCCCTTGGATCTCTGCCCCCTAAGATGCTCCAGCTATCTCCAGACATTATTGTCGATTACTTGAAAGACGTCTTTAATTAAATGTAATGGGAGGACTATTTCCCTAAAGATTGAAAGATGGTGTCTATTCTTCCACTACTAAAAAAAACAATTTAGATTGCAATGACCCAAATAATTACATGCTAATCTCACAGCTTCTCTTTACTGCAAAATGGCAGAAAAGGCCATCAATACTGAACTCTCATTGTTCATTGATAACAATGCTGTTTTGGATACTTCACAGTTTGGCTTTAGAAGCCAACATAGTACCAAACTAGCTTTAATAACTGCCTTGGAAGCTATTAGACAAACACTGGACACTGGTGGGAATGTGGCATTGTTTTTATTAGACCTCACTGCAGCATTTGATACAGTCAACCAGAGCCTCCTTATTGACTGTCTCTGGTCTATAGGTATCAGGGGAAAGCTTTAAAACTTCTAAAATCCTATCTTTCTGACAGAAAGCTACTGATAGAACTTAATAGTTTAAATCTACTTACTTCACACAACCCTGCAGGTGCCACAGAGCTCATCTCTTATCCCTACCCTTTTTTACACCTCTGGCCAGTTTAATAAAGTTCTACGGATTTACAGTGGTATCTTCCGCCGACGACACTCAAATCGTGGTTTCTCTCATCAGCAATCCATCTGTCACTTCTTTTTGGTTTTTTTACGTTAAAAATATTGAGGAAATGTTTCCCTTTTATCCCACATGATCCACAGAAATCTGTGCTCTGCACTTATTTTGTCAAAAATCAATTACTACAACTCACTTTCTCTTAATATTCAAAAAAGATTCTTAAATAAGCTTTAGGCTCTTCAAAATGCAGCTGCCCGGCTGCTATTGGCCATTCCTAAATATCAATCTGTACCTTTTGCTGTTCCCTTGGTGCACTGGCTTCCTACAAAAAATCAAATTGAATTCAAGGTTCTCTGTATTGCCTGTAAAGCATTATAGGGATTGGGCTCAGAATGTTTTAAGCAAAGTTTTTAGTGGTATGTGCCCAATAGATCCCTACGATCATCATCTGCTTACAACATTGTGATTCACAACTCCAGAAAAGCTACCTGGGTTGGTTGTAGTTTTGTAGAAGGTGTCAGGCTGTGGAACTCCATGCCACTATATCTTAAGGAAAAAACACAGCTTCTCCTTTTCCATAAAACCTTAAAAACGTTGCTATTCAATAAATAGTGTTTTTATGCTTTTATCCTCTTCTCTTACTTTCAACCCAACAGAGAACCAGCTCCTAGACACCTTTGGGTTATAGTTAGCTATATAAATAAAAATTTCATATAATTTCATTACATGTACACATCTTTAAAAGATACACTGTAACACAAAGGCAGTACTTCTTGGTCCTGAGAGTATTTGCAGATAGAGCAAACATGCTGGCAGAGGAGTTATTGCCAAGCCTAACTGACAAAGGGTGTATTGCCAAGCCAAGAGTAATATACTGGCAGTTGCTGTTTTGCCAAAGCAGAGGTAACATACTGGCAGAGGGTGTCTTGCCAAGGTTGTTAAGGGCAACACACTAGTAAGGGGTGTCTTGTCAGGTATGGAGATAAGATTTTTACACACAAACTAAACTTAATTCGGGGTGTAACACATTTGCAAAATCACAACATTCTAAAAATCATATCAGGTGGTTAATAGTTTGAAAGTAGGTTCCTCGCCTTCCGAGACGAACCTACAAAGCCTAGCTTTTTGCAGGAAAGTGGAGAAAAATCTGCAAAGACGATTGTTGTGGAAATCTACACTCACACCAAAGTGTTGTGAAGGTATCAAAGTTTCCAACTTCGTAAAGTTCCAAAGTTTGTCACCTTAGCCAGTGACTTATGATTGCGGGTACTCTAAATTGAAAGTAGGCCCCAGTTAAAAAAAAAAAGCATCTGGACCACATTTGGAGATGTGTGAAACATCTCCGAATCAGTTTTTTTAAAATAGCACATTCACAAAGATTCACACTGTAGAAAACCGAAAGATGCCAAAGTATCTTCAAGGTGCCTCTGAACAAATCACAGATTAATTCCTTTTAAGCATGAGAACCTGAGAGATGGCTCTGAAATGTCCAAATCTACTCCAGTACAACCCATTGAACATATGGTCAACGATGGTTAATTTATTTTCAGAAGAAAACATTGTGCATGTGGGCCAGGATGCAAGGAAAATAACTTGAGAAAAGATAGACTTTACAATTCAGAAACATGACCCTAACTGCACTGACAAGAAAGTAAATCACATTAGTTTTCAGCCAGATATTTCACTCCCTGCCTGGTATGGTATTTCCAGTGAAAATGATGGCAGATTAACAGTTAATAAAATGGGATTCATTATTTTATTAGATGTTATTAGACCTACAACCTCGAGTGATTGTACCCCCAAATTTTTGCTTTTGTCCCTCCTTTTTTGCATTCATTTTGCTGAATTCATTTCTGTTGTCTTTATGACTATGTGCACCTTACCACTGTTAGCCAGTGGTAACCTGCTTGTGGTTTATCCCAAAAACATGGTACAATTGGCATATACCTGATGTGTACATTTAATTTTCATGTAAGTCCCTAGACCCAGGGCCTGTATATTAAATGTTACTAGTGGACCTGCAGCACCCATTGTGCCACCATTTAAAACATGTCTCAGGGCTGCCGCAGCAGGCTGCAGTGCGGTTTCAAACTGCCATTTTGACTTGGTAAAATAAATCTCTTGCCAGACTTAAGCCTTTCTTTTTTAGATCAAGCGTACGACCTCTTGTATACTTTAGTATACATATAGCTCTGTGGGCGAAATGCTATTCCTTGCTTCTCATTCCTTTGTTTCAATGTCCTTTAAAAATCCATGCTTACTAGTGGTCAGTCCTGCCTCTTTGTCCCTCCTTTTTAGGTCTCGTAGAGAGACCTTTTGCCGTCCATCCACAAAGCTGACTTTTTATTATCCGGATTTTGACGAGTGCATGTGCTCTCGTGCACGAGCTTGCCCGAGCCTTCTGCCTGCCTCCTGCCTTGAAGGCAATCTGCTTTTCCGCCCCCCTGGCAGCCAAACGCTCTTCAAAGGGTTTGCTCCACGCCCCCCGCCTGCACCACTCTCCAAACTTCTCCTCCCACCTCCCACGGCCTTCCTTTCTGCCCGCCTCGCACACCACATCAAAGCGTCCAGATCACAGCCTGTTCAGCCTGTGCTTTCTCTCCCTACCCTTAACCCTTCACCCTGCCCCCACCACCTCTCGATATCCCTCTCTTCAGGCTGCAGCGGCCTTCTCCTCCTCCCTCCTGCTTGTAAATATTTATTTCCTGCTTGCTCTTTGTTGTGGTTTACCTTTGGCTCCAATCCACCCCCCCCTCCCAACCTCCCGCCTGTCGAGTATTTCGGACCTTTTTTTAATATTATGTGCGAGGGCTGCTTTCTATCCGGGCCACGTTCATAAGGTTTGCTTATTTAAATTCTGTTCTGCTGACATGCATAATATAAAAGAAACTAAACGTCCTGAACATACAATCCAACCCCGCCCATCCCCCTTGTGCTGTTGTCCTCTACAGCAGCTTCAGAAGGCCGGCGCTTTTAGTGCTCGTCATTAAACTTACAAGGGCACCGCGCTTCAGTTTTTAGCACAGCGCCTGCTTTTATCAAATGCGGGGGGCCCCATCTCCCCTATCGTTGTCCATGTGGCTTGTAGTAAGTAATAACATGTATTCGGTTTGCTGCAGTCATCAACCTATTAAAAGTAACATGTGGCCTTCTAAATAACCGTATCACATATGGGTGACTTCCAATTTGATGCATGTTAATTACTGGGATGGTATTTGGCGGCGCTGTGAACACAATAAAACATGTCCCTGCAGGCGCCGTCCTACCAGTCACCTGTACATTGGATTCTTGCAGACAACGAAGGTTTGGCTGTTTCTTTCCTCTCTGGTATAAACTTCACGAGACCATAGAAAGCACGGGCGGGACATCTGCCAAGCTGCGACTGTCCGCTCTATTATAGCGCACAGAGGGCCATTTGCTGCGGCTTGGCACATGTCCCGCTTCCATCAAACTCTGAATCGGGCTGCGAGGCTCTAGTGCTGCGAGGACCAAGTCTGAGCACACTGGTCAACTCTTGCTGTGTGCGAGGATGGATCCATCGTGTCTTAGGGTTTAAAGAACCTGGGATGACTTTTGGAGAGAAGCAGAGTGGATGTCATGTGCGATAAAGTGCCTGGCAGCAGCAGAGAGCGCTGTGCTGACATCAGTGACAGTCCTGCCTTCGTAGCACCCTCACGCAGGCCCGTGGTATGGACAGCGCCTTGCAGTAATGGCAGATGCACTCTCGGCGCTGCACAAAGCGTCACTACCTCAGTGTGCATTGGAAGCCACAACACACACTAGACCGCGCCTAGAGGCAGTAATCAAGTGCAGTGTGCCCTGCCAGCTTACAAACACACTGCCGCCATCAAGGAGAGTCACCAGGCACTGCGCTGCTGCTCGCTTCGAGGCACCTAGGCGTGTGCACACGGTGTCACTCAGTCACGCTCCTTCCTCTCATTCCATTCTTTGCCCAGTTGTCTTCTCTTCTTCTCCATTTCAACCTCTTCTTTCTCTATGCCTCCTGTCTCGTGTGCTCCTCCCGGGTTTGTGTGGTTTCTCGTTTGTTTTTTTCCTCTCTCTCCACAGTGCTTGTATCCGTGTTCCACCTTTCTGCTCCTTCAGTGTTCTCCCTTTTCTGTTCTACTTTCCCCTCACCCCACCCTCTCTTTGCCCCCTTACCACACCTAACCTTCTCTTCGCGGTCTCTCCACATCTTCCTTTTACATACTTTTCCCTTCTTCCCTGTCCCCAAGCTGAAGACAGTAAAGGGGGGTTGTAAATCCAGTATTTGTAAAGCACGAACAGTTACCCGGAGGCATCCCGGCGTTGGGGGCCGTCAGGAATATTACGCAATTTATTGCCCAGAGTCACATGGTGCTGGGCTGACTTGTTTCCGTTTCCCACCCGCTCCTACATTACGACAGCTCTACCTCACACCAGCCTTTTTATTTATTTATTTTAATTGGAGCTTTTGTGCTAAAAAATATTTATTTTTCTATTTGCCGTCTTCCAAACTGAATTGGGAAAAAAAAGAAAACTTGAGCAAAACGCACCTATGTAATGTCAGCGAAGTGCGCATACATTCTGATGCATGCGTTTGACAGTGGAATAACTGCACAGCCATTGTGTGGGCATTTTGTTATACATTTTTATTTTGAATATTGTGGGCAGCATCTCAATGCTTTGTAGCCCCACCAAAGGCAATTGGCAAAGCTAATACGTTCCAACGACCTGACCTATTTGCTCTACCAATGCTTTTTTCCAGTTTACCCTTCTAGGGATTTTTGTAATACGGATGCACAGACTCAGTCCGATTTTAGAGATCGGCTAGAAAATGTCTTAAAGACATTGTTTCTAGAAGTGTATATGTTCTTAATCTATTTATGCCACGGATTACGTTCTATGCCCTCACACACCCTCACCCCTCTCACCCTCTCACACACCCTCACACCCACTCACCCTCACCCTCACACCCCCTCACCCTCACACCCTCTCACCCTCACCCTCACAACCCCTCACCCTCATACCCCCTCACCCTCACACCCCCTCACCCACCCTCACACCCCTCACACCCCCTCACCCACCCTCACACCCCTCACCTTCACAACACTCTCACCCTCACACCCTCACCCACCCTCACCCTCACCCCCCTCACCCTCACCCCCTCACCCTCACACACCCTCACGCACCCTCACTCAACCTCACACCCTCACCCTCACACACCCTCTCACACCCTCACACACCCTTACCCTCACACCCTCACCCCCCTCACCCTCACAACCCCTCACCCGCAAACACCCTCACTCACCCTCACACCCTCACCCTCACACCCCCTCACCCTCCCAACCCTCTCATCCTCCCAACCCTCTCACCCACCATCACACCCTCGCCCTCACCCTCACACCCCTGCCCTCACCCTCACACACCCTCACACACCCTCACTCACCCTCACACACCCTCACACACCCTCACTCACCCTCACACCCCCTCACTCACCCTCACACCCCCTCACTCACTCACCCACTCACCCTCACTACCCTCATACACCCTCACCAGCATAGCATAACAAAACATAGTATAGCATAACAAAACATAGCATAGCATAACAAAAAAAGCATAGGATACACACCCCCTCACCCTCACCCTCACACCCTCACCCTCACTCATCCTCACTCACCCACCCTCACTCACCCACCATCACTTACTCACCCACCCTCACTTACTCACCCACCCTCACTCACCCACCCTCACTCACTCACCCTCACTCACTCACCCTCACTCACCCTCACCAGTATAGCATAACAAAACATATCATAGCATAACAAAACAAAGCATAGATAGGAAAACAAAGCATAGCATAGCATAACAAAACAAAACCTAGAATAGCAAAACACAACAAAGCATAGCATAACAAAACACAACAAAACATACCATAGCATAACAAAACAAAGCATAGCAAAACAAAACATAGCATAGTATAACAAAGAATAGCATAACAAAACATAGCACAACAAAACATAGCATAGCAAAACACAACAAACCATAGCATAACAAACCATAGCATAACAAAACATAGCAAAAGACAACAAACCATTGCATAACAAAACACACCAAAACATAGCATACATAACAAAACATAGCATAGCATAACAAAACAAACTTTAGCATAGCATAACAAATCATAGCATAACAAAGCATAGCATAACAAAACATAGCATAAAAAACAAAGCATAGCATAATTAAACATAGCATAAAAAACAAAGCATAGCATAATAAAACATAACAAAACATAGCATAGCATAACAAAACATAGCATATCATAACAAAGCATAGCAGACCAAAACCTAGCATAGCATAAAAAACATAGCATAGCATAACAAAGCATAGCATAGCAAAACATAGCATAGCATAACAAAACATCGCATAACAAAACATAGCAAAACACAACAAACCATTGCATAACAAAACACAACAAAACATAGCATAGCATAACAAAACAAAGCATAGCATAACAAAACAAAGCATAGGATAGCAAAACAAAACAGCATAACATAACAAAACATAGCATAACATAACAAAACATAGCATAACATAACATAGCATAACAAAACACAACAACACATAGCATAACAAAACACAACAAAACAGCATAGCTTAACAAAACACAACAAAACATAGCATGGCTTAACAAAACATAACAAAACATATAATAGCATAGCAAAACACAGCATAGCATACCAAACAAAGCAAAACATAGCATAGCATAACAAAACATAGCATAGCAAAACAAAGCATAGCATAATAAAACGCAACAAAACATACCTTAGCATAACAAAGCATAGCAGAGCAAAACATAGCATAGCATAACAAAACATAGCACAGCAAAACAAAGCATAGCCTAGCAAAACACAACAAAGCATAGCATAACAAAACACAACAAAACATAGCATAGCATAACAAAACAAAGCATAGGATAGCAAAACTAAACATAGCATAGCATATCAAAACAAAGCATAGGATAGGATAGCAAAACATAGCATAACAAAACACAACAACACGTAGCATAACAAAACACAACAAAACAGCATAGCTTAACAAAACACAAGAAAACATAGCATGGCTTAACAAAACATAACAAAACATATAATAGCATAGCAAAACACGACATAGCATACCAACACAACAAAACATAGCATACCATTGCATAACAAAACATAGTATAGCAAAACAAAGTATAGCATAATAAAAAACAACAAAACATAACATAGCATAACAAAGCATAGCATAGCATAACATAGCATAGCAAAACATAGCAGAGCAGAGCAAAACATAGCATAGCAAAACATAGCATTGCATAACAAAACATAGCATAGCATAACAAAACATAGTATAGCAAAACAAAACAGCATAGCATAACAAATCAAAGCATAGGACAGCATAGCATAGCATAACAAAACAAAATATAGGATAGCAAAACAAAACATAGCATAGCATACAGCATCACTCAGCACCACCACAGCATCACTCAGTGGCACCACAACATCACTGACCTCCACCACAGCATCAATCTGTGCAACCATTCATCAACAACTGGTTCAAATATGTAGTCTCAATGTTTCAAGCTTTCTTACAAATGTAACAAAAAGATGTTAATATTTCACTTCTGTTCTTGGATTTTCATCACAATAAGATACACTGAACATAATCTTCACAAATGTTATTTACAAAAGTTTAAGCTATTGCCATTATAAAGTACAATAACTTTTATTTAAGTATTAATTATTTAAAAAAATTAAAAACCATTGTTATTTGTAATATCAATACATGTAAGTCACGTAAATACAACACATATTGCATTACAAATGCTATAGACATCACATTTGCGAAAGTTATAACTATTGGCATTGTAAATGACAAAGCTATTAATTTCGCTATTTTCAAAAACAAAACATAAATAAAAAATGTGTCATTTACAATACCAATAGCTCAAACTTTCCTAATACGAGACCTATTGCATTGCAAATGCTTGTTCTCCAAGGAGCAGGGACTTAGTACAATATCATTACACTTTGTACTGCTGATCTGCTCGTTGGGGGGGGGGACTATATTATTATGTTTCAAACCTCTTGTTACACTGTGGGGGCTCAGACCTAACTGCTTACATTTTATTGCTGCATTCTCATATTGTCCTTCCTGTCCAAAGCCAGCAGCAACCAGCCATGCTTTCTAGCTACTGCAGCTCTAAATCATGTAAAAAGTTAAACCAAAACTTAAACACAGCTTGAAATGATACTTTAATATGCATGCTGCTTTTTCCTCCTCTCCAAGAGTTGTGCTTTGCTGCTGGCTGAGGAGTTGAACGTTTCTCCTCATCGGTTTTGGAGTGAGGCCAAAATGTTTCCTACTGGAAAAATGTGCATTTGAATGTATTATATTAAATAAAAGCAGAACAAGAAAACAGGGCCAGAACAAGGGCTGTGCAATTGATTGCCCTGTATACTGACTTCAGAGTGGCAATGTTTCTGAGTTTATTTTACTTTTAAAAGCACTCCACACATTCCTGGCCTCCTGCAATTTCCAGAAAATAAAAATTGAGAAGTTTAAACTCATTGCAAGGTAGCCAGAGGGTTAATATGCCAGCTGCGAAGAAAGTGTACCATGCAGATTACAAAGTGCATAAAATGTAAATAGGTCAGTGGGTTACTGCTCTTCTGTTACTTGCAGCTTATAAGTCAAAATCCAAACAGAACTGTGAATTTATAACTGTCATTAAAGAACTGCATGCACTTCAAAGTAAAGATTAGAAGATATATTAAAGTTGCAAAAAGGGTTCATCTGGATGGAAATTGATTCTTTTTATTTAAGAGAACCCCCAACTATGGTGTTCTGTTTTCAATTCTGAGTTTGTGCCTCTGGGGCCCAAGCACTCTTTAGCAATGGTGCCTACCAATATGCATGACTTGTGACTCCTACACCCTGTAGTCCTCTGTGTTATGTAACATTTCCTTTATACTAATTTATACACATGAGTGATTGTCTCTGTGTAATTTGTGTGTGATGCAAAGTTCTCTGACACCCTACACTGGTATGTGTAGTGCTTTATAACTAATTAAATGCATCTGAACATTATTGTTTGTTACCTTAAGGAACACTGTTAAAGGGTAGTGGTGAGGGAATCTGCTTCACTCCGCTGTACCTCAACATCACCTGAGCACCGTTTCAGCATCAACACAGTACCACCTCCTCATCAGTGCACAACCAGTGCAGCACCAACTTAGCATCAGGGCAGCACCACCTAAAAACACCAGCACTGCACAGCACTATCTCAGCATCAGTGCACCACCTCAGCATCAGCACATCACCACCTCAGCACAACACCAACTCAACATCATTCAGCACTACCTGATCAACAGCTCAGCACCACCTCAGAAACAATGCAGCACCACCACCTCAGCATCAACACAGCACCACCTCCTCATCAGTGAGCCACCACCAGTGCAGCACCAACACAGCATCAGTGCAGCACCATCTCCTCATTAGCACAGCACCACCTGAACACTACTACCTCAGCATCAGCACTGCCCCATCTCAGCATCAGCATAGCACTCCCTCCTCATCAGCGCAGCAACATCTCAGCATCAAGACAGCACTACCCCCTCAGCACACCACCAACTCAGCACCAGCCCAGCACCACTTCAACATCAGCGCAGCACCATCTCCGCATTAGCACAGCACAATCTCTGCTTCAGTGCACCACTACCAGCACAGCAGCTCTTCCGCAACAAGTCAGGACCCATGCAGCACCACATCAGCGCAGCACCAACTCAGCATCACTCAGCACCACTCATCACTCAGCACCACCACAGCATCACCTCAATATCACTCAGCACCACCACCTTATCAGTGCACCACCAACTCTGCATCAGCACAGCACCACCTCTACATTTGCATAGTACCATATCAACATCAGTGCACCACCACTTCAGCACAACACCAGATCAGCCTCACTTAGCACCAACTAAGCACCACCCAAGCACCAGTGTAGCAGCATCACCTCAGCATTAGCCCAGCACTACCTCTGCATCAGTGCATCACCATCAGCTCAGCACCAAAGCAGTCCGACCTAAGCAGCAACTCAGCGCCAATGCAGCACCACTTCAACATCAGCGCAGAATTACCACAGCACAGCACCAGCTCATCACCCAGCACTACCTGAGACCCAGCGCAGCACTACCACCTCAGCCCTACTCAGCACCACCGTAGCCCTACTCAGCACCACTACAGCATCATTCAGCACTACTTCATTATCTCCTCAACATCACCTCCTCATCAGTCCACTAACAACTCAGCATCAGGGTAGCACCACCACAACATAACATAGACAGCACAGCACCATTTCTACATCAGTGCACCACCACCTCCTCAGCAGCAACTCAGCACCCATGCAGCACCACCTCAGCAGTGCATCACCTCAACACAGCCCCACCTCAGCACCAGCGCTGCACCACCACCTCAGCATGACTCAGTGCTACAGCATCACTCAGCACCACCTCAACATCCCTCAGCACCACCTCAGTAACATTCAGAATCACCTCCACACCATAACACAACTACCTCAGCATCACTTAGCACTACCTGTGTTTCATTCAGCATCACATCTGTACCAGCAAACCACCACCTCAGCACCCCTTCAGCATTACTCAGCACCACCTCAGTGTGCCATCAGAATCTGGCATCTGTTGATTCTCTCCTAGTGTCTGTCCGCTGCTCATGTTGTAATTCAGGTACTATTTCCCACTCTTCACCCTTCTATTGTGTATGTCCCTGCAAAATAAAAAAAGCTATAACAAATAAGCACAGGCCGGAGGAGGTTGCCTGCATTGCAAAGACAAAAAAAACTAGAAGACATTTTTTAATAATTTTTTTTTTAAAGAGTCATTCAATTGTACACAATAGGCCCGATTCACAGACCTAACTTAAGACAAAATGCTAAACTTACTACCATTTTGGTATTCACAGAAGACACTTACTCATTTTGGTATTGACAGAAGGCACTGTGAATACCAAAATGGCAGTAAGTTTAGGATTTTGTCGTAAGTTAGTTCTGTGAATCAGGCCCCATGTCTTCTTTAAACTCCACTACATATCGCTCCACAACACAAAATACCATTCCACATACTTACACTCCATTACACTCTCACACCACATAATTCCAGTACACTCAAAAACACATAATTACGATCCACATAATACAATTGCACACAATACCACATAATTCCACTACACAAATCCACACCACACAGTTTCACACCTCACAATCCCACAACTAACAAGTCCAGCCCAACCCACATAATTGGTACACACCACATACATCCACTCCCATACATAACACATAGGTAACAGACATTTACATTTACAATGTCAGTAGCTCCAACTCTTTCCTTTTTTTAAAAAACTCATAGATCTGATGCTTAGATCCTACCTGTTTGTTCTTTTCCGTCACCAATAGCGCAAAGCTATACACAAAGTTCCATGCCACACAATTCAGCTCCACACATTTCCATCCCACACCACATAATTTAACACCAAACCACATAATAGAACTCAACAACACAATGACACAACAACACATACATCCAATCCACAACACACAATTCTACATTGTGCCATAAAATTCAACTGCACACCAAATAATCAAACTGTACAAGTTACCACTCCACACAATCCCACTACACACACTGCCACTACACTGAATGCCACAAAATTGCTAACCATATGTTTCCACAGCACACCATGCCACATAATGCCACTACACAAATCCACTCCACACCACGCATCTGCACTCCACACAATTACGCAACTAACTAATCCAATTCAACCCACATAGTTCCACTACACACCACATACATATACGCCATAACACATAAATAAAATAGATTGCCATTTACAAAGCCAATTGCTTAAACACATACAAATGCAAGACCGATTTAATTTCCAATGCTTGTATTACTTACAAGTCACCATTAAGGTAGGCCCTAAAGGCTCATTGCAGGGAACAAGTCCTAAAAAAATAAGTGGGGGGACGCTCCAAGTTATGTGGTGTCAACCGTAGTGACGTCACGGCAGGAGGCAAGATAAATTGTTTTTCTGCTGGCTGTCCTGTGAAGGTGTCCGAGTCTACCGCAGCGCATGGCAAAGGGCAAAAGAGCTACTGTCCCTGCCATACTTTACAAAGGAAAAGGAAGCAGAGTGGACTAGCAGGGAGAGCAAAGATTGCCCAGGCTACCACCTGTGCAAGATGGTAAATACATGTACAGTATAATGAGGAAAGGAATTGTACAACGGTATATGTTTCACTGTCCATGAATTGCAATGGTACTTTCCGTTAATGTGCTCATATCTCAAAATGCACGCTGTAAACATTTCTGGTAAGTGATGCTTAAGTAGTTATACGCTAAAAAAATGAGTTTGGACAGAAGCTTCGGAATCTGTCCTAGAAGCAGAGGGGAGGTAATTCAGAGGGTTGCAGAATGGGACGTATGCCGCAAAATGCAGGGTGTCTCTTCTCATCAAACCCATTGTTCCTTGATCTCAGTTAGTGACTGTGTAACCATGTACTCTGCTCGCGCGCCATTGTAAAGCTGTAGTTTGTTGCCAGTCCACCCCACGAACCAATTCCAAAGAGCATCGGAAGGCTTGACATAAACAGTGCCGCCACCAGTTATGAGAGCTCTTCTAACGGCCCAGCTTGCGTCCTGATAAGAGACAGACTGACTTGGGAGATCGACGGGGCGGCCGGCCATGCGGGCGAGTAACGCCATAATCGAAAGTCCAGCTTTTGCACAGGGGGGACGGCGTCCACCCGGTAAAACCTCTTAAAATAAGTGGGGGGATGCTGTCCACCCGCGTGGTACCCCGACTCGAGCCCTGACTCATTGTTCAGGGTGCATTGTATTTAAAAAGTAGGACATGTGTACGTACGTTTTACATGTCCTGGCAGTCGAAAACTGCTATAAGGCCTATCTCTGTCATTGACTTACACTGGGTTTCTTATTACATATAATACGTGCTAACATTAGATTAGTCGCAGCTTGTAATATGCTGTTTACTTTCAAATGAATTGTAATTTTACATCCTTTTTAATGGTAAAGTCGGATTGTATTTCACAATTCTGAAAATACCAGTTTTAGAAAGTTGGCATTTTCTTGTCCCAACCATGTTGTGCCTTCTGCTAGTGTCCTGGGTCAAATAACTGTGAATGGCTCTGCAAGTGGGGTTGGTGTATTAATTCCAGACAGTGACACAAAGGGGGGAGATGGGGATATGTGTGAACATGATGTCAAATCCTGACAGGATAACTGGGGAGGGGCTGTAGTCAGCCCCACTTATACTTCAAAGGGCTTTTCCTCCTACACACACAGAAACCTGAAACCAGGCTTGCCCTGCTTTATATCACCTCCAGACAGTATGGGACCATGACAGGGGAGGGGAAGAACTTTCAAGAACAAAATGTGAGGTAGGACAGGGGTTCTTCCCACGCAAAGGCTGGTACCAGGTATAAATTATTGGACCTCCAAAGCCACTTATCTGAACACTTTTAGACCTGGGGAATTTACAGAAGAATAATTACCTTGCTGCCAGAGGGCAACCCTGCTGTTTGAAGGACTGCCTTGATGTCTAAGAAGGAAACTGGCCCTGCTTACCTGCATCCAAGGCTAGCGAAAGGGACTCCAAGGGTCACTTGGCTTACCTCCTTTGTGCAACGGCCCAGCTAACCTGCTGCAACTGGACCTGTCTGAACCCTACTGGCTTAGGCTGGAGAGAGTCCCTGATCCCCAAGAGGTGCCTCCCGAGGTCTTGGACCCTTGGCTTGTATCAGTGTGTACTCCTCCTGAAGAAAAGGTGAAAACCCTGAAGTTTGGGCTCCTCATGGCTGCAAATGAGCCAGTTTGCGCCAAGACCCTGACGTCGGTGACAACTGGCAGCACGAAGTTCTGGTGAGACCTGCTCTTTGGCAGAGAAAGATCAATACTTCACCCTACTGGAAGGACAGCCCGTGACGACTGCTAATGTGAAGTTAAAGCAACAACCATCCACTATGGTTGACCTGCTTTTCGCGCTACAGCGATGACCATCCAAAACTTCAGCCGTCTCGTCGTGGTCTCCTCCAATGAGAAGGGAACTCTTTGTGCTAGACTTTGAAGGGAACTTCTTAATTAAGACTAACCTTGTCCCTGAATCCGACCCATGCTTCATCGTGGTTAGCATGAACTTGTGACATCCCCCGGTCTAGTGCGACCAGATGACCGTGCGTGGCACTTTGTGGTTTTTGGAGCTATTTTCACTTAAAAAACTTCAAACTTTCATATCTCTGGTTCTACATATTGGATCTTTGTCATTTTGGTACCATTTTATATATACAAAAACAATTGATGGACAGAATGCAGAACAATGTCATACATTCACCCCAGTACAGAGATCTGGGCCTAAATCCATCGTTTCTTTGCACTCCACACCACCCCAGTTCAGACATGGCCATATGCAAATCAGCCTTGACCCTGTGCCTCATGGGAACAGTCCAGCCCGAACCATTTTATATATAAAAATATACTCGATTTTGTTAAATGGGTATGGGGGTTTTCTTTTGTTGTGTTTTCACTTTATTATTGTTTGTGTTTTGCATAAATACTTTGCACATTGCCTTTAAGTTAAGTCTGATTGCTTTATGTCAAACTATCCAAGAGCTAAGCACAGGGTAATTTAGTGACTTATATGCTTACCCTGACAAGGATTGTGGTTATTGCCTTAGTGGGATTTCCCCCCCCCCCCTCATTTAATAACCCAGTTTCTTACAGTGGCATCAGCATGGGGGGGCCTCTGTACACCAAGACTGCATTAGGCAACAGGTTATCCTGGTCTTAGTGGACCATGTCACCTGGTACCGGAAGCCATACCTCTGAGGACAGTGACTGCACTCGCCGTGACCAGGGCACTGATGTGGGTCTTTACCCAAGTGGGATTCCCCAAGAAAGTAGCATCTGACTGGGGAACTACTTCATGTCTGCATACATGAAGTCCATGTGGGATGAATGTGGAGTAACCTACAGGTTCTTCACACCCCATCATCCCCAGATGGGCTTGTTGAAAGGTGAAGCAAGACCCTAAAAGGTGGGAGTAGGTTGTCCTCTTGCAATGCCTGTTTGCTTACAGAGAAGTGCCTCAGAAAGAAGTAGGGTTCAGTCTCTTCGAACCTCTGTAGGGCCACCCTGTCAGAGGGCCTCTCAGCCTCATGAAATAGGAGAGTATCAGCAAGCTCCTACACAAAAGGAAACTATAGTACCCAGCAACTAGGTGCTCTAGGATATTTTCTGAGGTCCCTCAACCAGAAATATTCCAGTTAATGTATATATACACACAAAGGTGAACTTATTCAATTATATATAAGATTAAATATTGAAACATTTGTGACAGCGCAGAGGGTGTGTAGTGAGAAACATACTCACTGCTCTCATACATGTGATACACCTGTGTGACAATACATGATCAAGAGTGTGTGCCAAATAAGAATACAGCCCAATCATTTTCAATGTACAGTCATATTGGGTACGTATGTGTAGTCAACAACGTTTTGATCATTTAAAAAGATAAGAGGATCATCATCAGGACTCTAACAATAAATGAGCCCAAGAGAAGTAAAGAACTGAAAAAACTGAGAAAATCTTAAATTAGAATAGAAAATGACCAATGTGTGAGGTTCTAGTGTGTGGATTAAAAAGTACTCACTGGGCAGTGATCCAGTTTTACTGAAGTCGCAATTGAGCTCAAAAGAGCTACACCTGAAAAATGTACACATCAGCAGGCATTATGACAGGAACACCTTTAGGAAGTGATAGCAGGGAGTTTGTGAATCAGGAATATTCAAATTACCTTAATAAGAAAGGAAACTACCAGAGAAACTATGGCTGCTAATCCGGAGCGAGCGGTGTCCGCCAAAAGGGAATCTAGGAGATTAAGGGACAGAGATGTAACTAATGACAGATACGTTAAATGAGAAGAAGAGGGACTGCCACAATCATTCCACATTCCTGGCAATGCCAGGCAAAAACAGGGAACGTCTCATTTTTGTTCAGGTCTCTAGAAGAGTACTGTGAATGTCCCTCATGTTTGTAATTACTGCAGCTGCGAGAGTGAATCGAGACCAGTGTGCACGTAAAAGCTCGTCCGCAAATGATGCAGCTGGGAGAGTGAATGGAGATTGGGGTGTGTGTAAGAGTGCGTATAGCACGCCTACTACAAAAACGAAACTAAGAAAGGTGAGACACTTAATGGGCGTTCCCCAAGGCATAGACGCAGTAGAAATAGATGAAGGTCTCCCAGGAGATCTTGGAGACGGCAACCACCATCTTAAATAGGTGATGAAGGGTTGGAATTGAATTGTTTAGAAGAATCTTAGAAATAGATAAGGAATGTTGAGAAAAAAGATGAAATTAAGAAATGAGTAAATCAACGAGAGAGAAAGAGTAAATCAACAAAGAATCATATGTAATGTAGAGCACCCATATAAAACGTGATGAACGCTAACTAAACAAGCAGGTTGATACATACATGTCTTGCCCTAGGTTATTCTAGACTACTGATTTTGAAGAGACAGTCATTTGTAGTCATAAAGTCAATTCCTTGCACCTGTACATCAGAATTTGGTGACACGCCTATACAACGTGGCCCAAGACCAACAGGCAGAGATGCCAAATGAAGCGGTGCAAAGATTGGAAACAGCACTGGGTGAGACAATAGACGAACATGACTGGCAGTATAGCTGCACGCAACTCACACTTCTCACATCAAACTGCAATTTGCGCATTATCCATTTTAAGTTTCTCCATCAATTATATTACACACCGGCTACATTACATGGTTTTAGACTTAGAGTGACAGATAAATGCCAAAGATGCTGACTTCTTACATATGTCCTGGTCATGCCCTCAATTACAGGTATATTATTGAGATGTCACAAACACACTCCCTGTAATGCTATCGGAATAGATTCCCAACACGCCCCTGGTGTGTTTACTAGGAGTTAGGAAACCTAAATATGCTGGACGTAGGACATTTTTAGCGGTCGCCTTATTATTTGCATGTTATGTTTTTCTGTCTGGCCTACAAAAAGCCAAGAAGGTACTGGCTTGTGCCGTTGTGCAGAAATTTGGGATTTACTCATTGTATGCAGGCATACAGAATTTTAAAAACAGACCTATCCAGTCCTATTGTTTTTGCTGTAGCAAAATGTTTGGCAGCATTTTGGCTCAAGAGTAGGGTTTTAGTAAACAATGATTAATTTTAAATTTTCGCACATGCACTTTGTAACCAATTTTTATAGTTGTTATATTAGATCTTCATTGATGATTTTGAACTATGTATTAATGTCAATTTGTCTGTGCTGAATTGGAATTAATTATCATCCTGGTACTGTATAGATTGTTGTTTTATCAACTGTGTGCGCATCTTTTATGGCAAAGTTTGCCGAAATAAAGATAGCGAACGAACGAGCTAAGAGAAAAATTGCTATATGTTGCGGGAGCAAGAAACCACCAAGGTTCAAGGACTGGATCATGGATATGACATATTGCAAAACAATGTTAGAGATCTACGTAGAAGACATTCCACAAGCCTCGAGGCCCAGAGATTTCTGGGAACCACTTGTCCAATACCTGCAGACGACCGCAGACCCAATACCACAGATTGAACTGCATGAACACACTATGTACATTCAAAGTGGCAGCCAAAAAGGGAAAAAAGCAGCAGGCAAATATGATGGGTCCAATGTATGTGAATTAGGTTGAGGTAAAGATTTTTTTCTTTTTACAGCGTATCAGGTGGCCATCTGCGAAAACGATGGAAATGCACAGTGACAAATGTATAGTGTTTGATGTGAATTGTACTCCAGAGTGCTTTGTAAGACTTCTTTGTACAGAAATGTGATGATCCTCAAGCGAATGTACCTACTGGTTGTATAAAAAAATAAAATATTACAACAAAGTCAATTCCTTGATTTGATCTTTCAGGGGAAATACACAGTCATTATTTAGGAAATGTCCAGTTCAGTAAGAAGAGCCTCTGTACTGATTGTACTGAACAGCATGTTTAAATTAAATCAATACAATCTTCTTGACAGTTGCTTTGGATTCTATGGAAAATTGGCATCCGCTGTAGCTGCCATATTTAAAATGGCCAATTAACGTGAGTAGGGGCAATTATGATTCAAATGGCCAATTAACGGAGGGGGGGCAATTATGATTAATCAGTGTTTCAGGTGATTCCTCTGGTACAACCACAGCCCTGAACACTCTAATATGGTGTTTATTTATGGAGGTTGGTGGTACAGTGACTTATATAGTATATTGTTTTTTACTTTGACAATTTATATCCAGGAATGGGATTTAATTTCTATCCCTTGTCAGAGTAAAGGTTAACCCATTGCAACTTTGGTTCATCCATTTTTGAAATGGTGTCATAGTCTTACAGTGGCCTTTCCAGATCCAAAATGTCAATATAACATGTACATCGTAGGATTTGGTTCCTGAAGGTTTTGGAACTAGTAAGTATTATTCTTGACTGTCCATATACAGAATAGCAAAAACTGGAGAAATCCCGCCCCATAGAAGTGCCTTTTGTTTGCGTAAAGAAAGTATTGTTACATTTGAAAAAAGCATTGTTAGTGCTAGTAAGAGTAGGTCTATTATGAAAGTAGTTGGGACCGCATGAGGTATGGGTCTACTATTGTGGTGGTCACGAATTACCCTGATCCCTGATGAAGTGCTATATAATGCACTAGGCATGAAGGCAGGAGTGACAGCACGGCTCTGACCTGGAGACTGTGATGCAGTTGACAGTGCAAGCAGAAGAAGCGATTGGAAGGAATGGAGGAAATGGGGAAATGGAGATCAGGCAGCATGTGTTATTGTTATTCAGACTTTGGAACATATTGATCTTGCTGGAAAAGACGAGGTTAAGTTTTGGGTAAATACAAGTGCTATGCTGAAAAGGGAAAGCTATTAAAATTGTTGTCATTTGTGTCATAGGAGGAGATGGAGTTAAGTTGTGCTGTAACATATTGACTATGAGGCAGGCAGTAAGTGGAGAGTGTTGATTTTAGGTTAAATGCTATGCTGCAGTGGCTATTTAGTGTATTGCATATTCACTAGAACGTTGTTTCTCTGGGGAAAGCGTTAGCTGCTGATAACTGATTTGGTCTGCAGTTCACAATCCGAAATGTTGGCAAAGCTAACAAAGCCTAACCTCTTTCCAAGGTTGATAAAATGCATATCTTAAATTGGATGATCGTTACACCTTTTAATCACAGTGATAAGCAATAGCAAGCTTAGTGGTAATAAGCAGAATATAAAAACAAGCTATTTTTAATAGAACAACATATGGTGAACATTTATTTGCAATTCATACGTATATCAAAATGACATATTATGCTGTGTTTCCATATACCAATTTCCATTTTAATCAGAGTACAAGCTTTCCAGTTGGCACATGAATTGAAAGAGTAAATGACGGAATCTTTCAGGGCGGACCAAATGAATAGTAGAATATATCAACACTCAAAACACGGACATTCATTGGAAAATGTTTTTATTTATAAAATGTATACTCCGGGCTGTGAAACTAATGTGTGGGAATATATGATTTGCCATATTACATAGAGTGTGCACAAGTGAAAAAACGAAGCTACCCTTTTTGCTTGTGTACCAGGTAATGGAGCAAACAGTATTTGCTCCAAACCAACATTCTTCTCCAAACCAACATTTTTCTCCAAAGCACATTGTACTAACTGATTTCACTCTACCTTTGTTGTGTTACATAATAAGAAATTAAATAAAGTTCCTCCTTGTCGTGTCCACGAAGTGGGCACCACATAAGACAATGAGCCACAGGACACAGGTTGGTGCTACCATATATCTTTATTTGTTTCTATATGCAGTCGGCTGTACACACGTCCGTCCCCGTGGTCGCCCTAGTCAGATCTGTCCTCTTCCTGTCCCCTGGCCGGATGTGGTGTCCGGTGACCTGGTCACCTCGTCATGACCCACAGGGTCCTAGTGTCCTACTGTCGGTCGCCCATCCCATTAGGTCACGACACCTCCCCCCTTGTTGCAAACAAATGTTCATGACACATTTATCATAATCACTGTCGCCCACCATTGACAGTCCCCATTCACAGTTACATTGAGAGAGAGAGAGAGAGAGAGAGAGAGAGAGAGAGATATGTTCTGTCAGTCTCGTCTATCCTTCTCCCCAGTCTCTGCTTCCTACTTTTTCCTACGTAGTTTCTTGGTCCCCTTGCACTCTTTCTTTGGTCGTCGTTTTCTGCCATCATCTTTGTTTCTGCTTTTCCGTTGTCCTCCAGCTGCTCTCAATTTGCCAGCCGCTCTTTTTCTTTGTCGTTGCTCTCTCTTTGTGGCCTTGTATCTGTTCTTCCGTTGTCCTCTTTCTGTTCCCTTTTTGCCAGTCTCTCGTCGTCTTGACCGTTGCTCTCTGCCTTCTGTTTTGCTTCTTGTTCCTTTTTTTTCTACCACCGCCTTTTGTTATATTTGTTTCCTCAATGATTCTCTTTTGTTCTCTTCCTCTTTCTTTGTTCCCTGAGTCTTCTCTTTGCTTACTCTCAGCCTGTCTGTTCTCGTCGTTATATGTCATTGTTATAAGGCCCATCGTTTGGGCTGTGCTGTTGCTCATCAGGCATGGCCCTGGGACATCGCCTTGCAGAACATGAATGTCCTCCTTCTTTATTGTGTCCTTGTATCTCAGTTCCTCTGTGAATTTTCCCAAGTTGGTTATTTGTTTCCTTGCCCCCCAGGTAAAAACCTTTGCCTGGGACGCTCTCAGTGCCGGCTTTACTTCCATTCTCTCATATTCCGATATACACATGACATTGCATGTTGCACCACTGTCCAGTATAAAGTCTGTTTCATGCGCTCCTACTCTTATCTTTGCATGGTCTGTCTTTCCTCTGGTGCTTCTGTCTTCTGGCTGTGTTGTCTCTCCTGCTTCTTCTTCCTCGCTCCTCTCGGTGTGCGCCTCCAACATGTGGTATAGTCTTTCCACTTTCACTTCTTCCTCTTCTTCGTCTGACCCTCGTGATGAACTTCTCCTTTCGTTGTCGACATACCTGACATGTCTTGTTGTCGATTCCTGTTGTCTTCCGGTTCTCCCCTTGTCGTCTACTCTGAATTGTGCACCTTGGCACATGCTGGCGTAGTGATTTCTTCCACCACACCTTCTACACGTCTGGCCAAATGCTGGGCATGGACCTCTGTGTGGAAATTCCATTCCACACTTGTAGCATGTTCCTTCTGGTCGTCTCCTTTCTTCTTGTTCCCTCCAGTCATTCTTCCATCGGTCTGTGCGATATCTGTTTGTCGTGAAGTGTGCGTTTTCGATTTCAGCGCTCTTCCCTCTTTCCATTTCTTTGGCATGTTCCGTTGCTCTCGCCTTTGCTCTCGCTAGGGACAGGATGTTCTCCAATGAGGTCGGTTCCTTTAGTATTCTTGCTCTGAATCCGGTGTCGCGACAGCCTTCTATGATCCGTAGTCTGATTGCTTGCTCGTTATCGAATTTGTCAAACTCGCAATGTGTTACCAACTTTCTCAGCCTTGTTGCGAAGTCGTCTAGTGTTTCGCCGACTTGTTGACATGCAATGGTAAAAGTATATTGTTTGAAATCAATGTTGCGCTGTGGGTCGAATTTGGCTGTTAGACATTTCTTTAGTTGGTCATATGTTTTTGTTTCCTCGGTAGGCAGTGTCACCAGTAGTTCTTCCACGTCATCCCCTGCTAAGTTCAACAGTAATCCTAGCTTCTTTCTGTCTGCTACATCTGTATCTTCTACACATCTTTCAAACCGTCTGATCCATTTCTCCCGTCTTATCCCTGTTTGTGGCTCCGATAAGTTTAACGGTAGTGGTCTCCTGTATTGCACGCTGGGCTTTGGATCTGCCATTCTTTCCTTCTTCCTTTTATCTGCTCTTTTTCTTTTGTTTCCTTTCTCTTCTTCTTATTCTGTTCTTTTTTAAAAAAAAAAGTTTTTTTTGTTTATTTATTTATTTATTTATTTATTCATTATTATTTTTTCAGTCTTTTCCTGGCTTTCCTTGTCTTTTCTGCCTTTTTCCTCTGTGGTCTTTTGTCTCTTTTCTTTCCTTTGTTTTTCTCTTTTTTTCCTCTTCTGGGCTTTCCTGGTCCTTTTATTTCTTTGTCTCCTTGTTTTATTTCTTTGCCTTCTCCTTTTCTTAATTTCTTTTCCTCTTTTATATCTCTGTCTTTCTTGCACTTATTTCTTCTTTCTTTTTGCTTTCTTCTATTCTTGCCTTTATTTCTCTCTTTTGGTGCCCTTTATTTTTGTGTGCTTTCTTTCATCTACTTTCACCACTATTTCCTTTACTTTTCCGAAGTTTTCACTGTGCCCGACTCCTTAAAATGGCCGCCGCTGTTTCCTTCAGTTTGATAGGCTCCTGCGCCTGCTTTTAAGATGGGCGCCGGTGTTCTCGCGGGACTTCGTGTCCAATCAGCGCGATGCCTGACTCTAAAATGGCCGCCGTCTTTTCCTTCGCGCTGATTCGTTCTCGCGCCTGACTCGAAAATGGCCGCCGAGACTCTCGCGAGAGCTCGCGCCAATTTCCTTTCACTTCGCGCTTTCTGCACAGCGCTTACCGGAGTCAGCAGTCTTCTTCTCCGCATCCGTCGGGGTGGGCTCCCGCGTTGATGCAATTCTTCAAGGCACCTTTTCTCTTCTTTCCTGCACGACGCGATCCAGGGTGGGCTCCTGAGTTGAAATCGCGAATGGGCACACGTCGAGTTCGCCTGGTCGCCAGTTGTCGTGTCCACGCAGTGGGCACCACATAAGACAGTGAGCCACAGGACACAGGTTGGTGCTACCATATATCTTTATTCGTTTCTATATGCAGTCGGCTGTACACACGTCCGTCCCCGTGGTCGCCCTAGTCAGATCTGTCCTCTTCCTGTCCCCTGGCCGGATGTGGTGTCCGGTGACCTGGTCACCTCGTCATGACCCACAGGGTCCTAGTGTCCTACTGTCGGTCGCCCATCCCATCAGGTCACGACACCCCTCACTTCAAAAGTGAAAGAAAGGACTGTGTTAAAGGCAAAAACACTTTGTTTAATATATAAAATGCACAAGTAGTGTACCATCGATTTCCTTCATTTTTCGGCAAAATATATTTTTCATGGACTGAGATAAAATAAAATATCTGCTGCATGTATACACTTATTTATAATTGATAAATGTTCTGTACAGGAATAGTTGTGCAATTAATTTCCTTTATTGTTACCCTAGTGTAAAAATCTTTCTGTATTAGGAGCGGAGGAAAATATGTTAGCATTTTGCCCCAGATAAACAGCAAAACAAGCAGTGTAAATACAATAGCTGTACCTTATTGATCAATACGATCAGTTCTTGTCACAATCAAGTATGTTTCAGAGTGTTAATTTCAAAAGGTAGGGCTGTTAAATGTCAGAAGTCTGCCCCTATTGATACAACTCTTTGCCATTTACAAAGGTTGCTATCTTAAGGGTTGAGTTGCATAGATTATATGTAGCACATATGCTTCTCTTGCCAGGGGTATCTACCCACTTTTGGATGATAGTGGTCTAGTTATGGATTACAAAGAGAAGGGGTTTCGCATATAGAAACTGACAATGTAATACTCAGCCTTGGCCTGCCCTAAAAGTATCATCTCATCTGATCACATTAATATGGTGGTCCTTTGCCCTTGCTCTTGTGCTCCCTGTCTTCTTCCAGGCTGACTGATACTTGGATATCATCATGGAGATATCTGTCTGAGATTCTCACTTGTTGCTTATGGCCATTCGTGTTATTGAATTGGTTGCATGGTCTGGTATCATATGACCTTCTTCGACCAAATCGTATGTGTTGTGTACATAGCAATGAACATATATATTTATTAGTGTTACCGCTGAGCACTCGTATACCAAGGGGTTTACGCATAGCTTTAAAGCCAATGCTTACTAAAACTAACAAAAAATTCATGGAAAGATGGTATGTGATCCTTAATAAATGTTCGTTGGACCTGATCTTATTAATTATAGAAGAACTTTCTAATATATTGAAAACCTTAGAGGTGGAAATAAATAGCATTAAATCAGAATTAGTTCAACAATACTCGGAAAATGAGTGGAAAAATGTCCTAGACGATCTTAATAGTAAAATTGACAACTACGCAAAGGAGATACATGAACGCAAAATTGAAAAATTTTGGAGAGACACGCTTGACTACAAGCTGGATGAAGTTTATACATGGGCGGAAACATATAATCAAAAACAATGGCACAGATGTCCCAATGAGGAATTATCTGAAGAAAGTGTTGTTTCAGATTCAGATAAGGACTCCAACAGACCACTAATATCTAAACGTGGCATACCGTCGAATCAACCATCAACCAGTAATGGTGACCAAACACCATATAGGTCGACTTTTTCCTCAATAAGTCCAGCTGCCAACTATCAACCAGATATGAACTCCGCAAAACCTGGAAGAGCTAAAGAAGTCGATCAAGAAAAGGAGGGAAGAACACTACGCAGCAAGACGAAAAATTTGTGATCAATATTTCTAAAGTCAGACTTACTGAAGCTCAAAAGTCCATTTTAAACAAAGGCACATCTTTTGTTCCAACATATAAGAGCAATATCAAAGAAAGCGAGATTTCTTTTGTCAAATTTATGAGGTCGATCCGTTTGAAGTTTTTCTTCAGCACATTGAAACCATCAACTACCTTAGCAAAGTTTCAGAATATTTGGAATTTAAACCTAAAAGCTCTTTCATCTCTCCCATTTCACATAAAGCCATTGATACGTTTGAAATATTAGTGAAAAAAGATATCAGTGCTATTAAATTTGCCAAGAAGAAATCTTTTTATTTGACACCAAAAGAATGGAGTACTTTACAGGTTTTGGCCAACAACGAGAAATTGTTTTTTCAATGCACAGATAAGAGAGGCGCATTAGCAATGATGGACACAGAATTTTATGAGACCAGTGTGAATACACATGTATAAGAACTTAAAGCATACCAAATGCTTGATCAAGATCCGACTAGAGATTTTTAAATTATCTTAAAACAGATTCTTACTAAAGCAAGTGAAATGGAATGGATAAACAACCACACGTATAATTACTTGTATACAGACTATCCATGCAGGCCCAATTGTATATGTTACCTAAAATACATAAAAACTTGAATAATCCACCATTTCGACCTATTGTTTCAGCTTCTGGGTGCATTTCAGAACCAATCGGAAGATACCTGGATTTCTGTCTACAGCCTATTTTACAGGAATGGGAGACCCATATAAAAGATACCACCGGGTTCTTGAATATCTTAACTCAACTAAATTTTAGCCATAGTGAAAATTGGTGGTTGTATACATTAATTAATTATACACTTGAATCTCTCACAATGTCTAAATTTTAAGATGACTCAGGAAGATACCTGGCATAAAAATCTAATTTTATATAAGCGATACATAGATGATATCTTCATAATTTGGAACCGTGACAGAAATGTGCTGGAAAGCAATATCAACTGGCTCAACCAATCCCATGACCATATTAAATATATTACATTTATCCATCATATTGATAAATCTGTCATTACATTTAGATGTGTTTATTCAAATTACCGACAAAGGCATAAAACCCAGTGTATACACTAAGAACACAGACAGAAATAATAGTTTACACTTCAAAAGCTTTCACCAAACTGCATTGAAACGCCACTTGCCATACTCACAATTCATCAGACTTAAAAGGATAGTGTTAGATCCGCCGGAAGTACCAATGACAATTAAAAACCTTGCCACAAGATTTGAAAAACGAGGTTATCCATCCAGTTTGATTAAAGAATCTATACAACAGGTATCTAAACTCGCAAGACAACAACTATTGACAAGAGTCAAACATTAAAAATCAATGCAATGGTATGTGTACTGAAATACTCTACGAAAGCACATGAAACGAAATCCATTATTAATAAACATTGCGGGATTAATCAAACTGAACCCGACATGTGATTTATATCAACAGAAACCAATGTTCACCTACGAACGCTTAAACAATCTGAAGGAACTACTCTCAGGTTTTAAAAAACAAACTAAAATTGAACATAGAGGTAAGCAAAGGTGTGCAAATTGTGTCCACTGCAACAATGTAATTATCAGCAATGTTCTCACTCATCCTGCCAAAGGCAACGCTATAAAACTTCAACATTCGAGCACATGTGATACTAAGAACATCATTTACACCTTGAAATGCCCCTGCAGGAAACTATACGTAGGTAAATCAGAGCTAAAAATTCAGATTCTCATCACTGAGCATAAAAGTAACATCAGAAATCAGAATAAGAATAAGACAGTTGCCATGCATTGGCAACAAGCTGGACACAATGTATCCCAACTTAGGTTTACCATTGTTGAAGCCATTGAATTACGGCCAGAGATTGATCCACATAAACAACTGGCACAAGCAGAATTCTACTGCAACCAAATGGGATGAATGACAGACTAGAATTTACATTTTTTATAATAAGCTATTGTCACTGTGTATAACCGAATTCTTTACACATTTTTGCATTTCGTTCAATTGAATTATTGTTATTCTCTAATTAGTTCAAACTTCCATTCAAATTCACCTTGTATAGAATAAATGCTATTAATTTTTTCATATTTTTTTAGCCATGTGTCTTTAAGATCACCCTGAAAAGTATCCATTTGACTAATGAACCTTTAAATTATCACCACACTAACCACGTCATTGCGTTACGTAAGGCACGTTAAACACCAGCGTTTAACTCAGCGTCTTATAGAGACCCTTAACTGACCTTGTTTAACCTTCTGGAGAAGTGTTACTAGCTAACATGGAAAGTAAGTTTACTTTCCAGGTTCTTAAGCGTTTGAAGTACTACCATCATGTTTCACGCTATGGTAGCCAATAAGGTGGCAGAGTGCTGAATATGTCTCACGACATGGAGTGTCTATGTTATATCTAATTACTCGTCCGGGATGAGGTTATTGTTGTAGGCTTTGATTACAGCACGCTTTTATTTTTCTAGAATTTACATTTAAGTCTTGAGCATTGAGTTCTACATGAGGATGTCCCACTCTAATTATTCACTTTTTAAATACATCAAGGGCTGTATTTAAGCTGACATCAGTCTATTTTGTTCACAGATCTTTCTGGATTTCCCCTGATGAAGAGTCATCGACCAGAAAAGCATTGGGAAAAACTTGGAATTAAGCCCATTTAATCCATTTGATCATTCACTAAGGATGTATAATATGGCAACTATTGTATGTTAAGATGGAGTACAATTAAGTGTTGGTAAATGAAGAAATTGATGGAAAATAAATATTGATGTACTTTACATCATGTGTTAAACTCTGAAAACTATTGGAGAAGAAACCGTCGTATTTCAAAAGTTAAGTGTGACCGAAGTCAATAGACGGCGTTCCCTCTTTGACAAATAGTTTGCTGTGTAAGTAGGCCTCACATGTAGAGCTCTCTTTGCTAACATCCATTTTTTCACCTTTTGAATCAAACATTGTTGGGCAGTCATCATTCACTGATCCCTCCATCCAGAGTTTGAGGCCACTAAAGCGAGAGGAACATACTGAAGATTGTGCAGGCTGCTTCTTCTCTTGTTGTTAGGGATTCCTTTTCATGATTGTGCTGCCTTTCTGTAATCAGATATTCCGTCTCATGTATTGGCTAGGATGTTGGCATATGGCTGTGCTGGTATGTCACTGTGGTTCTTCTTAGCATGGAATGGATTGTGAGTGTGTTGTGAAGCAGTGTTAAATGGTATCCAGGGCATTTTGTGGTATTCTGTGTGATGTTAAGGTGTAGTGTATTGTGTGTTTTTATTTTTGTTTTGGTTGTGTATATGGTGTGTTAGGATGCATGTATGATGATGTCTACTGAGGCATGTGTGGTGTAATTATCTATTGATGAGCATATCTGGAAGTGTTGCATGCAGTGGTATGTTGAGTACTGAGCTGTTATTGGCCGAGTGATCTGGTGGAAAATGATGTGACGTTAGGTGGGATGTTCATATTGTGGTAGGAGTTTACTTAAGGAATTATGTATTGGTTATATAGTATGTTATTTTCAGGTATAGTGCAAAGTGGGTGGTATGATGGGTTTTGCCAGCCTGGTGCTGCAGATGTGTGGTGTGATATTACGTGTTTGGATATTTGGTATTATCCTTTGCATGTCAAGTTTTATATGATGTGAAGTATGCAGCAATTCATGTGGTTATGTGTTTGGTGTTGTTGATGTGCTGCTAGTGTGAGGCTTTGGTTTGGCTGGTTTGATTGCATGGTGCTTTCTAGTAATTTTGATGTGGAGTGTGCTTGTGGCATTTGTGCTGTGGAGTTTTGTAACTAGTGGTTGTGTGTACCATAGTGGATTTCGCAGGTGGTGTGTGGTGATTTCAGGTTATGTGATGAAGTAACGTGGTGGATGGTATGGTTTCTTGGTATGGGGTGTTCTTAGATGGCATTTTACATTGTATTTATTGTATGATCTGGTATAGTGTGGTGGGAAGGTAATCAGTGGCAGCAGTAATGTGATTTGTCAAAGAGCAGTTGTGGTGTGGTGTGGAGTTATATTCTGGGGATAGTGTTATATACAATGTTGCCTGGCTAACATTGTGCTGTGGCATTGTGTTGCCTGATGTGATATTATTTTGGTTGGTTAAAAGCTTTTTGGTTGTGTCTGGAGTGCTATAATTTATATATTTGTTATATTTGTTAATGTTCTATGTTCTGTGTTGTGCTGGATATTGAGATGTTGAGATGTGAAGTGGTAGAAGAGCCCTAATGTGGTATGGCCTGGGCAGCTGTTGTGATGTTGATGATGGTATGTTGGGTATTCTGATGTGATGAGATGTTTTTGTAGTCTATTCTATAATATGAATTGCTTTGTAGTAAATGTTGTTGGAAAGTGAGTTGTGGTGTAGTCAGGATTAGTATAGTGTGGTGTAATTTTGAGGGATTTCCTCAGGGCCGGACTGGCTACCGGGCAGTTGTGTGTGCTGCCGAGCTAGGGGCTAATTTCTCTGTGGTGGGGGTTTATTTCGTTGATGGGGACCTGCGTACGATTTGAAATAAAAAAAAGCAAAACGAATTTCGTTTTGCACACGCAGGTTCCCATCAACGAAATTAGCCCCCAGCACGGCAGCACACACAACTGCCCGGTAGCCAGTCCGGCCCTGGATGTCCTACAGAGTAGCGGTTTGGTTCCATTGGATTGGTATGTTGATGTGCATGTGGTGGAGAGTGCTGTGCTGTAGTTACGGCTGCTGTGTCAGTTTCTGAACGTGGAACCCAGTCTATGTTTGTGTCCTTCTGTTCTCTGACTGAACATCAGTCTACTCTTACTCATATGTTTGCCTAATTCTTGGTATGTTCTCTCTTCTGTATATCCCTTTCTCTATATGCATGCCTTTGTCTTCTCATGCCGGTGTGGCTCATGCTTTAATCAGTTTGCTCCCACTTGAAGCCTATCCTTTCTATTCATTTGACTCCTCCCTTTTTGTATGTGGCTGAGTCAGCCTTTTAAGGTTCAATACATGTTCGTAAAAGTTACACTAACTGGTACTAGTTAGTCATTCAAACAAATATTTGACCGATTAAAAGCCTGGAGAAAGTCATGTCAGACAAACCAGAATTCTGAAACACATGTCCAATGTTGAATGTGGAATACCACACACCTCTCTTGAAAGAAACTGGAAATTGCAAACGTTCTCTGTAATAAAAAAGAATACTTTTCCAAGGACTAATTGAACTTCTAAACACATGGCAACTTGAAGCTTTAAGAATCTCTAAGAATGTTTACATAACTTGAATTTGAAATCTCCGTGTTTTAAATTGTAAAATATAAGTACAGTGTAACAATTAAAGAATTCATAATGATTCCTTTTAGTATATTTCTTCCTGTAGGAAAAGACACCCGCTAATATAGCCAGTTTCTTTGGTTATAACTATTTAGATTGACAGTAATGAATGCATAAGGTGCAATTTTTCTGAACAATACCTCTTTGCCTTAAGTGTGTCTGATGTATCTTTGAGCTGGTTCTAGCAGTATTAATGTCTTCAGACCTCTCCCCTCATGGCCTAATATTCCACCCAAGCGCTTGTTCTAGTCCAATCTGCTTTTTAATTTTTATTTCGCAGACACTGGTTGTTAGGCAGAAAATGCAATCTAATGTTGTTATTTTATGATCTGCTAGCAATTACTGTGGAGCTTTTGACTGAGCTATAGCACACACGTGATGCCCGCCACCTAGAGGAGAATCGGCTACTTAAAATAATGATTAAAAAGCCTCAGAGGTTCGATTTCAAATAACATGAGGATTACCTTTGCATCGTGTTCACTTTTTTCCTCTCAACCTTGACTATTTAATTCACGGTAGCTTTCTAAATGTGAACTAGAAATCGCTTTCGCTTTCTCTTAAATGTATCGCAATACAATGCAATACATTATGTGTTTCATTCGTATCTCCTCAGCTTTGAGGCCAAGTTTGTATTGTGTGTTTTTTAACTCCATTTAAAAGACGCTTGTGAAGCAGAGGTGAGCGCATACATTGACAGCATGTAAACAGCCTTCAAATACAGATTGCAAAATGTAATTTTCATTGAGTCATTACCTATTAGCTAGCTCACTGTGCTGATGCACATGTTGCAGTGATCCTGAAAATGCGGATGCCTACTATTCATACTGCAGAGGCCGAAAAAATGGGTTCCATGGAGGCCTCCAATAACTATAGACATCAAAAAGCATCCTTGTGCGATAAGTAGGTAACATGTGTTACATAAACGGTTAGCGCCCTAAAAACATCTTGATATTTAATAGTGGGATAACAGTAGTTTAACACAAAATCATGGGGGCCCTTCTGCAGAAATGTTGAGGAGCCCCTAAGCCTGCCATATTTCACAGATCTTCATTGACATTGTGCTGGATGCCCCCGCCCCTCCCCCCTGTCCCCTCCCCCCAAGGGTTGGATGGGGCGCTCCTGAAGGGTTGAAGAACTGCAGGGAGGGGCTTCAATTACTTCTCTGTAACACATAATATTGACAGCCCTACAAATGGCAATTCTGAAGTAGCCAGCACTATTCAAAATGTCATTGTTATTAGTATGATGTATACCTGCAGATGTGCAGAGTGCAATATGCTATTTATTACCATTAGTGGCTGTAGGGAGGGGCCATGGGGCTCTGTTTTACTTAAATTGTAGTGTTTAACACACAAGAAATCAAGCTTACGCTAACTTGAGTCCATTTTTTGTTTTCTTCCATTTTGGATGGAGCAATCGTAATCTGTCACGGTATCACTGTTGTTGTGGTGTTTTACCGCTGCAATAAAGAATTGTGGGTTTATACTGAAAATACTGAAACTTTCCCAGGGACTACACTGTTCCTGGTCTAAACAGTTGGAGGGCATTGGGCAAGTAAATGAGAAACAGGTTTGCATGGTGACAGATCTGGTAGCAGAGTTGATGATTCTGATTGGATCTGTCTGGCATTGAGGTAAAATGACTATAGAGACAGTTACTGCACCTTCATGGTTTAGGCCGTATTTCCTCGAGAGTCAAACTGACCCAGCTACAACACGGTCCTGATTTCTGAATGTGAGGTGGCTGTCTCGGTAACTCAGAAAGAACAACCTGAGTATCAATAGGCATTTATGCAGATACGACAGATGAATGAGTAGTGAGGAGCAAAGCAGTGCTTGTTTGGACTTGTAGTTTGGAACACTATGATGAAATGCAATGAGTGGATTTTAAATACAACTATTACGTAGCATTAAGTTCTTCGACTTATAGGGACAGCAGTTACTGTGTTCCTGAATATGTTTTTTTACTTTGAAGATGGCAGTGTGTGAATATTTTCAGCTAAAGACGTGTACAGCGTAGAGCTGTAGAGAAGTACCTCAGGCAGAATTGTTGAGTAGTTTAAATTGTCTGCTAAGGTGAGGTGTACTGTGAAGCACTATCAGTCACACCAGGATAGGAATGTAACATTTCTGTTGCGTGAATGTATTAAACTAGCTCATTGGGTGTTCATTCCTCGGTGCACGGGTGAAAGTGCGCAGGTCAAGAGTTTACTACTGTACAAAGTGGATTAGTATTCTCTGTATAATAGAAATTTATGTTTAGAAGAAGCAGAAAAAAGTTAACAGTGAGAAAAATGGGAAGAGTTTGGGACACCGGCACTGTACGGGTGCTTACATCATAAGGTGCACAGCAGGGATTGGCTGGAGTACGTTGCAGCATGTGATTGACTGACCTTTGGCTGAGAATTGGCTGGTGTTGGTGCGCCGATCGTTAACCTTGTAAGTGGAGAGTGCATGAGACTGGAACACAGAGTGCTTGAGAATATTGTTAGAATGGGAAACCCCTTTTCAAAAAAGCAGAAAACTGCAAATAAGGAAGAAACATTTCCACCCGAAAGTACACCAGCTACGAAAACGGATGGCAGAGGGTCACCCACGTGCATGCGGCTCAGCCAATGGCATGAGTACACAGAAACAATGGGGAATAACGGGTACCATTAAGTGGTTTCCACATACCAAGATTAGAACATTTGAGAAGGAGAATGTACGATGTAAAACCCCTACATAGACCCAAACAGATATTTCCATTAAAAGTCCACAATAAGGCTTATTCATGAATAAGCGTGAATGACGATAAGAAGAATAAGAGATGGAGGTGGGGAAGTGATTGAGACGATAGGAGCTTACCTGTTGATGCCGGACATATATAAAGGCTTATTGACAAAAAGAAACCTAAGGATGGGACAGAAGTAGAGAATGAGGAGGATGACCTGTTCATGGAAAAACTCATCAGGATAAGAACGGCCTCTATGACCCCGCCGGAACCTATCCTAGCTCCAAATTACACTGAGACTACTGTCTCACCCCAGTCCAGTTCTCGACACCTGTTGCTTTGGGTAAGTCACAATCATCAGCTAACCCAAGTATCTCCCCCATTACTAAAATCGCTAGCTTGCCCCAGAGTTATACCCATCCGAGTGTCTCTCTGAAAATCAATAGATATATTCAGTACACTAGACTCAAGCCCTCCGCAGGTAGAAGCCTTAGGAACTCCTTTTGCAGCTATTGTGACTCACAAACTACCCCACAACACAAAGAACAGACCCCTCAGATACTCATTGTCAACCAACTAAAGGCATCAGAGGGTTGGATTTCTTAAAACGTTTTAACGAGAATGAATTGCTTTACCTGAGTAAAGAGGCCACGAGGGTGGTACGAGAGGCATATGTGAGTATAGAAAAAGTGGCAGACGAATTTGGATTTGATTTGATGCTCGGAAAAGGCATTGTGAAAGAACTTCAGGATTTTGATGAGGAATTGAGAGTGTTAAAACAGAAGGGGCTAAAAGCGCATGTCAGGGATTGATCATTAGCATTTGGGAGTGGAGTGACATGGAGAAATTTAAGAAGTTGTGGTCTAAGAAAGAAAGGGCGAAAGTGAACCGAAAGAAAGAATCTGCAGGGAATGATGAAGGAGAAGTCACAGAGGGAGTACTAGAGGAATATCCCTTGGGGAAATTACAGGGTGGAGCATATGCACATGTCCCTGGTATCGGACAGACCTCCGTTTCACAAATCCTCTCCCCAAATTGAGGGGAAAACCTGACAAATGGGACATGCAGATAAAGCAGAGTGTGACCATTTCAAAGGTCTTGTGGGAGGATTTGGATGTGCTTTTCAAAGTTGTAGTCCCTAAGGATTTGTTTGCAGAATGCAGGAGAGACATAGATTTGCCAACACAAGAACCGCCTGGAGTACCAAACACAAATGCACCATCACCATTGGTCAAAACTAAGTATGATGCAGTCATTGCTCACCTTAAGACTTAGGATCCACAAAATGAAATGAATTAGCCCAAGATTTTTCGAACATCCATAATTTGAGAAGTTAATGCAGGCGCACAGGGAGTACAGTGGTTGGATGACCCTCTTGAAGATAATATGGGAGGGTAGTTTCTTGCCTCCTTTGTGGAAGGACTACAATCTGAAATTAGCAATCAGATCATACAAGGTGTCCTTGGCTGGCAAAGCAAGCCTATAGACAACATTTTACAGTATGCAAAATATTGCAGCAACATGCTAGATGCAAAACAAAGAGGGCTGAAGGAGAAATTCGTAGTAGCCCAAACCCAGTTAGCACAGAATTGAGGCATAAAAGGGTTAAAAATGCCTAATCCAGGGCTAAATCCCTCAAAGCCATGAACCGGTTACTAGCCTCACAAGTCGCTTGATTGAGCTAGCATCTTTGGGCCCCTTCTCGGTAGAGGAGGTGATAAAAGTCCTGTTGGAGATGAAGAGTGGCTCCCCGAGTGACCCAGTTCCCATAAAACATCTTAAGCTCGTGGCTAACACCTTGTCAACTCCTCTGACTGATCTCTTGAACCTTTCACTCGCTCAGGGCACAGTGCCCCAGAGATGGAAAAAGGCTGTGGTGAAAGCCCTATTGAAAAAACCAGGACTGGATTCATCCAATTTGACCAACTTCAGGCCAATTTCACTTCTGCCTGGATTTTCTAAAATTGCAGAGAAGTTGGTCAACCATCAGCTCTCTCACCATCTTGAGTCTAACCACCTGCTAGGAGATTCCCAGACTGGTTTCCGCCCCGGCCATGGAACAGACACTGCCTTGCTGGCAGTAGTGGAGGAGGCAAGGAGCACTCTAGATACAGGAGGGTCAGTGGCAGTGATCCTCCTGGACTTGAGTGCTGCCTTTGACACCGTGAGTCATCAGGTGCTCCTCCAACGTCTGTCAGAGGTAGGTGTCTCAGGGACGGCCCTGAAATGGTTGGGATCTTTTCTCTCTGACTGTTTCTACCAAGTCTGGGAAGGGTCAGAGCAATCTGCCCTAATCCCTCTTCAATGTGGAGTCCCGCAGGGCTCATCGCTGAGCCCTACCCTATTTAATATATATATGACTCCACTTGAAAGAGTGGTCGCCCCTTCAGGGGTGAAGATCATCAGTTATGCTGATGATACTCAGCTGGTGGTGGGCCTCACTCAGCTGGCGGAACAACCTGAGGTGTTACATGACTGCCTTGCCAATGTTTATCGTTGGATGTCTATCTCCGCCCTAAAGCTTAATGGAGGTAAAACCGAGCTGATGCTCCTGGGCAATTCCAGCCCCTCCATTATTGCGAGCTGTTGGCCCCGGTCTCTTGGTGACCCACCATCCCCCAAGAAGGAGATCAAGTTGGGAGTATGGTTGGAAGAAGACCTGTCCTTCAGGACTCATGCCAGGAAGACCGCAGGGGTTTGCTTTGGTTTACTGAGATCAGCCCGAAAGGTGCTACCTCTGCTTCCTGATCCAGCAAGGAAGCTGTTGATACGTGGCCTGATTCTATTAAGGCTCGATTATGGGAATGCGCTGTTTCTCGGTGCTCCCGAAGCGACCTTCAAAACCCTCCAACAGGTGCAAAACGCAGCTGCAAGAGTCCTTATGGATGTTCCCAGAAGGCAGTCTGCTGCTCCGGCCCTCAAAGCGCTTCACTGGCTCCCCGTGAAGGAGCGGGTGAAATTTAAAGCGCTATGTACAGCCCACAATTTTACATGGCAAAGGACCCCCATCCTTGTTAACATGGCCCGTCCTTACAAACCCCCACGTCTGCTGCGCTCGGACCAAAAACACCTTTTGCAGTTAGCGAGAGTAAGAAGAGCTCGTTCTGGGGGCAGGCGTTTCTCTGTGCAAGTGGCCTCTCTTTGGAACTCTCTGCCCCTCAAGATTCGCTCAGAGCCCAAGATCCTACCATTTAGGAAACTTCTTAAGACCCACTTGTTTCCATAGTAGTGATTAGCTGAGTCTCTCCTTCTGGTCTGTTGCGCCGGGATGCCCCCGGGTAAGCTGAGCGCATTACAAATTTCATATTATTATTATTTTTATTATTATTATTATTAAATCTTGATCCCAAAGTATGATTAACCATGCAGGGTACCTCCATGGCATATAGAGCAAATACCCAAGGAATGGGAAGGGGAGGGAGAAGTCAGTAAATCAATCAAACTGCATTTGTAAACACACAACTCTGTCTCCCCTAGGGGTGTCTGGGCGATGTGCCTCAGCCGAAGAGCCAGGTCTTATCTCTCCTTCTGAAGTCTGCCAGCGAGGGGACTGTACAGAGCTGGGGGTAAGTCGTTCCAGGTCTTGGCAGCAATGTAGGAGAAGGAGCAACCATTGGTCCGGCTGCAATGGATGCAAGGGTTGTGTGCAAAGGGTAGTGAAGAGGAGCGCAGGAGTCTAGTGGGTTGGCGGAAGTTCAGTCAATGGTTGAAGTAGGCAGGTCCTCGGTCGTGGAGGGCTTTCTAGGCATGCATGATGTTCTTAACCACTTGGCTGCTAAGGTACTGATGCCATTTTCCATTCATTTTCCATTGAAATCAATGGAAAGTCCATGACGAGTTACCCTTGTCATTAGCGGCGAAGAGGTTAAGCTCGCATCTTTCAGGATGGGGAGTCAGTGTAGGTCTCTCAGGCGGGGGGTGATGAGAGTTTGTTTGAGGAGGTCCAAGATGAGTCTGGCTGCAGCATTCTGCGTGGTCTGGAGTCTTGTGAGGAGCTGGGTGGAGCTGTCAGCATAGAGGGCATTGCTGTAGTCGATGCGGCTGTTGACGAGGGCCTGAGTGACGTCTCTCTGGTGTTGGTTGATATCCATCTGAAGATTCTGCAGAGCATGCGAAGTGTGTGGAAGCAGGAGGAGGTAACTGCACTGACTTGTCATTAGATGGTCAGTTGACTGTCTAGGATGATGGCGAGGTTGTGTGAATGGCCGGTCGGTGTGGTTCTGAGTTCTACAGGCCACCAATTGTAGTCCCATGCAGAGGAGTTTTTCTTAAAGGTCAGTACCTATGTTTTGTCGGAGTTAAGCTGGAGGCAGTTGTCTGTCATCCATTTGGCTATTTTGGTTATCGCATTGCAGAAGTTGGTTTTGGTGTCGGAGGGGTCCTCGGTGAGCGAGAGGATCAGTTGAGTGTCGTCTGCATAGGAGATTATGTTGAGTCTGTGGGATCTGACGATATCTGCAAAGGGGGGTCAAGTAGATGTTGAACAGGGTGGGGCAGAGGGATGATCCTTGTGGCACACCGCATATGATGTCGGGTGCGGAGGTGAAGGGAGGCAGTTGGATGCTCTGTGTGCATCCTGGAGGGAAGGAGGTGATCCACTTGAAGGCATCTTGCTGTATTCCTATGTTTTAGAGTCTGTTGATGACAGTGTTTTGGGAGACTGTGTCAAACGCTGCGGAGATGTCGAGGAGAACCAGGGCCCTAGTTTCCTCATGGTTGGGAAGTGATCTGACATCATCTGTGGCTGCAGTCAGCATGGTCTCTGTGCTCTGGTTGGCAAGGAATCCTGATTGAAAGGTTTCGAGTAGGTAGTTTAGTTCCAGGAATTCGGTGAGCTGCTGGTTGATGGCTTTCTCAAGAACTTTGGTCTGGTAGGGAAGCAGGGAGATTGGACAAATACATTTTTGAGATCGTTGGGTCCAGCAGAGGCTTTCTATAAGAGCGATCTGATGTCTGTGTGTTTCTATCTGTCTGGGAAGGTTGCTGTGAGGATGGAGGTGTTGAGGATGCCAGAGAAGTATGCCCGGAGCCTATATAAGTGCTTTCAAGAAGGTTAATTCCTGTCACATTTGGAACAAGGTTGGCCATTGGAATCGAGAATGTCGCTATAATGCACCAGTTTTTTTATATGTGATTCAAGTCCTGTCAGTTCATTGGGAATGGGCCTATTCTGTAAACATAATTGTGTTGTGTATTGTACACCAGATGGAGTAGGGTTGGAAACTCAAGCAGCGGGCGCTGAGTTCAAATTGCAGTCCCCGGAATCTGTATTCACATTATACATGTTTCTTACTAAAGAGGACGTACATTCAGATGTAAAGGAATCAGTCAGAGAAGATGTGTGAGACTTCACTAAAAAGGGAATTGGGTTGATTATTGGTGCTAGACATATAAAGATAACCCTTTGGTCGGATGCTGTATTTCCTCAAACACGTCCTTACGACTTGACCCCAGAAGCTATTGCCGGAATAACCCAGTCATTGAAAGTATGATAGAACATGCCAGCCTGAAGGAGATCATTGGAAGTCCATGCATTTATCTGATGATTGCAGTGCAAAAAGCAAATAGGAAGTGGAGGGTAGTTCAGGATTCAAGGAAAATAAACCAATAAACCAAATAGTAATTCCATGCTATCCTGTGGTACCGAATCCTATTCCAAATCCCCCCAGAAGGAGAGTGGTTCATGGCCATTGACCTATGTCAGGTATTCTTTTCTATTCCCCTTCATGAAGGGAGCCAGTTTCTCTTCGCCTTTAGATTACAAGAGAAAACTCTTGAGTGGTGTTGTGCTCCACCGGGCAATACAGAGAGCCCATCATATTTCAGTCGGATACTCGAGAAGAATTTAGAGACCTTGCACTTACCATGAAGTTTGCCCTGATCCAATACATGTTATGTTAAAGGTTTCATAAAGCGCATAGCTGCCCTAAATAGGGTTTCCGTGTGCTAGACCCTGGCAACATACATGCTGTGGCTGCCTAAAAAGAGATGAGAAAGCAAGGCTATCTAGAGAAAAAGCCAGGTCTTAAGAGATTTTCTTAAGTGGTTCTGGGTTTTCCTAAGAGGGAGGGGGAGGGAGTTCAAAGGAGATGGAGTCAAGGCACGGAAGGTCCTCCCACCCACCCTCGCACATGGCTAAGTAGAGGTCAGCAGAGTGTAGAGGACAAGAAGGCTGGTAAGGACAAATAAGATTAGCCAGGATGATGACCCACTGAGTGGAAAAATCAAAGAAACCCAGGATGGGCTTGAGGCTTCTCAGGAGCCCAAAGCAAGTGCCTGCTACAGTTTTAGCTTGGCTCTCTAACACTAACAGGTTGTCCATCCAAACTCCCAAGTTTTTTACAGAGGATTTGGGCTTAGTGGAAGGACCAAGAGAAGAAAGCCTCGAGTGATCATCCCAGGACTGAGTAAATTTGCCTACAAGCACAATTTCAGTTTTAGTGGCATTCAGGTGGAGACAATTATTTTTCATCCACTCTGCCACCGCAAGAATACCATTATGTAAGATAGCCATATCCTGCCTGGTTTCTTCAGAGAGTGAAATAATAAGCTGGGTGTCGTCCACACACAACACCAGCATGATTCCTGAAGATTTAATTACCTGAACTAATGGTTGGACATATAAATTGAATAGAGTAGGAATCAGCGATGAGCCCTGAGGGACACTATGGTGTACGGTGTGCGAATGAGAGCCAAGAGGAGCTGAGATGACTTGGAATGAGCGCAGAGGGAGAAGTGAATTCAACAAGACCGTTGAGTTGCTAACTGCTGGTTGCATTGTGGCATTCTATCAAATGTCTGGAGCCACCAAATGAAAGTAAAAACCATCAGTCTTACTAGTTAAATTATTATTTCTCACAATAAAGGCTGGAGTAGTCAATGGGTTCAGCAGAAAACATAGGCTTTATAATATTGTTCACTAGATTAATATTTTCTTTGAGTGGGTTATTGCTATTATCGTTTTATTGGCAAAGAAGTCAGCCCTTGATTTTATAAAAAGTTAACCTAATCGCTGCATTGGTGATAAAAGAAGCTTGTCTGCAAGACACCATCGCCCTACTCAACCATCCTGCTCAGAGCGGGCATAAGAATTCTCCAGAAATTTTGCACTATTGTCAGAAAGAGGCTAAGTACCTGGAACATCAAATCGAGAAAAGGAGTCAGAAGAGTGTCCCATAAGCGCATTGCGACTGTTCTTAAAATGAAATTCCCACCCACACAGAGAGAGGTCAGGATGTTTTTAGGAATGATTGGCTATTGCTGGCAATTGATCCCAAACATTTCACTTAAGGTGAAGCCTTTACTGGAGCTGATTCTCATTGATGTTAGTGTGCTGGTAGCAAGGGATGATGAGAGCATGGAAGTCTTCCAGGAGCTCAAATATTTACTTTGCAGTGCACCCGCTGTTGGAATGGCAGACTATACCAAGGAGTTTATACTGTTCTGCTATGAGCGTGATGGCTGTGCTATGTCTGTGTTGACCAGGCCCATGGAGATGCCAAATGACATGTGGCCTACTTCTCAACAGCTCTTCATACAGTAAGCATAGCATTACCTGGTTGTCTCAAAGTGCTTGCAGTGTTCAGCCTAAGAATTCAGCCAATAGAAGGAATTGTGATGAGTCACCCGCTCATTGTGATAGTGCACACAGCATTTGACTAACAGCTGCCTAACCTGCTAAGAGAGACCTATTTGGCTGCGGATAATGTTCTTTTAAAGAGGTGTAACACACTAAATCCTGCTTCTTTATTGCTCACCCCAGATGAAGACGAGGATAGTGAGTTCAATCATGTTTTTTTGTGTGTTACCAAGTTGTGCAGAAAGCCAAAACCAGGTATACTGGATGTCCCCCTTCTTGAATCTAACCACACCATGTTCATTGACGGCTCCTGCTTGAGAGACAGATGCAGGATTTTGAGAGCCCCATATGCTATATGTACCCTGAGTGGGGTCGTGGAAGCATACTACTTGTGCCATGTAACTACTGCTCAAGTAGAGGAACTGATTGCCTTTAACAGAGCCTGTTGCTTTTCAAAAGGCTCACAAGTTACCATTTACATTGATAGCTAATACGGATTCGGCATTGTGCATGATGTAGTAAATGTCCTCTCCACTGTTCTTCACTAGATAGACTGTACTATCACTTCTGTGACATCATAGAATGCCTGGCTGACTCTCTGGCTCACAGTGTCTCTCTCTACCTGACTGTGGCAGTTGGTCAACTCAGGCTGAGCTGTTAACAGCTGGCTCCTGGTGGGGTTTTACTTCTGTACTTAATATCTTGTAAGGAACTTACAATAAAGAATCTTACTTACACAGAGGACTGTGCATCTTTCATTTACCACAACTTGGCTACGTTTTGAAGAGGATGAACCTACCTGTGAACTAAAGAAGCTTCTACAAGTAAAGGAACTAAAGACATTTTGGAATTATACATAAGCAGAAAGGCAACGCCCGGCTGACCCCACCAGTGTCCTCTTACCTCTTGGACAGCCTGCATCTGGGCGTTTGTTTGTGAAGGAGCCAACTGCTTTGAAGGAACATATTGTCATCTTGCTGTCATCTGGATTGTCTCCAGCAACAAAAGCGTCTGAAACTCAGCTGGCCTGATCACCCTTCTGTGTTTCTTCGACTTTTGAGCCTTGACAGTTCGCAGTATGGGCATGGTTGGGTATCCCAAGAGCATGTGATGTGCCTACTTTCACAGATTTGCCCAACGCTAGCAGTACCCTTCACAACAGCTACCTTCGAGTCAAGGACCACCTGTGAGTGTTTCATCAGTAATTCAAGTGTCTTCGCCTTATGTGTGGAAAAGGGTCTTCACTTTAGAGGCATCCTGTGTGGACTCATGACATGTGCTTGAGTTTCTGAGAGGTGCAAAACAACATATTTAGCTATCTACAATGATATTTCAGTGGTTCTTCATTGAGGAACAGTCTCTCTGGTGAGTTTTTGCTCTTTTTATCGCTTTACAACGCCAGAACTCGCTACTATCTGCGCTTGTACTTCGCTGGCTGAGTGTTCTGTTGCATGGCAACTCCAGTGTGTAAGCTCTTTGAAGAATCTGAAGAATTTAGCAGCGCAGCATAAGTCTACTGTATCACTGTACTTTACAAGTTTGTTTACTCACCGTACAGTACATTGATGACGGTTGGCCAGCAGCGATCTCCTCTGTTTCCCTGCTACCATTCATTTGATGACGTTTTTGGAATGCATCTGGGAGTTAGCGAAGCTCTGTGACGTCCGACTTCTCCGTGAGTTCTTTGCTGCAGTGGACGTTTTTGTGCACGCTTCACCCGTGAGCCACCCTGGACAGCGTCAAGTATGCGTGCCGCCATTTTGTTTTGGTTCACGCTATTTCCTGTACAATGCTTCAGTTTGTCGGACATCTGACGCGGCAAAGCATTTATTGGACAGTATGGTCGCACACTTAAACGTGACATGTACTGCATGGAGTGAGGGCAGAACTATGGAACTCTTGACTCCTACATTTCAGAGCGAGATTCGGTGCCGTCTGCGAGGAGCTGTGCAACATGATCCCGGGTGAGAGTTCGCTCACCGTAGCTTAAGCATTTTGTTGTTTGCTTCCTTTTTTCTTTTTAGCATTTCTTGTTTGGGTGGGCGTGTGTTTGGCATTGTCCCTTGTTCTGTTTGCTCTTTTATTGGCAACTGTTTGGAGCCTTTTGTGTATTTTACGGTCAGGTCAAGTTTCTTTTCACCTGTGTTTTAAAAAGGGTTATTTGTGGTGTTTCAAAGGGAAATGTCTACAGTTGTTGGGTTCATGCCAAATTACAGCATGGGTTTCAGTGGTACGGTGTCTTATGCTGTACCCCACTTAGGGGAGGTTGTCTGCTTGTGAGTAGTGTTTGCTCAACTTTTGTTACTTTCGTAAGGTTGTGTGTCTGCGGGTAGTCCATGTCCATTCTGTTCCCAGGATCATTGTCCTACGGTGTACCCTTTCAGGGGACGTTGGCGTTTGCGGGTAGTCCACGCCCCATTTTTTTTATTCCCAGGGTTATTGTCCTTACCCTGTGGTGTACCCTTTTTAGGAGAGGTTGGGTATTTGCGGGTAGTCCATGCCCCATTTTTGTTCCCGGGACCACTGTCCTGCGGTGTACCCTTCTCAGGGGAGGTTGAGTGTGTGCGGGTAGTCCATTCCTCATACTCTGCGTTGTCCCCTGCTTTTGGTGGAGACTGTTTGTCCACTATGTTCTGGTCTAAGCCTACCTTCTTGTAACTCGTGGCCAGGGTTTCTTGTTGGTAAGACTTTGAGCTGTGAATTTATCATATCTTTAGTGTCAGCACGTCTTTATCAGGGGAAGCTCTAGTTCTTTGAAAATATTGTTTTTCTTTGGTGAATTGTTTTGAAAGGGGTTTGCTCTCTTAGGGTCATCTCGAGTGAATTTTACCCCTATTGTGTCTCCTTCTAGCGTCTCCGTCTACACTCACTTTTGTTCTAGGGTGTTTACCTGTGGTGTACCCATGTGTGGGGAGGTTATGAGTGTGACCACTTAGCTTAGCTGCTTTGGTTCGTTAAGGGAGGGGGATGAGGCATACAGTATTAAATTTAGTTTTCTTTGTTCACATTTCTGCTAATCATACCTCATGCTAATGTTATCTCTGAACATCTCATTTGGCTCATTCTTGTACTTTTCTGCTGATGTTGCATTTGAGGTATTTTTTTCCTATTGTGTTCTCTGTTCTGTTTCTATTCCATTAGGGAAGAGGAATTGTAGTAAATGTCCTCTCCACTGTTCTTCACTAGATAGACTGTACTATCACTTCTGTGACATCATAGAATGCCTGGATGGCTCTCTGGCTCACAGTGTCTCTCTCTACCTGACTGTGGCAGTTGGTCAACTCAGGCTGAGCTGTTAACAGCTGGCTCCTGGTGGGGTTTTACCTCTGTACTTAATATCTTGGAAGGAACTTACAATAAAGAATCTTACTTACACAGAGGACTGTGCATCTTTCATTTACCACACATGACTGGCCAATTGTGTTCGCAGAGAGGATTTATGACCTCTGCTGGGTCACCATTTAGAATGGGTTGAATGTTTCAAAGATGTTGGAAGCCCTCCAATTGCCGAAAGAAATTGCTGTGGTAAAGTGTGCTGCACCCAAGAGCCTTGATGACTTTGTCACTAGAGCCAGCCACTGTGCAGATAAGATAGCTTGATATTATGCTCGAGTCCCACACCTTCCACATGGATGAGCCATGCAGTGCTGAGGAAGAACCAGCTTCAACCATGCTATTAAACAATACAAGCTTTCAGTGAGCTGAGGAAATTGAAGCATACTACCCCAGAAGCAAAAAGGACAGATGGAAAAGAATGGGATTTATGAAGGATACTAGTGCCATCCGGAAAACAGTGGACGGAAAACCTATGCTGCAGGATTCAATGTTGCCAGCTATGGTGAGAAACATGCCTGGCCCTGGACCAACATGTGTGGGACGGGACAGGATGGTGATAACTTTTCAGCTGTACTGGCATAATACACACATTCGTGCAATGGGAAAAAATCGGTGCCAGCATTGTGCAATTTGCCAAAAGCAAAATGTGGGCAAGAAGGTTGTAGTGATCATGAATCAAATGGGAAGTCTGATGGTCCCTTTAACCATCTCCAGATTTACTTCTTGGAGATGCCCCAATGTAATCAGTTATGGAATATCATAGTTATTAAATGCCTATTTTCTCATTGTGAGAGGGCATAGCGAATCGGGAGATGTGACAGTCTGACAGTTGCCAATTACTACTGCAGGAAATGATTCTGCATTTTGGGATTCCAGTTCATGGAGAGGTATGGTGCAGCGGCCAGAGCAGCTGACGTTGGAGCACAGGGTTCATGGTTCGATCCCCGGTTCTGGCAGCAGCTCAGCTCAGCACCATATAACTCTGGGCAATAGCTCACTTAATTTCCACGACGGCCCCAGCGCCTTGAGACCCGCAAGGGTGAGTAGTTTGCGCTTTACAAATACGGATTTATTTATTATTATTACTCATCTTGAATCAGATCAGGGAAGTTACTTCAAAAGCAAACTGATGCGGTCACTATGTATAACATTAGAGATTGACTAAAGCTTGTATTGAAGCTATAGACCAGAATCTTTAGGCATAGTCAAAAGACTAACTGGGACAATAATTGCAAAGTTGACCAAAACTTGTGTGTCAGCATCTCTGAAATGGCCCTGTACGCTTCCCCTGATACTTATGAGCATTCAAAGCAAGCCATGCAAGCAAACAGGACTATATTTGCATGAGCTGTGGAAGAATGCCAAGAGAATTCCTTCTGTTCCAGCCGCTGCTCTTGTAAATATCACAGATGATCTGGTTCTCAAATACTGCTAGGGATTGACTGATGTGGTACCTTCTATCTCTCATCAGGTTGACGCCACTACTCCAGCTGGATGAGAAACTCCATGTTATGACCTGAGCCCTTGTGCCTGGTTTTCAGGTGAAGAAGCACGTTGCAAGGCATGCTTGGAGGAACATTGGAGAGACCCATACCAAGTGACCTTGGTTACCAGCACTGCTGTGAAGTGTAACTGATTGCCGAACTGGATACATTCATCCTATATCAAGATGATGAGATGAGCAGAGAAAGAAGCGGAGGCCACATCCACTAATTTCTCAAGTCCGCCTAGGTTTGAAGTTTCAGAGGTGTCCGAAGAGGAAGACCAGCCTAAAAATTCTCAGTCTTCCACAGCAGAACATCAACAGCGGCAAGGGCAGGACAACGCCACCTCTCCTTCTGTATTGACTGTCACTTCAGACTCTGGACTAGAGCTGCGCATCCGCAGAGACAGTGAGAACTGATGGATAACTGAATCAAATCTGCCTGGGATAATTGCATCTGAATAAAAAGAGTTACGTTGACATAGAAGATTCAGCCTCTGATGGAGAATCAGCTTCATCTGAGCCAGAAATCAGAAGTGAATCAAAGATTTGGGCATTGACGGAAGAAGGTTTGCCAAAATTTAGGACTAGATGCAAGAGAATGTTGGCATCTACCAGAAGACCAGAGATAATAACAGAAGTTAGTGAGTTAGAGGAACAAGAACCTGCAGAAAGACGAGATACTGCTGACAAGTGTCTAGACTTGACAGTCCCCAAAAGATCCAGGTGAGAGTGGAAGACAAATAGCAAGTATCCAGGTCCTGATTGGAAATAGTATTCCAGAATTGACATTGAATCTGACGAAGGTCTGACTGACATCAACAAACCTCCATGAGTCATAATAATAAAAAAAACTCAATGTATACAACTGCTGAAAAAATCAAAAAACAATGGAAAAATAGGTTCAAGGTCTGAGCCTTAGGCATACAGTTAACATAGACTAAAGATCACTACAGATTGTGAGATAGGATAGAGACAATAGAGTAGCTGTAGAAGGACACATTTCTTTAGCTGAAGATACAGTTGATTTACTTGATCTGATTTGATTCAACATGGTGCAGCAATGCTGGGAAAATGAGCTTGTAGTTTTGGTAGTTGCCAGTTCTGTGTCTATAGTTAGGTGGATTTTAGACGTCCTTCTGCTGGAGTGAGATGTTTCTCAAATGTCAACAAATCAAACTGATAAACCTTTTGTTAGTAAGTAGATGCATGAAGGTAGAGTTTCGCCTGCCCTTCACTCTGAAGGTATTTATAATTATAATGTATATTTTCAGGTGTTAGCCAAATATGTAAAAATCATGGAGGTCGAGGACTGATTTGGTTGTTCCTATCTCCAAGCCTCTGCACCCAAGGGTGCTGTATATTTCTATTTGCCCTTGTCCTGTCCATTCTTAACCTGCTCTATCAACAGCATTCTATCAAACTGTTATATACTGATTATGAAAGTCCTTTAGAAAATGTGCCATTCGTAAAGGGATCGAATATGTATAGGTGGTCTACAATACATTCTTAGCATAGTTCCAAGCCTTTTAAACAAAGGGACCCACGTGAGTAGATGATGACATTCTTTACCACTGTAACAAGCACAGGCACTACTATTCAAAGCATTCATAACCTAACCTTTAAAATTAGCATATATGAGAGAATTTTTGTAGATGATCTAAATGAAAGAATAAAATAAGATGGAGAGAAGGGAAGCAAGAGAGTTAACCCAGACCACATTAGGGGAAAGAGGAAAACTAATCTAGAGATGAGCTTTGATGTCCCCAAGAAGGGAACTTTGTGCATGATAAGAAGAGAAAAAGGGAATGAGACAGTTGAGCTAGTGGTATGGAGCTGATGTGAGTATAGTTATTTAGTTGGGGAACACATTTTGCTGAATCAGAGGTAAGTATTAGGGACAATGGTAAGCCAGCTTAATTCCAATTGGCACATGATGGAGTAAGTAGTTACTGTGCAGCTTTAGTAGTTCCAAGAATCTATCACACAAATAATATAGACTTGCAACTCGGTAGCTATGTAAAACGAAGCAGGCCTAGCTTTAAGCAGATACTTACTGTTATTTGTGAAGTATTAGAACATTGGAATGTTGGGAGCTCCATTGCAGACAATGGAGTGCTCCCTTCTTCTACGGGCCGGTAAAGGCCCGCAGAGCAACATTCCAATGTTCTACAAAGGCTTCTCGAAGTTCGAGGGGATTTATATCCCCTCGAGCTTCGAGAACCCTTTGTTTAATTTGTTAGAACATTCTGCCCTCTGGTGGCAGAATGTTCTAATAGCCTTATAGCCCTTTGTAGCAGGGCTATACCGGCTATTAAAGTCCCGCTGTTTCGTTAAAGTCCCTCGCCTTCGGCTCGGGCCTTTAACGATTCAGCGGGCCTTTAATAGCCGGTATAGCCCGCTACGGCGGGCTATAAGGCTATATTAATACCCTCAGCAGGAGTAGGTTTGAATTATCTTACTATTAGAAAATAGGCAACCTTAGTGGATAGGCTTTCTTCTAAAACGGCTGGTGCCCTAACCATTATTAGTAAAGAATTGCTTGCTATGCGGGCCATGATATTCCAAAATAGGCTTGCCTTAAAAATGCTTCTTGCAATGAAAGGCAGAGTCTTCAAGGTAATTCATGCTAGAGAATATTGTGCTTATATTCCTAAAATAGATACACAGCTTACCAGTTATGTTGCAAACATCACTATTATTACCCACAAACTATTCGACTTGAAAGAGACAGGGTCCTGGGAAGCAATGGGCTCTGTCTTTGGGTCTATTGGAAAGGGATTTTCCAAGATAGACTAATGGTTAGGAAGCGTAGGTGCAGGAATACTAAAATTGCTTTTGACTTTTCTTTTGGTCATACTAATCACCATTGCAGATGTGCTTTTCTTTCTGCAACTTTGCGATGGAATTTCATCAAATGGTGGGTTAAAATGTGGGCTCAAAAAGCTGCCAGCAATGAGAGGAAGAAATAGATAGAGAGTTGATGTAAGAGTGAACTGTATGATACCATGAAAGAATTGAATGGATCCAAAAGAATTGGACTGATCCAAGGAGAAGAATACTAAAATGACGACAACTGTATTTTAATGCATATGTAGATGTAGAAATCATTAGAGGTGGAGCTGTGGGTGGAGCTGTGGGATCTGTTTTTCTTGACTTGTATTTTTAACACACAAGAAATCAAGCTGACACTAACTTAAGTCGATTTTGTCCTTTTATCCATTTTGGATGAAAACATCGTAACCTATCACATGATCAATGTTGTTGTGGTTGTTTCCCACTGCAAGAAAGAATTATCGGTTTCCAGTGACAAGACTGAGACTTTGCCAGTCACACCGAATGCAATGTACCTACTCAAGGACAGCCTAACTGTCTCAGAATTAATCTAACAGTAGACTCTGAGCATGCATGAGTCTAATGTAATAGAATTGTGAGAGAATCTTCAACTTTGTTCTGTAGTAAATTGTTACTTCGTGCTTGTTCTCCATTGGTGCATATCCTGTGAACCATGTACTTGTGTAGTAAATGTATGAAATCCTTTGTCTAAAGTCCTACAAAATGATGCACATTTTCCCTTTCTTAAAAGGTGAATCTATAATGGATTTCCTGTAAAACTTTACCAAGTTCTCACTGTATTTTCTGATTTATATGCATATATTCTAAATTGATTGATGACCCACCTCGTGTATTTCTGTACTTGTATTCATTGAGTAAACTTTTAAACTTTATCCCCTGTCTTTTAATCTTTTTGAAAATATTTACAGCATCATCCAAGCGTGTGAGATTTAATTAAGGAGAGAATGGTCCATCGGGGAGCACCAAAGTCCATTAGGGACTACACCACTCACGGTTTAAGCAGTTGGAGCACATTGAGCAAGTAAATGAGAAACAGGTTTGCGCACCAACAGCAATGACTCACTAGTCTTACTCTTATTATTCTTATTCCTACTCTTATTCTCATAATATGTGGGAGACACTAATAAGTGTATAAAACTTTTGTTCTGTATATTTCTTTCATTGGTGCATTGTAACCTCTGAGAGCACAGGTAATAAGAAAAAAGTCACCACTTTTTTGTATTTGCTCACTACAAGCCAAATTGACACCAGAGCTCTTCTTTATGTGTTCCCAGGTAAGGGTAGCTGCCCTTAACAGCTCCACTGGTTCTGTCTGTTGCCTCTCCTGTTGCTTTGAGAATCATTGTGAGACAGGGCATTGAGGCACATGTGTCCCCTTGCAGCTCTGGGGATCTAGGGTAGTTTAGGGAAAGGATTGTGGGAGTGGAGTTTTGGCAAGACGTTTTGTGACGAGATCGCCACTATCTTAGATCATATCCCAGTTCCCTGGTCTGACCACTTTTTAATCCCACTAAATTGGCAGTTGTCTCATACCCCCCGCCTCAAAATTCTACCTAATAAGCCCACTCGCTCCTGGGCTACGCTAGATCCAGAAAAATGGAAACTTCAGCTAGAGCACTCCCCCCCGAAACTTGTCTCCAACCCCATTCACGCCGACGCAGAGTTTTCGACCTGGATAGGAGAAACATTGGACAAAACCCTACCGAAAAAGTTTTCCTGTAAGCCTCGGGAAAGCTACCTCCCCATGGTTTACTTAGGAAATACGACTTCTAAAAAAAGCATGCAAGAAATCAGAAAGAAACTGGAGAAAAAATTTTGACCCCAGTAAAAAAATTGAATACAAACAAACCATTCTCAACTATAAAAAGGCACTTAAAATCGCTCAAGCTAAATATTTCGAGGAGAAAATCAACTCATCCACCAACTCATCACGGGAAACATTTCAAATTGCTCGGAAACTTCTCAAAGTTCCGCACCCTCCCTCTTTGGTAGAGCCGTCAGTTACCCGGTGCAATGAACTTGCAGAATTTTTTGATTCTAAGATAAAAAACATCATCAATTCCCTCCCGCCGCAAACTTCTGACGCTCTTTCCACTGCCAACCGGCCTTGTCTTGCACCTCATGCTACAGCATATCAACTGTCTCACTTCACTCACCTGACAATAGATGCTCTCCTTCCAATACTTAACTCAACTTAATATCCTTAAGTTAGTTGCGCCCACTATTCTTCCCTACCTGACAAAGCTGATCAATATCTCGCTTACCTATGGCATTGTTCCCCCTAATTGGAAAAAAGCAATTGTCAAAGCACTCATCAAAAAATCGAACCTGGACCCTCTTGAGCTAGGCAATTATCGGCCAATTTCCCTGCTCCCAGGCATTAGTAAAATAGCCGAGAAATATGTCAATCATAATCTCTCTGAGTATCTTGAAACCAACGTGCGCCTGGAGCCGTCTCAGACAGGATTCAGGCCCGGCCAGAGCACAGAAACTGCGATGCTGGCGGTTGTCGAAGAGGCAAGGAAAATCATTGATTCAGGAGGATCAGTGGCAGTGATCCTCCTGGACCTGAGCGCGGCCTTCGACACCGTCAACCATTCGACACTGGTTCACAGGCTCAGAGAGCTTGGAATCGTAGGATCGGCCCTGGCCTGGCTGGAATCCTTCCTTCACGATAGATCCTTCTAGGTAGCAGATGGTAATTTTACTTCCAGGTCCACTACCATCAGCTGTGGGGTCCCTCAGGGTTCGTCCCTGAGTCCGACCCTTTTTAATGTTTACATGTCCCCCCTTGGTAAGATCGTCACCCCTTTTGGGATTAAGCTTTTAACCTACGCTGACGACACCCAACTGGTCGTTTCTTTAAGTCAGCAAGAGCAATCCCTCACCAACCTCCAAAACTGTCTAAGCGACATAACTAAATGGATGAACTTCTCCCATCTCAAACTAAATAACGACAAGACAGAGATAATGATCCTAGGCAATCAATCGCTCTACTAACCTAAAGCTCTTTGGCCGCCCTGCATGGGTTCACCACCTAATGCAAAACAAGAAATCAAGAGCCAAGGAATATGGTTGGATGAAGGCCTCAATTTTTCCACCCAAGCAAGAAAAACGGCTGGTGTGTGTCACGGCCTCCTACGGTCAGCTAGGAAAATTCTGCCCCTACTCCCAACACAGTCCCAACAACTCTTGATCCACGGTCTTGTGTTGTCACGCCTGGACTACGGCAACGCCCTCTATCTGAGGGCCCCTAAAAAGTACTATCTAAACTTCAGATAGTACAAAATGCTGCCGCCCGCCTCCTTACAGGAACTCATCGTCGCTGCTCAGCCAAACCAGCCTTGAATGCCTTGCATTGGCTGCCTATTCAGGAGAGAATACATTTTAAGGCACTTTGCACGACATATAAAATCTTGCATGGTAAGGCTCCACCAATCTTACAAAACCTTATCACACCTTACACCACCAAGAGAACGCTACGATCTTCAAACCGCAACTTAGCATTTGTTCCAAGAATCAAGAAAGCCCGCTCTGGTGGTCGACTGTTTGCATACAAAGCTTCCAAACTGTGGAACACGTTGCCCCCAGGCATCAGAGCCCAGCCTAACCTTCTCTCATTCCGTAGGGCACTCAAGACATGGCTGTTCCCGTAAGGCTCCCTCTGCCTCTGGTTCTTGTCACTAGCGCTGGGACGCTTACGGGCAGCCATGCGCTCTACAAATCTGTAACATAAAAATAAAAATAAATAAATCACAGGTGGCTAATGAAGTGTAAAAAGGGCAGTGCCCTTTAATCAATCCTATCTGTCATGCCCCAAGGTCACAAACGAGGCGCCTGGTGTTCCTTTAAACGCTGGTGGCCTTGGTTTCTATTTAAGGCACACCGATTCACCAGAACACCGCTTTGCGTTCTAGCCTTCGGCTCACTTCCTGTTCTTCCGTCCCTGTGGCTTTTGCCTGACTTCCGGTTTTGTTTGTGGTGTTTCCGGCCCTGAGCGTTCCATCCTACGTGCCGGTGATCTGCTCCACCGTTTCCCGTACAATCTCTGGCGGTTCTAAATTACCGCGTTTTGTTTGGGGCACTTAGTGATTCCTTCGAGGCTTCCTTAGAACACTTTTGCTGTATTTCGTGTTCATTCTTATCATTTCTTTTTTCCGCTATCCTGGTGCTCCGCCCGGCGGCCGGTCTTTCCCCGTCGCCCGGCCGGGTGCTGCTTTCTCCACACTCCCCTATCCTGGTACTCCGCCCGGTGGCCGGGTCTTTCCCCGTCGCCCGGCCGGATGCTGCTTACTGCACATTCGTATCAGGTTCACTGGCCGGAGGTGTCTCCCGTTGGGTGAACCACCCTCTTCAGCCTTCCCTTTGGCAGTTTGCTATAATCCTTCCTTTGGGGCACTTGCGTGGACAGTGTTTGGTGTGTTGTGCTTCTCAGCTACCAGAATCACGGTAACAGCGCGTAGCGCTGCCTTTCTTATATTCTTGTTTGTGATTATATATGGATGTAACAAGGTTGTGACACTTTTGGCAGATTACACTTTGTACATACTTCAGACGAAAGACTCGTGCAAGCACATTATAACTTGGAATAGGGTGAGGTACAAGCCAAGCATTCCTCAAATCCGCGTGGTGAGATTTACAGAATATCTTCTTATACATACTAACATAAGTTTGGGGTAGAATGTTATAATCTATGTCTTTTTATTGCACAGGGAGTCAACACCAGAATTACCCACCATTGGTATTCCAAAGCTCTGACTAATACTGTGCTAGGTGACACATATGTATTGGAGATATACACAAGCTTGTAGTAGAGTATAGGTTGTAACCTTATCCTTCCCTTACAGCCTGCCTCCTCATCCAGAATCCACGCTGAGGTGCCACATTCAGGATCTGCTATCTTCTTCCCTAACCTTTCCTTGTTTTGTTTCCCTGTTTTCCCCTGGCGTGCCATCCGATACTCTAGAGTCTGATAGAGTTGGAGGGCCGTAGGGGACGACTGAGGACTACTATCCAAGTTCCTGACACTCCTGCGGAACAAGCCTGAAACCATTACACTATAATTCCACCATCTGCCCTAAAACTGCTATCCAAATAAAACAGATTGCACCTCTGCTAAAGTTTCTCGCCTCATTCTGTTGTTGCAAACCCTTTGTCTGTCTAACAAGACAAAGCCCCCAATAGGCATTAAACAAACAGTGGTAAGCGTCAAGCATGATATATGAAGTTTATTATTCTCAACATACTAATACTGCATGTGTGCTATAAAAAAGGATGTGATTTACTCAAAAAAACATTTGGATTAGGCTGTTGGGTTCTCACCAGTTTGAGAGAATCTTATATTTCTGACAACTCATTTCAGTACAATTCAAATTATTTTAACCCATTGAGATAATACTGTCATTTCTGAACTGCAATTCTATTTTGCGACTTGTTTGGCTTTCACATTCAAATGTGGCAAAGTTAGAAAACAAGCCCCCTACTGAACCCACTGGCAGTCATTAGAAAGGTAGAACAGAAGCAGACTGGTGTAAGAAGCATACGGATCCCTGCCTTTACCTGTCCTCCACTTCTATCCATAACCGTGGCAACAGGAGCAGTTGGAACATATTTAAGTCAACAGCGAGTGCTGCAGTCTGTGGGATTTCACACAGTGCAGATTAGAGCACAAATGCTTCAAAGAAGACTTATGTACCTTACATTAAAGACTGTATATCTGCTGTGATGCCTTAATTAAGATTCCAAAAAATCTAGTCACCGAAGGACATGCTTACAGCTAGTCTGCATTGTTGCAGTGGCGCTTGGCATCGTATCCATAAATGTGATAGAGTACATTGCCCCTGCAAGCAAAGTCTGGAATAAATGAGGTGTCCTTTATTTTACTGTAGTGGTAGCAGAAGGCAATGCCTAAATATCTGTCTCAATCCCTGGAGCTGTATCAGCCCAGCAGGTCTCTCCGCTCAAGCAACCAAGCCCTTCTAAAACCCCCTGCCACAAAGAAATCTAGACAAGGAGACCGGGCTTTCTCCTCAGTTGGACCTGCCTTATGGAACAAACTTCCCACCGATGTAAGAACGACCACCAACCACTTGTCCTTCAGAAAGACATTAAAGACCCTTCTCTATCAAGAAGCATTTCTGCCTATTTAACTTCTTATGATGCACTATCTGATGATTCTATAGCTGGCAAAGTGCGGAGATACCCTTACGGGATTGATTCCTGCGCTATAGAAGAAATTAAAATAAAAAATAAATAAATAATCGATAATAAGAAAGCAGGATGTACTTAAAAAATATGATTGAACAGGCACATTCTTAATGTGCCTGGTTTCTTTAGATTTTAGGATATTTATTTTAATACTATGTACTTTACTGAATGGTAATTTTGTCTTTGAATATTTTTGTGTGTTTTGCAAAGTCCTTCTAGTGAGCCCTGCGCACCCCCATTTGTTTGCTGGCTGGTACTGATGGTAACTGACTTTGTCACTGGGCTCATTCTAACCAGGTCCAGGGCCAGTGAAAACACACAAATGCATTAGGGTACACTTACCATTGGCAAGACCTATCCTATAAATTCCTAGAAGATAATAGGTCAGGGGGATTAAAACTACCTTTATGTCCTTAGTATCTAATAGGGCATGGCAGTTTAGATGCCAACAGCTTTTTCTGCACTTTAATGTACTGCTGAATGCCCAAGGTTATTTTAGATGCAGCCCTGCCTTGCAGCACTGTTTGGACAAGTAAATCATTTTTCAATGCCTCACTTATCCCTATTTCTATATGCGAGTTAGCATCATGTGACTAACTGATAAATGCGTATATATGCACGTGTTCGCATTACTCTTGCTTGTGACATTATTATTCAATTATATGTGTGATGATATTAGTTCCTTAGCTTAGCCCGTGTGCCTCCATTTTGTATATCTCCCTGAGCTTGCGAGTCGCACTCGCTCATCTGCCCCTCCCATAGGAATAGAGAATTTCACTAAGACAGCAGTTTTCGTTTCTCAGCTAACGGTGGCCGAAACTAACAAGTCTCTTTATCAGTAATGTTCTCATGCCCCAGAGACGCTGAAGCCTAGCTCCGCGGCCTTGAGTAAAGATAGCGATGTATCCCTTGCAGGTGCAGATGCCTACTGTATGAGGACATTGTTCCTCTGTCTGGGTTTCAGTAATTTTCCAGAAGGGGCGTACCCTAATGTACTGTGTTGCATTATAATGTACTGCTATGATGAAGAGAGTCAGTCCTCTCGTTCGCACTCCTAGGAGTGAGGTCGGACAGGGCCCTCTCATATGAGTGTGTTTGGCCTAATAAAGACTATTGTTTATTCTTCTCCACTGTCCGGCTGACTTCTTGCAGAGCTACTATAGGTGAGTGCGGTAAGTCACTCGGGTGGATTTGAGCCACGCTTATCAGATGGCGCCCGAATAGGGACCCCGCGATAAAGATCTTTCTCACCCGTAAGTGGGTAGCAGAAGACCGGGGACCCGCTGGTCGGCACGGTGGGCCCGGGTACCCATCTGATGCCGAGCTTGGTTCTCGCAGCGCTGCCCCACCCTGCTGATCGGGAGAGGTCCCGGTTCGGATCTTATGCCGGGGTCCAGAAGGCGGAACTCGGAGCTGACCGTGTTGGTCCTGGCAGGCGGAGGTGGAGAACGGTAGAGGTCGGTACCGCGTACGGAAGGTGAGTGGTCCACCTGTGATTGTTTGAGGAACTGGAGTGTTCCGGGAGACTAGGGTGTCTCCAGTGGTTTGAGGAGCCGGTGTGCTCCTGGGGCTAGTGTGCTCCGGGGAACTCAGAGTGCGAGCAGGCGCTCTGACAGACTTGACGAGGTTGGGAGGATATTTGGATATATTGTTTGTAGTAATCCGACCGGGTGGTACTGTGGTGAAGGCGTGGCTCATTACGGGTGGACTCCGGAACTTACCCTGAACTCCTAGAGTGGTGGTTCAGTGGAGGTGAGTTCTGGGTCTCCCGTTGTAAAGTGCGCAGTGATCCGTAGTGCCGCACGGGGAGCGGATGTGTTCTCCATCCTCAGAACAGTTAGTGTACTGTTCGGTCTGCGGTAGGGTCCAGGTTCCCCAGGACTTGGTCGACGGGCCTTGTCCCATTGGTAACACGTGTTTGGAAGGATTTATATGTGTATGTATGGTTCCTTAATGTATGTTACATGTGTGTGAACGAGCTCGAGCTAGCGATTCAAGGTAACGAATTTTGTGGAGAAGTGTTTTATTTTACATCAAAGTAGAGATGCCGTGTTTCAGTAAGTTACGATGTTTTGGGTGCTGTTGTCGTGTATCAGACTCCAGGCTGGCTGAGAGTCAACCTGCACCTCTTGAGGGCACTCCAAACTTTGATATGTATATCAAGCATGGATTGCCCCCGATCTTGTTTGGCACTTTATGGCACCGATATACCGCTGACAATGTGGATTTACAATGGCCCTTGACAGGCTCATTCGAGGCAGCTAAATTGGACTATTTGCAAGATAAATTGTTTGCTAAGCGTAGTCGTCAAAGCATGTTTGATTCTTTAAGAGTATGGCAGAAGGAAGTCAGGGAGCGTAAGTTGAGAGAAGATAAAGCGGCTCTTAAAAAGTCAGCCCAGACAATGGCGCAGAAAGCAAGAGAACACACAAAGAATGAGAATGAGCAACGTTTGGAGCGCGCAGATAGGCTTTGCAGGTTGAAAGAAAATAAAAGTTACGTAGTACGAGAGGATGAACAGGATGAGATGGAAGACATTTTGAGTACTCGACCCCTTCCTCCTTATGCCCCACAGTCATTGTATCCCACTCTACCAGCTCCCGTCTCCACTAGTGGGGTTCCGGGTCCACTAGCAAGTGCCCCGCACCAACTTGGCGCAGCGATTTCTGCCTCCCCACCATCCTCATCGACGCCCCTCGTTTCTTTACTCTCGGCTAGTTCACCTGCCCCCTCCGCATTTTCTCTGGCACTCCCTACTGTTTCAGCTAGCACCACCCCTAGCCAGGAGATGTCAACGCCGAGTCGAGGCGCAGGTAGCGGACTGCTCTCACAGGTACGGAAGTTGCTTACGCGTTCTACAGTTGGTTTGGATGAGAAAAGTATAGTAGCCAACCAGGCGTGCCAGTGGGCTAGGAATAACATTTATTCGTTTGAGGACATTTGGTCCACAATGAAAGATTTTGAGCCTTTGATGCAACAACACGCTTTATGGCACATGTCAAATGTACTGATATCGCTATGGGAGCAGGGGTATGGAGGTGTGGCTCCGGCGACTTTACGAGATATACAGAGTGGAGCCTACAGAACGAATACGGGGGTGAAGGAGGTGATGCGCAGTCTACGTGCCATACTACAGTACAGAAATGAATTACCCTCTGCAGGTGTGCCCCATTTTCCAGGTATACATCCAATGCGTGAAGTGCACCCCATCTTTCATCCCGAGATACCCGAAGTGGTAGATCCGGTCACAAGGGCTGTCACCAGGAATAGGGTGGATGCACATTTTCAAGAGCAATGGGTGTATACACCATGGAAGAGAAGTGAGGTACTGGCCTTAAAGGCCCAGTTGCCAGATTCTAGGAAGAACCCAACTGCATATTATAAAGAGCTGACGGAAGCCGCGTCTTCCACAGTAATGACTTTAGCTGATGTTGAACTGTTTTTCGGGCTTCTGGTCCCAGTCGATGTATGGCGGCAGGTGAAGGGCACGGATTATTCGGAGGAATTGGGTGGTACGTGGCAAGAGTTGCAGGATTGGGACAAGGAACGTAAGCCAGGGGAAAAGCCAAAAGCTGAGATTCTGGCGTTACCGGGGCGAATAATAAAGTACATGCACTCTCTCATTCCCCCGAAGAAGGTAGACTGGGACAAGTTAACGGCTTGTAAGCAGAAAAAGGATGAGGCAGTCTCGGACTTCTTTATGAGGTTTGAAGAGACGTTTCTAAACTTTAGTGGGCAGGATGTGTCACAGGATGGTGGGTTGCGACTCTTTGTTAATAGGTTTGTAACGAACTTATTACCAGAGATTTCGGCAAGGTTGCAAGCGTCGGAGAGTACGTGGACGACGTCCTCTCCCTCCGGTATTCTCAGCATGGCTCAGTATTACGAGCACAGAGAAAATGAAAGTAAGGACAAGCAGGAAAAGAAGGCTAAGGATTTGAAGACAAGGGTTTTGTTACAGCAGGTGTCTAGGGGACGAGGGAGAGGTGCTGCTCCAGGACGAGGAGGCAGCGGCTATGGCAGAGGCGAAAGTAGAGAAAGACTGGGACCGAATCAGTGTGCGAAATGTAAGCAAGAGGGGCATTGGTGGAGAGATTGCCCTCTGCTTCAGTCGAATGCAGGTTCAGGGCGAGGACGAGGAAGAGGTAGTGGTGACTCCGGGAGACAGAATGTACGGTCAGATGGAGGCGGAAGGCCAGGAGGCAATTACTTTGACAATGGTGCGGACAGGCAACAACTACAAAGGGGTGGTGGTCAGTATTACAATGATGACTACTCGGTGGACGATTTGACAGGATTCTCTCATAACTAGGACAGCGTAGGACAGAGCGAGGGACCAGTGCCTGTGGAAGTTGATCAGAGGGGACCCTATGTCGAAGCGGACTTATTAGGGTCTCAGCAGAAATTTCTAGTGGATACGGGTGCAATGAAAAGTTCAGTGGCTCATTCTCGGGTCCCCGGGGCGGCTCTGTCTGGCAAGAACAATATCTCTGTGGGTTTTTCAGGTACCCCGGTGATTAGCCCCATTTCCAAACCCCTTACACTTACGATTGGCCCTTTCACTGTTGATTCACCATTTTTATTGACTATAAATTGTGGAGAAAATTTACTGGGTTTAGACTTATTGAAGAGGTTGCACGCCACCATTTATTGTTCCCCGGACGGCGTGTACCTCACGCTAGGCCCGACTGTTGCCCACCCACTGCAATGTACCCCGGTGATTAGCCCCATTTCCAAACCCCTTACACTTACGATTGGCCCTTTCACTGTTGATTCACCATTTTTATTGACTATAAATTGTGGAGAAAATTTACTGGGTTTAGACTTATTGAAGAGGTTGCACGCCACCATTTATTGTTCCCCGGACGGCGTGTACCTCACGCTAGGCCCGACTGTTGCCCACCCACTGCAATGTACCCCGGTGATTAGCCCCATTTCCAAACCCCTTACACTTACGATTGGCCCTTTCACTGTTGATTCACCATTTTTATTGACTATAAATTGTGGAGAAAATTTACTGGGTTTAGACTTATTGAAGAGGTTGCACGCCACCATTTATTGTTCCCCGGACGGCGTGTACCTCACGCTAGGCCCGACTGTTGCCCGCCCACTGCAATGTTTCTCTAAAGATGATCCACTACCACCCGAATTCAAAGGAATACCCGACAGTTTGTGGGCCACCAATGATACAGATGTGGGTAAGATGGATATTGCCCCAGTAACAATAAAGGTTAAGGTGGGAGCGAAATTACCTAGGGTGCCACAGTATATAATACCAAGGGAGGGAGAGAAAGCCTTGTTACAAATAATACAAGATTTGATTCAGTCAGGAGTAGTGGAAGAGACAGACTCGAACATATGTAACAGCTCCATACTGCCGATCCTTAAAAGACGGTCACCTGATGCTGCAGATAATACTCCTGATGTCTATAGGTTTGTGATTGATTTGCGCCATGTGAATAAAGTAGTGGAGCCACAATATCCGGTGGTGTCGGACATCACTACGATATTGACAATGATTCCCCCATCGGCTAAGTATTTTTCTGTCTTGGATTTGAAGAATGCTTTCTTCAGTATCCCAGTACATGAAGAGAGCCGTTATCTCTTCGGATTCTCATTGGCTGGCCGAAGCTTTAGGTTTAAGAGAATTCCCCAAGGTTACACAGAAAGTCCGAGCATATATAGTCAAGCACTGAAGGCACAATTGGACGAATTGGAGCTTCCACCTGGCAACGTTATGTTGCAGTACGTGGATGATATCCTAATAGCATCGGATGACGAGGACGGTTGTCGGGATGCTACGATAAAGTTACTGCATCATTTGGCCAAGAGGGGGCATAAGGTGTCCCTTCCAAAATTCCAATATTGTCGAACGGAGGTTACCTACCTGGGCCACCTCCTTTCGAAAGTGGGGAGGAGATTGACGCCAGAGCGCATAAAAGCGATAACTAATATGAATGTACCTAACACGCAGCGAGAGGTGCGCGCATTCTTGGGCATAACATCGTATTGTCGCCAGTGGATACCTAATTATGCATTACTAACGAAACCCCTATTGTATCTGACTACTAAAGAAGTGCGCGAACCCCTACCCTGGACCCCTGCATGTCAAGAAGCGTTTGGGTCACTAAAAACTGCTTTATGTTCTGCACCCGTTCTGGGGACACCTGATTACCAGAAGCCTTTTGTGCTTTATGTACACGAGGCGAAAGGTTGCGCGTTGTCTGTCTTAACACAATGTTTCGGAGGGAAGCAGAGGCCCTGCGCTTACTTTTCTGCGATGCTCGACAATGTGGCAAGAGCGCTGCCGAGTTGTCTGAGAGCCACGGCGGCTGCTGCAGTCTCTATAAGACAATCGGCAGGGCTCGTATTGGGTTCAGACCTCACAGTAATGGTACCGCATGCTGTGGACATTTTGCTAAACAGAACACAGACGCAGCATTTAACTAGTGCTCGTCTTACCGGCTATGAGATGACCCTCTTTGCACCCCATGTGACGATAAAAAGGTGTGCTACACTGAATCCTGCCACATTGTTACCTATCCCCACAGATGTAAAGGACGATGATATGCATGACTGTTTGTTTCGGACAGAGGAAGAGACAAAAGGGAGGGTGAATCTGACGGACAAGCCCTTAGATGATCCGGATGGGGAATTGTATGTAGACGGGTCTTGTTTTAAACTTGCAGATGGTACATCGACAGCAGCATATGCGATAACGACATTACAGACGGTAGTAGAGACCTCTAGAATACCTTACAATTCGGCCCAGGCTGCAGAAATTATTGCCTTACTGAGAGCATGTGAACTGAGTGAAGGACTGGACGTGAACATTTATACTGACAGCCAATACGCCTTTGGCGTGGCTCATAACTATGGGCGACTGTGGGCAGAACGGGGATTTCTGACTTCACACGGACAACGCATACAGCACTGTCCGCTGATATTACGATTGTTAGCAGCACTGACGTTACCCAAGCGACTGGCTGTGATAAAATGCAGCGCGCACAAGACAATAGTGGATGATGTGGGACGAGGCAATGCCTTCGCAGATCAAACGGCAAAAGAGACTGCTCAGACAAAACTACCACAGATGTTTGTGGCAGGCCCAGCTAGATGGGTACCAGATGTTAACATGTTTGCAGACACTGTACAGAGTGTAAAGAATATACAAGAAAAAGCGACTGAGGATGAATTGAGGACATGGAAAGATGGTGGGGGGCGATTGGATGCTGATGAATGTTGGACAGATGTGACCGATAAGAGACGATGGTTACCTCCGAATGCGTATGTCCTCCCATTGGTGACGATGGCTCATGGGCCGGCACATATTAGTGCCAAAGGTATATGTAAGCTGTTGGACCCAGTGTGGAGCAATAAAAATATCTCTAAAGCGGCGACTCACTTGGTCCAGCAGTGTATGGTATGTTTGAGGCACAATCCAGGAAAGGGAACGCCTGTCCCAGCGGGAAACTTTGCACCCCCCTCTTTCCCTTTTGAGGTGATTCAGATGGATTATATTGAAATGGAAAGGGTTAATAATCTGAAATACGTCCTGGTGGTTGTATGCGCTTTCAGCAGATGGGTGGAGGCATTTCCAACAAAAGATTGTACGGCCATTTCTACTGCTAAAATGTTGATTAAAGAGTATTTTTCCCGTTTTGGATTGCCTAGGGTGATCTGGAGTGATAATGGCACGTCCTTCAATGCTGAATTGATGAAACAGATATGTAAAGGCTTACAGATTTCCCAAAAGTTCCACGCGGCCCAACACCCTCAGGCCGCGGGACTTGTGGAAAGATTTAATGGAACATTGAAATTGAAGATGGCCAAAATACAGGAGAGTACGGGACTCCGTTGGCCAGATGCCCTTCCTCTAGCCTTGCTTTCTACCAGAGTGACAGTTAATTCCAAAACGGGTGTCTACCCTTACGAGGTAATATTTGGCCGCCCGGCCAACGTTTGGGGAGTACCCAGACCCAAATGTTTTTCTGAGATAGAGTATCCTCTGTTGATAGACTACTTGTATGCTTTGACTAAAGATCTTTGTTCTATTCATCAGCAGGTAGCAGACACCCTGAAGCCGTTGCCGGAGGGGCCGGGCCATGATATCCAACCGGGTGATTATGTCCTCATAAAAAGATATCAGCGGAAGACTTGTCTGGAGCCTCGGTGGTCGGAACCTCGTCTTGTCCTGTTGACAACACGCACCGCACTTCGAGTGGAGGGCAGGAAGGCGTGGACGCACGCCTCGCATGTCAAGAAGGTCCCGCTACCGCTACCCTACGACAAGTGGGTAAGAGAAGGCATTGCTGATGAGGAACATGAGCAATTACCTAGATATGTTCCCTTCTCGGATGCTTCACTGAGGGGAGAGGAGCAAGGTGACAAGACAAAATTAAAGTCACGTGCAGAACAAAGTGCTTCAAAAGGCTCCGTTACTCCCGTTGCTACTAGTGGAGGTGAATTTGAGAGTTCAGTTCATGCTACGGATGCACCTGTTTTGTTCACTGACCCCGAAGTGCGAGGGAGCACTCGCTATAATCTGCGGCCCCGGAAAAAGTGAAAGTGTACTGGACTAAACACTGGAAGAAGGGCTTAGCGGAGATTCTGATATAAAAGAAGATTTAGCGGTAGGGATGGACTTGTAAGAGCCCTGGTGTTTAGCCGAAGGTTGTGTTCTATGAGACTATAGAGTGGTGCGGGGCCCAGATTAAGTGCTCCTCTGTTTCAATTGCTGTGTGTCAAGCGACGTGGGATTAAGGTATGGACGGTAAAAGCCTGCCTGTGAGGCTTTGAAGGACACAGGGAGAAGATCCCTGTTTAGGGTTGAAGAACCCCTCTGGCCGGTTTTTAAGGATTGTCTGGGACTATTTTTTTAGAGTATCTTTTTCTCATTTTTTTAAATATATTTTTGCAATTTGAACATGTACCCTTTTGGCCGCCCCATTCCTGATGAGGAGCAGCCCTTTGCGGCTCCTCCAAGACCCTTGCCTGATTCCCCTTGGTTGGCCCTTTCCCGGAAGGGAAAAATAGTACTCCTTATTATAGTGCTTATTGCTTTCCTAGTGACTCTTGGTATATTGTTTTTCTTGGATAAAGCCTATCCCGTTCATGTGTTTGCACCCACACCTACTGCTGTTCCTGAACATAACATTGTTACTGTGGATTATGGTGAACGAATGCTTAGACGAGGTTACAAAGAAAATGTTTTTATAAAAACATTGCACCACGCACATGCCACGACTAACCTGACTGACTGTTGGGTCTGTGGGCTTCTGCCTTCTGCTGCTTACAAAAAGGATAGATTTTTAGCGCTTCCCTTGACACCTGTGAATAGTTGTGTGGGGTGGTATACTCTTATAGGTCTTGTTAAATATTTTCAGCAGCCAGATTTTCTGACTCCTCGACTGCAAAATAAGGGATCGACAATGACAATGCGAGTTCGCCCTATGCCTCCCTCTTCCCTTGGACGGCTATATACTGACGGACGTTTTGATCAGACATTTATAGAGACGTGTGAGAAAAAAGTGGGCCGGTTTTGACTCCAAATAATACTGACAAAGTTAGAGAAAGTTTTTTACAGCTGAATTCCTCCCTGTCCTACAGACACCCACCAAAAGGGAATGGCAGTGTTAAGTCTTTAATACCCTTGGCTGTAGTGGGTCCGCCACCATTCTTTTGTATAGAGGGTAGGGGCCCCATCAAGGTCGGCAATAGTTCTTGTAACGTGACAGCATCAATACGTTTGCCCCTCAGTCCATCCTTGGTTACTCCACCCAGCATTTATTTTGTGTGCGGAGATAATGGATACTTATGGTTGCCTGAAGGTTGGGGTGGGGTATGTTACCTAGCTTATATGATTCCGCCCGTATATGTGGCACCCTCCGACTATCACAAGACTCATCGTAGGTTTCCCAGTCCACAAGAGCAGCGTAAAAGGAGGGAACTTCAGGTAGATGACGTTGACCAGACAGACACTTCTCTACAACAATGGACTGATTTCTCTAAGGGTCTTCTGCCTTTTTGGGGTCCGATATTTAATAGTAGGGCCATTCGACGACTGTCAAGGGTGATGGAGAAGGTAGTCCTTACTGAAGCAGACATTGCGACTAACATGTCCGTTGAGATTCAGGCTATGAGATTATTTACGATTCAGAATAGGATGGTGCTTGACGTCATCTTGGCAGATAGGGGCGGAGCCTGTCGCGTCATCGGGCCGTCTTGTTGTGTATATATTCCTGACTCAGCATCAACTGTTAACTTAGCAGTACAGAAACTCCATAGATTAGCGACTGAACTTCATCAGGATAACGGGACATGGTCCTTACAGGGGTGGCTCTGGGGTAGTAATAGTAGTAGTAAGGGTAGCTTATAGAGCGCTTGGTTACGCCGAGGCGTGTCCCCGCGCTACCACTGAGGAACTCTGAGCGGGGTGGGAGACCAGTGATCAGTTATCTGGAGAACAGGTGTGTTTTAAGATTCTTGCGGAAGCTGGATTCGGATGGATCCAGACGTAGATGGAGAGGGAGAGAGTTCCACCCCAGGGGTGTTTTCTCCTCCTGGGATTGGAGAATATTAATGGGTTTAGTTGGTGTGGTGAGCATACTACTGACGTTTTGCCTCTGTGTATATTGTCTTCCCCCATGTTGCTCAATGTGTGCTACAAATTTGCGACAACAAAAGAAGATGTCAGGCCAATATACTGCCTCTATCATTACTGAACTTCCTGATACACATTGGATGATGCTTATTGCAGATGATGTTTTTGAATAAATATGATGTCCTGCCCTTAGAATGGTTGTGAAGGCGCTACCTTTTGGCAAATAAATGAGTGGCTGCAGTTAGCCAATGATGCTAAAAGGAGGGTCTGATAGAATTCATTTTTCAATGCCTCACTTATCCCTATTTCTATATGCGAGTTAGCATCATGTGACTAACTGATAAATGCGTATATATGCACGTGTTCGCATTACTCTTGCTTGTGACATTATTATTCAATTATATATGTGATGATATTAGTTCCTTAGCTTAGCCCGTGTGCCTCCATTTTGTATATCTCCCTGAGCTTGCGAGTCGCACTCGCTCATTTGCCCCTCCCGTAGGAATAGAGAATTTCACTAAGACAGCAGTTTTCGTTTCTCAGCTAACGGTGGCCGAAACTAACAAGTCTCTTTATCAGTAATGTTCTCATGCCCCAGAGACGCTGAAGCCTAGCTCCGCGGCCTTGAGTAAAGATAGCGATGTATCCCTTGCAGGTGCAGATGCCTACTGTATGAGGACATTGTTCCTCTGTCTGGGTTTCAGTAATTTTCCAGAAGGGGCGTACCCTAATGTACTGTGTTGCATTATAATGTACTGCTATGATGAAGAGAGTCAGTCCTCTCGTTCGCACTCCTAGGAGTGAGGTCGGACAGGGCCCTCTCATATGAGTGTGTTTGGCCTAATAAAGACTATTGTTTATTCCTCTCCACTGTCCGGCTGACTTCTTGCAGAGCTACTATAGGTGAGTGCGGTAAGTCACTCGGGTGGATTTGAGCCACGCTTATCATCAACATACTAATACTGCATGTGTGCTATAAAAAAGGATGTGATTTACTCAAAAAACCATTTGGATTAGGCTGTTGGGTTCTCACCAGTTTGAGAGAATCTTATATTTCTGACAACTCATTTCAGTACAATTCAAATTATTTTAACCCATTGAGATAATACTGTCATTTCTGAACTGCAATTCTATTTTGCGACTTGTTTGGCTTTCACATTCAAATGTGGCAAAGTTAGAAAACAAGCCCCCTACTGAACCCACTGGCAGTCATTAGAAAGGTAGAACAGAAGCAGACTGGTGTAAGAAGCATACGGATCCCTGCCTTTACCTGTCCTCCACTTCTATCCATAACCGTGGCAACAGGAGCAGTTGGAACATATTTAAGTCAACAGCGAGTGCTGCAGTCTGTGGGATTTCACACAGTGCAGATTAGAGCACAAATGCTTCAAAGAAGACTTATGTACCTTACATTAAAGACTGTATATCTGCTGTGATGCCTTAATTAAGATTCCAAAAAATCTAGTCACCGAAGGACATGCTTACAGCTAGTCTGCATTGTTGCAGTGGCGCTTGGCATCGTATCCATAAATGTGATAGAGTACATTGCCTCTGCAAGCAAAGTCTGGAATAAATGAGGTGTCCTTTATTTTACTGTAGTGGTAGCAGAAGGCAATGCCTAAATATCTGTCTCAATCCCTGGAGCTGTATCAGCCCAGCAGGTCTCTCCGCTCAAGCAACCAAGCCCTTCTAAAACCCCCTGCCACAAAGAAATCTAGACAAGGAGACCGGGCTTTCTCCTCAGTTGGACCTGCCTTATGGAACAAACTTCCCACCGATGTAAGAACGACCACCAACCACTTGTCCTTCAGAAAGACATTAAAGACCCTTCTCTATCAAGAAGCATTTCTGCCTATTTAACTTCTTATGATGCACTATCTGATGATTCTATAGCTGGCAAAGCGCGGAGATACCCTTACGGGATTGATTCCTGCGCTATAGAAGAAATTAAAATAAAAAATAAATAAATAATCGATAATAAGAAAGCAGGATGTACTTAAAAAATATGATTGAACAGGCACATTCTTAATGTGCCTGGTTTCTTTAGATTTTAGGATATTTATTTTAATACTATGTACTTTACTGAATGGTAATTTTGTCTTTGAATATTTTTGTGTGTTTTGCAAAGTCCTTCTAGTGGGCCCTGTGCACCCCCATTTGTTTGCTGGCTGGTACTGATGGTAACTGACTTTGTCACTGGGCTCATTCTAACCAGGTCCAGGGCCAGTGAAAACACACAAATGCATTAGGTTACACTTACCATTGGCAAGACCTATCCTATAAATTCCTAGAAGATAATAGGTCAGGGGGATTAAAACTACCTTTATGTCCTTAGTATCTAATAGGGCATGGCAGTTTAGATGCCAACAGCTTTTTCTGCACTTTAATGTACTGCTGAATGCCCAAGGTTATTTTAAATGCAGCCCTGCCTTGCAGCACTGTTTGGACAAGTAAATTAACTGCAACCTCGACTTTTTTGGTAGGGGCACTTAAAAAGTTATAATCTACAATATGTTTGCGAGTTTAGTACTCTCTATGGTCTCCCCTAGGTATCCCAGGGATGAAAGTCCTGTAATTATGAGCAGGGTCCTTATAAAATATGTTTTATATGCCCTGTGGATAGAGAAATTACACATTTCACGTCCCCCATTGTAGTAAAATGCCTCTCAAAGTCTACTTTGGTGCTATACATATTGTGGATTGAGGATCTACATTATTGTTTGCACATTTAGGACCCAAAGGTATCCCCTTGGTATCCTATGGGGGGGTCATGTAACTGTAAGCAGAGCCCTTATAAAAGATGTTTTATGTACCCTGGTGATGGAGAAATTGCACATTTAAGTTTCCCCATTGTAGATACCTAATCCATAGGATAGCACTGCAATAATTTATGAACTCATAGAGATTGCTAGAAATTGATTAAAATATCATTCAAAGACTTAGGAGAATGGTATTGGTAAATTCAACAATATGCCATTGTTGAATTTATCCTAAAATCTACAGAAAAGATGTTGTAAGACGTTCTTGTTTGTAAGCCAAAATCCAGCCTTCCTTCAGGCTTCCCTTATTGGTCAGAGTTAACAGCATTAGCCAGGCTGCTTTTATGAAGTGATAAGTGGCTCACCCGGGGAGAAGCTATCTGCGGAAGAGGGTTCTGCTGCAGAGCAATGCCTGATCATTGGGGAGGGGTCGTAAAGCATGAAGCTTCGAAGCAGGATTAGGACAGTCAGGAAATGCCAGGGCTATCTACCCCATCCCCCTCACCCTGCCAGATGGGGGCTTTAAGAAGGAATCTGCAGATGTTAGGGGGTGACAGCTAAGGAAATGAGCCATACTGAGAGTTGTTTAATTAGCTCTTCATGCTTTGCTGAGATTTTAGCCATATTGAATTTTAGAGGAATAGTGCTTTCTGGGAGACGTTTATGCCACACTTTGCAGAAAGTGGTCATGCTCTGGGGTGTTTCCCTGCACCCCATTGGACAGGGGTGCTTTCATGCTTGATTCCAGAGAACACTGAATACATATGTGAGGTGCAGAGCCTCTCAAATCTTCTGCTTGAAACTAAGAGAAGAAGAAGGATTGCCATGGTGGAAACATAATGTGCACCACCAGGCCCTGCATTCTGACTGACTGCGCCTGCTGCACTATCTGGTACAGCCCTGTGGATGTACCTTGCTTCGAAAGGATTAAAGACTAGACTCCCTGCAAACTCCAGCTTAACAGAGCTCACCTGCATCACCACTACCAAGAGTCCACTGTCTAGATTGTGTCTAGTGGACTTTTAAGTTTTTTTTTTCCAGATGCATTGTAGGAATCATGGTCCCAACCTTTCAAGGACCATCTTGGAGGTTCAGGACCCTTGGATTGTGTTTTGTACACTTTAGACCCTCAAGAGGAACTTCAGGAAGAAGTTCCAGAAGTTTGGAGAAACTTTGGAAAAAAGCTCCATAAGGTGACCGACTCAACCGCGAGGACCAAGTCGGCCACCTTTAACTGAGGCCTGGCCCAGATTCCAGGTTCGTTCTGCTGAAGAGCTCCAGAGGCACGATTTCCAGAGTTTGACCAGGAGCTCCCTGAGGGTCAAGCATGTGAGCACTCACCAAATATGGCCCGGTGAAGAGCATTGAGGGACCCTAGCAGAAAAAGGTTTTAAAACGTTTCTAAGTCCGAAAGTCAAATTTTGACCAGGGCCTCCCACTCAGTGTATCTGCACAGGGCTCCACTGGGGTCTGCTTGAAAGTTTGACGTTGTCACAGTCGTCCTAGAGTGGTGCTATAGTTTTCTAAGTGCTTGAAAGTGTTTAATCATTGAAAATCCATATCTCCAGTTCCCTACATTGGATTATTGTCGTTTTGGTGAATTGGATTATTGTCGTTTTGGTGTCATTTTAAAGATACAAATATTTCCCATTTTGAATAAATTAGTGAGGGTTTTTTTATTGTGTTTTGTGTCTTAATTATTTACTGAATTGATGTTTTGAAATGCTTTACAAACCTGCTTGTTCGTAGCCAAGCTATCAAGGAATGAGCATGCGTATAATTTATTGAGACCTATACTGAGCCCTTAACCGTGTTAGAGTCCTTATTGCCAGTGCTAGATGCATATTTACCATTACTAATAACCCACTTTCCAATGGTGTGTTGTTTTCAAACTGAAAAATCATGTTTTCTGTCTGAAACATCACTGAAGCACATTAACAAGCAAAATGCCTGGATAAGTCACTCACACCTATACGGGGAGAGCATGAAATCCTCTGCTCTTTCCAAACCGTTTCACGATCATTTATGCTAGAACTTAGTCCTGTTTTTGCATTGTATTACTTGCATAATAAGGGGAAAAATACTTTAAGTACTAGAATATTGAGAAAGACGATGGGTTGAGAAGAGCAAGTCATTCCTGACTTGGCCATCTTGAGACCTCACTGACATTACCATGTTCTAATCTTTCACTCTGTGACTTCTATGACCCCTGCTTTACATCACGCTGTACCAAAATGTACAGAGTTTTCCTGAACTGCACATCACCCATTGCTATCAATACAATTCCATTCAATTCAGTAAGCTTTATTCAATTATTGTAAAACAATCATAAAAGCACATAAAAACATTAAAACATATACAGTTCATTACAATCAATTGGCAACAGACATGTCATTAAAATAATGTTAGAATAACATACTCTTCCTAGCAGCAATCGATCTTAGGATATAGGTTGCCGTAAAAAAACAAATATCTGGCTCATGTAATAAAAACAACAGACTCATAGCAGCATTCACAATTAAAGTGCTGTGCTTTTTGAACAGAGGTTTAAGGAAAGCTATACGGAGGTGCAAATATAAATCACATATTAAGAGAAAGTGCAAAGTGCTCTGTTTTGTGATACCGTCACATGGACATGGGGCAGCAGGATACTTTTTGATACATGGGAATGCAACCAGATGATGAACACTATCTAGTCTCATTATCGTGAGAACAAATCTGGTTACCGTACTTAGGTATTGTTGGAAGCCCTCAGTATCCACATATGATGTATAAAACTTGTAAGTAGTTAACTGCCCAATTAGATTTTGGCACTCATGAGCTTTCTTCCTCAAAAAAATATGTTTTATTTCCTTTTTGGGGATAACAGTTGCACTGCTGGGGTTTTCCATTATGTTTATATTAAATATGTCCTTAAATGTTGACACTATATATTTGAGCCATGGGATCTTTAAACAATTGTCTAGGCGAAGGCAATCATTGATAATACTTCTATTAAAGATAGTTTCTTCCTTCAGCCAAATAGATCTCCATACCAAGCCCAATTAAATCCGTCAGATGTTCCAGCCCCACTTCATTATGTGTTAGCTCGGAGGAGGCTGACATGGGTAAACAGAGTAATTTCTTGAGAAACGTATTTTCCTCCTATTGTAAATCTACATGACGGTAGTGGCCCTAGACGCCTGCTCCATATAATGCTATCGAAGTGCATCTAGATTGGTAAATGTGCACCATATCGCAAATTTGGCAGTCCCCAAGTTTAACAGCAAATTTGAGAACTCCGTAGGCACTTTTATCCAATTTGGCCCTAACATTCATTACCTCCTGTGTCCACATCCCATTACTAGTAAAAATAATACCCAGATAGCAGAACTTCTCAACCGTTAGAATTTTTTGTCGGTCTACATAAAAGGGTTTTGATTTTCCCGAGCTCGGGCCACAGATCAGGGCATTTGTTTTAGTTTTGTTAATCTGTAACTTTCTGCCCTTAATGAAGTCTGTGAACTTATTGATTAACCTTTGTAGGCCTAAGGGTGTCCTTGAGAGGAGTACCGCGTCATCTGCTTATAGCAGCACCGGTACTTCCTGGCCCTCCACCTGGGGTGCATCGGCCTTTATCGTTTTAAGTTCAGCATCAATTGCATTAATAAAAAGAGTAAAAAGGAGTGGCGCAAGGACACAAACTTGCCTAATACCTAAATTGACCTTAAATTTAGAGGTACATTCACCCGCTTGGCCATAGCGCACACATGTAGATAATTTAGTGTAAAGCCTCGCAAGGAAATAAATAATTGACTCTGAGGCACCAAGATCCAGTAGAATCGGCCATAACAGGGCGTGGTCTACTAGGCCAAATGCACTACTTAGATCTGCAAAGCAGAGGAAAAGAGACCTTTGCTTTGCACGCGTGTATTTCCCTATCAAAAGGTCGAAATGAATGCATTGTTCCAAGGTTTCCCGCCCTTTCCTAAACCCATATTGGGACTGAGCAAAAATCCCATTATCCTCAGCCCATTCTTCTAGCCTAACTAACAAGACCCTGCTCATAATCTTGACAGATGAGTCCAGGAGAGAAATTGGTCGATAATTTTGGGCTTCGGATCGATTTCCTTTCTTAAATATGGGAATGATTATGGATTCACCCCATGTAGATGGATCACTTTCCATTACCGCAGCATTAAATACTCTGATCAAAATAGGGCCCCAAAGTGCCGGTATGGCTTTGTACACATCTACTGGTACACCGTCTGGGCCAGGTGCTTTCCCGCCCTTGCTCTTACTAATGCCTTGTTCAACCTCTGCGAGTGTAATATTAAGAGGAAGAATTGGCCAAGTATCTGAATCCCTGGAGGCTATTGGTACCACATCTTCTGGGTCAAAAATACCAGTAAAATGTACGACCCATGCTTCGCTACTAACATTGGATGTTAAATCAGGGGCGTCCTCATTTCTTAAACAAGCATTTGCAATGCAATAGGTCTCGCATTTGCAAGAGTTGGAGCTATTGGCATTGTAAATGACAATGCCTTTTATTCTTTTGTTTTGAAAACCTACAAGCCATGCATAAACATGCACTTTGTACGTATAGTCCTTACTTACGAGAAGCAAGGCTGTCAGTAAAAGAGACTGCCAGCTTTGCTTCTCATAAGCAAGGACTACAATTACAAAGTGCTTATTTACGCACAGCTTGCAGGTTTTCAATCGCTTTTAATAAAAGGCATTGCCATTTACAAAGCCAATAGCTCAAACTCTCGCAAATGCAAGACCTATTGCATTGCAAATGCTTGTTTTAATGAACTGTGCAACTACAGATTTGACTCTAGTGAGTCCCTGCCTGTGGCGGCGCAGAGTACTGTGAGCCACAGCATCCCAATGCTAGCCGTGCCAGGAGAAGGCCAGATTCCGACAGAGACGGGTATCCCTGAGACAACATAGAAGGAACAGTTCCACAGTGTCAGGAAGCCACCTGAGCCCTGTGAGCCACGGATTTCTCAAGTCACCAGAGCCTGTGGCCGGGCAGAGAAAAGCAGTGAGCCATGGTGGCACAGAGCTACCTTAGACCGTGGCAGGGCATCCTTTTAAGATGAAGTTTCGTGCAGCTCTGTCTTAAATGCACCAAAATGATTACAAGCACAAAATTGTTTTTTTCCCCAAGGACTTGCGAGTCTAATAGGCACCAGAGAGGCACCAGTGCCACCGCATTCACACTTATAAACATTTGCATAGCTCCTACGCGGTTGTCTCTTGAGAGGCGCTGTATCCACTGTGCGTTTTCCTGCAGACCCCGGCCAGTATGCACTAGCTGTAGTGCAGTGTGAGGGCAGCAGCAGCCCAGACCCCTCTGCGGAGGACGCCCCCTGACCAGCTGTGCAGGGCTAACAGAATGCAGGTGGGATATTAAGCCGGCCTTTGATTAGTAATTACAGTTATATGGGAATTCCAGCATATGACATGATAATCCACATTTGTAAAGCGGCACAATCACCCGTAAGAGTCTCTAGGCGCTGGAAGCCGTCGGGAAGATTAAGCAAGCTATTGCCCAGAGTCATGATGGTAATTTGGAAACGTTACTATTGATGCCAAGCCCCTCCAGTGATCAGCCCAGCCCGCTTTGAGAAGGTTGCAAAAGTCCCTCTGAAGCCCCCTCAAAAGGATTCCTCAGATCTTGCGGTTGTCGAAGTGCACATAAATCTTAAAGGCGCTGCTTCTGAGCGCTCCATAAAATCATAGCTCCCCGCCCCTTCCTCCGGGAGAGCCCCCTCTCCTGACCATTCACCCACTCCCCACCTCGTGTTCATTTCTAGGCAGATGCATTCAGGGGCCGGCAGGGCTCAATGGGGCTGTGTGGCAGCCGCCCCTAATTGGCGTTAAAGCACTCAGTACTTGGGAGCATATGCGGGGAGGGGGCTCCCAAGTCCCATCGAGCAGCGCACCCACCCGCCGGACCCTCAACCCGGAGGGGAAAGGCAGAGCAGAATCTGAAAGTGTCAGGGTGTGAGGGAGCGGGAACTGGTACGGACCGAGGGACATTACCCCTTGCATTCTGCAGGTGTGGGAGCAGGAAGGGGGTTAATGGAGACCTGCCTTCTACAGGCAGAGAAATCTCGCTATAAGCCCCACAGGCCAGGCCAAGAGGAAGGGGCAGTGGCTCTGCACTCTGCAGTACAAATAGGAATGGGTGGATGCGCACCCCATGGGGGTCCTCGATGGAGGGACAGTGGTTTGGCTCCCCTCAGGCAAAGAGCCCGGAGGGGATCTTGGAGAGCTGCACTGTACAGGCAGGGCCTAGAATAAGGGATGCGGGCATCGGACTGAGCGCCACACAGGAAAAGCCCCAGAGAGGGTGCTTTGAGGCTTTGCGCCCGCATGCAGGGGCCCAATGGGGTGTGAGGGGGCTCCATACCTCAGAGAAGAGGTCTGCTTGAATCTCACAGGAAGGGCCATGAGAGGCTGGGGGAGAGTCCCAGAGGATAAAGGCGGTGGTCTCACACGGCATAAAGAGGCCACTAAACAGGGTGCATCCAGCTCAGAGAGCCTGTAGTGAAGTCTGCCCAACAGGTGGATCCAAGGAAGACAGGATCTCGCACAGCTGAGGCAATCTTTTTTCCTCCTAAAACAGTTTATAAATGGTAACGTATGTCTAAGGCTATAAGAGTAAATAAATTTGCCATTCAGGTCAGAGTGAGCGTTGGAACTTCAGACTGAGGTGAGCTGGGGCAGAGCAGAAAGTGTGTCTCTCTCTCGAAGAAACCTAGGTTGGGATCCCGGCTCCCCACTTCATCAGCTTGTGTGATTCTTGGCCTATCGCGCCTCCTTGTATACAGCAACATTTGCAGCTCTTTAAAATGTAAATATTCTTATCTAGCTAATTGAAAGCTTAGAGCGCATCAAACAAAGTTGGTAGACACTACTGAGAAACGCTGCAAGCAAATGCCGACCACAACAAGCAACGTACCTTTCTTGGATTGAGTGTTTCCGGTCCCTCTGCACGGGCGAGACACAGGAAGCCAGGCTGGACTGCCCGGGACTGCCTGTTTGAGTGTGGGGCCACCAGCACAGACAGGAAATGAAGTCCGGGTGTGCAACAATGATTGGCTGTTGCCAGTTAATCAATGTGAAGGTGTGTTTCACAACATTGAAAAAGTCGTGGTATGACTGAGGGATGACAAATGAGAAGAAGGGATGATGGATTAGGATAGGAATGAAAAGTAGGGATGATGGATGAGATACAGGGATGAGAAATATGGATGATGAATGAGTAGTGGGGGTGATGAATGAAAAGTAAGGCTGATGGATGAGAAATAAGGATGATGGATGAGAAGTAGGGATGATAAATGAGAAGTAAGGATGATGAATCAAAAGAAGGAATTTTTGAGGAGAAGTAGGGATGATGGAAGAGAAGTTGAGGGATGAGAAATAGGGAAGAGAAGCTGGAATGATGGATGAGAAGTAACGATAATGGATGAGAAGTAGGAATGTTGTAGTAGAATAGGGATGATAACCAGGGATAAGAAGTAGGGATGATTGAAGAGAAGTAGGCATGCGAAGTGGAATGATGATGAGAAGCGGGGATGATGGAACCGAATTAGTGATGATTCAAGAGCAGTGGGGAGGATTGATAAGAAGTAGGGATAATGAATAAAAAGTAGGGATGATAGATGAGAACTAGGAATGAGAAGTAGGGATTATGAATGGAAAGTAAGGATGAGGAGCAGGCATAACAGATGAGAAGTAGAGATGATGAAAGAGAAGTAGCGATGATGGATGAGAAATAGGGATGAGAAGTATGTATGCGGAGTGTCCTAAAATGGATGATTCCATTTGTCTGGGTCCATACTTGCAGAATGCTAGTTTATCTGTGTGAACTGGTTTCTCTAGGTGTGATCATCTGTGTGTTTGTCTCTGTGCTCGTGTATAACTTATCTCTGCTTGCATTCACAGTACAAAACCAATCCTACACCTCTTTTAATGCCTGTTTGTAATCTTTACAGCAAGCACGCTGGTCTGACTTAATTACTAGATGTTACAAATGTAGTACATTTGAATGCTTAACACACAGTTATACGCTCTACTTTCAATATAGTCTAAAAGATACATATGCTAGTTATTATAGTTTAGTGATATTACTTCCACCACTATTTGCGCTCATTCTGCAAACACAAGTGATGATGGCTAGAGGAAAGAAACTGTTATTGACAGATAATGATCCTTCTTCCTTCCCATATGATTAGCGAAATTCTGCCTTTGCTTGACCTTTCATTCTCTTTTGGGGATGAAAACATTGCGAATACAACAGACAAACCTTGCTTCCCTATTTTATTGACTGCTAAGCGAATCTATCTACGTGTATCCAGAAATCAATTTGTATAGCAAGTCTCCAGGTCTAAGACTTATAATTAAATCTGTTGCAAATATATCTGTTTGTAATCTGCTAATTTCATGTTTGTAACATCATAGAATATCCTTCTAGTTTCATGTTACAGCTGAAGAGAAGTTCCATAACTAGCTTCCTGCCATGGTGAGATATCTCAGTGGTTTATGGGTTTCTTATAGAGACTCTTTTATCAAATTCGCGTCACAGGTTTAAAACCTTTTAAAATTGCTCAATGAGTTTATATGCCCACTGCAGACGTATGTACGCATCCAATAAGACATACTTTTAAATCCTGGGTACTTTTGAGCCAACATTAATACCTATTCTTGAGTGCAGGTGACTCTGGTTTGTGCGCATTACAAATGGTTATTATTAGTATATTTAAACACACAAGCCTGCCCAGCTCTTAATGTCTACACTACATTACATGTAATGGCATTCAATAGATGTTATTTCCCCTGCTCTTGTAAACAGGGGGTACAACAAATCTTTCAGGGACTTCTGCTATTTGTACTTCTGGTGTCCTCACCCATATTTACTTCACCATTCTTTTGTAAAGCCCTCAATTTGGGTTTGGTGGCTGCCACATTTCGGGGTGGCAGAGCAGTGGAATATTTTCTGAAAGTGCCGTAATGTCATGGCAGGCCACTCAGGCAAGATTTTTGATGAAAAAAAATAATTGTCATGTTTCTGATGCGATAGGAGTGCTCTGCCAGAGAACCTTTTTGTGTTCATCAATGTGTGACCCCCATGCCTTGCATAAAAGGTGATATATAGGAATCTTGGCAGGTTGTTTTTCAAAGGCGGAGCTGGCTCAAGGCTCAGCTTTTTCAAGCTAACTGGTTTCTCAAATTCTAAAGTTAGTCTGTAGCAGGCAACTATGCCACAGAAGATCATGTAGAGGATAAATAAAATTGAAGTCAGAAACAATTAAGGGACTAGGACAAAGATATCAGGGAGTAAATTAGAATTGGGTGATTCAAACTCACACCTCCTAGTAATTAAATAAAAAAGACATATGATGGACAGTTGTAGTGTAAATAATTTGTATATATTTTTGTAGACAGCAGAAAACAGCATTACCACATGTATGAGCTAAATACATTAGTAGTTAGCAGCACATGTGCAAATAGGATAAAGATAAGAAATGACTTAAGAAGTGTCTATATGTCTCTTATTATGAGATATAAAGGGGAAAATGCAAGCATATGGCCTTTTATGTGAGACTCACTGTCATTAACCCTTTCGCTGCTGATGACGAGCTCAGCTCGTCATCACCCACGGGTGTCGTGTGCTGATGACGAGCTGAGCTCGTCATAGTCCCAGCAAAAGTGCAAAATCCAGCATACGGGAAAAATCATGGCAGCAGCCATGTGGTTAAGTAGAGCGGCACTCAATTGATAGCCTAGTACACAATATGCATAGATAGAAATTGTTTTTTGAAGAAATGATCAAATTGTTTTTGTTGCTATTTGAAATTATTGTGATAAATTTGGAAAAGAGAAAATAAATACTTCCAAATATGAATTTAAACTAGGGCATATTTGGTATATCTGTGTATAGTTGTACTTTTAAAATGTTAAAAATATTTTGAAAACAAAGGAATATGGGATTATTATTTTTTTACAAAACTAAAGCATTTCTTTGTCATTGGTCAGTTTGTTGTGGTAGCTGGACTTTATCTTGCAGGGGGCATGGACTGTCTGGAATTCCTATATATTCTCTGTTGGTTTCTAGAAGCTTGAGGCTTTGACAATATTAAGAATTTTTGTGATCACTCCAATTTTGTGCTGACTGGTATTGCTGGTTTGTGAACTCTGCAAAACTTGAAACACTGCAATCTATACACTGTTTGTGCTCTTGTACTTACAAATATAATAAAATTGGCTAATCCCCAGTTGGCATATTTAACTTTCCAGAAAGGTCATAGTATACGATGCAGAAATGTTTTAAAATGTAAATACCACTTGTGGACTGCTGCTCCTGCTGTGCTACCTACTAGTCTGAGAAAGAAAATATTTGCATGAGGCATACATGTGTACCCTGGCTACTGCAACTCTGAAACTTGTTGGCGGCAAATAAGTCAAAATACCCATTTTGACAGGAAGGAATAATTTTTTTCAATATTAAAAGTAAGTTGGCCTTGTAGCCCACAAGCTTGGTTATTTATTATCTAAAAGTGTAATATGTCAGAATTTTATGTTTGCATGTTCCTACATTGACTAGCCCCAAAAGCTATTTTCACACTAAGCTGGTCCTATCTTTGCTAACTTTGGTTTGAGATAAGCTACAGAAGTGACACAACCACTTTTTAAATATTTAATAAAAATCCAATACAATGGTGAAGTTGGATTTTTTATAAACAGGAAATGTACATTTTAAAGAACCAGACTTTGCCTGCCTGAAGCTCCAGTGGCCTAATTACCATTAGTCTGCCAGCAGCTGCCCCTGTCAGTTTTGGCTTCTTAATGAGGGGTGAAAACTGCTTCCAGTGCAGATACAATGCCTAAGGCCTTTTGTTAGGAAGACCTGGGTGTAAGTTTTGTGACTCCGCTGAGATCAGGAAGGGCAGTTGCCGAAAGTTCTGGAAATTCATTACCTCAAAAGAGACCAGGATGAGGCTTGCTCATTCATATCTAAGTGTATATGGAGACCTGGGGAAATTAAACCCTTTCTTCCCAGGGCCAGCAGAAATCAGCTTGGGATGGGGATCTGGTCCCAGTAATAGTTTAGTGTGATTAAGGAGGAGGGGACTGCTCAATTCCCTAGATACATCTCTGGCTCAGACACTAGCCGTGCTCGAGGCCAGAAGGGTTGTGCCATGGTGGATTTAACTCAGAATAGTGGACTCTGGGATAGTTTTCAGTAAAACAAACATGATGTGCTGCAAAGTTTGTCCTTGGAAACTTTTTGAAACTTTTTTCTTATTAGTTAGGTTTTACCCCCATCCACTGGCTAGTGAATCCTAAAAAAGTGGCACCTCAACCCCAGCTAAACACAACACTTTCTGGACTGGTAGAAGAAAAGTGAAGGACTGGACGAGTTCTCTGTGATTGTGTGGAGACAGGAGGAACTGGACCTGTTCCTACTTGTACCCAGGACTGAGAAGTGGACTACGTGGGTCAGTTGGCTAACTTGCTGTGTGGCTACAGGGACCAAAAATATGCAAGTGGCCCTTTTCCTAGAGTGATCAGCTGACTAGAGGCAACTGGACCTTGCCAGTGGCCTCTGCTAGAGTGAGTCCTGGCCTCTACGTGCTATCTCTGCGGTCCTGGGAGCCTTCAGAGAGACCAAGAGGAACCTCTTCAGAAATTCTGAAAGGTTGGAACCTAGAAATTCTTTGTAGCTTCAGCGCAACCTTAAGGCAAAAGTTTGAGATGTTTTTGTCAGATACAGCTTCCTGGCTTGCTCTGCTGGAGGATTTGAGCGAGTTAAGCATGTTTTAGATAACTGCGGAAACTTTTATTTAGACTTTCTAACCCTTCCTCTGTGTTTCAGGCATGCAGGTTCGTGAGTGTGACTCAAACCTTGGTAAAACAAATACAATTCTACATTTCTGAAGGTTCTCCTGGACCCTTGATACCATATGTGATTGGCAAAGAGCCACACTGCAAGAAAAACGGCAACCATTGATCGATACTAGGCAGCGGAAATTGTATGAAGCTCTTGTAATTCAGATTCGATATCACAGAAAAACAAGATCATGAGTTGAATTGGGTGTGCTAATGTTTATTCTGCTGGAACAGGTTTGAGACACCTCTTTTGCTGAGTAAAATGTTACTATGTTCCATGATTTTGTTTTGATTTTACATGTAGTTCTGAAGAGCAAATTGAGAAAGAATAATGAAGTACGTGCCATACACTGCTTGAAAAATCTGGATATGAATATCTTTTTTTGCAACTTTGTGACAACAAAAGTTAAGCATTTCACTCCCTTGAATCAAGAACAAACTACCTCTATCCATGAGGGTCAGTTTCATGATAGGATAGCCACTATGTATGATTTTCAGGATAAGCTCTCCATTTAGATTGAATATGATTAAATTAATCTCAAATGAACACCTTAAAAATAAGGGGCTCAATTTACAAATCCTTTTATATGAACAAGCATTACCTATTCTAAGTTTAGGTACGAATTTCACTTGACAACCAAGCCCCATTTACAAAGTATTTTCTTTGAGTAGTTTTCATATGTAAGATATAGTTGCTAATGTAAATAGTGAGTAAGCATGTTTTACTACTGCGCACTCCTGAGTGCAAAGCTTGGACTAAGCCATACTACTATAATCTGTGATTCATAATCAGATGTAACTCACACATAAGCCTTGAGTAAGGCACAACTACTAATAGAAAAGGCTTTCTAAATCAAGTCTGGGTTTTGGGATGTGGCTCACACCAAAGTCTGGAATAAGTGAGACCTTGTCATAGAAAAGGCTTTGTAAATCGGGTTCTGGCCTCCACGTGTTTATGTTGCACACAACAGACCTAAAGGTAGCTTTCTCTAAGAAATCAACTTTACGGTGCTGCTAGTCAACTCACTGTATGGTTTTGCGCCACGGTTTACCTAACCGTAAGGGATTTTAACCAATACATCCGCAAATAGGGCGAGCCTACGATTCCCCTTGTGTTCTCAAATGTTGTCGAAAACTGAAACAAAGACCGACCAAGCAATTTTAATGACTGTCCCTTCGAAATAAAACCCTGGACGATTACATTATTTTGCGGCACTCAGATTATCCTGGTCCGCTCATCTTTTATAATTGTGCACGCTAGTATCGTGCCAAAACGCTTCTTTCTGCCAGCTGTGCACTCACTCCCCTCACGCGCAGACAGCTTCGGTTTCGCAGCGCGCAGACAGCCAGGAATCCAAACCGAGGCTTGGGGGTGGGGGATTTATGCATACGCACGCGCTTAATCTCGATTGTAAATGGAGCGAGTTTATTCGCAGCTTCACAAAAATACAGGAGAGATGAAAGAAAAACATGATTACACGCAGTACTGTTTATACCACTTTGCATTGGCTAGAGTATGCGCATTAAACAGTGCCCCTTCTGGGTCTGAAAAATGCTTAGTTGGGTGGGTCAGGAAAAGTAGAAGTCTCTTTTTCCAGTTAACACCTTGAACAGCAGTGAGGTAATGTACTCCCGCTGCTCATGCCATGACGTTTCTCCTCCGCATTAAGGCATGCCCCCCTAATTTATCACCCTCCTATGATTTAAAACGGAATTCCTGCTTTTTCAACATCGTTTCAAGCGTGACCAGCTCTAAATGTTATTAAACTGACTTCTGTTCTGTTCTCTATATTGAACTGAAAATGTCCACGTTTATTTTGCATATATTTTGTATAGCTGTATTAACAGTTTCTGTTCTGCGTTCCGTTATAAATTATTGTAACACTGTTCGTTGTATATGCCTCTGCATTGTCTTTCTATATCTCCTAGGTAAAGTACTCTGCTGCTCAGGTTGGTCTGACTCATTCTGTATAAAACCACATCCCGTTGTAGTAATTCTGCAAAAATTGATCATTCAAATACTGTGCATTTTTTTGTATAGGGCTAGTTTTTACACACAATGATCACTTGAAGAGTTTAAAGTTAGAAATAATGTATTTTCAACTATTTTCTGCACAGTGTTATCCTTCTACGCTAGTTTAGCCGCATAATTTCCACTCGGGAGGAAAGTACCACTCCCAAATTTCGTGAGTGTAGGGTGCGAGCAGGGTAGTCTCATTATGGGAGCAAAGTGTAAACCAGACACAAAAACGGTTTGTATCCCAACTCCAGGCCACTAAGAAGGTCAAGAGGAATCATAATGCAACATCTTTACTCAACCCTTCGTTTTCTCTTGTCAGCTTTGCTGTACTCTGGTAATAAACTGGAATTTGACCCCGCACTGTAGTAATACATGTTTTGTTTTTATTTGGCTACTTTTATTGTCACACTCATGACATAACTTTATGTATGATTGAGAAAAAAACATGTTTGAAAATAACTACCCCAAAATGTGATATAAAAAGTACATAACACGAAAAATATAGTCCTATTTTGCCACCATGAGATTCTGGTAATGGGTAACCGTGTATTATTGTCCAAAATTGCAATTCAGGGACCAAAGACCACGCAATGGGTAAAGGATGTAACCAGAATTCCATGCTGGCATTATAGGACTATATTAAACATGTTTACTATTTTATCGTATTACATTTTGGGGTAGTTATCAGTTGTCAAGGTGAACTACAAAAGTCACTAAATAAAACCAAGCTGAAGGCTCCAGAAAATAATCATCTTCAGTCTTTACATTGAGCATGTAAAAGCAAACATAGGCAACATAGCAGGACAATCTCCCTACACTGGTTGCCACTGAATCTCGCTCTATCATTGAAATGGCCCGCATTATGCACACAGCCATCCATCATGACACACCACTTTTTATTCAACAAGCTTTTACTCTCAGTAGGATCTTGTGCAGTAAAAAGCAAGGGACATCTATAACTGGAAATAAGTTTCTGTAGACAACCAACTCACAAACTACCTTTGTGCCTAAACCCCATGGATCTAGAAGCTTCTAACCATTAAGTTCAATCTGGTCCCTGTGAATAGAACTGATGCCCTCTAAAGAACTATTGTTCATGAATGAATAATGACCCTGGTCCTCTGTGTAGCTTTACGGACTCCATGGCATGCCGGCTGCCCTCAGACTCTGAGAAGGGAGGACAGGCTGACTTTGTAGTAGTCTCCGCTGAACACTTTGGGAATCTGGGCTCTTCCCACTGGTACTTACACCACCCCCTTCATTGATGTCTTCTGCTTATCCCGACAACAGCAGACAGACCACCCTGAACCTCATGTACAGACCTAATTGTTAAAGGTCCTCATCGACCACCTTAGGGGGCACTTAGTGTATCCATTGGCTCCCGATTTTATCCCCCCAGCTAAGGCATGACATATGAGACCCAGCACTCATCAAAAACAAAAATCCAGAAAAGATTCACCCTTCAGTTTACTACTAGTACTACATACTACACACAAGATGGAGGAGGCAATATCACTGTCACATATACAACAATGGTTGTTTGAGTTGTCACTCAGGCCCTTACTGTGATAACATTACGGCTGGCAGCAATGTTGTCTTTACAGGATCTGCTGACATGACATTTAGCAAAGATCTTGGGCAGATTACAAAGTTCATGGTATAAAAGTCAATTCAAGACAATACTTACGTTGGTTGAGCAAAACACCTGGATCGTCAGTAGGGACACAGATACTATCGGCCACGCAGGAACTCAGATGGCTGCAATTGCAAAACGTGAAGAACTTAATACAAAGCCGCAATAGTCGGCGGGAATTTAGATTCAATGCTTAACAGAAACAAAGTCACAAAATAAACTGTCTTTGGCCACCAACAATCAAATTAAACAAATTATAGCTCACAAGACAGTGATGTTAAACCCTAATGAAACAGGAGTGGGGTGTGTGCTGCTAAACAGCTGTAGAGTAGGAGACACGTTTTCATTGCTAATTATTCTAGACCAGGATACGAGAAGGGGCTGCTAACCCTTGATAGCCCAATTAACATTTGTAATCAAAATCAGAGTATTGACCACTGGAAAAACGCTGACGGAAGCAAAAGGGCTCTTTAGAAGTTCATTAGTTATCAGTTGCATTTTTTGTCATCTCTATGGGTTTGACCTTTACAGCTGCATGAACACTGTTTTCAACTGTGCACAGGCCAGCAAAGCTGTGTGCAGGGACCTCAAGGAAATGTAGCTTTCGGAACGAAAACCCCACATTTATTTATTTATGGAAGGCAGAGCTTTTAGATCAATATATCTAGATACACCGTGGCCCAGAAACAAAGACCATCAGTAAGAAGGTACTAGGGACCTTATTACAAGTTTGGGGGTCCCATGGGCTGCAGTATTGGTGGTGGTGGTCCGAGCGCAGTGAGCTCGGTGGTCCGACTCCCGTATTACGAGTTGGACTAATCGGCTTTGCCAATACCACTGCTGGACCTCCGAGACCGCCAGGTTCTGGATCGGGGAAGGCAGCCGCCATAGGTAAGTACAGGGGAGCTGCACAGCCATGCGTATTGCAAGTTGCTTGTTCCAGGAGCGAACCACGAAGATGGTGGTGACAAAGGATTGGTGGTACATACTTACCCCCTTTTTTCCTAGCAGAGTCCAATGTGGATCCCTTTCTCCAGTTCCCCCTTCACAGCAGTATCTTCACCCCGAGGATTACGACCATGTGTGAGGCAATCTACAGATGAGTCTTTTTCGTATCATATACCCATTGCCAGGACTGCCCACATATGGACCAAACCCCAGTAATGGGTAGATGGTATTTTTCCGCAGATATCATGCATATGTGTGCATCCAACACATATGCAGTCGAAATGCACAGGCATCGATATATTTGCTAATAGTACTCACCACCTCTGTAAGATCCCTGCCTCCACACCGCATGCTCTGTGGTCAACTCATAATGCAGCAGTCTTTGTACTATCAGCATTGTGGGCTGCTGTTGGGGGTGGACACGGTCCTAAGGCAGATGGACCGCCAAACATGTAATAAGGCTCCAAGACACTACTGTAAAGGTGGGCATGAAAACAATGGTGAAATACTGTTGGAAATCCACCTTTAATATGTGGTTGCTCCAGGTTTTTTTTTACCATTTTCTTGACCTCTTAATTGCTTGACTCAGAACTCTTACCTCTACTAAACAGGGGTAACATGTCTGTGCTCCATCTTGTTTAAATAGCTTTATCCCTATTTCCTAATTCTGAATGAATGAATGAATGAATATTACTTTATTGTATAGTTAATAAAAATCATTAAAAAATATAGATATGACAATATACTAAAACACAGAAAATTAACACTGCTGTGTGAATGTTAAAAAAGTTATTAAAATGAGAATGTCTTTCAAGTTTAAAATAAACATGTTACTGATTCAAGTCTTTGCCCGTGTTCTTTGCTTTTTCTCAAAATTGTCAATGAATTTGACTGCCCTGCAGATGAGTTGTGGATCTACTGAGCATAAAATTTGTATGATCGCAGACCGGCAGGTGCGTATTCCATATTCCTTAAACTTGGTTTTTAACCAACTCTGACGTTCCTGGATCAGAGCCGGGCAAATACAAATCAGATGGATGAAGTCTTGTCTTCCTACACCACATAGACCGCATCCGTCACATTCTTGGGGCTTACACTTTGGTAAATCAGCATTTGTAGGGAAGCTACCCAGCCTTAAATTGAGGTGTTTACGTTTTATGAATGGCGAGAAAGCAAGGTCTAGGAAGGCTGCCGGTACTATTTTTTTATAAGATTGAATTGTCATCCAGGCATGGGTCCGATGACTGAAAGTTTATGTATCGTTGAGCAACGAACACCTGTTGGCAGCCTTCTTTACCAACTGTTTAAAGAAAAGTACTGGAAGCTTGGTTTCCCAGAGTGCAGCCAACTCGGTTGATTCCAGTGACAATTTAAGATACTTGGCGTAGTGGGAGTTGGGACTCTTGCTTATTGTTTCCCACATAGCACGATAGAACGCAATTTCTTGGTTCATCCAGACATCGTACCAACATTTTATAGTCTCATACTTTTTCAGCAGCATTTGGGATTACAAACCAAATTCAAGTCTTACTTGTGCGGGTGATGCATTGCTTGGTAACGCAAATACGTGTTTGTGGATTTTCATTTGAACTTTGTCCAGGAGTTGTGCACTCTTGCCATGATGTAATACACTCCCATAAGCTATTGTTGGGAGTAACTTAGCTTTCATTACTGTTAGCAGGGGGGAGACCAGGGGCCCCTTAAGTTTGGTCGCTAAGCTACTAAAAGCGTGCAATAGGACCGTGCCCTTCTTTTCCATGCTATTGTAATGGGTGGTGAAATTAAGGTGCTTGTCCAGTAGTATCCCGAGATACTTGTTACTTTCAACCGCTTCCAGTTTAACATTGTCTATTGTGAAGGTTAGTGGTACTTTGTGACATCTGGTTATAACCATGGTTTTTGTTTTTGTGCTGTTTATTTCTAGCAAGTTCTTTTTTGTATATTGTCAGGACCTTCTCTCTTTCCGGAAAGCCTTGAAGACCTGGCTCTTCAGACAAGCACTTCAATAACTCTCCACCCTTCATCCACGTTTATGCTACTGTTGATCGCAGCGCCAAGAAACCAATCGGTGACAGCGCGCTTAATAAACATTTTAATAACATAACATAACATAACATAACCGGTCAATTCCTGTAGTAGACGTTGCAAGCCTATTCTCGTCTGGCTTAGTAGGACCACATCGTCGGCATAGGAAAGGTGTGTTACACAAAGATTACTTAGCCGCGGCGAATGAGCATTGGCTTACTGTCAGGTCGGCCATGAATAAATTAAAGAGGTGGGGGGCCAACACACAGCCTTGCTTTAGTCCATCAAAGGTATTGATCTTCCGGGTTACCCGCTGTCCATTGTCGATCTTTACCTGCATCCAGGTGTTAGTGTACAGGTATTTCCAAATTCACTGCTTTAGTCCATCAAAGGTATTGATCTTCCGGGTTAACCGCTGTCCATTGTCGATCTTTACCTGCATCCAGGTGTTAGTGTACAGGTATTTCCTAATTCACTTATTTAATTTAACTTGTTTTTTCTAATGTTTTTTATTCATTTTCATAAGTTCAGTACACTTCATCAGAACTCCAGTGTGGCAGCTCCTATATAGCATAATAATTACAACAGTATATGGCATAGGATCATTTTCCCCAACCCCCCCCCACCTCCTGCTCATACTCTACAGCATGGGTACTCACAAACTTTCTCTTGGGCCAAATTTACAGTGTGGTTTGTGGCTGAGGGCCGCACAGGTAGGGGTGGGGTCAGTGGGGGAGGGGGCGGGGCTAGAACAAAAAAAAACTGTGAACATGAGGTTGAACACAGGCCCCTGCAGTGGATGCCTTCGTCTACTGAGCCACCAGATCCAGCATACACACATCTTTCTCTCTCTTTCTCTCTATTTCTCTGTCTGACTCCCTCTCTCTATCTCTCCCTCCCTCTCTCTCTCTGTCTCCCTCTGTCTCACTCACTCTGTCTCCCTCTCACTCTCTGTCTCCCCCTCTCTGTCTCCCTCCCTCTGTCTCCCTCTGTCTTTCTCCATCTGTTTCCCTCTGTCTGTCTACCTCCCTCTGTCTCCCTCTATCTGTCTCGCTCCCTCTGTCGCCCTTCCTCTGTCTCCCTCTTCCCTCTGTCTGTCTCCCTCCCTGTCTCACTCACTCTGTGTCTCCCTCTCTCTCTCTCTCTCTCTCTCCCTCCCTCTCTCTCGGTCTATCTCCCTCCCTCTGTCTCACTCTCTCTCCATCTGTCTCCCTCCCTCTGTCACCTTCCCTCTGTTGCCCTCCCTCTGTTGCCCTCCCTCTGTCGCCCTCCCTCTGTCGCCCTCCCCCTCTGCCTGTCTCCCTCTGTCTTTCTCCCTCCCTCTGTCTGTCTCCCTCTGTCTGTCACCCTCTGTCTGTTGCCCTCTGTCTCTCTCTCTCTGTCTCCATCCCTCCGTCCCTCTATCTCCGTCCCTCTGTCTCCGTCCCTCTGTCTCCCTCCCTCTGTCTCTCTCTCCCTCTGTCTCCCTCCCTCTGCTTCACTCCCTCTGACTCCCTCCCTCTGCCTCCCTCCCACTGTCTCCCTCCCACTGTCTCCCTCTGTCTGTCTCCCTCTGTCTGTCTCCCTCTCCCTCCCTCTGTCTCCCCCAGACTCCCTCCCTCCCTCTGTCTGTCTCCCTCCATCTGTCTCGCTCCCTCTGTCTGTCTCCCTCCATCTGTCGCCCTCCTCCCTCTGTCTGTCTCCCTCTGTCCCCCTATGTCTCGCCCTCTGTCTGTGTCCCTCTGTCTCCCTCCTCATCTCTCCCCTTCCCTCTGTATCCCTCCCTCTGTCTTCCTCCCTCTATGTCCCTTTGTTTGTCTCCCTCTGTCTGTCTCCCTCTGTCTGTCTCCCTCTGTCTGTCTCCCTCTGTCACCTCACCCCAGCTTACCCGGCACACACACAGCCGCATCTGAATACTTCACAGGTCTTTAAAAGACCATTTACCTGTTAATGAGGCTTTGCTGTGAATCGCCCGGCCCCCATAGAGCAGAGTGTCTCGGAGTCTGCACTGCTGCGGGGGTGTTTGCTGACACTCTTTTTTTTAACAATTCTCAGTGCCAGTGGCCTCTATAGTTATTCCCATCATTTCTTGATCTATTTCGCTGGGCAGCCTGACTACTGGAATAATCACTCCTCCACTTCATCATTACTTAGGTCACATCACAGTCTCACATAACTTTCCTTTCCCTATTTCCCTGGTTCCTCACCTGTGTCCTCTTTATTGCACTATTCAGTCTGCATCCATGGCCATGCAGCCAAGTTGTCCTCATTGACTTATTAAAGTTGCTTAAACATCTCTAGTATAAAATGTACCCAGGACCTGGAAGTTAATGCTTCCAGTGGACTGCAAGACAAAGGGCCTCATTACAATGTCCGTCAGAGTTGCCTCTGACCGACACCGTCGCGGATTTGGGATCTACCGGCCTCCGGGGTGGGCATGCTCCCTCCTGTACCCAGGGCAAAGAAGTCCATTCCAAGGGTCAGTTGGTTGACCTCCTTTATTGCTACAAGGAAACAAGTTGCAAGAGCCATTTTACCTGAAGTGCCCAGCTGACCAGTAGAAAATGGATGTGGACTGGACTTTGCCATTGCCCTCTATATCTGACACCTTGAAAGTCTCTAAGTACCTTTTCCTGTGGTCCTGGGGACCTTAGAGGTGTGCCTGTGTGGTTGTTTAGGCTCTGGAAGAAAATGTGGAAACTTTTGAAAACATTTCATCAAGAGCTTCAGTGGGACCTCCTGGCAAAATAATTCCCCGTCAGTTCCAAAGCATTTGATTGAATTTCATCTTCGTCCTTCGCAGAAACCTCTGCAACCCCCAAAAAGTTACTAAGTCTCATTCTGAGATGAGACTTAACCCCTTCCATGCTAATGACAAGGTCAACTCGTCATGGGTTTTACCTGGGCTGTGCTTATGACGAGTTGACCTTGTCATGATCCCTGACATTCTTCATTTTCCAGCGCACAGCGGCAAAACCCCTTAGCAGCCAAGGTGTTAAAGAAGTTTCAGCAAGCATTGTCCAAAGTTCCGGAGTGCCAGTGGGACCCATCTACTGCGGTATCCAGCCTTCGGTTCCACGATGATGGCTACATTTTCAGCGGCGTTATACACTGGGAAGATGTATCCTTTCAAAAAGTGACATAGTCCCATTCTTTTTTTGGATTTTGAAGAAATTTCAAAAATTTTCTTTAAGAAAGTGTCCTTGCTGAAGTGGGACATAAAACATTTTGGGCAGGCTACAGTGTACAAGGGAACCCGTAATAATGGCCAAGGACCGCGGGTAGTACTACTTATTTTTATTTTACAAAGGTCCTGGGCTTAAATAATATTTTGAGAAATGATTTTCACAGGCTTGAAATAAGGACTGTGTTTTTTCTTTCTTCAGTGTCCAGCCGGACCTAGAAGAGTTTATTTTGCACACATTTTTAAGTATAGACAGAGTAAAGTGAGACAAGTCACACATTAGTAACTGGGCACAAGCCTGTACCAAGTCAAAAAGGCAGACAATACATGGGGGAAAGGAGGTCCGGCTGGACACTGAAGAAAGAAAAAACACAGTCCTTATTTCAAGCCTGTGAAAATCATTTCTCTAAATATTATTTAAGACCAGGACCTTTGTAAAATAAAAATAAATAAAACATTTTGGCTTCCAGACTTTGACTGGGACACTTGGTGTATCTGACCCAGGCTCCATCACGCTTGGCCTCAAATTGCGCCTATGTCATGCATGGTCTACAGATTCCATAGACCATCATTGATGCTTAGTTCTTTTTGGCGCTATTTTTACTTAAAACTTTGATTTTTGTCATTTTGTTCTTATTTTCTTATTTTGTTTATTACATTTTCCTCTATTTTTATAATTTTGGTTGGGATTTGTATTGGTTGGTATTTTGATTTCCTTGCTAGTTTGCTACTACATAAATACTTTCCTAATTACCCTAACTGAAGCCTGTCAGCTCTGAGCCATAAACTTCATGGGGATTGACCTCAGACTAATTTAGTGACTTTGAGGGTTCTCCCTCACAAGTAATGTTATTATTTCTTGGGGTAATAGGCCCGAGAAAGAATTGTCAAGCATTTTGTGAAGAATTGCCAAGTATTTTGTGAAGAATTGTCAAGCATTTTGTGAAGTATTGGGTATCTCTCTGAGGATCACCTCTTCGGTTGAAAACCTTTTAAATAAAATCTACCAAAGTATAGAATTAGGTGAAAATAAAGATGTTTTGTTACTTTGTTGTGGTTTTAAAGCTTTGTCATAACAGGTTTAATGATTACTCTAATTCAGTGACTCTCAATTTCTAAATCAATCCACTTGCATGTATCAAACTTTAGTTGAAGTGAAGACTGTAAACTTTGATGAGCGTGTGCTATTTTTGTTGCGCTTACTTGGTAACATTTTTTGTTTCCCACAAACAAATCCACTAAGTGAGAGATTATTGCTGAACAACATAAATGTAGTATGTCATTGTTCCCAAATACGTGGGGTCCACTGAGCAATTTCTCTCTACAGGCCAGACATACCTTGCATGGTAGTGCTCGGCTGTGAACTCCTCCCGCCACCAATAGTCCTGCCTAGTAGTCCAGAGGCAAAAGGGCCACCATGTCAAGGATTTTCATCGGCAGAGCCAGCTGAGGCTCCACCGATGGAAATCTAGTTGTTACTCCACAGTGGCGTAACGAACCTTGAGGGCGCCCCCCTGCAGGGTATGTGAAGGGGCCCCCTCTGGTCTCAATCTAGAGCTCCCAGCAGAAGTGCGGTGCTGACGGGGCCCCTGGAGGGTGAGGTCCCACCTGCACCGCGGGGGCTACAGGGGCCTGTGTTACACCCCTGTTACCCCACCCTTAAATGTGGTGAGCAACTACGAGTTTGGGGAGACGGGTGCACGCCAAAGCTATCAGAGCACAGAGGTAAGCCTAATCTGCAAAACTCTAAATGAACCTCTTTGTGTACACCCCAGCCAAATCATGGCCATTAATATATTCTTATGGCCATCCTATTATTTGGTAGCAACGTGTGGCTTCTAATGTTTGACTGTGGCATGCAGCAGCCTATTATGACTTCTGGTAAGCCTCCTTGGCATTTCTTGGCCTATCGTCGTACATGTTGTTCCCGTCTGTTATATTTTAGTCACTTCTGACACCTGGTTGGCCTCTTCTGGCATATGCTGGGAACACATTAGCATGGAAAGAGGTATCTGTTTTTGTGGTGACCCTGTAAATATGAATACCTATTGCAAATTAAAAGGGAGGGGATAGTTGAGAACAATCTAGTATACTCACTAAAATTAGAAAGATAAACAAAGTATTTCAGAAAATTCCAAGAATTCGGTTGTTTGGGGGGGGGGGGATTCAGCAGCAGAATTAGTTGATTTTCTAGAATTGAAAGACTGGTGCTTAACAGCAAAAATGTATTTATTTTCAGAAGGTATTAAAGCTTGTGTTTGAGGAAACATGTATCTGTTTCTAAAACATAAAAATATTTTATTTAATGGGAAAACGTGTTTTTTTTTCTCCAGAAAAGGATAAGCTGGTGCGTGAAGACAAATTATTTATCAGGCACGAAAAACAGGTATTTAAGATAAAAGTGTGTATATTTTCAGAAATTTGCTGGTGATTGGAGACAATTAATTTACTTACCAAACATAGTAGGTTCTACTGAATGCGAAATGATTTAATTTTCTCAAAGTGGCAAGATGTTGTTTCGCCATAAATTAATGGATTTCAAATTATATATGTAAAGCTGATAGTTGAACATTCTTCCAGATTTGGAGAAACTAAGGGGCAGATGTATCAAACGATTTTTTTGTCGCAAACTCTGCGATTCGGTAAAAAGCAGCGTTTGCGACAAAAAAATCAGAAAATGGAATGTATCATGTAAATCACATCGCAATATTAAGGAATCGCAAATTTTGAGATTCCTTAATATTGCGTAAGCATTTAAGGAATTGCAATTTACGATTCCTTAAATGCTATTTGAGAAGCAAATAAGTTTTGCAAATTTACACTAAGAAAACTTGTAGTTGGTGGTAGTTTGCGAATTCTTTTACAAATGCACTTTTTGGCATTTGTAAAGGTGCCATGTGGCACTCATACATGCCCTTAGGGCATGTATGTGCGCCATATGCGCACACATGTAAATTTCAGGGGTGCAGCAGGGTGTCCTTGAGACACCCTTGAATTATTCTCAATTTGCGATTAGCAAATTGCGAATCACAAATTGAGAATAACTTCCCATTCCTTCCTATGGGGGCCTCCTGGCCCATAGAAATGAATGGGAAATTATTCCCTAATCGCAATTAAGGAATTTTTAGAAATCGCAAAGAAATTGCGACTTTTTATATACATACCATTTTGCAATTCTTAAATAGCGATTCTCAAAAAATCGCTATTTGAGGATCGTAAATAGTTATTTTGATACATCTGCCCCATAATGGCTAGCGGGCCCTTGCCGCTGGAGATGTCATTTCAGGAATCATAGATGCATTTTTTTGTTCAATGTTGGTAGCTTTGAATGACAGTACTATCAATAAACACCGACAGACACACATACTTGCTGTTTGAGATCTGTGGCTGTTTGATTGGTGTCCACTAAAGAATATGTCTGCTGTCTGTATATGAAAAATCCTTGTATACTACAGCTACCTGAGCCTGTCAAATCTGTCTAGTCTGCCTTGTATTTCTGAATTCTAAGGCTTGAAGTGGCAATCTTTCTAAGTTTTATTTTTCTCACCAGACACCTTGTAAAGACAATGTTGTGTGACTTCAAATACTTGGGAAAGGACGAGACGTGGATAAACTAAAGTGGGTCTTAGAGAGAAGTAGAACGTTATGTGCATTTTGATAAGTGATGGCATTACATGACATATTAGTTACCACTCTCTTTGAGCTGCCTGTAAAGCCCTTGGCTGTGGAACCAATTTATTTGAAATCAGGCTGTAAAACGCCCCGTTTGACAAGCTGCCAACTTCGCTCTGAGTTTTCTTCCGCGCAGGCTTGCTCACATAGCTTGATTGCTTAGTGTAGGGTGCCGATTTACGTCCCACTAATTTGAAATTCCACCTTCTGACACTTAAGGAGAGTTTCTGTCTAATTAGCACCACAAAGGCTTCTGTGTTCATTCAAGCATTATTAACCCAGATGCTTCTCTGCTGAATTATATAACACGCTCACCTTCAGCCAGGATACCATTGAAAATATGTATCTGAACATTTCAAAAATATATATCATTCCTAAACAAAAGCTCTGATAATCACATCTCTTCTTCCATTTCAATTTCAGATTTTCTTGATTAATGTGCTTCATTGGCACTATGCTCCAAGCATTCCGCTTTTTATAACCTCATCAAAATGTAAGTTTCACCTAAGACTGTTGAAAGCTATTATATTCCACTGCATTCTCTTAGAGTCATACATTTAGCCCTTGTGTTTTAACAACGAGTACACTGTGTTTAGAAAGCATTGCAGCTAAAGAATGCTCTTTACTGTTAGACAGCACAATGTGGCTTCTGTCACTGCATTTTTTCTCCCATAGTTTAAACCACATGATCCCTTTTAAGACATTATCTGGTGCAGCATGTGATAAGGATGTGGAACAAAGTAAAGAAACAAAACAAATAGAAGTGTATGTGTTGTACAACTAAGCTACGCTGTATGCATACACGTGAATCTAAAAATATTCAGAGGAATGTTACTGAGAGCCCTGGGTAGAAGGAAATGAATACAGAACACATCAGATTGGTGCATTAGTTCATGCACACATTGGTGGTGTGTAAAAAAGCATGAATGGGATGACAGAGGGCCTTATTATTATTTGGCGTCATGTGTTCCACACGTTTAGCAGTTGCTACGATGTCAGTTGAGGTAGACTTATCTTTAAGTCCGAGTTCCTTCCTTATCTTGTCTGACTTGCAATGCAAACTGGTCTCTAAATCTTTCCTCCGTGTGTGTTCAAATTGGAACGAGGCAGCTCATTTCCTCAGTACTGTAATACCCCCCTTCACAGTCAAGTCAAGTCAAGTCATAATTTGTATAGTGCACTACATACCCAGAGGGTTTCAAGGCGCTTAGGAAGGGGAGGAGGATTACTTGTCAAATATCCACGTTTTAAGTTGCTTTCTGAATGCTAGGTGGTTCTGGGTAAGGCGAAGGTAAGCGGGGAGTGAGTTCCATGTTTTAGCAGCCAGGTATGAAAAGGATCTGCCTCCCATGGTGGTTCTGTTGATGCGAGGTACAGTGGCGAGGGCTTGGCTGGAAGACCGTAGTCGGCGGGAGGGGGTGTAGAAGGACAGTCGTGAGTTGAGGCAGTCTGGTCCGATGTCGTAGAGTGATTTGTGTGCGTGGGTAAGCAGTCGGAAGGTGATCCTCTTATTGATGGGTAGCCAGTGGAGGTCTTTAAGGTGACCAGAGATGTGTTCGTTGCGCGGGATGTCTAATATGATCCTGGCTGAGGCGTTTTGGATTCGTTGGAGTTTCTTCTGGAGTTTTGCGCTAGTACCTGCGTAGAGGGTGTTTCCGTAGTCCAGTCGGCTCGTGACCAGAGCGTGGGTGACTGTTTTCCTTGTATCGGTGGGGATCCAGCGAAATGTTTTTCTGAGCATGCGAAGAATGTTGAAGCAGGAAGAGGATACGGCGCTGACTTGTCTGTTCATTGAGAGTGAAGAGTCCAGGATAACGCCTAGGTTACGTGCGTGGTCTGTCGGGATGGGTGCTTTTCCGAGGGCTTCCGGCCACCAGGAGTCGTCCCATGCAGAGGGGGATGTACCTAAGATGAGGACTTCTGTTTTGTCTGAGTTCAGTTTCAGACGGCTTTGTTTCATCCATTCGGCAACTTCTTTCATTCCTTCGTGTAGGTTAGTTTTGGCGGTGCTGGGGTCATTGGTGAGAGAAAGGATCAGTTGAGTGTCGTCCGCGTAAGAGATGATGTTGAGGTTGTGTTGGCGTGCGATGGCCGCGAGGGGGCTCATGTATACGTTGAAGAGGGTGGGACTGAGTGAGGATCCTTGTGGTACGCCGCAGATGACTTCAGAGGCCTCGGACTTGAATGGAGGAAGGCGGACTCTCTGGGTTCTTCCGGTGAGGAATGAGGTGATCCATTCAAGTGCTTTTCCTTGGATTCCGATGTTATTGAGGCGTTGTAAAAGGGTGCTGTGGCAGACTGTGTCGAAAGCTGCAGAGAGGTCAAGGAGGATGAGGGCGACTGTGTCTCCATTGTCCAGTAGAGTTCGAATGTCATCTGTTGCTGCGATGAGGGCGGTTTCGGTGCTGTGCTTGGCTCGGAAGCCGGACTGTGAGGAGTCGAGGGATTTGTTGGCTTCGAGGAATGCGGCGAGCTGGTTGTTGACAGCTTTCTCGATGACTTTGGCCGGGAATGGAAGAAGCGAGATGGGGCGGTAATTTTTGAGTTCGGTGGGGTCCGCTGTTGGTTTTTTCAGAAGGGCGGTGAGTTCAGCGTGTTTCCAGTCTTCCGGGAAGGTGGCGGAGTTGAAGGAGCAGTTGATGACGTCTCGGAGGTGCAGTGCTATGACGGAGTCTGCTTTGTTGAAGATGTGGTGAGGACATGGGTCTGTGGGGGATCCTGAGTGGATGGAATTCATCAGGCGGATGGTGTCCTCAGTGGAGATTGGGTTCCAGTCATTAAGGGTGTTCACGGGGGGAAGATGATCAGCAAGTGGTAGGGTGGGTTGGTTTCCGGGTTGGTTGTCAAAGCTGTTGTGGATGTCTGCAATCTTGTTGTGGAAAAATGAGGCTAGGGAGTCACAGAGGGTTTGAGAGGGGGTGATGTCGTTGAAGTTGGCGGAGGGATTGGAAAATTCCTTGACGATGTTGAAAAGTTCCTTGCTGTTGTGGGCGTTGTTGTCAAGTCGATCCTTGAATGCTGTTTTCTTGGCTTTTCGGATCAGTTGGTGGTGAGTGCGGGTGGCGCTTTTGAAGGCGTCCTTGGTGCTGGTGGTTGGGTCTTTTTTCCAGGCCTTTTCAAGGGAGCGGCAGAGTTTCTTGGACTTCTTGAGATCATCGTTGAACCATGAGGCTTTCTTGCTGCCAGGTTTGCTTTGACGTTTTTTCAGTGGAGCTAAGGTGTCGGCGGTGTTGGATAACCATAGGGTGAGGTTGGCGGCGGCTTCGTTAGCGTTAGAAGAGAGGGCTGGGGAGTTTCGAAGGAGCGATGCGGAGATTTGGTCCGTGGTGATTTTGTTCCAGTTTCTTTGCAGGGTAGGTTGGAGGTGGATGTTGGGTTTTGGTTTGTTGTAGGTGAAGTGAACGCAGCTGTGGTCAGTCCAGAGGAGATCCGTAGTGTGGCTGAAGGAGACATGATTGCTGGAGGTGAAGATGGGGTCGAGTGTGTGACCTGCGATGTGGGTGGGGGAAGTGACTAGTTGTTTAAGTCCGAGGTTGGCGAGGTTGTCCAAGAGGGTGGTGGTGTTGCGGTCGTTGATCTTTTCAAGGTGAAAGTTGAGGTCTCCCAAAAGGATGTAGTCTTTGGAGGGGAGCGCGTGTGGAGTGATGAAGTCCGTGATGTCTTCACTGAATTTTGCGCGGGGTCCTGGTGGTCTGTAGAGGAGGGTGCCTCTGAGTGTGGTTTTGGGGTCGATGTGGATCTGGAAGTGAAGGTGTTCGGAGTTGGCGAGGTTGGCGTCAGAGCTGGTTGAGATGCGGATTGATTTCTTATGGACGATAGCGATTCCTCCTCCTGTGTGGCTGGTACGGTCTTTGCAAGTGATCTTATAGTCTTCAGGGATGGCAATGGTGATGTCTGGAGCGGAGGAAGCATTCATCCATGTTTCCGTCAGGAAGGCGATGTCCGGAGAAATGGTGTCTAGTAGATTCCATAGGTCAATGGCGTGCCTGTGGACTGATCGGGTGTTGAGAAGGATGCATTGAAGGTGATTGGGGTCGGGGATCTGAGGTGTGGTCGTAGCGGAGATGTTGACAGTGCCGATGAATTTGCAGGAGTAGCAAGAGAAAGGTCCATGGGTGTGTCCAGGAGCGGCTTGGACGCAGTTGGGGGCGCGACCGGGGTTAAGGGCTAGGAGGGTGACGGCATCCTAGGTAATGCGGGAGGGCTGGGGAGCGCGAGGGGCAGGGGGTCTGGCGCTGGGCACGGTCCAGGCGCGGACGGGCGTAGACGGGCTTACCTTTGGCGCACCTTCGGCACGGATTGGGCGCGGTCGCTGCGCGTAAACGCTGCACGCGGGAGCTACTGTTATAAATGGAAGGTGGAGGGGGAGGGGCGAGGGCTGTTTAGCTATGAGGCGGGGCGGGCTCAGCAAGCACAACAACAACAACAGGGACAAAATGGAGGGGGGAGCAGAGCAGTGCGCCGGGGGGATATCGCGCAAAAATCAAATAGCAGAGCAGAGATGGTACAGGCAGGCAAACGCTATTTAAATGTCAGGCGAACAAAAATAAACAATGGCACAGTGATAATCAAAGCAGCACAGCATGTACGATACCGAGTCTCGGCAGAGACACAGGGGAGCGAACCACTCAAGGCAGAGGCGAAGAGGGGTCACAGCGCTGCGAGGACCAGGGGCGCCGTAAATAGGTAGTGGGAGGGCTGTTTAGCTGGGAGGCGGGGCGGGCTCAGCAAGCACAACAACAACAACAGGGACAAAATGGAGGGGGGAGCAGAGCAGGGCGCCGGGGGGATATCGCGCAAAAATCAAATAGCAGAGCAGAGATGGTACAGGCAGGCAAACGCTATTTAAATGTCAGGCGAACAAAAATAAACAATGGCACAGTGATAATCAAAGCAGCACAGCATGTACGATACCGAGTCTCGGCAGAGACACAGGGGAGCGAACCACTCAAGGCAGAGGCGAACAGTGTCACACTTTTTGTGCTCTCCTTCCAAAAATACTGTCCCCTGGGAGAGAGTGCTGATTAAGTGACTTAGACACAATTTAACATTTTTTTCAAACCTTGACCCTCCTCTGTAATGAGGTCTGGTAGGTACTCTAACATATCCTGCGTTCAGCACCTAGGCAAGGCATTAATAGGGCAAGTTTATGTTCTGCGCTGAGAGCTGCACCACAAATGTGCATCGTTTAATAACACCGTTTTCTATTTCCCCTACTGCAGTACTGGTTACCCAGGATTTGAGAGAAGAAAGTGAGTGGAGTTTTGGCATGTCTAAATGCAATGTAATTCTAATAGGTTATGCACTTCACAAAATCCTCAAATAAACAGAAACCAAAGCAGCTAAGTATGCACACATCCAGGATGGTGATCATACCAAGGTACTGTGGAGAAGTGTGGCTCAATGGTTAGAGCGGCAGACCCTGATGCAGAGGTCTAGCCCGGGACCAGGGTTCAATTCCCCACCTCGGCTGGTCTTGGGCTAAAAATTCCACGGACCTGATAATTCTCGCCTCGGTGCGAGTGGAGTCCCACTCTGCAACTCTGAGCAATAGCTTGCTTAATCTCCACAACGGCTCCACAACGCTAAGGATGCCTGGCCTCCACCTTGGGGGTGCCCAGGAGTGGACGCCTCACAGGGAAAGCCAGGATGGGTTCCACAGCGGTATTCGTACAAGCGCCTTGAGACCCTTGCGGGTGAGTAGTGCGCACAAGTATCAATTTACAATTTACATTTACCACCACAGAAGGTAAAAGAGTCACCAATAAAGCGTAGAAGTCCCCGTTCCTTTAAGCTTAAAACAGATAATATTCAGTTAAGATCTAGTTAGGAATACCATTTGCGATGCTTAAAAGCAGGCCAAAAGTGCAAAAGCAAACCGGGCCAGCCACATAAACCACTTTCTCAGTTCATCCGGGGTGCACTATGCATCCCATAATGAGCTACGGTTGGCAGGCACGTTGAGCTTTGCCTTGCTTCACAGTACTCCACCATACCTTGAGACATTCGCTCAAAGTGTTGTGACCCCTCTCTCCAAAGCTGCACTGTTGTCTTTACTGATGCAAGAGCTGAGGCAAAACTCTTCAGAAGTGCACTGTTTCTGTGCAGTGACCACGCACCAGGGGCCGTATTATACATACGCTGCATTTCCCTTGATTGTGCTGGGTGCACCTTGTAAAAGGCTTATTAAGATGAATGGCTGCCCCCAGGGCAGTCAGGAACTCGCTGCCCCTAGCGTAGCGCATTCATGTGAAAAATGGAACAGCTACTTTGAAGCTGCTCCGTTGCACTGCACAGAGGGAAACCCGCCTGCACTTAGGGAATTAGGGAGTCCCCCTGCAGGCAGGTGCAGTGAGTGACTGCACCCGCCTGCAAGGAGATATCTAGGAAGTCCATAGGACCACCTTTCCCCCTTCCAGAGGGCTGCAATCAGGGGGTGCACTGTCAGTACTACTCCTGACAGCTTCTTTGCCTCTATGCCTATGTCTATAACATCGCACAGGTGCAGACGCAAAGTGATTGCCTCATTTGCATGGGGCCACTCCTCCATGCAAATGAGGGATTGCCCTATGAAGATAGCACTGGAACTTTATGTGCGCCAGCGCTATAAGTATTACAGAAGGGGTTTCACAAGCTTCTGTGGCCCCTTTTCTAATACCATAATGTGCCCCCAGGATGTTGCTCAAGAGAGCCAACGCTCACCTTTTTTTAAATTCAAGCAATGACACATCGACATTATCTGCTCCTCATCTACATGCTAGGCTGTGGGTTAAATATTTTTTTTGCGATTTTATATAGTGCAAACCCAGATCTCTTGACTGGGGGAGAATGTTTGATTCATTCAGCATTCTGTCCATCATTTGTTGCTGCAGCACTATTCACGCTCAGTGGAATGGGCGTGCCCAGACATGGGTCCCTTGTTCGCTATGCCATTGGATTTAAGCTAGCCTGGCTGATGAGGGGTGATATACCCCGAAACCGATACTAGGATGCTTGTTTTCGGTCCAGGGAGGAACCGGCTTGGCAGTTCAGGCTGGACTGTTCCCATGAGCTGCAGGGTCAAGACTGATTTGCAAATGGTTGGGTCCAAACTGGGGTGACGTAGTGAGCAAAGGAACAATGGTTTTATCCCAGATCTCTTGACTGCGGGAGAATGTTAGATTCATTCAGCATTCCATCCATCATTTGTTGCTGTAGCAACTTTCTAAAAGTGGCATTTTTAAAGGTATATCACAAATTCAATGTTACCATTAAAAAGGATATATCATTTCAAGTCCATAGGCACCAAACAGGACTATTCTACTCCTTCTCAATCAGACATTACACTTAATAAATTCAGTGGTGGTTGTCAGGGAACGGGGGTGGTGGGGCAGGGGAAGGGGTGGGCGAAAAAAACACTTACCACTTCTGCCGGGCGCGTCTCTTCTCCACTTCTCTGCCGACATCCCAGAACAAAATCAGGAACGGGAAGCACACACCGGCTACCTCCCCTAAGCCAATCACAACGCTGCAATGCAGCGTTGTGGATGGTCTGAGTGCCATGGTTCAGCGCTCAGACGGGGAATGAGAGCCTGGGCATGTTCCTCACCTGGCTGTGTAATGCAGCCTGGTTGGCAATATGCAGAGTGCGCATAACTGTTGTGCCGGCCAAACAGTGATGCACACTTAAAGTGTGCCCACAACTCCTCTTCCTGTGACCCTAGCCCCCCCACCCTAACCCAGCTCTGCCGCTACCAAAAATAAAATGATAATACCAAAGTTATCATTTTATTTTTTATTTTTTCTCTGCTTTGAAAGCAGTGGGGCAACGCTCCTCCGCCGTAGCGCTGGAGCCGCCCCTAAATAAGTGTATCAAAGAATCCCCCATATTAACCTTTAAGAGAGGTAGGCCTCACAGTAGTGAAAAACTATTATGGGATTTTTCCACTGCCAGGGCATATAAAACTAAAAAGTATATGCCCTGCCTTTTACTTACATAGCACCCAACCCCATGAACAGGGCTGGACTCAAAGCCGCCCTGGCAATTTTGTCGGACCAGCCCCCAGCGGGGTCAAGTGCACTGCTACTTTTGTTACTAGGGGGCGATATAGCAGCAATGCTGCAGAACTAGCCCTTAGTTACAAAACCGGCCCCCACCACTGCAAAACCAGCCCCCACCCTTCCAGCCTCATGGGAAAATGCCCAATGCCCAGTTCGGCCAGTCCGGCCCTGCCTATGGGCCTTCCGTAGGGGTGACTTATAAAAAATAAGGGGAGTTTAAGGCTTGGCAAAGGGTTTTAAATGCCAAGTGGATATGGCAGTCAGACTGCACATACAGGCTCTACAGTGGCAGGCCCATGGCATGTTTGAATGGCTACTTACGTGGGTGGCACAATCAGTGTTGCAGGACCACTAATAGCATTAAATGTACAGGCCCTGGGAATATATAGTGCACTTTAATAGGGACTTATAAGTAAATTAAATAGGCCAGTTGTGTATATACACCAATGTTACCATGTTTTAGGGGAGTGAGCACATGCACCTCAGCACGATTAGCAGTGGTAAAGTGCCCAGAGTCCTAAAGCCAACAAAAACAGATCAGCATGAGGCAAAGCAGGCAAACCATTAGGGGGAAGACCACTCTAAGGCTGACAGGTCTAACAAGCTTGGGTCAGCGATTCAAGAATGTGGGAAACATAAGCTTAAAAAGAAAATTAGACCAGTTTGCAGAACTAGTTAATTTTATTTTGAAAATCCCCAATAATTAGGTAATGGATTGACATTGGGAATCCAGTAAAATAATAGAGTCCCCTCGCTAGCCTAAATTACAGTCTGTTTCAGAGACAACACAAGTGCCTGGTGGTTTCTGCACCAATGTTTGTAGGGTTGCTTTTTCCAATTAAATGGTTAATGACAGATGTATCCAATTTTTAATGGGATTTCACCACTAAATAGGATAATGTGTTTTTTTAAATTAATAAATTATTCATAAATTTGATTCGAAAATTTATTGACTCTAAGAACTCCGGTTTTCAGCTGTACATTTTCTAATTTTAATTGTGATAAACGTGCCATCTTTTAAGGAGCCCCCATCTCGGCATTAGAGCACTCTGCTTTACCAGTCGTGTCCAACAGGATTTCAGTGGGTGTGAACGAGAAGCGGTGTTTTCTCAAAGGGCGTGCCCATGCTGTTAAAGGATGGGGGAAGGAGGCTGTGGTTGATGATAAAAAGGGAATGGAATGTCGATTAATGAGCAAGAGGTTTGGAAACTTGCAGGACAGGTTGGACCACACCTCAGAGGACTGGCATGGTAAGCCTGTGCGTTGCAGTTACAAGGTTCAAGGGCAGTCCACGCAATCACGATTCCAAAGTCAGCGACCAAAAATTAAACTATTCCGTCCTTTACGTATGAAGTCAGTTTTGTAAACACAAAAGGTCTCATATAACAATGTTATTTACCACATAGACAAGCATTGGCAGTGCCAAAAGCTGGTCTTGTTTTCCACTTAGAGTGAAGCTTGCACTACTCCTGCCCGCAACCCGTGTTCTACGTTACCAACGCTTTTTGGATGTATGTTTGGTATACGTAAGTGAAAGCTCTTTACGCTGACTTACAAGATGGGTCGGATGTGGCTGGAAGGTGCACAAGAGCACTGTTTTACCAATGAAGGGGAGCAGTAAAGAGGGCTGGGAACAGGGAGGAGCTAAGTAGGCCAAGGGGAAGGAGCTACATTGTAGCTCCTTACCTTTCCCCTTGCCCTACTCGGCTCCTCCCTGCCCCCAGCCCTGTAGCACCTTCCCCTTGCCCTACACAGCTTTAGGATACGTTTAGGGGTGAATGGTGACAGATTGCAGGTTTAAGGGGGAAGGGTAAGGGATTAGCTGTAAAGGCAATAGGGTGAAGAATTTCGGGGTGAATGGTTTAGGTATGATTGGTGAGGTTGCATGACGGTACAATGCTAGTAACAACAACACATGCCTTTAAAACATGTTTGCTACCGCACATTTGTTTAGCACGCATATGCTTTTACCTCGCATGCATTACAACACATTATTATGGTCAGTTTAGCTGTACTAACTATAACTCGCGCCCCCGCAATGCACTGCTGATGACATCACATATTACATCACGCATGACAGGGTCAGTGACATCACTGATGACATCTCAAATGACATCACTGATGACATCATCGAGTGACTGAGTGTTTCTAACAAGTTTAAGAATGTTATGTATATATATGCCAAGGTTTATTGAAGAATGAGTGGGTGTATGAGTGTCTGAATGGATGATTTAGAGGGTGCGTGACTAACTGTAAAAGTGAGAGATTAAACGTGTCTTAGTGAATGTATGGGTGAATGACTAATCTGTGTGAATGTCTGTATCAGTGTGTCAGTTGGTGTGTAAATGGCTGCATGGATTGGTGAGTACCTACATGAGTGTCTATATGGGTTAATGGTTGGTTGTCTGGGTACGTGTATTAGTGCCTGAGTGTCTGTGTGGGTGGGTGGGAGTGTGTGTGACTCCCTGCATAGATATGTGAGTGGGTGATTCACTGGGTGTAAGGGTTCATGAGTGCATCTGCGAGGGGCTGTATGGATGTCTGAGTGTGTATATGACTGTATTGGTGAGTGAATGGATGTCTCAGTGGTATATGTGGGAGTGACTACACATGTAAAAGGCAGTTTATGTGAGTGTTGGAGTATATAAGTGACTATATACGAGAGTGAGTGATAGTGGCTGTATGCATGAGGGTGCTTGTGTCAGTGATTGTAGAAGAGAGTATGTATTAGTATCTGTATGAATAAGTGAGGTGGTATGTGTATAACAGAATATGTGAGTACTTAATAGTGGGATTGATTCTTTGGGTGACTGACTAGGTGTGTGAGTAACTTTAGGGGTGAGTGGTGGTGTGTGAGTGTCTGTATGGGTGTATGAGTGCATATATCAGCAGCTGTCTTGATGAGTGACTATGTGTATGAGTGACCTTATGGGTGAGTGGGTGGATGCATGTATAGAACTATGAATCAGTGAGTGGGTATGTACTAACTGGTATTGGTGTCTATGCTTTTGAGAATGGTAGTCTGTATTTTAGAGTGGGTATATGAAAGGTTATATTAGGGTGTGAGGAGGGGGATCAGATATTAGGTGGATGATGTCATCAGTGATGTCATTTGAGATGTCATGAGTGATGTTACCAGTGATGTCACTGACCTTGTCTAGAGTGATGTAATATGTGACGTCATCAGCAGTACATTGCAGGGGTGCGAGCTATAGTTAGCTCAGCTAACTATAGCGGCTGAATTTTTCTGGTTTTGTACGAGTGAAATGCCGCTTAGGATCTCCGCTGAGATTGTATCTCTTCTGTGTATGAGTGCTAGTGAGACTGAGATAGTATGATAGGTTCAGAGTGAAGTGTTGATAATTGAGTGTGGGGTTATCTGTGCATTCAGTTATTGTTTTTTTATTTTAGAGCTGAAATGTTAATCACCTTGCCTTCAACACATTTACAGATTAAGACATTGGCATAATTAGAAGTAATGTTAATGTAATCTACTGATCAAGTATCCACCCACTGTTCAAGTGTTGATATTAAATGCTCAAAGCAATGCAGTACCTATGTATACCAATATGTTGGAGGTTTTGGTGGTATTCTGGTAACTGCTTCCTTATCTATTCAAATGTTACTTGTATGGGTAGATAATGATGAAAAAATGTTCCGCTCAATAATGAATGGCATTACCGTCGTTATATATTAAAAAAAGTATAAAATATTTTTATATGAAAAAAGTAACAATAAAATTAATATATTTTTGACATAATGTTTTTGTATGTCACTGATATTGGGTTGGTTGCTGTTAATGAGCTTTAAGAGGGCAGATGATAAAGAAATATAAGTCAGTTGAAAGGTTTCAACTATAATGTTTGTAAAAGTGAAATGTCAGCCTAACTATAACGCCGCTGAAACGTGTTTTTTTAGTGAATATATAAGGTTTTTTAAATGCTAATTCCTAATTATAACGTCCCTGAAACCAGTGTTTTTTTCAGTGAATGTCTAAGGTTTTAAATGCTAATTACTAACTATAACTCCCTGAAACCTAGTGTATTTTCAGTGAAGTTCTAAGGATTTTAACTGCTAATTTCTAACTACGCCTACATAGGTAGACCGCGTGCAGGAAGAAAATGAAAGGTGAAGAAAGAAGCAAGAGAAATGCATAAAGAAGGAAGAGAGGTGCAGAAAGAGCAAGAAAGGTGCAGAATGAAGCAAGAAAAATGCAGAAAGAGGAAACAGAAGTCCAGAAAGAGGAAGAAAGGTGGAGAAATAATAATAATAATAATAATAATAATAATCCACATTTGTAAAGCGCACAATCACCCGTAAGGGTCTCTAGGCGCTGGGGGCCGTCGGGAAGATTAAGCAAGCTATTGCCCAGAGTCACATGGTGCTGGGCTAATCTGCCAGAAGCAACAGAGGTGCAGCATTAGACCTACTTTGACTGTACCTTTCAACAGAATAATACAAAGTAGCCTAATCACTAATCCTTCTCCCAAGATGTCTTAAACCTCACTTTTCTCCTGAAGGTTCACAATTCATCGCATGCTCAGAATGTTAGGGCTACCAAATGTAAAACAGCAACCCTAACCATACAAGTCATGTAAGTCTGACCAAGTTTGTGAAGGTATACATGCATGTGTCTCTGCTTTTACCTAGTGACATGTTACATAAAAATAAACATTCAAATACTTGAATACCTGTGTTTCAAACAGGATACTCTATAAATGTGTGTACAAAAACATGTGTATACTTCTTTCTTCTCATAATACAGGGCACATGGGTATTCAATTGTATATTTGAGGGGCTCTATAACACATATACACATAAGACATGTCTGCCTGTGAAACCGAATGACAGAGCAGAACTAAGAAGATTTGACACCCTAAAGGAGAAGCTACCAACTTTTTAAGCAACCATGTTCAGATGCATAACACGCGAGAATACATGCACAGGTAGACATATACCTCAGTCATGGGAGCATACACCCCTTTAAACTTGACAGCTTGCCCTTCCCATTTGAATACAGAAAGAGGCAAGAGAAGTACAGAAAGAAGCCAGAGAATGCAGAAAAAACAACAGCGGTACAGAAAGAGTAAGAAATGTGCAGAAAGAGTCAAGAGAAGTGCAGAAAGAGGCATGAGAAATGTAGAAAGAGGCAAGAGAAGTGCAGAACGAGGCAAGAGATTAGGAGAAAGAGGCAAGAGAGGTACAGAAAGAGGGAAGAGGGGTGCAGAAAGAAGCAAGAGAAGTACAGAAAGCAGCAGGAGAAGTGCAGAAAGAAGCAAAAGAGGTGCAGAAAGAGGTAAGTGGGTTGCAGAAAAGCAAGAGGGACAGAAAAAAGCAAAAGAAGTGCAGAAAGAAGCAACAGAGGTACAGGAAGAATCAAGAGAACTGCAGAAAGAGACAAGAGAGGTGCAGGAATAGTGGTACAGAAAGAGGCAAAAGGGTGCAGAATGAAGCAAGAGAAGTGCAGAACATAGTAACAGAGGTGTAGAAAGTAGCAAGAGAAGTGATGAAAGAGACAGGAGAAGTGCCGAAAGAGGCACGCGAGGTGCAGGAAGAAGCAAGGGAAGTGCAGAATGAAGGAACAGGTACAGAAAGAAGAAAGAGAAGTGATGAAAGAGACAAGAGAGTGGGGAGAGGAGTTGGCCTAACGGCTAGGGTGGTCGACCTTGAATCTGGGGAGCTGGGTTCGAGTCTCGGCAATGACGCTGAACATCCTGTGATTCTGGTCAAATCACAATCTCCCTGTGCCTAATAAAAATGAATGTGTGTCCTCATGTAACATAACTGGTGCTATGTAAAGCGCTCTGATACCCGATGCGGGTCAAGTTTGCACTATATAAAACTGCAAAAAAAAGTGCAGAAAGAGGCAAGTGAGGTGTAGAAAGAAGCAAGGGAAGTGCAGAATGAAGGAACAGGTGCAGAAAGAAGAAAGAGGAATGATGAAAGAGACAAGAGAAGTGCAGAAAGAGGCAAGTGAGGTACAGAAAGAGGCAAGAGAGGTGCAGAAAGAGGCAATTGAGGTACAGAACCAGACAAGAGGGGTACAGAAAGAAGCTACCGAGCTGCAGAAGGAGGCAAGAGAACTACAGAAAGAGACAAGTGAGTTGCAGAAACAGGCAAGACAGGTGCAGATAAAGGGGACAGGAGTGCAGAAAAAGGGAACAGGGGTGCAGAAAGAGGCAAGAGAGGTGCAGAAAGAGGGAAGAGAAGTGCAAAAAGACACAAGAGGGGTACAGAAAGAAGCAAGAGAGGTGCAGAACAAAGGAATAGAGGTGCAGAAAGAAGCAAGAGAAGTGATGAAAGAGACAAGAGAAGTGCCGAAAGAGGCACGTGAGGTGCAGAAAGAAGTAAGGGAGTGCAGAATGGAAAATAAAGGTGCAGAAAGAAGAAAGAGAAGTGATGAAAGAGACATGAGAGTGGGGAGAGGTGATGGCCTAATGGCTAGGGCGGTCAACCTCGAATCTGGGGAACGGGGTTCGAGTCTCTACAATGACGCTGAACATCCTGTGATTCTGGGCAAATCACTTAATCTCCCTGTGCCTAACAAAAATGAATGTGTGTCCTCTTGTAACATAACTGGTGCTATGTAAAGCACTCTGATACCCGATTCAGGTCAAGTTTGCGCTATATAAAACTCTGCAAAAAAAGTGCAGAAAGAGGCAAGTGAGGTACAGAAAGAAGCAAGAGAGGTGCAGAAAGAGGCAATTGAGGTACAGAACCAGACAGGAGGGGTGCAGAAAGAAGCAACCGAGGCGCAGAAGGAGGCAAGAGAACTGCAGAAAGAGGCAAGTGAGTTGCAGAAACAGGCAAGAGAAGTGCAGATAAAGGGAACAGGGGTGCAGAAAAAGGGAACAGGGGTGCAGAAAGAGGCAAGAGAGCTGCAGAAAGAGGGAAGAGAAGTGCAAAAAGAGGCAATAGGGGTGCGGAAAGAAGCAAAAGAGGTGCAGAAAGAAGCAAGAGAAGTGCAGAAAGAAGCAACAGAGGTGCAGAAAGAGGCAAGAGGGGTGCAGAAAGAGGCAAGATAAGTGCTGAAAGAAGCAACAGAGTTGCAGAAAGAAGCAAACAAAATACATAAAGAAGGAACAGAAATACAGAAAGAGGCACTAAAAGTGCAGAAAGAAGCAAAAGTAATGCAGAAAGAGGCAAGAGAGGTGCACAAAGAGACAAGAGAGGTGCAGAAAGATGGAGGACGAGTGAAGAAAGAGACAACAGGGGTGCAGAAAGAACAAAGAGAAGCCCAGAAAGATGCAACAAAGGTACAGAAAGAGGCAAGAGAGTGGCAGAAAGAAGCAACAGAAGTGCAGAAAGAGGTGCATAAAGAAGCAACTGATGTGTAGAGAGATGCAACAGAAGTGCAGAAAGAGGCAAGAGAGATGCAGAAAGAGGCAAGAGAGCTGCAAAAAGAGGGAGGAGGGGTGCAGAAAGAGGCAAGAGGGGTGCAGAAAGAAGCAAGAGGGGTACAGAAAGAAGCAAGAGAAGTGCAGAATGAAGTAACAGGGGCGCGGAAAGGGTCAAGTGGGATGCAGAAAGAAGCAGCAAAGGTGCAGAAGGAAGTAAGAGAACTGCAGAAAGGGGCCAGAGAGTTGCAGACACAGGCAAAAGAGGTGCAGAAACAGGGAACAGGGTTGCAGGCAGGCAAGAGAGGTGCAGAAAGAAGCAAGAGAAGGCAGGTGCAGAAAGAAGCAACAGAGGTGCAGAAAGACGTGAAAAAGTATAGAAAGAGACAAGAGAAGTGCTGAAAGAAGCAACAGAGGTGCAGAAAGAGGCAAGAGAAGTGCAGAAAGAAGGAACAGTAATGCAGAAAGAGGCAAGAGAGGTGGAGAACGAGGCATGTGAGGTGTAGAAATAGGCGAGGGTTGCAGTAAGAGGCAATAGAAGTCCAGAAAAAAGCAATATAGCAATGTAGGTGCAGAAGGAGGCAAGACAACTGCAGAACTAGGCGAGAGGTGCAGAAACGGGCAGGAGGGGTGTAGAGAATGGAAAGGGAACAGGGGTGCAGACAGAGCGAAGATAGGTGCTGAAAGAAGGAAGCAGAAAGAGGCGAGAGAAGTGCAGAAAGAAGCAACAGAGGTGCAGAGAGAGGCAAGAGGGGTACATAAAGAGGCAAGAGAAGTGCTGAAAGAAGCATAAGAGGTACAGAAAGAGGCAAGAAAAGTGCAGAAAGGAGGAACAGAATTGCAGAAAGAGGCAATAGGGTTATATAAAGAAGAGAGACAAGCTCAGAAAGAAGCAACCAGTGCAGAAAGAAGCAAGAGGGGTACATAAAGAGGCAAGAGAAGTGCAGAAAGAAGCAACAGAAATGCAGAAAGAGGCAAGAGATGTGCAGGAAGAAGCAACAGAGGTGCAGAAAGAGGCAATGTAAGTACAGAAAGAGGCAATAGAGATGCACCAAGAGACAAGAGTGGTGCATAAAGAGGGGAGACGAGCACAGAAGAGGCAACAAGGGTGCAGAGAGAACAAGAGAGGTGCAGATAGAAGCCACAGAAGTACAGAATGAAGTAACAGAGGTGCAGAAATGGGCAAAAGGGCTGCTTTTAAACTGACCTCAGGCTCTCGGCAGTGCACACATGCAAGTGTAGAAGGGGCTGCTGGCCTCCAAACTGCCATGCCTTATTATATAATAGGGACTTAAAGGTAGTTTTAGTTCCCCTGTCCTATTATGTACTTGGGACTTATAGGGTAGGTCATGCCAATCATAGGGGTACCCTACACATAGTTTACCCTAGTGTGTCAAAGTGTGGGGCAGTTACATGGGGGTAAACATCAAGGGGAAGGGACACAGCCATTGCACCAGGGCCCTATTAAATATAGGGCACACTTTCCCTGTTGCGACCGGTGCACCTTAAAACAGGTGTGCCAGGTTCAAACAGGGAAAGTGCGCCCTATTACATAGAATGTGCTGCCCCGAGGACAGTCATAAACCTGAGCTGACCAGGGATCAGAGCATTTAGCACCCACCAGCAAGGGAATGTCTGGGGGTCCATCGGACCCCATAACCCTCCTCCAGAGGGCTGCATAAAAATCAAACAATCAATCAGGGTTTGGTGAAGTGCGCTACTCACTCGTGAGGGTCTCAAGGGGCTGGTGGAAGGGAGGGATGGGCAGCTCGGGATCAGTCGAAGAGCCAGGTCATGAGGTCTTTCCTGAACGTGTGCAGGGTCGGGGCGTGCCTGATGTTCACGGGGAGCTCGTTCTAGGTCTTGGCTGTGATGTAGGAGAAGGCTCTCCCGCCTGTTCTGTTTTGGCGGAATCGGGAGACCACTGCCAGGGCAAGGTCGGCAGAGAGGAGGTTCCTTTTGGCTACATGGAAGGATACTCTCTCATTGAGGTATTTGGGTCCGATGTTGTTGAGGTATTAGTAGGAGTGGGTGAGGAGTTTGAAGGTGACTCTCTTTCCGACGGGGAGCCAGTGCAGGTCTCGTAGGTGTTGGGTCATGTGCTCCTGGGGTGGTGTTCCTAGGACGAGTCTGGCTGCGGCATTCTGGATGGTTTGGAGTTTGTGAAGTAGAGCTCTGTTGATTCCGGTGTATAGGGCGTTGCCGTAGTCCAGTCTGCTTCTAATGAGTGCGTGGGTGACAGTCTTTCTGCAGTATGGGGGGATCCATTTATAGGTCTTGTGGAGGATGCGCAGGCAGTTGAAACTGGTGGAGGCTACAGCATTGATCTGGCGGTTCATGGAGGGGGAGGAGTCGAGGATGATGCCAAGGTTTCGTGCATGGTCAGTAGGAGTGGGTGGATTCCTGAGGGTGGAGGGCTACCAGGTGTCGTCCCAGGCAGAGGTACAGGGTCCAAGGATAAGGACCTCGGTCTTCTGTGAGTTGAGCTTCAGACAGCTGTCTTTCATCCAGGCTGCCACGTTCTTCATTCCTTCCTGGAAGCAGAGTCTGGTGTCTTCGGGGTTTTTCGTGAGTGAGAGGATGAGCTGGGTGTCGTCAGCGTAGGATACAATGCTGAGTCCATGCTGTCTGGCCATGGTGACGAGGGGGGCCATGTAGATGTTGAAGAGCGTAGGGCTGAGCGAGGATCCTTGGGGTACACCGCAGTTGATCTTGGTGGGTTTGGAGAGGAAGGGATGGAGCCTGATCCTCTGGGTTCTGCCGGAGAGAAACGATTGGATCCAGTCAAGGGCGGTTCCCTGTATCCCCGCGTCATGAAGTCTGGCTGCGAGCGTGCGTTGAGAGACGGTGTCGAAGGCCACAGAGAGGTCTAGAAGGATGAGGGCCGTGGTGTGTCCCTGGTCGAGTAGCATGCGGATGTCGTCGGTGGTGGCAAGCAGGGCGGTCTCTGTGCTGTGGTTGCTGCGGAATCTCGACTGAGAGGCGTCCGGGATGGAGTTCTCCTCGATGAAAGTGGTCAGCTGGGTGTTCACAAGTCTCTCAGTGACTTTGGCCGCAAAAGGGAGGAGGAAGATGGGCCGGTAGTTGTTCAGGTCCTTGGAGTCGTCCGTGGGCTTCTTGAGGAGGGGTTTAACCTCTGCACGCTTCCAGCCGTCTGGGAAGATGCCGAACCTGAAGGAGGCATTGATGGTCAGCCCTAGTTCGGGAGCGATGTCAGCGGCGGCCCTGTGGAAACTGTGCTGTGGGCAGGGGTCTGTTGGGGCTACTGAGTGGGTATTCTTCATGGTAGCAGTGATGTGTTTGATGGTTCCCGGATTCCAGGTCCTAATGATCGGTTTATCGCCGGCGTTGGGGTGGGGGATGGTGTCTAGCTTGTGTTCGCTGAAATTGTCATAGAGGGTCTTGACAATTTGAGTGGCAGTCAGGTTTGAGTTTGAGTTTAAAGCATTTATAGAGCGCACGTTCACCTGGCGGTTTCATGGTGCTGTAGTGTACAGAACCCAGAGAACAAGAAAAAGAAAATGAGGAGGGAAGCAGAAACAGGACAGTTACAGTGGGAAGGCTAGTGCGAAGAGAAAAGTTTTTAGCGCCTTTCGGAAGAGTGAGTATTGAGTAGAATATCTGAGGTGGGCGGGGAGAGAATTCCAAAAGGCGGGGGCAAGTGTGGAAAATTTCGTGCCCCCCCACTTTTTACGCCTAAAGCGGGGAACTGCCAACAATTGTTGGGAGGATGAGCGCAGCTCCCTAGCGTGGGCGTAAGCTTTAATTTCTGAAGAAATGAAAGCAGGGGCTGTGCCAATCCGAGCTTGAAAAGTAATACAGCCCATCTTGAACTGAGCTCGTTCTCGGATAGGGAGCCAGTGCAGGGACTTGAGGAGAGGGGTGACATGGTGGAACTTAGCCAGATTATAAACCAGGCGGGCAGCCTGGTTTTGAACCAGCTGTAATCGCCGCATACTGTAAGCGGGCATGCCACAATATAGAGCGTTGCCATAATCGAGGCGAGAGATTAACATCGCCAGGACTATGAGTTTTAAGGCAGAAAAAGAAAAGAAACGGGAAACTTTCCAAATGGTGCGGAGTGAAAGAAAAGAAGAGGACACCACTAGACTAACCTGGGAGTGCAGAGTGAGTTGGTCGTTCAATTTAATCCCAAGAGTTTTCACAGAGGAAGATGGAGAAGGGGGGGGGACCCAGGGAGGGAGGCCAATAAAGAGAGGTCCAGGGACTGGAGCAACCACCTGTCAAAACCAGCTCAGTTTTGTCTGGGTTTAGCTTCAGGTGGTTGTGATTCATCCAGTCCCGGATAAAAATCATAACAGACTGGAACTTAACCATGGACTCAGGGGATGGGGACAAATTAAAAATAAGCTGAAGGTCGTCCGCATAATTCTAGACGGAGACCTCCATTTGATGAAGGACAAAAATAAGAGGGGCAATGTACAAGTTAAATAAACAAGGGGAGAGGGAGGAGCCCTGAGGAACCCCGCATTGTACTTTCTGGAAATCCGCCGAAAAGTCACCCAGGCGCACTGCCTGGGTGCGGTCCCTCAAGAAGGAGGACAGCCAGACCAAGGCCGAACCTCCAACCCCTGCCGCCCTGACACGGGAAAGTAAGATGGAATGGTCAAGTCGAAGGCGGCGGAGAGGTCTAGGAGGACCTGGGCCTGGGGGTAGTTAGTGTCCATGCCCTCCCTGAGGTTGTCGAGGACCGATAGCACCACGGACTCCGTAGAATGTGCGGGCGGAAACCAGCCTGACAGGTGGCTAACACACCGTTCTCCTCCACAAAGGTACTGAGCGCTCTGGTCGCATGGCGCTCCAATATCTTCCCCAGAAAGGGCAATAATGAAATGGGGCGGTAGTTGGCAAGAGCGGAAGGGTCAGCGCCAGGCTTTTTGAGGATAGGGACAATGATGGCCGATTTAAGTGGTTGGATAACAATGCCCTGAGACAGTGAACTATTGAGAAATTTGGTGAGGGTATTATGCACCTAAGAATTGAAAAGCCAGGTTTTTATTAACTTCCTGAAACCCAACAGTTTTGGAGCTGCCTTGATGTTTGTAGGTAAACTGTTCCACAGGGCAGGGGCTGCGGTGGTAAAACAACTGCCTCCCCATTTTAGTCTCTTGAACCTGGAACAGGGCATTGTCATGGTATTTTTAGACTGAAGTTCTCTGTTAGGAACATACCATGAAATAGATTTTGTTAAATAACAAGGGCCTACATCGTGCAGGGCTTTGAAGGTAAGGCATAATGCCTTAAATTTGATACGGTTTACAACCGTCAGCCAATGTAGTTCCTTAATGGCAGATGAAACTGGGTGAAATTTAAGCAAGTTGAAGACAAGCCTGGCTGCCACATTCTGTACACTCTGAAGTTTCTTCATATGTTGTTTTTGAAGTTTGGCAAGAAGACCATTACAGTAGTCCAATTTCGATAAGATCAATAAAGAGAAAACTGTTTTTCTGGTAGTCAGAGGAATAAATGGAAGAATCTTTTTTATAATCCTTAGGGTATTGAAGCTGGGCGAGACGACCAAGCTGATGTGTTTATTAAAACTTAAATTGTCATCTATTATTACGCCCAGATTTCTTGCTTTTTATACAGGAGTGGGAAGCGTTCCCATTTCTGTTGGCCAGCACGCTGGGTTCCAAAGAGAGGGGTTATTGCCAAAGAGTATAACCTCGGTTTTCTCAGCATTTAGCTTGAGACAATGCGTTTCCATCCAGCCACTAACTGCTCTCATACAGTTGTGGAACTAGGAGGAAGTAGCATACATGTTGTTCGATGCTGCAACCACAATCTGGGTGTCATCTGCATAAGACGTGGGGAAAAAAACAAAAGATCTAATCAGAGGGGCAAGTTCTGAAACATAAATATGAAAAAGCAGAGGACTCAATGATGATCCCTGTGGAACCCCACAGGGGAGTAAAAAAGATCCGGAGGAAAAATTCTCCAACATAACTGAATGGTGGCTGTTAGTCAGGAATGATTGGAATAGAGCCAATGCTTTATCTGCAATGCCCAAATTATTGACACGATTGGCAAGAGTGATATGGGCAACTGAAATTCGACCACATTTCTCCTGCGCTCAAGGATCTGAAATGGCTCCCTATTGAACAACGAGCCAACTTTCGAACAGCATGTCTCACGCACAAAGCCCTTCACACAGGTAAACCAGAATACCTGGCCGCGAAACTCAAAAGGGCTGACCAGTCCAGAAACCTCAGAAGCTCCAACACCTTCTTCTCATTCCCTTGAATTCGCGGAAACGCAAAACTATAAGTAAATCCTTTGCGGGCAATGCACCCCAGATATGGAACACCATCCCTCCCCACATCAGAATGACCACCCATTTCCCGAAATTCAAGACTTTACTCAAAGCCCTCTTCCTTGAGTCACCTGAACTGGATGGGGATGATCATAGTACCCCTCTCCCTTATAGACCTTATGATCTGTATGATTATGTTATTTGCAATGCCCTTAAGCTGTTCAGATGTGGAGTCTTCCTTCGCCGCTAAGGCACATTGTTGTACCTGTTGTGAAGCGCTCTGACACCCTTGGGTCCAGCCAGCGCTATACAAAACTTATAATAAATAAATAAATATCAAATGCCGCCGACAAGTCCAAAAGGATCAGTGCTGCAGATCCTCCTTTATCCAGGAAGTTCTTACCTCATCTTTTGATTTTATTAGAGCCATCTCGGTGCTGTGTTCGGCTCTAAAGCCGAACTGAGAAGGATCCAACAGTTGATTATCTATAGTGAACCAGGCGGCCTTCAGAGGGCGTTTTTTGGCCGAGTGGCAGAGGAGTGCAAGCTTGTTGGTGCAGCCGGTGATCTAGCTTTGAAATTCTTTGGCTGCGGTGTTGGTGTGGGTCGTGGCGCTGGGGGGGTCCTGGAGGAGGGTGGTGATGAGGTGTTCTTCTGTGACCTTGCTCCAACTCCTGGGAGGCGGTCGCGGAGCGGGCTTGGGTGCGGTGGTGGTGTTGAAGGTGAAGTGGACGCAGTGGTGGTCCACCAGATGGGCTGGGTGGTGTGGCTAAAGTAGATGTTTGTTCTTCCTGAGAAGATAGGGTCGAAGGTGTGTCCAGCTCTGTGAGTGGGCGTGTTGACCTGCTGCTTCAGTCCGAGGTTGGATAGGTTGCTGAGGAGCGTGCTGGAGTCTGGGTCGTTGCAGTTGTCGTGGTGGAAGTTCAGGTCTCTGAGTAAAATGTAGTCCGTGGAGCTTATAACGTGGGTTGTGGTGAGCTCTGCGATGGTGGTTACGGCCTAGGTGCGAGGTCCCGGCGTTCTGTAGATGAGGGTGCCACGTAGAGTGGTTCTGGGGCTGGTCTGGATCTGGAAGTGGAGGCGTCTGCATTGGAGTGGGGGTCACTCGCGCTGGATGTGGAGAAACGTAGGTGGTTCTTGTGTGCGATGGTGAGTCCTCCTCCTGGGGGTCGGGGGCAGTCCTTTCTCTGGATCTTGCAGCCGTCAGGGATGGCTGTGGCAATGTCGGGGCCCGAGGTGGCGTTGGTTCAGGTTTCCATGAAGAAGGAGATGTCGGGCGAGAGGGTGTTGCTCAGGTCCCAGATCTCGACGGCTTGTCAGTGCAGGGAGCGCATGTTGAGGAGGATGCATGCAGGGCCGGACTGGTATTTCCGGGCACCGGGCAATCCCCCGGTAGGCTGGCTGGGGTGGGGGCCGGTTTTTGCACAAGAGGCCGCCGGCCGGTTTTGTTGTGGGGCCGATTTTCGGTCTGTGAGTCACGGATCGAAAATCGGCCCCACAACAAAACCGGCGCCCTGTGCGTGAGTTAGTCAGTAGTCTGTCTATCTGTCTGTGTGACCTCCGCTGCGGGCTGCGGAGTAGCACCAGCAGAGATCAGAAAGACACCATTCCAGGCCGCTCCGCTGCATGAGGCCAAAAAGCACAACTGTCTGGTACTCTGGGGCACCGAAGCAGCACCCGGTGCAGTCTGGCCAGGCGGATCTAGGGTGCGCAGCGCAGGCTGCGCAGATGTCTCCGCGGCAGCGCACCCTTAGGGTGGGGCTGGCGATCTGTCATGCGCATTGTCGCTCGCACATTAAAAAGAGCGCGTGACTGGTGAGGCCCAGAGGCCCCTGCTAGAGAGACGAGTCGACCGAGACAGAGAGAGAGAGGCAAGGCACCGCACCGACCTGTGCGACCATCATTTAATTATTTTGAGCCCCCTGTCTACCGTCCACAGCCAGGTGAGTCTGTCCAGTCTTTGCAATCATCATGGGCAGTGTGGGCTTTGCTGAGCGGGCGGCACGACCGGGCCGGTATTAAAGAAAGCAAAAGGTATCATTGGGACCCGGCCCGGTAGCTTTAGTTTTCATGTAAATGCACTTTAGCTGCGACATAATGTCCATTAAATTCTCACCCTCCGTGTAATCTTAAGGAGAGATCTCATGAAGATCACACAAGATGTCAGGGGTGCTGGGCGCGTAGATGCGCAATCACACATTCATCAGGCGCTTTGCATACTTTGTAAACTTAAAATATGCCCTCCCTTTCCTATTACAGTTAAAACACATGACAAATCATTATGTATAGCAACTCTGCTGGCTGCTGTATAATTTGCAACATTTCCTTTGTATTCGACGTTTCTACTTTCTTCTGTACACCCGTGGCCAGTACCTGCCTGCAATCTCATGCCCGGGCCCGGTTCTGCGCAGTAGATTTAAATTGTAAGCAGGGCGGACAAGGTGGCGGCTTGAGTTGCGCACCGTGGTGAGCCTGCTGTGGCTGGAGGCGGGGAATTGAACACTGGTCCAGGGCCGATCTCAGCTTCCGGGTCTGCCGCCTCTAACCCCTGAGCCACACTTCTCCACAGGCAATAAATTAAATACTTTAATGGTGATGATTGTTTGTCAGGGTCAGCGACAGTGAGTGACAATCGTCATAGTTAACATTTTTGATTTGAATAGCTGCAATGCTAAAGTTTCAGAATGCTATTTGTGACATTTTCATAAATACAGTGTAATTATGAGTGAGTGACGTTTCACTTTCAATGAGTATGAATGATACTTTCTTGCAGGCAAAAATCAAGCAATGAAGGCGAGGGGAACATATAAATACAAAAATTAGACCCATGATTTGAGCAACAAGAAACTCTGCGGCGGCTGGCTCATATTTACAAGGAAATTATGAAAATGTCAAACATAGCAATCTAAAATATTGGCAGCTATGGCGCTGATTAACTATTCTGTGCTTTCTGGGAGCTGTGGTCTTGATATCCCCTGAGTGGACCACTTTGTATGAATAAACTTGAAAATAAAGATACCTAAAACGAAACCTTGGATCGTGTAAACATGGTGTCCTGCTGACAAGGGCCTGACAGTAGATCTGGCTGACATCCTAAAGATCCTGCGTCTCATTTATCCAGGTTGTGGTGTCTTGCGCTCTTTTTTTAACGGAATGGGACACATTTTTAATTATTCAGACTTTACCCAGAGTAGGAGAGATAAAGGCAGAGAAAGGAAAAAGGAGAGATAGGAAAAGAGTAAAAAAGGGGAAAGCATGGACGAAAAAGAACCTGTAAGAGAATGAAGCTAAAGCAGTGTGGGGGTGGTGGAAATGGCATTAGTTATTCACAAGTCTAGGCACCCCAGCTTTCAGCTACTCCTGAAGTGGGTCTCTAAGAAAACTTTGGACCCCCTGTGCTTATTATTTTTTAAATTAGGCACTGCCTCTCTCTTTACCTCATTTTCAAGAGTTAGCAGTCCAGGTCTCCCTAGTTCAGGGCGTCCCTGGGAGGTGTGGCTTTCACAGGTGCTCTGTGTTGAGGGCTTCACGACTCCTTCCCTTCCTGAGATTATATTGGGCTCCCCTGTCACAGTCTTTGTCTGCTGATCTTTTAGGTACGATGTGATACGCCTGCGAGTTTTGTGTCCCCTGGGCCCTGGGATTATCGCCCGGTTTTGAAAGGCCTCGTTCCCTGGCCTTTATGCAGCGGCCAACTCGGTCCCCTGCTTTGGGGAACACAGTGTGGAGCTCGTGGCCTCGCTGGTGCCGTGTACAGAACCACAGTAAATACCCCATCAAAGTCAAGTCACGTGCAATGCCTCAGCAGGACACGTCCTCAACGTGGCACATAGCCCATGATAGTGAGATATTTCACCAGGCCTGCATTTCACAGTCAGTGATTGTGCTGCCTGGCATGACTGAGACTGCAGCATCACAAGACTTCTAAAGTAGAAAGTGAATGATCCCATAATAATGCAGCACATCCCAGGATGGCGACAGGGGCTGCCCTTCTAGCAATAGATCAAGCACCCGCTTGGTGGCCTGATATATAAAGTCAACAAAATAGCAAAAGCTGCATTCCGTGCCATGGAGAAGTATTCAGTCAGAATTGGGACTCTTAATGTTACATCAGGGCTCTTGGCCACAACGGTGGACTCCTCCGAAAAAGAGCACAATATTTGTGTGGCCTGTTTTGTGCTGCACCGCATTGCATTACATCACATTGACCTTTGCACTGGAGTGTAGGCACACACAGGATTTAAAGCAGTGTCAGTGATCGAGCGAAGGGACTGGAGGTGGGCCCGAAGAATAGAGTGCTGGTGTGCTCTTTCTTCTGAGTGCCCTGGCTGGGTGCCCAATGGGTAGAACTGGCAGTTGTTTGTTACTGATGAGCCGTGGTTTGTGTAACTCACCCGGTAATGTCAATCTGTGACCCCATATCAGCCTGTCACTGCACTAGACTAAATATTCATTTGCCGCCCTCAGTGCTATCCATGAGCATGCGTAGCTGGGTAATGCTACACCACCTCACCCACATTCTTCCAGCAGAGCATGTCATAGTCATGTGAGGCAATCATGCCAGTCACCCTCCCTTTTGCACAACGGCAAAGTCCTGCCAAGCCCATGCTATGATGTCATAGCGCATGCTCTGAAGCCTCACATGTGCGCCAATTGTGCTGTATAAATACTTACAGTATGTCTGCATTGTATGAATTTAAAAGTCTGTACGTGCTCTCCAGTACAGTCAACAGCGACACAGGGACATGCTTACAGCGCCATTAGCAATAGAAGTGGAAGCTGTGAATAGAGAGCATACTGCCTAGTGCCAGGATAGTAACCCTGAACATCTGCATTTTGTGAAGACATGAAGTTACTTTGCTGCACAGGGAACCTCCAAGTAGATTGTGCAGTGGAAGTACTATGCAGCTTAAGCCATAACTTCTCTCACTCGTGTGCCATCCTGCTGCTGGGGGAACATTCTCATCAGGAAACATACTGATTTAGGCAAGCAAGAGGGACCCTATTTTTATTATGTAATAGGAGGTGGCCTTTGAGGCGAGAGGGGGCCCTTGAGAAGGAACCCTAGTTCTACAGTGATAACGCTGTCGGGTCAAACTCTTACAATGTCATTCGCAGACATCGTCAAAGCTCATTCATTAATCCATCTATCCATTCATTCATCCATTTATCCATATATCCATCCATTTAAATGGGATCACTCGCCGTAGTCACCTCCGTGTTCTTTCGAGATTCAAAATGCTGCGCACATGCGATGCACATGTAGTCAAGTCATGGATATTTATTGAGCTCACTCCTGTCATAAAGTGTCTTACAAGTTGTCACACAAGTCATGTGAATTGTCACATAAGTGCCCTTGAGGACAACTTATGCTTCATGTTCATGGTTGGGCTAAGTGATTGGTGGTAGGGTCTGTAACTATTAGCTGCTGATACAATGGCAGTGGGAAATGCCAATTATTAACTCCTCAAAGTAAATGTACATACATATCTGCTAATCTGCTTCATATAACACTCAGACACATGTCCTGTGTCTTCTCTGTGTGGATTCTGGGACACATAGCAGAAGCTGGGTGTAGGTACAGGTTACCTTCAGACGAAGCACATGCCCCAGTCAATGGCTACTAAGCGCTACTACTAGAGGGCACATCTGGGCCTTTGAAGCCTTGTCAATATCTAAACACTGCTAGATGGAGTTACCATATGATATAACAGGCAATATTAAATCAGCCCAATAAGGTGTGGAGCAATAGAGCCCTTGCCAGCGGGGCAAGCACTCCTAATCCCAGTGGAAATAGCTATGCTCAGAAAAGTGCAACAATGAATAGTGATACACTACACTAGCCATACACTTACAAAAGTAGTTGCACTCACAGCGCTTTAAAGAATATGCATCCGTAAACTCTCCTGTGGTAAACATTCAAAAGGATACTGGGACATGGTGGGGAGATGCTCTTCAAGGATGGTGAGCTGTAGCTCTCGTCTTCCATAGGCCTCCCTTGTGAGGTGTTTTTTACATACAAATTGTTCATGATGACTGCTGAGACATGGTTAGATAAGTCCTTGTCGGCCTGAGATTCCTCCAAATTAAATTCAGGTCATTTAATATGCTTTAAAAATTAATGCAATCTAATATGTAATGAAAAATGTGTTGAAAAATGCTTTGTTTTGGCCTTTCTGTCTCCCAAATTTTATTTGTGGGAGAACCCCCCCAAACGCCCCCCAATAGCTCCTGCTCACTACACTTGCTCGCTACACACCATAGAGGGGGTGGTCTCACTTTTAATTTGTTCTCTTTGATTCACTACTCGTGTCTATTTTTGGTGCTCTCTGTAAGAATGTCTAGGGGTACATATGACTGGGTGTGTAACCTGGTGCTCTTAAGGTCATCATCTACTATTTACTGTGCTTTGAAAGTTGAAACTATTGAATATGTAATGAAAAATGTGCTGTAAAATTCAACATTTTGGCCTGTCTTATTCCAAAATTTTCTTGGAGAAAACCCCCCCAAAACCCCTTGCTAGTGGGCAGGCTCGCAACGTGCCGGGGGGGGGGGCTGGTCTGGCAAAATTTGCCAGGGCTGCTTTCAGTTCCCAGTCCGGCCCTGGATGCATGTCAGGGTTTTGGTGGTGCGTGCGTCAGGCGGTCCTTCAGTGGTAATGGGGGTATTGTTGATGGTGAAGGATCTGCGGCAGGGTCTGCACGAGAACTGCCCGTGGGTGGTGATCGGTGAGGCTCTTGCGCAGTCTGTGTGTCTCCAGGGATTGAGTGCGTGCAGAGTGGTGGAGTCGTATCGGTGGGGCCTGGGAGAGCCAGGGGTCCTGGCGTTGGTCGCGGTCGGGTCGCGGACAGGCGCAGACGGGCTCCCCTAAGCGCGCCAACGGCATGACCGCGCAGTGGCTGCCATTAAGAAGGGGAGGGTGGTGGGCCTGTAGGCGGGAGGCGGGAGCGGGGGCTGTGACGGGGAGGGGCTGCAGGGGCAGCAGAGGAGGAACTGGCAGGAGCAGGGAAAATAAAGAATTAAATAATCAGGGCAAGATTAAATAAGAACAGAATCTAAGTTACAGACTGGGGACAAAAAATACCTGAGGAGCAGGAGAAGCGGCAACAAGGCGGTGAAAAGCAGATGCAGGTGAGGGAGGGAGCACTTCTTCTCAACCTCAGCAAGGAGCAGGCTGCGAGCATGAACCCTGCTAAGGGGAGGCGCTCAGGGTACTGATGCAGGAGCGAGCAGGCAGAGGAAGAGGAGCTTCTGGGGAAGAGTGCTGGCCTGGACTGAGGTCTAGGGTCACACGCGCTCCCCCGCAGCGGCCGCCATTAAGAAGGGGGGGGGGTAGGCCTGTAGGCACGAAGGCGGGACCGGGGGCTGTGACAGGGGAGGGGCAGCAGGTGCAGCAGCGGCGGAACCGGCAGGAGTAGGCAAATTAAAGAATGAAATAATCAGGGCAAGATTAAATAAGAACGGAATCTAAATTACAGGCTGGGGACAAAAAAGAGTAAGGGGTCACATTGACAGTGTGCCACCTTTAAGGTGGCACACTGCCTGACAGCTTCTTTGCCTCAGCGGCCCAGAGGCAAAGAGATTCCCTCATTTGCATGGGGCCATACCACCATTCAAATGAAGGAATGCTTTCTAGAGGAAGCGCTGGTGCTGTATGTGCTCCAGCGCTTTCAGTATTACAGAAGGGGCTGCATCAATGTGTCTGTGGCCTCTTCTGTAATACCAGCGTGCCCCAGGGGCATGCAAAGCGGGCACACATGCTAGTTGCACCCCTGGGGCACGTTCTGTAAAATGGCCCCAGGTGCACTACAACTCTCCTTCGGGATCCATCCATGCCCACTTCCACCGCCTTTCCCTATTGCTCCAGACGGAGGACATGTTCAGGAAGTCTGTGCTGCTGTTGAGATGCAATAGAGCATCCAGATACAACTGCTATTCTTGTGGAAGCTCTTGCTGTTCTTGTATGAAGGACATCCACAGGAGGCTGCTGGGGTAGGACTGTTGATCCTGCTTGATGAAGCAGCTCATGAGCAGTTAGTCCATGGTGGAAAGGAACACCAAGGGGTGCATGATTGAAACACTCCAATAGTTCCAACTTAATGGTACCAAATAGACTGAATGCCAAAATATTAAATAGGTGGGTGCATGCTCCTTCTTAGTCCTGGCAGCGAGACTGTGCAACAACATGCCAGTTTAACTAAACACTGCTGGAATGCTTTTCATTTCACAACAAGCTAGAAACGGTGCTCTTCCTTTGAACTCTTATTCTAGAAGTAGTGCTTCTGTTGTCATCGCCACAAAAATGTACCAATCTGAGCCATGGGCTGAGCAGTCAGACATTCTTTCATTTACCACACAGAGAAGGGAGGGACAGGCTGGCATTACAACATGTTCGTGGATTATATTTGATTCCTAGCCCTGTCTTGAAGGGTACAGTGCAATGCAATGCAGCCTTCTAATGAACGCCCCCCCCCGCAACGGATTATCACCAAGTCAGCACACAAAAAGGGTCTGTGTTCCCATTCCCTGGTCTGTGACTCTGCTCAGTCCACACTATTTGATCCGAAAGCCTGTGCAACCCGGTGCTGGTGGGAAATAAAGCTCCACCTGGCCTAAGGTCAAATAGTGCATGTTAAAGCACTATTTTCACAAAAAAATCGCTCAAATGCCATAGGTTCTGAAAAGGCACTTGTTATGTATTCAAGTACTTTCATTGGGTTCACAGGAAATGGTGCAAGGTGCTCCCCAAGAGTTGACTCAGTTTGTTTAAAAATATGCAGTAGTCCCTCCCCATAATCTTAATAATTTTAAAACCATTGTGCCACGGTTTTGTCATGGGTCCCCCATACATACAATATGCCAGTGCCAGAAGTTTTCCAATAATGCCAAATACCCCTGGTGATCCATATGTCAAAAATAACTTGCTCCATAAGCCATGGTTGCCCCCGCCTATTCAAAAATGACATTCAGTGTGCCAGTACCAGCATTTTACCACGGGCCTCCCCTATGCCTAGAATTACTTTTCGTGTGTCAGTGCCAGCATTTTGCTATAGGTACATCTCAGGCTGAGAATTACCTCTCATGTGCAAGTGCCAGCATTTTTCCAAAAGTAGCCCATATCCAAAGAAGTACCTCCAATATGCCTGCAGCAGAATCCTTCCCTGCAGGGCCTTTATGTCCAGTATGCCATTGTCAGCATTTTGTCATGTATCTTTATATGCCATGAACTGCCTCTGATATTCCTGCACCAGCCTTTCACCTTTTATTCCCTTTATGTTCAGTATACTAGTGGCATCATTTTGCATGGTTACTTATATGCCAAGAATAACCTCCATTGTGCCAGTGCCTGCATTTAGCCATGGGTGGTCTCATCCAAGAATGGCCTCTAGTGTGCCAGCGCCCATAGTATTCCGTGAGTTCCACTTATGTCAAAATTACTTCCAATATCGAAGTTCTAGCTTGTTGCCATGGGTAACCCACAGGCTAAGAATTACCATCAGTATACCTGCCCACATCAGACTCACAATCTTAACACAAGAGAGCACACATTCTCTTACTCGTGCGTCACATTCATTCCCACAATCAATGTTCACTCCCACTTCTGCACATTCTCTCACACTCATTCATTCTGACTCACTCACACTCCTGTTTTCTTATTCTCACTCACTTTCAGTCTCATAGTCTGACTCTCCCTTTCTCACACTCACTCTGACTTAATAATTATCACTCTTCATTCACTTTTAATGATTCTGACTCATTTTACCTATTACACACTTTAACTCATTTGCTTTCAAACACGCACATACTCAATCACTTGCTGTTTCACTCACATGCTCACTCACTGTTTCATTCTCATGCTCACTCAATGTATCACTCAATGTATCACTCACTCACACTATCTCACATGCACACTATCTCCCTCACACACTTGAATAATATATCACTCACATGCTTACATGCTTACTCGATGTCTTACCAGTTGTCTCATTCATTTGCTCTAACACTGTCTCAAACAGGTTGTATCATTCAGTCTCATGCACACGTCATGATCACAGTCTCTTTCACTCTGTGCTCACTCACATACTCTCACTCTCACATTCTCACTCTCACATTCACTCACACACACACACACTCTCTGTCACAGCCTTTCACACTCATGAATGCACACATGTGAGTACACTTTGTTTTACTTACCATCAGCTGCCTGCGCAGTTCCAGCTCAGCTCTTTGGCTGCTGGTGCATGAACCCTCAAAGCAGGTTCTCAGCTCCCTCCCAAATCAGGCACTAAAGCATATACACGAAGCCGAGGCTTGCACAATGGAGGAACATCACAAAATAAAATGATCAACGCAGTGTTGAAACTTTTCAAACACTCAACTCCAGTCAAAGATCTGGATTTAATCCATCGATATTTCGTTCATCACGTCACCCATATTGGACCCAGCCACATGCAAATCAGTCTTGACCCTGCCCCTGATGGGAACAGACCAGCCCAAACTGCCAAGCCAGGTCCTCCCTGGACTGGAAAGAAGCATCTTGGGACTGGTTTTGGGGTATTCCTCCTCATCAGCCAGGATAGCTTGAATACAGTGGCGCAGCCCCAAAAAAGTCCCATATCTGGCGCACAATTGAGGGCCATGCACTAACAGGCTTCGGCTTCCAGTCTCTTGCTTTTTCACTTCCCTCTCTTCCATCTCATTACAGGGTAGAGAGGACCAGGGAGGAGCCTTACCCCACCCCACCCTATTCTGTGAAGAGATGGGAGAATGCGAGGTGATAGCCCGATGAAGTGATAGCCCCAGGCACTGCAGGTCTATGCCTACCAGTGATGCTGCAGGATGTCGATAATACGTTTGCATGTCCGAACCCTTAATGCCAGGGTGCAGACTTCAGCAGCCATGGACAAGCGGTGTGATGGCTGCAGCAAGGACATCTATGTGTCTTTGTCAGCATCAGGCTGAATTGCTCACTGTGAATGCTACTGTCCTCGCTCTCAGCTAGTGTTTGCATTACTTGTATTATTACAATAATGAGTAATAGGCTGTAATTCGCTTTTGGTGATACAGAACTGAAGCACAGAACAAGGGAGGAGCCCCTGTTCTCATAAGGGCGAGCTGTAGCTGGGTGGGAGTCCATAACCTAAAGGATGTTCTGCGCTCAGTCCAGGATGGCTCATTGTCACTCTTCACCTGACGGTGAGCAGTCTGCGGAGCTCAAGGGGTCACAAGGACTGAGCTAAACCCAATACAATGAGTCCTCACCATGGGGAAGACCCCAGTCCATAAGGGACTTGTGGCCGCCCTCAGTACCAGATACTTGAGCTCAGTCCACGCCGGCTCATTGTCACTCTTTACCTGACGGTGAGCAGTCTGCGGAGCTCGAGGGGCCACAACGACAGCTCTAAACTCAATGCAAGCAGTCCTCACCATGGGGGAAGAACCCAGTCCATGAGTGACTTGTGCCACGCTCAATGCCGGAGACTTGAACTCTGAGCTCAGTCCAGGCCGGCTCATTGTCACTCTTTTCATGACGTTGACCAGTCTGCAGAGCTGGGGTTGCTACAAGTACTGCGCTAAACTCAATGCAAAGAGTCCTCGCCATGGGGAAGGACTCCGCTCATAAATGACTTGTGGCCTCCCTGAATGCCAGATTCTTGATCTCATTCCAGGCCAGCTCATTGTCACTCTTTACATGACGGTGAGCAGCCTGCAGAGCTCGAGGCGCCACAAGGACTGAGCTAAACCCAATGCAATGAGTCCTCACCATGGGGAAGAACCCAGTCCATGAGTGACTTGTGCCACGCTCAATGCCGGAGACTTGAACTTTGAGCTCAGTCCAGGCCGGCTCATTGTCACTCTTTACCTGACGGTGAGCAGTCTGCAGAGCTGGGGTTGCTACAAGGACTGCGCTAAACTCAATGCAAGGATCCAGTCCATGAGTGACTTGTTGCCGCCCTCAATACCAGATACTTAAGCTCAGTCCACGCCGGCTCATTGTCACTCTTTACCTGACGGTGAGCAGTCTGCAGAGCTGGGGTTGCTATAAGGACTGCGCTAAACTCGATGCAGGGAGTCCTCGCCACGGGGAAGGACTCCGCTCATAAATAACTTGTGGCCTCCCTGAATGCCAGATTCTTGATCTCATTCCAGGCCAGCTCATTGTCACTCGTTACATGAGTGTGAGCAGCCTGCAGAGCTCGAGGCGCCACAAGGACTGAGCTAAACCCAATGCAATGAGTCCTCACCATGGGGAAGAACCCAGTCCATGAGTGACTTGGTGCCGCCCTCAATACCAGATACTTAAGCTCAGTCCACGCCGGCTCATTGTCACTCTTTACCTGACGGTGAGCAGTCTGCAGAGCTGGGGTTGCTATAAGGACTGCGCTAAACTCGATGCAAGGAGTCCTCGCCACGGGGAAGGACTCCGCTCATAAATAACTTGTGGCCTCCCTGAATGCCAGATTCTTGATCTCATTCCAGGCCAGCTCATTGTCACTCGTTACATGAGTGTGAGCAGCCTGCAGAGCTCACTGGGCCATAAGGACTGAGCTAAACCCAATGCAATGAGTCCTCACCATGGGGAAGAACCCAGTCCATGAGTGACTTGTGGCCGCCCTCAGTACCAGATTCTTGATCTCATTCCAGGCCGGCTCATTGTCACTCTTTACCTGACGGTGAGCAGTCTGCAGAGCTGGGGTTGCTATAAGGACTGCTCTAAACTCTATGCAAGGACCCAGCCCATGAGTGACTTGTGGCTGCCCTGAATGCCAGATTGTCCTTGCCCTGGTGATCAGCGTGCTCTGGATTGTGAAGCAGCTCCAAAGAGCGTGTGTGGATCAGTGTCAGAAGGGAGCCGTGAAGCAGACACTCTGAACACCTCTAGCATTAGAGTTATCTTAAGCAGCACACATCAGTAGAGGCAAGAAGCAACATGGGGCGGGCCAAGGCCAGCTGCTCTCAAGGAAAGAAAGCTCTTCATATTGCACAAACATATACAAGATAAAGTGCCCCCACCTGCACATTAATCAGAAATTGCTTCACACCAAGGAGTTTCATGGTCACGTGGGGCCACGTTTAACCTGTGTATGGGATCCAGTCAATGTTCTGGGATTCAGTGGCGATTTAATCCCATCACCCTGAACACAGAGAGAAGAGATCCAGACGTGTCACACACAATGCAATCATTCATTTTAGTCTTTTAAACATTTGACTGTATATTTTTTTGCAGTTTTATGTAGCGCAAACTCGATCCAAATGTACTGGAGTGTTTCACACGAGCACCAGTTACATTACACAAGGACACGTTCATTTTTGGTAGGCACCGGGAGGTTAAGTAATTTGCCTAGAATCACAGGATGTTGAGCCGATGCCGAGAGTCGAACCTGGTTCCCCAGTTCCAAAGTTGCCACATCCTCTCCCCAGAGTTTGCATTGCATTTGAGAATTTAAGGGTCTGATGAGCCGCTAAAGGTTGCTAAACCAAGTAGCGTTTACTGAAATGCACACAACCTGTTACAGCAAATACCTCCCATGAGGACAACATTCATGCCTCAGAGCAGCAGATGCCACATTAGCAAGGAGCACAGTCAAAAACCCCCTGAAGCACAACACTTGGGTTTGTGTCTCTTTCCACAGATAGCAAAGCTGTAAACTCTATGCAGTAATATCCAACGGCACTAAAACACTAAACCTTAGCATATTTTATAGCGCATACTGCTCCTATTCTCACTGGAATGTTATGGTATGTTGTGTATCCAGGCACTAGGAAGGTGGGTAGGTGGTGGTCTCCTTGAAGATCATGCGAAAAGCCAGGTCTTCAGCTTCCTACTGAACTCAAGAAGTGATATGTTGGCTCTGTTTTGCTGGGGGAGGGTGTTGTATGTTGTGGGGGAGATGTGTATGAAGGTGCCGCCTGCTCTTCTTTTGTGGAGGCGGGGTATGTGTGCCAATGAGAGTTCGGCTGAGGGGAGGTGTCTCTGGATGGTTGGTGGATGGGTATGCTGCTGTTGAGGTAGGCAGGGCCTACGTTATCTGTTGCTTTGTATGCGTGTGTGAGAAGTTTGAATTAAGTGCTTTTGTTACCATCACTTGCTACTTTCATCTTACCTCACCTTTCCCTATGGCATGAGCTTGCAAAGGATGTAAAGTCCATTGGTCTGAATTTGCGTTTGGCGGGTGGGGTTCTGTATGGCAAGCATGACTGATATCCCCTCCTCCTTGTACTGAGGTGGGCGTCATCAGTGGCATAGCCAGTGAGTCATGGGTCTCAGTCAGTGAAAGAAGGAAATGGGGTTTTAACTGTGAAATACAGCAATAATCAGATTTCAGTTGTCCCCTCAGGTTTCTGGGCCCCGGTGCCACTGCACCAGTTGAAGCCACGCCCCTGGATGACACATCTGTCGTGTTTGTGATGGAATACCCATCCGCCAAACTCTATATCACGCGCAATGTAATGGAAAGGCTAATGACATCATATGCTAGTGATGTGGTTTAAGTTCTTGCTCTCTGTGGAAAATAGGGAACATGCTTTTCAGCTGCTCCATAATGCAGAAAAGGGTCCAAAAAATAGTAACCAAGCAATTAACCACAACTGTTGCTTCTTATATGGAAGGAAATAAAACAAATACATTGTTTCTCAAACATACCATAGTACAGGTAAGAATAGGCATATGTTTATTGTGCACAACTTGTATTGGATGCTTTTTATATACATGCGACCATTCAGACAATATAAGCACTTATGACCCAATAGGGTGAAGCGAATGTCAGACTATAATTTAGAGCCCCTCAGAGTGTATTTGTTCGTTCACCCAATACTTGGTACTTTGTGGTCCAGAAGGAGCTTGGATCTGTGCTTAATTCAGGCACTTGATTCATTGTGTAGCTCCAGGCCCTACTTGCTGCAGCTTGTTGCATGAATGCATGGCGCTGTTTCATCAGATGGAACATAGTAGTATTATTCAGCACTGCCGAGTTCTTATGGGGCACTTAACATTGTATGTGAGTCCAGCGTCAGTGAACTGCAGCACATGAAGCAAGTCCCAGGGTGTGCCACGCTGTCAAGCTCTGGCCCACTTTTCTATTGCCCGAGTCCACAGTGGGCAAACTCAGTTCTCTGGATTCAGAAGGAGCCATTGCCCAGCCTTAAATGCAGGTCAATCGAGCTGTCCACCACAGTCAGCGACTGCGCGTATACAGGCCTTGCAGAGACCTGGCTGAACAGGCTCACAATGACCATGCGGGTCCATGGCGTCTGCTGGAGCAGTCATGGAGCCTGTGGAGTGAAGTGCACTAATCCTGACCCAAGAGATCCAGCAGCAGAAATCAATTGAACTGCGACCTGTATCAAAAATTGTCAATAAAGTACAGTGCGCGTGGGACGAGCGTGGGATGGGCAAGTGCCCGGTTTATCAATACTCGTGGCACCACGCACAAATAGTTCAAGGTTGAAGAAGAGCTGTCTCATCTGTATGTGAGATGTTCCTGCTGAAAAAGGCCTTAAAAATTCTGTTCTGTCCTACTTGTTGGGGAGAATTTGAAAGTGGATCTATCCTGAGGTGTTCTCAGCAGCAGAGGTAGGCTAGGCCTCGAAACCATTCCGAATCATGGCCGAATGCACCTGAAATCTCGCTTGCAGACAGATTGACACGTGGGTCTGCTGTGTTTTCAAACCAGAAGCGACCATTGTCTTCCTATCCAAAGCAGATACTCAATTATTCATATGTTTACAGCTGCACATGGACACGGTTTTGTAAGGTGAAGTACACAGTGCATAGAATTACACATGGGGAGCTGCCAATAACAGGGATGTTTTCCACTGAGAGGTTCCAGTGGTTTGTCGAGGGTTTCAGAAATGTTAAAGTAGAAAAAGAGAGTGAAGCCCTGGTTGTGAATGTATCCTGTGCATCAGCTGTGCGGAGGAAGAGGATTTGTGGGGAGAACCGTGCAGTGTGGCCTGTCCTCCTTCACCCTATACCCCGAAGAATTCCTAAAGGTTGCATAGGCCTACTATCCTGCCATCCACACACACACACACCCACTTATTTGTGCTCTCCCCCTCCTCAAAGACAAAGACCATACCTGGCATCCTGCCCCCTCCCACAGCACCCTCTAAAACATCTTCACCCCCCCATCCCACTGTAAATAAATCTATATATATATTCTTTGTTACAGCCAGTCCCTCTCCTCTCTGGAGCTTCCGCCCCTCTCCCTGCTCTCCGTCAGCGCAGAGAGCCAGTCCTCTGCTGACAGGTTCTTGAAGAGCTGTCAGCCCAGATCTACAGGAGCAGCGACTGACACGATAGAGGCCGGGTGTTGGAGGAAGAGGGCCGCCTGCAGGCGCCTTCCTCCCTCGGGACTCTGGACGCTTCTGAGAGGTAGGAGATGGTGGGTGAGGCTCCCGACATCATTCAGACGATTTACCTGGGTCCCTGGAGAATGGGGCGTGGTGGGTGAGCACCGGAGCGGCAGAAGCAAGTGCTTCCCCTGAGGAGAGTGAGTGGTGGTGGTCGTGAGTGCTGCTTATGGGGGTGCCCGAAGGGTCTCTACCACAACATCCCTGGCAAGGGTGGCAAAGGCCAGAAACCATCCCCGGAGAGAGGGCCCCTGTTAAGGAGGCCCCCGTAGAGTGCCTTCCTGAGCCACCGGTGCTCAGATCTTGTGGCCTTCCATCTCAGGCAGGGGTTCTCATGAGGCTCATGAAAGCACAGTGAATGCAGACTAAGGCCTGTGTATCTTTCATACTAATAATTATTAAATTGAATTCAGTAAGACAAACTAGAAACAAATGTCAGAACATTGCACAGCTCAAAAGAAAATGCAAACATGGCGTTTCCAGTCATTCACCGGTGCTATATTTCTGAGCGAAGTAGCACTCAAAACAAAGTGCATAACTACATGTTAGTGTCTGGCAAATCCATAGGGAACATGATGCATAACGAGACTACTAAGGCATCCTGATAACTCGTAGCAACCCCTGCGTTTCTGTATGGTTGTGTACGACTCTCACAGAGAGACGCTATCGTTTATATCAGTTTCTGAAAGTCATACCTCTTTGCTTTGACATTACAACAGTGGATACCAAAACTGGTGGTTATCAACTGCTGCGATGTCATAAAGTGCTCCCAGGCCAGGTGACGGGGCTCTGTGAGAGACTGTCAGCACCACTCTGCCTCTCTGCTTTGACTGACAGCTGCACGAGGAGGAAGGAAGGCAGCGAAGGTAGAGGGCTTTGGTTAAGAATAGCAGGCAAGATATGTATTTCTCATATTTGCATCAGGGAGGAGAGGCCATGTTATGCTCTTCCATTATTCTCAGCCCTGCGCAGAAGTTGAAGGTGGGGCAGATCATTTTTGGGGCCATACATAACGTAAAATTATAGATGGTTTACAAGTGAATTATGGGGATGTTTTTCAACTCAGGGTTCTGAGTGAGATCATAGGCAACTCAAGTTTCTCATTTTTTAAAACATTTTTTTTAATTATAATTTGTAAACGCTCAAAAACATACTACAGTACATTCTGAGCAAGTATACATTTCTGGCTCAATTGCGGGTAAGTGCAAACTACTCAAAGAAATAATACAATTCTGTCAAAAAGATTGAATGTGTTCAGAACCAAAATTGTTTCTGAACGTAAGCAGGTAAATTCACATGACAGAAAATAAAAAAAATAACTCTGAAGGGATCCCTCTCACCTCCCCTACTCAAGTTTCTCTCTTGTTGCCTATTTACGTCATTCAGAACCCCTCAGTGAAATACATCCCCGTAATTTACTGTTACCCTTCTATAATTCTATATGTAATTACACGTATATCCCCTACTGAGGCGCAGTACAATATCACAAACAAATGAGTTATAGAAAAGGTAATTATCTGTTTATGGAGCACCTCACAGCACGCTTTTTGCTGTTTCTAAGCACTGTGACTATCCAATGTTACAATTACTCAGTTCAAGAGTACTCAATTTACCAACCTTCAAGGATGGAAGGCTGTGTTGGCCATGCTGACGTGAGCTTGTGGCCTGAAGACCACCCATGTGTCAGAAGAGAAAGTTCAGCTCATTAGGCCATCCTGCCGACATATTTGTTTCTGTTTCAGATTTCGGCTCCTAAATGCATTGGGGCAAGACATCTCTGGTGGAAATATATTAATATGAGTTTTCAGTTACAGGAGAAAAATAGGGCACTCGCTGCTGGCTGCCAATACGGACATTAGTGATGCAAGAGCTTTTTTCTCAGCTGACCTAATTCTTTGAATGCACTTCTGTGTCATTGTTCCATACCCCGCAATGATAAGTGCTGTGTGCTGCTCTCTGCTCCCTCCAGGAGGTCCTTATATTCCTAGGGCCCTGGGATACTAATTACAAACTCTGATTTGTTTGGGGGCGAAGTAGGTCTCAAGAGACAGTAATTTGACTTAAAAAGAATATTAAAAATGATTGTATGGTGGATTGTGATAATGGCACTGTGCTCGGAGAGGCAGCTCACCGTGGGAGCTGGGTATGTAATAAGCTTTCTCCTTTTGACCCTGTTGTTGGAAACAAACTCTACCTGTTCTACAAAATGAACTATGTGCTATCATTCATTTAAAAAGAAACGAAAACCTACAGCAACGAAGTTGCAACTCCCATGCAAAGTTGTACCAATGAATTGGTACAACTGTTCCCAGACGAAATCTGCAAAAATGTTCAGGAAAGAAAGACACAGCCTTGAGTTCTGATGGAATTTACATTTTACAGCATTTGTATCAGCACCAGTCAAAAGCTTGTCACCCCTGGTCTCAAAACTCGAAACACGCCCTTCCTTTTGAAGGTATATCACGTAAGACAAATTCATAATTATTCGTGGGCTCAATGGGAAAACCTGTGGCTACCTAGAGAGCCGACTAGTCATTCCTAAATACCAATGACCGGTTTCACCCTAGTTAGGGCTTCTCAGCCAAGAACAGCTAAGTTCCTCTGACCCAGTGTGAACAGGACCCCGTCTTGGCATACCGGTTCCACTTAGGGTGACACACTAAAGTTTACAAAACATGGCACAGTGTGCAAAAGAACAGGTTGGAAGGGTATGCCCAGATGTGGGTCCCATGCACACTGTGTTACTGGACCAAAGTTATAAATAGCTGATGAGCCCTAACTAGTGCGAAACCGCTCTTGGGTTGCTAATGTTCCGGTTCAGGGAGGACTTTGACTGGAAGGTCAGGCTGGACTGTTCCCAGTGGAGCATGATGGAGGCTGATTTGAATATGGCTGGATCCAAACTGAGGTGGCATGGAATGCAAAATAACAATGGAATGGGATGCGGCCTGAATAATTACTATTGGCTAAGATTAATTCAAGCATTCCCTCCATCACTTTTTGTATACTTTAGTCCTGAAAAAGGGCAACATTTTCCATAGTAGGAGTCCACTGCCTTGTGCTCAAGAGGTCACACTGGCTGTTCATCCTAAGTAGAGGTATGATAATCAGGCATGGCAAAAGTGCATATTTTGTAAAAAAAAATGCATCTTGATTTTATAACAATTTTGTCAAATATTTCATTTAGAATAATTGTAAATGATAAGCTTGGTTAGAGCTTCCAGTTACCACAGAGGTGCAATACACCTAGTTCCCATACATCCTCCCCCTGGCCCGCCCACCTCAGGTTCAGAGATTTGATAAGTGAGTAAAGGAAACGAGTAAAAGGAGTGGATAACATAATAAAAGAAAGTCGCTCCTACACGACCTGGTAGGTCTGTTTAGAGAGCATGCACAGAAGGAGGATTTAGCAGTTGTGTATTGCACATGTCTATCTGATTTCAGATTTGTTGATTCACTCTGTTACATGTAGGCCTTGGACTCTTGGGTGAGATGACTTAGGCCGCACCTCGTTACCTTGTATTGCTGCCCTGTATTTGGATTTGCGCTGTTTTTGTCTTTCTTTCCTTTTGCTGGTCAACTATCTTTTGGAGGTGGGACTTGTAGGCTGGGCTCTGGGAAACACCTTGTGAGGAAAAGGATACTGGCTGACTCAGCAGAGATGAGGAAGGAAGCAGAGGCAAACCCTAAGCTGCTGTTCAGATTCAACTGTTTAATTTGTGTGCTTGGGTTCATAGTTTTAAGTCTCAAAATGTCCCCTATGTTTAGCCACTAACTATTGGGCTTCAAGGAACAATAGCTCCTTTATAATTGATTCTAAAGGTCTGTTTGGTCAAAGCAAACTATTCAGGTTTTGTTCCTGCCTCTCATATGTGATTATTTGTAAGGACCCGGTTGACCGTAGTTCGCGGGCTGATGTTCCATTCACAGGGCTGTTGTTTCCCAACTCAGAGCCAAGCCTGTACTACAGCCATATCACCTCTCATGAAGCTTTCAAACATGGTGGATACTAATAAGATGCTTATCACGCGTTATGACCAATGGAGAGTTTGAATCCCTAAATCAGTAGCCATCCTTGACCAAGCTGGACCTCATCGTAAAGGATGGACCTTCGACGAATTCATGCAGATTCATCAAACTGGGCCACACTTGTTAATACCATTTCTTGGTAAAGCTTTTGTCTCCTAATGACCCAACTACTCCAAATGTCCCCTAAAAGCGTTCATCTAGATGGAACCTTTCTTGCTGAGTCTGAAGCTTCTTGGTGAAGGCGAAAGCTCTGGGAAAAAAAGGTTGAATATCAGTTCGTCAGATTAGCAAACTGACCACCCTCTGCTTCTTCATACAGCGTTTTTTAAAAGTTGGGCAAAGTGGCACTCAGAAGTCTAGTTTTAGAAAAACATAGCCATGCAATGCAGGTGCATCTCATTATAGGGTTTCCCTTTGGACACAATGGACTACCATACTAGTTTAATCAATTTTCCATCTGTTTACAACCAGGAATGTATTTATGTATTTATACGTTTTTATATTGCGCAGACTTTACCCAAAGGTGTCAGAGCGCTTCACAATAGGAACAGTAACATTACATGAGGAGAAAATTACAAGTGTGCAAGTACAAGAGCAAACGTCACGTTACATGAGGAAAAAGTGACAATTGTGCAGGTAACAACAGTAAACAAGATACAAGATGAGGTAGCAAACGATACGTTAAAGAGGAAAGAGTGACAAGTGTGCATGTTACATAAGCATACTGGATACAAATGGAGGTATAATACTGCAATAAGTGGCAGTCACTCCAAACACAAGAACACACTGGGAAAGGCAGTTCTATAGGCATGGAGTACAGAATTTCCTATAGTGAAAGAACTTCCTTGGGGAATAGATGTGACACGAATTAGTTACATAAGCAAACTGGATACAAGTAGAGCTATAATACTGCAATACGTGGCAATCATTCAAAACACAAGAACACACTGGGAAGGCACTTCTATAGGCATGGAGTACAGAATTTCCTATAGTGAAAGAACTTCCTTGAGGTAATATAGTCCGAAGTACCAGAGGGCAGCCGTCTCTACCCCCCCCTCATGTTTACCTCGCGTTTGTTTGTAAATATAAGAGATGTTCTCAAATAAATGTCTCACGTAAAAGTGGATTCGGCCTTGAATGAAAAAAACACTCCTTCAACCAAGTGTAGCATTTTTTGCAGGGGGAAAATCTCTGTTTGATTTAACAAAATTGTTATGCTGACACACACCTGTGGAGAGTAAAATAGAGGCTTTTGTCGCCCAGAAGGTTACCTTCTGCTGCATGAGCCTAAGTCTGCCAAGCCTTGGTAGGGCTGAATGTGAATGCTACATCACGTAATTAAGAACTAAGGCGAAATATGCTTTCCAGTCTGTGCAGTAAATAAATGATGATTTGATTCATCTTGTCATCTCTAAAGACTATTATTTACTTCTGCGGTTTGTGTTTGTTCTGGCGGATGTTCCTGAGGACGCCACACCCACACTTACTGCAGGGTGCAGCCAGGCCCCTGTAGGTCCCTTTCACGTGTGTGCTTTGTCTTGTCTGCTTTCTTCTGGTGTTTTAGTGCCTCGAGCGACCAATAAGAGCATAGCAGTGCCTGTCAAACACGAACACTTCCATGGAGGAAAGAGCAAGAGGCATCATGTACTGCAGGCAAACAGCAGCGATGAGATGCCGGGGGAGCAAAAACAGAACTTCTAAAGGAGTTTGAACAACATGGGGCAAAATACTAAAACAGAAGAATCCACAGATCTCAGAGGGAGTCGAGGAAGCAAACTTAGCCCAGGATCAGGGTTTGCAAATAGCAAATCATTGCTTTACCATTGAAACCTGTGCAATACCTGCATTCATGAAATCTTAGTAAAGGCTTGGGCTGGCTTTGATCAAGCGTTCCTGCCAGTGCAGGTCAGCTTCAAAGGCATTTATAAGGATTTGATTCATCCAGAGGTTGGCTGATGGATTGATCGATGTATTTTGTATTGTACTCTTCAGAATCTCAAATGTCATTGGATTCCATGAATAATGTCCCTCTCATTGGGAATCAAAAGCTTCAATATTTAACGAGGAGAAAATATCTGGTATAACAAGAAAAACCTTACAACACAATGCATCCTCTATCTGTCTCCATGGTCATGTGTAAAGTACATCGTTGACCAGTACGTGGTCTCCAGGGACTGCCCAGCAGACACATCTGCTCGCCAAATGTAATTGAACAGCATCTGTCTGCTCCACCAAACTCTAAATTGCTCCACTGGTCTTTGAATTTGAAGATAGGATACAGACTTCTCTCCAGTGAACACCCAACATTACTTTCTGGTGTATTAAAGTCTGACCTCTATCATGTTATGAGATGTTTTATCTTTCAGGAAAGGTACCAAGCCTTTAAGATGCAGGGTTTTAGAGATAAAAATGAATATCTGCTCCAAGCAAAAAAGTGGCAATTTCTACTTCTCTGCGCTATTTTGACTGAAAACATTAAAATGAATGTCTCCAATTCCAATGATTGGATTCTTGTCATTTTGCAGTTATGTTATTTATTAAAAAATTCTCTATTTTTCAAATTTGGCGTGGGATTTTTTGTGTGTTTTTTTTTCCACTTTATTACTGCATGCGTGCTGTATAAATATTTTACACATTGCCTCTAGGTTAAACCAGACTGGTTTGTGCCAAGCTACCACAGGGTACAAAGGTTCGTTTGGTTTCATTGGTGGTTTACTCTGACCAAGATGGTGTTTATTATTTGAGTTGGGCTCCCCCCATCCAACTAATAACCTAATTACACTCACACGCACTTAATGTACAAGATGTGCAGAAAGCGATATAGACACCATCTAGGTGTCTATAAAACAGGGACAACTGCTACTAATCTAAAGTGGAGGAGCGGCCATAGGGAAGATGGGGGTTGGTTAGGAGAATACAAATATATTTAAAAAGACTTACCCGTGCTAACTCAAATATATTTAAAAAGACTTACCCGTGCTAACTCTGCCTCACTGCTCCTCCCAGCTCTCCTCCGACCGGCAGTCCATGGACCTCAGCACAGGCTCCCCACCCAATGTAGACGCTGCTCTCATTCTAGCACGAGAGCAGCGCCTGGATTGGCCTGAGCGGGATGGCCAGATACTTGCTCAGGCACAGGGAGCCTGTGGTTTTTCTCTAACCGGATGTGCAACACAGCTGGGTTGGAGAAATAAAAGTGTGCATGTCTGTTTGACCGGCCAAACTGACATGCACACTTTGGAGCACCCATTCAGTCACTGCTCCAGTCCTGTGCTGCCAATCAGCAGCAGAGGAATCGCCCCCATTTTTCCTGGCTCTGGTAGGCTGGCGGCTGCGGCGCGCCATTGTGAAAAATAAAATGGCATTTTTCACGTTTAGTGCGACAGAGTGGGTGAGGAAGCAACTCAGAGCAGAAGTCTCGGCCAGAACCAAGGGGTACAATTCTGGATCCCCCAGTGATGTCCCATTGTGTGGGGAATGGAGTTCCTTGCAGAGAAGAGGTGAGTCTTCAGTTTCCTAACTGAAGGAAGCCTGGAGCACTTCTGAAGTCAATGAGAATGGTATTTCCAAATGTGGGACCACAGGTGAAATAAGTCTGCCCTCTGGGAGTATTTTTTTGGCTCTTCTTCGTCTGCAGTCTGGAGATGTTCTGGCACCTGGTGTGGTCCTGTCTGCCTGAAGTGCTTAGTTTATTGGACTGTTAGTGCATCGTTTGTGATGGCAGCTGGTCTTGACAAAGAGGTGAGCCGATGTAATTCCTTTGTAAAGCCCTTGCTGGCACTTACTGCTACCTCTCCAATAATGTCCAACAAATGCGAAGGAAAACAGCAGACTGCATCTCCATTTTTTAATAAACAGACACAGCGATAGTACTGAAAGTAGCTTTTTTAGATGAATGATTCTGTCGCTTCACTGATTAGCAAAGAAGCCCTATTCTGTATGCTTGATAACACGTACATTTTGCACAATTTATTTTGTTCTAAATCTAAAATAGAATGCTATAATTCACAAAATGATGTATTTATTAAAGTGTGGTGTTCTAGTTATGCATATATTTTATTTAAATAATTGGCTCTTTTGTCAAAAATAAACAAATGGTCCGAAAAGAGTTCTAGGTTGAGGTTTGTTGCTCTGTAGGCAATATTACAGTGCCTTCTGTTGCCACACGTTCCTTATCCCTTCATTCCCAAAGGTATCTCTTGTGATGAATGTCACACATATGTCACTTCGTTTTGGGTAATGAGATATTGACCAGCAGCTCCATTTATATTATAGACATGAGCTCATTCTTCCATTAAGGAAAGTGCTCCACGGTGGGCCAGTGAGATGCACATAATGCCTCAGAGTGAACATATAGCTGCAAAATATTGATGACAACAACATACCGCATATTTCTAGCAAAGGATGTCACACTGGAATACATATGAGCCCTGAGCTCATTTGTTTGGGATGATTTGGCACGATGAAATGACTGATGTGAATAAGTGGACTAGCTCCCACTTTGAGTGTTTCTATGCGGCTTTATGCACACTAGCTATTTCCGATCTTCAGTTAATATCTTATATTTGATTCATAGGATTGTAAGAACAGCAGTTGTAGCAAAACGGACATTTCTTGATAATTTGCATAGATCTGTGAATTATATTCCATAACTCGCAGCCTTTAAAATATTCCTGCGAATTACGAATGTCGACCAATAAGATGCTAAAAACATCCTTGCTCACCTATCCGATACCATTAGCATTCATTTAGCTGCGTTATTCTCTCAGCACGAAATTGTACTGAAAACGATACAAAGCAATCAGCTCCCTTCCTTTGCTTGGCAATGGGAAGCATTTACAATTAGAGTCACGGCATGATTTCCTTCTCACTCGAATAATCTCTGTCGATTTTCTGTATTACTGTGCTTTTGAATAATGACAAATACAGTGGCCTTTAATTACTCAGCGATGTAACCATAAAAAGAAAACACATTCTGGGCATTCTAAGCAATTAAAACACCCACGATCATTGAAACATTGCAAAGAGAAGCTCAAAACCTGCTACCCAAGTATGCAAACGTGCCTCGTGGTTTATTCTGTCACCAGAGCCACGCGTGACATTATAGAACCATCATGCAAAGTTTTGTGTGGTTTGTCTGTAAGATGAAAAATACACCCAGCTTTTCAACATCCAGTTCTTCACATAGGTTGAACATCTCCAAACACTGCTCTAAATTCAATCACCTCACAACAACATGCCTCCTTCACCCTCCGTGACTGGATCTTGGTGGGTGAGTGATGCCTCAGGAGCACACCTGATACTGTCGATTCAATGTGAATGTTCTTGGAGCTTAAAGTAGGGGGGAGAGGGGGAAGAGACCGTTTCCGGTGATTTATGGAAGGAATCTCTTGTGATGTGTATAAAATATCTGGCTCTAGGATCACCTACAGAAACCACAAAGTTTTGTTTCACTGTCCTCAGGAACCATATGCAGATGTAGGAAACCACCTATAGAGACAACATACTCTTTTAACTGCCCTCTGGAACCATAAACTGCTGTTGGAGGGCACCTACAGAGAGGCATACTTGTATTTCATCGTCCTCTGGAACCATATACAGCTGTAGCAGGCCACCTACAGAGACCACACATCCTTATTTCACTATCTTCTACAACCATATGCACCTGTAAGAGGCCACCTACAGACACCACATATCCTTATCTCACTATCTTCTACAACCATATGCACCTGTAAGAGGCCACCTACAGAGACCAAAGGTTGAACCTACAGAGGTGTCAAACGAACTACTAGCGCCAAGAAACCGTACGGTATACGCTGCGCTCTACAAATGTTTTAAATTAGAAATTAGAAATTAGAGACCACATATCCTTATTTCACTATCTTCTACAACCATATGCACCTGTAAGAGGCCACCTACAAAAACCACATATCCTTATTTCACTATCTTCTGCAACCATATGTGCTGTGAAATTATTAAAATCATTAAGACATATATTCGATGTATTTAAAGAAATGCTCTTGGATCCTTGTCCAGAATCATATCACTTATTGTATTTATCGACATTAGGGATATACACACTGGCATTCAGAACCTTCAAGGAATGCAAATGAGGGGATCTGAAGAAGTGTGCACCATGGGGACCATCAATCTTGATTTGGTGCACTAAAAGTTATACTCATCTCTGCCGAATTTTTTAATTTTTTCCAAGACAGGGACTGAATCTGAAAATAGTTTTTTGCATAAAATTATCAATATAGATATTTGAACAAGAAGCCAAAGAGAAATCCGTTGCAGGCACATCAGTTTTATCCTTTCGTCAGAATAGACTGGAAATGGTTTGCACAGCCAAATGTTGAAGGTAGATGAAAGGATGGATGAATGAATTATGGGAGATACATCCACTTTAAACTGTGAAAATGTGTTTTCCAGTAGATCTCTCAGCCGATAATAATGTAGATGTTGGGGGGACATTTCTTTATTGGTTAGTTTTCTGGGTAGAGATTTTATGAAGATGGACATAAAGACTTAAGTAGAACTTCTGTCAACTTACTGCAAAATTAGTCATAGGTAGGGATTGATCAACTCTCCTTGTGGTTTTATTCTTCTTCCCACTTGATATTACATCTATTGTATTGTCTTTTGGTGTTTGTATAGGATTATCATCACACATAGTGCCCACTTTGCTGTTCTGACTTTGTCATATGTTGTTACTAAAGAGATAATTGTTATTAAGATAAGGAAAGCAGATGGGGTCCCCCTTGTAGTACATGAACTGATGGAAATATCGTATGGGTACCAAGTGAGCAGTTAGCCGGCCCAGTCCTCCTTGATAGCCGTAGGTGCTCATGTGCCTCTTGCCTGTCAACATTTTGCTGCACAAGGTGCACCAGGTTACTAACAGGTGCCCCTATTCTCCATCACTCATCCTTGAGTGGGTGAAGGCAAACTGGAACTACAAACAACCAGATGCCCTGTTCTCAAATACGACCTTAACACATAAAATGACAACTTCCCTTCAGAGTGCTAGAGATACCGTTTCCAGTCCTGAACATTTCACCTACAAATCACTCTTTTCAGATGTGTGATGGGAAGGTGCAACAAATATCACCTTTGGGCAAGGTGCTTGCTTTAGTCTATGAAACCTTATGACTTCTTAGCAACATTCATTTTCGTTGCTGGTTGAGAATAATATTGACATTGTTACTCATTATGGGGCTATTCAGTGTCATTAGTGTCTGAGTATTGCTCATTGGGGATCATAATTGCCATTGATACCATAACACATAAATACTCATTCCTTCTTGTGGACACTGCCTCTTGTCATACTTACAGAGATATTATAAATGCTTAGGCTGGGTCCATTATCACTTATTAATGTTGGTGGCGTTCACACCCTTAAATTGGTATTCAAACTCTCATACTGTGGGGCCATTGTTACTCATATTGAAGTGTGTTTATGGACATGCATGTGTGAGGCCCTTCTTACATATCAATGCAAGTGCGCATGAAGACTCATTACCATCAAGATCCATTGATGCTCTTTAAGTGCTCATTGGCACTCTGGGATTCGTATTAGGAGTACAAAAAACAATGAATTTTAGTTATGAATAATGCCCAGGTCAAAAAATCTCAAAAGACAGAAAAAAGTACTGCTAAAGGTAGCACACTGTCATTAATGCCAACCCCTGGCATGACGTGTGAAAGTGGCAAGCTCGTGCCAGTAAGAGACTAAGTGGGTGTGTCACTTGGCGTGTTAGACTTTGAATGATTCATTCTTAAGTTGCTGTGCTAAAAGAATGTAATAAGTAATTGTGCAATTATATTTTAATTCAGAGTATATATATTTATATACTCAAAGTTTGTCATATCGAGGGGATGGTGCTTGTGATAGCACAGAAGTCATATTTAATTTAACCGTACAACCCGTTACTTACAATAGAAATCTCAAACTCTTTGCATATTCCCTTCCTGTCCTGAAAAAGTATTCTGAAAAACTTTCTGGGCCAACCTCGTTTGTGCCAACATAAACTTCACTGTAATCTTCTTCCGCTTCATGTCATCACTGCAATACTTGGCATATACCAAGATTTCGTAGAGCAACTTGTTCTGCCAACAGATCACAGGCTAAGTTATGTGTGTACAGATCTCTGGCTTCAGTCCTAACACAAATTGTGACACAAAAATCCCCTTATCTTTTCCTCAGGATACTTCCTCCCACTGGTCTGCTGAAACACCTGTACCAACCTTTCATAATATTCATCCACTGTTTCTTTTTAGCTCTTGGGTAGTTATTTCAATTTTAAGCCAATCTATATCTCTGGGTGGTACTCTACCCTTCAGGAAAGTAATCACAGACTCATATTTTGCCATCACTATCGGATATGGTGCATTTGTTCCACTCTGCCTCACAGGTTCCTCTTTTCGCCATTGTAGTGCAGTCTTACATTCAGCCCATAAATCGGCAGATAACACAATGTCAAAATAAGTATTCAAATTTGTCCATAACACCTTGGAAATCTAAATGAATCATTCCACTTGTGCATGCCATTGCACCGGTTTGCTATTTCTCTGAGTGGGAATGCTGGCATGACTCACTCACTTCCCTCATCCTGTTTCCCTTTTATAGTGGCTTCTCTCTTTTTTTGTCATGTATCTTTGACCATTTGATTTCTAGTTTTTCAGTCTCACTTCATTTGCGACTGCAATTAACCAACTCCATAATATATGAGCGCATTCCAGAAACTCGCATGTTTTCAAATGCGGGATCATCCAATTGGACTTTAAAGCTTCTAAGAAGGTGACAATCATTAGCTAGATCAATCTCATGTTTCTGAGCCAATTCTGTCAATTTATAATGCACTACAGCAGCTCTTCCTGCGACCTTCTTCTACAGGTAGAATAATTCCTTTCTTTGGTACTGTTCGATATGTTCAAATTCTAGACATCCACATATTATTTCTTCTAATTCCACTTATAATTGTGTGATGTTTAAAGGCTTTTCCTTTTACGTGTCTGACCTCTCTGGTACTTCTGTGCTTTCTGTCTTTCTCATTCCTGCTACTTCCTCTAACCAAGATGACATTTAAGCCTCTTCAGTGGTATTTATGTCACCTGGAGTAGTAGGGGCTGTGATAACTAATGTCTCTCCCTCTATTCGGGCTTATACTGTCTGTTTAGGTCTCCATACAACAATCTGAGAATTTGGGAAGTTGGAACAAACCCTGTGGTATGTACACCTCCAGCGGCTTGATACATTTCTGGTCTTAAATCCATATTTGGAGGAGCATTTGTGGTAATTCTGGGCATTGTCAGGGCATTTACAGGCATTATGGAGGCTATGGGACGCAGTCCAGTCGCATTAGTCACAGTTGGAGCTGCAACTGGTGGACGAGCTACAATTAGTGGGACAATTTGGAGTGTCTGAATTGGTCTTTTAATCTGTGCTAAATCTGGATCTACAGGAGCAGTGGCCACAGAGGCACATGCACCAGCACTTGATTCACTCGGCTCAGTAGAAGTTGTATATGGCGGAGGTCTTGAAGCTATCATCTGTTCTAAAATTGCATCTTAAATATCAGTATCCGTCTCATCTCCATCTTTCTTTTGGCGATTGTATTCGCTCCCTTTCTTAGCTGCTTCCATAGTGTTAGCCGCATACATTCTGGTTCTGTCTATGATAGCCTTTCTCCACCTACACTGTTCTTCATCCCAGTTCACCCTTCTTTACAATTTCACATGCATTCTCACAACTTCAATAATAAAGCTTTCAACTTATTCTTGTTTGCTCTAAAAAAATAAATAATGGTATTGCAATCACTCAAGTAATTTTTTTTACAACCGCAAGTGAAATCCAGACCAGCGTCAAATCACCCAAATCAATGCAGTTTCACCTGTTTGCGCAATTAGGTTTCACTAACACGGTCAATGTTAATCAATTGCAACAATGCTTCATTCCTCTATGTCAATTGTATAGGTGATGGTACCTCACACACTACACCTTAAATCCTGCAAAAAAGGTATGTATGTACCCATGTATCTCTATATATCCATATCTATATCCCAGGATCTTTCTACTACAGTAAGCCTGAATTCTTCAATCTCTTTTCTTCAAAAACATCTTAATGCTTACTCTCACTTACCCATTCTATCTCACAACACGCTAAGCTACAACAAAACTACCATGAACAACACATCACCCCACTAATACACCTTCAAACCGCACCTGGCTTCTAGTACTGACTCATCAGATTTTCTTGTTCTGGACATTGGATGTAGGAATCAGTAGATTTATTCTGACTTGGTATTATTTTCAGGTATTATTTTATAGCTCCATTCAGGGTGTGACCATTTCTCTACTACCAGAAACTGATAGCATGGAAGATATATTTAATTTAACAGTTCAACCCATAATTTACATTAGGAATCTCCAACTCCGCACCAAGCTCTTCTTCAGTAAAATAGATCTTTGCCTACTTTTTAGAATGGAGCACCAATCAAAAGACATCACAATAAGCATCATCAATTTAGTAATTTAGTTCGGTCAATAATGAGAGTTTAGTATCAGTTCTAAAAAAATTATTTATCGATAAGATTTTATTATTTAGTTGTTTTTTTAGATTAAATTTAGTAAACCAGATACATTCGTTTTTCAGAACTATTTAAAAAAGTCATAGTTAGAGTTAATCAATGAATTACAGTATGTTCCATAAAGAAAATGAATCTCTGTTCTATTCAAAGCAGATCCTAACCTATTGGAATTCATAAAGAGTGCTTTAGTGAAAGAACAAGATTTAAAGGAGCTTTGTAATTTAATTTTAAGTTGAACTCCCCATAAAGAGTAGTTCTAGAAACTCGTCCAAGTCTATTCTCTGAAATCGGCATCAGCATACAGTCACAGTAGTAACTGTCCAAATTAGGCTAGTAAACTAGTCCAGCAGTAGCCATATCCGTAAAGAAATAGACACTTAAAAAGTAGCAGACAACAGAAATGACTGTCAGGAGTAGCTCATAGTGCATAGGGCAAAAGTAAAATAGAATGGTCGCAGAAGATTGGCCTGGACCATATTGCCTTAACTGTACCGCGAACATGGAGATTATAAATACAAAATTCATGTAAAAATCCGAGCTGGTGTTAGGTCATCTTAAGCCAATGAGGAAGGACTGTCTGATTTATTTATCTATTTATTTATTTATTTATTTATTAATTTAAACAGTTTTGTATAGCTCTGGATAGACCCAAGGGTTGTCAGAGCGCTTTACAAGGGATGGAAGTGGAGACACAATGCACTAATTACATTACATTCGGACAAAAAGGAAAAGCAAAAAATATGAGCAAAATGTAAAGAGCAATAAATACCTAGAAGTAACATTTAGTCCATAACCAGGATTTGGGTAACTAAGTAAGCGTGGCTGGCCAGGGGAAGTGGGAGGGAGGTATCGGGATAGGGTAGAGCCGGGGCAGAAGAAGGGAGAGGAGATAGCATGTAGGAGTATGCAGTGAATATATGAGAAATGGTGGAAGGAGAATGGAGGTATATGTGAGGAAGAGGGGTGGGGTTAGTAGGTCAAGTATAATGTGGTGAAAAACATAGCACCAACATGGGCAGGATGTGAAACACCTGTAAGGTGAAGAGATCAAGGACCCCAGTATTTGAGGAGAAGGTGTCGCCTGAGATCTTTTTTGAAGCTGAAGTATGAAGGGTTGCAACGTAGATCTTTGGAGAGTGCGTTCCAGATGGTAGGCGCATTACCGGAGAAAGAGAGTGACTGGGTAGATTTCTTGTTTACCAGGGGCGGTACCAGTATGAGAGCATTGGTGCTCCTCATTTCTCTAGAGCAGCCCGCTTTGGGAAGTTTTTGTGAGAGATACAGTGGGGTTTGAAGATGCAAGGCTTTATGCGTAATGCACTCGTTCTTGTAGATGGATCTGCCTTTAAAAGGGAATCCATTGGAGATCTTTGAGGATGGGGGAGATGTGATCGAGCCTCTTGCAATCAGAAATAACCCTGGCCGCGAGGTTCAGGACAGACTTGATTGGGGCTAGGTGGACTTTATGTGTTCCGAAGAGCAAGGCGTTCCCGTAGTTTAATCTGGAGAGTACTAATGATTGAACAACAGATTTGAAATCGTCAACAGGAATGAAGGGTTTGATTTTCTTGAGGTGATGTAGGGAGAAGAGAGCGCCTTTTGCTGCGTTTTTAATGTGGGGAGAAAGGCTGATGTTTTAGTCAGTGCTTATTCCGAGGGATTTGACTGAGCTAGAGGTGACCAAGGAGCAGTTGAGAGCTTTGATGTTGGTGAGCCAGTGTTGAATGGGGAGCCGGTTGTTTTTAGGGGCGAAGATAATGACTTCAGTTTTTTGGGGGTTGAGTTTCAGGTGATTGTGATGGAACCATCATTGAATCTTAGCCGATAGTTTGCTGTTTCTTCCTTCATTTCAATGGTAAATGAACAAAGTCGGCAAGTTACTATCTACAAATGTCAACTTAGTTGTTTAACATTCATGTGCGTTAACTTTACTTTGAGTTCCCACAAGAACTCTGCAGTATAAACTATTAGCTATTTAATATTCCACTGCTTGACAATGAACTATTATAAAGCAAAATCATTCTAGTTGCAAATCTACAATATTAAGTCATGAGACTCACGTCTTTATGCAAGCAATATTGGTTTAATATACTATTCAGCATTCTGCATTGTGAATATGTGCTAGCTAGAATATGTTATGTTACATAAATTTATAACGCGCACAGATATTCATGAGTGTCCCGGCGCGAAGCCTAGTGGGGTATGGAGAGAGACAATAAGGCAAAGAAGTGTGTCTTCAATTTCCTTTTAAAAGGTATTGGGTCCTGAAAGGACCGCAGGACGAGAGGAAGGGCATTCCAAGCAGCAGCAGCCTTCACTGCGAAGGAGCTGCCCCCTAGCATCTGATACTTGAAGCGAGGAACCGTGGCAAAGCGTAGGCACATGGACCGAAGGGCTGGCGAAGGAACATAAAAAGAGAACCGTCTCTGCAGATAGAGAGGGCTGCATCCGCGAGGAGCACGATGGGCCAGAACCAATGATTTAAATTTAACTCTGTCCACCACGGGAAGCCAATGGAGAGATCGCAGCAGATGGTGAAGACAGTTCCTAGCCGAAATGCCCAATAGCAGTCTGGCTGCCGTATTCTGAACCACCTGTAGCCTTTTCAAAAGGTAGCCCGGAAAACCAACATAATGGGGATTGGCATAATCCAGCCGCGATAGAATCATTGCACACGTAACCGTTTTCCTCGCCGCCTGAGGTAGAAGAGGCAATAATTTTCTGAGAACATGTAGCCTAGAGAATAATACTTTTTAAAGTCAGCACATTCTACAGAGATGACACATTTAAGCAAATCAAGTGTGAATCATTTATCAAATAATATTGCATCATTCACCATTTCCTAAAAACGTTTATTTATTAAAGAAAAAAATAACTGAAAGGTAGACGATAGCAGTGAAATTACGATAGAAATGAGTGCCTACTGCAGAAATCCCCTTACATGCCATTTATATATACAACCCTACAGAGGGTAAATGTAGTTCTTTCGGTTATCACCAGTGCCTTCGTAGGCAACAGTGCAGTTTATTAGTGGAATTATTATCATTATTATTATTAATAATAATCATAATAATATTAATACTGCTCTGAATAGGATATGCACGAAGGGGATATCAATTCTGTAGCCCTCAAGGAGTTATTTTTGGTGTTTTCAGAATTAACACCTCCTTTTAGTAAAGACAAGACTGAGAAGAAATGGGTTTAATCCAGAGGTTCAGTCATCCCCCAGCGAATATCGCCTACCACCATGTAGTAAAATACTTAAGAATAGGAAGCTCACCTTTGCAATATTTTAGTATCTCTATTCTGAAGTTTATATAGTTGATGTTATTGGCCACAATATTCTAACATATAACCTGGAGAACTGAGGGTATGAAGTTCTCTGAGAAGCCTGGGTTGGGTAAGAAAGGAATATTAGAAAGTTGATTGGTTCAAGAATGCACAAAAGAATGAAACAACTTCTAGGGATCATGTGAGAGGATGGATTTGTTTGGGAAAAACAGAAATGAGACTACCAAAGTAGGTAGTGTGTGCATGATCCTTCTAGATAAGAGGAACACTCATAAATAATCAAGATAATACCGTTACCCAAGACGCCCAGGCAATTGGAAGCAAAGGTCAGAGACCAAAGGCCAGAGACTTTCTGGACTTTGTTGATCCGCTGATCTAAAAATCAAGACACTGCACGCAAAAAATGTAGCAGTTCACCTTGCAAGAACTTAAAACTGCTGTAGAATCTGAGGAAGCCCCCCAGGGGACAGGTTTAGTGTTGATTTTCTTTTTTATCCCTAATTGTGCTACTGTTGCATTGTATGCTGTCTACGTTTCCTTTTGTGAGGACTTAAGTTAAAACAGACAAAAACTAATGGATATATAAAAGCATCTTTTGTGTTCTGGAAGCCAATAAGCGAGCAAGGGGCTAAATAAATACATGTAATATTGGAGAAGAGCAATCCTGGGAATAGGAAGTATCCGTGGACCGGCCTGCCTGTCGTCCAGGAATAAAACATGATGTACGAAGGAATGAAGCCGTGCAAAAGCTACCGGAGATCTGCCGATGAAAGTATGTCTACGGACAGGTCTTTTGAAGGGAAGAAGAAAATGGAGAAGTATTTCAGCAATATTTCAAAGTGATCAAGCCATACCGAGCTAGGTTGCCACATTTCATCTGCGTATGAAGACTCTAACCCTTTTCTGGAAGAAGAGACAGCCAGAAGCCTTTGTGGTCTTGCTGTGATCATGGAATGGTCATAGTGGCAACAGCAGTGGGTGCTTGGCTAGATTATTAGGCTACATTATTTTGCATAATGCACTCTAGGAATTTAAGCCGTGAGACGTGCTGTGACTAGTTTCCCCCCAGATATGTAGGCCTTATTAGAAAAAATCCTTTCAAGGCTATGCGACATATTTTAAACTGAACACCGAAATAAAGGAAGAGTCTGTAGAGGGACAACAGAAAAAGGGCACCTCAATCAACCACTAAATGTACTTTTGCCAGTATCCTTTGGGAAGTTGTCCAAGTTGAGGGCAAAAATGAAAAAGATACACAGGTCCTTCTTTTGCATTTGATAAAGTGTCACTTGATGAAGGCATCTGGAAGTTGTGCAAAAACTTTGGTGTGTATATAGCTTGACCGGTGGTCCTGACAGCACTCTGGAGAAGTGCCTTAAATGGCATGTGCAGAAATCAGAATATTTTAAATTTGATGCTGGAAGCATCCAAAGCCAGAGTAGAGGAAATATAGGGTGCATTTTCTAGCTTCAAGAAGCAAAAGAGCTGTCACACTTTTTAAAGGATGGATCTGGGTGATGATTCAACTGCTCCCCACAATGGAGTGATGCTTTGTAGTGTAAGCAGGAGGCAATAATTTCAGTTGCACTGGCCAGCTTAAGAATTAGGAGACAATAATTCAGTTTCACAGGCCACCTTAAAAAGTAGTCCACCTATCCTGCATTGAACAATACTATATGGCCCTATACCTCGCTCATCTGCTCTCCATGATGTCCAACGAGGTCGACCTGCCTCTGGGTGAGGTTTTAACGCAACATGGCCATTGCAGCCCTGGCCTTGATCTCCTTTACCGATATGCCACCCCCAATCCTATCATCTAGAACATGGTATGGACCTGGACCTACGCTCAGGACCTAGTACAGTGTCCGGCTCCACCAGCCCCCCATATTGATTAATAGCAAGCCAGTGATCGGGAACACGTTGCGCCCCCTTTCAGGCTGACCTTATCTCGGCAGACGAGATTAAATCATTTGAAGCCCTATATGAGGAATGTTATCTTCTCCAATCACAGAAATGGCGAGAGCTACAACTCCGCCACTGTCTACACCGTGCCCTTGGATCCCGGTTGTTGTGCCTCCTAGACTCTCCTACCTGCAATATTTGAAAATCTAGGGCTCCTTCAAGGGGATCATATCTGGCTTCTATAACCTTATTGTTCAACACCTGCATTCGCAACCCTTACTGACCCTCCTTTGTGCCATATTGCAAAGGGGTTTCAAGTAGAATAGGAGGAGCAGGACTGGGTGGCATTGATGGGGGAGCTGGACATGGGGGCAGGGGAATCTTGCTTAAAGTTTTGACTCATCAAAATGGTCCAGGACAGGTACTGAACGCCACAAAAGCTGGCGGCAGCAAGTCTCCTCCATAACTCCAAATGCTGGAGCTGTGCCTCCCCAGATTGTGACAGCACTCATGTCCTTTACATTGGTCCAGCAATACTCCGGTTTTGGTCTCAGGTCAGCGCCGATGTCAACCACTCCGTTCCACTATTGCAACCCCCTCCATGCACATTGATCATGTCGCACGACTCAAGAGACCTACATGGGCTCATAGGACATGTATGCAGGCTGCTAACTACTTTGCTGAATACTAGCCAAGATCTGCATCCTGCGGCACTTGGAGCTCATCACGGCTGCCCATTTGTGAGGAGTGGATGACCGAGATGTGCAAAGTAATGTCCTATGAATGGGTCATATATTGACTTCAGGACCGCATGGACTTTTTCTCCCCCATCTGGGACCCCTCCCCGGGAACAACTGCTTACAACCCCCAAGGACTACAACCCTTGCCGACCCTGTAACCCGACGACCATGCAGACTTGTTAGGCACCTGGGAGGTTAACGTGGCCCTACTGGGCTGTGGCACATGGGTCCCAGCCAGCCCTTAGCCGCTGCCCATGATTGGCTACCCACAACCAACTGTGACTGACTGAGACTGTGGGCATGATGTTTTCTTCCCCTCCTGGGAACATCAGGATAACAGGACACCAACCCTTGCCCCTCTCCCCACCCCTTACTTGCTTCCCTAGAGCCCACACCACTCCCATTCCCCTCCTCCTTCGCCCACTGTGGCTGAGTTATCCCTGGCACCCATCCCTTGTTTATCACCCTAGCCCCTGGAACACCTCAGCTCCCTGCAGCGAGCTCCAGAATCCCGACTAGTTCCCTCTCGGTCCGCCCTACTCAGTGCCAGCACCACCCCGCCATTGGCCAGAAGGGAAACTGTCGTTCCAAAGCCCCCATAGGCCCTCTCCTCCTCTCCTACACCCATCGGAGAGCTTCCCTCTGGTATTGTGGGTATCTTATACTGTTCTACATTTACAAACCGAGAGAGGAGGGTTGGCCCCTTATCCATCACCCTTTACCTTTTTCTGTTAATGGACCACTCTGTGCATGTACTGTTGGTTTTGTACCATTATTTCCTACCATAAAACCCAATAAAGAGTAAAAATAAAAGTTTGTTAAAAAAATGTGGTGTTAGCTCTGTCCGGGCTAGTTTCATCACCTGCCTCCAGGTCATTATGGTACTGTTTCCTGTTCTGGACTCTGATGTAATAACATGTGTGTTGTAGTCTAGTGCTACTTCCATTCTACTAATTAGACTTACCTAAAAACCAAAGTTCAGGACTGGAGACGGGGTCCATAATGGAGTGAGCTGGTAAGGATGTGCTTTACGTTTTTCAGATGAAAAAGCTGCCAGAAGAGACTGCATTGCCCTGTACAGTCTATTGTCAATAAGACCCTACTGTTTAAGTCTTCATTTAGATTTTAGGCAGTGGAACCACCCCGATCTTATGGGCTCAAAAGAATGTTCCCTTATATTAATGTCAGTCTCCACACTCTTCGTGTGAAATCTGTCTGTGATTTTCTTCACCCAGTACCTTCCCACCTAGTTCCAGAATGCAACCATACTATTTTGGAATTGGGCCGAGCAGATGTCATTGGCTTCTGACAGATGACGAATATCTCTCTTTTATCTGAGCTATTTCCCAAAGATTAGAAAGAAAGCATTCATTTGAGTAGATTTATAGGTTTGAAGAATTGCCCCGAAAAGTAAAAATGGCAGTTACATGAATCACCTTTTATTTAATGCTTTCGTACAAACAAATTCCAAATTAAATCATACTTTCGTTCGCACCAATTTGACTTGTGTTCTATCATTGGGTATTAATGTTCTCAGTTAGAGACCTGTGCATGTGTGTGCTGGTTCTGGGCAGTCAGTATTCGGGCAGGAATAATTCTGCTGGAAGAAAATGGCCAGGGTTTCATGATCGATTTTCGACTATTCTATGCTAATCAACGTTTTGATCACTTCATCTTGTCACTTTGAAATTTTAAGTCATTAATATCAAAATATATCAAAACGTTGTTGGACCAAAAAATGTATACCATCCCATAGTTGGGTTCCAGAAAGACAAGGGATTTTCCTCATGGAGCATTTATGGAGACAATTATATACAGTGGCGGCTGGTACAGGTAAGAGTGGTGAGACTGGGACAGGGTGGGGCGGGGAGTGGAAGTCGGTAGACTACGGGGTAGGTAAAATTAAATAAAAAAAGCAATAAAACCACTTACTTTGCGCTTGTCGCATTGCCTACTCACCGAAGCGACAAACGCAAGGTCAGTGGTTTTATTTATTTTTTAATTTAATTTTACCTATCCCGTTGTCTGTCGACTTCTCTCCACACCCCGTCCCTCCGCTCTTACCTGTGCCGGTTACACTGATCATGTACTATGATCGAAGCACTGGTAAGATTTATTATTATTGGTAGAATTCAAAATTGAATTCTCTAAGACTATTTTTTCATCAGTACTGTATGTTTCCTGCCAAAGCAAAGATTCTAGCTTCTTTTCCAGTAATTTCACTTGTAAGCGGTTTAGGACTGGACTTATAGTTCAAAGACGTGTTGTCAATTTGAGGGCAGAGGGTGCTGGAGGACAGAGATTGTTGAACACAAAGTTGATCATGGAGTCTGTGCCACAGGTTTCTCCAGACTGGGTCACTTGAGCTTCACATGTCTTGCTTTTCAGTCTGTCTATGGTAAAAAGTCTATTGTTGGTTTATGATGTTTGCACAAAAGGCGTTTTCTGTTTTACCAACAGGGCTAATATTTGAACATAGAAGTTAAACTGGTCTTCCTGCACTTGTGCGGATCCGGGCCAGCTGCTCATCACATGTAAAGCCACGTTTACATGCTGTCGGGCTCTGTTCGGGGCCACAGGGCAGACAAGGGTTACCAGGCCCTGCTATGTTGGTTAAAGCCATTTGCCACTCGGTTTCCGGAGTCCTTTCAACTATGGTTCTGCAAACTGGACCAACTACAAACCTTTTAACACCTGACTCTCAGGGCAACGAGCAGTCACAGGCTTCTCAGAGAGTTACTCTGGGCAAGCAAGAGCTCAGAACTCAACAGTCAGCCAATAAAAATAACACCCTAATGCCCAGGCTATGCTTCTCTTTTATTGAAAAAAAAGTACACTATTATCACAGCAGTCCTTAATACTAGACAGTCCGAGGGACACGACACAGGGCTGTACTCAGCTGCATTCTAATATTCCTGCCTTCCTGGTAATCGCTCCCCCGCCTGCTATGGCCAAGATCCTGCTATGACCATCTCCGACCCTCTACAGTATTAGGCAAGACTAGGCTAAGGTGCAGATGACTCAAATAGCTCCTGGTGACTTGATGAGCAACTCATTTCAATGTTTTTATTATTTTTTTTGTATTTAGCATACAGCAGACGCATTTGACCATTGTGCGCGCCTCAATCTACTGTCCCCTGAAACAGGCTAAGCCCTGGAGTTTACCTTCTGATTGCTTGCTTTATTCTGGGCAGTGTGGCGGTCACTGGTTGCACTCCCTCCCTCGTGGTGTGACTCTCCTTTTTCAGGGGAGTCCCGGTGACAGCCTCGCTCAAGACAGGTCAGCGGTCAGGCCCACCCGGTCAGCTGCTGTCAGTCATTCTGCAGTGGCAGTTGCATCCTTCAGGGTGAGTTCATCATGGTTATCGTTTTGAGGTAGTTACCAGGAACACTACAATAGTCAGTGAAAAGAGTGGCTGTGATTGTATATGATCTGGCGGGAGAGGTGATCACCTAGCACCACAAGGCTTAGGAAGATCTCTGCCCTCATAGTTCATTGGGCCAGAGTAGATTGTTTTGAGAAATAAGTCTTTTCCTGAGTGAGCAACAGTGACCTCAAAGATGGTAGCCCTCTCTTTTGTCACATGGTGATGATAGCATCTTGGTGCAAACCAGCTTTTAGGCCCCAGGTATCAGGAAAGGCTTCTGTAGCTAGCAGGGACTCACTCCCAGATATGCCTCTCTTAGTCTACGTTTTATGGTACTGCAAGCGGATGTAGTAAAGACAACGTCTCTATCCCCACCTGCCCACATGGAGTTTGCACATACGGCCAGCTCCTGCCATAAAGTTGAGCTTCCAAAAACAACCTACAAGAATATCAACTGCAGACTACCATTATATTGTCAAGGTACATATGATTTGGTATGTATGGATTTGCTGTTCTTAACTATACAGCTACGTGGAGAGGTGTGTGCAGGGGCCAGGGCAGCTGACTTTGGAGCACAAGATTCACGGTTCGATCCCCGGCTCTGGCGGCAGCTCAGCACCACGTGACTCTGGGCAATAGCTCACTTAATTTCCACGACGGCCCCCAGCTCCTTAAGATCCATAAGGGTGAGTAGTTTGCACTTTGCAAATAGGGATTTACCTGGAAAAGTATTAGATGTGGAGTGAATAACAGTGAATCTATACTTATCTTTATACATTTACCTTGATCTGTAGCAGTAGTCGGTATTCTGCAGATGATCTTCTTGTAGCTTGACCTTGGTATTTTGACATCTCACCACGCGATGACAAACTAGTTGCATCCTGGTGCAGTGTGCAATCATTGACACTGCATGCATTCCTAACTCCATCATCACAAAGTTGGGTCACTGGTGCCAGCTACTGCCTTCCAAGAAATGAGTGGCTTTAGACCGGTCAAAGTGAACATTTATTGCTAACTATGAAGCATCATTACACTTGGGCTTGCCTGGAGTCCAACAAGGGAACAAGTTTACCAGTACTTGGGTACAGTTTGTCTTCTCCAGCTTTGTCAAGACCCTTGATTATGCAGGCAGCCAAGCAAAGGGTCTGCACTGTATAGTGTAAAGTAAGGCTCTGTTCCAGAGGATTTGCTGCTGTTTTCAGCAGTTCTGATAAATAGCAGCGATTAAGAGTTTGCGCCTAGAAATTGAGCATAACATTCAGACTTTGATGCTTCCCGCACCAAAGTCCTCATGTTCCGGTGTTTACTGTGACTTTCTCTCATTGAAGTTTTTCAGTTTGGCCCTGCTGAAATTTAAAGGGAGGACAATTCGGACAGTCAAAACTTTATTGTACTATTAGTAATTGAAACTCCTGTGCAAATAAGTGTTTGCACAGATGCTGCAATTTATTGTGCCACTCATTATTGTGGCCTTAGTCTTGCATTAATTGACATAGGTTATGTGCTGTAGAAAAGAGAGTTATAGGATCCTACTGCAGCTCAGGGATGGAGATGGAAAAGATGGAATGGCGAGACTGCAACTTATGGCGATTCGCAAAATCATCAGCAATCACCAATGGCCGTTGATCCAACGCAGCAGGGCTGTTTCCACCCTGCCCTCGACGGACAGAGCGAGAACCATGGTCTTAGCAGCTTTACTATGTTGCGCTCCCTACCTTTGCAGTCTAATTGACTGCATCTTATTAAGGTACTTAAAGGTCCAGTGGTCAGCTTGTCAAATGTTCAAGGAATGTTTTTCTGTTTTGTGAGGGCTACCAATGGGCCCTGTGTGTGAGAGGAAACTGGCTGACACTTATCACTATTTATGGCGCTCATTCATACATCTCCCATTGACGTGATGCTAGATTCAGGCCAGCCATTCACTTACCAGAGGTTGCAGCTACATGGGTCACTGTTACATGCATGCACCAGAATTTGTGTAATGCACATATAGGAAAGAGGCATCTTCAACCATAGGGAATGTCCTTTCTGACCACCCTGGATGGGATGTGCCCAAGAGCAGGCGCTCACCTACGATTCCCATTGATGTGCACCTGGTCTGATGTAACCACCAGTTGTTGCTGTTGTCTGAGCGTATCAGGACATCTGACGTAGTTGGATGGAAGCTAAAGAATGAGGATTAATAGCTATTGACTGAGAAATAATGCGCACACATCCAATGATCGTTGATGATAGATCGGCCTGGTCATGGAGAATGGGGGTTTCTGCTCATAGCTTCAGTGTTGTCCTATAAAGCCCACACCTCCAACCTAGCAAATAATGCACTTTGGACCACAGGTGGTATGTTCATAGACCTCGATGATGAATTAAAGAGTAATGCTGTATCTTGATGGCAAGGGGTTTTGACTTTTAAAGTAAGTCTATAGAGCCTGCTTGAGGCTGCAAGTGATGGTATTGCAAGCAAGCTTGCCCTGGTGCCTATGAATGTCTCATTCATCCCAGGATAGGAATGACAGGATGTATGTCCCGGTGCACTGATATAGACACATATTCTTTTGCTGGCCCTCAATTGTTTTCAGGTAATTAAAGGGTGCTATTAGGTAGCCGCGTGTCTGATTAAGAGAACGTCTACTTGTTTAATAATAACTGACAGCCTTTAACAACTAATAGAACCTCTACTTTTTTAATAATACCTGATAGCCTTCAACAACTATATTTATTTAAATCAGCAAGTAATTACTACATCACAAACTAATGGGACGATAACAAAAAGTTTACAATAACAAAGTCAAATAACAATTTCACAGCCGTTTATTGTACTATGCAATCGTTTAAAGGGTCGCCTATCAACATGTAAATGTTGCCTTGCTTTAGTTTCTTTCTTTACTCACTAATTATTCCAAAATCCATATAAACTAACACAAGAATTGTAAACGGGGTTTCGTTGAATTGAAGGATAAAGGACCCAGCCACAAAACATTTAGGAGTGCATTAAGCCACACTGTGAAGTACTCTATTACACACCTTTACATGGCTTTGTGAATTGGACATAAAACATCTATTATGGGAGTAAAATGGGACTATTCAGGGAATATCCAAATTCAATTAGTAAAAATAGAAAACTGTACTCTTGTTGCAATCTCACTAATAGAGAGTTTAATGTTTCGGGGCAGAGTCACAATGGCATACAAGAACTTCACAGCACTACTTCGGCTACTCATGCTTTTGTAAAAGGGTTCAAGTATGTTTTTAGGTCGAAGCCTACCAGACAGTGCAGTTGTCTGATTGTAAAGAAAGTTTGGGAGCATGCCAAAAGCTTACATAGGAAGCCTTTCTGCCAATTGCTTACCGTTGGCTTTTTGTTTTATCACTCACAATTGCTTTATTTATATTTGCAGGCTCTATTTGTGTTAGCCCCTCCAGAATGCCTCTGTCCTTCTCATGAAGCTAACAGCCAGATTCATCATTGTCCCGATTTGCGAGTCCTTAATAGCGATTATTAAGGAATCGCTATTAAGGACTTGCAAATCGGGATTCATGTAGAAATCGCAAAATAAATTGCGATTCCTACAGCCTCCTTATTTGCGATTAGCAAATTGCTATTCGCAAATAAGGAATAACTCACCATTCATTCCCATGGGCCTTTAGGCCCATAGGAATGAATGGGGAGTCAATCCTTATTTGCGATTAGCAATTTGCTAATCGCAAATAAGGATGCGATTTCAAGGGTGCCAGGGGTTTCCAAAGGACACCCTGTAGCACCCCTGAAATGTCAATGTAGACTGTATGTTGCGCACACACATGTCCAAAGGACATGTGTGTGTGTAACATACCACTTAGAAAAATGCACTAATGTGCATTTTTCTAAGTTTTCGCTATTTACCACGAAGTCAGACTCTGCGGTAAATAGCGGTAAAAAATAGAGAATTCGCAATTTTTTAAAGGTTCATGAATAGTATTTAAGGAATCTCTAATTGAGATTCCTTAAATGCGATCGCAATTTGAGAAATCGCGATTTTTTGCGATTTTTCAAATTGCGAGTTCATGACCCATTGATGAATTCCAAATGCCATTTTTGCGGGTGCAAAACGGCCAAATTTTGCGATTCGCATCGTTTACGCTCGCAAAAATGCTTGATGAATCTAGTTTTTATCACCTCTCTGATTTTATTCTTTCTTTCTTCCTCAAGTGCTTGTTTTTTTATAACTTTTTTTTTTGTCTGAACTATTACATGAGAGTGTATGTTTTAGCCAGGTATCTCCCTTGTATGTTTTTTTCTACCCCCCCATGTTGCTCCCACACTGGTGTTTCGCTTGTGTGCTTTTGTCCTCACCCACCCATATTTCTCTCTCACACATGCTTGCTTTTATGTTATTTATTTATAGCGGGAACTCAGCCACAGGGGCATTGGAGTGCTTTACATTGACCACCAGGTATGTTACACATGGTCACATTTATTTTTTAAACATCTGAAAAATAAGTAATGTGCCCAGTAATATTACCTCTACCACCCCTGAGCCCCAAGTCATTCTCACCTCCCCTTACCTCTGATCACCCTTGAGCCCTCAAGTCACCCTCAGCTCCCTTCACCTCTACTCACTCCTGAACCCTAAATTCACCCTTACCTTACACTTGCACCCCCTTCCTCCCCTCCCCCTTCTGTATTGTTGCTTCTCTGACCCCATCGTCCACCTACATTGCATTGTTGCTTGTTCGTTCCGCCCCTCCCTCGTTGCTGCTTGCCACATCCACCACTTCCCCGACCGTCACCTTGTTCGTTGTTGCCCCATCCTGTCCCACTAGAAAAAAAGCACTCAAAAGTAATGTCAAGATAATACAAAAATGCAAACTGTGGTCCATGGTCTGCATGGCCGTTTTGACACTGTCGTCATGTGGGCCAAAACGAGGAACTTCAGCGTGGAAGATAATGTTGTGAAGGCAGAAAATAATCTAATACTAAGAAAACTAATCACTGCCCCTCACTGTCAGCACTGGCTGCATCATAGCACTTTTCCTCTTTTTCTAACTTTCAGCCATGCTGCACAGCAGCAGTGCTTCTGCACTGCGTGGCTAAAAAAGATTGACAAAGCCAAAAGCTCTCCCATCGGCAAGGCTTATTGGCTTTGCCAAAGCTTGTTTCTTCCCCACATCCGATGCCCAGAACTCAGGGCAGCCATTATAATATAATGGGGTAACCCAAATACTGTACGTGGACCTGGGTATCGATGGATATAGAAAACAGTTGGTCCTAGACTCATTTACCATGCAATCGAGTTGTAGTAACGTCCATGATTTGAAATACAATTTAGATATGCATATGATTAGCATAAAGAGGCAAATACATACAAAGTTCTCAAATTTGTGCACCTTCAAATAAAAATGGTACCCATTGCTTCTCTGAAAAGATAACTGTTTTAATTTCACAGACACTTTTTATGTAGGTAAACTTTTTACCATATTCTATAGCAAGATGAGAGGTTGCTCCAAAGGGAAGTGAGAAGAATCGTGCTCATGTGTGAGACAGATAAGGTGAAAAGGAGGGATATCAGAGTGAAGATGGGTTAAAAAATAATGATTATGTTTATTATGAACAGAGGTCGAAGTGGGTAAAAAGAAGTAGGGGAACTGTGGGCGGAGACTCGAGGGCGGGGATAACCCAAGGATTGAATCAATGGGCATAGTCAGAGGTGTGGCCAGAATGTGCAAAACATCCTAATTTTTAGTATTTGTTGGGCATTTCACTGACCAGTTACAGCTTATCGTGTAATTTAATTCAACCAATGGATGCACTTGATTATTTAAGGTTTAATATGAGTTATTGGCATTTAAATACATTCACAAAGTGGGACATATTTCTAAACGCACAATGTCCCAAATACGCTTAAAAGTGGAATCACAAGTCATTTGTCTCAGAGCCATACATTGTCTATCAGCACTTCTCCTCCCTTCTTCCACAAGAGCAGGTCAAGCATGAATGGCAAAATATCCTATTGTGCAAATTGTTTCTATATAATTATGGCTCTGCCATATTTGCCACATAATACATCATCCACAGCATATTCTTACAGTTTCAACTAATCAATTTTGTAGCTCAAATGGATAAAAACGTGACTTGCTTTGCTGCAAAGTGGACAGCCCTTTGCAAAGGTTGACTGATCACCTTTCTCACTGCCGTATTTGTAAGTTACACTGGTACCAATGAGGCAAAATCTTTGTAGAGACATAACATGGGTAAAAATGTCAAAATAATAAAGTATAAGAAAATATATTGCATTATGCTGCAGCTTTTTTTTTTGCTGCATAATTTAGTCAACACTGCTGCATAATTCCAGTGGTCCCAGAGCAGGTAGCACATGTTAAAAGTGCTTGTGCATGAAGCAGAGAGACTGTGAAGTTTGCAAACTTAGTTTGGTGTGCGTGCAAATCCTGCATTGCCAATCCATGGTGAGATGCAGCTACTACTGCTGAAACAAGGCCAATGGATGTACCAATGGGTGAGGCGGACTAGCCTCAAGGGCATGGCGGCTTTAGTGCTGATGGCTCCCTGTGCAACAATGTTTGTTGGTGCCCACAATGACCACCTATGCTACGGACTCCCTCACTACCATGCTTTAAGAGTTCCCCTCAAGTCTCCATAACCACACTTTCTCAGATGCATTTAAATTGATTTACAGCACCACTCATACCAGTGTATGGTGTCAGAGCACTTAACATCACACACACTACACAAAGACAATCATTTATACGTGTGTAAATCACTGTGTAGGAAATATTACATAAGACAAAGGACTACAACGTGTAGAAGTCACATGGCAACCATACTGGTAGGCAGTATAGTTTGATAGCTCACTGTTTTATGTTAGGATTTTTACTTATAAACTGCAAGTAACAAAAGGATCTCTTTGACAAAAGCAGTAACCCACTCACCTAGTTGACATTATGTGCACTTTGTGATCTGCATGGTACATGTTCTTTGCAGCATGCACATTAACCCTCTGCGCTACTTTTCCAGGAGTCAACCCTTCCACGAGACAAAACTCCAATCTCTCTCTAAGGAGAACATTATCATTACATTTTTATTGTTGCTGAAAATTGCTGGAGGCCAGGAAGGATGCAGCAACATTTTATAAAACCCTATTATACTTGCAAACATTACGCTCCCACCCAAAATAGGTTTCCAGTACGGTCACACCTTCGCACCGCCCTAGCTTGCTCAAGGTTCTTGTGACCTCAGTGACAGAGTCACAGTGACTGGATCACTGTTGCTCTAGGATGTGCTGCTTCGTAGGCCTGCCCGCAGGAAAGGACATTAACTTCAGTATTGATTGTGGTGGGCAAGCCTTCAAGGTTAAACCACACTTGCCACCACGAGGGTCCACCTTCTGGTGCTAAAACACCAGGGCTTTGAAGGTCTAGCATGGGAATATGCTCCATCAGGAGAGTAATCTGGTGGACTGGTCATGAAGGCTGAACCTGATTCCCAAGTTCCAAATTCAGCAGCTCTGGCCATAGTACCACATTCTCTCCCCCACTGAACACCATACTGCCCCACTGAGAGAAACTCGCCCTGCCTTCAGCTACAACCTAATTGTGCCCCGCTATAAACACCTGGATATGGCTCAATTCAAATTACGCACTAAACAAGAGCAATATGCAGCCTAAAAAAAAAACATCCCGGAAAAAGCAAACACTCATAGGGTATGCAAGATTAAGTAAAGCATGTGAAATGTAAGCAGAAACAACATGGTTACCATAACGATTTCTCACTCACTATTTAGAAATCAGTGAGTGCTTTTACCTGAAAAGATAAGGCCATGACTACATGGCCCAGAAAGGACCTGTTTCAATGTCCATTGCTTATATCCTACAAAACTTAAGCAGTCTGGTTTTAAAGACCACTTCTATAAACACAGAGCTGTGGTACACATTTTGTTTTCCAATCCACCCATCAACCAGGTACTGCCGAACCTCCAAGAATGGTGCACTTCCCCACGCGGGGAAAACAATGTTTTTCAAAGAAAGACGAGAAAACAAAAGTAGCTCTACTGGCAAACTCTTAAAAGTGAGGCTGATGTGTTTGGGTGTGAATAAAATCAATCTGGCCACTTTGCAACCACTTTGACTTGCTTTATTTAGTTCTGTATTTAAGCCTTTTATTTCTCTTCATCCGGAGGCTGCATTTTGGAATAGTAACATGTCAGAAAAATGGCATTTCCAGCCAAAATATTTTTTAGGTCTTGTCCTACGCAACACGCATGCGTTGCATAGAAGGGGACCTAATGCCATTGGCAGAGCTTTTGCAGCAAAGAAGTGCACGCGTTACATTGCTTGCTTTGCAACACGTGCACATCTTGGCGATTTCCTTTCGGGAGCGTGCAGCGCCATATGGCGGCACCATATGGTACTCGCTCCTGAAAGGAAATCGCCCATGCTCCCTCCCCCTGCTGCTACTTTCACTGCCACGCGGCTTTACTGCCGCGCAGCTAATGTCTGCCGTGCGAGGCGCGCACGTGCCTCCTCCTGCTGCCGGCAGACCTGCCGTGCTTGTTTGTTTTAGTACCCTTCCAACAACAAAATATTGAGTTTTAACGACCAGAAACAGCCAAAAGTAAAGCTCTTCCTCAATTCGCCACTAGATGTCCCACTTCATTCACAGAACCCCTGCACGGAATTATTCAATGATCTGCTGCAGCACAGAACTCTCTAGACCAGGGTTCTCCAAAGCTGGTCCTGGAGGGCCAGATCCAAGGCAGATTTTTAAGATAACTACATTTATCTAAATGGGGATGTGCTAAAAATCTGGCATAGATCTGGCCCTTCAGGAACGACTTTGGAGAACCTTGCTCTAGATGGCGACATTCTAACTTGGGAACGATAAAGGCTGCTTTGCTCACGCGAGATATTTTATCCACCCGCAAGTCCTACAAAATGGCGTTTTTAGTAAATAAATGTACCCAGAATAATGGCAACCTTAGAAACGTCAATGAAACACAGTTCTGCTTATTTCTAACATTGCCACTGCTCTGGCGATACGTTTCGGGGGAAAAGGCACAACCAGTTGTCTGCGTCACTACCAATATTTCATCATCTTGGTACCGTGTGCCTTGCCAAATGCAGTTTAGTGATAGTTGCCATTCACAGTTTATGAGTTTATTTAATGCACATTAACCGGGGTGTGGCAAGGGAATGAGTGTATGACAAGAAACATGAGTCAAAGAACCTATCTTCATTGACGTCAGCGCTTACTTTGGTCCTTAAAGAAATATTTCATGAAAGGTTGGATTGTTTCGAATATTGCAGAGAGATTAGAGGATTTTGCCACTATGTAGCCTCATGACTCACAAATCTGTATATTTTTTAATTCTTCAGGTAGATATGTTGGTAGTGTAAAAAAAACACAGGCTTTGAGACTGCTAATTCAGCGGCAGGGCTCTGGCGCTGCTTAGCAGCCATCGACCCTGTCTCTGCAGGAAGCTTCGAAACCAACAGAAAAAAATATTTTTCTTGCTGCTCATTATGCTGGCCTGGTCACTGACAATCCTAGAAGAACGCCCTATCCCCAACCCCTAAAACTGCAATGGCTTTCCTCCACCTGACCTAGCATTATTACAGGCCTGAAGCAGGGGCACAGATTTTTCTTCTTTGTGACTGCTGCTTCCCCTCCAATGTTCTCTAGGAGGCGCAGCCTTCGGTTTCTGTAGATCGTGTGAGCAGCTGCCCTCAGTCAGTGGCAGCCGATGACTGAAGGCAACAGTGTCCAGCAGTTAGTGTGGGATTTAGTGGGCAGGGGAAATTTGAAGAGAAGCGGGCTGTGGGGCTAATGCGAGTTGGGGCTGGCTGGGGAGACTGGTGTGATGGGTACCCACCTGGCAGTCGGCACAGACTGACCAGAGACATCAGTCTCCCAGACAGACGAGGGGTAGCGAGGCTACTGGGAATGGACTTTTAAAGATGGAGAGAAACTGGCCGAAAATTACTGCCCAGTAGTGACTGGCCCTGGCTGGAAACAATGTACTCGTTGAATGGTTGATCGGTAATAGCGAGGGCTTTAAGTGAGATGAGAATTTGGGGGTCTCAAAGGGGCGTGGCCAATGCAATTAACCTCATGGCTTAAACACCTATGCTAAACATCTGTGCCTTGCATAGTGTGCCGCCTGACTACCATTTTCCTGCTTGTCATTGCATCCAGATATATGATACAACAAGTAACGTTACACTTACAACAAGCCAGGACTACTGGCTTTGTCAATGGTCGTTAGCTGCATAAGATAAATGAGCAACAACTAGCTTTCTTGTATATAATATTGAAAATGCTTCAGTTTAGAAATGATGAGGCTGTAAAAAGAACTATAACAAGTCTATTTGAAGTTACCTCAAAGGCACTGCCGCAGAGTTAAAATTTATTTTTCACCCTGAGGGTGAAGGCACAAATAGAGAGGCCGATGGGAACCGGTCTCAGCACCTGCTTTTTAGAACTGCCGATGCTAAGTGCTGTGTATATATAGGGGGGTTTTACCCAAACATAGTCACTGGGACCTGGGTTCTGTAAGTACTGAGAAAGGGGGGTCCCAGCGTGAGTGTAACAGTGAACATACAATTTGTTAAAGAATTTAAAGAAACAATGAATGAATCCTCATTGTTTTTATTCACAATGGGGATGGGTATATTCAATATACTATCAAGTGATTACAGAATATAAACGGTTGTACAGTGCCCCAAGGGGGGGAAGGAGGGAAGTGATTAGGTGAGGATTGTGCGGTAATGGGGTTGGTGACAGTAAAATCAATCAAATATCAAAGGTACATCCGTATATGAATTTTGATATACAAAACAAAAGACCATCGGTTCCAAACATCAGTCAACATGTATCATGCTTCACAAATTACATTTAATGTCACAATATTGGCGTGAAGCTGACAAATAGGGAGCTATTGTTGACGTTTCGACCCTCAGTAGTTCACAGGGATTAGTGATGCCCTTGCTGTGGGGTCTTCATCAGGACAGGGTGCGGGGCAGGCAACCTAATCGATATATGTCAAAGAGAACTGTTTTAATGGTTGTTCAACTAGTCGCAAAAGACAACATGAATTAATCATAGAAATGAGGCATCACTAATGCCTTTGATATTTGATTGATTTTACTGTCACCAACCCCATTACCGCACAATCCTCACCTAATCACTTCCCTCCTTCCCCCCCTTGGGGCACTGTACAACTGTTTATATTCTGTAATCACTTGATAGTATATTGAATATACCCATCCCTATTGTGAATAAAAACAATGAGGATTCATTCATTGTTTCTTTAAATTCTTTAACAAATTGTATGTTCACTGTTACACTCACGCTCGATGCTAAGTGCCGGCAGGACCCGGCCCACTTAAATGTTGGATCCCACAGTGGTTGACAGTATTTGCCAGTATTTGGTCAGTGCACAGCTGGGTTGACTGTAGACGGTGAGTTCACAGATGGGTTGCTTGTGATTTAGTGCATGACTGTGGGTAGTTAGTGCACCCCACAGCTGATTGTGATTTCCTGCACGAGTGTAGGTGGTCACTGCACACCAGGCGAGCACGGGCTGGTAGGAACTGGGCAGCTGGTAGCCTGGTGCTGACTGTGATCCACCGGTAAAACCTGGTCATGGGTGGGAGCAGTAGGAGGGTTGAAGCGGGAGGGTACTAATAGTGGGGGGGTGTTTGGGGAATAATGCGCCATCGACCTCTTTGGGACCCATCCGCAGTGTATGTGGGGTCAATGGGTATGTGATCTGCCTGCACACCAAGGCAGTATCTGAGTGATATCTTCGGATTGGCCGGTTGGATTTGACATTTACGTGAAGGATTGGAAGGCACGGACACCAGATTGGAAGCGACCACAAGCACTGAGCACCTCTAGAGCCCACAGGTAAGAACGCTCTGCTTCTCTACTGGACGTCCTTTGTGGCACTTAAAGCACTGACTACAAGCAGGGTAACTAGGGTAATTGATAACCACATGTGCATCCCGTGATTTACTTACTTTAAAAAATGCTTGGGTTTGTCTGTCTGTGTGGTTTCCAAAATCCCTCAAACTTTGGATGCAAGTTTTGCATCTCCTGAGCTGGCACAATTAGCCCATGCTGCAGTCACCACTTATACCTAATATACAGTAACCTAGTAATTTTGTGACCTGATTCCTGTGACAGGTTGGATGGGCAGGTGCAGGGTCAATCACATGTTTGATGGGAGAATGTCCGGCACGTTAACCTAGTAACTCTGTGACATACTTCCTCTAACAGCTAGGCTGGCGCTGGTTCTGTTGCATGTTGGTAAGAGACTCATTTTGAGGGAAAAGTAGAGAGTTTGCGAAAGATCAATGCACAAGAAAGGCTGATTGGGTTGGATTCGAGTCAGCCACTTATCAGAGAGAGCCAACAGAGCTGTATCAGTGCTGCTCCTGCCTTACAACCCATAGGAGGCCTGTAGCTGGCCACACAGTTTCCAGACTTCCCAGTTTGCCTCTGCTCAGCCATCTTAAAAATAGAATATGCTGCTTCCACTTTTTTCTTTAGAGAACTCATTTGAGATGGAGATAGGAGGATCCGGAGCATGAAACTCCAACTTGTGGGCGTCACAGTGAGAGGGAAGGTGCATATCTATGGGTATGTGTACATGGGAGGAGTTGTGTGGGGTATGTTTGTGTGTATCTGTGTGTTCTTTCTGCCTGGTGATATCAAACTGTGCAAGCTTGTCTGTGCCTACCTACATGTGCTATTGGCCATCTGTGGTTTGCTCTGAATAGTGCATGTCTGTGTGTGCATGCATGTATTCGTGGTGTGTTTATTTGTTGTATAGCTCTTCAATCCTTGGCGGCACAGCACTCGGGATAATATCCTGCATGGCTAAAACATATAAGGTCCCAAAGGCAAGACCTATTGGCTATGCCAATGCTTGTTTCTTTTTGGGATCCATTTCACAGGGAGGCAAATAAATGAAAGAAGGAAAGAGAGGTTGTGAAACGTTTCTTTAAATCATGGTTTTCAGTAAATGAGGAGGGGCTGCTAGACAGAAAGAGAGGGGATAAGAGGAAGAGAGAGGGGGAGGAGGGCAGCTGCCAACGCCGAGCAGACGTGGATATTGCCAGTGTCTTCTCTGGGCAGGAAGGAAGAGACAGAGTCATTTTCCTTTTCTGCTAGTCCCGCCCGTCCCGAACGGCCACAAAAGCAGAGTCTTATCTGAAGTCCTTGGCTATATCTGCCATCCTGGGACACAGTTTTTTAAAGAAAAAGTAGGAGAACGGAATCTTTTTAATAAAAGAAGTAGGGGCACTCCATGCCCTGCCGATCCTGTCCACTTCGACTACTGATTATAAACAATGAAAAACTGGTTAAAGGTAACATCAAGACCAATTAATTAGGGCCTGCCCCTCATGGGTCATTCCTGTCGGCCAATTACTTGAGTCTCAGCTCCTCACTGCTGTTCAGTATCGGCAAATAAGACTATTTTTTCTTTTTTGCTCTGCTGACACAGAATAGGATTGGCAAAGCCAGTAGTTCTACATTGTCAAATAACTTTGCCAATGCTTGTTTGCCTTGAGGAGCTCTGCTCAAACCTAAATGCCTGAAGTAGCCCAAGACCATTAGTCAAATAGGCCCAGATGGCTCAAGCAAGACAACAGTCTCACAATCTAGAGCAATAAACGTGAAAAGAGCAGAGCCATAAATGCCCATGGCCCAAGCCAATGGAGCTTGCCAGGCACTCCCAGAGCAAGCTTCAGCACAGGCCTCTCTGCAAAATTGATCACAGATAACAACCACGGTGCAAAAAGGAGCTCTTTGTTCAAAGCAACACCCCCACAGCTAGTGTTTTGGGAGGCATACAGAAACAAAGCACTTGTGTGGAGATTGGTATCAGCCTGCAGTGCCCTGGCAGTAAACCACACCTCTCTGATGAGGGACAAAAACAGAGCCATTAACGGAGGAGGTGGGGGCTGATGTGTGTGTGGCTCACTGGGACATCAGTCAGGAGGCTGGAGAGCAGAGAAGGCCCCCACATTGACATGGTTTTGTTTCAAAGAGGCTGGAGGAAGGGAGACAAACAAAAAATAGAGTTTATTGGGCCGATTCAGTAATACGATTTAAGCTGATAAACAGCATTACCAGTATGCCATGGAAGCTGCCATTTTGTGTGTTTCATGAGGGGAGGCAGGTAAAATGCAACTTTGTTTACACAACTTCTAATATAGACAAAAGATTGTTTTGATTGTACTGCCTGTTTTGGGAAGTAATACAGCAGAAGCACAAGGAGAGGTAAGCTAATGGCTAACATCAGATATTGCCAGATATTGACTGATCATTGGCAATATCTGGCAATTGCATTTAAATAGCTCTCCTTACTCCTAAAGAAATTGAAGTGCTTTTTTGGGCGAGTAACTAACTACTCTTTGATGGTGATATGAATGTAATTGTATCTTTCGCACTGCTATATGGGTAGTATAGATACTGCACGTGAGCACCAGAGTTGTACTCTTTTCTTGTTTCTGGCACTGCACCTATACATAAACTTTAAGAGGAGATACAAAATACTTAATCCTGCGAGACGAGGTCTAGCAAGCACTACCCTCTCATTTGAAACTGCGGTTTAGACTAGTGATGTGTGTGAATTAATTGAAAACGAAAACTGGGAAACCACATTGGACGAAACCAAATTATGGAAAACCAATTTTAAGGTAAGCCATGTAAGGAAATACAAAAGAATTTGAAAATTAAAGGCAACATTCGAAAGGAATGATAATTTTCAGGAAAAAAAGCATAAATTACATTAAACGTGAGTGAAATTAGGACTACTGTGGGGTCTTTGGGTTCAGGAATGATTACTGTTTAGTATGATGAGGAGTTTTTAGGGGTCAGAAATAACTGGAGTTCGGGCGTAGAAAGGATTTTTTAGGGTTAGAGAATGGATGGAGTAAAGAGGGTTTTTTAGGGTTCACGTGTGAGTGGTGTTTAAGGGTTTACTAAGCAATTCATTTGAACTGATGTTTATATTTTTTATACTAGTGTAGTGAATTGGAAACTTCCTGGATTGATATATTGGGAAGATGATGTAATCCAAATGGAAGGCTGCATGCTATAAAACCATGCTGGGGACTACATGTTCCCTATAGCTCTATATTAGATGAATAGGTAACACATCTAATAGTAGATGGATAAGAAGAAAGTCATTTAGGTGATTTAAGTCCCATGAGGAACAAGGACACACACTCTTCTCAGTCCGGAACTCACCAGTTATTCCATCTGAAATGGCCAGTCACACTATAGCAACAGTACACTCCAGATAACACCATTCTCGTACAAGCATAGACGCAAGCAGTTAGCAGGGGCGGCACCTCCGTTTGAGCGGATGAGTGTCACCCCACAAAGAAAAGGTCCAGGCCAGAGCTGAAAAATAAAATGGTAATTAAGTTTATTTATTACCATTTTATTTTTCAGCAACCGACCCATTCTGAACTTTGTGACAGGACGGGCTATGACCAGTGCTGCCGAGTCACAGCAGGGAGCTGTTCGCTTTAAAGTGTGCATATCCCTTTGGCTGTCCGTCTTGTGACATCCAGCCAGAAATGCAAATTTTTAACGTCTCTAACCTAGCTGTCTTAGCTGGGTTATGGAAAGCGCATGCCTCCGGTGCTCTTAAGAGCACTGGGTGAGGCCGCTCCCACGAATCATAGCGCTGCTCTCATGCTGGTGAGAGCCGCACCAAGTCTGTTTAGGGGAGTTGGCTGGATCCCACGTTGGAGCCAGGGCAGAATTGGCAGTAGCGGGCACCGTGCATTTCCCTGGTGGGCCGGCAGGGTGGCATAGATGCAATATCAGCCCCCTGTAACAAAAGCAGCAGCAGTGTTTTCCGCGAAAGTTTTCATGAGCTTCTTTCCACTACAAAGATGCTAACCCTCTCCATTTAAGTAATTGAAGCATGCACCTAAAAAATGTATAACATCCTACATATTAATGCGCCTTCCACATTTGCTGTTAAACTCAGAATAAATGTGATCAGATTAAAGCAGTCCTACTCCATCAACTACTTAAACGGTATTTCACATTATAGATACGTGCTACTGCTCAGATTCCCTCACAACTGGAACAAGTTTGCGTGAATGGTCCATCAAGGTGTGTTGGAGACGTAAGTGTTTGCATTACCCTATGGCTGGGATGCGCACAGCATTGTAAGCATGGAATACCATAGGACAGGGTGAGTGTGAAAGTGTAGAAGGCATGGAGTGCCCTATTATAGGGTGCGGACAGTGGTGCTCTAGGATCGGGTGAGTGAGAAAGTGTTGATTGCCTGGAGCACTCTGTGAGAGATTGAGTGCCAATGTGCTCTAGAACACGGTCAGAGGAGTTCAGTAAGGGACAGCGTGACTGTCCCACCCTTGAGAGCTTGAGGCGGATTGCTTCTAAGCAAGAGGAGGGGGATGACAGTGGGTTTCACAAACTCTACTGGGAAGATGGACTGCTTTATACTGAAGCCAGAACCTTTAAGTAGGGGGCCACCAGGAGGTTGGTGGTGCCACAGAAGTACTGAGAGTTCATCCTGACTTTGGGTCATGATATCTCCTTGGCAGGACATTTGGGACAGACAAAGACATGGAACTGATTGGTGAACCATGTCTACTGGCCCCATATGTCTGAAAAGATAAAGGAGTTTTGCAGCTCCTGTGTCACCTATCAGGCCAGTGGCAAGGCAAGGGGCAAGACAAAGGCTCACCAAATACCACTGCCAGTGTTTGGGGTTCCTTTTGAAAGGGTAGGGATGGACATTGTTGGTCTCCTGGACCCACCTACTGCATCAGAATATAGGTATATCTTAGTGGTAGTTGACCATGCCACTAGGTACCCTGAAGCCATACCTCTTAGAACCATTGATGCTCTTGTTGTGGCTAGAGCACTGCTTGCTGTATTCACCAGAGTGGGATGAGGTAGTGTCAGATAGGGGCACATACTTCCTGTCCAGCTCTCTGACTGCTATGTGGGATGAGTGTGGTGTTATCTACACGTTCACCACCCCCTATCATCCACAAGCAAATGGTCTTGTTGAGAAATTCAGCAAAACCCTGAAGGGCATGATACATTGGTTGACAGAGAAACTCAAAAGGAGAAGGGATGTTCTCCTCTCATGCTTACTGTTGCCTACAGGGAGGTGTCACAGAAAGGCACTGGGGTCAATCCCTTTGAGATGTTGTTTGGACACCCGGTAAGGGGGCCATTGAGCCTGCTAAGAGAGTCTTTAGAGAAGCCTCTTAAAGAAGCTAAGGACAATGTGCTTGACTATGTGCTAGGCCTGAGATCTAGAATCGCAGAGTACATGTACAAGGCAAACAGGAAACTGGAGGCCAGGCAGGAGCTCATGAAGCACTGGTATGATCAAAAGGCTACTATGCCTGAGTATACTCCAGGACAATTTGTGTGGGTGTTGGAGCCTGTGGCATCCAGGGCCCTCATGACAAGTGGAGTGAGCCCTATCCAATCTTAGAGAAGAAGGGTGAGGTCACCTATTTGGTTGACCTTGGCACCCCCAGGAACCCTCATAGGGTCCTGCATGTGGATAGATTGAAACCACGCCATGACAGGGCAGACATGACCATGTTACTGGTCACTGATGAGGGTGTGGAGGAGGATCTGAGCCTGTACCGGACCATACACTGCTGAAGTCTGAGGTAAGTTTAAAAGCAGCCCTGTGTGCCAGGACTCCTTTTAAAAAAGTAAATTGTGCCCAAACTCGATTTTGGGTTTTGGGGTACTTAAAAATGGATATTCTATAATGTTTTGGCATATTAGGTACCCCAGGGTCTCCCCTAGGTGTCCCAGGGTTGGCTGGAGGTCCGATATGTATAAGGTACACCCTTATAAACTTGAGTTTTATATGCCCTGGGTTAAGTGAAATTTCACATTTCACTTCCCGCATTGTAGTAAAGGGCTGCTCAAATTCGACTTTGATGCTAGGAGCACTGTGGAGGGAGGATTTGCAATATCTCTACAGATTCAGAACCCCTAACGTCTCCTTCAGTTGCACATGGGGTGGGGGTCCTGTAGATATAAGCAATGTAATTATAAACAATGTTTTTTTTAAGTCTTGGCGCTGGAAAAATGGCCCAAGTCATCTTTCCCATTGCCAATCCCCTGCTACATAGGTTAACATGGTAGGATGTTATTGATTAATAACACTTGATAGGAGAGGGCTAGAAGACTCACTCAAAGACTTACCCAAATAGTAATATAAAATTCAACAATATGGTATTGTTGAATTTCTCCTAAAGTATACATACAAGAAGTTATAAGACTTTATTGTTTGTAAGTCCAGATTCAGCCTTCCAGTGGTCTGCCTGACTGGTCAGAGTTCAGTGGATTAGCCAGTCTGTCTTGAACAGGTGATAAAGAGACCCTGGGTCAACCAGCTCTGCTGGCAGGGCATTGTGCTGTTCCATAGGAACGCCAGGCCAGGGGGAGGAGTCATAAACAATGTCCTTCAAAGAAGAGAGCAGAGAACAGTGTCATTTACAACTCTGAACTTTCCACCTTAGGCAGATGGTAGGATGGTAGGATTAAGGAAGGTATGAGCAGATGCAGGGGGGAGAGTCCAAGTTAACTAGCCATCCTAAGGGTGTGTTTAACCAGCTCTTACCTCCCTGCTGGAAAATCAGCCATTATGAATTTACAAGATCTGGTGCACTCTGGGACAAAATAATGCCACACTCTGCAGGATGTGGTCATATTTTTGGGGAGTTGGTCTGCTCCCATTGGTCAGCAGTGACCTCCTGCTTGACCCAGAGAACTGGAAATAAGATCTGAGAGGGGCAGGGCCTCTCAGATCTGCTGCTTGAAACTTACTAAAGCAAGACGTTGCCAAGCTAAGAAGATTGCTGTGCAAATATTTCTAAGGCCTGACCTCTGAAGACTGCACCATCCGAAACTACAGAACTGTGGATTAACTTGCTGAAAAAGAGCTAAAGAGTGGACTCCCTGAAAGCTACAGGTTAAAAGAGCTCATGTGGAACATCACCCCCAAGGAACCCCAACTTTCAAGGACCTTCTTGGAGCTTCCAGACCCTTGGAGTGAGTTTGAGACACTTTGGGACCCTTTGAGGAACATCAGGAAGAAGTTCAAGAAGTTTGGAGAACTTGGAGCAACTTTGGAAAAAAGCTCCATAATGGGACCGACTCAACCTGGCCAGCCAAGCTGCCTGCCTTCAACCGCGAGCCGGCCAAGCCATCCAAGTTTGTCCCGCTAAAAGCTCAGTAGGTCCCACTTCCAGAGTTTGACCGGGAGTTTAAGAAATCCAAGGCAGGCGAACCCTCACCGAATCCGGACCCCTTCCCCTTTAGGAATGCGTGCGCAAATATTTTTTTAAGAGCAGGCAGTGGTTCCGGGGACCACTGTTTACCCTTAAAAAAAATGTTTCATTTTAATTTTTTTTAATGCATCCAGTTTTCCTTTCAGGAAAATGAGCTGCATTTTTTTTTAAAAAACAGCTTTATTTAAAAGCAGTTCCAGACATGGAGGTCTGCTGACCCCAGCAGGCCACCATCCATGTGAGTGTCAGCCATTCCCAATTGGGTCGCAAATTGTGGCAACCTCATTAAAATTCATGAGGCATGCAATTTGTGCCCTCATTGGGAATCGCAAACAGTGTCTGAGGCACTGTTGTGCATTGGATTTTGCGACTCGCAATTTGTCGCAAATTGTGAGTCGCAAAATCCAATCGTCGTACATCTGGCCCTTGGTCCCTAATGTTTAACCTTACAAGTGAAAGTTTTGCTTGCGCTGCACTGTTCTTTCTTTGCAGGTGCGTTCACATGATCTCATAGTCATTGAAAGGCATATTGTTTGTTAGAGATAGTGAGGTCCGGGAGGAAAACTTTTGGCAAGAATGAGAGGTGCTAACAAACTAAGAGAAGCATTCAGTGAAAGGCATATTGTTTATAAGAGATAGTGAGGTCCGGGAGCAGAGCTTTAAGCAAGAATGAGAGGCGCTAACGAACTAAGAGAAGACTCTTTCCTATTCATGTCGTATCAGTAGGAGGGAGACATCCAAGGTTGTCCTGATGTTCAAACTGTAGGAATGGAAAATCGAATGAAGTTGCCAATTTCTACTGTGAGAAGGTGGAAAACATCTTGAATTCTTGAATGTTCTGTGGGTTTAATTGGTGTTCACACTGTTAGTCTTTAGACAGTTTCTCTTGGACTTTGAGGGGTTCAGGCCTACATGCTTTTATTCCCTTTGTGTGGCTTTATGCTATGCATTGCCTAGATTTGGAGTACTTCCACTGAAGTCTCCACTATGTAGAGACCTTCCTACTGTTCCTAATTTAACACATTTCCCCCAGTTTTCCCAACTTTAGTTTAAGACTGGTTAAGGTGACTTTAGATGTATAGCGGATTTCGCTATATTCTTCTACGAAAAAGTGAAATCACTTGTGGATCAGGTCGCTCATCCTACCCCTCCAGATGAGTCCAAATCCTTAGCCATTTGGCAAAACTTTGACCCCATATCTGAAGATGCCCTTCTCAAGTGCATCCGTGAAACAAAGCCCTCCAACCATCATCTGGACCCCATCCCCAGTGCCATTGCCATTGACTTTTATACCCTTTCCCTCACTTGCTGGACCACTTTGGTCAACCTCTCCCTCTATCAAGGCTCCCTTCCTGTCTCCTTCAAAACATGGTAGGTCACCCCGCTTCTTAAAAAACCAACTGCTGGTGCGTCCGACCTCAACAACTTCCGCCCCATCAATAACTTACCCTTTCTTGCGAAGATTACAGAAAGATGTGTAGCGAAACAACTCTCTTGTCATATCAAGGACAATGAGCTTCTTGACAATTTCCTGTCTGGCTTCATTCAAAACTGCAGCACTGAAACAGCCCTATTGCAAGTGGTTGAAGACGCGCTGAGGATCCTCGACTCGGGGGGGGGGTCCTGTCTTCTAATTCTCGTTGACCTTTCCGCAGCCTTTGACACTGTTAATCACAACACCCTCCTCAACATTCATAAACAGAGAATGGGCATGGAGGGCACTGTGCTTAAATGGTTTGCCTCCTTCCTCTCTGATAGATCCCAAATGATCAAAATAGCAAACAGTCTTTCATCTCCTGTGGTGGTAGGTCAAGGTGTTCCTCAAGGCTCTATACTTGCACCCACATTGTTCAATCTCTATTTAGAACCACTAGGAAATCTCCTAAGTAAATCCGGGATCCACTATCATCTTTATGCTGACGACACTCAAATCTACCTCAAGGTTGCCTCCACTCACGATCTCTCTATCCTAAGCTTGTCATATGGATACTTCATTACATATATGGCGTTAAGTTAGCATGAGTGTATTACATGTTTAAACAGCCGGTTTGCCTTCGGCTTCAGTTTTGCACACGACACATACTTGTTGTTGTAGCTTTCACCCTAGAAGCGGTGAGGTGGTTTATTAGAGAATAATATGTTATTTCTATGCTATCAGCTTTGCCTGGTACACTTGGTACAACTGTCTGCACACTGAGAGCTACACACTCTAAGATTAACCTAACACAAGGTTGCTGAGAGGCCTGATCCTCGCACCACATTAGACATAACACAAATAATGTTGATGCCAACATTTTGGGCTCCACGCGGGTTTAAGATAGAGTTACACGGAATGAACGTAGACACTTGGTGCTGCGCATGGAGAGAGCTGGTAGCTGTTGATGTGAACTGCTCCTACTGACATTGAGAGGTATGGGGCCGCCCTGCTAAAACCCGAATGAGACCTTCTTAGATATAAAATAATATACTAGATAGGGTGCGCGAAATATAGGTGATATCGATTCTATAGGTTTTGCATTATAACATGCTAGCACCTTTTGCTTACTATGGATTAGTGACTATGCTGCTAACTCTGATTTTTATAATCTGCATTTTGGTATTATACAAGATACTGCGTTTGAGAACTTTGCATTGAATAATAAATATTTCAAACTTGCATTTGTGTTCTTTGACTCCCAGTTTTGGTTTGAAATGATTATATAACGAAAGAGTGTTCATGTGTTCCACGATTCCTGAGGTATTCTAAAGATCATGTTCTGGTTTGTCTAAGACATGGTTCATTCCATAATGATCCATGAGACACTGTAGCTAGCTAGGTAAGGAGATTTCTGACACTGAGATGAGTTTTGGATCATCCTAACTCACTGAGGTTCTAGATCTCTATGCACAGTTCTGTGGGAGAACGGAAACCCTGCTACATGGCGCCCAACGGATTGGTTGGCCGTATTTCATGACACTCGAGTAGTATATCATTCAAACCTTAACACCTTCATTCCCGTTTCCGGTAAACGGTGGTGTCGGAAAAACCTACCTATTTTTGAAATAGGTCTTTTCAAGCTTGAATTCTACTTTAAACGGTTTCTTTGAATTGCTACCCAGTTGAGCTACAAAGTGTTCTTTGTACTTTTTTCACTTCCGGTGCTACCATGGCCGTGGAAATAGCGCAGCATAGCCGCGTCGCGGTTCGCGACCACTTGAGGGCATATAATGTCCCTGCGGAAGGTTTGGCTGTGGTTCTAGTGGTGAGTGCGGAACATGCGTACCCGTACGAATTGTTTTATTCCTGGGTGACGTTTCCGGAAGTAAACGCTAATTCGGGCGTCTACCACTCGTACACTGCCTCGGCTGTTCCGGCGGCTTATGCTCCGTACAGAGCACTGGAAGTACCTATCGATGCTTGGCAGCACGGAGTTTGGTTTGGTGGCGTCCTACCCCACTCTTTAACGGCTCCGAGGTTAGGTCCGTTGTCCATTCCGGGCACAGCCTGGCCCGCCTTGGGCGGATTTACTCCTCATCCTAATCGCGCCACTTGTAATGTGGGTGATTTGCGACGTCTGCATGATGTCGCGGTTGACGTGATTAGAGCGCTTGTTCATTACATTGGTCGTAATATACATGGCGCTGCCCCCGCAGGTGCGCAGCTTCGAGCGGAACAGGCTGGTTTGAAAATCAGTCCTGTCATGGTGAATTCCGTAATGGGCAGAAAGCCAGAAAATAAGGATGATTTTCCTTACTGGCTTGCCGAGAAATTCGACCAGCTGGAGGCTGTGTTTCCTAATACGACTCCGGGTGAGAAACACCGGATTCTTACGCTTAGTTTACCGAAGGATTTAGCCCCTGAACTTGCTGACTGTGAAACATGGGGTAAGACTTTTGCAGCGGTTTACTCGAGGTGCTTTGGCACACCGACAGTGTCGAACCTGTCTGCGTTCCTCAAACGTGTTCAAGATGATCACGGACCTGAGTCGGCGGTTGAGTTGGGTATGCGCCTGAACGGTTCATTTGAGACAGTTTGCGGTATTATCCTTGCCAATGTAAAAGGGGATGCTGTGAACTTTCAGGTGGCCAATGGTCTGGCGTTAATTCCCGATGCCGAGAAACCCCGTCAGCTGGCAAAAATTATTGTGGCGGCTTATAAAACGGTTGGCCGCAATTCTAAGGGTGCAAAGGTTTTTCTTGAAAAAGAAAGGAAGCAGCCCCAGGGACAGTCTTCGGAAACAGGTGGACAGCCCAAGTCCAAAAAACAAAATTGGCCTAAAAAGCAGAATCAGGGTAAGCAACAACAACAACAGACACAGGTTTCGAGTCCGGCGCCTTCACAACCTGCGCAGTCAGAGCGAGTTTATGAATTGCGCGATCGCGCTACGATTAAATCGCCTGAAAGATATCAGGCATCTGACCAACGCTCTCCTCGTTCCTTTCAGGACTCATCGGCTCCGTCAACCGGTGGTGGAGGGGGCGGCAGGGGCAGGGGTGGCCAGCAAGGACGTGGCCAGCCCCGCACACGAAGTGAAGGGGATCAGCGGGACGACTCTACGCCAAAGAGACCGCAGTTTGCCAAGAAGAAAGTCGCTGCCTTAACGGCGCATCGATATGCCCCAGATAGTGAGAACGCGGCTTCGGAATCTGACGTGGGCTCTGACCTTGCTGGACAGCGCGGCGGAGATTACCATAGTGAGAGAGGCCCTCCGTCCACTGTTGAAGGTGACAGCGACTGAGACTTTTATTGTGATTGAAACAGCTGATACACATGTTGCTCCCCCTGAAAGACTTTTTGAAATTGTCCTGTTAATTGAAGGTGACATGCAGCGAACTGTAAAAGGGGTATTTTGGGAAAATCTTTCGGATACGTATGACATTTTGCTTTCGGAGGCTGACTGGCCCCCACCTTTTGTTCTCGCAGCTCCGCGAGGGGAGGAGGTAATCCTCCCCAGTTTCGCGCACACTGTGCCGAGAGTGGAAGCGCTGCATTTTGCAGAAGAGTGGGCTCTGGCGCTTGCGCCGGCTGTGTACCGGAATCAGTGTGGCTGGGATAAATTGTCCCCGAGCCATGAGATTCCGTTACGGTCACAGCCGCAGCCACAACCCCAATATCCCATACGGCGTGAAGCTAAAGCTTCGGTCGCGGCTATCCTTGAACAATTGGAATATCAAGGTGTAATTGAAACGTGTGTGTCACCGATGAATAATCCCCTTTTTACTGTTAACAAGCCGGACGGCTCATATCGTCTGGTTTTGGATTACCGGCATTTGAACTCGCATTGCCGTAACTGTGCAGTACAGAATACTCACGGCTCTGCCCTAGTGAATAGTCTTGAGCGTAAACGGTTCAAAACCACGCTTGACATTTCCAATGGTTTTTATGCACATAGATTAGATGGTCTAAGTTCCCAATGGACCAGTTTTACATGCGGCGGCGTACAAAAAAAGTTTAATCGACTCCCAATGGGATATAAAAATAGTCCTGGAGTGTTTTCCGCCCGCATAGTCTCTCTTTTGGAGAGTTTCGATCCAGTTGCATGTTCATATGTGGATGATATTTATCTCACAGACGACGAGCTTTGGGTGCATCTGTGTCGAGTAAACAGCATAATTTGTAACTTTGCAGACATGGGTTACAAGTTTAACTTTGCAAAATCGCACATTGCGGAGTACACAGTGTTGTTTCTAGGTTATGAACTTAACCATGAAGGAAAGGGATTGGCTCCTCAGTTCCTGGAGAAGTGCGCGCAGTTGCGCTCTCCGACAACGCTGAAAAAATTACAGTCTTTGCTGGGTTTTTTAAATTTCGGGAGGACATACATTCCGGAATATGCCCAGCGTATCAAGCCTTTATATGCCTTGGTACAACCATCTTTTTCCAAATCATGCTGGCTGCCTGAGCATTCAGCCATTCTGCAGTCCTTGCAGGCTGATATGCTAGCTTCTGACTACTTACAGACTCGTGATAACCAGACCAACCTGGTGATAAGAATTATCCCTGGGACGGTGGGTTTCACGTACCTGACTTTTAATGAAGGGGATACTGTACCTATTGCTTACAAGTCACACTTGTACACTTCGGCTGAACTGCGTTTTTCCACTGTGGAGAAAGTTTTAACGGCTGTGCAGATGGCAATTCTTAAGGAACGTGCCCTGTCGCAGGGAAAGCGCATGTTGGTTGTCACCCCGTGTCCAGCCTTGGAGGCGGTCACGAAAGCCAGTGTACCAAATTCTAAAGCTTTGCACCCTCGGTGGATTCAGTGGGCTACATCCTTGACATCTCAGGATGTCACGTTTATTTTTGACGCCGCTTTACGGTCGCAGGAGTATTTACAGTATGAATTTGTTCATCCTGCTCCTTTAGCAATGCGACCGTTGGAGGATTTCCACTGTATCATTTACACGGATGGTTCGGCGCAGGTTGCGCATGGCTCTAAACATGCCTACGTTTCCGCTTGCGCCATTGTGGTCGGTGCCATGGTGAACGATGAGTTCAAGTCCAGCGTCGTGCACACGCAGACGCTTGGGGACTGCACCGCACAATTAGCCGAGCTGCGTGCTCTAATGCTTGCATTGGAGTACGCTGATCCTTGTGTGACGACTTTAATCGTAAGTGATTCTTACTACTGTGTCCAGTCTTACAATGAGAACTTGTTCTTTTGGATTCAGAATGATTTTCGTGATTCCAAAGGTAGCACAATAAAACATAAAATGATCTGGGTCCGAGTGGCGGAACTTAAAGAGAAACTGCCGCTCGTGTTTGTGATTCATACTCTCGGCCACCAGCGCGTGGGAGTCCACGCTGTTGGCAACTCGCTTGCTGATGAAGCAGCGAAGTCAGCGGTATCAAAATACTTAGTTGCAGCGGTCACGAGGTCCAAAAGCAAAATAGATGATGACATCTTGGCGGCTGTTGCTGCCACGGCGAAGGGAGGTAAATATCCTGCGGGGTTCCCTTCGAAGTACACATACCACTTAAGTCCCGATAAGGTTCCTTATGTGAAAATTCCTGAAGTTGGAGAGCGTTTAGTTCCCAACTCGGATCGCAGAGCTTCTCTGATTACAGCGGCTCATGAAGGTGTGGCGTCTGCGCATGCGGGCGTCTCAGCCACTGTATCTCAGCTACAACAGAGGTTCTGGTGGCGGGGACTGTACAAACAGACGCGCGATTATGTCCTTATGTGTGACATTTGTCAGCAGATTAAGCCTTCTACTGCTGCGCGTCCGCTTCAGACACAGTTGTGCATCTCTAATAAACCGCTTGGTTGCGTTTATTTGGATCACTGCGGTCCTTTTTCTTCTGATACTGCTTATAAATACATCTTAGTAGCAGTTGACTCATGCACACGCTTTGTATGGGTATGGCCGCATCGAAGCGCTGATTCGCGAACTGTCATTAAGGATTTGCGTGTCTTTGTGGGAATCTTTGCTTGTGGTACTTTCCATTCGGACCAGGGTCCGGCTTTCGCCTCTAAGGCGTATAAGGATGCTATGGTTTCGTTGGGAGTACAGGTGAAGTTTTCGAGCCCCTACAGGCCTGAGGGCAATTCTGTAGTAGAAAGAATGAACCGCGACTTAAAGCAATCTTTGACAGCCCGTGTTATAGGCACTGGTAGAAACTGGCTGACCCACCTCTATGGCGTGCAGCGTGCGCTTAATAATCTCCCTAGAAGGTCTCTGGGTGGGCGGACCCCATACGAAATGCTCTTTGGTATCAAGATGTACGTCCCTGACCTTGATGGTGCAGACTGCCAGGCCCAGGCCGCGGCCTTTGACGTAGATGAACATTGCAATGTTTTACAGGATCTACAAAAGACCAGAGACAGTCTTGCAAAGGAACACTTGCCCTCCACATCGGATGATGCGTTGCAGATCCCGGTAGTTGGCTGGCTACCCCAAGTTGGAGAACTGGTTCGAGAGAAGATCGATAACAAGAAAGAGTTTGGTCCCTCATATCGACCGCCGGTTCGAGTCCTTGGAGTGAGGGGCACAAGAACAGTCATTTTACCACCACTTCCAGGTCGTAAAGAAAAAAGATTTATTTCTATTGACAATGTCAAGACACACAGGGTGGCCGATTCTTCATAGCATGACACCGGCTGCATCCTGTCCTTCCATGGTGAGGAACTCTGTGCTGGCTATTACATCTGGTACAGATCAGGAGGTGTCCCTCGAGATGCCTGCTTTATCCAGTCCTTTATTAAATACTATTCCTCTTGCTAACATTGATGAGCTGACCTATGCAGATCCTGCTGATTTATCTATGTCCGACCTACATGCCCGTTTGGCTAACCAGTCCAGATTCTCTTTTGACTCTGATTCGGAACTTTCAAAGAAACCATCGACTATTGCAAAATATGCCACGTTGTTTAAAAAACATTTTCTAATTCCACCTTGGACATACGTTTGGCTGATACTATTTTCATTTTATCTTTTTATGTCAATTGGTTTTGTGTTTTATTTTTTCCGCTTGATCGATGGCCATTATGTGATAGAAAGAACAGGAATTCGGTACCTTAATGGAACATTGGCCCCTCTGTCCTCCTCACATTCAGTACACTGACTAAAGAGAGACTTACATTCAGTACAGATTACTGCTTGGCCAGTCCTTGATGGGATTGTGTGGGATGCGGTTAGGTTTCAGATACATGGCCCCACAGAAGTTATTAATGTTCCTAATGTGCTTAGAGTAAACATGGGAGATGTGATTAAGCAAAATGTTCGTTCTGATGACTGGGATCTTCAGGCTGTAGAAGCATTGTTCTCTGATTTGAAATATTATGCGGCCTTTGATGCTGAGGATTTGTACTTAGATTCTGTCAATTATGGTGATTTGTTTTGTTATCAACATTATGGGAATCATTTCTTACACAAGACAAGTTCCAGGAGGGTTCCTGTGAATTACACTCAGTGGGAACATTGCCCTACTCCCTTACAGGGGAGCTCAAGTACATTTCTGGGAAAATACTCTTATTTTACAGATTTTAATCAATCAAATCCTGAATCGTTTTATTTTAAAGTGAACCAGAAATTCATACCCAAAGTTAGACTTACAGATACAAAATTGCTGTATTCAAAGTCCTTTTTAGATAGGTTATCTGTGGATGGCTATGAGTTATGGAAGGATGCTATTGACCTTAAATCGGTTTGGGGTACCAAAGATTGGCAGGTACAAGGCACTGAGGCTTTGCATCGTGCATGTCTCATCCCGAATCACATGTTGTTTTTAAATTCTACTGTTTCTCAAACAACGTGTTTTGGATTGGCTACATCTAAAAAATTAAATACCCCTACTATCCCTGACTTAGAAGAATATTCAGGTTGGAGTAATTTCACTACAATATCCATCAATGGAATACAAGCACTTTTGCAGAATTCCTCCTTTAATATTTCCCATTTTGATCCGGAGGGGTGGCTCTTGTGGCAAAGAAGCACTGATGCTTGCCAACGTAGATTTTTGGGTTTGTCTGAAGGTTTTACACACATCAGGCCAGATCCCAGGTTTGAAACAGATCACACTGTTACTACTTATTCAGTAGGCAAATTGTGTCAGACATGGTTACAACATTCCACTTTGGCTGCAGTTAAACTGCATCTGTCCCAGTTGAATGAAGATATAGATCTAAATGATTTTATAAAAGGCCCAGCTAGGGGTAGATCTAAACGCTTTCTTTATGCTATATACAATGAGATTTGGACATTTTCACAAGTTGAGGCAGCAAAACGCCTGAGAGCTATTGATCAAGCAAATTTGGAAAAAGTGCTTGCAGTGGTCGATAACAGTATTAACATGCTTTCTTCCAGAATTTACACGTTGGATAATATTGTTTCTTCTGTTGTTGACATTGTACATGATGAAGTGTCCACGTTATACCATGGACAAAATCAATTGCGTTCTGTAATGCAGTTTGCATGGACGCTACAGACTCTTAAGGCTGGTCGAGTTCCCTGGACCTCATTGAACGTTTCATCCCTCTTTGCTCCTTTTAATCTTACTGAGAAACAGCGCATGCTTTCAATGCGTGATGCTTCATTTTCTATGCTACATATTGAAAAGCTAGAGTCCTTGCCTTTCTCTGTTGCTGAAACCACTACTGCCACATGGCTTATTCATGGATTAATTACATTACCATTCCCTTTATATAAATTTACTAACTGTATGCGTTATATTGCTATAGGACGATATGAACCGCTAGGCAATGCATTCCTACATGAGGCATGGTCATTACCATACACATACAGATGTCTGAAAGATGGACAAGAAGTGAATCTTAATGGTGAGGAATGCACACAGTCACCTGACCATTCATTAATATGTAGACACATTCAGTTACACGGGTCTTGTAATCAGGACCGCCCAAATTTAGCTTGTGTTTTAAAAGGCACGCCGGTTCCAGCAGTAGTTCCCACATTTACATTATTAGCTAATGGTAGTTATTTGCTTTTAAACAACGAATTATGTTGTGGTTTATTAATTGGTGTGGCTTATATAGTTACTGTATCAGAGCGTGTAGTGTGCTGCAAGAACGTTCTATACCCACCCACGCATGGCTCTTCAGATGTATCCATCTGGCCACGAATCCCAACCTTGGAAGCGAAATTCAATGGTTTAAGCAGAATAAGGGCCCTTTTGTCTCAAAAACAAGTGACCCTGAGTTCGGCCCGGGAAACTTATGTCCTTCACATAGCCAACACCCGCACAGAGGTGCAGGCGCTCTTAAACACTGATTTGCCATTTCATTTCTGCGAGCTGGTACACCAGATTTTTAATGCTTCTTCAACGACTGGCCTTGCACATTTTTTTAAACTGGTAAGCAGTGGCCTCGTGACTACGTTTGAAAAAGTTTTTGGTATCATTCCCACGTTTTTCCACACTATTTTTTCGAGTTTGTTTGGTGGAATACCTGTTTTGCTGGCTGTGGCCGCGGGCTTTATGTTGGTGTTTTTCTTCATAAAACATGGATGCCCATCCTGCGCAAGACGCCATTCAACGCCTCCTGACCCTGTGTCGTAATCGGATGCTCAATTACTATGGAACATTGCCGCTTGCAGCATTAAGCACGGCCTATAGATTGTCATTTCGGTTCACCGACTTCACGTGTGTCCAACCTGTGTTTCACTGCCTGAGCTGCGAGTTCGATTGGGCCATTGATTTGTGCCTATGCTTGAGGACTGCTCCTGACGTCGATTTTGATCAGCTAATGCGTCCCGTAGTGGCTCACGAGCTGATCTGTTCTGGCGAGAGAGTTATGGCCTTGGCAGCGATAAATGGAGTTCTGGGCCAATGGGAGATCTCTGCCGCGGCGGATGCCTTTCTGACACACAGCGATCTGATGAACCCACCGAGTTGTCCTCTGACGTTACAGGAGGATCCGATGCTGGAGGAGCACGTATGTTCTTTCCCATTGCTAAATTGGATTGCTGAACTATTTTCGGATGATGGCAGTGATTTCATGCTGGAGGCTGTGGCAACTTTCTTTGCATATACTTTCCAATCGTGAGATGCCTGGGAGGAATGCTTTGTTGTGAAATATGACTTTCCCCTCGCTGGATTGGAAGGATGGACTATGTTCAGCTGATGGAGAGTACAATCATGTGATGTCGCTGGGGATAACGTCAATGTGGCACATGACTTTGGAAATCGGATACGTGCCCTGTTTTTTCTCTTACAAACATTTGAATTGATGAAACCTGGTCCTATGTTTCATATTTTTGAGACCTGGTGGATGACTTTTGGTTCAAAAGTTTTGTTTTTATTTTTAGATTTGAGGCCACTGTAGGCATTCATACATATTCATTCATACATAATTTTAGCTTATTTTAGCTCAAGATCATTGAACTTTGCTTTCAATTGTTGTGTCTGATTTAGTATTGCCTTTTCCCTTATGTTTGACGGTGCTCGGACCAATGGGGGGGTGTCATATGGATACTTCATTACATATATGGCGTTAAGTTAGCATGAGTGTATTACATGTTTAAACAGCCGGTTTGCCTTCGGCTTCAGTTTTGCACACGACACATACTTGTTGTTGTAGCTTTCACCCTAGAAGCGGTGAGGTGGTTTATTAGAGAATAATATGTTATTTCTATGCTATCAGCTTTGCCTGGTACACTTGGTACAACTGTCTGCACACTGAGAGCTACACACTCTAAGATTAACCTAACACAAGGTTGCTGAGAGGCCTGATCCTCGCACCACATTAGACATAACACAAATAATGTTGATGCCAACATTTTGGGCTCTACGCGGGTTTAAGATAGAGTTACACGGAATGAACGTAGACACTTGGTGCTGCGCATGGAGAGAGCTGGTAGCTGTTGATGTGAACTGCTCCTACTGACATTGAGAGGTATGGGGCCGCCCTGCTAAAACCCGAATGAGACCTTCTTAGATATAAAATAATATACTAGATAGGGTGCGCGAAATATAGGTGATATCGATTCTATAGGTTTTGCATTATAACATGCTAGCACCTTTTGCTTACTATGGATTAGTGACTATGCTGCTAACTCTGATTTTTATAATCTGCATTTTGGTATTATACAAGATACTGCGTTTGAGAACTTTGCATTGAATAATAAATATTTCAAACTTGCATTTGTGTTCTTTGACTCCCAGTTTTGGTTTGAAATGATTATATAACGAAAGAGTGTTCATGTGTTCCACGATTCCTGAGGTATTCTAAAGATCATGTTCTGGTTTGTCTAAGACATGGTTCATTCCATAATGATCCATGAGACACTGTAGCTAGCTAGGTAAGGAGATTTCTGACACTGAGATGAGTTTTGGATCATCCTAACTCACTGAGGTTCTAGATCTCTATGCACAGTTCTGTGGGAGAACGGAAACCCTGCTACAAGCTCTACTCTTGACTCCATTCATAATTGGATGTTTACTCACCAACTGATTTTGAATCCCTCCAAAACAGAATTCCTCCTCTTCTCCTCTTCAATCTCTCCTCCCCCGGTGCAATCATGGATGGATCAGTTGAATCTACTTAACACTAAACCCATCATTGCCGACAGCGCAAAATCCCTGGGTGTCATTCTCAACAAAAAACTCAATCTAACCCCCCACATCAATTCCATTGCTAAGTCGGCTCAATACCAACTGCGCCTTCTTTGGGGAATCCAACGCTTCTTCACGGAGCAGGACCTTAGAACCCTAGTGCAATCGCTGGTCCTCTCCAGACTTGACTACTGCAATTCTCTACTTACTGGTCTCCCCAAATCCCACCTGTCCCCCCTTAAATCTGTTCTCCATTCAGCAGCTCATTTCATTTATGGGGCCAAAAGAAGCGACCACATCACACCGTTGTTATCCACACTCCGCTGGCTTCCAATTGAGGCTAGAGCTATCTACAAGACTGCTTGTATCACCCACAAAGCCTTGCACTCCTCCTCTCCTCGCTACCTGGTGAATAAACTGAAACTCTCTGGAGGCTCTAGACCATCACGAAATGCGGAAAATCTTCTGCTTGAACCTCCCACTTTCAAGAAGGAAAGAACGATGGCTCAATCCTTTTCAGGCAACGCAGTGAGAATCTGGAACTCCCTTCCGCCGCAGCTCCGGACCACCACCTCCTCCCAGGCCTTCAAAACTAACCCCAAAGTTCTCCTCCTTCAAAGACACTTCCAAATGTAATCCATGCCCTCTAAATTAACTGAAGGAAGCCCTTCCATTATAGAATAATCTACTTTACATGACTATGGAAGTGTCTTCCCAGTGTGTTCTTGTGGTCTGAGAGTCGCCATTTAGTGCAGTATTATCTTTCTACCTGTGTTTGTACTCGTGTGTAACATGCACCCGTCACTTTCTCTAGTGTCACACTGTTGTCTACCTCTTACATTTGTTTATTTTCGATATCTGCACAAGTGCCACCAGTGCCTTCGTAACGTTTGTTCTTGTGCTTGAGTGTCCTCCATATATTGCAGTATTATACCTCTATGTTTACGTTGTACGCTTTTGTAACCTGCACACGTCACTTTTTCCTACTGTAATGCACCGTTTGCTACCTCTTTTATTTTGTTGGTTCACGATTGTCACTTTTGTAATGCACCGTTTGCTACCTCTTGTATTTTGTTGGCTCACAATTGTCCTTTTTGCTTCATTTAATGTAACGTTTGCTTTTGTATTTTGTTCACTTGTAATGCTCTCATGTATCAGTTCTGTTCCTATTGTGAAGCGCTCTGACACCTTCGGGTGAAGTCCGCGCTATATAAAAATGCATAAATATATAAATAGACAGGAGGATCAAAACCTGATCATCAAATCCTATTTCTTATCTTCTGTATTACCACAACTAAATTTCTTGTATGCTTTATGCTAGTATGACTTAGGGCCTGATTACGAATTTGGCGGTCCTGGAGGGAGTCACCACGCCAGCGCCCAGCTCCAGAACAGTCAAAGTCGACCGTCTGATGCCCGCCAGAATACGAGAAATCTCATGACCTGGTGGGTGGTCCTTTGGCATTCCCACGGCGGTGCCAATTTAAAAGGCAAAACAATGGGAATGCAAAAGCTCGGTCCTGCACAGCATGGAGTGTAAAGTCCATGCTCTGCAGGAAATGGAGTGCATGCACACAGTGAGGCACAACATGTGCCCTCCTTCATGCACCCCATGGCCCTGAGATAAGAAGGTGCCCTTGAGGGTCCCCTTTATTTCTTCTGTGCCTCAGTTTTCATGGCAGGCTCACTGCCATGAAAACCGTGGTGGAGAGGAAACTCGTAATATGCGGGGCAGTGGGATCCCTGGCGGTTGCAGCGGTCCCATGGCAGTCCAACCACCCAACTTGTAATAGGGCGTTCGGACTGGCGGTTTTTACACCACTATCATGGCTACAGCAGTCATCAGACCGCCGTAGTCATAATTAGACCCTTCATTTCATTTGATGATTTGGCATACTCATGATGATTTTGTATCTTTACAACATGTTTTTGAGATTTATATACATCAGTTTTGCCCTTAATTTTTAATAAAACCTACTTAACATTACTTACTGATTCCTGGCCCTTAATGTGCGGCCAAATGGGTTACACTGTAAATTAAATTGTTTGATTGATATTAACTCCCCTTTACCTCTCAGGTAACCAAAAAAGATTAATAACAGGGTAAATGGTAAGGCTGGCCCTAGCACTGTTCAGCATTTTCAATTACCATATTTTCTTCTTTTCCGTATGGTTAACAGCATTGGCAATAACATTGGGAAAGGCCCTTAGCCTGCATTAGAAAAACACAAGATTATTGGCTTTGAGAATGCTTGTTGAAGATAGACTTCTAATGGAGGCGGCAAAAACCTTTTTTAAGTCAGCATAATAAAAATGTGGTTTTATGAAAAATATTTTAAATTCTGCAAGTCATTCATAGGAAGACAGTTCTGTGTGCAAAGTAAATACCTATCTATACACTGTGTCAACAAGACTAGTATCTCTACAGAGCACAAGGTGAACTACATTCCTTCCTGCCTACATATATCAGGCAGGATTCAAACATCAGGGCCCAGTTCGAAAAACAAATCAATAACTCTACATCTATAGGTTTATAATTTTGTGTGGGTGCATTATTTTACGCTTTCCGAGTTCTCAAATAATTGTATACTGTAAGCCCCTGAAGCTTTTATTGTCTTATGAAAATTAGTATTTCAATGTTTAGTATTGTGTCTACATCATATTAATACTTATTTCTAAGAGTGTTATGACTTCTTTGGGTGTCATAAGCTGTAGGAGAGCTCATCAATCTAGTGTATTCCTGCATAGTTGTAGTAACGAGGTCCACACATGTAGATGTAGTTCAGGATGATTTATTGTAATAGGTTACAAGATCAGCCCCACCAGGAGCAGCCAGCATGCGGCTCAGCCCACTCTCAACTGTGACTTCTCACAGGCTCCCAACATTCCTAAGCGCATCATCACTGCAACATTCCACTGGCTGAGTAGATGGTGAAAATGGTATAACATTACCATGAAAAGGGTACTAGTATATTACAATAGTTTTGTGCAAACCCTGATGTTTTTCGATGTAAAAGTGGCTGTTGCAGACTCCCAAAACCTGTAAAACAAGTACCAATAGGCTCGGCAGAAATTAAAACTTACTAATACCTAGCTTGAGATTATTGACTTTGTGTCCTGCCTTATATAATGAGGTGAAGTCCTCAACACTTATAGTAATCTACATATTTTGTCATGGTTAGTGTTGTGATTTGTGGGAGAAGACTGCACATCTGAAACTTTGAATGGGAAACTGCATTATTTGTAGCCTTAATTCCTTTAGGGGGTGCATATATTTTGACTATGTTATTAACATTGCCATGTATGTGACCTATAAAATACAAACCTTGGTACAAAGCAGTTCAGCAGTGTATACAAAAGGGAATAATGCTAATTAAAGATTGAAAAGGAGGTTCTTATGGGACTCTAGGGGTATGATTGCACATTTGATGGGCAGCGGCTTTCCAATGAAATGTTGTTTGAAGAGTAGGATCTCTAGCTCTTTCCTGAAGCAGAAGGGAAGAAGATGGGTGAATCAGGACTGGGATAGTATTCAGACCCTTGTGACACAACAGTAGAAGGCTTGACATATAATTTTCTCCTTGCATCTCTTGAATTTCAGCTTTATTTAGTAAGCAGTGTTTCCTAGTCCCGGAAGGTATCTTTGGTTAAATGCTACTTGTAGTAAGACATGGTTGTCAAATGTATGCTCAGATCAGAGGGAGCAGATTCATTCCATGTTTTTAAGATATCTATATACTTTCACATACAATTAATCCAAATATAATTCATTTATTTAGCAAATGGTAGTCGAAATTTGCGGTCCTCGCACCTGTCTTCTGGAACTCCCTCCCTATGACCCTTAGATCCGCAACTTCCTATTTGGAGTTCCGGAAGAATCTCAAAACCTTCCTCTTTTCCAGAGTTTTTGATGCCTAATCTGTCCCTGTTGTTGCTGGTAATAGCTCCTTCAGCGCCATGAAACCGCTGGGTATAAGCGCGCTAAACAAATGCTTTTAAATTCAAATTCAAATTCAAATGGTATCCTGAAAATTCTCATTCTGAACTGAACTGTAAAACGAGAAGGAATTAATTTTGTATTACCACATATGGACAATGGGAGGTGGTTGAGTGGATGCAGATGAGACAAATCAAAAGCAAGGCGGTTACATCAATAAGTCAAGATCAGGCTATTGGGGCATTACCAAAAACAACAAGATATGAGGAACAAATGAAGGCAGTGGCCCTGATTCATAAATGATTTTATATCCTTAGGTGTCACGAAAGTAAACATTTCCATTTCAGATATATGCTGGTTCACAGATAGACTTTCCAATGGGCTGTTCTTATTCAAAGAGAAGGTCTTGAATGAAACTGAGTGAGGAAATGGCTTTTTGCAGGTTCACCCCCCCTTTTTGACTATTAGCTACTGGTGTAATGACCCAGTAATGCACTGGGCCCTGGTTATCAGGCATCAGTGCATGTGCTCTGACTCTCAAAAGATAATGTTTAGTTGATTTTAGACAAATGGTACAAGTTACCTTGGTTATAATTCCAGTAAATGGTACCAGCTATACCCAGGGTCTGTACGTTAAAGTGTCCAGTGTGAGCCGCAGCACATATAGTGCCACCATGAGTGTGACAAAGTAAAACATGTTTCCTGCCTGCCACTGTGGACTGGTAGAACAGCTTTAAACTGCAATCTCAACATTGCCATTTAAAGTAACGGCAAAACCCATACCATCCTTTTTAAAATATATGTCACCCCTAAGGCTGGCCTAATGAACACTAAGGTAGTGTGCTGTATATTAAAAAGGAGGACATGTGTTTCATTTTTACTGTAGAAAGGCTAGTACCCTCGTTGGTGAGTAGAGGGTTACACGCTGACAGCTAGCAGTGTTAACCTATGAATGGGACTACTATAGATTATACTTAAAGGTATGAAAAGAATTGTTGCATTAAACCGGACTTGATTTTCAAGTCAAATGTAATGTAACTTTTGCACAAATGGCAACTTTATTAAGTAGCCACTTTGTTGACCACAGTTTTCCAGCTGCCCTCCTGGAGTAGGTGTGAATGACTCTCAGGATGGAACACAAGGGGCTTCTGTTAGAAGAGGTGTGACTTCTCCCTTAAAGGAAGGACAAAAACGGTGTTAGCTCGAAAGGCAAGCTTGAAAGGGGCTTTTAGGGATACATAATCAAGAGACTGCACTATATGCATATAGGAGCAGAAAGGGCAGTATCCTTGGGGAAACAATTTGGTAACCTATTTCAAAGTGGAGTAAAGAGGCCAGGAGTCTTAATAATGAGAAAAGTGGTGATGGCCTGGGAATATTCTAATGGTATGAACTGGCGTTAGGCTCCTCACTCCCATCTTGCTCCTATTTTTGAGCAGACGTGGATGTAATGGTCTTCTTTTATTAACTATGAATTGTAATGCTCTTGCCTTTTAACTCCCCAGCAGTGGTCATGCTTATTCCATATTTTGAAACTGTCTTGTTAATGAATTATCTCTAGTTTGTTTTAGTACGTGGCCTATTTGTATTTGTACTAATCTATCAGAACGTTATTGCTTGTATGACTCATTGATATTTATTCCTGTATATAATGCTCTCTGGGTATGAATGAGAAACAAAAAAAAGAGGAAGCTGCCTTTGAAGGGCAAAGAGTGGACATACACAAGAGGGACTGCTCTTTTCTTTTGGCAGACAGGTTGGTGTCAGGGACAGAAAGAAGAAAACTGCTATTCTGTGGGCATGGAGCCCCCAGGTAGCCACAACTCTGGGATAAACTAGGGAGCTCCACACACCAAAAGGGCTGACCTGCCATCTTGGGAGTGGGCAGAATAATGCATCTGGGGATAGCTAGATGTTACACTTTGCATGAAGTTGCCATCAGGTGGGAGGTGACCTTGGGCCTATTGGCTAGTAGTCACCACATCCATGAGGGAACGTTCTGGGCATAAAAGTGTCACCCCCTGGATCCAGGCCTGGGATCATGTCTGTACTGAGAGTGGACCAAAGGACTGCCCTGCTGTACCCTTGACCAACCAAAGAGATGCTGCACCAAGAATGGACTGCACCTGCTGCTCCTTTGACTAGCACAGAGAGGACTGTGCCTGTGAAAAGTCATCCCAAGCCTCAGACACAAGTAGTGACTTCAAGAGTCAGTTGGCTGACTTCCTATGACAGCTGAAGAGCCACAAAAACTGAAGAAGGCTGTCTTGGCGAGTTGGTGGCCAAGAATGCCTGACCCCTGCTGACTGCCAAAGTGCAGTCTGAGGGACCACGTCCTAGCCCTCATGACTTGCACCTTATTCAGCTGGAACTAGGTGAGTCATCGCAGTGCAGTTTGGTCACCCAAGTCGGGAGTTATCACCAGTTAAAGGGAACTGCTGATTTTCCCTAACCAGAGACCAGTCGACCATTGGCCACTGTTTTTTTTGCTGGACTTCAAATAGACTTGGAACTCTGTAGTCAAAGTTGCCCCACCATGAGCACTGACTGAGGAGTAGCCCCAGGAAGACCCCAATCACTGGATCAGCATCTTTAGCATCCTTCAGCATCTCCAGCCCCGGGTATACTTTGCATCAGGACCACTCCATTGTCGTCCATGGCGGTTCACCCATAGAATCTCAAAATGGACTGGAGGCTGCTTTGACTGCAAGGTAATTGTTCAACCAAGCCTTAGTGGGCCTGCGACTTGCTCGCTGCCATAGTTGGTTGCCCGGAGCAGGCCAGAGTAGAACTATTCAACTTTACAAAAGTTTCCAATGCTTGTTTGCATTTACAATGAACAGCAGTGATTTATTATTTTTCAGGCAGTTTTTATGTTAAATGGGTGTGGGCATTTTTACCTAGTAAAGCAGAGGAAAGTGTATATACTTTGAGTCAGAGAGGAGTGCCTATGTATTTCTGGAAGTGAGGTGTAGAAGAAGGTTGTTTTCCAAAGGGGTACATAATTTTTTCTATGGAAGAAAAAGCTAATAAAATAGAAAGTTGAAATGACATATTAGCACCATGCATGACATGAGAGTAGGGGCGTATCTATCACCAGTGCAGCAGATGCAGTTTCATCAGGAAGGTGTGAGGTGCCAACTTTTCACTAGTTGTGTGTTTTTTACAAACCAGGGGGGGGATTCCCACATCCAACACTGCATGGGGGTTCTTTTCTCAGACAATATCAATGTTTGATTTTCAGAAACTATGGTTATGAGAAAAAAAGTTGTGAATGTCAAAAACGGATATACTATAAAAAGATTGTTAGGCATGACTTAACCCCATCCCCATTATATTTGCCATTTGTGAATCAGGCCGGCAATATTTATCAATTTGACTGTTTCATTGCAGGTATTTATTATAGCATGGACAAGTTCCAAGGGGCACTTTATATAGAACATTTTAATTGTGTCAGGAGCACCATTGGCGGCCGGCACGACTAGCGAGTGGTGAGGAGGGTGCAGGGGGAGGGGAAGAGCGGGGGTTGCAGAATAGGAAAAAAAATAATTATATATATATATATATATATATATATATATATATATATATATATATATATATATCGCCAGTAGGTAGTTATAGTTATATATATATAGTTATATGGGGGTCATTAGGATGATTGTCCGCCCGCCATCCTGTCGGAATTCAGGACCGCCCGCCATAAGGGCGAGGGTCCCGTGGGGGGTATTAGGATGTGCCCGCCACAGTGGCATATCCTGCATTTTTAGCATTGTGGCGGGCAGTGCTCTCTGCACCGCCCGCCACAATGCTAAAAATGCATTTCAGCATTTGCATTGACAAAGCGGCAGGCACCGCGCGGTGCCTGGCGCTTTGTCAATGCAAATGATGGGGGGTACCACAGGTATACTTCACTCTGGGGGCCCGCAGGGGGCCCCCAGAGTGAAAACCGCATGCCTTTCCGTGGCGGCATCGCCGCCGCAGAAGGCTCCTAACAACAACCATCATAATATGACTTGCGGTGACTGATAGACACCACTACCATATTATTCCTTTTCCGCCCCGGCCACAAGGCGACCGGGCGGAAAAGCGGCGGACGGTCTTTCCGCCCGCCGAGGTCCCCCCTGCCATACTAATATGGCGGGGGGAAAACTAATGTGGATGTTGGGCGGATTACCCCCGCCAGGCTGGTGGTGGCTACCGCCAGCCTGGCGGGGGCAATCTGCCCGACATCATAATGGGCCCCCTAGTTTCCATAGGAAATCCGCAACATTCTATTTGGAATAACTTTGGCGCCGGTGGACGAATCTTCGCGAATTTCTCCAAGAAAATGGCCTGCTCCTTCCCTGAAAGTTTGGGGGTGATTCGGGAAGTGGGGGCTGAGAAAAAAGGGGGGTCCATGCAATTTTCCATAGGGACCTTTAGAAAGGGCTACAGCCCGAAAGGCTGAACGGAATTACACCAAATTTGTCAGAGAGGTAGAGTTCGGTTCGCATAATAAAATATAAGTATATATGTGAAGTTGTACCGTACGCGTACCTTCCCGAGCATGAACTGCATGCTAATTGGCTGTCAACACTCCAAACAAGGAATTGTTAGCAGCCATCTTGTGCCTTGGTAGAACCGAGGTACAAGAAGGGAGAGAAACAAATGTGCAAAACACGCAAAGGGGGCAGGGCAGACACAACCTGACCCCCTAGGCCTGCTCAGGGGGTCCCACAAGGACCCCCAAGGCCCTCCCCCCAATTTTTTTTTTTAAACCGCGGGATCCGCGTACGGTGCACTAACTCTGCGGGAAAAAAAGTCCGCTTTTTTTTTAAATTAGCCCCCGGGGAGACCAAATCCCGGGGGCATATTTCAAAAAATGTGCGTAGGGGGGCCCAAAATCCCCCACACTGCCCCGGGGACCTCCACCCCCCAGGGCAAAGTTATTGTGCTAGTTGGCTCACAGGTGAGCTCAGGATTGAGGAGGAATATATTCTCCAACCTAAAATGCGCCACAGGGCGTGTTTGCACACATATGTCCTCAGGCCCCGCCCCCTTCCTTGAAAATTGAGCGAAATATTCCTCCAAAATCAGCCGAAGTACGAATTCCGATTTACTCACCTCTCATCATGAGAGACGTCAGTGCTGCATCTTTGAGCCCAGGACCGACCCTGAAAAGTAAATGTAACCATACTTAACTTGAATTTCCTTCCATAGGCAAACATTGACTGTTTTCACATGGACATTTTTCTAAGTGTGGAGTTTTTGAACTTTAAAAAATTCTTCTACAATCAGCCGAAATACGAATTCCGATTTACTCACCTGTTATCACAAGAGACGTCAGTGCTGCATCTTTGAGCCCAGGACAGATCCTGAAAAGTAATGTAACCATACTTACAGTAACTTGAATTTCCTTCCATAAGCTAACATTGACATGTTTTACTTGAAAATTCTTTTAACTGTGAAGTTTTTGAACTTAAAAAAATTCTTCTAAAATCAGCCAAAATACGAATTCCGATTTACTCACCTGTTATCAGTGCTGCATCTTTCAGCCCACTACTGATCCTGAAAAGTAATTCTAATCGTAGTTACAGTAACTTGAATTTCCTTCCATAGGATATCATTGCCTGCTATATAAAATATATATAAATTAAAAAAATATTTAAAAAAAATATATTACAATTTCAATATTTTTTTAACTTTTTTTAAATTTATTTAAAAAATATGTAATGTAATTAAGAAAAGAAAATATCTAAAAATAAATAATTTAAAATAATGTAGTAAATCAGTATAAAAAAAATAACAATTAATACATTTAATAATTAGAATTTACAAAACCTTTGAAATTCACTGAAAAAACCATAGGTTTCACCCACGTTAAAGTTAAAAATTAGTATTTAAAAAAACCTTTGAAATTCACTGAAAAAAACATAGGTTTCACACACGTTATAGTTAAAAATTAGCATTTAAAAAACCTTTGAAATTTACTAAAAAAACCATAGGTTTCACTCACGTTATAGTTAAAAATTAGCATTTAAAAAACCTTAGAAATTCACTGAAAAAACCACAGGTTTCACACACGTTATAGTTAGCTGGACATTTCACTCATACAAAACCATTGAAATTCCCCGTTTATAGTTAACTATATGTATGTAGATGTTGTAATTACTGTTGAGGTTGTTCTACCTGGTATTGGTATCTCCATTGTTTTGAACATTTTAGTTTCTATTTTTGAATGTGTGTGTCAAAAGTTATATTAGGGTGAGAGGAGGACTGCCACTCTGTCACAAGGATGATGTCATCACTAATGTCATTTGAGATGTCATCAGTGATGTCATGAGTGATGTCACTGACCATGTCATGAGTGATGTAATATGTGACGTCATCAGCATTGTATTGCGGGTGCGCGAGTTATAGTTAACTATAACAGGGGAATATATATATATATATATATGCATATATATATATACACATATATATCATTGATCAAGGCTCTTGAGGAGTCGAAGCACATAATGGCGGCATCGAGAATAAAGCAGTAAATCATCACTTACCTGTGGTCCGTGTCCCTTGAAGTGGATTCAATGTGGTGATGGAGAACGCAACATATATATAAATATATATATATATATATATATATATATATATATATATATATATATATATATATATATATATATATATATATATATTACCTACTGGCGGTCGCCAGTAGGTAGTTATAGTTAGGATTTTTTTCAATGTTAAATCTCAAAATTCTATTTGGAATAACTTTGGCGCCGGTTGACGAATCTGCCTCAAAATTTCCTCAAAATGGCCTCGCCGCGTTCCGGTCCTTCCCTGAAAGTTTGGGGGGGATTTGTCAAGCGGGGGCCGAGATAAAAGGGGGTCCCAAAACACGTTTTCCCCATGTTAATTTCCATAGGGCGGTCGATTTCACTTTTAGCCCGAACGGCTGAATGGATTTCCACCAAACTTGGCAAAATTGTAGGGACTGGTAGCCCGATGTGCCTTTGCTATGTCTCAAGATATGTGCTCCAGTGGATTTTGAGTAATTAAGGTTCAAAAAAATATATATATCTATAGCCGCGCTCCGGTACGCGCACCGGGCGCGCCACGCGACTTGCGCGCAGAAAGCTGATTGGCTCTGGGGTGTCTGTAAACATTCTAAACAGTCCGGAGCGGCCGCCATCTTGTGTCTCGGTAGGATCGAGACACGAGAGGTGGCCAAAACAAAGAGGGAAATGACCATAAGGGGGCAGAGTAGACCCCCCCCCCCCCTTCACCCCCTAGGTTTGATGTGGGGGCCATAAAAGGGCCCCGCGGGGCAAAAAAAATAATTTTTTTTTATTTTCGCGGGGGGAGCGCCCGGTACGCGCACCGGTGCGCATACCGGGGAGCGTACCATGAGGAAAAAGAATGACAGTTTTAAAAGTAGCTGTTTAAAAAAAAAAATGTTTTGTTGTTTTTTTTATACATACACATACATATATATAAATGCATATGCATATATATGCATATATGTGTATATGTGTGCGTGTAGAGAGAGGTAGAGAGGTAGAGAGGTAGAGGTGTAGAGGTAGAGAGGTAGCGGTAGAGAGGTAGAGATTAGTAGAGAGAGAAGAAGAGAGAGGTAGAGAGGTAGAGAGTAGAGAGTGAGTAATAGAGAGTAGAGAGTGAGTAGTAGAGAGTAGTAGAGAGCAGTAGAGAGAGTAGCAGAGAGTGAGTAGTATAGAGTAGTAGAGTGAATAGTAGAGTGAGTAGTAGAGAGTGAGTAGTAGAGAGTGAGTAGTAGAGAGCAGTAGAAAGTGAGTAGTAGAGAGTAGTAAAGAGTGAGTAGTAGAGAGTGAGTAGTAGAGAGTGAGTAGTAGAGAGAAGTAGAGAATGAGTAGCAGAGAGAATAGTAGTGAGTAGTAGAGAGTGAGTAGTAGAGTGAGTAGTAGAGACTAGTAGAGAGAGAGTAGTAGAGAGTGAGTAGTAGAGAGTAGTAGAGAGTGTGTAGTAGAGGGAGAGTAGTAGAGAGTGAGTAGTAGAGAGTAGTAGAGAGTGAGAAGTAGAGAGTGAGTAGTAGAGAGTAGTAGTGAGTAGTAAAGAGTGAGTAGTAGAGAGAGAGTAGTAGAGAGTGAGTAGTAGATAGTGAGTAGTAGGGAGTAGTGAGTAGCGAGTAGTAGGGAGTGAGTAGTAGAGAGAGAGTAGTAGAGAGTAGTAGAGTAGTAGAGAATGAGTAGTAGACAGTGAGTATTTGAGAGTAGTGGAGTAGGAGAGAGTAAGTAGTAGAGAGTAGTGGAGAATATTCCAAAGTTTGGCACAGCACCACTTTCACAATGAGTCCAATCAAATCATATCACTTAGAGTCCTTATTGAAGCGCTGAATCTTGGTGTATATTCAAATGCTTTTATTTTCCTTAAGTTTATGTACCACAGCCAGCCGAAACGTTTCGTTCTGTACAACAGAACTTCTTCAGGGCGTTCTTATTTCCTTCAAGTTATGTCGGTATCCAGTTGTCATATAACTAGATATTTCTTCCAAATGTTAGACGAGACATAAGTATATTCTTATTCAAAGTGACTAGGTATCAATTTTACCCACACAATTCGGGCAGACTTGAGTAATTTATAGCATCCTCAAAGTCAGTCTTTCAAAAATTACAAAGTATAGGACATGATAATCCAAATCCAAATGTTTCTCAAGAAAAGTCATTTACAATCGTTCGGAATATCGGTGTTTGGGCAGATATGATCCAGGGACCCCCAGTATGCAAGGGGAATTAGTCCCCCCTCTGCAAACGCGCCAGTGGCCTGCATTGCAGAGAGGTGTAACAAGGGTGTGGCCTCATTACACTTCTCTGCAATGCAGCTCCCTCACGCATACTGGAGGCTCCTGGTGGACTAGTTGACCCCAGGGACCCCAGTATGCAAGGGGAATTAGTTCCCCCTCTGCAAATGCGGCAGTGGGCTGCGTTGCAGAGAGGTGTAACAAGGGGCATAGTCTCATTACACCTCTGCAATGCAGCCCCTGGCGCATACTGGAGGTTCCAGGTGGGCTAATTGGCCCCCAGTATGCAAGGGGAATTAGTTCCCCCTCTTCAAACATGCACGGGGGCTGCGTTGCAGAGAGGTGTAAAAAGGGTTGTGGCTTCATTACACCTCTCTGCAATGCAGTCCCCTGGCGCATACTGGAGATTCCTGGTGGGCTTTCAGGTGTTATATAGTTAGGAATTAGCATTAAAAAAAACTTTGAAATTCACTGAAAAAACCATAGGTTTCACACCAGTTATAGTTAGGAATTAGCATTTAAAAATCCTTGAAATTCACTGAAAAAAACATAGGTTTCACACCAGTTATAGTTAGGAATTAGCATTTAAAAAAACTTTTAAATTCACTGACAAAACCATAGGTTTCACACCAGTTATAGTTAGCTGGAAATTTTACTGACATAAAACCATTGAAATTCCCACGTTATAGTTAGTTGGACTGACTATAACTTGCGCGCCTGCAATGCACTGCTGATGACGTCACATATTACATCACTCATGACATGGTCAGTGACATCACTCATGACATCACTGATGACACCATCCAGTGAATGTGTGTCTTTCTGAAAAATAAATTTGTTTTATATATGTATTTGTGAAGGTCGATGGAAGAATAAATGTTTAAATAAGTGTGTAAATGGATGTTTTTTTTTTTTTAAATGGTTGGTTAACTGGCTTATTAAGTGTATCTTAGTGAATACATATATTAGCGAGTATTGTTTAAATATTTAAATGTTTGTATCAGTGTTTCTCTTTGTGTATAAGTGGCTGCAGGGGTTGGTGACTGACTCACTGTTTGTATGTGTTTTGAAGACAGCATATGTGCAGGACTGTATGGGTGGATGAGTGTGTATATGTGTGTGTTAGTGAGTGAATGACTGTCTCACTAGTGTCTTCATTAGTAACGACATATGTTTTAATCTAGTATATGTGAGTATTGATGTATATAAGTGAGTATAGTATATATAGTGAGATATTGTAGGAGTTCCTGTTTAAATAAGTATGTGTTTCTATAAGTGATTGTTTAAGAGAGTAAGTATGTGTAAGTTTCCTTAGAAGTAAGGTGGTAGTGTGTGTATAAATGTATATGCAAATAAATGGATGTTCAATAGTTTATTTGCATGTGTGAGTATGTGTGTGAGTAACTTTTGGATGACTGCTGATGTGTAACAGGATGTATAGGTGTATCACTACATATGATGAGTGAGTATATATATGAGTGACTATATAGAACTGTTGGTGAATGAGTGGATGTGTATATAGATGGTGGAATTACTGAATTGGTTGTTGTTACTGGTTTGGGTATCTCCATTTTTTTGAAAATGTTTGTTTCTATTTTTGAATATGTGTTTCAAGCGTTACATTACACTGAAATTAGGTCTGTCACTCTGTCACAAGGATGGTGTCATCAGTGATGTCATGAGTGATGTCACTGACCATGTCATGAGTGATGTAATATGTGACGTCATCAGCAGGCATTGCAGGCGCGAAAGTTATAGTGAGTCCAACTAACTATAACGTGGGAATTTCAATGGTTTTATGTCAGTAAAATTTCCAGCTAACTATAACTGGTGTGAAACCTATGGTTTTGTCAGTGAATTTAATAGGTTTTTTAAATGCTAATTCCTAACTATAACTGGTGTGAAACCTATGGTTTTTTCAGTGAATATATATATATATATATATATATATATATATATATATATATATATATATATATATATATATATGTACACATACTTACCTTGTCGCAGGGTCCTGCGCCTCTGCTCCTGCTCTCCTCTCCTGGGCCAAGAAGAACAGACAGGCTCCCCAGACCAATCACAATGCAGTGTTGTGATTGGTTTTTCGCGTCCTGGTTCGACACTCAACCAGGAATCTGTAATGCAGCCTGATGGAAACAGGTAGAGTGTGCATGACTGTTTTAGGCGGCCGAATAGGGCCGACCAAACAGTCACTGCGCATTTAGGACTGGGCAAATCACTCGTCCTCTGCCCTACTCCAAGAGCAGAGCAGCCCTGCCCACCCGCCTGCAAAGGAAACATAAAATGATAATAACCATTGTATATTTCCATTACTTTGCACTGCTCAAAAGCAGTGGGGCGATGCTCCTCTACCATAGCAGTGGAGCCGCCACCAGGAGCACCTCAAACATCAGATTCTGCATACAGAACAGTGACGTCTGGAGTGTACAATCTAAGCAATAACAATGTACTATGATTTGTATGATTTTCCCTAAAGCTTGGAGAAATAGGGCTGCGAATCTGAAGCAATCTCAGGTCTCCATGTATATTCCAGGAAACCTTCCTGGATTCCATGTTTGCATGAGCAACTTTAAATGGGCATATTTTCCCGCACAAAAATCTGCAAAGCACGTGCTGATAAAGTTGCGAACTACCCCTGTACTTTCACTATTATTTTGAGAGTGTTGCCTTCCGCTTCCGAAGGTAATTTAATCCTATCTTGTCATAGATTTCTGACATTTGATGAGGAAGCGAGGTGTTTGAGGGGTTTGTACCTGAAACACGATAGATATGAGGTTAGATGCTTTCCAGCCCTGGAACGTCCACTCTGTCCTGAGATTACATTTATTTACACGAAAATCCACAGGTGAACAAACCCTTTTAAATGTACGTTCATAAGTCCAAAAGGTATTTTATGCTCTGAAAATAGGCTACTTCCTATAGACATGTCTTAACCAAACTAACACATGCACTAATCCGCAACTATCTCTCTCCAGTCAAAATGCTAAAAGGCTTGCTTGCACTGGAGGGAACTATTGTGGCATTAAACGCACAATGCAGTTGTAGAGATGACTTCTTAAATGCATCTAACATGTTAATGAAAGGAAAGCAAATGTTTGAAGAAAAGGGCGGGTACTTCTTATCAGCAGGGTAGAAGTCTAAATATATCCTATTTTAGCTGCAGCCTGGATAAAGTAAACAGTCAGGTCTCTTATGTGCACTGCATTAGACTCTCTTGTTCGTTTCAAAAGGTGTTTTTTTTAAACCACGTCAGAACAAAGTCAGAGCAAATGCGAAGTGCACAGCCCGAACCAAACTTTGTGGAGGAAGATTGAGTGGTACAAAAATGACTCCCATGAGATCAAGCTCGCATATTCTTATATTCATAAGACCACCACGTTGTCTAATACAATACAACCAAACACAGAGCGGGTCTCCGCTTACAAACCCCAAGATCAATGTATGAACACTAGTGAGACAGGGTTCACATACATGGATTGTTCTTGCTATGGTCTAATTTGTAATATTTTTAAAGATATGCTTTTGCAGTTTGCTAAATATGAGCACCGGGGCCCGCATTACGAATAGTATGTGTTTTTTTAAATCCAGGTGCAAATATTTGTTTGCCCAGGGATCAGTATCACAAGTGTTGCTGAAATTAAACGTGTCACTGCCATCTTCCAAAGGTGACTTTCAGCAGGTCAACGCTGCCAAAATTCACTGCTGGGAAAAACTTACCATAAATACTGGTACATGCAAATTCTCGTCAGTTAATAACCAAATCTCCATTTTATGACCCATTTTAAAGGGCATAACCTGTAACAGACGGTAATGATCAGACCTTTTAAATTTCCATCCCCAGGTTATCAGATTTTAAAAGGTCTGATAGTCATCTCTTCCCCATGCAGGCCCACTGGCAGTGAGGGTCTCAGTCTGGTCCTCACCACTCCTAATCTAGGCAGTGAGGGTACTTGGGCACTGAGACATTTTCGAGAGAATCCCACAACATGGTTGAGCTTGGACTGGATCTCAACATTTGATAGTAGGACAATTTCTAGAAGACATCTCTCCTGGTGAAAATCTCTTTCCCAGTTACGGTACCTTTCTACTGGCCGTTAAAAGAAGATAGAAGGAGATTGTTGGTGTTTCATCCACCAGGCTAGAGCATTTGCTCCAGTGTTTGGAGTAAGGTTATTGTGATCATGTTAGACTTTAGCGCAGGCATTCTTCGTGATCTTGGGTAGTTGTGCTTATCTCCTATGAATCTCTGATAATCAAGACATCATTAGTGAAGAGGCATTCTCCCAAATAGATTATCTACCAGCTAACTTAACTGGTTTTTGTTTTCATAGATGAGGGAATACAGTGTAGGTACCCTCAGTCAGAATCATACAAATTGTGGATCACAAAGGTCTAACCACAAGGAAGTGGTTACAAAGAACATCTTAGTCAAAAGATTTAGGCAGCACAAGCTGTCTGTATTAGAAGGAAGTACCAGAGCTTTCTCATGCTAAAAAATGTGTGCCTCAAATACCTAAAAGTCTAAAGAAACCATGATGACTGTAGACTGCTATAATAGTGTCAGGAAGGTTGATGTGGAGAGGTAGAGTAGTCAGAGGAAACATGATTTAATAAAGATCCCACAGTGCCCAAGGTAGGAAAACTCCACAGAGGCAAACAAAGATCACCTAATCTCGTCTTATTGTTTCACAGCACAGGTGATACACAAGACCTATGTTTCTGCGTCAGTTGGTAGAGGTAAATGTTAGGCCAACTCGTGATTGCTTGCAGTTGGATACAACTTTAGGTATACCCTGGTGAATCAATTCACTTTCAGGCATTGGAATTTTTATCGAGTCAATCTCTTATACCGGCCATTGTCTCCAAGTTGAATGTGACAATCTTGACATTAAAGGGGGTTGGAAAAGCAAATAAAAGCTTCAGGCTGAAAAAATGCTTCTAGGTAGTTACTTTCTGGATAGTTGTAATCTTATACTTAATATTAGTGAGGATTTTATTTCTGCAAAAAGAGATTTGGCAGGATTTTAATCCTGTGAATCAGCAGCAAAGTGTAAGGTCTCCCTGCACGTTGGCATTTATTCATGTTGGGTACTTATGAAGAATCCCCCTAAAAATACAAAATCTCTTTCTCACTTTGTACCGGATTAAGCTCCGGCTTCGACTATGTAGGGTCTAACTTTAGAGAGCTACTTCTGATGTCCTCTGGCTCTTTTGTTGTCCCAGTTATCTTATTGGGTGTTACAGGGTGTATTTCTGAGCTGAGAGGTTCTATCGAAATTACTTTTCATGTATTAGTGGTTGTTCAACAACTTTCGAAAGTAGTTCAAATATTATGATATTATGTGCCTAGGTGACTGAATAAAAGTAATATTTTTTTTAGGATAAGAATTTACCAACTTTTACCGAAATGCGCAAAAGTGGTCATTACCTTGTGGTTGATGAACGCCAAAAGGAATATTGCCTGCTCAGGCGTGTGAAAAGAGTATATGGACTGGTTCATGTTGGCTAAGCGATAAGTATATAAAGGAAGAGGCTGCCCTAACAAATGGACCAAAATATGGTAGCACTGGCAGTCCTACAGAGGACTGAAACAGATGATGTAATGTTTCTAAGTTCAAATAGAGGGTTATGTTAGAGACTTGAAATACCACTTTCAACAATGCTTTATTGCTACTACCAGACTTATGCCGTTGAATTTGTAGAACTGTGCCATCTACAGGGAATCCTATTGCGATGTAAAGGTGATATGCAAATTGAAAATGAGAAAATAAAATTTAGATATACACTCATATAAATCTTCTAGAATAAAGTAGATAGGTTCTGCCTCCTGAGAATATTTTAAGTACACATTATTGCATTTATAGAGGCGGAGTAACTCTCTGATATCTACATATTTTACATGTTGGTTGATTTTATTGCACAAAAAACATTGGTATAGAAAACCATATTTCACAGGGATTTGCAATATATGTAAATTAGTTCACAAGTTCTTTTAAAATCTAGGTTTCATCATCATTTTGGCAACCCCAAAATCACTGTTCAGAGCTTTACCGTTCTCAGGGTCACCATGACTTTGCTGCAAAAAAGAACCAATGAATGCTGCAGGGTTATCTACATTCATGTTACAGTATGTTATATGGAATTTAAAAGTGAAATTATTGGGCATTATGAAGCACCTGTGCAGAATTATCTGGACTTATTAGAAATAATTATTTTGTTGAAATCTGCAAGTTATGCAGCAATATATTTGGCTAGTGTAGAAATTCCATACTGATGTAGTAAATTCCACAGCCACAGAATTACATGCAATTTAAACATTCTAATTCCAACCAATACCTATTGTTAGTTCCAGCTAGAAGAGACCAGCTTAACAATATCTCCCTCCAACAGGCAAAATATGTTTTTACCAACTGTAATTGTGCTTTTTCCAAAATTCTATATTTTTACCTTCATAAATATTGTTCTCTCCTTTCATCTAAACACTACGCAAGACATGTTCACATGAAGCAATTTTCACAAGTTCAGCCAACCATTCCTCATGTGTTGTTATTGCAAGTTTCCGCTTATGTCTCAGAATACACACCATGACTACTGCCAGTGAGTTTGACACCCATCAGCACCTATGTGTAGAGGAAACTACATGTCCCGCAGTAGTGGTAGACACTTTAGGGGTTAAAGTGACATTGTCTATGGCAGATGAGGCGACCATATTGCTGTCCATTGTGGTTCAAGCCTAGGCAAACCCAAAGACCAAGGACAAGGCCACAAAGGGGATCACTGCACCTCCAACACACAAAATGATGCAGAAGCCCCGCCTTGTGTAATCAGAATGGCGATGAATACCAGTTGTGAAAATGTTTAAAATATAAACATTTCAACCTGTCATATGAAGGTTCTAGGAAGGTGCCCTTTTTGGATGGTCATCTCCACCCCAGTCCCCCCAACCCAATGTTTGCTCCATTGCTGATCGTTATGACCCTGTTAGTGCAGTGGAGCCTGCTACCCAGACCCGTGCCAGCACTCTCGCCCTAAAACTGATAGGTGCAAATTGACAATCCCAATTGACAAGGATTTTACCCCCTTATAAGTCCCTAGTATTTGGTACTAGTGGTACACAGGACATGAGTGGTGAAGGGATCCCCAGGGCTTGCAGCCCTGTTTCTACCACCCTGAGTGACCCAAGGAAACTAATGACACCAGGCCTGCCAATACAGACTGCAGGAGCAGTGCAAACTACTCGAACTCAACTATGCCCTCCCCATGTGTGGCACAGTCAATACAGTATCTCTGATAGATGCAAGGAAAGCCACCAACAGCCCAGGAGGTAGGGTGCCAGATATCAAAGGTGTGGACATGTATGTGCAAGCTTTTATGACCTTATACTGCCCTTTACCATTACACTATCAGTGACAAACGGTCCATAGGATAATATGGGCTGGCACCCGGGCAAACCTGAGGTTGGCACTCATATTTCTGCCACTTTTGTTTCTTTAGAGGTTGTTTGGCAGGGGAGGTAGAAAGAATAATAAGGGCAAGTCCCTCTGCTTCTAGTCAGTCAGTCAGAGAACATGTATGGGGTTTCTCTCAATCTAATATCAAGGATGCCATACTGCGTTTCAGCTCAGCTGTTCAGCAGAGGATTTCATCCTAGCTGTAGCTATGGCTGAATCTCACATGAGTAAACCTCTCTAAGGACCATATGTATGAAGCCGTTTTTGAATCGCAAATGCCGAAATTCGCAGAATTTCGGCCTTTGCGATTCGCTAACGGCATTTTTGCATGATTTCCAATGTATCATACAATCGCAATTTAAGGAATCGCAATATTGCCATAGCATATAAGAAATCGCAAATTTTGCGATTCCTTAAATGATATGTATGATACATTTTCGAAGTGCAAATTTGTGTTAAGGAATCGCAATTTACCACCAACTTGTAGTTGGTGGTAATTTGCGATTTCTCATAATAATGCCCTATTTGGCATTCGTGAGGGTGGTATGTGACACACATACATGCCCGTAGGGCATGTATGTTGGCCACATGCACACACACACATGTAGATTTGAGGGGTGCAGCAGGGTGTCTTTGAGACACCCCTGCACCCTTGTAATAATTCTCAAATTGCGATTAGCAAATTGCGAATTCGCAATTTGAGAATTATTGCACCATCATTCCTATGGGCCTCCTGGCCCATAGGAATGCATTGGAAATCATTCTTTATTTGCGATTTCGCAAATTGTGAATTCGCAAATAAAGAATGATAAGGAATCGCTAAAAAAATAGCGATTTTGTACATACATACCGTTTTACGATTTCTAATTAGCGATTCGCAAAAGTTTGCTATTTAGAAATCGCAAAACGATATCTTGATACATCCGGCCCTAAGTCACCTTGCCCACCTCCCACATCATTCCTGCTGAGGAGACTTCGTGTCCATTCTGCTTTTAATACACATCAATGTGCCAATTAAAAAGGAGTTTGTCATCCTGAACCCACATTTGGATACTTGTAATACTGCATGGAAGAGAGAATTATGATCTCAATTACTGTCAACCTGAATTGGCGAGCGACTTCTCAAGCCACCTAGAAAGATTTCAGGGAGCCCCTGAAGTAATCAGCTCAGGAGGAGGTACCATATAATGGAGAGAGGGAAATGTTTTGCCTTTTCAGATGGGTGACTAATGTGCCAACCATCCACAAGATTATGGTCACATATGACATCCCACAACAGGGCACTATACCATGAGTTGCACTTGTCTAAGTACCTGGTTCTATCAAGTATCAGATCAACAGCCAGATTACTGCCTCCCCGACTACAATTTGCTCCATACCAAATGAGTAATCTCAATTTGTGTAGTCTTACTAGAAATGGGTGCATAAACAGAACCAAGCATGAGTGTATTTGACTGTCTTCAGTTTCACAATGGCATACCTACAATCAGGGTCAGCCCAGGTTTATAAACTTGTGGACAAATAATAATAATCTTTTTTTGGATATAAAATACCCCTAAAAGAGCACCTCAATGATTCCAACAACAGTACACATTATTAAGAAAGAAGGAAATCAATTAAACAACAATAATTAAATGAGAATCTTCCAAATCGCGTTATGCGGCTTCTATTACATATAGGTGATTAAAAGAAGAAAAAAACAAAAAAACATAATATGCAAAACAACAGGGTCAGCATAACATTAGAACAGAAAAAGGTTTGTGGTACTGACAATTAGCAATGTTGGACTTGTAAAAACAGTCTGAAGTTCTGATGACTGCGGGTTAATAAAATGCGATCAGTTAAAAAACAGTTTTAGCAGCTTAGAAATAGGGTGCAATTTAATCTAAACTATTACTTAAAAGGGAGAAGCATTGGCAGGACCTTCCGGTTACTGGGTAAAATTACGATATGCAAAGCGTATATAGGTTGTAAGGCCTACATTTAAAGCTGTATTTTCAGGGCTCAGAGCTGCAATAATAATTGCCTGTCTGCAGGTCCGAATATAAACTTGTGAGTGAAAGGGTCTTATGGATCAAAATTGCTACGCCGGCATTTCCTGGATCAATCGTAGGTATTACCAGAGTTTATGTGACCAGAACCCACATGACAGCCAGTGATCACCCAATCTCTCTTCAATTTATCAGCTTCACAGGTCAGGAGATGAGTTTCCCATAGGAGAGCCACGTCTGCTTTCTTATTATTGAGGTAAATCAAGATATTTTTCCTGTTGACATAACTTGTCAGACCATTGACATTCAACACTCATAAAGACATTGTGCCTGGGGCTCATTGGGGCATGGAGTTTCTCATGACCAGTGTATTCCTGGATCAAACAGGGGTTTAGGGAAGGTTGTAGGTCAGAGAAGGTATTGTGGGGACAAGAAGAAAGTACCCGGATCAGAGGATGCCCTGCATCCACAGTGACAACATTGGCAGCTCAGGAGGATCAAACACCCTGAGCTGATACATATACCTAAAAGGTGAAGAATAAGTGTCAATGCATGTTCCTTGGTTATGGCTGCTTAATATAGGAACCTGAACATTAAATATGAACACTTTGAGCTGCGATATAGTAATGACATGAGTGCAGGGAGGGACTAATGTAAACATACTAACATGTGAGAGTGGGTATTCAGAACCGATTGGGTGTCACATGTTCCATTCAATGGTCATTAGCGGAAAATAAACGGATGTGTGCATGACCATAGAGGCTGAACCAGACCCACAAGGTGTATACGTCAAAGAACAATAACGTTAGACAAGTAGCACATTATAACTGCACATGAAAGGAAAGGGGGGGGGGTCAGCAAGAGATGTGGGGCAAAGAAACCCAAGGGGGGGGAGGGAGGGAGGGGGAGAGAGAGAGAGAGAGAGAGAGAGAGAGAGAGAGAGAGAGAGAGACATTCCAAAGAGGCATACATGTGACAGCAGAAACCACTGATGCAGTATCTGTACAGTATAGAACAAACATGCCCTGTACAATGTCAGCATAAATGATGTCAAGCGGGTGTAGTCTGTTTGTTGTCCTTGATCATCCCATCACAACTCTTGTCCTAGAGGACAGGGACTGGTCTCTGTCCAGTATTAGAGATTCCATCAGCATTTCGAGGCCCTGCCAGTCTGAATGCCTGTAGAGTGGATGAAGGCTGATGGGCGATGACACTGGTAAATGGAACAATGCCTCCCAGCTCCCGCCAGTGATTTCAGTTTATCACCATCTAATTGATAGCCACACCCTCCATTGGTGCCATTCTCATAGTATCCAAAATATCCTACAGGTTTTCCAGTGCAATGAAAGCAGACATTTTACCATTGACAGTCATGTTCATGACAGCGGGGTAAATGGGCTCAAAATTAATGTTTTCTTGGCCTAGTTTGACCCTCAGTGCTTACAAATTCTTCCTCTGGGCAGCAATAACGTTAATAGTTTATTAGCATGTATGGGGTGTCTGTCATGGAAGAAAATGCTCTCATGTTTGTTTGCCCCTGGTGGGATAGGGATGTTGGGTGGTGCAAAAGTTAGAAGATGTGTCCTAATGGCCAGAGCTGCCAGCTGTGGAACTGGGCAGCTAAGTTGGAATCCCAGCATAGCCTCAACCTTCTGTGATTCTAGGTAAATCATTTTATCTCCCTGTGCCTAAACAAATACAAACAAAAATAATCAGAGCTTGTGTAATTTAATCTGGTGGTCATGATAAATGCTCAAAGGCTTTAAAAGAGCTTGTGCAATTCGGCTTTTTGGAACCATGGGGCCGGAGTCTGTATTCGCTGTAAAATTCAGAAGGTTCATTGAATTGCAGATTCAGTAAAGCGATGAATTGCAGATTCAGTAAGGAGAGAGAAAAAGCCTGTTAAGAATGCAAGCATACATCCCCTTCTCGATCTCAAGACATCAAGCAGGTGGCTACTGTCTCTTATGGAACAGTCTTCCAAATCTGTAACCATGCACCTGAAATGACAGAATCAGGTTGGGAGTTCAGCTGCTTTTTAATATCGTCAAATCTCCAGTCAGTGGAATATATGTGCTCGTATAAAGATGTAACTTCTGGTCTCATGGACCTAAATTCTGAGGAGGCTTCAGGTACAATAGTGTCAAGCACGCCCTTGTCTGTCCCAATGATTACAATTTCCTTCCCAATAGCATCAAGGATGACTTCAGGCATTTTGTCCGGATGAAGCCCACTGCCAGACGAGGTGCCCACACGCTTTAGTGGTAGGCATCGGTATGTATAGTGAGACAGTGCTAAGAATGGAGGACAACTTCAGATCAAGCGGGGGCATATTATCAGGGCAACCATGCGGGGGGACTTGCACAAAAAGCTAGAATAAAAAGCACACAACTGTGTTAGTCTGAGCCTCACCACCAGGTCTAGTAAGCAGAAGGCAGTGGTATCAGTGGCAAACAACCACTCTCCATAAAACAGGAAGTTAATACTTATGGCCCAATAGTTCTAAGAGTTTTGAGCCTGAAAAACTAATGTCAAGAGAGGAGGCACAGCCTAGACATATCCTGTGCTGGCACAATGAATTATCAGAGAACTATGCCCTACAGCAGTGGAGGACAACTAAATTAAATAAGAAATGGTGTGCAGTGTTAGCATTTGAGGAGAGGTGTGGCTGAATTAGAAACAGTCTTCAGCATGGAACTCAGGTATATTGTCTCCTAAGGTTCCCATAGAGAGCCATCTATTGTATTGCAGGCTGTAGACCCAAGATGACACAACTCTGTGTGCTACCACGGCCTGCTTTAAACAGCCAGCACCTCCAGTGAAGCAACCACCATCTGTAGCATTATAGGTCCCTATGTCCCTTCATGGTCCTACCACCTCTGAAACACCAGCATCTGTGCTGGCAGGAGACGAGGATATCACTGTGAGGGGGATTGCTTACCCTCTCCATCTGGACTGTCTGGCAGTTCTGCTCTCATCCAAAATGCAGACAAAAGCTCAGAAGATTCTGTCAACCAGCAGTGCAATCATTGAACCACAATCTTAACACGTGGCTGGTTCTACCCAGATATTTGTGTTATTTTTAAAATATAACATAAGAGTACAATGCCCTGATGTCCAATGGGATTTGGTTTCAAACTTTAGAGACACAACTGGAGAAGATTTCCTTTAGTGACTGTCTTTTTGAATGATGGACGCGGATCTGAGGGCGGAAGTACATGCTTGCTAATTGAGATGGTCAGTGTCTGGGTAAGATTGGTTATGGATCCAGAATGAAGTGCCTTGTGGGTAAGGCAGACTAGCTTGTTCTTCTAACGTCAATGGGAGGTTGGTTCAGTGTGATTAGGATTGTAGAGATTGCAGAGATATGATTAAATATTTTGCACCAGTTGTAACCCAGCTGTTCCATTTGCAAAGCCACATTGATAAGTGTCAGGTGTATATTAGGATCGTTCAGGATCATATCTTTATTCTTCAGATCAAATTCATATTCAGATATATATTATAGACCCCACCAGGAGCAGCACTTCACTGCTCAGCCCCTCACACCAACTGATTCCTTCTTACAATCCAACTCTCTCAACATTCTGATGACATCATGTAGGCCAAGCAGTAGAGCAGGGGCAAGCATAGGGAAGATGCATAAACACTTGCTAGATTATAACAGACTCCTACAAGTAGTGATTTTTCATTGGTCAGTCTTGATGAATAGAATCATCATTTGGAATCATTTTCAGGGGTGAAGGATATAATACTGCATAGAAGCCAGAGAGCCAAAAAGTGGTGTGTTTCTAGGTTTTTGTCTTAGAAGAAGCCTAATGCCTTATTGCATTCTATAATGATGTGTTTGCTGTTTTAGGCGGGTTGAATTTGAGGATATGTGTTGTGTGTCGTGTTCCAGTATTAGATGTCAGCTCAAACTTGAGAATCCAATGTCTTTTGGGGGAAGAGTTTTTCAAACAAAACTGTGTTTTATCAGCATAATTGTAGTATGGAGAGGTGTGGCGCCGGGGCCAGGGTGACTGACTCTGGAATCTGGGGATCACGGTTCGAATCCCGGGGTCGACGGCAGATTAGCCCAGCTCCATGTGACTCTGGGCAATAACTTGCTTAATCTTCCAGACGGCCCCCAGTGCCTAGAGACCCTAACGGGTGATGGTATGCGCTTTACAAATGTGGACTATTATTATTATTATATTATAGTATGCAATGCTTGACTGTTTGAAGAAGGAAGCAAGCGGCTCCTTATAAAACTGAAATGGGTGGGAGGGAGAATGGACACCTGTGGCATACCTTAATAGATTGATGAAGGGCTGCAACGGAAGTTAGCCAGGTTTACTTTCTGACACCAATTCTCAATGCGTGGTAAAAGGCATCTGAGAACTGACTCTCAGCCCCATACCGTTTTTAAGAACACCCATGAAGAGGAGACAAGAGGTACTTTTATTGAGAATGTGAAATTCAACTTCAATTGTTTTTAGAATTTCTGCTTCAATGCTAAATCCTGACCTAAAGCCAAATTGAAGCTCACTGGGGTGGTGTATTTCTGTTACAAAAAGTTTGTGTTGAGCTGGCATGCTGGTTTGTAGGAGTTTTGTGAAGAAACTGCATGGAAATTGTTTAGCTTATCCGGATTTGCAGCTGCTTTTTTCATCGGGGTGCTCACCTGCTGTTAGGCAGTCGAGGCGACCCTCGTGAAAGGATGCGTTAATTAGGTTTATCCAAAAGAGTGTAACTTCAGGGATATTCTCTTTGAGGAGTGTTAAGGGAACGGGTGAAATAAAATGGAAGTTAGTTAGGTGTGGCAATCATAGTTATCAATAATTTTTGTCCGGGTCTCGCCTCGATCAATAATTTTTGTCCGGGTCTCGCCTCGGAAGGATGACCAATTAACCTCAGGTTTCAATATGGTCTCACTTGCTTTTCAGAGGCATATAATGGGGAGTTATATATATGTTACCTTATCCTCAAAGAAAGTTGAGAACTCACATTTGCATGTAGAGTAACTTATGGTCCCCAATTAAATGAATTGTGTAATATGTCTCACTACTTCAAACAGATTTTTCATGGAATATTTGATTGGTCAATCTGCCTTATGATAAATTTAATTTTAGCTTCGAAAATGTATTGTTTGTACTTCTTTTTTTCCGTTCTCTGTTTTGATAGAGTGTCTAAGGAAGTAACTTTACACTATATATTAGATCACAGATTGCCAGTTCTCAGTGACTGCATTGGGTTATCTTACTTAAAAGCCATACATCTAGGTCATTATCCTACCTGTGACACACAGAAAACTGAAGAACAAAGACACTTTACTGCTGCAAATGCTTAAATTCTAAACATTGCTTGCACTAAAACATGTATTTGTGCAAGCAAGCTGTAGAATTTGTTTTGTCTATAAATAAATAAAAGTTCTTTAGGTCTAAGCATTTTCCTTTCTTCTTTCAGTTTTTTTTGGGGGGGATATCATTGTGCTGACTTTTTCTAAACGTTATTTATCTTACTTTATTCTAATCTGGCATGTCCATGATCCCTGTCAAAGTCTCAGAATTTTAGTTTGCCAGTCTATTGACGTCTTGGTCTGTGTAATATTATATAGGTATCAAGTGCATTAAACTCCAATCTATTGTTTGGATCTGTTTGATTAGCCTGACATGAAACTTTGAACAAACTTAGATAGAAAGGAAAATGAAGTGACCTTACCAATCAACAGAGATTGGTGTTTTGATGTTATGGTTCCCTTTACCAGTAAAGAAGAGGTCTGGAATGGAGCCTATATAGTAGAGGAGCAGACAGTCCACTTGCGCGTAATTATTTTTTAGTAGGAATGATGAGTGTTATAACAGAGATTTCATTTACATCTCCCCAATGTAGGTTGAGGTTTCGAAGGAAAATATTGTTTTCAGGGAGATTAATTTATCAGTTAGGAGTTCAGGAGATTGTTCCACAAATTCTGTAGTTTTACCTGGAGGGTGGTGGATAATATGTACTTTAGTCTTGACTGGGTCAATCGTTTGTTTTTGATGTCCAGTGGAAAAACACTGAAATAGCATTTTGTGAATAACTGTTATAACCCCCTTTTGTCAATCTGATCAAAGAGAATGATTCAATACTAAAGTAGAATGGGAAAGTCAGGAATTCAATAAGATTAATCTAGCCATATTTCAGTGACTAATGAAAGTTGGAGGGGCCAGATGTACTAAGCATTTTAAGGGTCACAAACTCTTCAATTCAGCATTTGTGACAGTTGAAATGCTTTTTTGTTGTACTAATCTCATTTAGAAATGTTTTTCTGACTCATAAAATGGGATTCCAACTGGATACCGATTTGATATGTGGATGGGACATGTTGTTGGTATCCCTTCCAAATACTGAATCAGTTGAATAGTGGGCTGGGATCATGGGGACCACTGCCAACGCAGTCCCTTTTCCTTTAAGGAAAGCAATCACAGATATTGTAGTCTGCTGGTCCCACCATCCCTGTGATAACCTCCAATCATGGTGAGTTGCAAACAAAATTCAGAGGTAGTTCAGATTGCAATCCACTACGATTCAGATTTTAAAGAACTGAGCTATTAGTACAAAGATCAGTTTTTAAAAATCTTTACTGGTCTCAAAAATAAGTGTCGCAATCTATGACCAGTATTTTGAGATGAGACATTCATACATCTACCCCAAGGTTATTAGAGAAAATCAAGTAACCAACAAGGCGTTCAGTGTTTTTTTTATGAAACCAATGATTAGTTATGCATTTTGCAATCAATTTGAAGAAGTGGATCCCCATGCTCCAAAGAGCACATTTCTAGCTCCTCAGCCACACTTTCATGGCACTACTTAACACTGACCTAGCATATCTCTACAACTGTATCTAGTTTCACAAACCTTCTGGGCACCTCCACCCCTCTGGACTCCTTGCAGTCATCCCACACATACATAAACCAGATCCAGTGGTCGAGCCTTCTCTTACAATGCTCCTAAAGCGTGGAATGATCTATGCTACACATAAGAGGCTCCTCGTCACTTCTTGAATTCCACAAGACACTGAAGACCTGGCTTTTGGGGTACTCCCACTAGGCTCTAGGTTTGGTTAGACTTACACCTACTCTGCACAAGGATACTCTCCAAGATTATAGTGCATGCTACAAATATGCATAACTAACATAATATAACAAACCCAGAAACAAAAATCTGGTAAGACAAAAAGAGCCAAATAGGCACAAAGTTTTCACATGTGCTTCAGACAGACCTTTCATGCAGGACTTGCCACTGTGGTGTCAACAGGAGGGGCAAATCCCCCACCCTGCATGAGCTCAGTGGATTTATCTGTGCCCCTTTAGGTCGGCTTATTGTTTGCTACTGGGAGGAATTTGAGCTCTCATTCACACCTCAGTCAAGGTTGAGCACTGGCTGGGAGTAGCTGGAGAGCAATACAAATCAGCTTCCTGATAGCTTAGACAGGAAAATTCTGACATTTAAAAGTTACTTTTCCCTACTGTTTATCAAAATCTGACTTCATAATTTAATTGAATTTTTAATGATAATTTAAGATAGTGGTTTCAATATTTTCTAACTGGCCCCTTTCTATAGCTAGCAGTAAAATATTTTAATCCACACTCTGGTTTTCTACATACATACATGCACCGCTTTCAAATACCATGCACCCTTTCTTGTGGGCTTCAAGCCATACTTAGGGTTGACTTAGGGTGGTTTTTACCTTTCAAAAAGGGCTATTTCAAAAGGCCATATCGCAGGTATAAACTGCTGCAGTCAAGCTACAATGGTAGGCCTAAAGACATGTTTTCATTCCTCACACTATAAGATGTAAGTGTAACATCCATGCCATGTGTGCAGTTTCTGCACAATATACTATAGCAAATCTGGGATTAGGCAGTTTTTTTCATTTTAGGGATCAAAGCACCTAGAGTGGGCACTAGACAGCAGTGCGCCAGTGTACAGAGTAAACAAAAACAGCAATAATATTCAGCATAACAATGGGTACAACCACACAAAAGGGACATTTTCTCACATTAAGCCTAACATTTTTAATTGGAAGGGAGCACATTCTGTGCAAAACCCTTGCAAGACATCCCGAGACATCGTTTTACCATGGTGTGCATAGAGCTAGGAAACTCGATTGTGCACTATTAATAGGGAAAAAAACGGAAGAATCTTATCTTAGTAGATATGGCACAGTCCTGCTCTCTCCCGCTCATGCAATTTGTTGCATGACAACTTTGTAAATCAGCCCCTCTGTCTTTTTTCTTTTTCACTAAGATTACCATTAGGCCCGTTGACACCTTCTTGCAAGATTGCCTCTTCAACTTTCATACATAATGCCTGAAATTAGTTTTTAGTATTTTTTCAATACTTTCCAAATGTAGTTTCCTAATGGTGCCTGACACATTAATATTCATTAAGCAGGTCATTTTACGACACCCCGCAAAAGTACAATTTTTGATGCACATATGGGTACATAGGTCACCTCGTAAGTTACATTTCAATTCGCGAACAAGATTTTGTGAAAATTGCACATCCCTGGTTTGCAGATGGAAATGGTAAATCAGACCTGAAGTGATATTATATTGTTGTTTTTCATGCAAGGATAAAAAGTCACAAAGTGAAGATGATTTACTCTCCGCATACAATGAATCCTCATCTTTCGATCTGTGTACATTGCTACATGCTATGCATGTGTTCATTCTTATGACTCACGATTACTCTACAACTTCAACTAGGGAGTTACCCTGAAGAAGGAACTCACTGAGTATAACAGGCTGTTGCCTTAACTCCAGTGTTCTTGTGAACGTAGGTTTAGTTGTGTGCTTGCCAAGTGTGGTTAACTGTAGAAAAGCAAGTGGTAGGTCTAAGGAATGTTCCCAGGCAAGGCTTTTCTACATTCTCTTCACTTTAACAAGCAATGCATTGAAACTAAAATATGTGGCATCTGCCTCTGAAGTGGCTTTCATTCCTATGGTAATGTCCTTGCTCAATCTTTTTGGCTCATTTTTCAGACATTTGCTAAATAAACTTTAGCTTTACCTCCTAGGTGGCTCAATGCGAACCATCAAAAAGTTATTAAACTAACTAAATTGCACACATGAATAAAGAGTGGCCAGGATCCAACACTTTTAAATATACCCATTTCTAGACCCACAAACAAGAAGCGTGGAGGTGTTTAGCATTTAGTAATCAATCGGCTGATGTACAAGAAACAAGAAGCACTTCTGAGAGCCCATCAAATGAGTGGTGCCTGATGGAGCTATGCATGTGAGTTGTTGGTTCTGCTATTGCATGAAGAGATTGATCATTAGGACATGATGAGTGTCAATGTTCACTGGTCGTAACAATGTTGAATATGCGGTTCTTTTTCTGATTCCCACCTGAGAAAGCTGTGCCAGATTACTCTACTGCCCAATATGCAAGTTATGTCATGAGATGAAGATGAAACCCACAACAGAAGCAAAGCATTCCCACAGCAGTGATGTGATGTGCACTTCTGTGTCGCTGCGCACCCCCTTGCTTTTGGGTTGCCATTGTAATTTTGCCATGATGAATCCAGCAAGTCAGGGTTGGGATTCTCATGAGATCACTGGATTAATGACTTTGAAGTCATCATTGCCCCCTAAGTACCGTGCATCTGAAGGGACTCTGTAGTATCCCATGTTATCCTATCTTAGTGCACCATTCCTTCTCAGAATTGTTATTGTACATTCTTGGCTTAACATTCTAATCTGTACTAGCTGGTCAGTTACTACTGGTGTTATGCTGGAGGTGGTTGTTAAGCTGTCTTCTCAGAATAAACTACTTCCAACTTTCTTCTGCTTCCTTGGACTAATTACTACATAAATTTGGCGACGAACGGGATTCACTACCCTGCTTCTACCCTACTTCAAGAGAAGAATCTCCACCTTTAAAGACATTTGGAAAATTCTGAAAAATTGACAGCGTTCGCCTCTACAGCTAAAAGTTTCCAGGTATTTTTTTTTTATATATGTTCAAGTGTGTAAGATTGCACCAGCGGCTGTTTTCCATGTTAAGTGCCTTGATTGCACCAGCGGGAGTTTTATTATAATTTTTCTCTGCACCGCTATCTTCAAATGCGTCTTATTTAAAGACCTTCATTGTTTATTTTAACCATTGAGCGCGTTTGGTGGAGTGCGCTTCATTTACTATTCCTTCGCGCCACTTCGATCTGGGTATTTTTAAAACATTTGACTTTCTTGTTGAAGCGGACTCGCTAACCTTTCCCCAGCGCGCGCCACTCATGCTGTTGTTACTACACAGCATCTTTCAAAAAATACAAAGATAAACTCACCAACGCGCGCCTGCACTGTCCCGTGTCCTCTCCGAACGAAGGAAGGAATACTTCACACGTCATTCCGACGTCACCACGCATCACGCTACAACGTGTGCGTTCCAGCGGCCATTTTATTTGTAATCAACTCCTCGTTTCCATGACTACAGAACCACGATCTTGTTTTCAAAGCATTTCTCCATGATTACTTCACCATTTTTGCTCGTTCTCACTGCGTTCAACCTCCGCTCTTCGCAAGGACCACACTATTAACAGTTATTTATCTTTTCTCATTTTTTTTAAAAAAAAAAAGAAGAACAAAGCTTGAAGACTTCGCTGTGGATATTTTTTTTTTCTTCTCTCTCATTCTTCACTACAAGACAACGGTGACTACTTTTTTTGTTTTGGCATATTTCTACTAACCTTATCTTGTCTTTTACCTTAATTTAAGTACCTTATAACTTAGTATGTCTAATAACATTATCTCCCCTGCTCACTTTTTACCTACTGCTGGAGATCCAAAGGTAGAATGGGATCTTTGGTATCCCACTTTCCTTGCTTATGTCGATGTTATTGAAGAAGATGGTTGTTCCCCAAAAAGGAAGCTAGCACTATTAAAAAACTGTTTAGGCGGTGCAGGACTTAAAGAATTGGAAAACTTACCTCCCATTGAAAATGTTGGTTCTGGTGATGTAAATGTATTTGATTTAGTCATAAAACAGCTTAGCACTAGATTTGGAAGAAGGATCAACATTGTTATGGAGAGATTCAAATTTTACTCTCGAATACAAAAGGATGATGAGTCCATAGAAAATTACGTAGCTGCTTTACGCACTTTAGCTGGATCCTGTGCTTTTGAAACTATAAATTTTGACCAGGTTCTTAGAGATCAAATTATGATGCGCACTAAAAGTAAAAAAATTCAAGAACGTCTCTGGATGGGGACGGATTCCTCTCTCAGTGCTGTTTTGAACATTGCAAAGGGCATCGAACAGTCTGAACTATTTGTAAACGAAATTAGAAACCAGGATGTTAAAAGTAAAGTAGTCATTCCTGCAGTTTCTCTGGTCAAAAATGTCAACAATTTTAAGAAAACTACCGTCCCTTTCAGAAAAGATTTTGCAGGAAGGGAGAATAGACCTCCTATTAGGAAAAGTCAAATTATTTGTTATAGATGTGGGGCAAATGACCACGTAGGCAATTATAGAGGTTGTCCTGCGTGGAACAAAATTTGTGTCAAGTGTAAAAAATCCGGGCACTTCAGTAAAATGTGTAGGTCTCCTCAAAAAGTTAACTTTTTGCCCTATGAAGATTGTGAAGAGGTCGAACAACCTTCTGAAATTAACACTTTGTTATGTGTAAGTGACACAAAATGTGAAGGGTTTCCCTCTGATATCATCAATATCAATGGTAAGGATATTTCTATGCTAATAGATTCCTGTGCTTGGTACACTCTAATTGGCAAAAATGTTTTTGATCGCCACTGGCCTTCTACTAAATTACTACCACCTGACGTAAATCCAGGTGGGTATACGGGCAAGAAGATTGACATGGAAGGTTACATGTGGGCAGACATCAAATTTAAAGACCGGTCCATAAAAGGGAAAGTTTATGTTTCATCTAAGGGTGCGTCATTGTTATGTTGGCCTCACCAACATGACCTTGGTATTAAGCTTGATCCAAATGCTTCACCCCCTGTCTATGTTGTTCCTCCTGAAAATGACTTCATCCTTCAGTTGAAGCAAAAATTTTCATCTATTTTTTCGGACAGTTTGGGAACCTTCACAAATTTTAAACACCGCATAATACTCAAAGATTCAGCTATTCCCATCAGACACAGAGTAAGGAACGTCCCCTTAGCCTACCGTGAAAAATTAAAGGGTATTTTAGCAGATTTAGTTGACAAAAAGATCATTGAACCAGTAGAATCATCCCCGTGGGTTTCGCCAGTAGTTTTGTCGCTCAAAAGTAACGGCGAACTCCGTTTATGTGTTGACCTTCGGAGTTTAAATAAGGAAATTTGGATTGATAGACACCCCTTACCCCATATCCATGAACTCATTTCCACTTTATCAGGAGCTACTGTGTTCTCAACTCTAGATCTAACCAGTGCATACCACCAAGTGTTGCTCCATGAAGAGTCAAAGTTTTTGACGACATTTATTACGCCAGAAGGCATGTTCCAGTATTGCAGGATGCCCTTCGGCCTAGCCAGTGCGGCTTCGGTCTTCCAAAGACTAATGAAGACTGTTCTTGAGGGTTGTTTTGGGGCTATCGCCTTCCAAGACGATATCCTTATCTACGGGAAAAGTTATGAAGAACATGATATTAACTTAGAAAATGTTTTAAAATGTGTACAAGAGAAAGGTCTAACTTTAAAATTATCTAAATGCAAGTTTAGGCAAAACAAGGTCGAGTACCTGGGTCACGAAATATCCTCAGAAGGCATTAAGCCTAAATTCAATCATATACAGAGTATTTTAAAGGCACCAGCACCGTTGAATAAAGAACAACTTGTGTCTTTCCTGGGCTTAACTGAATTCTACAGTAAGTTTGTCCAGGGTTATGCATCAAAGGTACATCCATTAAGATCTTTGCTAAAGAAAGATATAAAGTTTGTTTGGAGTCACGAACAACAACTAGCTTTCGATTTGATGAAACAGGAAGTAGCAAATGCCCCGTTTCTCAAACCATTCACCTTGGGTAATGAATGCATAGTTTGTGTGGACGCAAGCAATGTGGGCTTGGGTGCCGTCCTAATCCAGAAAGACAAAGGGGATGAATGTGTAGTCTCATATGCTTCTAGGACACTACGTGGCGCTGAATATAACTATTCTACTATAGAAAAGGAACTCTTAGCATGCACCTGGGCCTGTGAACACTTTAGGCAATTTATTTGGGGAACCAGATTCCGTTTAAGAACTGATCATAAGCCCTTGATAAATATGTTGGCAGCTGGTGGCGGTAGAACGTTAACTGCACGTCTAGCCCGTCTTGCAGCAAAACTACAAGAATTTCAGTGCATTGTAGAGTATATTCCTGGTCGTCTTAACGTGCACGCTGATTGCATGTCCAGGTTACCATTAGTTAATGCCATTTGGTGTGAACAGTGTGATTCTGATGTTGTGTTCAACATCGATGATGTTAACGAATGTGCCACTGTTTGCTCTGCTGATAGCATTTCTGAGACTGTTTGGAGAGAAGCCATGACCAAGGACACGTGTTTGTCAAGTGTAGTGGATCATTTACAACATGGTTGGCCTCAAGAAAGGTATCTTTCCGGTGACATCCTCTCATTTTTTAAAATTCAGGACGAACTTATGTTTGACCAAGGTTTTCTAATCAGAGGTGACAAAATTATTCCTCCCCTTACTTTGAGAGAAAGAATTGTTTCGATGGCACATGAAGGCCACATGGGCATGTCCAGCACCAAGAGGCGCATCCGTGAATTCTACTGGTGGCCCGGGGTTGACAGGATGGTGGATAAGTGGGTTAGTTCCTGCTCCCCGTGTGCTAAAAGCGACAAGACTGTCAAACCTTTGTCTACGGGTGTTTCTCCTATTGAATTTGTAGCTTGTCCTTGGAAAAAATTAGGCATTGACATTATTGGTCCCTTATCTTTGTCTCCCAACAAGGAGGTCTTTGCTTTAGTGCTCATCGACTATTTTTCTAAGTGGCCTGAACTTAAAGTTGTGGATAAGGTTGGTTCCACACAGGTTATTCAGTTTCTGGATGAAGTTTTTTGCAAGGAAGGAATACCAGCCGAAATTGTGTCTGACAATGGGCCACAATTTGTGAGTAGGGAATTTGAATCTTTTCTTGCTAGGTGTGGAATTGTGCATAAGAGGGTGTCCAACTATAACCCTCAGGCCAATGGTCAAACAGAACGCTTTAACAAGGTCGTCAAAGAATCTATCCAATTGGCCATTAAGAGTAACCTTGATTGGAAGAAATCCTTACGTGCTATGCTTTTGTCTTACCGTACCTCTCCTAATTCCGTCACTGGTCTATCTCCTTTTGAAATGCTCAGGGGTAGGAAACCTGGTTCCAAGCTGCTCCCTTGGTGGTTAAAATCTAAACTCCCATTTGAATCTTCTTTTGATTGTAATGAAGTCAAAGACAGGGTTTTGAAATATCAAGAGAAGATGAAAAACAGTTTTTTATCATTAAATAGACAAAGTACTAAAATCAAAGTTGGCGATTTTGTACGAGTCAAGTTGGGTAGGTCTGTTGGGAACAAATGGAACAAATGGTCTGATCCTTGTAGGGTGACTGAAATTTTCTCTAAAGCTATTCGTGTTGAAGGGGGGAAGGTATGGAATTTCAGGAGAGTGTCTCTATGCAAGAACCCCAGCTTGGAAGATAACAGCCTGTGTCCTCCTATCTCTGTACCTAGTCATCCCACAGTTGAAGATGACACCTCTTATTCTGCCATGGTTGACACCTTTGCACCGGAAAGTCCGGTTCCCAGTGTTCCTGCATATGTTTCGCTTCCTCAATCCTCCCCGTCCTCTGATGATTGTGTTGTCAATAATTCCAATGCTCTGGAAAGTGTTCCTGATTCCTTAAGTGCTTCTCTCAAACACAGTGTTGTTCCTTCCACAGCGCAAAGGAAAAGTTCTCGCGTCAAGCAATTACCTGTAAAGCTACATGATTACTTATGTTGAATTTCTTTGCTTTGTTGAATTCTTTTTTTTTTGTGTTTTTTTTATTTTTTTTAGGGGGGAAGGTGTGTAGTATCCCATGTTATCCTATCTTAGTGCACCATTCCTTCTCAGAATTGTTATTGTACATTCTTGGCTTAACATTCTAATCTGTTCTCAGAATTGTTATTGTACATTCTTGGCTTAACATTCTAATCTGTACTAGCTGGTCAGTTACTACTGGTGTTATGCTGGAGGTGGTTGTTAAGCTGTCTTCTCAGAATAAACTACTTCCAACTTTCTTCTGCTTCCTTGGACTAATTACTACAGACTCCTGATGGATTGTGTGGCCCTCATAGGTGAGAGGTCATTTTTAGTTCAAGCTTTCGAGACCTTTTGTATATAATGTAGTATATGCTTCTTTGTGGGCTTAAAGCACACACATTGCTTTTCATTTGTTTGTTTCAGTGTCCTTAAAAAATCCTTGCTTGCTAGAGGCCAAGCTTCCTCTATGTCTTTCCTTTTTGTCAGTTGTTTACTCCCACAGAGCAGCGCCCCATTACTTGTACCCTTCTGACTTTCCCCTTGTAGCATCTGTTTAGAGATTACTTTTCTCTTTCTGTAAGAGCATTTGACCAGAGCTCTTGATGTTTTCAGTCGCTCCAGGTCCATTTCTGTAAACAGGTTTGTGAATGATGTTCTTCTTCTATTGTTACATTTGCTATGCATTCAAAGACCGAGGTCAATTGTTAAAGGCTGTTTTCTGAGGGCGGCTGTTTTCTGAGGGCACCTGTTTCCACCCCGCCGCGGAAGAGAATCGTGACCACAACTATTTCCAGTTATGCACTGCTGATGCACAGAGAAAATCATTACTATTATGATTTTTTATAAAGATTGCCGTATTTTAAGATGGCGGCTGCATGTCGTGACATCATAAACTTCATGACGAGGCCATAATGTTGTTTCTAGTAAGCAGAAAACATCACAACTGCGATTCCGAAATCTGAAATGATCTAAACTTTGGGGTCCCAAAAGACAGGCATTTTCTCACCTGGCCCTTTTCTAAAAACGGTGGCAAGCAGAAATGAAACTGAGCTCAAAACCAGTATGAGTGCATCCAAAGATTTGGGTTGTTGGCAGTCTTCAGTAAACACCGCCTCCCTGTCCCCAACCCACTTTTCTTCGCCTTATATTGTGCAAAGGCTCCGCCCAAACTTCTCTGCTCCTTAATGAGAGTGATACTACAGTTTTCAGAATGGTCACATTGTTCTAGAGATGCATATATTGGATGGGTGAGTTATTCACCTGAACCAAAAATGGCAGTCACCAGACAGGCAATAGCACTGGCTGGAAGGTGTTGGAGGTATAACTGAGAGTACATAAAGTCTTGTGATCCAGATGCGACACCAATGAACCCAGAGCCAGCATGGTCATGAGAACTTAAACCAGATATTGTAGAGAATGAAAAAAGTACTACTTCAGTGATGCACCTGAGTGCATCTAAACCAGAAGGCACAGAATCCACGGAAACACTGGAGGAGTATGAATTGAGTATGAATTGAGGAGTCAACTGCTACCCTACGGATGGAAAGGAAGATACCAATGTCATTCTGGGCTGATGAGGGACTAGTGCAGCACAGAAGTAAACAGAAGGAGAACCATAGAGACGACACAACAAGATAAGACTGCTTATGTAGTACTGGTAGTGCCTGTTTCAACACAGACCACCACTGAGTTTTTCCCACATTTATTTGTGTTATCAACAATGATAGGGTACTGTGATTTTTCTTTGTTACATTCTTCTAGTTATCCTTCTTCTGTGAAGATTCGTATTTGCACTCCTTTTTGATTTACACATCTGCAGCTGTGTTCTGGAACAAATTTGCTGACAATTGTAAACCGCAAAATCAGGTCTAATCAGGTCATAGAACCTTGACATAAGCACAGTAGGTTATATGATTTGTCCATCTCCTATGTCCACAAAATATCGAGGATAAAAATATTGTCGGGTCAAATTATCGAGGTCTAAATATTGAGGACCAAAATGTCAGGTGGGTAAAAACAGGGATTTTGGGGGGCCATAGGCCAAAAATATTTTGGGGGCCCCCTTTCGAAACAGCTTTGAATTTATGATCCACTTTCTGCTCTTTCATGCCCTTTGGACAGGTCACCAACAGTGCACAGGCACACTCGTCCAAATTCTAAATGTGTTTACATCTATAATTCGGGAATAGTGATGTGTGTTTTCAATATTGTAACACAGCAGCAGCTCACTAATACCACTGCAAATAATCTGTGACACCCTCCCATTTCTCAGATGTGAGGTCATGTTTTGATGAATGAATGAATGAAATTAAAATGTATATTGCGCTTGAATGCCCAAGGTCGTCTAGGCGCTACAGTGGAGGAATATGTCAGAGATAAAATATGATTAAGAATTATAGTGAGAGTAGCCAAGTTTTCAAAGCCTTTCTGAAAAGTGGTAGTGTTGGGCAGTTTTTTAATGGGTAGAGTAAGTCAAGTCAAGTCAGAATATTTGTATAGCGCGCTACATACCCGGAGGGTCTCAAGGCGCTTGAAGAAGGGTGGGGAATTACTTGTCAAATATCCAGGTTTTAAGTTGCTTTCTGAATGCTACGTGGTTCTGAGTGAGACGAAGGTGAGTGGGGAGTGAGTTCCAGGTTTTAACTGCGAGGTAGGAGAAGGATCTACCTCCCATGGTGGTTTTATTGATGCGAGGTACGGTAGCAAGGGCTTGGTTGGAAGATCGTAGCTGGCGAGATGGGGTGTAGAAGGAAAGTCGTGTGTTGAGGCATTCGGGCCAAGTTCGTAAAGTGCTTTGTGTGCGTGGGTTAGGAGGCGGAAAGTAATCCTCTTATTGACGGGAAGCCAGTGGAGGTTTTTCAGGTGACTAGAGATGTGGTCTTTACGCGGGATGTCTAATGAGTCTGGCTGATGCGTTCTGGATGCGTTGGAGTTTTTTCTGGAGTTTTGCGGTGATACCGGCGTATAGGGTGTTCCCGTAGTCCAGGCGGCTTGTAACCAGTGCATGGGTGACTGTTTTTCTGGTTTCGGTGGGGATCCAGCGAAATGTTTTTTTGAGCATGCGAAGAATGTTGAAGCATGATGATGAAACGGCGTTGACTTGTCTGTTCATAGAGAGTGAGGAGTCCAGGATGACGCCCAGGTTCCGTGCGTGGTCCGTTGGGATGGGTGCTTTTCCAAGGGCCTCTGGCCACCAAGAGTCATCCCAAGCGGAGGGGGAGGTACCTAAGATGAGGACTTCTGTTTTGTCTGAGATTAGTTTCAGACGGCTGTGCTTCATCCACTCGGCTACTTCTTTCATTCCTTCATGTAGGTTGGTTTTGGCGGTGTTAGGGTCGTTGGTGAGTGATAGGATCAGTTGAGTGTCGTCCCCGTAGGAGATGATGCTGAGGTTGTGTTGGCGTGCGATGGCCGCGAGGGGGCTCATGTATACGTTGAAGAGGGTGGGGCTGAGTGAAGATCCTCGTGGCACACCGCAGATGACTTCGGTGGCCTCTGACTTAAACGGTGGGAGGCGGACTCTCTGAGTTCTTCCGGTGAGGAACGAGGTGATCCATTCCAGTGCTCTTCCTTGGATTCCGATGTTTCTGAGGCGCTGTAGAAGGGTGCTATGGCAAACTGTGTCGACGGCTGCGGAGAGGTCGAGGAGGATGAGGGCGACTGTGTCTCCATTGTCCAGTAGAGTTCGAATGTCGTCTGTTGCTGCAATGAGGGCGGTCTCCGTGCTGTGTTTGGCTCGGAAGCCGGACTGTGAGGAGTCGAGGGATTTGTTGGTTTCGAGGAAGGCGGCGAGCTGGTTGTTGACAGCTTTCTCGATGACTTTGGCATGGAATGGAAGGAGCGAGATTGGGCGGTAGTTTTTGAGTTCGGTGGGGTCAGCTGTGGGTTTTTTCAGAAGGGCGCTAAGTTTGGCGTGTTTCCAGCTTTCTGGGAGGGTGGCGGAGTTGAGGGAGCAGTTGATGACGTCTCGGAGGTGTGGTGCTATGATGGAGTCTGCTTTGTTGAAGATGTGGTGAGGGCAAGGGTCTGTCTGTGGGGGATCCTGAGTGGATGGAGTTCATCAGGCGGATGGTGTTCTCGGTAGAGATTGGGTTCCAGTCATTAAGGATGTTCAAGGGGGGTGAAGGTCCTGCAGTAGGTTGGGTGGGTTGGTCTCCGGGTCGGTTGTCGAAGCTGTTGTGGATGTCTGTGATTTTGTTGTGGAAGAACGAAGCTAGGGAGTCGCAAAGGGCTTGAGAGGGGGTGATATCATTGGAGTTGGCTGAGGGGTTGGTAAATTCTTTGACGATGTTGAATAATTCCTTGCTGTTGTGGGCTTTGTTGTCTAGTCGGTCTTTGAATGCGGCTTTCTTGGCAGATCGGATTAGTTGGTGGTGTATGCGGGTGGCGTTTTTGAAGGCGTCCCTGGTGCTGGTGTTTGGGTCTTTTTTCCAGGCCTTCTCGAGGGAGCGACAGAGTTTCTTCGATTTCTTAAGATCATCGTTGAACCAGGAGGCGTTTTTGCTGCCTAGTTTGATTTGACGTTTTTTCAGCGGTGCTAGGATGTCGGCGCTGTTGGATAGCCATTGGGTGAGGTTAATGGCTGCTTGGTCGGGGTTTGAGGAGTGGTCAGGAGGGTTTTGAAGAAGCGATGAGGAGATCTGGTCGATGGTGATTTTGTTCCAGTTTCTTCGTAGAGTAGGTTGAGGATGGTTGTGAGTTGTGGTTTTATTGTAGATAAAGTGTACGCAGCTGTGGTCCGTCCAATGGAGAGTAGTGGTGTGACTGAAGGAGACATGTTTGCTGGAGGTGAAGATAGGGTCGAGTGTGTGACCTGCGATGTGGGTGGGCGTAGTGACAAGTTGTTTGAGTCCGAGGTTGGCGAGATTGTCCAGAAGGGAGGTGGCGTTGCTGTCATTGCTCTTTTCCAGGTGAAAGTTGAGGTCTCCCAGTAGAATGTATTCCTCGGAGGGGAGGGCGTGTGGGGTGATAAAGTCAGTGATAACGTCGCTGAATTGTGCCCGGGGTCCTGGAGGTCGATAGAGGAGTGTACCTCTGATTGTGGTCTTGGGGTCGGTGTGGATCTGGAAGTGAAGGTGTTCGGCGCTAGCAAGGTTGACGTCTGAGCTGGTAGTAATGCGGATGGAGTTCTTGTGGACGATAACGATGCCTCCTCCTGTTTGGTCGGTGCGGTCCTTACGGATGATCTTGTATCCTTCCGGGGCGCCAATGGTGATGTCTGGGGCTGATGAGGCGTTCATCCATGTTTCTGTTAGGAAGGCGACGTCGGGAGAGTTGGTGTCAAGTAGATTCCAGAGGTCGATGGCGTGTCTGTGGACCGAGCGGGTGTTGAGCAGGATGCATTTTAGGTGGTTGGAGTCAGATGTCTGTTTTGAGTTCGTGGATGAGGATTTGGTCTCGGTGCCGTCGAACTTGCAGGAGTTACAGGAGAAGGGTCCATGGGTGTGTCCAGGAGCGGCTTGGGCGCAGTTGGGGAGTCGGCCGGGGTTAAGGGCTAGGAGGGTGGTGGCATCGTAAGTAATGCGGGAGGGGTGGGAGGGGCGGGGACCAGGGGTTCTGGCGCTGGGCGCGGTCCAGGCGCGGACGGGCGTAGACGGGCGTAGACGGGCTTACCTTTGGCGCACCTTCGGCGCGCAAGGGGCGCGAACGCTGCGCATGAACGCTGCGCGCAAATGCATCAGTCATATGTGGATAGTGGGAGGGGAGGGGCGAGGGGGGGTCAGCTGGGAGGCGGTAGCGGGGTGGAGCTACGGGAGAGGACACAACAAACAAAATGGATGCAAAAATGGAGCCAAAGCGGGTCACAGACGAAGCAAGCAGGGATCTGGCCACTGAAAGTGTTACACCAGGCTAAAAGCAGGCGATGCGGACAGATAATGAAAAGCCATACACTGTATGCAAAGTTATGCTTTCAAATGATTCAGACGATGCAGCGCTAATATGATTAACAATCTGTAATCAAAGTGTACTTTCCACAGATTCTGACGAAGCAGCGCCAATATTACTAACAAGCAAATATAGATAACAAGCGTCAGCTGCCTTGATAATGCAGCGCAAATTAGCACAATAGCACAGAGCGGAGCTACGATACCAGGAGCTGCGAGGAGTCAGGGAGCGAGGAGGAGCGACCAGCTCGGGGCAAGCCCAGATGGTCACAGCGCAAGTTAGGACGGGGCGAGGGTGCTATCCGTGGGGGGGGGGTCAGCTGGGAGGCGGTAGCGGGGTGGAGCTACGGGAGAGGACACAACAAACAAAATGGATGCAAAAATGGAGCCAAAGCGTGTCACAGCCGAAGCAAGCAGGGATCTGGCCACTGAAAGTGTTACACCAGGCTAAAAGCAGGCGATGCGGACAGATAATGAAAAGCCAGACACTGTATGCAAAGTTATGCTTTCAAATGATTCAGACGATGCAGCGCTAATATGATTAACAATCTGTAATCAAAGTGTACTTTCCACAGATTCTGACGAAGCAGCGCCAATATTACTAACAAGCAAATATAGATAACAAGTTTGCTCTGAGCTGAAAGCAATGTTCTGCTTGGGAGATACAACAGCAAGTGGCAGATATTCGGGTCCTGTGTCCTGTAGCGCCTTGAACGCTAAACACAAGGCTTTAAATTCCGATCTCTTCTTCACCGGTAACCAGTGAAGTTGTCTTAATCCTTGGCTTACCGACTGGAATTTTACCAATATTCAGCAGCATCCTGGTAGCGGAACTGAACCTGATGTAGTTTGAGCAGGTGCTGTTTCTGGAGACCAAGGTAAAGGGCATTTCCATAGTCCAGTCTGGCCAATACCAAAGTTGTCACCAGTGTTTTTACTGTGGCTGGTGGAATGTAAGGTTTCACCTTCCGAATTAATTTTAAAGTCAGATGTACCTGGGAAGCAACCTTATTAGTTTGATGTTGGAAGGTGAACCTATCATCAAACATGACGCCCACATTTTTAGCTTTATGCACTGGGGTGGGAAGTGTTCCCATGGTTCGAGGCGACCAGCTCTGGGACCAAAAGGAGGTGTCTGAGACCAACAGGAGAACCTCTGTTTTACTACCATTAAGCTTTAGGCAGTTCCCACCCATCCAGTGATCCACACGGGCTATGCACTGATTGAAACGGGCCGCCGTTTCTTCCAGATTGCCTGAGACGGATACTACAATCTGGGAATCATCAGCGTAGGACACCAGCGAGAAACCGAGCTGCCTGATTAAATCAGCTAGGGGGGTGACGTACAGATTAAACTCAGAGATGAGCCCTGGGGCACCCCACAAGGCAGTGAGAATTGTTTTGAACTAGAGTCTCCAATCTGCACACATTGAATCCTGTTGTTGAGATATGATTTAATCAGACTTAAAGCTAGGTTTGAGACTCCCAACTTCTGGAGCCTATGAATAAGAATGGTATGGTTCACGGTGTCAAAGGCCGCTGAGAGATCCAAAAGGATCAGGGCAGATTTTGCACCGGAGTCCAGCATGGAGAGAAGCTCCTCTGCTGCCATGACCAATGCTGTCTCCGTTCCATGTCCCTGCCGGAAGCCGTATTGTGAAGAGTCCAGCAGGTTTTCAGAGGACATGAAAGGCTGGGGCCCGGGGCCAGAGCCCATTTTGTCCATGCCCTAAAATGTCTCTGGGTAAATGTCTATAGGTACATAAAGATTTACTATCCTTAACTCCACATTTACATACATTGAAGATATAGATATCCTCAAAATATGTATGCATGGACTTAAATATGGTAACTGACCTGCCAACTCACACAGTGCCACACGATTTTAACCCCCTTCACACGGCTGGCTTTCCAGATTATCGTTGAAGGCTGTAAGCGGCTGATGTCCATTACGGGGTCTGAAACCATCCCAGGACAACGGCGACAACCTCAGCGACCCTTAGGAATTTTTAGGGAGGATTGGGGAATTGGTGAAGGGCATAGTGCCTCTTAGGTTGCTTTTGGCACTAGGCCCTCCCCCTCCAAGGCAACTCACTCTCCTCACACAGTGAAACGTATTTAAAAGTAGGCTGGCCAGTAGTAAACCTTTGCTTAGCTATATAAACTAACATTCACAATATTTTGTTCCTCAATTTTTTGCTCAATATTATTCTGTATTTGATTCGAGGGTGGAATGTCCATTGGTGGGGAAGAAACCATGTCAGCAGTCACTTCTTATAGACAATATTTTCTCTTCTGACTACTACCAACCGGGAAGTAGGGCTCAGCTCGTGAGCGGGTTATTATAAGTTCAGTGTCCAGTTAAAACAAGCTAGACAGATGCAGTTCTGCCCAAAATGAGCAAATGTTTTGCATTTCTGGGCTGCAAAACAACCTTCCTCCTTGCGAATTGGGCATATCAAGATATAATCTGTATCAAATTGGCATTAAATGTATATTTTCTCTAGTAACGTAAAGTTGCATTTACCAGTGGGAATTCAGAGTCACGGGGAAATCTTTAAGGGATGGTGCTGCTCCTGTAAACTCGAGTGGAGAAACCAGTTTCTTTGACCAGATCTGAGAACAGGTTTTTGAGAAGCATAGCTCGTATTCCAGTCAGTACGCCCCCCAACCCCAATACCAATGATACTTGACATGGGGAGAAAGCCACTAGCTGATAAAGCCAGAATTTGCCCTTTGTCAGATCAAGAAGTTATTACCTATAATTGGTATGCAAACCCGCTGGGATAACTTAGGAGCATACTATCAAGGAATGGCTTAAAATGATTGCTGCTTTAGCGGCAGGAAACTGCCGCTAAAATGGCGATAATGGGCTTGATAATATGCCCTTGAAAATTCCAATAGAAGCCCATGTTAACACCAGATCATGGGCTTCTATCGGAATTCTCAAGGGCATATTATCAAGCCTGTTATTGCCGCTTTAGCAGCACTTTCCTGCCGCTAAAGTGGCGATACTTTTAACGCCATTCCTTGATAATATGCCCCTAATTGTCTAAACCGGTCCCGGTGGCACTGGTGCTGGAAAAACATTATTGGTTGTGGGTTAGACAAATGGAGGCTGGACTAGTTTCCAGCTCCTCTCTAATGGGAACATTCCTTGATTTTAAATGTAGCTCCTACCTGGCGCCCTATTGGGATGCGATTACTGCTTTTCTGGATAGAAAGCTCTATTTTCAAATTAGGGCCGTCGCGCTCCTCTACAAACATTCACTAAAAATGGGCCCTACTTGGCAATGTCTGATGTCTGACCTATAAGAGTTCTATAGTAACTATTGGTTAGGTTTTTTGTCTGCCGGGGCTATGTAGGCCTACGCCAGAGATGGATTAAACCATTATGCAGACTTTTGGGGACTCGTAGCAGTTATACTGCCCTCAGGATTCTCAGCTCAGACCCAAAACTAACAAATGCATGCGCTATTGCTGAATTCCTTGGCTGCATTTGGGTTATTAGAGCAAGGAGCATGGCCGAGAAACCATGATCTGATTACTTTTGAACGATCTGTATCGTAAAGGTTTACACTGTTTCTCAGTGTACGTCCTTCCTAATAACCCCACACTTTGCATTGGGTGCTGTGATTTTGTGTTTTAACTGCATCTATTTGCAATGGATTGCTACTATGTGTTTTATATGCTTTCTAGGCACTATTGCTTCTGTAGCTGCATATTTTGCATTTTAATCTCCTTTTCATAAACTTGTTCTTATATTCTTGCTTTATCATCCCGTTGCATTCGATTCTTATCGTGACATCTTTGATTATTTTATTATTTTATTGATAAGGGAATTATTTCGGGGAAAGTACAATTGATACTAGTTTTGACGTTTTCTGAACATCTCTTGTGTGATGCGACGCTACGGCTCTCTTACTTGAACCTTTTTTTGTTATTTTGCATTTTATCCTGAGGTTTTTTTTTACCCTGTACTTGTCTTTATGACTTAACTGTCGAATAAAGCTAATCAAACAAATATTACAATCCGTACCAAATTGCCATTCAGTGTATATTTCCTCCCAAAGTAGTTCCATTTACCAGAGGGAATTCATTCACAGAGGATTCTTGAAGGGCTGGTTCTGCTCCTGTAAGCCAGGGGTGGGGGTGGGCCGTCTACATTGTCTGCCTGCCACGGATTAACTGAGGGACAAAGTTGCAGGACAAATTCAGCACATGTTTGCACACCTTTAATCAAAAGGTATTGAGCACTGTGTAGAGAGAAAGAATGACCTTTCAAAATACTTATTGTTTTATTGTATCATAGTCTACACAGTGTGGACATTTCCAACCTTTTACACGATTCAGTGTAACATGCTCTCAGTGGCCAGATGAATTCCTAATACATGGTCCTCCATAATGTTAGAAGAAACTCAAATACTGCCCTAGGGTTATTTGAATTCGTATAGGATGAAATACCAGGTAAAATATGAAAGAGATGCCATTTATCAATCTTGATTTTATTGTCTAATAAACCATCAAAATGTATCAATCCTAATTTTATTATCTAATAAGCCAACAATGTGACTGCAAATGGAAATATTTGTGTGGACTGAAACATGTAGTTCATGACCCAGGGGAGCTCCAAGCAGCACATCTGTGGATTATCGAACATAATTTTCCTTTGGCATTTCCAATAGGGACACATATAATAAAGCACAGTACTTCAGCTATATGTAAATTCAATATATTTTGAATTTGGGATGAAGCGCAAGTAAAACAAGCACCATGAATAGTGTATTCATAAAACTGAATGCCTAATTAATATTTAGATTATGCTAATTTCAGTTAACTTCTAAATAGAATGTAATTTGTTGTTTACATTCTTATAAATTTACAGCCTTGAAAAAGCTGTGAGAGATATGTGAAACTCTTAATGGCAATGACTTTACATATCTTTAATTAATAATTTAATTGGAAACGCAATATTGATCTTGACAGTAAAATATTAATTTGTCATTTGGAACAAGAAGTATGAAAAAACTATAGACAGTTCTGTTACCGCTAGCCTTTTTCTGTCCATTGGCTCCAGAGGGTCCTGGTCTTGTCATGGAAGTTAAGTCATGATTTGGCGAACCTCGCGTAGCAAGGTCAAGTGGTGTCCGGTGCGGAAACTTTCTTGTCACCCCCGGCTTGACAAAATGGCGTGATGACACCCGGGGTGGCCCGCACCCACGCACCCACCTCCCTACGCCACTGCATGAATCCTTTTTTTCTTCCTATACCTTCCATGGTTCTTTAGTATTTTAGGGACATGGTACTCTTTACCAAAACTAGCTCACTAGTTGACATCACCACAATGATCACTTCCTCTTATGTGCATCAGGATCTACCCTTCATCATTTCTGCACCTATTTTATTATACAAATAGTGAGTATTAGCCTATTATTCATTATTGATATGGTCCAAAAATACTAACCATCTCTGTGAAGCAGTAGTTCCAGAGAGGAAATTATTCTGTCTGCTTTCTGGCAGAGGCACATAGAGGCATCAAACAGTTTGTCCTGGACTGGAAAAGATCCAGCCCTGGCCTCAAGTTTGACATACATCAGTAACACCCCATTAGTGATGTGCTGCAGTTTCTCACATAGACAGATAGCCCGGGATCTTTAGGCTTGAGCCTTATACTGCCCAGGGCTATCATTTAGGAAAACTGTCACATAACACTCACTGATCTTGTCACTGATTGGGGTGGGTTCAGGAGCCTCACTGACAGCCTCAAGACACCATAAAGTAAATTTTTATATGGTTACTTTTCTGCTTACTTTATGAAAAATCTGATTTCATTAATAAACTTATATTAAAAACTAAGCAAGAGTGTATACTGTCTGGAGACAGGCGCTGCGCCGAATGGGCTGGTGGGGTAAGCTGACAGCAGAAACACCGCTGTGGCATAATAGCCTACTCCCAGAGCTTTCTACCCTGGCCGGGTTTGAGGGGTGGGAGGCCATTGGGATCTCGCTGCTGGGCCAAATGATGTCAGGAACTACCCTCAAATCGTTTCAAGAGCTCAGTGCGGAGTTCCACATGCCTCGATCCCAGTTCTTCCGCTATTTACAACTGCGCCATGCGCTCACCCCCAGTATCGCCCACTTGGAATCTCTCCCTGAGTTTAGTCCGGTCGAGGCGAAAGTCTTTATGGGAGACCTGGGGGACAAGAAGGTCTCCCGCATCTATCAGACACTGGTTACTCACTGCTCCTCTACATTACTCCCCCTTCGGGCGGCATGGGAGGTGGAGGTAGGTCCCATGGACGAGGACGATTGGAGGGAGGCCCTAGAGTCCCCGCGAGGGGCTGCTATCGCCATGCGGCTTCGGCTTATCCAATTTAAATACCTCCATAGAGCCTATTACACCCGAGAGCGCCTGTGGAAGGCGGGATTGATTGAGTCTCCGGAATGTCTGCGCTGTGGGGCTGCACCGGGTACGCTGCTGCATACGGTGTGGTCGTGTGTTAGATTATCTGGTTTTTGGAGAGGTGTATGGGGCTGCCTGTCTGAAGTCCTGGGTTGGGATCTCCCCCGCACTCATCGACTGGGGTTGCTCCATGTTATGGAAGGTATCAGTGGGAACATCTACAAACGCCACCTGCTGTTGCTGGGACTCGTAGTGTCTAAAAGAGACCTGGCCCGGGCATGGAAGTGGGAGCGAGCCCCCCCCTTGTCGGCATGGAAGGCTGGACTGGATTACTATATGGGACTGGAGAAACAGGTGTTTGAGGCAAGGGGATGCCCACGTAAACATTTCAAAATCTGGAAGAGGTGGGCCGATTATAGAGGGTTGTCTCTGGATCCCCCGGCGGAAAGGGAGGAAGACGTCTGAATGTACTGTGTTATAGTGGCCTGAGATCTGTGGCATACCTATCACACCGCACCCAAGATTTGCTTGCTGCATTTTGCACACGTGCGTGGGGGGGGATGGGGGGGGGTCTGGGGGGTAGTGGGGTAGGGTGTGGGTGGGTTGCAGGGCTGTTCTTATAGAGCTGTTCACCCTTTATTGATAAGACATTTATGCATATGTAATAATCTGTGCCATGACTGTTGGTGGCGATCTCCTGATTGTGGGGAGCCACATTCTCCCTTGCTTTGACTGCTCAATAAAATTTGTTGTGAAAAAAAAAAACTAAGCAAGAAATCACCTTTAAACAGTTTTGTAACATTTTCCTAAACAGAGCTAGGGAATTAAGATTTTAATCCCATCTAAATTTAGTTAGGGAAAAGTGTGCAAGGCCTACAGTGAAATCGCTTTGGATTTTTATTTTGCTGCAACGGAACACTAACCCCAATATGCAGTATGCTCTATTTTTATATATTCATCCCTGCCCTCAAGGCTTACAGGGCACACTTTAAAGGTGACTTGTCAATATATAAAAATATGCTTTTCCTAAATTTTTTCTTTTCATTTGTCACTGCAGTGCATTTAGGTTGCAGACTAGCCAGAACATAATGCTGCTCCTGGATAAAATATATTGTTGTAAATACACCCTCCAACCCATATATGACATTTAACTTTCCTTGTCATAAGGGAACTTTTGAAACCATTTACAGTGGACTTATAAGGAAGTTAAATAGACCAAATAGAGAATTCCAATGTGCAACACATTTTAGAGGTGAATCATAAGCACTTTAGTAATGCTTAGCAATGGTAAAGTGCACATTTATAAACCCAGCATAATTAGGGTCCAGAAAATGGGAAATAATGTGGGATGACCATGTGAAAAAGGCAGATTTGGTACAATAAGTGGGTGGATATAAATGAGTATGGGTAAACGTGTATGTGTGTGTATTACTCTTGCAAGTCTACCGGTAGCCCTGGCATACGCGACTTGACAATGCGAACTCACTGTACCTGGAAGAACCTCAATTTGTAACCAAAAGGCTACAAGTTATACAAAATGGGCCGTCACGCCTCTTGTTATTCATCAGCTCGGAATGCATTGGCTATGCTTCACTGGCTCCCTATTGAACAAAGGGTGATGTTTTAGGCTCTGTGCCTGGCACATAGAGCATTCCATGCAGTTGCACATACCAGGGAGCACTCGGAGATCGACTACAGTAGCGGCCTGTCCCCTGCCACAGTAGGGGGGGGGGGCAGACCAGAGGAGTGAGAGGGAAGGTGGGGAAGGTTTGAGCACAAAAAAAACCTTACACTTACCTTAAAGCTGCTGCCGCCGTTTACCACGCAGCAGCTCTTCTTGCTTCTGCTCTGGGCACAGGTTCCCAGCATGCCCTGCGGCCAATCCTGAGGCTGCTCTCGGTAGAGAGCAGCTTCAGGGTTGGCCTGAGCGTCGGCAACTTACGCTACTAGTCAGACTGGGAGCCTGTGCCTGCTCTCTCCAGCCCCAGCAACGCAGCTGAGGCTGGAGAGAGCTTCACTATGCAGGAGGGATTTAAAGCCCCTTTTATTATCATTTTATTTACTGGTGGTGGCGGGGGCGGTGCTCCATTAGAGCAGCCACTGCTGGTCGACTATTGCCCAACTCATTAGGGCTCCTCAAATTCGCAGGATGAGATGCAGAGGGCGGTCTTTCTCCTAGCTTGTTCTTAAACAATGGAACTCCCTGCCAAGTAGCCTACACCTGATGGAAAATGAGCTTACTTTCAGGAAGTACCCGAAAACTTGGCTGTTTGGAATTTAGCTTCACTACTGATCAGGATGCTATGGTGAACATTTGTTGTCAGCTAGTGTTAGTGGAAGCTCGCGCTACGATCCCTGTGGGTAGCTATGCACTTTACAAATCCCAATAGAATAGAACAGAATAGAATACTGGAGGTCATTCTTGGCATATAGGGCACCCACAGCAAAATGGTGGAGCTTGTATATTGAATTTAATTTTTGACATATAGATTACACATGGAAAAATTCTTGCACTAGCAGACTCGATAGCGTACGTGGCATACAGGGACACGTGGTAAAATCCTGGATCTGGCATATTGTTGATAATTGAAAGCATGAGGGAGGACAGCCATGGTGTATGGGGCAGGAGGCAAACATTGAAGACAAAATGTTTGCCCTAACATTTTATAGATACATTTTGACATAGGGGCTATCGATGGAATGATCGATTCTGGCATAACCACAGTGCATGTAACTTTTGGCATAAGAGCGCACACAGTTAATATGGTGGACATCCATGAAAATTCTATCCCAGCCATGATTTTAGTAACTATTGTGATATGGGAGGCTTGCAAAGCACATTTCCCCCCAAAAAAGTGTAAACTTTTGGGGAGTAAGTTTACATTGCTGGGCACTCCAAAGGCTTTTGAGCATCTTTGTGCGAATATTTTGCTTTAAAATGCAGTATTTGTCCCCATTTATTTTCGCATTTTCGCTAGAGGAGAACGCCTCCTTCCTAGAATCTTCACACTTGGCACCCCTAATTCAGGGCTACTAGTAACTTCCCCGCTCACAAAACTAACTAGTTGCCAATGTGTTTGTAGTGATGACGTCACTGGGATTTACCCAGTACATCATAGTGTCCCACGTGCCTTCCCTAGAGGGATGCTGGTGATGTAAACGCATGAACTGTATGTGGCCTCTTATAAAGGTCTGTTAACCGTGGATAAAGAGATGGCACATTTTCACCATTTACAAACCAGAGAAGTTGACCACTAATTGACAGTTTTACTTGTATTTATACCGCACCTTCGTCAAAGTGTCTAGGTGCCTGGAGACATTGCCAAACATGTCAAGGTAAAAGGAAGTCGGAAAGCAGTCACTGAAAAATAAAAACCCAGAAGACTACATGCAGGTAAGTAATATGGAAAAGGGTTATATTTAAGGCCCCTATAAGGGACGGCTAAGCTGAAAAAGTAAAGGGAAAGTGTTACACTGAGGGAAAGAGAAGCAGGGGAAGTTATTCCAATAAGATTGAAAATGAGGCCTGAGTTTTCTAAGAACAACAAATATAAGAAATCAAGATGAATTTCAACGTGATTAATTCTTTTTTAAAGTGGTAACTCCACCAACAGTTAAAAGACAAAGAGCTGGGCTGTTTGACAGAACATGCATGTATTTGTGGAATGAAGCACTCCTGATTCCTCATAATCAGGTTATTGCAGGTTATAATTCAATGCCCACATAGAAGCATGAGACTACAAGTGGAATTCCTTCGGAAGAACCTTGAAAATCAAGGTCATTTGTAACATCTTAATTACATAAATTCATACGCCAGGGTGACTTCCAATATCTTAATTGCATATTTACACCAAGGACACTTGTAATATCTCCATCACATACTTACACAAATTGACTTTTAATATCTTTATTACATATGTAAACACACCAATATGATTTGTAATATATTCATTACAAACAATGCATACACCAAGGTGACTTGTAATATCTTTATCACATATGTACGTGCATTAGGTGACTTGTAATATCTTCATTACGTGTTATGTTAAGGTATTTGTAAAGCACATGGCTAACCCAGCAACGGGAGTCCCAGGGCTAGTTTCAGAAAAGAGGGCCACGAAGATATACAGAGGGTTAGACAGGTCTTCACTGCCCTTCTATAGGCCCAGTGATTTTGAATGCTCCTAATGGACAGAGATAGAGAGTCCAAAGGGCAGGAGCTCTGACACAAGGAACACTGCTCGAGTGCAAGGCCCATGAGGGGGCATACGGATGGAGTAGAATAGATAGAACGGGAGGCCCCTTAAAGGTAAGAATTTTATCAGTAATGCATAGAGCCTAGAAAAGTATGATCTTATCCACAAGGAGCCAGTGCAGCCTGTGGATGAAGCTGGAAACTGGACAGAACTTAAGGAGGACAGATAGAAGCCATGTTTCAGCATTTTTGTCTATCTGAAGTCTTTTGGCCACTGTTTTCTTGGATCCCAAATGCAGCGCATTGCAGTAGTCCAGCCTCGAAAGAATAGTGGACTGGATAATCATCTGGTGAGTGTGAGAGTCAAATAATCCCAGGAAGGGTTATAGGCCTTGTAGGACACCTATCATCGATTTTACCTGAACTTCAAAGGTCAAGGTGATGTTGACCCAGACACCCAGATTTTTAACTGCCGTTTTGGGCTAGGGAGGTGGTCCTAAAGCAGGGGGCCACCGGTGGTCGCCCCATTGGCTGATATCTTTCCTTAAGAGAAGAATTTTAGATTTGCTAGAATTTAACAGTAGGCAATTGGCATGCGTACGCAGACCAAGGTGACATGCATTGGCTGCTTTACATACACTTGGGGGTATTTTATTCCTGTCAATGCATGCTCTTTAAATTTTTTACACATTGATGAAGAATAGTTTCAAAACGTAAACATTCTATTTTCCCATCATAATCCACTCTTATCTTGTTCAGCTTGTGAATAGAATTAAACAGTGCAAGCAATACCAAGAAATAGTATTAATTATAGTTAAATACAACAGTATTGTGGAAGCAGAACATCTTTTCATCGAATCGTTATGATAGGCGCAGAACACCAATTAGCTACACGTTGAAAAAACAGATTTACAGCCACACTGGTCTGTCCCCACTCATTTCTGCAGAACTGTCTATGAAAAGAAGACACTATGCGTTTTTTCAATTCTTTTCCTAAAGTGTCAGAGAGATTGCTTTGGACGGTGGCCTTCATACTTTGCTGCTCTCTAACAAGCTGGGGACCTGCAATTTCATTCTAGTAGCTTTTTAGATTCAAACACAATTGACTTGAGGAGCAATTAATCGACAGAAGGGGAGCCGGCTTCTGCTCGGTGCTTCACTGGTGCGTTGGCTTGGCTCGAGTACGAGGCAATGTGAGTTAATAGCAGTGTTTCATTGCTAACTCTTTAGTGCAGTTCGAAGGAGAGGGAATTGTCCATCAGGACCCCTATGTTCTTGACTGCAAGTTTTGGCTGGGGAGGGGGCCCAGTGAGGCGGGCCACCACTGTAAGTCCCATTTATGAGGGTCCCTACCAACCAGAAGACCCTCAGTTTTAGAGGAATTAAGTTGGAGGTAGCTTTCCGCCATCCAATCTGAGATAGCCAAAACATCCTCCCGGAATTTGGGCTGGATTATTGTAGAAGGTGAATAACAGCTGCGTGTCGTCCGTGTAAGATATCATATTAATCTCTCGGGCTTTAGCCAGGAGGGCTAAAGGGTGGACCTACACGTTAAATAGCGTGGGGCTTCAGGCAGATCCTTGAGGAACGCCACTGCTGAGGGGCTAAGTACTGGACTGGTATAGATGGGCGTGGATCTGGAAAGAGTGATCGGATAGGAAAGATGCGAAACAGACCCAGGCCTTGCCGCTGACCCCGATCTCCCTGAGTCGTTAGAGCAAAATCTCATGGGAGACCATGTCGAAGGCTGCACTCAGATCAAGTAGTACCAGCACTGAGGTGCTGCCCTCATTCAGCGCTACCCTCAACTGCTCTGTAACTGCCGACAAAACAGGTTCTGTGCTGTGTTTAGGCCGGAACCCGTTTTGTGACCTGTCCAGAATCTCATTTTCTTCCAGATACTTAGTCAGGATGATGTTAACATGGGATTCCATGACTTTGGCCAGGTAAGGGAGCAGGGAGATAGGCCAGAAATTCTCTGGAGCAGATGCATCCAGTGATGCTTAGAGGCTACATGTAAAGAATTTATGTAGTAGTCAAACAGTAATACAGTAAAAACACAACACAAGAAAGATCCCAAACCAATTTAGAAAAACAGAGAATAGTTTAATAAATAAACTGTCAAGAAAACAACAAAAATCCAATTAGTGGAACGGGAGATATGAATTCCTAATGTTTGAATTAAAAATGGTGTTAAAAAGTAACAAGCATTGAAAATGCAATAGGTCTCACCTTTGATTAAGTTAAACCCATTTGCTTTTCTAATGGTATTGTTAAGCAAAGCAAATGGCTTTAACTTAATAAAAGGCAATAACTATTGCATTTTTAATGCTTGTTTATCTTATGCAACTAATACCCACTGACAAAGCCAATAGTCCTGGATTTTTGTAGGTGTAATGTTACTTGCATTATATATCTCGATGCAAAGATAGATGCAGCAAAATACCAGTGGGGCGGCACACTATGCTTAGCACAGATTTTTAGCTTAGGTGTTTTAAGCCACACCCTTAACAATATCGACCACGCCCCTTTGAGAGACCTGCCACCCAGTTTTTTTTATCCCACTTACAGCCCTGTGAACAGAGAAATGTCACATAAGCAAACTGAAAACTTGACAACTATGTTCTTTTATAAGTCATGTTTTCCTGTGCTTTAGGTCAGTTATACTAACCGTAATGCCTATGGACTATTACTCCCACAATGCACTGGTCTGTAACACATCGTCCTTGGTGACCATTCGCTCTGGGTCTCCCCTTAGAAATGAATACCCTTCATCCATCGGTCCAAACTAACCGACTAGTATGTAGTTTAATGCGGAAGTATTTGTTGACATAAAATAAACTTTAAAACTAACCCTGTAATATAGTTAAACCCTGTGAGCAGCCCATCCATTTCACTTTTATGTGGGAAATATGCATGCTCTCTGCGTGACCAGCACTTTCCAAAAATGAAATCCTAATTGCTAACTGTCACCCAAAAGTGTGCTTGGCATATGAGCCCTGCCTGGCCGGTCAGGGCAGCCCGTGGTTATTTTGGAAGGGGTAACGAGCAGGGGGTGGGGAAGTTGAGGAGGGCGAGGGAAGGAAGAGGTGTTGAGAGGGGGAGGGAAGGAAGGACAAAGGGTAAAATTACTCATGTGATTAGAAGAGGAAGATCAGGGTGAGCAAGAAGAAGCAGAGATGAGCGTTTGAGGCAGGGGCACAACGAACACCCATATGATCGAAGGACTCATATGAGAGCCATAAAGGGAGTGGTCATAGCCAGATTTGAAAGATTTTTTCATTTGTTGTGTTGAACCCGGCTTGTTTCAGTAATGACTTTACACCTGAATAATACTTGCTCTGTGATAGTGAAGGTCTCTAACGTCAACGCGGCTAACATCTGTGATTTAACTAGTGTGCCACCCGATTTGTAAATGACTGTTTCCTACCTTGCACCCAGATATATCATGGAAAGATGCGAGAGACCCCCCCAGGCCTGCAACCTTCTTACACCAGTTAGCATAGTGCCGCCCCCAAAGTATCTTAAACTAACAGCACACCCAGCCTATTGTATTTGCCAATGGATGTTGGTTGCCTGAGGGAAAATAAGCAACCCCTGAAAACGGGTGTACCAGGTAGAAGGGCGACATATTGCCCTGCAAATAGTTGTTTTTATGGTGAGCGCATGGAGATTTAGTGATTTGCCTAGCATCACTGGTTGCTGAGAAGACACCAAGGCTCGAACCCGGTTCCTCAGCTCCAAAGTCGGCAACTCTAGCCGTAAGGCTACGTCCCTTCACCTTTACTTAATTGCCTTCTTTCAGCTCCTACGACAACGGTTGCTGCTTGAATTTGGCTGTACCAGTAAGCCCTGGTGTGCCACGGCAATTAGGGTTGCAGAGGCACAAACACAGCCTGGGGACCCGCAATGACAGCATGGTATGCCGTCCCCACCATTCCAAGCTGAGGTAAGCCAGCGGCCATGCAATTCCCCCCCTTCCAACTCAGCGGCTGCCTGGTGAGCTCAACCCACTGCTGAGGAGAAGGCGGGTAAAACCAGCACCTGGGATGGCCACAAAATACGGTAACAGTTAGGGTGGCACGTTGGAGGTAGAAGGCAGCAGGGAGGTGAGGCGGGGTTCGAGGTGCTACAGGGTGCAGAATACAGAAAGTAGTGACCCTGACACACAGTGAGTTGGGAACACTGGGGACTAGTGAGGGTTGCGTGTGGGCAGTGCAGCACTAAGGCGGCCGGCATGAAACCGGTCCGGTTTGCGCTCCACAAAATGGCTGGCAAGTCCACCTCTAGCTCTCTCTTATGTCTGTGACCATAATACACCCTGCATCCCACAAAAACGTACTCGAGCCTCAGTACCGACGTTAAGGCACAACGGTGGGGACTATACCTGGGGGCCTTGCCCCTTCCACCCCTCCTTGCCAGCCACCCCCAGGCAATGGCCGATTGACAGCCGCACTCCATCGGAAAGAGGTGGTGGCTAGAACAGCACTCACCGCCACGAAGTGCTCCCGGACCCGACCAGAGGCACGACCAAACGCAGTGTGCTCAGCAGCCGAGTATTGTTCTAGCAGCCCGATCTCACATAATTAATTAAATACACAAGCCTGGCCGAATCAGACCGCACTGCTGCGATTGCGCGTTGTGCTGAAACGCCGTGACCCGTATGCGTGCACATCTCCTGTCCATCCGTACGTGTGCACATCTAGCTTTGGAATCCATATTGATTCCAAAAGGCCCTCGCATGGCGAGTGCAGCGCATGCGCGCTGCTAACGCCAAGCGAGACCTAAAAAGTGCAAACTGCAGTTATCTGGTTGTGCTAGATAGGGTGAAATACTTTTTGCAAATTGAATCATGTTGCACATGCCAAACAATATTCTAATACATTGGTTCACAAAATAGGTAACAGTGGGGCTGGCAAGATTACCTGCCTATTTAATGTTTATTAGAAATGTCACTATTTGTGACCCTCTGTGATTGGCTACAAGGAGAGGAATGGTAGTCTGTATAGATAGTAGACCACCATCACTGTGACTTCCTTTCAAAATAGAAAACATTTTGTACTTAAAAGAACTCGGGCTGTTTTAAAACATGAGAAAAGTTTTCCGTTTTGAATACTTTCAGAGAGAGCAGACAATGGTACCCGGGACCACTGTATACATCCCCATGAAACCGTCTCCCAATCCCCACAAACGAAGGGGTTCAAAAAGGACCTCTTCACCTTTCTAAATCAGTGCCACATCAGCTTAGGAATCAGAAAACCGATCAGTGGGTTGCAATCAGAAATACAGTAGCAAAACTATTGATACATAGGTACCTGAATTGCAATTTGTAAGGAACTCCCATAACATGCCTCTTCCAAATTTTAACTCTGTAATGATTTATAAACCTAAATAGTGATTTTGAAAACATTTCCCAAATCACAAAATAGGATTAGTACATAGGTAAAAGGGTATTTTTCGTGTTTGTGGTTTTATACCCTGTATTTGACCAAATATGATGATTTGTGATCGCAAAAACCCTTTGTACTTGTGGCCATAATTACTAAACTAATTACACATGCCAATCTTATCCTGGCTTCTACTATTATATGCCTCTGGGACAACCATGATATGCCACAGACACACCTATCACATAACCTGGTACACTTACCATGTCAAGGCACTGTCTCAAAGCCCTAATTACAATCATCATTTTTTCAGGCAAAGTTTCAAATGACAGACACAGTCGTCCTGAGCCTAGACACAATACGGCGAACCGAAGCACAGCCTAAAATAACAAGACACAACCACCATGTACATTGTTATAGTCTTACATACCTACTCTGGTACAAGAATTAACACGGACATCATATCACCCAACCTTAGAAGACAAATTGTTCATGTTACAAAAATCTTACAGGCTCAGCATATAGAAAACATCTTATGTGTCCTTTGGATTTAAAAAGAGATGCCCGAAGGTTAAGACTCATTCTAGAATTTCAGGATACGCACATGGAATACAATTGCCTACTAATAAAGTAAATTGAAATCATTTATATATGTTATGGATACATTTTGAGACAGTTGTTGCCATCATACCCCATCCTAGAGCACCTCTGGGTTGAGTGTTTGCAGAAATTACTTTAACTAAAAATCTGCATTTGTTAAGACTAACATCTCGTGATGGTGAATTATTACCCAGCTCACAAATATTCTGCAGACTCAAAATTCAGCCAACATCTGTATGCCTCAGGCTACACTGATCTCAGTTTCAGACTTGACACATGTTAAGGTCTGTAGAATCGCATAACAGAAACATGTTGTACAGTTATTTGAGCAAATTCCCAAAAATATTTTAACATAGATTAAGAACGTACACTCGAGGCTGGCACAACATAGACAGTCACGAGTCACACTATATCGCAGGCAATACAGATCGCTTAACTAGTGTAGATTTCAACATAGGGACACAGTATACAGACAGCTCAAAACACAAAAGGAAAAAGTTGATAATAAAACTAAAGACAGTCAAAGGTACTATCTCTCTAATCCTTGTGAATGTCAAGATTATGTGGCGGGTGCTTTACAAAAACTTGTGAATCACAAAGTTGGGTACAGGTAAAGAAGAACCGGTTCCGATTAGTTCACCTTATAATGTTCCAGGCTTGCTTAATCTACTATGAGGTTGTTTTCACTTCATTTTCTTCTTAATTTTGTAGCTGACAAACTGATGTTGTTTTGTTTTTATAGGTTGTCTCCTATGCCTTTCACAGAATTAAACTTTCACTGAAAGGAATATTCATTTAGACTTGCTTTCTGGTACAGAACCATCGTTTTCTAGTATATAATAATAGATTTTCTTGCCAGCTCACTCTGCTCTTTACAATATATTTAGTGTAGTGCAGTTACTATGTTTGACTTACTTTGATGGGTAAATGATAATGTATTCTATTACAGTAGTAGTATCATGCTCAGATCACTCTCGAGATCTAGACTTTCTAATTACCTGGGCAAACTATCTGAACTTCTCGTTTTCATTTTATGCTGTCTGTTTCCTGTTTCCTCATTAAACTAAGCCAACCGGCATATAAAGTGTCTTACTTCCTGGCTTGTTTAAACAGATTAAAACCTCAACCTCACAATATTTTCGTCTAACTGGCTTCCAAAACAAAGGTTGCTGTGGGCCCAGAATCTGTCTGTCTATCTGACTTTGTCTTATTTTCCTCTTCCTTGTGCTCTCTGTCACGCTTGTGCGCGCAGGCACACACACACACACATACACACACACACATACATATATTCACTGAAAAAAACAAACGTTAAAAGGACGTTATAGTTAGGAATAGAATTTAAGAAATTTACTGAAAAAAACAAAGGTTACAGGGACGTTATAGTTAGGCTCAGATTTTAATCATACAACACTATTGAAATTCAGCAGTTATAGTTACCTGAGCTAACTATAAATTATGCCCCTGCAATGCACTGCATATGAACTGACATCTTACATCACTCATGACATGGTCAGTGCCATCACTGATGACATCATTGATGACATCTCAAATGACATAACATTCCCAGACCTGTACAACTGCTGACACGCACACTTACTCACTTTTTGATTGATTGACAGGCTCCAGGGGATGGGGTCCTGGGGTCCAAAGTGGCTTTGGGAGGGGAGTGTGCTGGCCGCGGGGTTGGACACAGGGCCTGACCGCAAGGTAACTATAACTTGCGCACTCACCTTGCACGGCTAATTACCCACCATACTACATTACGCATCTTCTATGACATCAATCATAATCTCCCTGCAACATTTGCAATTATATTATTGATGAGAAAACAATGGATGGCTTGGGTTCAAGCTATAGTTACCTCGAGGTATGAGTTATAGTTACTTGAGATAACTATAACTGGTGAATTTCAATGGTTTTGTACTTTTAAACCATTACATTACGGCCCACCCATGTCTGTTGGGTGACCATAATGCTTATGCTTGCTGGAAGTGAAGCATTTGCCGTGGCTGGCGGGAGCGGTAAAGCTCCTGTCAAGCCACAGCAAAGAGCTATATCCCAGAGGTACATATCCCGGGACAAAGCAAGAGCCTGCCCTAGGGGTTGGCAGTCCCCATGACCATTATTTTGCTCCAGGAGAGGGCGTACACCCTCCTTCTTTCTTTTATGTGGGCCTGCCCTCAGGAGGTGGTGGTCCCTGGGGCTGAGGGGCTGCGCAGCTCTCCCCCTCATTTAAAATTTTTGATTTTGGCCACGGTGAGGTGGTGGCCCTTAGGAGAGTCTGTGAGGCTCCTCCATTTCAAAATTAAATAGCCCCGTGAGGTGGTGTTCCCAAGGGCACTGGGATCATCAAGGCCACCCGACTTCATAAATAGTTACTGAGGGGTGGCGGTCCCGGGATTTAGAAAAGCCTTGGAAGGGAGCCCCATGTGCCCCCCTCCTTTATATTTAATAATGCCTGCATGCCCCGGGATTTGGCCATGTGGGGGTTTCCTTACATAGATGTGCGGGAGCCCGCACTTTCTTTCCAATTTTGCTGCAGATTCGTGGGTCCACCCATGATTATGCAGCAAGATTAATTAAAAAAATTTTTAACGCTCAGCATGGACCCCACAACCTGTTCTAGGGGGTCATGGTACTACCCTGCCCCCTTCTTTAATTTTTAAGTTTTTTGTGGGACTCAGCTCAGGATGGCTGCCAACACTTCCTGGTTGAAGTGTTTGCAGCCAATCAGATTACAGCACAGGACTGTTGGAGCCGCAGAGGATCCGTGTCCTATGTATACAAATTTGTTTTCCAGATAATATCTCCCAGAGCTACCAAACAGGTTTACACCAAATCACAAAAAGCACAATACGCATGTCAAGATCTAGCTTTCTGCCAAATTTGATGTACTTTTGTTCAGTGGTTGGGGTTGTAGTCATGTTCCAAGGTCCTATCAGAATTAAACTTTGTGATAGAAACTCCATCTTAACTATAACTACCTACTGGCGACTACCGGTAGGTGTTTTATATATATATATATATATATATATATATATATATATATATATATATATCACCTACTGGCGGTCGCCAGTAGGTAGTTATAGTTAGGATCTACTTTCCATAGGAAATCCGCAACATTCTATTTGGAATAACTTTGGCGCCGGTGGACGAATCTTCGCGAATTTCTCAAAGTTGGTGGCCCGCTTCGCTCCTTCCCTGAAAATGTGGGGGGGTTCGTCAAGCGGGGGCAGAGATAAAAGGGGGGTCCCAAAACGTGTTTTCTCCATGTTAATTTCCATAGGGCGGTCAAACTCCCTTTTAGCCCGAACGGCTGAATGGATTTCCACCAAACTTGGCAAAATTGTAGGGACTGGTACCCCGATGTGCCTTTGCTATGTCTCAAGATATATGCTCCAGTGGTTTTTATGAAAATATATATTGGGCTACATTGGGCTATATATATGTTAGAGCCCAAATGTAGCCCAATGTTGCCCAATGTAGCCCAAAGATGGCCACCAGAGACAAAAAAAACAAATGTAGCCCAAATATCAGCCAGATGTAGCCCAACTATAGCCCAATGACAGAATGTCCCAGAGTGTTCTAAAGAACAACTAGAGCGCTAACAGTCTTACTTATGACAAAAGTATGGCGCACCTGAAGTCATCTTGATTGGAATAAAGTGTTAACAGTTAAAACATTTAATTTGCAAAGGAACAAAATGAGGGGGTTCATTTTGCCATAAAAATTATGATTAGTGCTGAAGAAAGAAAAATTAGGGCACATTTTGAGTGACTTCTCAATTCCTCTTATATTTCATTAAAAAAATTCTGATATGCAGTCTCCCAAGATGGCAACCAGAGACAAAAGAGCCCAAATATCAGCCAGATGTAGCCCAACTATAGCCCAATGACAGAATGTCCCAGAGTGTTCTAAAGAACAACTAGAACGCTAACAGTCTTACTTATGACAAAAGTATGGCACACCTGAAGTCATCTTGACTGGAATAAAGTGGTAACACTTAATACATTTAATTTGAAAAGGAACAAAATGAGGGGTTTCATTTTGCCATAGAAATTATATATATATTGGCCCATTGTGCTGAGGGATAGTGTCATAGGCAAGAGTTTGCCTAAGTCTATCTCTGTGACCTACAGCAAAGCCCCCTCCCTAAGGGACCACATAGTTAAAACCAACCCGGACCCTTTTACCAGAACTGAGTGGTGGCAAAGTAAGAAGGGCTTCTATAACTGTAAGATCTGTAAAGCGTGCACCCATGGTGAAAACACCAAAACCTATAGAGATGGGTTCACAGGCAAGGAACATCCTATAACCCAAGTGCTCACATGCAAAACAGAATACGCCATATATGTTTTGCGCTGCCCCTGTGGCCTACAGTATGTGGGCAGCACCAGGAATGCTGTCCATAAACGCATTTTGCAACATCTGCGAGCAATAACAAACATGGACAGCACATATCCTGTTGCACGCCATTTCAAGGACCACCATCAAAGCAACAACAGTGGTCTCAAATACTGGGTTATTGATTCTGTCATTAACACCAAAAGAGGCGGGGATAGGGAGACCAAGCTGAGAAAGCTGGAAACAAAATACATCCTCCTGCTCAATACCAAGGTGCCCCATGGGTTGAATGTGACTGAGGATCTCCACACTTGCCTGCTCTGAAATACTTTGGTTATTAGGTATGTGTACTCTCCCCCACGTGGATAATGTCCATGGTACATACCCGGCTGGGATAGTGCTGGGACAGATCCCGTGGGGGCTGCGAGCAAACACAATCCACAAGAAAACCTATGAAATTCACTGAAAAAATATAGGTTTCACACATGTTATAGTTAGGAATAAGCATTTAAAAAACCTATGAAATTCACTGAAAAAACCATAGGTTCCACACCAGTTATAGTTAGGAATTAGCATTTAAAAACCTATGAAATTCCCTGAAAAAATCATAGGTTTCACACCAGTTATAGTTAGGAATTAGCATTTAAGAAACCTATTAAATTCACTGAAAAAACCATAGGTTACACACCAGTTATAGTTACCTGGAAATTTTACTGACATAAAACCATTGAAATTCCCGCGTTATAGTTAGTTGGACTCACTATAACTTGCGCGCCTGCAATGCACTGCTAATGATGTCACATATTACATCACTCATGACATGGTCAGTGACATGTTATGTTATGTTATTTTTATTTGTACAGCGCACAGCTGCCCCAGCAAAGGGGCGTCCTGGCGCTCTGAGAAGGTAAGCACAACACAACATCACTAAAAGAAAGGGGACAATCAGGAATTAAACAAACAGAAAAGTTTTAATGGCCCGCCTGAACTGAAGTAGGTCATCAATTGCCCGAATCTCAGCCGGAAGGGAATTCCACCACTTCGCAGCTAACACTCGAAAAGAGCGGCCCCCAATCCTACTCAGCCTGAAACGCGGGACCACCGTCAAGTTCTGGCCCAGAGATCTCAGAGTTCGCGAGGGGACATAGGGGGTCAGAAGGTTCGCCAGAATTTGTGGGGACATACCCTTGAGGATTTTAAATGCCAGGCAAAGTACCTTGAATTTAATCCTCTGGCTTACGGGAAGCCAGTGAAGCGAATGCAGAGTTTTCGAAACCGGACATCGCCTGGGCAGACCTACCACTACTCTAGCTGCAGCATTTTGTACTCGCTGCAGTCGAGTGAGTTCGGCCTGATTCATCCCCGCCAAAAGCGAGCTGGCATAGTCCAGCCGTAACAAGACTGATGCCTGAACCACCAGCTGTCTGGTGGGGGCATCAAAAAATTTAAGTATGGGCCCGAGTCCTCTAATTATGCCATAGCAAGAGGCAGCCACCCTCTTGGTGTGGCAGGTAAAACTGAGTGCCGGGTCAAGCCAGACTCCAAGGTTTTTTATCTCCGCTACTGGAGAGGGAGTAATGCCAAGTTCAGGAGGCCACCAATTGTCATTCCACAGCCCCATCTGTTTTCCGACCACCATGACTTCTGTTTTCTTATTGTTTAATTGGAGACAGTTCATATTCATCCAATTAGCCACCGCCCGGACACCGACACGGAACCTGAGGGCCTCCACATCCGAGTCCCCACTCAACGTGACCGCCAGCTGCGTGTCGTCGGCATACGAGACCATCCTAAGGCCCCAATGCTTGACGACTGCAGCCAGCGGTCTAACGTAAAGATTAAATAAAGTGGGACTCAGTGATGACCCTTGTGGGACCCCCAGAGCCAACGGGTAAGATTTAGATTTACCGGGAGGGATAGCAACCTGGAACGATCTATCCATAAGGAAAGACCGAAACCAGCACAGAGCGGACCCCTTGACTCCCACTTCCTCAAGGCACTGGAGCAAGATCCCGTGCGAGACCGTGTCGAACGCGGCACTCAGATCTAATAGCAGGAGTGCCGCAGTCCGACCAGCATCCAGCATAGAGCGCAGGTGTTCAGCCATGGAAAGTAGGGCAGTCTCCGTGCTGTGGCCCGCACGGAACCCATTTTGGGTGGGGTCTAAGATGTTAGCTCTGGCGAGATGGTCTGCCAGGATGCCATTCACATGGGCCTCAGCTACTTTTGTGGCCCAAGGCAGTAAAGAAATGGGGCGGTAGTTCTCAGGTTTAAGAGGATCCTGGGTAGCCTTCTTTAAAATAGGTGGGACTACAGCCTGTTTCCACCTAATGGGCACTATACCTGAGGACAGAGACAGGTTAATCAGAGACAGCACTGGGGTACGGCAAAGCGGCAGCATGTTCGTAAGCTGGACCGGTTTAAGTGGATCCGCAGGGGAACCCGACTTAATTTTTTGGCTCAAGGAATCAAAGGCCTTCATTGACAAGGGAGGCAGGGTGTCAAGGCACACACTGTCATCCAATATACAGCTGGCTTGCTCTGGGTTCAGCGATCCAGTAGGGAAAGTGCGATAGATCGCTTGCACTTTTTCAATAAAAAAAGATGCCAAGCTTTCACAGTGGGAGTCCGAGCAAATTTCTGCTGCAGTAACCCTCTTAGCCATGAGGTCTTTTAATACCTTGAATATCAATTTAGAGGGATTGGGACTGTTCAGAAACTCTTGAGCATAGAACGCTGTACGAGCTCTGCATACCGTTCTATGATATATTTTCAATTTAGCAGAATAGACGTCTTTCAGCGCAGGATCAAAAGATTTTCTCCATCGCCTTTCAGCTTGCCTACAGGCTTTCTTAAGGGACGCTAATGAACTGTCGTACCAAGGGCTATGGTCTTTGGGACGACGTTTAGACCAAACCAGGGGAATCAGGAAGACGAGGGCATGAGAGATCCACTCGCAGAAAGAGTCGTAGCCACAATCAACATTAGTGATAGGACCCAGGGGTGATTTCTCCAGCAGGAGGTAAAAATCCTCTAATTTTAATTTGTTCCAATGACGTGTAAGAATAGTTTTATTCTGAGAAATAAAAGGGGGTTCGGACATGGGAACAGTAATTTTCACCAGCCTATGGTCAGTCCAAATCAGTTGGGTAGGGCAGGATATTCTAGTTCCCACTAAATTAGTGAAGAACGGGTCAAGTATATGTCCATCTCGATGAGTAGGGTAGGTCACCAGCTGGAAGAGCTGTAAGGCCTCTAGATCAGCCAGAAAGCTCCGAATAGAGGGCAGGGATGGGCAATCAAAGTGGAGACATCACTGATGACACCATCCAGTGAATGTGTGTCTTTCTGAAAAATAAATATGTTTTATATATGTATTTGTAAAGGTGGATGGAAGAACAAATGTTTAAATAAGTGTCTAAATGGATGGTTTTTTTTTTAAATGATTGATTAACTGGCTTATTAAGTGTATCTTAGTGAATACATATATTAGTGAGTAATGTTTAAATATTTAAATGCTTGTATCAGTGTTTCACTTTGTGTATAAGTGGCTGCATGGGTTGGTGAGTAGCTACATGTGTGTGTATATGGGTTATTAGATTTTTTTAGTATCAGTAAGAGTGTCTGTATGGTTTGGTGGGGGTATTACTTAGCACATAGATGCATCAATGACTGACTCACTGTTTGTATGTGTTTTGAAGACAGCTTATGTGCAGGACTGTATGGGTGGATGAGTGTGTATATGTGTGTGTGTGTGGGCATTGCAGGCGCGCAAGTTATAGTGAGTCCAACTAACTATAACGTGGGAATTTCAATGGTGTTATGTCAGTAAAATTTCCAGGTAACTATAACTGGTGTGAAACCTATGGTTTTTTCAGCGAATATATATCACTTAGTTGAGGGCACCAAGGTGTTGTTCCATGAAGGAGCTGAGGTGGACTAACTTAAAACAAAAAAAATACTTTCATGCACATTTGTTAATTAGTGCCAAAGTTAACAGCAAAACAAAAAATGCTTTCACTAAGGAAATTCTGACAGAAGTATATCACTTAGTTGAGGGCACCAAGGTGTTGTTATACTTCTGTCAGAATTTCCTTAGTGAAAGCATTTTTTGGCAAAGAGTAAACGAGTGGTGAACGCGAGTAACAATTTACCGCGTTCCCTTTGTTTTCAGAGCATTTGGATATCTATTGATCCCCGGCGGGGAGCTTCATTAAAAGAACACGAACCCTTTCTTGGCAGTTAAAGAAAAAAGAAAGGTAGGGAGCGATTTACTTTAATACGCATTTGAAGTAATTTGGGGAATTATGACCCGAACCTGAAACGCGTCGGCATATCCATCAAGAGCCAAACATCGCATTTTGTGCCCTTTTGATTGAATGAAATGGACACTGTTGCTCTTGTCATGAAATCTTTTCCTGTTTAGGAATTGGAATCAAATAACTGATTTAGTGAACTGCATAAATTACAAAATGATGAATTGTTATTTTTTGTTGGATGTTTTTGAATTTTCGAGTTGTTTGTGAATATAATTTTTGTACATGTTTTTCTTAGATTGAAATGTATTTTGATAAATAAGAATGTAAACACTTTTTGATATGTGTATTTATCACTGTCAATTGAATTTTTTTTTCTAAAAAACAAATAAGTAGAAGGTATAAATAAATATACCGGACTGGATTCAATGAATGTGTTTATTCGGTCGCTTCAAAAGTCAGACTGTAAGTAAGGTGAGAAGGGGGCACTATTTAGTTTATATTGTATAACGGTCCAGCCCTCCCTCAGCCCCACTAAGGACCTAACTCCTTTTTTTGCGCTCTATTAATTATCTCAGCACATATATTATATACAAGAAGCATGATGGTTCAATAAATATTGAAAACGTCCCTTTGTGTATTTTTTTTATTTGTCTGAGAGATGACTGAGCTAAAGGGTTCTAGATCTATTTCAACGATTCCTTGGGGCTCAGAGTTGCCATATTCTGAGGTTTCCCAAACCATTTGCTACCATACTACGTTTAGGGGTGCTCATGATGGCACTGTGAGCTAACAGGTAAATAAGCCAACCTATCCTGAGGGGGTTCCAGGAATCAGTCTGGCATAATTGCAAAGTTTGTGTTGTCCAACAAACTACTGAAAAGTGGAAACTGTGTATGTGTAGTACTTTGTAGCAAATATTTTTATTTCATGTCTGTGTCCAGTTCCCGGTTTGATGAATTTTTTGGTTTAATTTATTTTGATAGCATATGCCTGTCTCTGGTTCCTGGAGGTGAGCATTTCCTCTTCATGTGTGTGGATTATGTATCAGGCAACAGGTTTTCCAATTTTGGGGGATTTTTTGGACTCAGCACTTGTAGCATTTATTTTTAATTCCCTCAAACTATGTCCATAACTTTGGAGTCTCTTCTTAGCAGTAATGGGTTACCTAAGGGGCCCGCTTGCCAGGCACTGGTTGGCAGCATTCCAGTGTACTTTCAGCACTTGCATGCCGAACAGCAGGTGCATGAGTTCTGATGGGCTGGAAACCCCACTGTCTCTTCACTGCCACACAGAGGGACTGGTTTGACAACCCATCAAATTGTTTCATCCAAAGGTTTTCTGGGGGAATTCATAACTTGAATTTTATAACACTCTCATTCTCTCTCTCTCCCTCCCTTCCCTCTCTCTCTCTCTCTCTCTCTCTCTCTCTCTCTCTCTCTCTCTTATTTCTCTCCCCCCTTTCTGTCACTCTTGTTGGCTTCTCTCTCTCCCTCCTTCTTAGTTTCAGGCTCTTCCGTATTTCTTCAGTGCGGTTTTCTTAAAGGAGAAAGTCAGAATATCGCTGAGAGCGACTAAAATAAATTAGGTTGGCCCAGCCTTTTTTTAATATAGCCTAGTCAGAGCGGGTGCCTCCGTCTATGCATTAAATCATCTCATGCACAGGTCAACAGTACAAAGAGGTAATTATGTAAAAGTTATAGAGCAAATATAGATACATACCAGTAAGATAAAGTTATTCAATGATTGTGACCCCTTACAGTACATACTCATTTTCTACAGTTTGGTTAAAACATTCCTTTAATTTATGTTTTTATATTGTGTTACTTTAATTGTATTTACTTTCTCACAGATTCATCTATGCTCAGTTACCAGCCTTTCAACGGTTTTCATAACATAACGGGTACAAAACCCTTTAACCAACCCACGCAAGATTAATTGCTCTCGATTTGTTTTTTAATGATTCAAACACCGTGCATGATTTTTTTTTAATTTCAGTACATTTGTATTGTTATCAAAATTGTATTGGACACCATTGTTTGCCAAATGAGGGAGAACGCGAAGAAAAAGAAAAGAAAAATGCATGTCCTGAGATTTTTTTTTAAAGAGAAACGTACATTATCTGCTCATACATTTAAACATTTTTAAACTGCATGTCCTTTCATGGTTACCGTTTTATCTATTAATAGTGCATTCTGAAACCTTTTACAATCCTGCGGAAGAATTCTGAAATATTTATTCTTCTTGCATTAGAGTGAATATTGTGAAAGTGTTTTTGTCGAAATGCAGTGTGGAACATAGTACATTAAAGTTTACTTGAGGGCAAAATGTGGAGCACTGGTTTGCACTCTTCATGCTATATTTGCATAAAAACGAGGGCAACAAATTATTTTGTTTCTCTTTTTCAAGCCAAATTTTGCATCACTTTTCAGTTTGATTTACTTCTAGTTGATAAGCAGCACAACTGTGAAAATACTGTTCCTTACATTTCCTATTCCATAATTAGTAAAAGTCGCGACTCTGTGTACTATTAATTTGCTCAATTTGATTGAACACGTGGATTAGGGTTTCTTTATTTTAATCCCTATTACAGAATGAAATTGATTTATAAGCAACAGATGCCTTACATGTGGTTTGCAAAAGTGTTTTGTTTATTGTCCCACAGTTTTGCCCTCGTGCAAAAAAGTTTATGAAATAAACGTATGCAGCAAAAATGTGTAAATGATTTACTTTTTTTGCAAGCGTTTAAGCTTAGATTGGCAATTTGGAACATATGTCTCCAAAGGCATGCTCACTTAAATGCTGAGACTCAATAGATGTATCAGACACATTTCAGAAACTCACTAATTTTAAGACTGACTTTGAAATGTTAAATGTTGCGTACGTCTGACAAATCCTGCGTGGTTAAGGGATGATGTTTTCCTGGTTTCATCTGTATTTTAATCAGTGGTATTCCCTTATGGCTTTCTAAAGTATTGATGGCCACTTCAATAAATATGTTACGAGGAGCACTTGTATAAAGCTATTATAATGAAGAAAATGCTGTGTCTCTACGAATGAAGGCAACCACTTGTGGCCCCATGGTGTAACTCTGTGCACCAACAGGTAGAGCACATCATGGCCAAAAATGGAGCATGCAACTCGGGAAGTGTTTGGGGCCCGAGTTGCTGAAAGTTCCAGTTGGAATGGTGCAAAATGCCGCCACACCTTTTTTTAACAAAGGAAATTATGAGGGGTACGAAAATTGTCACTTCCCAGGTTACACACCCCACACTTTTTTAAGAAACTGTAAATCTACTTCCAACTTTACAGATATTAAAATGACATGTTAACATATCAGCTGAATTAACTGACTTGCAAGTCATAAAATGGTGTTATGAACCCCACCCACACAGACTTTGCTGTCACGAAATAGGGGTGGGTTGTTTTTAAAAAAAAATCAGGGGATTTGCGGGGGAGGGGTGATTGATTTTTTTTGCCTGGGCCTTGAATAAGAAGCAAACCCCAATGAGAGGGCCCTATCGTTGTGTATTTGAGCTGTTGGTGACCTCCGCGGTGCCCTACATGGAGGATGGGGCTTTAGCAAAAAGTACCCACATTTTATCCCTCAGCGTGCATAGCCTCCGATAATAACACCAACAAAGATCAAGGCAATGGCAAACCATTCCCTAGTGTGTCAAACATCCTGATTCTTCCACATGATTGTTTGTAATAAGTGGTCACTTTTAGTACCTTTTCTAGAATTGCTCAGATTGAATATCCTTGAGACACTCTTGCTAAGGGAATGAGACAAAGTAAAATCGAGGGAGTGAGAGAGAGAGAGAGAGAGAGAGAGAGAAATGGGTGAGGTAGCAGGTTTTATGGCATAATATTAAGAGAGTCAATGGCTGTTTCCCCACACTTTTCTTGCTTTTGTCAGGTTAATGTTTGACTCTCACACACACGAGCAACTGATTTATCAAGAAGACTGGAAAAAATGGAATCCCCTCTGTATATAGATGTTGGATTTAATCTCTGCTGTATCCTAAGGACTTGGGATATCCAAAGATATTGGAGTAGATGCCTCACTCACTTATCGTGACATGATTTTTGACTCTGTCACACCAATGTATCCATCCTGAAGCAAGTAAATACATAGGGGCCAATTTAGTCTTTGGTGAAAGTAGTATAATCCTTTAGGGCGATGGAGGACATTACCCCTTTTTCCCTGACGGACTACCGTCTGCCAAAGTTAGAGATGATCGCTGCCCAGAGATCATCTCTGTATGTTGAAAGGCTTTTCTCTTCAAAGCAATGTATCAAAAATGCCTCTTTGTGCATGATGAAACCCATTTATTTGGACTGATGTGGTTGTTTTTTTGGAGTCTCCACACAGGGACTCTGCTAAACAAGCCCCAGTGCATGTGCTCTGACCCTTTAAACATGTTGATATTGGCTTAGTCATGATTGGCAAAATTTAACTTACCTACAAGTCCTTTATATATGGTACACATGTTAACCTAAGGCATGTAAGTTAAAAGTAACTTGTGGGCTGCAGCACCCATTGCAAACATGACTGCAGGCCTATCATAATAGTATGACAATGAGGTTTTCAATTTGCAAATCCGATCTCCCACAATAACTCCTTCTAACAGGCTTAAACCTTCCTTTTAAATATGAAAAAGTCACTCCTAAGTAGGCCATATAATCCGTAAGGTAGGGCACATGGTATTTAAAAGCAGGACATGTAACAACATGTCCTTACAGTGAAAAGGTCTTAGAAAGCTATTTCACTGAAGTAGGATTGGCAGTTCCCTAGGAGAGCATTGGGATATTGTATTGCATTTTTGGATGTCGTTTGGAGAGGTGTTCTGTTCCTCTGACAGGATGACCATCTGGATTGTGCTCAGGAACATAATTAACTTCAAAGAGACCGATTATTTCACAGACAAATTTTAGCTAACACCCAGACAGCGCTCTTCTTTGTTCCCCAGTCAGACAGGCACCATGCCAGTGGGAGAGGAACGGTGCCCCAAACTGATTTCATGTGACCCCAGAGGAGGGATTGCTCTTTTCTCTGTCCACACCTCTGGGGTGGGCACACAGGCTCTGCTCAATGGGAGAAGGGTTTCACACCTTGTGTTTAGACAGAGAGGGGCACTGTGGTATATTTTTGTAGTAGGGCATACAGGAACTGTAATAAATGTGGGTAGTGTTACACCTGTAAACTTCCTCCCTGTTGCTTAGGGATGGACCAGTAGTCACCCACATGCTAGTGCCAGGCATAAATGTGGAACCCATGGGCTCTTTCTACTTGAACATTACTGGATCTGATGTTGAGATGAATGAGGAGACCTGAAACGCAGGAAGTGTATTCCGAGGGTCATTTGGCTGACCTCGTGGTAAGCTTCAGTAACAAAAGCAGCTGCTAGAGGTCCTTTTCCCAAAAAGAGCAGTTGACCAGTTCCAACAGGAACTACCCTGGACACTGCTGGTGGCTTCTGCTGGGGTGAGTCTTGACCCCCAAGGGCTATTCCAGAAGTCCTGGGACCCTTGGATGTGGCAAAGTGTACCCCTCCTAACATCCTGAAAAACTTGAGACTCAAAGACTTATTAGCTCGAAAGACCTCCAGAGGACTGGTACAAACTTACAAAGCCAATCTGATGAAGGTGAGTTACCACTGGGCCAAAGATTCAGGTTGCTCCCATTCAGAGCTTTTCCAAATAAGCAAATTTGATTAATCAGAACGTTGCTCCACTGGAGGAATGCACAATCCAGAAAAGTATTTAGGTCCAAACTTAGAAATATTTCATGGGCAAAAGATCCAAAGTACTCGTTAGAGAGGAACCTTCCTTGGGTGTGAACTTTGAATTACTCCTCCCATGAGCTTTCTGACCAAAAGTCAGTGGCTTCATAGGGACCTCATCTGACAGCTATCCAGTGTTATGGAGCCCTTTTCTACCACAGCCTTGCCCCCTGAGGATTTTTGACTTCCATTTCAGAGACTAAGTTAGAAGCTAAAACCTATTAACAAAGCAAACCTGATTTCTGTATCCGACCCTTGTTCCATTGCCTGTGACCTTAAGTTGCACCTACGTCCTTTTCAAGCTCAATCAGATGACCGCAGTTGACGCTAAATGCTTTTTGATGCTATTTGTATTTTAAACTCCAATTATTTTCAGTTCCCCTTTGGATTTTTTTTTCTCATGTCATTTTGTTCATTATATTATTTTCTATTTTTATAAATTGCAGTGGGATTGTTGTTGTGTTGCGGTTTAACTGTATTGGTGCTTCTAAATGCATTACACATTTTCTTAAGCTAAGCCTCTGCTCTGTGCCACTGTTAGAATGGGTTGAGCTAAGGTAACTGAAACCTCTACTGGACCAAAAAGGAGTTGAGACATTATGGCATTATTATTTGTTTTGGGCTAACATGCACCCCAGTTTATAATCCGCTTTCTCACAGGTACCGTACCTTTTGGTGGAGGGCCACAACAGGTTTTGAAAGCCATGTACCAAAATTTAAAAAAAACACGTTTGTTTTGCCGAACCAAACTCCCAAGATTACCACCCCCCTACGCCCACCCTAGAACAGATCTCCCTTGATGTGGAGGACATTGTTTTCTCTCCCTCACTGCCAGATGTATCCTTGTAGAGATTCACAGAATAAAGAATTTCACATATTCCCCCCTAAATAGGCTGGGTGATGTAACGCCCTTCCTCCAACATCTCCCCCTCTGCCAGTCCGTCAAAAGAAGCTTTCAGTTTATAGAGAGTGGAGTGGTGTGCCTCACTGGTTAGAGGCGGCAGACCCGGAAGCAGAGAATGGCCCGGGACCAGGGTTCAATTTCCGACGCGGCAGGGTCGTGGACCAGGGTCAGCGGACTCGATAATTCTTGCCTCGGTGCCTACTCTAACCAGGGATCACACCCGGCAACTCTGGGCATCAGCTTGCCTCATCTCTACAACGGACCCCACATTCGCTAGGGATGCCTGGTTTCACCTTGGAGATACCCAGCAGGAACCATCTCACAGGGATAGCCAGGACGGGTACCCCATCGGTCTACAGCGCCTCGACGCCTCAGGGCAGCAGTGCGCTTTACAAGACACATACATTTACCTAGAGCCATCAACGTAAAGGTAACGGCCCACTTGTTTCTAAATGAGGTGGGTAAACCAAGAACTTGGGGGAGTAACCCATACCCCGAAATGTAAATCATACCCATAATTTTAGGCTCTGTAATCTCCTTTGTAGAACTTTTTATAGCTTGACAAGTGCACTTTAAAATGTATCTTTTGGCCCATAAAATCACAGAGCTCACAATTGAAAGCTAGGCAGCACCGTTTAAAGTATTGCTTCATTGCCTGACACTAAATACATTGTAAAGAAATCGATGAAGTGCATTTCCATCTAAAGATGAAAATGAGACATGAAACAGACATTTGAAAATAGGGGCATGTAAATATGAAATGAAGAACTAGAAATCACAGTATGTCAAATGGCTGGGCTGCAATGCATATACTGAACACTATGCCAAATGGATACATTCATTAGTGTCTCACTTAAACTGAATATCATCATAGGGCACTTAAACATAAAAACTATCAGATTCACCCTTTTTGTAGGTGGCGGGAATTTAATTTTCCTAAACGTTCCTGATGTGTGCGTTCAGCCAGAATGTGTGTTTGAATCAGTTTCTTCTAGGGACAGTGAGTTAGCTGCTGACAAAATCCCCTGACGCTAATATATTTGGCTTTGAATCTTAGCTTCCCAATTAAGTATTTTGTGTGATCCTGGGAGCCACACTTTTCTGCTCTTGCTCCGCTCCCATAGAAAGTATTTGACGAGTCCTAGAAGCAATTCATTTATCAGTGTTCAACATACAAGATAGGCGTGGCTTGCTATTCATTCAAATTCTACAGGTACAACGCTAAATTCTACCTATGCGAAAAGAAAAACATAACTGCACTGTAAAAAAATTGTTTTAAGTGAATGATACAATCACAATAACAGAGAATGGATAAAGAGGTCTGGCTGAGAGCCCCAGTAAGTAAATAAGTATTATTTGCCTAATGTGAGGTGAATCCTGTGAAATTCTTACTCATAACATACTCATCTATTAAGTGCTACTTGCAAAAAGGTGAAGATTCATGACCTTTTTGATGGAGGTCTGAATAATTCATTAGGCTTTATTACTTTGTTCCCTTTGCCTGGGGGCAAGATTAACGATATGGGCCTAAAAGTTACCAAATTTAAGCAAGTTACATGAAAACAATAAACAAAAAAGAACACCACAGCAACTCGTATGGGTAACGTCTTTAAGTGCCAGGGCTTTTGAAGTGTTAAGGTAAGTCTTCGGTGATTTGGTGCAAATGTTAATTGAATTAAAGAAATCCACCACGCACCACTGCACCCAACAGATGCCTCGCTGCTGCTGGAGCAAAGTCACCGAAGACCAGTTAACCACCACCCTCACCCAGAGCCCACCCGCCGACCCCACTGACTCCGACATCACCGCCCGCAACCTCAGACAGTGGATAAACGACTGCGCCAATACCCTCGCTCCGATCAAGAAACCCTCCAACAGTCACACCAACAAGAAAGCCAGTTGGTTCACTGAAGACATCCGGGCTTCCAAGCAAACCTGCCAAAAGCTGGAGAAGATCTGGCTCCCTGAACGAGCACCAGACAGACAAGCAGCCCACATGAACCCCACCCGCAGACACCATCACCTCATCAGATCCGCCAAAAGGGCCACCTTCAAAGACCGCCTAGACAACAACGTGCACAACAGCAAAGAGCTCGACATCGTGAAGAAATTCTCCAACCCCGGCTCCAACACCATCGACGTCCCACCCTTGCAAGACCTGTGCGACTCGCTGGCCACCTTCTTCAACCGCAGGATCGCAGACATCCACAACAGCTTCAGCGCCACGACCGCCCGACAACCACTGAGACCTCCACCCCCACGACCACCATCCGCACCAACCGCCTGCTCTCCTGGACCAACATCAACGACGACGACACCATCAAGATCATGAACACCATCCACTCCGGATCTCTGTCAGACCAATGCCCACACCACATCTTCAACAAAGCCAGCACAGCCATCGCACCCCATCTCCGGAAAGTCATCAACACCTCCTTCGAGACAGCAATCTTCCCGGTAAGCTGGAAGCATGCCGAGATCAATGCCTTACTCAAGAAACACAAGGCGGACCCAGAGGACCTCAAGAACTTCTGGCCCATCTCCCTGCTCCCATTCCTGGCAAAGGTCATTGAGAAGACCGTCAACGAACAACTGACCCTCTACCTCGAGGAGAACAACATCCTGGACCCTTCCCAGTCCGGGTTCAGCAGCAACCACAGCATCGACACTGCCCTCACCGCCGCCACCGATGACATCAAGTCCCTGCTGGACAATAGAGAAACGGTGGCCCTAATCTTCCCGGATCTGTCAGCCTCCTACGACACGGTCTGCCACCACACACTACGAACACGCCTCCACAATGCCAGGATCCAAGAGAAGGCCCTGGACTGGACCACCTCCTTCCTCTCGGGCAGAACACAGGGGCGTCCACCTTCCCCCCTTACGCTCCAAAGCCACCAAGATCATCTGCGGCGTACCCCAGGGCTCATCCTTCAGCTCAACTCTGTTTAACATCTACATGGCAACCCTCGCCCACGTCGCCTCTCAGCACAACCTCAACATCATCTCCTACACCGATGACACCCAGCTGATCCTCTCCCTCACCAAGGACGCCCACACCGCCAAAAGCAACCTTCATGAAGGAATTAAGGCCATCGCTGAATGGATGAGGAACAGCCGACTGAAGCTGAACTCGGACAAGACGGAGGTCCTCATCCTCGGATCCACCCCTTTGGCCTGGGACGACTTCTGGTGGCCGACCGCACTGGGAACTGCACCAACACCCACTAACCACACACGCAACCTAGGGGTAATCCTCGACTCCACCCTCTCCATGACTAAACAGGTCAACGCCGTCTCCTCCTTCTGCTTCAACAGCCTCCGCATGCTCCGCAGGATCTACAAGTGGATCCCCACTGAAACAAGAAGGACGGTCACCCAGGCCCTCGTCAGCAGCTGGTTGGACTACGGAAACGGCCTCTACGCAGGAGCCTTGGCCAAACTCCTGAGACGGCTCCAACAAATCCAGAACGTCTCTGCATGCCTCTTCCTGAACATCCCTCGCCCCAGCCACATCACACTCCACCTGAGAGACCTGCACTGGCTCCCGGTCAACAAGAGGATAACCTTCAAGCTCCTCACCCACGCATACAAGGCACTCCACAACACCGGACCAATGTACCTCAACAAACGTCTCAGCTTGTACACCCCCACCCGCCAGCTCCGCTTCGCCGACCTCGCCCTCGCCACAGTCCCCCGCTTCCAAAGAGCAACCTCCGGTGGCAGATCGTTCTCCCACCTCGCCGCCAAGACCTGGAACACCCCCCCCCAATCCACCTACGGCAGACCTAAAACATGCTAACCTTCAGAAAACTCCTCAAGACATGGCTTTTCGAGCAGTAGCAGCATTCCCCACCCCAGCGCCTTTAGACCCTCATGGGTGAGTAGTGCGCTTTACAAATGATATGATGGGTTGATTGATTTACAGTAAAAGCAATATATAGATAATTTATGACTCCCTGCAATTAATGATTTTGCTTTCTGTGTTTCGAAGGAGTGATGCGAGGTCTTATACTTTTTTCTACTTGTTTTTATTAACGAGTACTCTACCCTGACTGCGGAGTCGTAATAGTCACAAAATTACTGTTAGTAAAATTAAACTCGTAGTTTGCATATGTTAAAAAATGGTAAACTTACATAATGGTGTAAGTTTACCTTTGTGGATCAGGCCCATAGTATTTCCATCAGTGTGGTGGAGTGGAGCACATTATCTCCGGCGCCATGATGGACCACCATCGACCATGTTGTGAGATCACTGCCAGCCTGCGGTGATCTTGTGCCTTTACAGGCCTTACAAAATGCCTTACAAAGAAGAAACATAACTAGAACTACAACATGACTAAAACTGATAAGTGGAGGCAAGACGACCACTCACCAAACGTATTTGTTTTTCCAAACTCCCAAAGCTGTAGTTAGTATGTCTTTGAAAAACAAAATTCTAATGACCCTGACACCTTGGAAGAGGGGGGTCATTATTATTTTCTTCTGTTCAGGACTGGTAGGTCACATTAAATGGACAGCAGGGTGGGCACACTCCATCTTCAAGGAGGGGGGCACTAAGGAATGTCTGTATTTAGCACATGCTTCTAAAAACACAGAATAGGAAAATCAAGAAACCCATGACCTCATCCCTAAGACACCATTACTACAAATTGATATTAATACATGTGTTACATCTGCAAAACAAAAAACAAGACCTATAAAAAAAGTATCTTTTTAATGTTTCCATATGTACTCTGCCACCTTTTTAAAAACTTTTTATCCTGATCCTTTCCTAGGTCAGTGTTGGACTGACTCTTCGGGCAAGATGTCACACTGGAACTGTCAGACGAGCTGGCCAGAAAGGGCCAGTATGTGGACAATTTCTTTTCATTTTGTCACAGCATATGGGAGCAATTAAGAGTTTTACGCTCCAGTAAAATTATAAGCCAAGGAAAAGACTTTTTACTGGCACTATCCAGAAATGTGTCCTCGCCATGGTCCCTTTGAGTCAACAACAAACTCACAACCCATAGATAAAAATCGAATTTTTGAATGTATTATTATTATTATTTTTGCTATAACTTGTGATACTACTTGTTAATTCCTTATTGTTTTTGAATTTTAGTGATTAAATATTTGTTATTTTCACTTTCTTTGGACCTTTTTTCAATAATATGAATGTTATTGTGTTGATCTGTTGCCCATGTACCACAAGCATTGTTGCTTGAGCCAAGTTACCAGAAAGATGTTTACATTTTAGATTGTTTTGGCTGAGTGAGAGCTCAGTCCCAGGCAGCTTACACAAAGCCTGCGGCCTTTCAATGAGAGTATGTTTCAGACATTCACTGTAAGTTCTGCAAGATCCTTCTTCCGCTGACTGGGAATTTGCAGAAAGATGTACAAAAACAGAAGATATCTACCCGTTGCTAGACAACAGAAAACCAAATTAGGGAGTTTACTGACAGGTACCAGTTGATAATTTTAATTTTCATATGCTAAATTGTAACAGGTGCTAACTAATTTCAACATATATATGCAGTTTGTTTTACCTAAAAATTGTGAAGGTTAATGAAATCGGACAAAATAAATTACCTTGAAAATTGTATCATAGCTGCTGCTAATGATTTTTAAATTAAACTCTCATGCAATTAGGCCACCGAAACTGTCAGAGAACATGCACACTATGTCCACCTAATCAAATATTTAACTACAATTCAGAATTTTGGAATACCCCCAACACTGCAATAAGGACACTAAAAAGAATGTGAAATAGCGAATGAGTCTAAAATAGGGTGCCTAAACTACTAAAAAATATTACGCATATGCCTACAACAGGAATATGATGAACAAAACATTTTATTTTGAGTGCAAGCCTTTTACTAGTAAGAATCCATGCAGTTAATACTGTACTACATCTTAACATTAGGCTAGGGGCATGCTTAATTGTGCATGGCACTCTCATTCCCTTAATCAAATGCCTTAATCTTTTAAAACTGTTATCAAATTGGCCATACAAAGATGAAACAAAAAGAGAAATACAAAATGACTGATAACAATAAATGAATGATCATACTTTCTGTTTCTTTTTCCCAAAGGCATACAAGTTAAAATGTAAGAGAAGGATGTGTCCCTATGCAAATAACCTTTTAATATTGTACCAGGGATCATCCTTGTTTCATTGTTTGTTCTTCACCTCTTAAGCCTCATATTTTCTCCCTTCTTTTTGTGGTATACCTCTGTAGGGACACAACCTCTACATCTCTACATTCTGTAGCATGGGTCTCTCCCTCACCCATCTTTTCTGTGTTGGACCCCCTTCCCTGTACCTCCTTAGCCTCTATTCTTTTTTTTTTAATGGGTGAACAGACTCCCTACCTGAACATCCAGGGTTTAGAGGCCGGTAATGGGTAAGGCCCTAGGCCCTCATGCAGTGATAATCATGATGCAGACATTTGGTGATATAGTTTGGAACTGGCCCAGGACACGTACGCCCGGCTCCTTTTATTAGCAGGGTCACCTGACCGGTGACACCTGTGATGGATGGGTTTGGGGTGAGTGTGTTAGTCAGCCCTCAAGGAGTGGCTGGTGGAAACACATTATTTCACAAATACTAGTTTGTGACCAGTCTGTCACTACACGTCTCCCAAACTTTATTGTCCAACCTGTGAAAGAGAACAAAACAAAAAACTTGAGAGCCTATTCAGGTTGTTTGCAGGACAGGAGGAGGGGACTGCTGCAGCTGGGAGCACCCAGCATCACAGCACGCCTCCTTAGTTTGACCAGACTAATCTGGACATGAATGGCAGTGTGGATGAAGACGTTCCATTTTGTTGCAGTCCACCTGGGCACTGTGGGCCCTGTCCCACCTGGTCTCATTGTGTGGAAGTCTAATTACAAAGTTCACTGTGGATCCGGAGCAGTGGTGGAGTGTCCTGCTGACATTTCTTCAAACTTTGAAAAAAGACGAGATTTGCCTACAAAGAATTTAGTTAATCTGATATTTATAGAGATATTATCTCAAAGGTATTCATCAAGGTTACGCCCTTGATAGTGGTGAACAACAGATATCATCATCATCATCATTGGGCATTTGTAAAGCGCCTGGTTACGCCACTGGTGTGTCCCCGCGCTGTGATAAGTGAAGTAGCTGTCCCCCCCCCTCTCACAGAAGGCTACCTGCTGAAAAGGTATGTTTTAAGTTTTTTCCTGAACAGGACTTCAGATGGTTCTAGTCGCAGTTCCATAGGAAGAGCATTCCAGCACCTGGGAGCAAGGTATCTAAAAGATCTGCCTCCCATACGCGCCTTTGATACTCTCGGGACCTTTAACAAACCAGTCTGCGAGGACCGTAGACTACGGGTGGGCTCATAGTGAGTTACCAGACTCTGGAGTGGAGCAGGCGCTTTGCCGCTCAGAATGCGGTGACATGTAGCAAGGGCCTTAAACTCCACTCTCCTCTCAATAGGAAGCCAGTGGAGGCTCCGCAAAGCTGGTTTGGAGGATGACCTCCTAGGGAGCCTGAGAACAAGCCGCGCTGCAGCGTTTTGGAGGATTTGCAGGCGGCCCATGACCTTGCCCGTGGCCCCCAGATAGAGCAGGTTCCCATAGTCGAGTCGTGAGGTGACGAGGGCGTGCACCAGCGTCCTTCGAGCAGAAATAGGAAGAAGATCTAACACATTCCTTAAGGCTCTCAGGACACCGAAGCAAACCCCGGCCACGCGACTAACCTGGGGACCAAAGGCAAGGTCCTTGTCCAGCCACACGCCAAGGTTCCTGGCCTCACAGCAAGGGACGGGAACTTCGCCCAGACAGGGCGGCCACCACGCCGACGACCACGCAGACGGCCCTCCCCCCACCACGAGCACCTCGGTCTTGCTACCGTTCAGTTTCAGGCAGTTTGCGGACATCCAGGCAGCCAGGTCTTGCATGCAATTCCTGAAGATGTCCGCTGCAAGACCGGGCGCACGCGATAGGGAGATGACCAGCTGCGTGTGGACACCAGGCGAAGACCGTAACCCTCTACGATGGCTGCCAGGGGGAAGACGTAGATATTAAATAGGGTTGGGCTCAGGGACGAGCCCTGATGTGATATTTAGGGAAAGAAATCAAATCTCAAAAGCCAATTATAAAGTAACACACAGGGCTAAATTCTACTTCAAAATATACATATATTTAATATATAATCAATAAATCAATCAGGGAATAAAAGGATTAGTAGCAACCATACATAGTTTGTAAGGTAACAACAATTAACCTATACAATAACTATGTTGACATCTTTTCATCAATTCAAAGCAACAAATATATGGAGAAAAAGATGCCGTAGTCGATGTTTCGGTCTGTGATGGCAATGAGACCGTCAGACCATCTTCAGGACAGAAAGTTGATGATAATCCAAAATTATCTCTTGATGGACTTTATCAGCTTGTTATAACCAGTTTGTATTATTTTTCTGGATTTCAACAAGAAACTCTCGTAGCAAAGGTCGATGCGATATCAAACAGATTTCGACACTTTCGCAAATCAACGTTTTAGTGAAGCCTTCAGTAACCTGACAGGCCCTCTCAAACGATATTGATTATATATTAAATATACGTATATGTTACACCTACTGTTATCGACCTTCACAGCAAGTTACCTGGCTCCTTTCTCATTACCTCCGGCACTGTAGCTGGGCCATTGGGGGTAAAAAAACTGTTGTTCCGCATCTAAGCGGCATGTCAACCGGCCACCAGGGTGCGTGGCTTTTCCCCTCAGTGCAGTGCCAATCTGCCAGTGCTTCTCCATGGGGTTCGGTCAGCTCGGAATCGGCTCTCCAGGCCTAGCAGCAGCTTTAGTCATGGGTGAGCCCTGGAACTCTCTTGTGGGCGCTTATCGCTGCAGAGGATGGGGTCACTTATGCCGGACATGACAGTCTTTCTGTGCTCCCCACACATGTACACATTGTGACCATTTCAGTGTGGTGCCATCTTTGCACCCATACGATTCAGGGACGGGGGTTCTGGTTCTTGCAGTCTACGTCTGCAGAGTAGAGGCATTGATTGTGAAGTTCTACTCCTTCTTCAGATCACTGTTCCCTGGCAGGTCACTTTTACGGGGGCTGCAGGGCATTACTGAGGGCATTACTGTGTGACCTACTAACCCTGCCTTGCCTCGGTAGTCCTCAGGTTCGCTGCATATGCAAGGGGCACGCTAGATGGGGGAAACACTCTCTTCCATGATGAATAGCGAGGTAGCTGCCAGCCGAAACAAGGAGATCACCCGCTCGTCACCATTGTGATGGGCAGACACTTGAGATATAGTCTGGAAATGCTCCAGGGCACGTGCATTAGAAGGGTCACCTGACCAGTGACACCTGTGATGGATGGGAGTGGGGTGAGTGTCGAAGTCAGCCCTTGAGGAGTGACTGGTGGAAACACATTATTTTACAAGCACTAGACTGTGAGCAGCTGGTCACTACAGGGTCATCTCCCCTGGGGTTTTCAGTGAGTGTCTGGTGCCCACCTGGGGCACTCAATAACCACGATTTTGGGAACTGTTGGGAAGTCCCAGAAAACTGTGCCAGCTGGCTACCAGCATGATGCGGGAGGCATCCTTGCTTCTGTCCAGAGGGGGAAGCTGTTCCTGCTTACTCCAGTCCAGGTGGGAGCAATGTGTGTTGCCTTGTACGCAAGAGCACGGGCAGGGGAACAGAAACCTGCTCTGCTTTTAGTAATACGGCTTGTGGTGAAAATTATAACACTGATAATCACACACAATGCAATATATTATAAAGACCTGGTAAACATACTTGTTGAAAGGTAGTCTCTTACTACCTGGATATTCTGGGGGGAAAGCCCTGTAGCCACACACTGAAGGAATCACGCACCAATTAGCGATCCCAATCAACGTCGAAGTCCAGCCAGAAAAAAGGTAGAAAAAAGGTACTCCTGCCAATCCCTCCATCACCAGCACTTACTTTGTCAAGGGTGATTGCCCGTGTCCTGACCTACAATGCGGCCTCTAGAGTTCGGCATCATACCTAGGCCCGCAGTCGCTGCCGACTAAATAGTCGGTGCGCTGCAGACGAGCCTCACGTGGGCGAGTCACATGTACAGGGGCGTGGCTATGGCTGTTGTTGATGGTGGTGCCATGGAAACAGAGACAAATGTGCACTGGAGCTACAGCTCACAATCGTGGCTTGTGAAAAGCACAGTAGAGACTAAAAAAGACCAAGATGGAAAAATTGGAAAACATAACTGTAAAAAATCCCAAAATGTCACCAAAATCGAAGAAATATTTCCATCACGCAGATGCGGTTTGTATAATTGACATGTTATTTCTTAGACAGCCAAGAGTATCAGGTTCAGTGAAATATGTCCCCTAAGATTATATTATTAGAGGATAGTGTGCATAAACCAAATTGTGTTTTTAGGGAAGCATTATCTCAGTATAAGCTCACTGGAGGCAAAGAGCATCGATTAAGGGAAATTAAATATATCCTGCAAGGATAGACCGTTAGAGAGTAGAGGACAGGAGTCAACTCATGTTCAAAGGGAGTCATTATCTCAGTGTAAACTCCTTGGAGGCACTGAGCATAGATTAGGAGTTCTTCCTATTATAGTTGGATACTGTTTCATTGGATATTGTCATTCAGACCTTTTGTTTGTGTGGAAAGTAGATACATTCAACACTGTTCCTTTTCAAACAATTTCCTTTCAGTATTGACATTGTTTCTTTCCAGTAGTTCAATTATGACCCATTTCATGTCTTTAGGGGCGTGGCTTTCTTCAGAAAGTGATCTGTCATCATAGTTGTATTTTATTTGCAGTGTATAGTGCTGCAATGTGCCAGATATGTGTAATGATTTTTTATCATAGTCATGCCAATATAACAGAGATTACACAGGCATGTTATCAGGTAAACCACTTTGGCTGAGTTATAGTTAGTATGTTTTCTCATTGCCAAATTCTTCCATGTTGAGTGTTTTTGAGGGTGTTTTTATGTGACAAACTCTACAATTTCAAATGCATAGTGTTCTGCGACATTGGGGAGTCCCCAGGTGTTCAATACAGTACTTCTGGTTTCTAGGTTCTTCTTTGATCGAGACTAAAAGTCTTTAGGCATTCTAGCCCTTTTAAAGGAAAATAGAGGTTTCTCCCACTTTATCTTTCTGATTTCCAAAATGCCTCAGTGTTTGTTTATAACTCTTTTTACCTGGTCATAGATGATGTCATAGGTGATGACACATGCAAGTTGGATACTAAAGTTATCATGTGTCAGATTTTCCAGGAGGGCTTCTCTATTTTGGTTCTTTACCCATTTTTTGTGGTTCTTATCACCTTTTCTGGGTAGTTGCGATCCCGCAACCTGTCTTCCAGAGCCCTAGCTTGGAGTTTGAAATCAGACATTTTGTTGAAGTTCCTCCTTAGGTCGGGGAAGGAAACTATCAAATCTTAGAAGGATATTTTTGTCTGTAGGTTTGTGATCTGTTTATGCACAGTTTTCCATCTTCAACAAAAATTGTGATGTCCAGAAATGTGATGGATTCTTTGTCGATGGCATGGATACATCTCAGATTGTGATCACAATTGTTTATCCAATTGATGGGGGATGAAGGTGTTGTTTCCATCCCAGTTAACAAGGATATTATTAATGTACCACTCCCACATAACAGTGTTCTGTTTGAAGGGGTTAGTTAGGTTTTGGATGTGTTTGGTTTCAAAATCGTGTACATAAAGTCCTGCAACACTGTTGGCAAATGTACTCCCCATGAAGTCCCAAATGTTGTAGGCATATTATTCTCTCATATTCAAAATGGTTCTCCATATAAGCAAGTTGTGCACATTCATAACAATGTGTTCACTCTCCTTTGTCAAGGTCTTCCTTGTTGACGTTAATGTGCCCGCCTGTGGGAGGCTCGTGTAGAGACTCTCTAAATCAATGTTTAGAAGCGTGTGTTTTTCTGGCTCGTACTGTTAGTAGGTCTTTGGTGTCCTTCAGATATGTGGATATATTCTTTACCAGTGATCTTAGATACAAATCACAGAAGCGTGATAGGGGTTCCAACAAGGGACTTATCTCAGAGACTATAGGGCACCCAGCAACTGCTGTTCTAGTCCTGTGGCTTGTAGAATTAAGGGATTTTTGGGATTAGTGGTTAGGAGAAATTCAGCCTCTTTTTTAGAGACTGACTTGGTAGTTTCTGGTGTTTCAATTAGATTTAATCTCTGTTCCAAGTTGAGGTGTGGGGTCTGTGAAAAGAATCAGGTAATATTTTCTATCCTGTTTCTTTTAGATGACTACATCACCCCTTATCTGCAGGTTTTATGGCAATACTAGTAACAGCTTTTAGTCCATTGAGTGCCATGGATTCCGCTTTACTCGTGTTATGGAAAACCAAATTATTGACTCTGTGTAAAGGCTCTATTTCATTGAACACTGCCTATTCAAACATCGGAACTTTAATGGGGACACGAGTGGCAAAGGGACAGAATGTAGATTTCCTTCTGAGCCCAAAGTCACCTATTTATGTAACGTCTGGAGCCTCTGATTTTTCAAAGAAAGCTTCCAGTTTAAGTTTTCTAAACAACTCAACAAGTTCACAATGCAGTCTGAATATATCCGGGTGTGCTGTTGGTACGAACCCTCCCAGTCCTTTGTTCAGGACACTGCATTGTGTGTCTGTTAGACTTGTAGTAGACTGACTTGTCACAGTTCCGGGCCCCAGAGGTATATATATGTATATATATGAAATGCCACACCTGTACCAACCACTAATAGCATCCAACAATACTTCCATGACCCTTTCTAAAATTTAGACTGTTAATAATATAATTAAATTTAAGCTAGTTGTAATCGCATTCTCAGATCGTTTTGTGATTAAAACATACATTTTCGAAAAGTTAAGCACTAGCCTTCATACATCTGGGAGGATGTCCTGGCCTATGATATACCTTAACTCACATGCTGCATTGTAAACCATTGCTTCCAACATTATGGAATTCTTGGTCTACCATTCAACAACTAATTTATCAACTGTTAAAAACAACTTCAACTCAAGGAAATCACGGTATTTATGCACTACTTAAATAGTAATGAAGTGAAAACACAATACAAGAAATATCCCAAACGATTTTGAAAAATAAAGACCATTTTAATACATAAAATGACACCAAAATAAAGAACATCCAAAAAGAAGAATGAGAAATATGAATTTGTAAGGTTTGAATTAAAACTAGCTCCACAAATCACAAGCATCAACCATGGTTATCGCTAGACCAGATCAAAGTCAAAAGTTAAGGTCGACCTCAGTGGATCGCCCGTAGGATACAGTTCATCCCGGTGGAAAGTTTACCTTCTGACTTAGAAACTTTTCTAGAGACAAAGTGGTAGTCGATAAGTCATATGCAGGGCAAGTTTACCTTTGTGCCCTAATGTGATTCAGAAAAATAATACCTGACTGGGTGCAGAGCCAGGGGGGCGCCCTTCATGAACTTTGCAGGGGCCCCTCTCAAGTTTTGTAAAGCCTCTGACCCACACACAATAATGCTTATGGCACACGACCTCTATTTGAGGTCCTCTGCTGCAATTTGACGTCATCTCAATAGAGTATTGTGCTGCTCATTTGAGCACTTCAAAAAAAATAGTGGTAAAGTAAGGTCCCCAGCCAAAAGACAACACCCTCATGAGGTCTATGAAGAAGTAACTTTATCAATGCTTTGCAAAATGAGTAAATTGTTCCTTGGTATCCTGCTAGAATGTACCAGGAATTAAAGTAAATCTGCATATGGTGGCCTCCATTTTTAAAATAATTGTCTTTGGGACGAACCCTACCCCACTAGTCTTCGTGCAGAGAGTTTCTTTCACTGCGCTGGCATTGTGTAATATTACCAGCATTACCACATTTTCCAGTCCAGTAATGGTCTTTTGCAAAACAGCTTCCACAATCACATTTAATACCATCCATCCCCTTGCAAAAACACAAGTGCAGAGTGTTTAGTACATTCTGCCTGCGAGCTTAACTTTTTTCTAACTTGAAATAAGAGTGCCAGTGTAAAATTCACCAAAGACCTTCATTACCAGTTGAGAATCCGCTTGCTGATTTACTACCACCATGTAGTACTCATCGATGTTATATTACCACCACAGTGTAAAGGCCAATTCTTGCAAATGTAAACACATTTCTTTTGGGAAATGTCTGTGCTATTGAACCAGAAAAAACAAAAATATCTTAGCAGAATTAAAACCTCAGACAAACATTTGTTCCTTGAGTTGCATGGCTGTTGCACAAAGCTCCTATGCGGCTGCTGAAGGTAGCTAAGAGAAGATTGGATCCCTGACAAATGGTGTTCACTTGCTCATTATTTTGAAATGTTGTATTGTACTCAACCAAGCAGAAAGTCAGGCAGTGTGCCTTAAGCATCAATGAACAATGCCTTTCCCAGGGACATTCAGTCCATGTAAAAAAAATCACCTCAATTGTGTTTACGAGTTCAGTATTCTAGTTTGGAGGTCACGTTTACTTTTTGTTAAGTGTTGTACTCTTTAAAATACACAATTGAGGGCCTATTTTTACTTCATAGAAATGTTTTTGGCCCTGATATATCATTCCTATGTCATTTCATCAAACTGATGAAGGAGGTGTGAGAAATGTGCTTAAAGTTTTATTTCTCTCACGCAGCAGGGTGCTACCTATATGAACAGATGAATCCCAAACGATATGATTCAATGCTTCCTACTTATGTTCTATGTTACTAGAAGATGTGTAATGTACAGCTCATGATGCCATACAATCAAAGACATTTTAATAGTTATATTTTCTCTTGTGCATTTAATTACTCATTTTAGATCTCCTAAGTGTTTGCAGGTGAAAGTAACTGGTCACCGGCCAAATGGTACATGATCTCTGCTAGGTTCCCAGTAGCTGGCAAAATACTACACAATCTCTGCTAATTAGCCAGCCTGAGGCTGATAGTAGGTGATGTACAACTTAACTGACAGCTGGATAAATAGTGTGAGGCAGGTCTTTATTTATCCAGCTATGAAGAAAAGGGACTCCGGGTAATGGTGTGGTGGTGGCCATTTAATAATGGGGATGAAACATGTAAGAAGTGTTTGAAAGTATACAAACGTAAAATAGTTCGTACAAACATAAGTGCGTGGATTAAGCTCAATTGTGTATAGATGAAAAACAGTAACATCAATTTTAAATAAAAGCATGTATGTTATTTTAATATTCAAATAAAAAATGCTGGGATCAAACATCTGTGTTAGGAGCTTCAGGATGTGGCCCACAGATATTTTGTGTTAAAGTCTAGAAGTATCTGGCTGTCTGCAAATAATAATGAGTATGGTGGTAAAGCATGTTACATAAATGTTTTTACGCTCATGTAAATACATTTTTTAATGTTTGTGATCCTCCTTTTGATGATTTTTGAGGTCTGGGCTGTTTTTGAACATTTTATGGAAGACCGTGTGCTAGCTTTAGGCTTCTTTTTAAAGGGAAATTTTGCTTGCTAGTATTTCACACCTGGCAATACAGCAGCAGTTGACAAGCAGCAGCATGAAGGGAATGCAGACAGATAGGTTGTATCTGGACCACACAGGGAGGGATACTTAACGCAATGGGACTTCTGTGGAATGGGAAAGTGAAAGCAAGAGACAGGTAAGTAATATATCTGGAGAGTCCACTCAACTGGCTGTGGAATAAATACATTTTTTCATACTATTCATCCAGCACAGTGGGTTTCAGGCATATATGCTTTTTAGTCCCATGTCACGAGTGGCCTTTCTGCCACACCAACATTTTAGTCACTTGTAAATGTATCTTGTGGATGGTATTTCTGATTTTTAACATGCTAAGCAGTGTTTTAGTTGTCCAAAGTTATGTCTCTACTGAGCCCTTGATCCTGTCCTTGGCGGTCCTTGGCGGTCCTGTCTCAGGTAGTGCCAAAAAACCAATCTGAGGGGCAAGCTTGGAATATGTACCTGGAGGGGTCTTGGCAAGGAAACAATAGGACCAGTAGAATTAATTTGATGACCAGTAAGAGAATAAGTGCCAGAGTTGAACCATAAGGAGTTCTAGGATGACGAGAGCCATGAAGACCAGGACAAGAAGAATGAGGCCCCGGGCGACCTAATCCATGAGGACCAGAGTTAGCAATGCCAGAGGGAACCAGGAACAGACGGAGGATAAAGAACAGGACAAGAAAAAACTGCACTAGTGGTACAGGAACTAGGGCGAGAAATCTCAGAAGGTTGAGGAGGATGTGGAACGGAACATCTGGCCCAGTGGGCAAGGACCAGAAGGAAAAGAAATACCAGGAAAAAGGGGAACACAAGGTCCTGGACCATAACAACAAGGAGGGCTAGGTGGGCCTAAGAGCACCAACCCGGGCTAGAAGGATGAGGATGAGCAGAGCCAGGAGTAGATGACCTAGGTAGACAGACCAAAGAGGACCAGTACCGGGAGACAAATGGAGAGAAGGATAAGACACAGAAAGACCAAAACCACAGATATTAAATCAAGGAGGCACAAGAGGACAGAAGCGAATAGACTAGCATCTAGAAGACCACAACCAGAAAGCACTAGGGCTAGCATGAATAGGAGACCCTAGGTCGGATGACCAGGATGGATTAAACGGACTAGGAAGTCCAGGCAGTGCCATGACTAGAAAGTCCAGGCAGTCCTAGGGACTAGGATCAGGAAGTCTATGAGCATCAGATTTACAGGGATCCTAAACCAGGGTGACAAGGACTGCATGAGACAGGGTGACACAGAAATATTAGAACTAGGAGAACCAGTGCCACAGGGGTAAGAAAGACCAGACCCTGGAGGACCATGAAAGAGGGAACAAAGGTCATATGGGCAAGAACAAGGTAGAAAAGGCCAAACAGGAGACCAGGCGAACTAGTAGGACTAGGATGAGACAGGAGAACCAGGGAACTAGGAGGGCTGGAGAACCCCAGGCCAGTGGACCAGCACTAGAAGACCAGGTACATAAAGACCAGACAAAGACGTTCCAGAACAAAGACCAGGACTACATGGACCAGGGGGGCCATGATTAGAAATATTAGGAACATGCAAACCAGGGGACTAGCTAAACCAGGTGAGCAGGACCTAGCAGACTGGTGGATGTGAATTAGGGTGAGAGGGGTGAAAAAAACAATAAAATACAAAACAAGGGTTATGTGGAAGAAAAGTCGGAACCTGTGATACAGGAGACAGAGTATCCAAATGCCTAGGGGCAGAAGTACATGGGTATGATGATTAGACTGACCATGATTAGGGAGTACAGAGCCAGAATGATTTTAAACAAAGATGAAACAGAGTTTAAAGAACATCATATGAAGATCAGGACGTGGAATGCAAGGGCCAGTATGTCCAGAATACTAGAATAAGCAGGACAGAGACAAGGAAGACTAGGGACAGTGCCAAGGGCAACCTGTAGACCAGAGAAAGAGGACTAGGGAAACTGAAAGGACCATGGCAAGGTAGACCGTAAACATGGCTAAGAGAGTCATAAAGATCAACACCTAGTGGACAAGGGCATGGATTACTAAGTGGGGCAGATCAATTATTATAAGTAGGAAGACCAGGGTGAGGAGGGTCAGATGTAAGCAGGCTAACCAGAATCTGAAAGACCAAGTGAACTTGACAGTGGTGATCAGGAGGACCAGAACCAAAATTACCACACTCCGGAGGACCCAAACTAGAAGAACCTGGATTAAGAGGACCTGGCTTTATGGTTGCAGTACCAGTAGGACTAAATAGACTAGGAGAACAAGGAAAACCCAAATTGGGAGGACAAAGGCTAAGATGTCAGGACGTGAGAAGCAAGAACAAGTACAGAAGCTCGAGAAGGACAAGGGCTATGAAAAACAAGAGTAGCATAACACTATTAGGTAGCTGAGACCAGGGACACAGACAACCAGAGTCAGATGGAAATGTTCTAAGAGGACCAGGAAACAAAAGACTAGATGGACCAGTAAGATCAGGGCAAAGAGAATCACGTCCTTGAATACCAGGACTAGGAGGACCAAGGTAAGGAGGATCAGAAGCATGGAGGTCAGGACCAGGATGATCACATCCTGGAGGTCCAGGTCGCAGGGCTAAGAACAGGAAGGCTAGGACAATGAGAAACAGGATGGCCAGGCCCAGTAGGACCAGATAAAGGAGAACCACTATGTGTGTATTGGAGGACCAGAGCTAGGATGACCAGCACCAAAGCAAGGAGGATTAGAAGGATCAGAACCAAGAGGATCAGGAACTAGCCTAGGAGTGCCAGGGAGACCATGACCATAGGACCTGTGGCCAGAGTACCAATTGGAGCAAACAACCAGGACCATGAGGTAGCAGGAACAACGTGAAGAAGATCAGAAGGACCAGACCAGCCAGATGCAGACTAAGGGAACTGAACCTGGATGTCCAGGAGGACCAGGCCCAAAATAATGAGGCTCAGAAGCGCTCAAACAAAGAGTACCAGGGCTGAGAGGCCCCTGACCATTGGGGTCAGTGCCAGGAAGACCATCAGGACAAGGTCCCGGGACAGTAGGACTAGGATGATCCAAACCAGGATAAAAAGGGATAAGAGGGCAAGGCCTGAGAGAGCCGGACACATAAGGACAGGTAGACTGAGAGCACCAGCATGACAAAAACATACCAGAAAAGGAGTACTTGACTTGGAACAACACTAAGAGGAATACCAATGTCTATAAGCACAGAAGGTCCTGAAAAATAAGGAGCAGACCTGGAGCAGGAGGAAACTTATGTGAGTCTCGGCCACATATATCAGGATAGCTCTTTTGTAAATTGTCCTTATTCATAATTTTTATGTTACTAACCCAAAGAACCCTCCTTCTCCCAGCCTACAATAGAACTGGTAAGAATTTGTTGAAAAATCAGAGCAGGCAAAGTGAATAAAATGCTGGGACCATTGTCTGTCACCCAACCCATGAAAAGGGTCATACACTCGATCAGATCTTTTATAACTCAGAGTTCCAAATAGATATGCCTTTACCTTTAGTATGGTTTGATCGTTACCTGATAAGCTTTACGGTGCGTAAGTTGGTAAAATGCCCTCAATCTCATGGGAAGCATCGGACAACTACCTCACGCCCCTTTCACCGAATTACTCCAGCAGCCATGAGCGAAGCACTTGTCCATCACCTACTTTCACTCAGTGGCAATCCAGAGAGGGATTCTCTCTGCTTAGAGAATTGGTTGCAGCAACGCTCCCTGGCGCTTGCACCTCCTCCCACTCGCTCCTTCAAGTCAGCGAGAATCTCTGCCCCTTGGTTCACTGAAGCTCTTAGGCAGAGAAAAAGCGCATGCAAACAGCTGGAAAGAGTATGGCGCAAAAACTTTAACTTAGAGGACAAAGAAACTTATAAACAAGCCTTAAAATTCCAGCACAATAAAATCTATGAGGCAAAAGATTCGGTTTTCTCCTCAAAAATTGAGTTATCTGGAAATAAAAACAAGGACATTTTCTAAATTGTGAAAGATTGTTCTTCCCCGAATGCGGCTGCCAGACCTTTAACCCCCACTATGGAATGGACAATCCAACTTGCTTCATATTTCCATGACAAACTTAAAACTGTCCAAGACTCCTTCACAGAAACCCTCCCGGTTGAATGATTGAGCACAGATTATCTAATACCCGGCACTCCTGTGGAGGGTCCATCTCTAATACAGTTTCCCCTCCTTTCAATGGAGACCTCCTCGGAGATTATGAAAGGCCTTAAGTCAGGCTCCCCCACGGACGCCTGCCCTGCAAAAGTATTGACAATGGTGGCCGAGGTTATTGGCCCAGCTGCTAATACTGTCCTCAACTCTTTGCTGAGGAATGGTCAGGTGCTGTGTAGGTAGAAAAATGCTAAAATTCTACCACTGCTAAATAGACCTTCCCCTGACCCTTTGGTGGCATCCAACTATAGACCAATCTCACTTCTCCCATTCTTCTCTAAAACCCTAGAGAAATATGTGAACTCAGTCATCACGGACTATGTGGAAACAAACAATCTTTTCTACCAGAGTCAGTACGGTTTTAGGTCTGATTTCAGCACTCAAAATTTCTGAGTCCATAGGGGGCAGAAGCTGGACAAAGGAGGTAAAGCGGTGTTGATCTTGCTGGACCTCTCCGCAGCTTTTGACACTGTGCCACATGACCGACTCCAGCAGTGCTTAAATGGTTCTCCTCCTTTTTGGAGGATATATACCAAGAGGTCTGGTCTCCTCTTTTTGCTGCCCCAATTCTTCCTTTGAAGGTGAGGGTCCCTCAGGGTTCGATTTTGAGCCTGACACTTTTCAACATCTACATTTCCCCCCATGCCCCTCTGGCTAAAGCTTGCAGTGCGACAATAATCTCCTATGCTGATGACACGCAGCTTTTTTTACATGTGAAAAGGGCAAGGACTTTGTAGGGGAGAAAATCAACAAATGTCTGACTGGGGTTTTTACATGGCTCAGAGAGAATCTACTTAAATGTAACCCAGAGAAATCAGAGATAATCTTCTTTGGCTCCCCATCTCAAGACGAATCAAAACAATGGTTGGCTTGTAGACATGTCACCACCTCTCACCTCAGTTAACACAGTCAAGAACCAGAGTGTTAAGTTGGATGATACCCTGTCCATCAAAACCCAAATCCGGTCAGTCGCAGGATCCTGAGTTGGCCTCCTGCCGATGCTCAAGAAATGTCTCCCCCTATTGCCACTCTCCCAGAGGAATACTGTGGTCCAGGCCCTCGTTGTCTCTAGGCTGGACTATGCTGATATCCTTTACCTGGGCCTCCCGGAGTACCTACTGAACAGACTTTAGGTGGCCCAAAATGCAGCCACCAGGGCGGTGCTCATGCTTGGTCCGAAGGACCGGATCTCACCCGCCTGAAGGCTTTGCATTGGCTTCCCGTCTGAAAAAGAATCTGCTTTAAAGCCTAGGTTTTAGCTTTGAGAGTTACACACTACATCCCCTCTAGAACCCTGAGGTCATCTTTTCGGCATAAGGTGGTTGTCCCCAAGTTCTGCCGAACCCGCACTGGAGGCCGCTCTTTCCAAGTTCAGGTTGCCCGAGTCTGGAACCTTTTGCTGGCGACACTTAGAGAGGTGTCGGACCTACTTAACTTTAGGAAACGGCTGATAACCTGATTGTTCCAGCAACAACTTTAGTTTTTTTTCTTGCCCCCCTTCAGGGACTGCAACAGTCTAGCTCAGAGGTTCATGTGCGCTGGGACACTCTTCCTGAGCAGCTGTGTGCTCTACAAATACAGTTTAACATAACATAACTTCTCACTCTTCGTGATAGAAGACGCAGCCTGGTGCTGGGATAGTAGTCTGAGGGTGAATCCGAGGGCATAGGCACTGAAACTTGGCAAAGGAGTTTAAAGGAGGATGGGTAAAAAGGAGTGTGGTCTGTGAAGGATGGCATAAGGGGTTTGACACCCTCAAATCAGGAAAAATGGTCAAGGGCTCACGAGAGAGGTAAAAGGGCTATGGAAATCAGCAAAAGGGAGCTTGGGATCATAAGAAGGCTCTTATGAGCAGAAAAGAGGAGTTATGGAGGCTCCAGATGGTTCATCTCAGGTGACCCAAAGAGGGATCATGTGTGACCCCTAGATCTTTTTGCTGACATCGCATGTGTGTGTATGTACAGTAGGTATGTCGCAAGTACCTAGTAGTAAAACTACTTATGTGATGAAAATCTAAATGCATGGTCCAGTGGGATGCATCATCAATGACATGATGGAGAGCCGATATAGTTTCCCTGTACTGTGGGCGTGCATTGGCTGCCTCTTAGTAGCTGAGGGTGGAGACCCAGAACTGAAGTGAGGGAGAATGGAGAAATGGCTATCCCAAATAAATGTTGTCAGGTCCTTTTCAGCAAATGGTTGCTGATTAGTGGTTCCTGAATGGTGACATAGTGTAGTTGGTAGCAATAAGGCGCACATGATAGGTTTCTCTTGTTAAGGTGCCAACATTTCTAATCAGGGCTGCCCTTTTGTATGTGCCTGATGACTGCTCAGGAAAGCTGAGGTCAGTCAGGTCCTGAGATCTCATGTGTCATTATGTCCTTGTTGCTATTGCTATGTCCTATTGCCACTGCTGTGAGAGCCATCACCTAGCACAAAGGCTGTATCTGAGCCATAGCCAGAAAATGATAATTGAAAGAGAACTACCTGAAACCAGTACTGAAACCTCAGTAGTGGATCCCCTTTCTAGAAAATGAGCATAAATCTGTTGTGAAATGATCAATCATTAGGTCACAAGAGTGGAGGTAACAGAATGTGTCTTAGTTCTTACTATATTTGTAATTAAGTCAATGAATAAAAATCGCTGAGTTTCTATACTTGTGTGTCTTTGATGCCTATATGTCTTTCTCTAATTTACTGGGAGAATCCCTTCATATTCCAGTGGCATTCAGTTCAATGAATTATAGTCCCATTCCATTGCTTGTGGCTCGTCTGATTGTAATGTCCTTCGAATATTTCATGTACAGAAAGGAACCACAGTGGATAGATCTAAATTTGATGGGTGGAGGTCCCTGATAATGGTGAGGCAACTGTCCTCTGCCATCCTGATTGAGTTAGCTCTGTCATCGAAACCCTAATCAGCACATAGTTTTTCTTACTTCTGTCATGGGAGGAGGATTCATAAAAGGGATTTTCTCCCTTGCTTTTGTAAATGGGAAAGGAATGTATTGATAGTTTGTGACAGCAATCGCTGTCACAAGGCATTGGTGTGCTAACAACCCCTGAGTTGGGAATGTAACTAACTTTCAAAGGGTAGGGTTCCGCTTAAGACCCCTTTGCCTTTGGGAATCATGTTAGCTGCCTCAGGGGGGAGAAGTTTTCATAAACTGAAAACCTTTATTTTAAAGAGCACTGGTCTCGTAAAGGAATAGGGACTACTTTGAAAGAAAAGTGTTTTCCATTTTGCAATGCAGTCATAGAGGTGATGGTGTGCTGTGCCTTGCACGCAACCATCTCTGTGATTACAGCCAATTACAGAACGTCACAAATTGGTACCTGCCTAATCATATTAATCGGGCAGGTCATTCTGCGACCCCCTGCAAACCAGGATTTTGTGAACCGACTGAACAGCACAGTCGGTTTGCAAAATTCAATTCCATTTGAAAAAATGATGTGAATAATTTCCAACCACGTTTTGCGAATTAAATAATAATATATCAGGAACCTAACTTTCATAAGGAGCTGGATGGCATTCGTGTTCACTCCTTGTTTGCGGTTCTACTTAGTGCAGGCAACAGTTAAAGTCTACATAAGGCATAATAAAACAACGTTTTAACTGTTTAGACAGCAGCCAGGTAAATAGTGGACTTCCTCTGCTCTTTGAATGGCTATTGGTCAAGCTATGCAAACTGTCTTTTATTTATCCAGCTGCCAGGGAAATAATGAAGTTTCTTCTCAAGTTATTTGCAAGGCCGCCAGCAATACAACACATCATTTCTGCTATTTTATCAGCTGCAGGGTAAATATTGAAATTTCTTTGCTTCTTCCCAGTCTTCTGGTCAAATAATATAAAATTTCAGTTTTTTGACCAGGAGCCACATGAATAATTAAGTTTATTTGCCATTTGCGTGGCTGCTGGACTAATTGAAAATATCTGCTGTTGTGCCAGCATCTGGGAAATGCGTGAAATGTTTTGCGTGCTTGACTGCAAACCAGGTAGGACAAAACCTCTACTATTTAGCCAGTGGCCAGATAAATAGCGACGTTTCCTTGTAATTGTAACGCCTACTAGCCAAATAGTGTAGAATCTCTACTATTTAGCCTGCATCTGGGTAAATAGGGAATTATTTCTGCTTTTTGCACATCCACCAGCCAAACAGTGCAGGATATCTACTATTTAGCCAGTGGCTGGTTAAATAGTGAAGCTTTTCTGCTATTTGCATGGCCACTGCCCACATAGTAGATCATTTCTACTACTTAGCTGGCAGCTGCTTAAACAGCCACAACTTTACCAAAGAGGATGCATTAGAAAACATTGACTTTTTTATTGTATTCTAATGCAATCTGAAAACCTTTCTCCTATGAATTTCGGAGAGCGTTAGCTTCCTACCGTGGAATATTGCCAATCTTTAGTAGTTTTGAAAGTGCCTGGAACACAGGACTGCTTTGCAGATATGAGATTAGTTTTGTAAGCCTTGCATTTGCCATTATGTTTGCTTGGCTAGCAGCCTTTTGGTTAGCCTGTCTTAAGAGTAGCAGTAAATGGAAGGAAGAGGAGCAAATCCTTTCAAACAAAAGCAATAAGAGAGGTTGGATATGACGTGGCTGCTACAATGGAGCCTCTTTACCTCCTCCCCTTTTAGCTAGATTAGCTCTAGGAGGGGGGGGGGGTAGCTAGGAGCTACCCCCCCCCCCCCCCCCCCCCCCCCCCCCCCCCCAGAGTCTGAACGGTGGCGTGTGCATTCTCGGCAGTCGATGCCAGGACAGTTGCCTCACTGGTCGTGTCTGTTGAACTTCCAAATAAAAGGATCTTACCTGGTCCTGTTCTGGCTCTGTGCCTTCTGTTCAGAAATACTAAGAGCTATGTCATATTCTCCTAGTCTAGTTGGTTTTAACAACATTCTTAAACTTATTCATTCTCAGCTTTTTACTAATGTCTCATCTGGATTGCACTCTGTTTAGTCATTTGTGAGGGGTTGTGGTATGATAAGGGCCATAGGAGGTGTCAACTCAGGCTGTGCCCTGTGAGTTGAAGGCAACCAGTGTCCGGCCATCCATCCAGGCCAAGGCGCTTTCCCGGATCCTCCCGGCCACCACATTACGTAATGACAGGTTGCAGTCCATAGCAAGTCTCAGTCGAAAGCGTATGTGAGTAGACAAAACATTTCAGAGCCTCAGACCACGACCGATACGCATTCATAGTTAGATATACAATGTAAACGGTTATGTATATACAACATTAGGGTAAGCTGTGTTACGTGGCACCGGTGGGTATGCACGGTTTATCTTTACTGCACTATGGTTTTTTTGGGTGAACTTGTATATAGCGCGAACTCGACCATAAAGTATCAGAGCGCTTTAGATGAGCATAAGTTGCATTACAGATGGACACTTTCATTTTGTTAGGTACCGGGGTTAAGTGATTTGTCCAGAATCACAGGTTGCTTGAGTTTCCCGCCAGACTCGAACCTGGTTGGTTCCCTAACTTCATAGTCGGACGCTCTAGCCACATCCTCTCCTTGACCTACAATGTAATTTTACCACTGCCAGCGACAATTATTAAGCTTGGAGCCTACAGTAGTCCCCTCTGTGCTACCCCCTACGAGGTAGGGGAGCCTGCCTTTCGACATCCTGTGCAGCCTCTCGTGCCGGTGGCACACTCTGCAACATGTAAGCAGCACATCACTCGGCCCGCCCCTCTCACGACTGCACGTCTGTGTTTACAACTGGAACAGAACGCCTTCCCTCTAATTCCATCCGTGTTTTCACAGAACCACCTGCCAATCACGGTGTTTTGTAGATGCCCTTGCCCCGCCCATTCGCTGAACCCGCTGCCTTTAATAGGCAATGTCAATCAGAAAAAATATAATAAAAAATTAATTAAGAAGCACGGTACCTTGTAGACCTATTTGGATATAATCTGAGAGATACAAAGTAGTCGGAGTGAGACTACGGCTCCCGCTCTTGCACAGTTCATTTTTCAGAGGCCTTCGACGTGCTGTTAGAAGGATCACAGCCTCAAAAGAGTGAGCGCCCTACTTTACCACCTCCCTCCGCTACACTTGTTCTATTTATGTCTCTGGTGGTTGTATCGCTCCTGTGGCATTAGACTCCAGTAATGGAGGCCCTCCCACTGAAATGCCCAAAGGAAAATAGTTTAGAACTCTAAATTCTAGTGCCCACCTTCCAAAATAAGGTCAGGTGCTTTGCACCAGGGCAAGGAGTGGAGTGCCAAGTAGGTTGTATGTGAACATGTGCACCCATGTAGGCTGAGTGAGGATGACTGTTGTCTGACTCAGCCTAGTATCTTCGTACAAGCAACACTAGACAGATGGGGTTCGGGGACTGCATATGCCTCCTTATATTTTTTCACAAAAATTACGCCTGTAAGGAGCAGCAGGTACTCATTTTCAGGTGTACTACAGTGTAGGAAATTTGGTTACTGGTTGCGGGATGGGGGGATTTAGCCATACTCAACCTGCGACCACAATTCCTGTCAGGCTAAAGTCACAAGCAAATCCCAAATTAACCTTTGCTTAAACCTCTGGTAGCTTGGTACAAAGGAGTCAGGCTTAATTTAGAGACTATGTGCAAAGTATTTACGCAGCACTTCAAATAGTAATGAAATGAAAACACAATACAACAAACAAGGTCTGGGCCTGGCAAAAGGTTTATTTTGCCAGGTTGAGATGGTTGTTTAAACTGTACACACAGGCCCGAGACATTCTTAAAGGGCCAATAGGCTTGTGGTTATTTTTGAAACAATTATTGTAAAGGTTGAAGCCCTGAAGTTTGATTTGTGGAATCTCTTGATAATCCAGGATGCCATATTCTTTTATTAGGCTTTATTTGTATCACTATATTTTGCAATTGGTGTATATAGAGTTATTACCGGTGTGAGGATAGACCCAGTCGCGGTCCTTGCAGGTAACGGTGGTGGGGCCACGTGGGGGATATTTCGAGATATTACATTTTTCCTCTGCATCGTCCCTCGAAATAAATCCCTCACGCTGCCCCACCGCTGTTACCTGCACGGACAGCTGCTAGGTAGACCTTTCTGGTGCACAAATTGCCATTTGAAACATTACAGATAATTGGTTAAGACTCGATTTAAGGGTTTAGTTGCCCATTTCTAGGAAAGACTCTCAATGACATTTTGAGAATATATTGGATATCTTCTTTATTTGTTAGGTTTGTAAAGCGCGACAGCTACCCAAAAAGGGTTTCCCGGCGCTAAAGAAAAAGATAGCAGATGAAAAGGTAATAAAACTCGAATACGAGGCCAAATCAAGAAATTATTGATTAAACAGCCAGGTCTTTATGGCTCTGCGGAACTGTACATAGCTTGTTTCTGTATGTAAATTAAGAGGGAGGGAGTTCCACAACTTTGGTCCCAAAAGCGAGAAGGATCTAACACCCATCCTGGCTAAACGAAACCTAGGCATGCTGAAAAGGCCCTGCGATGAGGATCTCAAATAGCGGGCAGGGAGGTAGGTGTGTACCAAAGATTGAAGATATCTGGGGGTAGAGCCGAATTTGATTTTGTGCATGAAACTGAGGGTCTTGAACATGACTCTGTTTTCAACTCTGAGCCAATGCAATGTCTTGAGATGACCTGACATGCGCTCTCTTCTATTGCACTTGCACTGCAGTCAAGCAGCGGCATTTTGCACGAGCTGAAGACGTCTCAAAACAGCCTGCGAAGATCCTAGATGAAGGACGTTTCCGTAGTCAAGCCGCGAGGTGATGAGGGCATTGACTACAGACTTTTGCGTGTCCTCGGGCAGCATCCAAATGATTTTTCTAAGCCACCTCAAGATGGTGAAGCATGTGGCTGTTAGCTTCTTAACTTTATGCAGCATAGTCAGGCCTTTATCAAGGATATTGCCCAAATTGCGCACTTGGTCCGACGGACTGGGAAGAGATCCCAATTCAGGAGGCCAATGTCTTGTGTTCCAAAGATCCGGGTTAGGGCCCAGGATTAAAACCTCCGTTTTGTCCCCATTGAGCTTCAACAGGTTTTCCCTCATCCAAATTGCGATTTTGCTTAGACAAGCCTGCAGCGGAGATCCAGAATCACATTCTACGTTCGAAAGTGAGAAAATAATTTGCAAATCATCCGCATAAGTAAACATGGTCAAGCCTTCAGATTCAGCAATCTGCGCATGTGGGGAGGCATACAAATTAAAAAGCAAAGGGATAAGCACCGAGCCCCGAGGGACTCCATAAGGGGATCGATGGATATTGGAGGACCCAGTGTCCGAGGTAATTTGAAAAATTCTTTGAGTCAGAAAAGAGGCAATCCAATCCAAGGCCTTGCCTCTGATGCCCATGTCAAAGAGGGATTTTAACAGAATTTTATGGGAGATGGTATCAAACGCTGCGCTGAGGTCAAGTAGGATCAGCGCAGCAGAGTCCCCTTTGTCTATTAAGTGACGCAGATATTCGGACACTCCCTGTAGAGTTGTCTCTGTTGAGAAACCTGACCAGAAACCTGACTGCGTAGGATGGAATATGTCATTGAATTCTGTATAATGGGCGAGATGACTATGAACATGCTTCTCCAATATTTTGGAGAAAGCAGGCAGAAGGGAGATAGGACAAAAGTTAGCCAATATTTTAGGGTCTGCCGTTGGTTTCTTCAGCAGAGGTGAAACCATGGCGTGTTTCCACAAAGAGGGAACAGTAGCCATGGACAGAGACTGATTTAGTGCCTTGCAGATCACAGAGTTGCTGGGAGTCAAGGAGTTTGACTATAGAGATTGGGAGAGGGTCGACTGGAGACTCGGATTTCAGTTTCCCTAGTATCTCTTTCAAACCTTGCATATTCATCTCAGGCCAGTAATTAAGTGGCTCATAAGACAAGTCTGTCTGTAGAGAAAAATCTGCATTCCCAAGCCAGTGCCAGAGTTTCTTAAAACATGCTCCAAATGTTGTTTGGAAATGTCAGTGTAGATAGTCTCAATCTTGCTAGTGAAATAGCAAGCCAGATCTTCGCATTAGACATTGCTCAAGGGAAGAGGTTTATTTTTTTTAATGTATTTATTTATTTCATTTGTATCGCGCAACAGCTACCCAACAAAGGGTTTCCCGGGGCTACTGATTCATGGTTTGTTCCTAACTGGGCATGTTTCAGATGTTAAACAGCCAGGTCTTTAAGGCTTTCCTGAACTTCACGTGGTTAGCCTTATTTCGTACAGAAAGTGGCATTATTCCACAGTGTCGGTCCAAGAAATGCAAACAATTTTCCACCCACTCTTGACAGTTTGGTTCTGGGTATTACACAATGCTTAGCTGAAGCAGACCGTAGGGCTCGGGAAGGCTGGTAAGGATGCACCAGACTTTGCAAGTATTTTGGGGCAGTTTTAGTGGAGATTTTATGCATAAAGCAGAGAGATTTAAATTTTATCCGATTTTCTACTCTAAGCCAGTGTAGGTCGCGAATGTACTTAGAGGTAGATGTCATGTAAGGGATTTTGCATAACAGTCTAGCAGCCGCATTTTGGACTGTCTGCAGTCTGCGGACCGTTTCCTTCTTTGCCCCAAGTATAACACATTGCCGTAATCAAGCCTAGATGTGATCAAAGCATTGATTACTGTTTTCTTTGTGGATTCTGGCAGCATCCAGCAGATCTTTTTAAGCCATTTTAAAATTGCAAAGCAGGTAGCAGATGTCTTCACTGCTTGTTGGTGCATATTAAGGGAGTCATCCACAATAATACCAAGGTTACGGGCCTGCCATACCGGAACCGGAAGAAGGCCCATTTCTTGTGGCCAATGTTGGGGGCCCCATAGTTCTTTATCTTTACCTAGGATCATTACTTCAGTCTTATCACCGTTTAATTTAAGAAAATTCTCTTGCATCCGACTTGCAATTTTTACAAGTCCTTGTTTTAAAATAGATGGACTGTCATTTTTCGCAGACAAAAGTGACAAGAGCAGTTGTGAGTCGTCAGCGTAGGAGAACATTTGTAGTCCCGCCTCTTCCGCTACCTTTGCAAGCGGACTCATGTATAGATTAAATAGTAAAGGGCTTAATATGGAGCCCTGTGGTACTCCATGTTTAAACATCTGGACGTCTGAACAAGCGGAGCGCGAAAAAACTTGAAAAGTGTGTTTGTCCAGTAATGATTTAATCCAATTGATGGCAGCTCCTCTGATACCCATTAAGTATAGTGTCCGCATTAACACAGCATGTGATGCCGTATTGAATGCGGCACTAAGATCTAATAATACTAATGCCACTGTTTCACCTCTGTCCAACATGGAGCAAATGTTTTCTGTAGCACCAAGTAAGGTTGTCTCCGTACAGAAACCAGATCGAAAGCCTGACTGTTGAGGAGGCAGCAAATCTTGGGTTGTGATAAATTCTGTGACGGAACGATGAATATGCTTTTCAAGTATTTTAGCAAATATGGGTAATAAGGAGATTGGTCAAACATTTGAGGGCAGATTAGGGTCAGCTCCAGCTTTCTTTAGCAATGGTTGGATCATAGCGTGTTTCCATTCGTTTGGCACACATTCTTCCTGTAAGGATCCATTTAAAAGGTCTGTGATTATCTCCATAGACTTTTTATTAAGTTGTGTTAGTACCGAGCATGGTAGTGGGTCGTTTGGTGATCCTGATTTGATGGTACTAAGTAGCTCAATGACAGTGTCAGTGCAAAGCACGGGCCAACTTTCCATTATACTAGCCGGGGCATAGGGGAGCTGCTTACCAGCGCTCTGAGACCTTCGGGTGATTTACGCGCTATACAAGTGAAATAAAATGGAAATGGAAAATTGCTCAGTACAGTAGAAAATACATTAGGAGAGAGCATGTTGGCCGGGTGGCCTATGTTCCGAGCTAGTTCAATTTCTTGGTAAATTTTGTCAACTTTATTGACAAAGAATGAGGCTAATAGATCGCATTGTTGCTTATTTAAATCTGGCGGTGTTTGTTCTGTTTTTGAGCCAGCTAGTTCTTTCACCATTTTAAAGAGTATTTATGATTGATTTAGGGCCTTCGTAATAGTAGTACATACAAATTCCGCTCTAGATTTGCTACAGAGCGCTTGGTATTTGGCTAATTTGACTTTGTATTCTTTATTAGCTTCTGGAGAATAGGTCTTTCTCTATATGCATTCAGAGTTTTTGCACCTAGTTTTTTCTAACTTCAGTGTTTCATTAAACCATGGAGCAGGAGATCGATGGTTTTTGCATTTCAATTTAGTTTTAGGTAGGCATGTGCCAATAGCTGTCATGAGCCACTTTTGAACTGTCACGGACAGATTTTGAACCGATGCCTTAGTGCAAGGGGTACGTGAATCAAGGAAGGTATTTAAGGTGACAATGTATAATTTCTTCTAATTTCTAATGAATTGATCATGCACAGGTATGTTTTCCTTACTAGGCAGTGTGACTTGAAATGAGAATTTAATGAGATAATGATCTGACCAATCAATAGGTAGAGTATGGGAGGTGTCATATCATTAATATTAGAGAAAATCGGGTCAAGAAAATGCCCTGCACTATGTGTTGGTCCTGTATTTCTCAGGATTAAGTTGAGGGACGCTAGGTCCGCTATGAGTTCCGTGGTTTTTTGACAGTTTAAATTGTCTAAGTGTAGGTTCACGTCCCCTATAATAGAAAAATTAGCAGTTTTCATAAACAAAGGACCAATAAGATCAGGGTGGCTTGTCACCCAATTTGTCGCCGTCCCTGGAGGACGGTATATAAGTGCTCCAGATAATGTATAATTCGGGGCAAGAGCAAGTTTAAAAGTGCTAGCTTCACAGTTTGGACAAGATAGTTTCATAAGCTCACAGTTGTAGTCTTTCTTAAATATAATAGCGATCCCTCCACCAGACTGATTTTTTCGATCTAGTCTGACCATGGCGTATTGATCTGGGAGGGCTTCGGCGGTTTCAGGCCCTGAACTTTTCTGAAGCCATGTTTCAGTTAGAAACAGGGCGTCGGGTTCTTCGTCAATCAATAGGTTGAAGATCTCAGCTTTATGTTTAGGTAGGGAACGACAATTCAAGCTAAGTAAAGAAAACCTTTTTATTTTAGGCTTAAGATATTTTTTCAATCTATCTATTTTTTCAGTCGCTTTTGGCCCAATAGCAGTTATTGAAAAATTGCAATTTGGACATACTGCCTTTTCCCTCCCTAAGTGTAGTGTATTACAAGTAGTAATCAGGGGAGGTCTCAAATCACATAGCTGCTCAGAATTATATTTTATGGGTGTAGCCTGTGTTTACTTCCACCTAAATTTATATAAGATGTTTCCTGATCGTGTTCATCATACGGTGAAGGTAACTGAGCCATGGCCCTCGGCCCGTCCGAGGCGCAGACAGGCGCAGACGGGCTAGACTCAGGCTCGACTCCGGCGCGACAGTGGCGCGCCCGCTGCTCGCGTTCGCTGCGCGAACCGGTGGCCATCTTTTTTTGTAGTCCCTTCTACAGCGCAAGGGCGCTGGGACTTGTAGTTCCCCACCGGAGTTGTCAGGGGGCTGGTCCCGCGTTACCGGCCACAGACCCTAATCGTCTGTGAGCTCGGAGGGACACGCGTAGGTAATGCAATATATATTTTTAAGGCATTGGGCTGATTTTAAAATGTCAAAGTGTCAAAATGCATCGCAAATCAAAACATAAAAACACAATGTTTAAAAAATGCAGGCAGTCTACCACCCGGCTTCCGCCTCAGGTGCAAGGGTTACTTAAGCGTTAGTGGCAGGAGCAGCTAAGTAGTATTCACCAGGCTCCCGCCTCAAGTGTAAGAAGGAATCTGGTTCAGCTATAGTTTGAGAGCCTTCTAGCTCTTTAACTAGGTTAAAAAGTGTGCTGGAAATAGTCTTTGCCACAAAGTCTGCTCTAGCTGTCCCTCCTATAATTCAGGCCCGCCACTGGAGAGTAGTCTTTCCTCCAGAGGCGCTCCAGGCGTTTACATTTCGATTTTACAGCTTTCAGTGAGTCGTTGAACCACAGCGCCGGGGAGTTATGTGTCTTGACTTTCTTATGTGCAGATGGCAAGCAGGCATCGATGGCCTTCATAAGCCATCTGTCAGTTTTTACAGCTACTGTTTCCATGTTGTCTGACTCTACCACCACATCGTGTGACACTGCATCTAGAGTGGACTTAAGAAGATTCAGGTCGAGTTTCTTCCAATTCCTTTTTCCATACTGGACTATAGGTTTGGAAGGAGCACTATTCACAGGGGCAGGAAGGTTAAATTTGGTGAGAAAGTGATCTGACCAGTGTAGGGGCAGGGCCGGAGAGCATTGAAGCCGGGGGAAGCTTCTTTCATTCATGCTATTGAGTTTTAATAACACAACATGTAATATACACTTAGCAGATGCCAGCCTACCACCCTTTGACATTAGTATAACTTGTGCCACCATAGATTTCAGATATGATCAGTTAAGTAATATTGAGGTCATAAGCAGTGCATCACAGGTGCAAGTTATGTTTATGTTAATTACATATAATTAGCGAATTTCCCTGGTGTTTAAACGATAATGCTTTTTTTATTGAATTCCAGTAGTTTTTAATGTAAGTGAAAATCCTCCTACCTTCTTCACTTATAACAACACTTTAAACTTTCTTTATTTTCGGTAAATGTTTTAGTTTTTTAATATAAATTACTATGTATTGAAATATGTTTGTGACTAACCTCTGGGCTGTCACTTAACCCTTATTTTTTTTTTATTCTCTGGGAGCTTCATGGGACCATAACTGTGCAAACATTTGTATTTTTCTATTTGGCTCTGGGATGCCCCTCAAAGGCTAGGATGTGAGGGTATCCCTATCCTAACATAACATAACATGTGTATTTGTAAAGCGCAGGTTCACCCCTGAAGGAGTATCTTGCCACTGAATAACAGATGTTTACTGTTACCCAACTCAATGGTACTCATTCTATTGACCTCAGATGGATGAAAGGCTGCGTGGACCTGCTGGGATTTGAACCTGTGACCATGAGGTCGAACACATGCCCCTGCAGTGGATGCATTAGTCCACCAAGCTACCAGACCTGGATCCTTCCCCCTGCCCACTTATATATTGTTTTATTTCAATTTTAAGAACACAGGGAATGAGTCTCCAAGTCCTAAAATGGCAGCTGCAACATTTTTCTTCCTGTTGCGGTCACCGATCAAATTGCTCGGTCCAAAGGAACTTTGTGGGTCCAAGCAATCAGAATTCATTTTTGCCATTTGGCTTCATGCATGAGTCCCATAGCAACAGATATCTATAAATTCTGAACCTTAAGTTCTATAAAACAGCTGACCAGAATTACACCAAATCACAAAAGTAAGCTTCCTGAGTAAAGATCTAACTTTCTGCCAAATGTTGTGTGAGACTGTTTAGTTGTTTTTCCTGTTTTGTTGTCAAATTTTTCCTAAAGAAAATGCATGGGGGAAAAATTGTTTGAGATCCCCCCTTTTTCTTGACCCCTAGTGATGGATCACCTCAAAACTGTCTAGAAAGGACCTGAGGTGGGAGACCATTGTTTTGTAAAATTTAGTAAAGATTTGTAAAAAAAAGTGCGAAATGTATTAATAAAACAAAAAAAATGCTCTTCATATGGAAGGTTCCCCTCCCAAAGCCAATTTCGTCCCGGGGACCCATCCCCTGGGGCAAGGCCTTCATAACATTATTTAGCAATGGGGAAGGTGCCACCGCCCTCCTCCCTGGGCCAATATCGGCCCCAGGGACTCTTTCCCCCAAGGTCTGGCCACTTCATTTGAGAACTGAGGCCCCGGTTCTCTGTAGGCTCCCCTCCTCCTGCGGGAGCGGCAATTGCTTTGAGACCCAGGGAGCTGCTAATATACAGCTCGCTGGATCTTAAAGCAATGTCAGTTTCCCTGCTTGCTTCAGAGTGGGCAGGGAAACAGACAAGCTCTGCTTTCAACAAGCTTATTAAAAGTAGAGCTTAGTTTGCTATGGCATGGCGAAAGCGGTGCTCATGCCATGCCACGGCAAACTGCAGTGTCCCAGGGGAGGGCAACTCCACGACATTGCTGGAGCCAGCCCTGAGGGTTGGCGGTCTCCAGGGCCATCTAGGGATCCACGAAGGGGGGCCGTGCAGCCCACCTCCTTTTTTAATTAAGCCCAGGGGACAACACGGCACCTTGTGGGACCCCCTCTCCCAGAGGCCTAGTGGGTCAGGGTGTTTCTATCATATCCCCTATTCTTTTTTTAAAAGTTTTTTCCTGTGAGTCAGTTCAACAGAATCACAAGATGGCTCCCAACACATCCTGGTTGTGTTGGTAGTCAATCAGACACCAGCACGAGATCAAGAGGGGTCGCGGAGCCACTGCGTCCCTATATATACAACTGGAAATGTATTTACATTTCTCAGCTACTACTGAGCGGATTTACACCACAAGAAGAGTGCTTTCTGGACCAAGAGCTACATTTCTGACACATTTGGTGCAATTTCGTTGAGCAGCTCAGCAAAAGTTTCCTATGTATATGAACATGAAGAAAAAGCGTTTTCAGACCCCCCTTTTCTCAGCCCCCTGCTGACGGATCACCGCAGCTGAAGTGACTGGCAAATTAGTTTTGAAAATTTCATGAGGATTCTTCAAACGACGCCAAAGTTATTGGAAATTGAAACAATTCTTTTTCTATGGCAACTAGATCATAACTATATCTACCTACTGGTGAAAGCCAGCAAAAAAAAAAATATGTATATATATATATATATATATATATATATATATATATATATATATACACATACACACACACAGAGTGCCCAGGGGACTGCGCATATTCACAGTGCCAAATCACCCGGAAGTGGGACCAGAGATATTGTTAGAATGGAGTGAAAAGAATATGATATGCTGCAAAAATATGATGAGAATCATAACAAAATATGCCAAAATGGATGTAGATTATTTAACCAAATCCATCAGAGAAATAGAGAAAAAAAATATCAACATGCCCCAGCACAGATGAGCCCAGTAAATTAGGGAAACAGATGGAGGAACGATTGGAAAAACATGAACCAGACATAGAAGCAAGGAAACAACGAAAACTTCTAAAAGATGAATGGGACTATGTTAATGGGACAGCATACACATTTGCAAGACGCTTTGAAGCACTAAAAAGACGACATACTACGGAAGCACAATCTAAAACAACATTACCAAAGGCAGAAATAAGTGAATCGGACACAGATTTCAGTGAGCGGGAAGGAACTGTGGAAGGTCTAACAACAGCAACATTATTGGAAGAAATGCAGATTATGTACTTGAAGATGCCAAGGACGCAATATTGGCGGAGGCCAAATAAGAAACGTTCAAAGAAATGCAGAAAATGCAGAAGAGGGGGTGGCAAAAAGAACTAACCCTCTACGCAACAGACAGGAAAAGTAAACGAAGATACCACACCATCATTGGAAGAGGTACAGGATGAAAATGAAAACCTAGTCATCAATCTATCGGACTACACATTGAATAAACATGAAACATCGTTACTTAACGAAGTTCTCTCCTTTTGTCCAAAACAACATATAGACCTAGTGACAACCACTAAAGATATTTACAAATTCATGAGAAAATTACAACTGATGAAACATTTTTTCAACAAAGAATGCAAACAAAAAGAATGTACCACAGAGGAACCAATGGACAACAACACTTCAAAACAAATAAGTGATATCAAACTGCTGTTTGATCTCATGCATGATCTAAATGACGAAGAAATTGCAGAGACACACATCATGGAACACTTGGAATGGGAAACCAATGATCATGTACAAAGCTCGTTCAAACCGAAAACAAAGTTTTGTCCTAATCTACCTCCTGGCAATAAAGTCGATATCTTTCATGTTGCTGTTATTAATGATCTTGAATAATTACGGATGAAAAAAGACAGCAAACATTGCAAAGGAAATTTCACAATATTAAAACGAACAGCCCTAAAAAAATTAATCTAAAAATCAATCAGTAATTGTAAAGTCGACAGATAAAGGAGACAATTTTGTGATTCAAAATAAACAAGATTAATTAAGAGAAGCATATAGACAATTGGACGATCGGAAAAATAAGAAATTGAAATACAACCCTCTGGAACCAATGACTTCCAATCTAAATATCAAGTTAAAGGGATGGTATGATTCAAAGTTACTAAATGATGATAGATACCAATTCTTAACACCTACCCATCAAATCATGCCAACAATATATTTTGTCCCCAACATTCACAAAACACCCTAACCCATTGGGCAGACTAATAGTGTCCAGGTGTGGATCTATGTTCGAAAACATCTCAAAATACATGGATCACTATATCTTCTCCATGGTCTCAACGCTAACGTCATATCTCAAAGACAGTGGAGAATTTCTCAAAATAACATCAGAAATTAAATGGCAAATACCTATTTGCTTGTAATAATCAACATAATTTCTCTATACAGCTCAATCCAACATGAAACAGGACTGAATGCAGTTAAATACTTGTGAGAGAAACTAAACACTCCACGATGATCCTTGAAATGATCAACATGTGTCTACAAAACAATATTTTCTACTTCAATCAACAACTATACCACCAAGTCTGCTTTCCTTCTCCTCCAGCTATGCCAATTTGACCATGAGCTGGTGGGAGAGGGAAAATGCATGGAGAGACATTTACAAACAATATCTATCGAAAATAGTGATTTGGTTGTGGTATATAGAGGACCTATTCCTGATATGGAATGGGACAAAAGAAGAATTTCAACAATACTTTCAATCTTTAAATTGCAATGATCACAATTTAAGATTCACGCACAATATCAGTGAAAATGAAATTGAATACCTAGTCATCAAAGTATATGACAAAAACCAGAAACTGGAAACGACCATGTTTAGGAAGCCAATTGCAACTGATATTGTACTACATGTCTCCAGCTTCCACCCCAAAGCACTCATCAAGAGTATCCCATATGGGGAGTTCTCAACAACCATGCGGAACTGCTCGGAAAAAGGTGACATAAATGCCCAGATACATAAAGTAAAAACAAGATTTTACAAATGCAAATATCCGAAAGCATACATTGAAAAAGGAGCTAAGAGAGCAAAGGCAAAAACAAGACAACAAATACTTATGGGGAAACTAGACAAAGACACCACAAGTGTGGTACCAACCAGGATGATAACTACATTCAACAAGGAACATCAATTGATATATAAGATTTTCTAAAGACATTGGAACATTCTGACAAGTGACAACGAAATTGTAAAAGCAGTAGGTGAGAAATCTCAAATAAGTTACAGAAAAGTATTTTCCCTTAAAGATCAACTAGTGAGAAGCCATCTCTCAGACCAACAACCAGAGAATTGGCTAGAACAACAAAGCAATGGCTTCGTGAAATGTAACAACTCCAAAGCATGCAAAATTGGCAAAAATTCAAAAACCATAAAAGATCCAAATGGAAAATAAATCGTGATTGAACACAAGATAACCTGCAACACACAGTTTGAGGTACACATCATTGAATATGCATGTGGTCTCCAATATTTGGGGAGCACGATATGACCGTTAAAAAAACAAATTTTAGAACACATACGGGGATGTTCAACACAAAGACATAAGCTATGCAATTGCTAAAAATCATGTCCAACAACACAACAGTAATTGGAAAACCTTAAGATACAATCGAGTAGCACATGCTCCTAAAAATGAGAGAGGTGGAGACAGAACTTTACAACTGCGAAGACTGGAGAGCAAATGTATAATAAGACTGCATACAAAAATACCATTTGGTGTTAATACAGACAAAGAATTGTATGTACACTTGTGAAATAAGGGACATCTTGTTGTTAGGCATTACAGGACTAACATCATAAAAAATGTGACTACCAAACTGTCAATGAGTAACTCATATAGCAGCATGCATAAACGGTAACAGGTTAACTCAGAGGTACAAACCATGAACATCGCCATAACGGAACATTAAGGTAACACTAAGATCTCCATAGAATCCCAATTACTTAAATTGATATAGGCTATGGGTTGGAGGCATAGGGCGTATGATACAAAATCACAAACAAGCATATTACCTTTCATAGCCCTATAAATTGCTGTAAAACTGTATTGTGAATTTTTATGGACTACATTTCCCAGACCTTACCATTTATTATTTTTCAATAAAGTAGCTAACCATGCCAATAAAATAGTCAGTGGATTACCTAACTTTTTTTAATCAGCACCACCATCACCGCGCACATTTACACCACCCTTGTCTTAGAACCCTCATACCTGCATGCACCAACTGGCAGGGACAAAAGATCTCCAGCAAAGAGCCCCATCTGGGTGCCCGTCAGGCATTGCACCTCAAGCTTGACGAGGAGCAAATACCCATATGATGAAGTATGACACCTAGCTTGCTGGGTGTGTGAGGGTTTTAGGTCCCGACAGGGAGGACTCCCTCTCCCCTTTTCGTATCCCAATCAACTCTCCGGGTGCCACACTCCCATTATAGTGTCCCGGAACATACCAGGCCAACCTAAACAACCCCCCCCTTTGTCCAGGGGAACTGCGTACCCTTCTTTGTTTTCATACTTTTGTAGGACGTTAACGCTTAGAATTTAAAAGTCATGACTTTGCCTCTATGTCAGTTTCTGTGCCTACTTCTGTATTCACGCCTCTCAATCCCCTCTCTACATCAACTCTCTCTGTACCTCATCTATTCCTCTGCACCTTAATGCTTTTTTTCTACTTGACCTCCCTGGATCTCCTCTATCTGCTTAATTTCAAATACAATCCCATCGTTACCTTTAGCTCCTCTCTCTATCCCTATTCCATGCCTATACTACCTTAATTCTCTCTGACTTTCACGCACTCACAGCCATTTCTCAGCCTCACCTCACCACTCCCTTTCCCCTCTCTATCGCATTTCTCCCTCTACATCACATCACCTCACTACCTCACCTTTCACTACCCCACAGCTCCCTCTCAGACTACCAAACCTCAGTGGCGGCGAGCACGGATATGGCGTGGCGCAGCGGGGGCAAGGGGTTAAGGAGGTGTAAAAAAAGGAAAAACAGATTTACCTGTTCGCCGCTCGTCTCTCCTCCGTCTGTCAACCAGGAAGCAGCCAGGTTTCCCTGAGCTAAATACAACGAAGCAAGGCAGTGTAGTGTAGTTCCTATATTCCCAATAGGCTGTGCGCATTGGAATAATATATTATATAGCTTTGACGTAGGACTGAGGTCAACTATGTCTCTATCGAATATACTAAACTTAATTGGGTGTGTGCCAGCTAACTCAGAGGTCACTAGAAACTTTCGCGAATACACAAGAAGGGATTAGTTTCTGACAACCTCATAAACATGACAACTTTGTTTCCCAAGAATAAGAATATATCTCTCAGAGTCGCAGAAACAATAGATAAGTATTTCACTTAGTCAATCGTGCATACTTCGTTTCAGCAGAGTTGCAGAGAAGTAGAGAGACGGACGTTTTCAATAAAAAGGTTTATTGACCAGTCTTCTTTCTCATGCAAGAGAAGTGAACTGCTACAATCGTTATGCAGACTGCAAAGTATAATGCGTACAGCGAGAATAGTATTATAAAATAATACTGTAAGAGCATTCGATGTTTTCTAAGCCATATAAAAATACATACATAAATAACATTGACTAAAATACTCAACTTGTGCTTCTAAAATACGCCAACCCCAATGTACTTAACCTAAGTCTAGTACGAGGGAAGAAGTAAGTATTGTGTAGCATAGGTTTAGTTGTTTTTTCCAAGAATCTACCAAAGGTTTCTCTAGGTTCTAATCAGCGCCATACCTTGGTCAGAATGAAGGAGGTCTGGTATCCCTGTTTCAGAACTCGATTTCCCAACACCCCGCAAAGTGAGTCGGTAACACTGGAGCTGGATTCGCGGGTGGGGAAAGTCAGATTCTTGATCAGTGCGTCAGCTGGAGAGTCGACTTCCTTTGGCACTTGCTGTAGCGAGCTGCGTCGGGCAAGTAGATAGTTGAACTGCTCCGAACCACCGTATCTTGCTAGAGCAAGTGAAGGTATATTTATACCTTGAAGGTGTTTAGGAATGCCATAGTTTGACGTAAAGTCTGGCATATGAACGTCAGGAAAGAACCCATAGGGAATAGTTGTTCTTTGTAAAGTAACTGAGTTCTTGGACAAATCAATATTCAAGCAATGGGAAGTTACCTAACTGCTTAAGCTGGTTCTTCAAGAAATCCTTGTGACGTTTAGACGGGTGGAAGTAGCCATGCCTGCATTTGGGTAGCATGGGCTATGCCTAAATAAGGGCTATGCCTAAATAAGGGCTTGGTTTATATGCCTATTTAAGGGCAATGTGAATTGTACCTATATAAGGGCATGAATCAGGAAAATTCACTCGGATCTCAAAATGCCACACAACAGCAGTGTTGTGATTAGCTCCCCTTAGCCAATCGCAAAGCTGCAATGCAGCGTTGTGATTGGTCTGAGCACCATAATTCGGCACTGAAACAGGGACTGGGTGCCTGGGCAAGTTCTCCACCCAGGCTGTAATGCAGCCTGGGTGGAGAACATGCTAAGTAAGCATGGCTGTTTGGTCGGCCCAAGAAGGCCAGCCAAACCGTCATGCGCACTTCAGTGTGCCCACCACTCCTCCCCTGCTCTATGAGCAAGCAGCCCCGCACCCATGCTGCTGCAGCAGGAAGGAACAAATAGAATGATAATAACATAGTTATTATAATTTTATTTTTCCTTTCCTTCACTGCTGCAAGTCAGTGGGGCGACGCTACTACGCCTAAGCGGAGGAGCCGCCACTGCTAGACCTCTCAATTTACCTCTCCATTAGTGCACTAGCTCACCTTTCCATCTTCTCTTTCTTTATTATTTATTCTTTATTCTACCTCTGTTTCCTATCCATCACCTCTTTAGATGTTATCCCTTTATGAGGTTCTTCTATCGCAGTCATCAACGTATTTCTTGTACATGTAAACATATCTCTCTCACGACCAGGCCCGGACTGGCCATATCGAAGGGTGGGGGCAGATTTTTGACCGGTGGGGGCAGTTTTCGTTACTAGAGGCCAGTTTTGCAGCAGTGCTGCAATATGGTCCCCTGTAACAAAAGCAACAGGCAGCCCCTCACACCCACCCGGTCTCACTTAATTGCCAGGGCTGGTTTGCCTTCTCAGTCCTTCCTGCTCACGCCCTCCTTCTTCATTTCAACTCACCCCTTCTACCTCAACCTTCTCTTTCCTCTTCTAGATAAATCTCTCTCCTTCATCTTCTCTTCCTCATTCTCTATCTCACAACTCTGTCTACCTCTGTTTCAATCTCACCTCTCTTTCTTTTTTGGCATATGTTTTCAACTTTATTTTTGCTGTACAACACATGAGTCTTTCTGCCCTTCAACCCTCTCTCTGCCTTTCTTTTCCCCCATTTCTTTCTTTCCTAACCCGTTCACCTATACCTCTTCTCATTTTGCTCTCTCTCTACCTCGGATCTCTTTGTTTTTAGTCCAGTCTCTTTATCTGTCTACTGCTACCCATTGCTGCCTTAACCTCTCTCTAACTCATCTATTTTTCTACATTAATTCTCTCTCTACTTTCCCATTTCTACCTGGAGTCCTGTATTCCTCTGTCTCTCCCCTCTTTTCCTTCTCCATACCCCTATTACTCTCTGTCTCACTCTAGAACCATAACTGTTTCTCTGCCTCACTTCCTGTACCTATGTATCTCCCTCTTTCTACCTCTCCTTAGCTTTCCTTCTGACTATCTCACATTTCTCTATATTCATTACTTTCATCTCTACCTCGCATATCTTTCTATATCATCTCTACCCCATACCTTGTCTCTCTCTCTGCATCACGTTTCTCGCTATACTCTTCTTTTTATGTCTCAGACCTTCTCCATTACCCTGCACTGCCAAAGTTCTCTGAATTACCAGGGTCATGAGTTACCATCTAGGCAGAGGAGTGCACACGTACAAAGAGGAGAAGACGAACAAAGCAGGGGAAGAGAAAGTAGGAGAAAAATATCTACTTTTTTTTACCAGAAATCCTCCGAGCAGCACTTTGATTTTCACTGTTTGTGGCAAAAACACTAGCAATGAAGGGAAATATATTTGTGAATACAAATATCTGCCAACTAAATCGAAAATTTCAAATGCTATGTGTATATTTCTCATTTCAATGTTATGCAATAGTCCACGAATCAACTACCAAGCCACCCTTAGCATGTTTTCCAACACCGGAGAAACAAGCTGGTTAGATACTGAACTCCACATACAAAGGTAAAAAAGCTAGAAAGGCTAAAAAGTAAAAAAAATGGCTTTATCAATGCTTGTCCAAGCTTTCTTTTCATTTTATTTGGCTGTCGACTCCCGGACACAAGGCTAATTGAGCTTTCCTGTGTTTTTCCATGCCGATTTCCGAAGGGTTAACATATAATTGAGTATCGTTTAACATCTTGAGGGTTTGAATTAGTCAAAAAGGGTCAATACATATTTTCTTAAAGTCCAAACAAAGGCCCCTGAAATACATCTGACCAGGGGAACCACAAATCCCTGAGATGTTCCTCCTGTTTGATGCTTGTGGAAGACATGCTTAGCAAAGCAGGTGTGTGCAGTTTGCAGATGCCATCCCTGGGCTGCACTCTAGAATTCTGCATCGCCCCTTTTCCTACATGTTTGTGTAGGTGAATCTTTTTAGTCATAATCCCTTAGCTTTGTTACCAAGCGTGTTTGAAAAACACACCTTCTGATGATGATGAGGCCATGAATCATTGAAAAGGGCAATGCCAGCAAAACAAACCTGGTCTGGACATGAGGTCCTGCACCCTTCTGTGATGTTGAAATCTAACTTGCATGCTAACCCATCTAACTATCTCACATGCTGTATTGCAGTGCTCCATCGCCTGTGCCAGGTTTTTTGAAGATACACACTTTTTGGCTGGAGTTAGCTTGGCATATGTAATGCATATGTTACCGTTTATGTGATACATAAACTCACCTGAGAGCAACTTGTTCAACATGAGGCAATTGCATAGGCAGAACATGATGTGGTTTGTGAGATTTTCTAGGACATAAAATAGGTTTCCCAAGCATATCCTGTGTTGCAGAGCACATTCTTTTTGTAAATGGCATAAACACAGTATATCTCACCTGTGCAACGAAGAGCAAACTATTCCATGCTTATACTAAATACTTTGCATGGCTTTTAAAGGGGAGCTTGGTGACATCAATGACACCCTAGTTTTGAGGGGATACCAACAGTTGCAACCAACTGTATTTTCATGTTAATGTGTGCAAATGTTTACAGGGTAAAATATTGGCTACTCTCCGTGTCATAGTGGCCTTTAATATGTGATTCTAAATTTGATAGTGTACAGACTGTACAACCTACCCTGACCACAAAGCAATGATGGCTATGTAGCAATTTGCTCGGTGTGGAATTGCTGTCTTCAGATTGGTTCATTTGGAAGCATCCATGTCTGTGGGACATCTGTCAGCACTTTCTAAGTCAATTTTGGAAACTATTGATACAAACAAATGCCATGTTCCAGAGATTAACCATTGATTTTGTTCAGACGTTTGACCCCTGGGGGAATGAACATTACGGCTTTTCAGAAGATCAGTCTTTAAGCCTGTGCAGATCACCCTTCTCCTCCATCCTTTCCGCTACGCCTCTCCTTGTAAGCATCTTCTTACTGCCCTGATACTGTCTATGTCAAGAACCGCAAGTTATGCTTCCTCATTCCAAAAGTCGGTTTGCAAAGCCCTTGTTTTTGGTAACATGGTGCTGATGTGTGTGTAGGTAAATAACACATTTACGCTCTGATTTCATGAAACCTTGTTGTACATTCAGTTGTTCGGGTGTTACACTTTCATAATATTCCATATCATTATATACATGACACTATGGCCATATTATGGAAAGCCCTCAATTCCCGTTAGGGCTTTTAACTCTGTTTGCAAACCTATTTGGAATTATGAGGTATACAAAGTTACTGTGAACCAATCATGTTTCCCTTGCAAATGTTAGCTGCTAAGAGCAGCAGAGGTCTGTTCATGAAACTGTGGGAGACAATGATGAATGCAATGCTCATTGCAATCAGACCCATCCCCATCATTCCTCATAACTCCGGGGATTCCTAGGGGTTCAGCTCCTAATCCCTGTTAATTCCACACCTCCGAGTTATCAAGATCCCTCAAGAGCAAAATGTACCCCGGTACGGGGGCACTCATAATGTGGCCCTATTAATTTACTGGTGTTTGGTGTCTGTGGATTATATGACTAAATATGGACACCAACAATATTGTGGTACAAGAATATTGAATGACAAAATATTGATAGGTAAGTGCATATAGGGAAGTATACATTTTCTACTCCCAACTTCCCCTCTCCATACCCTGAATCTATATGTACTGCATCATATTTTGTTTGTTTTGCTATTCAGGGTGCACGCGGTATGTGGGTATGGTGTTGTGTGTGTTGTGGGAGTCTGCCTTCCTCTTTACTATACTTCGTGCCAGTGTGGCTGTTGCTCCATCTTTGGCAGTTCTCCCTGCTCCTTGCGCTCCACCTGAATTGAACCCCTGGGTGATGAAAGATTAATGAGTGAGGCGTGTGCGAACAGTTGAGGATCCGGCCTATTTAAACTCTCCCTGCATGTGCATAATTTGCATTGATCGGCATAAAATATGACCAAAGGCGTTCCTTTTGTTGACACTGCACTTTAGCGTGCAACATGTTTCCTTTATACGGAGACCTCGGTGCTAAAAAGTATCCAGGTATATTAAAAGGGGGTTTCCTGTACATGCAACCAAACTGCCATTATAAAAAATTAAAAAGGCGGCTGGCAGAGAATCTTATTTAAGTTGCTTGTGGAATAGAAGGTTCGGCTTTTGAACATGTGTGCGTTTATTCAGCATGGAGGCGCAGCTCCACCGGGGTTTACGGTAATGATTCCTCCTGCTCGTCTGATGCAAGTTTACAATGTCCTCGTGCATTGACGCGACGCTTGTTTCTCGCCAACTGCAGTTGCTTTACTGTCAAGTAATTGGCACGGGGTAGCTCACCGGGAAGAACTGGACAGTCCGGTCCTCCGGGTGTCAGGCGGCATTAATGAAACTGCAGTCTGTTCTGGAACAGATCGATGCCTCGCCCTCATTAGCGGGCTAGCACACCAGCCACTGATTGAAAGCCATACTCCGTTGCCCCACACGAAACTCCTTAGCAACCGACCTGTAATAATTGCAGCCATGTCAAACTGAGCACATCGCACCACAATCAGGATTTCTTTTCCTTCTGCAGAGTACTTAAGACACAAAACAACTGGAAATCTTGCTCAGCAGGTTTCGACATGGATTGTGACTGACCTGAACCTAGTCCAAATAAAACATTATAGAGTGTTGGAAATTGTGTTACAGGTTAAGGAGGGTGAAGAATCAAAAGAATAATGGATTTAACCCAGATCTCTTGACTGGGGGTGAATGTTTTGATTTGTCCTGCATTCCGTCCATCAATTGTGTGTCTTTAGCTTTCTCGCCCTAAGTGCACTGGGTATGCCCAGATGTGAGTCCCGGCCTCACTGTGCCACTGGATTCAAGCTATCCTGGCTGATGAGGGGTGAAACTCCAAAACCGGTCCTAGGATGCTTGATTCCCGGTCCAGGGAGGACTTGGCTTGGCAGATCGGGCTGGACTGTTCCCATGAGGCATAGGGTCAAAACTGATTTGCATATGGCCAGGTCTAAACTGGGGTGGCATGGTGTGCAAAAGAATGATGGATTTAACTCAGATCTCTTGACTGTGGGTGAATATTTTGATTTGTTCTGCATTCCCTCCATCAATTATGTGTCTCTTGCCTACCCAAGAGGTAACCACAATCTCTACCAGGGTGAAGTCACAAGCAAACCCCAACTTAACCAGTGCTTAACCCTCTGGTAGCTTGGCACCAAACAGTCAGGCTTAACTTAGAGGCAATGTGTAAAGTATTTTTGTACTTCTACAAACAGTAATAAAGTTAAAACACAACACAAGAAAAATCCCACAACAATTAATAAAAATAGAGTAAAATTGAATAACTTTTTTGAGGCCAAAACAACAAAAATATCATCAGTAGAACTGAAGATATGTAATTTTACACATTTAAGTGAAAACAGCGCCTAAAAGCACAAAGCGCCAACTGTGGTTATCTGATCATGCGGAAACAAGCCAAAGTCACATGTTCAGGCAGACCGCAAAGGAGCGCGAGCCAGCCACAAAGACCAAGTTACACCTGCTGAACAAAAATACTTAGAATCCTGGTTTGCAGAGCGTTGAGAGTTCCTGCGTCGGGATGCGTCATGCATCTGCGGTTCTCATGAGCTGCAAGGCTGTGATGAGGAGTCCTGCATCATCATTGAGGATGCCGTTTGTGAGGGGCTTACAATGCAAAGTCCTGCATCTAAGAGGTGTCATGCACCGGCGGTTTCAAAGAGCTGCGGGGTTGCAATGTGGAGTCTTGTGTCATTGTGAGAATGCCATCGACAGAGGGCTGCATTGAGGATGTGTCTTGCAGCAGCGGCTCCAAGGAGAGTGCTCGCTGTGATGTGAGGTCTAGCATAGGGGATGCATCGCACTGTGGCGGTTTTGATGCGGATGCTAGGAGATGACTCACACTGCATCAAACCTGCTTCACAGGACCACAGCTGGGCTGGCAGAGCACCTTCAGGCCCTCTTCCAAGGGTCCAAGACTAGGGTGGCACCACCTGGGGGCAAGGCTCACTGCAGAGAGTCCAGGTGCTGGGGTCAAGGCAGCTGGAACCTTTTCTGTCCCCAGAAGCTCTGATCAGGACGAGAGCCAACTAGCTCTTGGAGTCACTCTGATAGTCCTGGGATCAAGATGCAGATGTAGTCCTTCTTACTTAGGCAGCAGCGCAACAGAGTAGCAGTCCTTTTGGCAGAGCAGCACAGTAGACCTTCTGAGCCTTCCACAGGTCCAGAGATGTACTGAAGAGTTGGGTCTGAGGGTCCAATTTTATACCTGGTGCCAATTCTGAAGTAGGAAAAGGCTCTGGAGTTTTCCACCCCCAGAGGTGTGTGTAATTTCCTGCATCTGTGCTCTGGCCCAAGATGATCTGGTGTCACAATAGACTAGTGTCAAACCCTTTGTGAGAGTGCTCAGAAAGCGGCGTTGTGATGTGTAAGTGTGGTAGGTGACACTCCTCCCCCTCATCAAGTCAGAGATGGCCCATTCTGCCAACATCATTGTTCCTTTGTCTCACTGTCTGGGAGCAATATATAAAGAGCAACTGCCAGCTACATCTAGTCATGTGGCCCAGGAAACAGGCACCAAATGTTTGGGACAAGAAAATGTCAACTTTCTAAAAGTGGTATTTTCAGAACTGTGACTTAAAATCTGACTTTACTATAAAGACAGATTCAAACTAAACTTATCTAGACAGCAAACTCAATATTCCTTCTCACTCCCAATTAAAAACTATCACTTATTAAATATAATAATTGACCCCAATATTATCCAATGGGAGTGGTAGGCCTTGCAGTAGTAATAAACAAATGTAAGAGTTGTTCGCCATCAAGACATTTAAAAGCTAAAATTACATGTCCAACTTTTTAAATACACTTCACCCTCCCCAATGGACTGTTTAGGGGCAACCTCGGGGTGACATATATTTAAAGGAAGATTTAGGGCTGACAAAAGGTTTATTTTGCCAGCTTGAAATGCCAATTTAAACTGCATACACAGACTTCAATGGCAGGCCTGAGACATATTTAACAGACATTTGCAATGCAATAGGTCTCACATTTACGGGAGTTTGAGCTATTGGCATTGTAAATGATAATGCTTTTTATCTAGGTGCTGTTTTTAAAACACATAATTAAAAGGCATTGTCATTTACCATGCCAATAGTTTAAAATCTGGCAAATGCTATACCTAGTGCATTGCAAATGCGTGCTATACATTTTTCTATAAAAAAGCGTTAGGAGAGAGCATGGCTATTTGAGAAATCAGTTCTCACAGGCTGTAATTAGAGCCTGCGACTAACAACACAGGTAACAGGGGGGTGTTGCCTTGGGAGGTTACAAAATGAGACAAGGCCGTACTAGGGAGAAACTACTAAGCCTTTTGCCCAATGAACAGCCACAGTTTACATTGGACAATGACACAAGCCAATGAAAAATATTGTCAGAGAGTGGGCAGGGCTTTAAGTCTCTACCTCAATACAGCATGCTTTGCAGGGCAGACCATGCGCTGCCCAGGCTCGGGCTAAAATGGCGACTTTAGCGAGTCGCACAATCATTGCTGCTGGCCCACTTGTAACATCTAATTTACAGGCCCTTGGTCCATGTAATACCACTTTACTAGGGACTTACAAGTACATTAAATATGCCACTTGGGTATAAGCCAATTTAACAATGTTTAAAGGAGAGAGCACATGCACTTTAAAGTACTGGCTAGCAGTGATAAAGTGCACAGGTTCCTAAGGCCAACAAAAACAAGATCAGCAGAAATAGAGGAGTAAGGCAAAAGGGTTGGTAAAAAAACACCTTAAGAGCTTCATATTTTCATATAGATAAAAATGTGTCACCCTTTTTTTCCAAATAGAATATAGGTACTTAAATAAGGTTATGCATGACTAAAATATACTAATTGTGAAAAGTTTAAGGTACGGAGAAACACAAAAACAATCATAGCAAGAGCAATATTTCCTAGTGTGCATGAAAAGTTCGTTTTCAAGGGTAAATATGGAGCAAAGCAATTCTGGAACTATTGCTAAACCTATGTAACATATTTATCACACATAAGCGGTTTTGTGTGTGTGTGTGTGTGTGATAGTGTGCTTAACAAAAAAAACCTTTCAATTTTTAACGAATTAACAAAAAGATCAAACTAGTTTTGCATTTTTCTGGTTACAGAATAGAACATGGTACAAATTCATTTTGCAACACTGCTGGAAAGTACGGGGATCGCGCCAGATCTGGTTGACCCAATGACACATGGTGACTTTGTCCTGGAGTTGTTTTCCAACACCAGGACACACTTGATAGCACCCACATTTGTCTGCATTCTGTACAGAGCAGCAACATGCAGGGAGCTTTTTTTTTGCACTTCCAGCTGGGCCCAAAACATTTGTTTCAGTATCATCCTGCCTAGAAGTAATCTGGTGCCAAACACCTAGATCCCAATGAAATGGAAGAAAACAAGGTGCTTAGCATGTTATCACTTCCCATGTACTTAGGAGAAACTATTATTTGGAAGCATGTTTTAAGTTTTGTTCAACTCTCTATATAACAGATGAGCTTGCACTGCAAGAATGCAATATGTATCTGTCTGTGTTAGTAAATACACAGAAATCTATGTAAATGACACCTACTATTTTATATTTATGTATTTCTCTTATCCGGCTTTTAATCCCAGTTTAGCGTGTCTGACCTCTTTACATCACACACAGAGGCACAGTAAATCAATGTACAGGAAATTTTACTTGAAACAATGAGGGTTATAACTTATCAGGTGCAGAAATCACATATCATCAATCCTTGATGACATTATATGTTAATAGTGAATAGTCGGGGGAAACACAAAGGAGCTGATTTTGATGTTGGATGGACATGAGTTCATCCGACATCGATCTGGAAGTGGGACCAACCGACCTCCTGTCGGTGATCCCAAACTAGCAATTAGGATGTGACTGAACACTGTTCGGTCGCAGTCCTGTTCTTAACAATGGGAGCACGAATTCTGACTGGAATGCATGCTCCCATTGTAAAGAGGTGAGGTGCAGTTCATCCCTGCTATAGGGTGAAGGGATCAACAGGTGCCCCCTCAGCTGCCATCTGGAGGCCTTGCACCTATGGGCGTGCTGCTAGGGGAACCCAAAGTGAATTCTTACAGCCTTGCTGCGACAGAAAGGCCAGCACAGAAAGGCTGTAGGAATCCGCCATCGTAATCCCTCGGGCATAAAGAGCCGCTCTTGGGATTACTGGCCCCTTTCCGAATGTAATGTAATGTATGTGTCTTGTAAAGCGCACTGCTGCCCCGAGGCGTCGTGGCGCTGTAGACCGCTGGGGAACCCGTCCTGGCTATCCCTGTGAGATGGTCCCTCCTGGGTATCATTAATACAAAGAGGGGGCGTGTAAGGGAAATATTTATTGACCTAGCATTGATATAGTCCCTACAAATACTGAAAAAAACAAGTATAACAATGGGTCAAAAGAAATGTAGCTATCTAGGTAACTGTGTGTGTATTGATTGAACACAATCCCTGAATCCAAGGTATTCCTGGTGAAAAAATGTGTTCCCATCAGATACCCGTCCTGTACCGCCCTACATCATTTGGGATCCTTCACCCGAAGGAAGTGGAATCAAGTCCACTATAGGATTAGGTAGATTGTGTCCTAATCATATGTGAAGGAATTGGTGATGTATAAATGAAGACTATGTGATGGTATCAGGGGGCAAAAATAATTAGCAGTGCAAAAAGTGCTCTCTGTAGCGTGTGATAAAGTGAAGTTAATATTGGGTTGTGGGAGTGGAAAAAGAATTTTATTAGGATCCTACCCACACCCAAGGTTAAAAAACAGTGCAAAGTAGTGTTAACAAATAACTACTTAGGTCTTATCTAGGTCGACATGTTTCTGCAGTTCTTTTGAGTTCACAAGATACCCATCTGCTTCATCAGGACCTTTATGATCAAGTGCTACTGCTGATAAAAGTGTACAAAAATCATATCACCCACAGTCTGGGGAATGAACTCTCCACCTCACCCGGCTACAGCTCAGGTACAAATGGAGCACCGCTCTGTCCGTCGGTACTCCTCGCCTTCCTCTAGGCTGACAGTGACCCTCCTGGGTATCTCCAAGGTGAAACAGAGCATCCCCGGCGAATGTGGGGGCCATTGTGGAGTTGAGGCAAGCTAATGCCCAGAGTTGCCGAGTGTGATCTCTGGTTAGAGTAGGCACCGAGGCGAGAATTATCGAGTCCGCTGACCCTGGTCCACGACCCTGCCGCGTCGGGAATTGAACCCTGGTCCCGGGCCGTTCTCTGCTTCCGGGTCTGCCGCCTCTAACCAGTGAGCCACACCACTCCACGAATGGCATCCGGACTCTCCGAGCCCATTGGAAGCCATTCCGAAAACCTGTTCTTATTCCTATCCAACATACCACATTATAATGGGTCGGTCGGAAATTAATCCGAATGGAACATTTTTATGTGGTCGGGACGGCTCCGACCAATGGTCGGAGCCATTTCCAACTGCATCGAAATCGGCCCTAAAGTCAGTATATAAAACATTACACAACAATTGTGTCTTTCTGTACTAATAGGACTATTTTACTTCCCAGAGGAACCCTACATTGCAATCACAGGATAAAACAGTTTGAAAGAAACACAATAAAGACCTAAACCCATGATTTATAGTTTGCATGCAGCTTCTTGAAGCATGTAAATAGAGCACTGTGCTATGTTACCAGCCTTGTAACTTATGAACTAGAAGATCTAAGTGTCAAAATCAGTGGCCCACTTACCTACCTGCATAAAATACATATCTCTGATCTGCATGTAACATTAACTTTCCCAGAACTGTGTTAACCACTAGAGTTATTTTACAGCTATAATAATCCCCTTAAAATTGATTGGCACATAATGATCTCTGTAGCATGTGTCTTAACTCTGTAAGGGGAAACATAATTTACCCTGCATGCTTTTAGAATGCATGCCATTACAATGCATTCATTACAACAATTGTGTTGTTACAGCACATGCCACAACTTGCTGTAGTGGGCAGAAGGTGTTGGATTTTAAATCCAACTCCTTCCCTACTGTTTCACAGACTGGAGTTGGAATAGTAAATTATACTATTCCAACATCCAGCGCCCCCCTACAGCAAGTCGTTGTAATGACTTGCATTGTAATGCTATGAGATGTAAGAACGCAGTCGTTATAATGGCATGCCTTCTAAACGAATGCGCTATAACGTGGCCTATTCCTCTGTAAGGTATTTTAAAATGCATATGGCCATCGTGATTTGATTGTCACAAGAATATTAAATAAAAACATAGATTATTTGGAGCGAATATGAAATAAAGAAGGATTATTGAGTGCCCGTGAGTGCGTCCCATCTTTTACTACGGGAAAAATGGTTGGATAGTGACAGTGAGGCTCTACCGTACAAGGGAACCACCTAACCACCTGAGAGCACCGATACTCTCAGCCAAGCCAACAAGATATATATTATATATATATATATATATATATATATATATATATATATATATATATATATATATATATATTCACTGAAAAAACCATAGGTTATAGACCATATATAGTTAGGAATTTGCATTTACAAAACCATGAAAATTCACTGAAAAAACCATTGGTTATAGACCATGTATAGTTAGGGATTAGCATTTACAAAACCTTAATTTACTCGCACAAAACCATAGAAATTCGCAAATATAGTTAGTTGCAATAACTATATATCGCGCACCCGCCATCCACTGCTGATGATGTCACATATTACATCATTCATGACATGGTCAGTGACATCACTGATGACATCACTGATGACATCTCAAATGACATCACTGATGACATCTCAAATGACATCACTGATTACATCACTGATGACATCTCAAATGACATCACTGATGAAAAAACTGATAACATCTCATTTGACATTACTGATCACATCACTGATGATATCATTCATGTGATAATACGATGAACCTCTTCAGACTCTAATATAACCTAATCCCTACAGACTCTAATATAACCTAATCCCTAACTATATATGGTCTATAACCAATGGTTTTTTCAGTGAATTTTCATGGTTTTGTAAATGCAAATTCCTAACTATATATGGTCTATAACCTATGTTTTTTTCAGTGAATTTCATTGTTTTTTTAAAAGCTAATATCTATAGCTGTAAAATATATTCTTTATTACGTGACGTATCACGTAGCCACGTGAGACGCCTCATGACGCGTCGCATAAACGTGACGTATCGTCTGTGCAGCGCAAACAAAACCCGTAACGTAAGCGCGCCAGAGCACGCTTACAGATATATATATATTTTTTTTAACCTTAATTAGACAAAATCCACACGTGCACATATCTTGACGCCTTGCAAAGGCACATCAAACAAACAGTCCCTACAATTTTGCCAAGTTTGGTGGGAATCTATTCCTTTAAATTTTATTTTACTGTTTCTCTTGGTTTTCCCCTTGTTACGCTTACCGGAACGCTACCCGGTACACAAACCGGACGCTCCAAAAATACAGGATGTCGGACTCCCGTTACGCTGCCAGTTAGCTGTCCGGTTGGCCTACCGGGAAGCGCCTCTACCACGAAAATTCGCAATTTCAGGAGGGGTCTACCTTGCCCCCTTTCCTTCATTTCCCCCTTCGTTTTTCACCATCTCTTGTCTCTCGATCCTACCGAGAGACAAGATGGCGGCCGCTCTGGACTGTTTACAATGTTGACAGCCAATCAGCTTCTCCTCAGACTCCCGTTACGCTGCCGGTTAGCTGCCCGGTTCACGTACCGATTTGCGCCTCTACGACAAAAAATCGCAATTTGTTTTTTTTTTGCCCCGCGGGCCACTTTAATATCCCCCTCATCAATCCTAGGGGGTCAGAAGAGGTCTACCTTGCCCCCTTTCCTTCATTTCCCCCTTCGTTTTGGCCTCCTCTTGTCTCTCGATCCTACCGAGAGACAAGATGGCGGCCGCTCCGGACTGTTTAGAATGTTGACAGACACCGGAGAGCCAATCAGCTTCGCTTCGCAAAGCTCCGTTACGCGAAAAGTACGCAAACTGGTGCGCTATCCAGGACGCTGTCACAGATATATAAAATTTTTTAAACGTTAATTTCTCAAAATCCACTGGAGCACATATATTGAGACCCAGCAAAGGCACATCGGGCTAACAGTCCCTACAATTTTGCCAAGTTTCGTGCAAATCCATTCAGCCGTTCGAGCTAAAAGTGAGGCCAAACGCCCTATGGAAAAATGAATGGGAAAAACGCGTTTTGGGACCCCCCTTTTTTCTCGGCCCCCCCTTGACAAAACCCCCCCAAATTTTCAGGGGCTGATCAGAAACAAAATGTTCCTGAAAATTTCAGCCAATTCCGTCCACAAACGCCAAAGTTATTAGACATAGAATTTTCAAAAGTTCCATAGAGAAAAAATCCTAACTATATATACCTACTGGCGACCGCCATTAGGTAATATATATATATATATATATATAGATATATATATATATATATCTATATATATATATATATATATATTCAAAGGATATCCGCATCACTTGCGCAGAATTCAACAAGACTGCAGAAACAGATACGGGCCCAAAGTAGGTGCAACGGTTAATTCTTTATTTCGCGCTGGGTTCCAAAATCGCCATGGCGCGTTTCGCGCTTCACAGAGCGCTTGATCACATGACACAGTACACAAACAGGTATTGGCTTAAATAATCACATTGGCAAGGTCACATGTTTACAGCCTGAATCAAGCATGGACATGAAAGAGTTTTGTAGTTCAATAGAAATACACATCATTTACCTTAAATTTACAGCATCAACATTAAATTGTACTCATGTAAGCTGTTTGTTTAAATAGCTAAAAACAATTCCAAATTTAAATGCCAAATTCCTATAAAAAAGTCAAAGTGCAAGTGCATAGAACAAAAAAAACTTTTGTTGAAAACCCACAATATAGTTTTGTGTATTTAAAAGCAGCTCACTACATTCTTTATCCTAAGTTACTGGTGATGACTATATTCTTTTTTTATTTTTTATTACTTTTTCACTATTTCAATTTTTATAAAAATGTTTCTTTTCTAATTAAGGTGACCGAGTGAACCCGTTAATTACCGACCGGAGCCCCGGTGATAATTTGATCTGCCGCATAAGAGTATTATAAAGTGCCATGTGCTTCCAAGGAAAAAGGGGAAGGAGCAGCAGCTATATATATGTCAGTGCAAATACTTGAATTATCTGTCGGTACAAATACACAGGTTGCAACCGCGCATAATTTATACAATTAGGATACAGAACAAAGTTCTGAAGTAGCTTTGGCATGATTGTCTCGGGATGAGTATAACAAATATCTCTTATGTAGGCATATATGCTCCTAAAATGGATTCACGTGTGCAAAGAAAACAATTAAAGTTCATGTCATAAGAATAAAACCTTAAAATTGGTTAAATGATGACTAAAAATTGTAATTCCTTCACCACATAAAATGTCTAAAAGGGCTACATGCGTACAAAAGAGTCAATCCTAAAATTGCATTTATAAATATATAAATATATCAATAAATATCTAAAAGACATAAAAAGTAATTAGATCATTGTATATTTACACATCCCAGAGGCAAAGTTTACATTCAAAGTTTTGAGTTGTTTCTGAGGGAGAAAGTTTTAAAGGCAAGTATAAAGGTCCTCCGTGTTATTTAACCCTGAAGGCTGTTTTGTATTAAGTTCTAGAATGTAACGGGTCTCTAGGCGGCGTAATTTTTCTTCTCTGTTGCCGCCTCTTTTGTTTGGGAGAACACAATCTATTACATAGTACTTTAATTCTGCACTTTTGGAGTAATGCTTGGCCTTAAAATGTCTTGCCACCGGATATGTATTATCTTGATTATTAATTGCCCTGATGTGCTGTAAAATTCTTTTATGTACGGGGAGTTTAGTACTCCCCACGTAGAGCAGATCACAAGGGCATGACAAGACATAGACAGCATACTCCGTCTTACATGTAAGTACTTCGGTAATTTTGTGCTCCTTTAAGTCGAATGGTGACAAATAGCAAGTTTTGTTCACTGCTTGTGAGCAGGCTTTGCAGACCTTACAATTGAAGAACCCACCATGCGTTTGAAGCCAATTATTGGATTCAATGACTTCAGGGCTACTTTTTACAAGTACATCTTTCATTGATTGACCCCTACTATAGGTAATAGATGGTTTTTTGGGGAGATCCTTCCCAATTACAGGATCACAGAGGACCAATGGCCAATTTTTATTAATGATGGATTGAATTTGTTTGTGTTGGGCACTGTATTGAATGATGATTCTGAATTCAGCCGAATTTTTTATATTACAATTTTGCTACACTTATTCTGTGGGGAAGGCTTCCAAGGCTCCTAGTGAGTGAAACTCACTATCACTAAAAGGCATTGCAGAGACTCCTAGAGATTTAGACGTGCTTCCCTAACAATAATTTCAGAGTGAGCAAGACTCACTCTCTTCAAGACTCAGTGATTGAGAATAGCTGCATCATTGAGACTGGCCACAGCGAGTGCAATATGCTCCCATTGGCTTGCTTTCAATTAGAGTGGCTCATTTCTAGTAAGGCTTACACGTTCTTAGCTCTAATTCTATAAAAGAACAAAAAAAATGTTAAATTGTGCAAAAGCGAGCAACCTCTTGCAAAACATGCTCAGCTCCATTAAAAAAAAAAAACCCTGAAGCTCAACCCACCCAAATAATGGTAAAGGATTGCACAAAGGAATGGCACATCATTAACAACAACTCTCGGCTTCCAAATCCTTATATCTGGAAGAGCCTGAGGGCCTGATTCAAAAAAGTTAAACTTAGACTTACACTTTGCATGCCCTATATATATGCTGTGCAGTTCTTCACTTCGATTGCGGAGTCTCCGGATGCAGAGAACGCCGCACACATACGTATAGGCAATGCGGAGTCATAAAACTCTACTCATAGTTTGTGAACACCAAAAAGTAGTAAACGTACACAAAAGTGTAACTTTACTTTTGTGAATCAGGGCCAGATTGTATATTGTACGGGATTATTCAGTCCTGCTGATGGCAGTGGAAACCACTTTTCACTCTTTCAATGATCAACAGGTGTAGTGATGGATGCACCTAGGAGGTCCATCTAACATCTTCACCAACACATTGGTCTATCTTCACTGCACCGCTGCTCCACACTGTAGCATGGGGCATCAAAACTATGTGGGATTTTTCGTTGAACAAATCAGTTAGGCTGCCTTTATTTAGGATGTTTAACTTTTTTAACATCATCCAATACGAGCATCCAATCACTGAGTAGATAGTCTCCAATCACTGAGTAGATAGTCCAGCTTTGATTGAATTTTAGATGTTGCATAACATTTCTGAAACATTGATAGAAAAGTGCACACTGCTCTATTTTACCATCCTATTCTTCATTTTTATTTTGAATGAAAGAAAAACACGCATAAACATTGGATATGCAACGACCAAATCGCTACTGCACTCTAGTCTACTGTTTTGGGCTACATTGGTCAACTCGTTCTATAAGAAGACATCTTCTATCACTAAAGCATACCATAGACACCAGCCATGCAATCCATTACATTTATATGCATATTTTAAAATTAATCATAGTTGAAGCAAAATATAACGTTTTGTGCTACTTTGTATAATGTTTTCAGCTGCAAACTTTGAGAGTGCAAAGCTGGCTCAGCCAACTAACGCCACACCCATGTTACATTTTTCAATCTCATCAAACCCGACTTATCTTTACATCTATCTGATCCAACTGTTCTCTGCTCTTTCAGGAAAGCCTTGAAAACGCACTCTTCTTTACCTAGGAATGATTGGACCCCTAGTGCATCGAACCCTGATGCCCGAGGCCTCCTCCTGGATTGGCTGACCTTCACGCTCCTGTACCATTACATTCCAAGTAGTGTGTGCACAATGCAAGTTATGTGCTTCATTAAATTACACCTATTCTCTTAGGTAATAAGAACACACATTATAAATTTATCAAGAGCCAATTCAGTTCGTTATGTAAGCTGTCAGAACTATTTTTGCTCAATAAATAAATGTTGCAAAATAGACTACATCCTATCCTAGGTGTACGTCTGGTTTTATAATAGAGACAAAATCAAAGAAACATAAAAAAAAATACAAAGCCGTGTTAAATAACCTGAATAATACTTGTATCACAAAAGAGCATTTAATCACTGAAATATGCAAAACATTTTGCTATGCAACAAGTGTGATTCTAAAATTCGGGGTACATTTAGAATAACATGATCAGGAATCAGATGTCTCATCACGTGTTGCTTTGCCTTTAAAAGAATTCTAACAGAAGCACTCTCTGACCAATGAAAGAGCAGCCCTGCTGATGACACGCATCCAGGGGTTGCTGATTAGAGGGTGAGGCAATGAGATCTTTGACAGATGGTTTTGTTCCTTTACCAGCCAGGTGTGAGAGTTGACATTTTGAAGAAAAAAAAGGCAAAGTGGGTGGCATTCCATCCATGGATTTTATGTCCCTCGTCCATCTATCTCAGAAACCTCTCCTGACATGTTCCAGCTGTGAACAGCAGATCTCCTGCTCAGGTTATAAAATTTCACAACACGGAGTCCTGCATGCCAGGACTTTTGGGGGATTCTTTAAAACAGGTTTTTTATCAAATGCCACGATAAGCCAGACAATATGTGCAGTGTTTATTTCCGTGCGTATTACTTCCTACACAGCTGTTCTCTCAGAAGCCACACCGGCATATCACGGATATTAGGAGTGCAGGCATCCTGAAAATAATACCAGACATATTGAGGTGGGGGTGCCTTTTTTCAGTTTCTATGCCTCGTGGTTTTAGGACAGGCGCCGGGCAGTTAAGAACACGCTGGTTGGGCGTGCATACATTCCACGAATAACCCCGTCTCTCCCACTTAGCAAACTTAAAAGCTGTAAAGTCAAGGCAGCCCGTGCGTCTTTACAACCTAGCACCAGTTACTGAAAAAAAAAACTTCTACAAACTCTTGGCAAAAACTGACCGACCGTAGTTGTTGACAAAACAAAAATGTAATAAACTTACTTTTTTGAAGTTCCAAAAGGCACTTATTTCCCGCAGACCCGTGTCCTTGTTAGCAGCACTCCTGAGCTGATACACAAAGCGCGAATGCTTCTGTGTGGAAGGATTGTCTGAAAAGAAGGCGTGCCCTGAAAGCTGCAACACGGATGTGAGGAACTCACCTCAGGCAAATGTTTGTGACTCAACTGACTGACGGGAGAGCGCTAACCTAGCTGAAAGAGAAAGAATGCACAGTGTTCTGTGCCCTTGTATATATATAAAGAGTTCTGCTATTTTTGTTGCACTGTATAACTAATTTTACATTACCTCCCTCCCTGCCACTTCTTTCCTATTCACAGCCTCATTTCTCCCACTCTTTTTTGCCTCTCACCTCCTGCAACACCGCCTTGCACAGGGCACAAGTTGTAAAACAAGCATTTACAATGCAATGGTCTCTGCATTATTAAAGGTGGAGCTATTAGCATTGCTCATGACATTTTTTTTAAAAATCATAAATAAATGGCATTGTCATTTATATTGCCAATAGCTTATTCGCTTGCATATGCGAGACCTTTTGCATTAGCACCCGCACACAGAGTAAGTAGTAGAGTAGTAGAGTGAGTAGTTGACAGTGAGTAGGAGAGAGTTATTAGTAAAGAGAGTATTAGAGAGCGAGTGGTAAAAAGTGAAAGAGTGAGTATTAAATATTGAGAGAGTGAGTAGTAAAGGGTCCTAGAGCCACACACATTTACATGCGCAGCCACACCCTTACATATACAAAGTGTATTTTTAGTTTCAGTAGTAAAGAGTGAGTAGTATGGAGTGACTAATTATGAGTGAGTAATGTTGAGTAGTAGAGAGTGTAGCAGAGTGTGTAGTACAGTATTACAGTAAATACTATACATTAGATGCTATTTAGTAGAGTGAGTAGTAGCAAGTAGTTGATATTGAGTATTACAGTGAGTAGAGAGTGTTATGGAGTTGTATAGTAAGTGTTCGAGTGAGTATTGATAATATCTGATAGTGAGCAGTATAGAGTGACTATTTGAGTGAGTATTTGTGAGTAGTAGAGAGTATAGTAAAGGGTGTGTAGTAGAGTGTGTAATAGAGCGTTATAGTGAGTACTGTAGAGTATTTATTTGTGTACTAAAGTGAGTAGGGAGTATTAGAGAGTTGTTGAATACGTACTTTAGTAGTAGAGTGAGTAGTAGTGAGTAGTACAGTGAATATAGAGTATTAGATATTTGTCGTGTAACTAGTAGAGTGAGTAGTGAGAATATTAGAGAGTGAGTAGTAAAGAGTGAGTAGTAGTGTGTAGTAAGTTGTGTGTATTAGACAGTTTTTTGTAGAATTTTACAGTCAGTACGTCACAGTATTTTTTCTCATTACTAAATCTATTAGGCAGTATTAGAGAGTTGTAGAATAAGTAGTACAGTATTAGAGTGAGTAGTAGAGAGTGATTAGTAGAGGGTATTAGAGAGCGAGTAGTCTAGAGTGTAATATTTAGTATTAAGGAGTGAAAGAGTGAGTAGTAAAGAGTCTTAAAGTTACACACATTTCTATGCACAGCCACACTATTACATATACAAAGTGTCTTTTTTCTTTTGTAGGATTTTGATTTGGAGGGTGAATTTGGATGGTGGAGTTGGAGGGTACATATGTATTTGGATGTAGGATTTGGAGTTGGATTGTGTTTTTGGATGGTGTAGTTTGATGGTGGAGGTGGAGTTGGAGGATGGAGTTGGAGGGTGGAGTTGTATTTTGATGGTGGAGTTGTATTTTGAGGGTGAAGTTGGATTCGGAGGGTTCATTATTCCGCATTTTGAACTGTGGGAAAAGCGAACAGATAGCTGTACTAACTCTTCTTCAGCCTAACGGGTCCCGTCAGCCCCCAGCACCGCAAGTCCTCCCGCCGCCGCCTGTTCCATCTTAGCGGCCGCCGAGTGGAGGACTCGCTATCCCGAGAACACCTGCGGCGGCGCACCTTGACGCCGTCACAAGAGCGCCCGGAGGCACACTAAAAGGGCTATCACCCCCGGCGGAAGCGGGGTCCTTATTCCGCATTTTGAACTGTGGGAAAAGCGAACAGATAGCTGTACTAACTCTTCTTCAGCCTAACGGGTCCCGTCAGCGCCCAGCACCGCGAGTCCTCCCGCCGCCGCCTGTTCCATCTTAGCGGCCGCCGAGTGGAGGACTCGCTATCCCGAGAACACCTGCGGCGGCGCACCTTGAAGCCGTCACAAGAGCGCCCGGAGGCGCACTAAAAGGGCTCTCACCCCCGGCGGAAGCGGGATAATTATTCCGCATTTTGAACTGTGGGAAAAGCGAACAGATAGCTGTACTAACTCTTCTTCAGCCTAACGGGTCCCGTCAGTGCCCAGCACCGCGAGTCTTCCTGCCGCCGCCTGTTCCATCTTAGCGGCCGCTGAGTGGAGGACTCGCTATCCCAAGAACACCTGCGGCGGCGCACCTTGACGCCGTCACAAGAGCGCCCGGAGGCGCACTAAAAGGGCTCTCACACCCGGCGGAAGTGGGATCATTATTCCGCATTTTGAACTGTGGGAAAAGCGAACAGATAGCTGTACTAACTCTTCTTCAGCCTAACGGGTCCCGTCAGCGCCCAGCACCGCGAGTCCTCCCGCCGCCGCTTGTTCCATCTTAGCGGCTGCCGAGTGGAGGACTCGCTATCCCGAGAACACCGGCCGCGACGCACCTTGACGCCATCACAAGAGCGCCCGGAGGCGCACTAAAAGGGCTCTCACCCCCCGCGTCGCGGGAGCGCCCAGGGCTAAGCCCGGGCAAAGGGCGGGCCGTCTGTGGCCGTCCGGGGCTGGCCGATTTACAAAAAGTGAGCGACCCAAGAAAACCCTTGAGGGCTTGGGTAATTAAACTGAAAAGGTAAGGATGCCTTCAAGGGAATTTGTTTTGTGCGTATTTAGTAATTTGAACTAATTTTAAAAGGATGAATTCATAATCCTTAATGGGAACAAATCAAATGCTATTGGGCTCTGATTCAATATGAACTTAATTTTGTCAAGTCACAACATACAAACAAAACACGAGGTGTATTAGAAAAATATACTTTTATCAAAAACATTTTTTAAATGAGACACTTCATATACAGATAAGTGAATAAACAAAGAATAGGCCTGTGGGTACACACATAAATAAATCAATACGTGACTCAACAGAACCTAAAAGACACCTATCCCCAGATACATTGAATAAAACAAGACAGGGATAAGATGTAGGGTTGACGTTTCGGTTTCCAAAGAGTTATTTGTAGAAACCATCTTCAGGACTGTTGTCAATTGAGATCTGTATAGAGATATTGTAATCTGAAATAAAAATATTTACAATTACAAATCTACACTAATCATATCTTTTCATTCCACCTCGGTGACATGACACAAAACACATTTATAAAACACTAAAGACATTCAAGGAACAATGACATAGTGATATACAAAAAACATAAAAGACATTATGAACCTAGAGTTCATTTAGAGAAATCATTTCACTAGTAAAATATATACATCTTGTTTAGCTCAGGCATTGTTTTGTTCAAATCAAAAAGTTAATTCTACACTGGAACATTAAGTAGTGAATCATGTAATTCATCTGTGACAGATTCAATGACCCTGTAACACTAATGCTGATATTTATTCAAAAGAAATAACTTTAGTAATTTATGTTGTCGTGGTCCTATAATTTTATCGAAATCTGTAACCACCTGAATGTAACAATTAGAAAACCATTGTCATTCATATCTCATTTGTAATTTAAACATGAGGCTAGGCTGGGCCACCCCCCCTGTCGACTTACAATCCCACTAGCGTCACTTTGCGGCTAAGCCAGAAGTAACTATTATCAATTTGTCTCCCTTTGTTAACGTTGTATAATTTTTGTGTTTTTATTATTTATTCGATGCAATCATTGTAGTGACTTGTATTTTTCTTGCACAAGGTTTTAAACATACTCTCCTAAGTGTATTGCTTTTGTATATTAACCTAGATCTACCACCCAAAAACATGGGGAAAAATACTCCTATCACTGGAAAGTCTAAAGCTACTGTCAACCCCCCTTTACCGACACCTACAGCAATAGATCGAATGTTACAGCAGACAATTGGGGTGGTGTCTCTGCTATTGACAGCACAAAAAGACGTTTGTCTCTTCCACCTGGCCTCCCTCCCCTCTTACCTAACTCAAACATGTCTATGTTAACTACCAACTCCCAGGAATCCTTGCTAGCTCCTTCTTTTGTTGCCTTACCCAGAAGAAATAGCATAACACCAATGATTGACAGGCCTCTTAGTGACCCAACGGATGTTAACATCCTATTACCCTCAACTACCCGACTATCTGCAACTCCCTCTTTACATTCCAGCATCCATAATAATGACGATTCTACTCCTCTGAATGAGTAGAACTTCGGAAACGAGGGACATGACATTTTAGAGAGTCCAACTTCTATCCTAAACATTAGTGATAGTCCATGTGTAAGAACTACAGGACAGAAGGCTAGATCTAAACAAAAACACTCTGCTAGAGTAAGGCAAAATGGTAACCCTAACAAAACTCATAAAAAGAACACTAAATCGAAAGAGAGCAAAGCCCCGGGAAATTCAAATGGGAGTAGTGTAAGTGAGGTTAATGGCCAGTCAATGATTGTCCCCCACTTAGACGTTAATAGGGACCTAATAGATGAATCATTCTGGCAAAGAATGGAAACTCTTCTAATGACCTTTCTGGAACCGATTACCTCAAAGGTAAAAAATATAGAACTGAGGTTAACCAATATTGAGGGTAAGTTTGACAAACAGTTGTCACCAAGCAAGACCAAGCCCCAACCTCACCCTAGTGCTACCTGCTCTAAAACTTGCACTCCAGCTCCTGCTAAAGTGCCAGTTCCACCTAAAGCGTTTGCATCAGTTCTTCCAGTCCCTGGAACTCTCTCTTCTGGCCCCCAACCCTTGGTCCCGCCCCCACTCCTTCTACCACGGTCAAAACACTGGGGGTTAAAATTAATAATCAGCTCACCCTTCACTCTCAAATCAGCTCTGTAGTTTCCTCCTGCTTCCTCACCCTCCGAACTATCCGCACTGTCGCTCGTTTCTTCTCCCCCCAGGTACTCAAAATGACCATGGCCGCTTTAGTGATATCACGACTGGACTATGCCAACGCTCTCTACAATGGCATACCAGCATACAGTCTAAGGAGGCTACAGTTGGTCCAAAACCAAGCTGCCCGGTTGGTTTTTGGTCTCCCACGCTATCACCACTCCACACCCCTCCTCAGGGAGCTCCATTGGCTCCCTGTCAAGGAACGTTCTCTGTTTAAAACCGCCTGCATGGTTTTCCAGGCCCGTCAAGGCACCGCCCCCGCCGTCATTTCCTCATTAATAAAAGAATACGTTCCCCCCAGAGAACTTCGTTCCTCCACCAAGTCCCTCCTTCAAATCCCACGCTTCAGACGCAAAAAGTGGGGTGGGTCCAACTTTTCCACCCTGGCCCCCACTTTCTGGAACTCCCTCCCAGGCCACCTTCGTGCGGCTACCCACTATGCATCCTTCCGTAAGGAACTAAAAACGTTTCTTTTTAAACAGGCTTTTCCTGTGTAATCCTCCCTTCCCGGCTCTACCACTGGTTCTTATTCTGTCTCTGTAGCCAATACCCTCCACTAGCGCCAAGAAACCGTTCGGTGCACGCTGCGCTTTATAAATGTTTTAAATTAGAAATTAAATTAAATCAGTTAAAACACCAGCCCCATCCAAAATGCTAGCCAAAACTAAACACATTAACTCAAAATCCACTGATCGACTCAATCATAGTGCTTCAAGTGGAGAAAATATTAATAATGAAAAGGGGACCGTCGATTCACCCTCTGTAGCCCCAAATGCATCTTCACTTATACCACCTCATAAACATAGGACATCAGAAGATCAATCTGAGGAAGGAGTAACGCCGAACCTATTTAATTTAAATCTCCCACCATAAGCAACACCGTATACTGTCGTGTTGGCAAACATACCTCCACTCTCACCTAATACTGATGAAAATTGGGCAACTCTGAGAAATAAATCCCTTCACTTTTTGTCATCTAGGGTAGGACTTAAAAGCCATCTTTTCTCAGAGTTTAAAATGGTTAGACGAGCAAGATGGATAGGCACTTCAACTAAAACACTGAGAGGTGACTGTATAGTCTTATTATTTCGATCCCCTCAACTGGTTAACACTGTGATGGAGAGAGCGGCCATGGGAATTTACGACCCACACCTTGTTAATATTCTTCCCCTTGGCTACTTCTACCCTCCTCCTCGACCAAACAGATGCATTGCCCCCGTCTGTTACCCAGTTAGAAACACGGAAGAGCCATGGGCTAGAAATTATGGAAATCCTACGTTTAATTATTTCGACACACTTAGTGGTCTAGAAAGCATTGACTGACTCAGGTTAACTACTGTTGACCCCATTCTCCAAAGCACAGATAAAGACTCCCATTGTGAACTCTGTATGAGGAAAAGCATAGCTATATCTGGGGAGATTACACCACCATCAGTGTCAATTATGTGTAAGGACGGGGAGCTCGGGGGGAGGCTCGATGACAGAGGAGTATACGGGGTGGGGGGACAACCAGCTAGTCCCCCCCTTTACATGCTACCCCTATTCCCCTGTCCCCAGTAGTCTCATCTACCCCAATAGTCTTGTCTACCCCTTTGAAAGACCCACCTGCTCTCAAAATTTCCTCATGGAACATTGCTGGTATTATATCTAAAATTGATCACCCTATCTGGGGGGATTTTGTTGAATCACAAGATTTGCTTTGCTTTCAAGAAACATGGACCCTGGAACCAGTGCACTTGAACGCCTATAGAACATTTTGTACCCCAGCTGTAGCCGTCCCCCATGGGAGACCTAAGGGTGGTCTGAGTATTTATTTATCTAACAAACTAAAGTGTGGGAAAATTACTGAACCTGTTAAAGATACTTATTTTCAAATGTTGGTTCTTGACATGGGTTGTGACTCTCCGATTGCCGTGGTTAATATATATAACAACATTCATGTTGACGATGTTACAAGTATTCTGAGGAAACTGACCAAGGTTTTACTTAAGCAAGAAAAACTTTTTAAACAGAAACTGATGGTAATTATGTTAGGAGATTTTAACTGTAATTTGTGTGAATTGACTATGGATAACAGGTGCGGTCTAGCTCAGGATGAAGGTGAGGGACATCTTCATTTTAAGCACAATTTTCTAGGGGATCAATTGAACCTTCTGTTAACCAATTTTGATTTAGGATTTGCTAATGAAATGTGCATTTCTGCTCCAATAGTAGTCCCAACATTTCATGGTAGAGGTTGTTTTACAACTATAGATTTTATTACTATCTCTAATAACAGCAGGAACAGAATTAACTCCTTTACTGTTCTTGACATAGCGTTGAGTGACCACTTTCCGCTATGCCTGTCCATTTTGCTACCCACTACCCACTGCCCCAACACTAACTAATAATAGAGAATGCAATAGTTTAGATGCTGATTTGACAATTGGCAAAACCAATGGTTATACTCTAAAATGGGCCATGATAAATGAGACAGAGATAATCAAAACAGTGGTTGAAAAATGTTCCCTGGAAATTAATAAGTGTCTAGAGATAGATTTATTACCTGATACTTGTCTCGCATCCTTCCTAGTAATATCGAATGAAATTAAAAACTCCCTAACTAGGCAATTCAAGAATAGGAAGAAGAAAGGAGGATGGTTTGATTGTAGATGCACTAAGGCTTATACAACGCTAAAAAAGGCTCTGCATAATCACCCTAGATCAGCCGAGGAAATTCGTACACTTAGGAAAGATTATAAAGAGGCAATTAAAGATAGGAAAAACACCCTGAAAGCCGAAGCTTGGGAAGCTCTTCATACAGCCTCTATAACAAACGACAGTGTGAGTTTTTGGAAAAACCTTTTTTTTGATTTATAAAAGTTTTTATTGAAAAATATAAGTGGAATATACATTGGCAGTTGTATACAGTACATTTGTCAAAAATTGAAAAGGAGGGAAGAGGAAAAAGTAGAATCCATTCGTTTCCCCTATATAAGTTACTGGTAATCAAAAGAGAATGGACACTGGTATCCGCAAAAAACCAATAGTTTTTTTATCGAAAACCCTCATAAACTTCCTGGGAAATGTCAAAGCGGTATATCTTTTCTCCGCCCCATCAGGAGTCTTGGCATAGTCATTGGGTCTACGATTGACGTGCAAGATGCCTGCCTCACCCGAGGCTACTTCTGATATTTGCAGAAGTGTCCAGAGATGAAAAAAGGGAAGTTAAAAAAGTAATGGCTAGATCAAAAAATGAAAAACTTTAATGAGTGCAAAGAAATAGCCACTCTTAATAAAAAACAATAGTGATATACGAGTAGCTGGGTTATGGGGCTACTATATCATTCCAGAGGTGTCGACATGTTTCAGCTCTCGGGGCCCATAGGGGTCAGGGGAGCTTTCGTCAGGACAATAACAAACACAAAACAAAGTATGATCGCTATATCTAACGCACACACCTTATGTGTGAGTTACATTATTGATACGCTGGAATTTCCAAGCTGTAAAGAAAAGAAAAGAAAACCAACAAATTCTTCTATCAGTTGGTGCAGTAGTAGAGCTTGGCAAGCAAAAGCAAACAATGATAAAGCATCAATTAATGCTAGTAAAGACTAACCTTAATTATGAGGTTAATCAAAAAAATAAGAGGGAATAGGAGAAACAGTGGGGGCTGGTCAAGGAGTGATCATTAAAAAACTGCCCATGGTGTTATTTGGGACAACATACTTGGTAATAGGCAAACTTAAAAGTTCTCGGTTGTGAATAGTTTAACCACTAGGCTATCAAGGGACAGGGTTCTGATTGGAATAGGTGGAAACTAATGACTGTAATATAGGTATCGTTTTCACCGTGAACTAGCATACTAAGTTCTTCTCATGGAGTCAGAAAAGAAGGACTCAGAAGGTTGTTTTAACACAGTTTGGAAATAGAAACAACATTGATCAGTGTTACAATCGTCAGTTGCCAGTCTCGCGCATGCGATATTATTTATAGTTTAAACACAAATAACACAATCTGTTATCAAGGCCCTCGTTCTACCTTTGGTGGGTTAGATAGATCTAAATACTCGTAGTCATGTTTTTAAATACTTTTCGTATGGTGCTTAGTAACCGACGAACGGTTATTATGTTCCGCCCCATGCACGACCCAAAATGTTACCTTGTTCCATCCACAATCGGACTTCAGCGGGGAGTCAGGGTCGCGGCTGGAATTTGTACTAAGTGGAAGACAGAGGCGTCACTCGTTAGTTACAAGGGCTAATCTTACCTGATGTCTTGGTGAGGGTGATGTAAACGCCATTCTTACCCATGCGGCGTGTCTCTAGCGCCTTGTACTGACTCTGCCCCCGGTTATGGGCGGGTCTAGGGTCACTGCTCTTTTATCGTGGCCATAGGCACTAAAAGGGGACTAGTATTTCACAAGTAAGATGGTGAACAATTTTAGGGTAGACAGAAGGAATTACCATAACCATCCCGGAGGGGCGATTTGTATTTATGAGCTCTAAAATCAATGTCATTAGGTTATTGATGATTTTTAACCTGATGGAGAGCTAAGAAAAAATCGTCAAATTTAAGCAGTATCTAGTAATACTCTATCACGAGTGGATGTTTAGATTCCTTCGGTATGTTTTCACTAAGGCAACACGCAGGCAAATAGTTACATGTGTTCATCTTGTATGGTCTTAGTGCTGATTGCAACTCAACACATGTGATATATCTCATCACATGCCCATGTCAAAAACAATATATCGGCATGACTTGCCGGAAAGTCAAACTCCGGATAGGGGAACACCGGAGTAATGTCAGGTTGAAAAAAAGCACAACAAAATTATGTACACATTTTGTAGAGGCGGGTCACACATGTGACGATTTAAAATGGACTGTACTGGAAATGTTACAAGTGAAAGACCACAACGCTGAACAGATTCTTTTTAATAAAGAACAAAGATGGGTCGACCGTCTAAAAACTGATGAAGTAGGAATGAATGACCATATTCCATGGCATCAATTGTACTGACACTTTAGAAGTGATATAAACTGTATTTAACTTTGTTACTTTAAGTCAGCACTAAGACCATACAAGATGAACACATGTAACTATTTGCCTGCGTGTTGCCTTAGTGAAAACATACCGAAGGAATCTAAACATCCACTCGTGATAGAGTATTACTAGATACTGCTTAAATTTGACGATTTTTTCTTAGCTCTCCATCAGGTTAAAAATCATCAATAACCTAATGACATTGATTTTAGATCTCATAAATACAAATCGCCCCTCCGGGATGGTTATGGCAATTCCTTCTGTCTACCCTAAAATTGTTCACCATCTTACTTGTGAAATACTAGTCCCCTTTTAGTGCCTATGGCCACGATAAAAGAGCAGTGACCCTAGACCCGCCCATAACCGGGGGCAGAGTCAGCACAAGGCGCTAGAGACACGCTGCATGGGTAAGAATGGCGTTTACATCGCCCTCACCAAGACATCAGGTAAGATTAGCCCTTGTAACTAACGAGAGACGCCTCTGTCTTCCACTTAGTACAAATTCCAGCCGCAACCCTGACTCCCCGCTGAAGTCCGATTGTGGATGGAACAAGGTAACATTTTGGGTCGTGCATGGGGCGGAACATAATATCCGTTCGTCGGTTACTAAGCACCATACGAAAAGTATTTAAAAACATGACTACGAGTATTTAGATCTATCTAACCCACCAAAGGTAGAACGAGGGCCTTGATAACAGATTGTGTTATTTCTGTTTAAACTATAAATAATATCGCATGCGCGAGACTGGCAACTGACGATTGTAACACTGATCAATGTTGCTTCTATTTCCAAACTGTGTTAAAACAACCTTCTGAGTCCTTCTTTTCTGACTCCATGAGAAGAACTTAGTATGCTAGTTCACGGTGAAAACGATACCTATATTACAGTCATTATTTTCCACCTATTCCAATCAGAACCCTGTCCCTTGATAGCCTAGTGGTTAAACTATTCACAACCGAGAACTTTTAAGTTTGCCTATTACCAAGTATGTTGTCCCAAATAACACCATGGGCAGTTTTTTAATGATCACTCCTTGACCAGCCCCCACTGTTTCTCCTATTCCCTCTTATTTTTTTGATTAACCTCATAATTAAGGTTAGTCTTTACTAGCATTAATTGATGCTTTATCATTGTTTGCTTTTGCTTGCCAAGCTCTACTACTGCACCAACTGATAGAAGAATTTGTTGGTTTTCTTTTCTTTTCTTTACAGCTTGGAAATTCCAGCGTATCAATAATGTAACTCACACATAAGGTGTGTGCGTTAGATATAGCGATCATACTTTGTTTTGTGTTTGTTATTGTCCTGACGAAAGCTCCCCTGACCCCTATGGGCCCCGAGAGCTGAAACATGTCGACACCTCTGGAATGATATAGTAGCCCCATAACCCAGCTACTCGTATATCACTATTGTTTTTTATTAAGAGTGGCTATTTCTTTGCACTCATTAAAGTTTTTCATTTTTTGATCTAGCCATTACTTTTTTAACTTCCCTTTTTTCATCTCTGGACACTTCTGCAAATATCAGAAGTAGCCTCGGGTGAGGCAGGCATCTTGCACGTCAATCGTAGACCCAATGACTATGCCAAGACTCCTGATGGGGCGGAGAAAAGATATACCGCTTTGACATTTCCCAGGAAGTCTATGAGGGTTTTCGATAAAAAAACTATTGTTTTTTTGCGGATACCAGTGTACAGTACATTTGTGTTAATTATATTTCTTGGCTTGTCGAGAAGTAGAAAGAAGAGAGAGAGGGGGGGGGGTTTGTGGGCTGTCTTTAAGTCTTTAAGTGTTCATCGAGTGGGCTCCACATGAGTCCTTTAGGGGTGTGTTCTTTCGAGAAGTTGCCTGCTATGTTGTCTGCTCCTCTCAGGAAGGTGACCCAGTTGATCCATGTTTTGAAGTTTGCCTTCGCCGTGTTTTTCCAGTTGGTTAGGATTATCTTTAGGGACGCTGTGAGTAGCAGGCCTAGTAGGGCTCTTTCTTCTCTGTTGTTTAGGTTCGCTGTTAGGTGCCCTGTCGCCAGGCTCGCGTAGTTAATTGTTAAGTCTGTTTTGAGCATATCGTTTATGAATGCGTTAATCTGCCCCCAGAACTTTTTGACTTTCACGCATCCAAAGATGAGGTGTTCGAGGGTGCCCTCCTCCTTCTGACAGTTCCAGCAGTTGCCTGATTCTGTGATGCCGACCTTGTGGAGCCTGGATGGGGTCCAGTAGGCTCTGTGGAGGAGCCAGTATTTTGTTTGTGCCAGTTGTGGGGTTACTTTGTTCGTTGTAGCTGCGCTCCACATTTGTGCCTGTTCTTTTTCATTTAGCTGTCTGCCTAGGAGTGTCTCCCACGAGTTTGTCATTCTTTTGTTTAGCAACAGGGTGGTGGGGGTCAGTAGTTTATAGATCTTTGCGGTTTGGTGTCCTGCCGAGTTTAGGGTTTCTACGTATTTGACGATGCCCGGTTGTTCTCTGTGTAGATTGGCTCTGGTTATGGCCGCTCTGATCTTTAGAAAGGTGTATAGCTCTTTGTTGGAGAGGTCGTTTAGTTGTTTTATGTTTGTGAATGTCAGCTGTTTCCCCTTGGTTTCCATCTGTTTGGGGAGGCAGATTCCTCGCTTGATCCATGTGTCATTGTTCATTGTTGCCCCTTGATATGTTATTTTTGTGTTGAACCAGATGGATTCCCATGTTGTACCTCTCAGCTTCTGTATCATTCGCCTGTCAATTTTCATCAGCGCTTCTCTGGTATGTTTCAGTATCGTGTTTGACCTTAGGGGGTGTTTGTTTGCCGTTAGTATAGCTGAAGAGCTGGAGTTTTTGGAAAATCCTGAGAACTCCTTTCCTCATTGAAGAGACCGGCCCGAAAATAGATATTGCTATCTGTAACTCAGATTGGGTCAGTCACTTCGAAAGAGTCTACGAAGGAGAAGAATATGAAGTAGGACAAGTGGGGTCTTTGACCACCCTTGACGACTATCCCCTTAACAGTAATTTGAATTTCACACTGGAGGAGGTGGAAAAGGCGCTGAGTAGAAGCAAGGGCGCAAAGGCGCCTGGGCCAGACGGGGTTCCCATAGACCTATTTAAGAGTATCCCAGCCCTGTGGGCGCCCCTTCTGGTTCAGGTGCTCAACGCCAGTTGCGTTGCTGAATTCCTACCCACATGGGTGGAATCTGTAATTGTCCCGATTTATAAAAAGGGAAACAGACAGGATCCTGCCTGTTATAGGCCTATTTCCCAATTGGACTCCTTCACTAAAATTGCGGGCAGAATTATTCTAGACTGACTTATGGAATGGGCTGAGGAAAACTCTGTCCTGTCTGATCTCCAGTATGGCTTTCACCCTGGTCTGGGGACAGTAGAGCAGGGTCTGAATTTGCTCATGTTGGTCGGGAAATACACGAGGGCAAAACAGGGCAACTTGTTTTTGGCCTTTGTGGATCTCTCGGCCGCTTTTGATTGTGTGGTACATTCCAAACTCTGGTCTATACTGGAACATCTTGGGGTTGAATCCAATATTATTTATTATCCTAATTGTTTTTACAATAACGCGACGGCCCACGTACGTTTTGGCCTAAACGGTGAGCGCACTGACACAATACCAATCAGGAGCGGGGTCAGGCAGGGTTGTGTCCTGGCCCCCTTCCTTTTTAACTTGTACATTAATGGGTTGGAAGGTGTCTTGTGCAAAGATAGTTTGAATCCTCCCTTCGTAGGCGGCCGCCCAATACCAGCACTTTTGTACGCTGACGACGCTGTACTCATGTCACGTACTCAGGTGGGCTTACAGCGCGTGATCGATAGTTTCTGCCGCTTTATGAAAGAGTCAGGCCTGAAAGTCAAAGACTTTCATTATGTATTGTGGTAAGCAAAACAAATCCAAGAGACCAATCTTCATAGCAGGGCAAAAATTGGAGTTTGCTAAACACTTTTCCTATCTCGGGATACATTTTTCTCAAAATGAGACGTGGTCTCAAGTTATTTCTGTTAAAAAGCTTGAGCACTCAAGATCTACTGCTGCTCTCAAATGCCCACATGCATCAAACTCCCGTTTTGCGATTCCAAATTTGCGATTTTTACCGAATCGCAAATAAGGAATCGCAAAACGGGATGCATTATTGAAAGTGCATAATATTTGCGTTTCGGTAAAAATCGCAATTTTTACCGAATCGCAAATATTATGCGAATTCCAATTTGCGATTTCGCAATTCCCATTGATTCCTATGGGCCAAAAGGCCCATAGGAATCAATGGTAATTGCGAATTCGCAAACTTGAATTTGCAAAATGTTGATGCATTCCATGGGTGCGGGGGGGGGGTCCAGAGGACCCCCCCTGCACCCCTGAAATGTATTTTAAAATGGATGTTTCACACACACATGTCCTAAGGACATGTGTGTCTGTAACATGACAGTGTTTAAAATGCTAATTTGAGCATTTTAAACATTTTTCGCAAATTACCACGAGGTTCAACCTCGTGGTAATTTGCACTTGCAATCTTTAAATTCGCAATTTTTTTAAGAATGATGCATTGCATTTAAGGAATCGCAAAATTGCGATTCCTTAAATGCAATCGCATTTTAGAAAATCGCAAAATTAGCCATTTTCAACAAAAACAAATGATGCATCTCAAAAAGCATTTTTGGAATCGCAAACGGCCGATTTTAAGGAATCGCACCGTTTGCGACTCCAAAAATGCTTGATGCATGTGGGCAAAAATCTTTTCCAGTAAGTTGGGAACTAGACCCCCTGTGGAATTAACTAAAATCTATGAAGCTAAGTGTGTAGCCAGCACTATCTATGGCAGTGGGGTCTGGGGTCTTGCTAACCCCGCACCCATACAGGTTCCTGAAAATTCTTTCTTAAAATACATACTGGCACTTCCCAAAAGCTCATCTAATTTCAATTGTCACTCAGAACTTGGCCTATCTTATATCACTGACCTTATCAAAATAGAGCCAGTTTTACTATGGCATAGAGTTTGGACCCAAGAAGCGACACACCTAAACAGAGATGTCCTGACAGATATTCTGAAATTGGATGGTGCCACACAAATCCCATGAGTGAAGTATGTTTTTAACTTTCTTAAAGACATTGGGAGCGAAGAATACTTACTGAATCCCTCTGATATCTCAGCAATTCCACGAAAAGATCTGAAGAAAGAGTGTTTAGCTCTTTTGGACTCCAATAGGACTGCTGCGGAGGTCCTAAAATCCTCTATCCAGCAGCACCAACTGGTTTTAGCAACTTTTAAGATTCAGCCCTATTTAATCCATGTAAAAAACAAATACGTTTCAGATTTAACATTTTCCACAGACTGGTTAGTTTTCCTACAATCAATAATTGGACACACGAGTTACCTCTCTGCCCCTGCGATAACATCTCCCCCAGAGTACCATTCATGTTTTTCTTTTTTGTAAATTTTATGATGAAATGAGGAAAATGTTTTATTGCCTTTTTTAAGAGAACTAGGACTTCGTCATTGTCGTGCGGCGATGATTAGTATTCAAGCCCTAGATAATCATGTATCTGTAGCAAGAACAACTTTGTTTCTAAAAAATGCTATAACTATCAGGAAATGCAGGGACACTTAACTTGCACTTTATAAATGAAACTGTTTTCGCAATTTTTATTGGTTTTTTAAATGAATATAATGAATATGTGTATTTTTATAAAACTATGTTTTATGATATTTTATCTGTACTTTTATGATTGCACCGAAACAATCGAATAAAGATATTTTGAATTGAATATAAAGACTTCTGCTATTCTTGTTGCACTGTATAACTAATTTTACATTACCTCCCACCCTGCCACTTCTTTCCTATTCACAGCCTCATTTCTCCCACTCTTTTTTGCCTCTCACCTCCTGCAACACCGCCTTGCACAGGGCACAAGTTGTAAAATGGAAAGGGGCGACCACTCGGTCCCCCCGAACGTATGGTGGAGTACCCCGATCCCCCCGGGAAGCCATTTTGGGCGGGAGGCGTGTCCCGGCTGGTATGCCCGAAGCGGCGTGGCTGGGGCGCGCCTTTTCCCGCCCAAGAGAGGGTTGTCCTAGACACCGACACCGCTAGCCACGCCCGGGAGGCGGATTGGAGGTGGGTCTACGCCCGCCCGAAGAAGGATAAAAGGAGCGACAAGCCAAGGAAGCATCCTCTTGTTCCTGTGCTCTGAAGCTGCACCTCCCCGTTGCACGTGAGCTCGAGACGGAACGAAGAGCCAATTTTGAAATTTGTAATTTTCTGTTTTCTCTTTTAGCGCTAGAAGCCTTGTCCAGGACCTTTCGGTCACCTATCGTGAGAAAAATGCCGGGCAGAAGGGTCGGAAAGAAGGTTAGCACCGAGCAAATGCTTCGTATGCTGGTGAAAGACATGGCGGAGATGAAGAAGCAGATGGCGGCCAGGGACGGTACGGGCCGGCCTAAGAAAATCATCGGGCCAGCATTGCCGGGGGTGGTCCCTTCCGGGAGAGGAAAAAGGGCCAGGAACAGGGCAACTGGAGACGAGGTACCAGTTCCCGAGGCTCCCCCGGCGAGCCCGCCCAGGCCGGTAGAGGCTCCTGTGCCGATTCCCGACGCAGGGCAGCCGATCCCTGTCGTAGTTACCCCCGTGAACGAAGGGGATATGCCACCGGAGTTGGCCGCCCAGCTGGCGGCATGGTTGGGCAGGAACAACGAGGGCTCTGTTGCTCCGGGGGACACGGCCGAAGAGGCCAAATTAATAATGAAGCAGTTGCGGCAATCTCGAGATGCTGCAAAGGCACCTTGTCCTTTTGTTCCCCCGCAGGCTCCCGTGGGTCAACCAGGATCGGGCGTTGCTTCGGCAGGGTCTACAGTTACGACGGCAGGTCCAGGTAAGCAACCATTGCCGATGGTGGGGGAGGGATCGGTACCTTCGAGGAGGGAAAAAATTGTTCAGCATATCCCGATCGAGGTGAAAGAGAGGATATGGGCAGACAAATATGTGAACATGTTTTCCTTGTTGACCGATCACTACGAGATTGAGCATGTAAAAAATCAAAAAGAGTTTCTACATCCTAGTGTATGGCGAGCCAGGATGGCCAGTTTCAGAGTCGATGAATCGATAGGCAATTGGGGCAGAGCGTTTGGAATGTTTATTGCAATTATGGGGGAACGTAGGCCCGAATTGTTGGGGGAATTGGCCGTGTACCAGACACGTATCATGGAATTTTATGAAACTTACGGGGGTAATCAATGGTTTTCTTATGATAATATATTTCGTAAATCCAAAGAGCACGATTCATCCCTGACGTGGGATTGTTTTGACTCCATTTCATGGCAAAAAATGGAAAAGCCAGGTGTGGGGAAGTCGCCATCGTTGGGGGGTGATGTGGTTGAGTATTCCCGCCATTCGTCAGGGGCGCCCTTTCGGGCAGGTTCAAGCAATGACCGGAACTCAAAGAATAGTGGCAGCTCAGGTAAACAAGCATTGGAAATGCAATAGGTCTCGCATTAGAAAAGTTGGAGTTATTGGTATTGTAAATGACATATGTTATTTATTTGTTGGTTTTTAAAATTGCTAAATTGATGGCTTTGTCATTTACAATGCCAATAGTTATAACTTTTGCGAATGTGACACCTTTAGCATTTGGAATGCAACATATTTTGTATTTACGTGACTTAGATGGCAGCTCTTGTCGTTAGGCCACATCTCTAGAGAGCAGGAGAGTGCAGCAGGGGAGAGAAGCACAGCAATGCAATAGGTCTTGCATTAGGAAAGTTTGAGCTATTGGTATTGTAAAGGACACATTTTTTATTTATGTGCTTGTTTTGAAAATAGCGAATTAATAGCTTTGTTATTTACAATGCCAATAGTTTTATCTTTTGCAAATGTGACACCTATTGTAACACAATATGTGTTGTGAGGGTGAGTGAGGGTGAGGGGTTGAGGGTGAGGTGTTGAGGGTGAGTGAGGGTGAGGTGTTGAGGGTGAGTGAGGGTGAGGTGTTGAGGGCGAGTGAGGCTGAGTGAGGGTGAGGGGTTGAGGGGGAGGGGTCGAGGGGGAGAGGTTGAGGGTGAGGGGTTGAGGGTGAGGGAGGGTGAGGGGTTGAGGGTGAGGGGTTGAGGGTGAGTGAGGGTGAGGTGTTGAGGGTGAGTGAGGGTGAGGGGTTGAGAGTGAGTGAGTGAGTGAGGGTGAGGTGTTGAGGGTGAGTGAGGGTGAGGGTGAGGCTGAGGGGTTGAGGGTGAGTGAGGGTGAGTGAGAGTGAGGGTGAGTGAGGGGTTGAGGGTGAGGGAGGGTGAGGGGTTGAGGGTGAGGGAGGGTGAGGGGTTGAGGGTGAGTGAGGGTGAGGTGTTGAGGGTGAGTGAGGGTGAGGGTGGGTGAGGGGTTGAGAGTGAGTGAGGGTGAGGTGTTGAGGGTGAGAGAGGGTGAGGGTGAGTGAGGGTGAGGGGTTGAGGGTGAGTGAGGGTGAGGTGTTGAGGGTGAGAGAGGGTGAGTGAGGGTGAGTGATGGTGAGGGTGAGGGGTTGAGGGTGAGTGAGGGTGAGGGGTTGTGAGTGAGGATGAGTGAGGGTGAGGGATTGAGGGTGAGGGGTTGAGGGTGAGTGAGGGTGAGGGTGAGTGAGGGTGAGGTGTTGAGGGTGAGTGAGGGTGAGGGGGTGAGGGTGAGTGAGGATGAGGGTGAGTGAGGATGAGGGGTTGAGGGTGGGTGAGGGTGAGTGAGGTGGGTGAGGGTGAGAGTGAGGGTGAGTGAAGGTGAGGGTGAGTGAGGGTGAGTGAGGGTGAGGGTGAGGGGTTGAGGGTGAGTGAGGCTGAGGGGTTGAGGGTGAGTGAGGGTGAGGGGTTGAGGGTGAGTGAGGGTGAGTGAGAGTGAGTGAGGATGAGGGGTTGAGGGTGGGTGAGGGTGAGTGAGGTTGAGGGTGAGTGAGGTTGAGGGTGAGTGAGGGTGAGGGTGAGTGAGGGTGAGGGTGAGTGAGGGTGAGTGAGAGTGAGGGTGAGTGAGGGTGAGGATGAGGGGTTGAGGGTGAGTGAGGGTGAGGATGAGGGGATGAGGGTGAGTGAGGGTGAGGGGTTGAGGGTGGGTGAGGGTGAGTGAGGGTGGGTGAGGGTGAGGGAGGGTGAGGGTGAGTGAGGGTGAGGGTGAGTGAGGGTGAGTGAGGGTGAGGGTGAATGTGAGTGAGGGTGAGTGAGGGTGAGTGAGGGTGAGTGAGGGTGAGGGTGAATGTGAGTGAGGGTGAGTGAGGGTGAGTGAGGGTGAGGATGAGGGGTTGAGGGTGAGTGAGGGTGAGGGGTTGAGGGTGAGTGAGGGTGAGGGGTTGAGGGTGAGTGAGGGTGAGTGAGAGTGAGTGAGGATGAGGGGTTGAGGGTGGGTGAGGGTGAGTGAGGTTGAGGGTGAGTGAGGTTGAGGGTGAGTGAGGGTGAGGGTGAGTGAGGGTGAGGGTGAGGGTGAGTGAGGGTGAGTGAGGGTGAGTGAGAGTGAGGGTGAGTGAGGGTGAGGATGAGGGGTTGAGGGTGAGTGAGGGTGAGTGAGGGTGAGGATGAGGGGTTGAGGGTGAGTGAGGGTGAGGGGTTGAGGGTGAGTGAGGGTGAGGGGTTGAGGGTGAGTGAGGGTGAGGGTGAGTTAGGGTGAGGGGTTGAGGGTGGGTGAGGGTGAGTGAGGGTGAGGGAGGTGTTGAGGGTGAGTGAGGGTGAGTTAGAGTGAGGGTGAGTTAGGGGTTGAGGGTGAGGTGTTGAGGGTGAGTGAGGGTGAGGCATTGAGGGTGAGGTGTTGAGGGTGAGTGAGGGTGAGGGTGAGTGAGGGTGAGTGAGGGCGAGTGAGGGCGAGTGAGGGCGAGTGAGGGCAAGTGAGGGTGAGTGAGGGCGAGTGAGGGTGAGTGAGGGTGAGTGAGGGTGAGTGAGGGTGAGTGATGGTGTGGGTGAGGGGTTGAGGGTGAGTGAGGGTGAGTGAGGGTGAGGGGTTGAGGGTGAGTGAGGGTGAGGGTGACTGAGGGTGAGGGATTGAGGGTGAGGGATTGAGGGTGAGGGGTTGAGGGTGAGTGAGGGTGAGTGAGGGTGAGGGTGAGGGGTTGAGGGTGAGTGAGGGTGAGGGGTTGAGGGTGAGTGAGGGTGAGGGTGAGTGAGGATGAGGGGTTGAGGCTGGGTGAGGGTGAGTGAGGTTGAGGGTGAGTGAGGGTGAGTGAGGGTGAGTGAGGGTGAGTGAGGGCGTGTGAGGGCGAGTGAGGGTGAGTGATGGTGTGGGTGAGGGGTTGAGGGTGAGTGAGGGTGAGGGGTTGAGGGTGAGTGAGGGTGAGGTATTGAGGGTGAGGGGTTGGGTGAGGGTGAGTGAGGGTGAGGTATTGAGGGTGAGGGGTTGAGGTTGAGTGAGGGTGAGTGAGGGTGAGGGTGAGGGGTTGAGGGTGAGTGAGGGTGAGGGTGAGTGAGGATGAGGGGTTGAGGGTGGGTGAGGGTGAGTGAGGTTGAGGGTGAGTGAGGGTGAGTGAGGGTGAGGGTGAGTGAGGGTGAGTGAGGGTGAGGGTGAGTGAGGGTGGGTGAGGGTGAGTGAGGGTGAGGGGTTGAGGGTGAGTGAGGGTGAGGGGTTGAGGGTGAGTGAGGGTGAGTGAGGGTGAGGGGTTGAGGGTGAGTGAGGGTGAGGGTGAGTTAGGGTGAGGGGTTGAGGGTGGGTGAGGGTGAGTGAGGGTGAGGGGTTGAGGGTGAGTGAGGATGAGTGAGAGTGAGGGTGAGTGAGGGGTTGAGGGTGAGTGAGGGTGAGGGTGAGGGGTTGAGGGTGAGTGAGGGTGAGGGGTTGAGGGTGAGTGAGGGTGAGGGTGAGTGAGGGTGAGGGTGAGTGAGGGTGAGTGGTTGAGGGTGAGTGAGGGTGAGTGAGGGTGAGTGAGGGTGAGGGTGAGTGAGGGTGAGTGAGGGTGAGTGAGGGTGAGGGTGAGTGCGGGTGAGTGAGGGTGAGGGTGAGTGAGGGTGAGGTGTTGAGGGTGAGTGAGGGTGAGTGAGGGTGAGTGAGGGTGAGGGGTTGAGGGTGAGTGAGGGTGAGTGGTTGAGGGTGAGTGAGGGTATGTATGTATGTATGTTGAGTTTGAGGGTGAGTGAGGGTGAGGTGTTGAGGGTGAGGGGTTGAGGGTGAGTGAGGGTGAGGGGTTGAGGGTGAGTGAGGGTGAGTGAGGGTGAGTGAGGGTGAGGGGTTGAGGGTGAGGGGTTGAGGGTGAGTGAGGGTGAGTGAGGGTGAGGGTGAGGGTGAGGGGTTGAGGGTGAGTGAGGGTGAGTGAGGGTGAGTGAGGGTGAGGGTGAGGTGTTGAGGGTGAGTGAGGGTGGGTGAGGGTGAGTGAGGGTGAGGGGTTGAGGGTGAGTGAGGGTGAGGGGTTGAGGGTGAGGGGCTGAGGGTGAGTGAGGGTGAGGGGTTGAGGGTGAGTGAGGGTGAGGGGTTGAGGGTGAGTGAGGGTGAGAGGTTGAGGGTGAGTGAGGGGTTGAGGGTGAGGGGTTGAGGGTGAGTGAGGGTGAGGGGTTGAGGGTGAGTGAGGGTGAGGTGTTGAGGGTGAGGGTGGGTGAGCGTGAGGGTGAGCGTGAGGGTGAGTGAGGTGTTGAGGGTGAGGGGTTGAGGGTGTGTGCATCAGTGGAGCTGTGTCGGTGGAGCTGTGTGGTGGCTGCATCGGTGGAGCTGTGTGGTGGGTGCATCTGTTGAGCTGTGTGGTGGGTGCATTGGTGGAGCTGTGTCGGTGGAGCTGTGTAGTGGGTGCATCGGTGGAGCTGGGTGGTGGGTGCATCGGTGGAGCTGTGTCGGTGGAGCTGTGTCGGTGGAGCTGTGTCGGTGGAGCTGTGTGGTGGCTGCATCGGTGGAGCTGTGTGGTGGGTGCATCGGTGGAGCTGTGTGGTGGGTGCATCGGTGGAGCTGTGTGGTGGGTGCCTCGGTAGGGCTGTGTGGTGGGTGCCTCGGTGGAGCTGTGTGGTGGGTGCCTCGGTGGAGCTGTGTGGTGGGTGCCTCAGTGGAGCTGTGTGGTGGGTGCATCGGTGGAGCTGTGTCGGTGGAGCTGTGTGGTGGGTGCATCGGTGGAGCTGTGTGGTGGGTGCATCGGTGGAGCTGTGTGGTGGGTGCATCGGTGGAGCTGTGTCGGTGGAGCTGTGTGGTGGGTGCATCGGTGGTGGTGGGTGCATCGGTGGAGCCATGTCGGTGGAGCTGTGTGGTGGGTGCATCGGTGGCGCTGGGTGGTGGGTGCATCGGTGGAGCTGTGTCGGTGGAGCTGTGTGGTGGGTGCATCGGTGGAGCTGTGTGGTGGCTGCATAGGTGGAGCTGTGTGGTGGCTGCATCGGTGGAGCTGTGTGGTGGCTGCATCGGTAGAGCTGTGTGGTGAGTGCATCGGTGGAGCTGGGTGGTGGGTGCATCGGTGGAGCTGTGTCGGTGGAGCTGTGTGGTGGGTGCATTGGTGGAGCTGTGTGGTGGGGGCATGGTAGAGCTGTGTGGTGGGGGCATGGTAGAGCTGTTTGGTGGGTGCCTCGGTGGAGCTGTGTGGTGGGTGCCTCGGTGGAGCTGTGTGGTGGGTGCCTCGGTGGAGCTGTGTGGTGGGTGCCTCGGTGGAGCTGTGTGGTGGGTGCCTCGGTGGAGCTGTGTGGTGGGTGCCTCGGTGGAGCTGTGTGGTGGGTGCCTCGGTGGAGCTGTGTGGTGGGTGCCTCGGTGGAGCTGTGTGGTGGGTGCATCGGTGGAGCTGTGTCGGTGGAGCTGTGTGGTGGGTGCATCGGTGGAGCTGGGTGGTGGGTGCATCGGTGGAGCTGTGTCGGTGGAGCTGTGTGGTGGGTGCATCGGTGGAGCTGGGTGGTGGGTGCATCGGTGGAGCTGTGTCGGTGGAGCTGTGTGGTGGGTGCATCGGTGGAGCTGTGTGGTGGCTGCATCGGTGGAGCTGTGTGGTGGCTGCATCGGTGGAGCTGTGTGGTGGCTGCATCGGTGGAGCTGTGTGGTGGCTGCATCGGTGGAGCTGGGTGGTGGGTGCATCGGTGGAGCTGTGTGGTGGGGGCATGGTAGAGCTGTGTGGTGGGTGCCTCGGTGGAGCTGTGTGGTGGGTGCCTCGGTGGAGCTGTGTGGTGGGTGCCTCGGTGGAGCTGTGTGGTGGGTGCCTCGGTGGAGCGGTGTGGTGGGTGCCGCAGTAACTAAGCAGGCAGAGCGTCTCCAGGTGTGGGGGAGTCGAGGCGCTAGAGCGGCGGTGAGACCCTGATAACGCTTTTTCTGCTCATGTCAAATTTAAAGCGCTTTTGATGGACCGGATGTGGTGTTAATGCACTAAGGCTTGTGTTGCACCTCAGCTGGAACTTGTCAAACACATTTCAATGCAAACCACAATGTAAATGGTAAAAGCACATTATGCTTTACAATGAAAACGAGACAAGAATTTAAAACGGAACCGTGAAGGTTTAATAAAGGTTGCAGATCGTTATCGAAGTGAAACAAATGGTTAGAAGTCAGTCAGTGAGTCATTTCAATTAAATAATAGCAGAGTAAAGAGGAGGATGCAAGGAGAGGTACAGAGGGAGTTAGCATAAAAGGAGACACGGCCGGTGGCCGTGAAACTGAAAGTACGGCCGGCCGGCCGTGAATAATTAGGGGATGAGCGCACGCTGAGAAGCTGCCTTTGATGTGGTAATGCGAGGCAGGCAGGCAGGCGGCTGGTGGCATTGTGCACGCGCTTTTTAGGGCTTGCGCTTGCGCAATGACCTAAAAAGCACATGCACTTGAAGAAATCGCCACTGGAATCGCCAGTGGTGGATCAACACTGGATAAGCCGTAATAGAGCTTCGCCAGCGATGCGCAGAAGCGCATCAGCAGGCGAGCCCTAAAAAGGGATCTGCTGGGGCTTTAACAGAGGTAAATGTACCAGGCCACAGGGTTCTTGTAAGTTCAGGCACGAATGTTCGGGGTGTGGGCAATCCTCGCACCCCGAGAATATGTGCAGAGCCAAGGCTAGTGATACGGGGAGTAGGGGAGGCGCCAAACAGGTCTGAAATAGTCCGAGGGGCGCCTCTACCTACCCCGGTTGATATCATGGCACTGATCCCTTGGCTAAACGAATACCCAGATCATATCTCCGCTGGGGTGTTGCGAGATGGTTTCTCATATGGTTTCCGCATCCCGGCGGGGGATTTTCAGGGTGAAGCACAATGTAGGAACCAACTGTTGGTGCAGCAGAATGCGGCGGTGGTACAAGCAAAGATTGGTAAAGAGGTGGCCCGAGGTCGGGTTGCTGGACCATATGACAACCCGCCAGTTGCTAATTTTGTTTGTTCACCCCTGGGTGTGGTCCCCAAAAAAGATCCGGGGGAATTCAGGTTGATACATAATTTGTCAGCTCCAAGGGGTCTTTCGGTGAACGATGCAATTGACCCGGGAGTTTGTTCGGTACGGTACGCATCTTTCGATGAGGCCGTCGCCATTTTGAATCGCCTGGGGCCCGGAGCGCTGATGGCTAAATCAGATATCGAGTCAGCGTTCCGGTTGCTCCCGGTACACCCAGATGATCAGCGTCTCCTTGGTTTCATGTTTCAGGGTCGCTATTACATGGATAAATGTATGCCAATGGGTTGCTCCATCTCCTGTGCGTATTTTGAGAGATTCAGTTGTTTTTTGCAATGGGCTTTCACAAGAACAACAGGGTTTACACATGTGATGCATTATCTTGATGATTTTCTATTCCTGGGGGCTGCAGAGTGTGCACAAGCTTTGAATGAATTTTGTGATCTCATGAGACGCTTTGGCGTGCCATTGGCACCCGGGAAGACAGTGGGGCCGTCTACTTCGCTCGAGTTTCTTGGAATAGAGCTCTATTCCGAAGAGGGGTGCTTCCGTTTGCCTAAAGAAAAGGTGACGAAATTTAAGGCATCGCTTGAAACATGTATTAGCGAGACGAAAGTAAGGTTGCATCAGTTGCAGCGGGTTGTGGGTCAACTAAATTTTGCCCTTAGAGTAATGCCGATGGCGCGCCCATTTTCCCGCTCTATTGCTCAGGCCATGGTGGGCCTTAAGGAAGGCCACCACCGCACAAGGCTCTCGACAGAGGTTCACCAGGACATGCGCATATGGTTGGCATTCCTGGCGGATTTCAATGGTCGGGTCGTGTGGAGCAAACCCGCGGTTTCCTCTGAGGAGCTGGGGTTGTGGACGGACTCGGCAGGGAGTGTTGGATTTGGCGCCATTTTTGGTAATCATTGGTCAGCACAAACCTGGCCGGCGTGGTGGCACGAGAATGGGCTCACAGGTAACATTGGGTTTCTCGAGCTGTTCCCTATTCTGGTGGCCTTGAAAACATGGCCTGAAGGGTTTCGTGACCGCTCAGTGGTGTTCTGGTCTGATAATATGACCGTTGTTGAGTGTATCAATAGTCAGGCTGCCCGCTGCAGATGGATCTTGAGATTGCTGAAGGAAATTGTTCTGCTGTGTATGAGGCTAAACGCCCACTTTAGGGCAAGACATGTGCCAGGGGTGTTAAATCAGGCAGCTGATGCGCTTTCTCGTTCCCGTATGCAGGCCTTCTGGGGTTTCCTACCCTCAGCGGACCCGGTGGCGGCACCATTTCCCGAAGCTCTCTGGTCTCTCGGTGCCCCGGACTACAAGACCTCGTGGGAGAGAGTCTAGCACCCAGGACAAGGAAGGCGTATGAAGGGGCGTTCCGTTCCTACTGGTCCTTTTTGGGTTCTGCTGGGGGGGAGCTTTGGGGCCAAGAGGAGTATGTCCTGAAATTTCTGTTATCTTTACATCAGGCAGGCAAATCAGTGGCCACGGCCCAGAGGCACCGGGCCGCCATTTCTTTCATGGCACGGGCTCATGGTATCCGGGACCCCACAGCGTCCTTTGTGGTACAGAAAGCGCTGCGTGGGTGGCAACGCCTTGAGGGTCGCAGAATGGACGAAAGGCACCCGATAGGTCTGGAAAGGTTGGCCCTGTTACTGTCCGTACTCCCTGCAACATGTTCATCTCAATCGGAGACAGTACTATTTCGGGCCGCTTTTGCGTTAGCATTCCATGGGGCTATGCGGGTAAGCGAGCTGGTAGCAAGGAACAAGCAGGATAAGGGGGGGGGCTGTGCCGAGAGCACATCCAAATTAAGGGGGAGACAATGGTAGTCTCGTTTGCCAGGTCCAAGACCGATCAGGGAGCGATCGGGGACAGTGTAGTAGTCCAGCGGATTCCCGGATCTCCCATGTGCCCGGTTGCATGCGTTGAGGAATATTTGGCGCAGAGGGTGGCATCATGGGGGGGAAGCTTGCTGAGGCACGCCGACGCCACCCCACTGACGAGGTTTCAATTCCAACGGGTGCTAACAATGGCAATCGCAGCTGCGGGCTTGAACCCGTGCGAGTTCGGGACTCATTCCTTCCGGATAGGGGCTGCTACAGAGGCTACAGCCAGGGGTCTGAGTGTGGAAAAAGTGAAACAGTTGGGGCGTTGGTCCTCGAATTGTTATAAAAGGTATGTGCGGTTGCACATGTTGTGAAGCTAATGTCATGCACTCACGCTTCTTGTTTTTTGTTTGGTTTACAGTTTCGCGAGCTTACGAGGCGGGGCGGACTGTGCAGTCGACCCGACACCTGGGAACCAGCGGTCAAAGATCACCGGCTGAGGAAAGAGTGGTGTGGGTCGTGGGCCACTCATACGTGAGGCGTGCCGCAGACGTATTCAAAGCAGGTGACATGATTCACATGGCTTGGGAATACGGGTACAGGGTGACCTTCTACGGAAGGGGCGGGCTCTGTATTGACCAGTTTCAAAATTTTATGGAGGGTTTGTTAGGGCGGACGAGGTCACCGCCATCTATAATCATAGTGCATCTTGGGGGCAATGATTTGGTGGCCACTGGTCGACGAGTACTTCTCGAGATGATACTATCCACTGTAAGTTGGTTGGCGAGAAGGGTCCCGGGGTGCACAATTGCATGGTCCCACATGATCCCACGGAAGGTGTGGCGGGGGGCTAATTCTGTGTCTGCTTTAAATCATTCAGTGAAGAAAGTGAATAACAAACTTGGTAGATTGTTTCGTACGAATACATTGCATTCTATTCCTCATGGATGTATCAGGGGGGATCAGATGTATCTAGAAGACGGGGTCCATTTGTCCCGGGTGGGAAATGCTTTACTCATAGGAGACTTCGTAGCTTGGTTGAGGAATTTGCAGCCATGACCTTTAGGTAGGAGTTTTGTGGGGGGTCCGGATAGCCGGTCAACTATCCGGCCTGCGGCGGTAAGGTCATGATCGGTGAGCAGTAATTGGAAGATCCCTAGAGGTTTGGGCGTCACCCATTATGGATGGGAGCGCCCGGGGGGAGGCGGCCATTGGCCCCTCAAACGGGGAGGCGGTCCCCTCTAAGGATGGGGACGCCGAAAGGGAAGGCGGCCATGGGCCCCTCCCTGGGGAGGAGGGGCTACGGACCCCTCCTCGGAATTTCCCGGGGCCCGGACATCTGCAACGGCAGATGTGGTAAGTTGTGTGGGGTGGGAGGGGGGTCTACGCTACCTTTTAGACACCTCACACGAGTCCTCGGACGACCACTAAGATGGCGTCGAGTTAACAGGGGGCCCCCGCTAAGACAAGGGAAATTGGAAGTAGGCACAGAGGTACAGTCCGCTGTGCGACCGCCCCTCACAAGTGAGGGGGGAATTCTGGTATTGGGGATCTGACACCGGTTACGACCTTGCCGTTGGCCCGTAATGTTAGGATGTACAATTTCAATGTTCAGAAATGCATTTGCAGGATGTTTAGTATCGGCTAGGAGAACCTTTGTATTAGAGATGTGTTAAGGTCAGCCAAGAACATCGTAATGTGTAAATGAAATTGTACATGATATGAAACTGTTATTTTAATGTTTTAATTTTGTTTCATATTTTAATAAATACGGCCGGGAGGGTAACTCCCTCCCGCCTTCCAAAAGTTCAGAACCGTTTCCGTTTTCCCATCCTTGGGGATTGTGTTGAGAGGGGGTGGCGGGTATCTCAGCCATATGGAAGGGGCGACCACTCGGTCCCCCCGAACGTATGGTGGAGTACCCCGATCCCCCCGGGAAGCCATTTTGGGCGGGAGGCGTGTCCCGGCTGGTATGCCCGAAGCGGCGTGGCTGGGGCGCGCCTTTTCCCGCCCAAGAGAGGGTTGTCCTAGACACCGACACCGCTAGCCACGCCCGGGAGGCGGATTGGAGGTGGGTCTACGCCCGCCCGAAGAAGGATAAAAGGAGCGACAAGCCAAGGAAGCATCCTCTTGTTCCTGTGCTCTGAAGCTGCACCTCCCCGTTGCACGTGAGCTCGAGACGGAACGAAGAGCCAATTTTGACCCACCCACCAGCCCCTGTTGACAGCGATTTGTTTGAATAAAGTTGAGTGACGTGATATTGTTTCTCTTACAGGTTGTTTTTGAATAAAGTTGGTAAAGTGGTATGTAATAAAATGATAATTTTCTTTTCGGCATGTTTATTCAGCAGGAATGGTTGCGATTGAACTGAACAGTGATGCCCAGGAGGGTTTATACTTGGAATTGCTTAAATGTGATTGTTTTCCTCCTTGTTAGCTTAGATTGTCGTATTTATTTTTGGTCGGGCGGGAAGGTCATGATCGGTGAGCAGTAATTGGAAGATCCCTAGAGGTTTGGGCGTCACCCATTATGGATGGGAGGGCCCAGGGGGAGGCGGCCATTGGCCCCTCAAACGGGGAGGCGGTCCCCTCTAAGGATGGGGACGCCGAAAGGGAAGGCGGCCATGGGCCCCTCCCTGGGGAGGAGGGGCTACGGACCCCTCCTCGGAATTTCCCGGGGCCCGGACATCTGCGACGGCAGATGTGGTAAGTTGTGTGGGGCGGGAGGGGGGTCTACACTACCTTCTAGACACCTCACACGAGTCCTCGGACGACCACTAAGATGGCGTCGAGTAAACAGGGGGCCCCCGCTAGGACAAGGGAAATTGGAAGTAGGCACAGAGGTACAGTCCGCTGTGCGACCGCCCCTCACAAGTGAGGGGGGAATTCTGGTATTGGGGATCTGACACCGGTTACGACCTTGCCGTTGGCCCGTAATGTTAGGATGTACAATTTCAATGTTCAGAAATGCATTTGCAGGATGTTTAGTATCGGCTAGGAGAACCTTTGTATTAGAGATGTGTTAAGGTCAGCCAAGAACATCGTAATGTGTAAATGAAATTGTACATGATATGAAACTGTTATTTTAATGTTTTAATTTTGTTTCATATTTTAATAAATACGGCCGGGAGGGTAACTCCCTCCCGCCTTCCAAAAGTTCAGAACCGTTTCCGTTTTCCCATCCTTGGGGATTGTGTTGAGAGGGGGTGGCGGGTATCTCAGCCATACAAGCATTTACAATGCAATGGTCTCTGCATTATTAAAGGTGGAGCTATAAGCATTGCTCATGACATTTTAAAAAAAAAATCATAAATAAATGGCATTGTCATTTATATTGCCAATAGCTTAATCGCTTGCATATGCGAGACCTTTTGCATTAGCACCCGCACACAGAGTAAGTAGTAAAGTAGTAGAGTGAGTAGTTGATAGTGAGTAGGAGAGAGTTATTAGTAAAGAGAGTATTAGAGAGTGAGTGGTAAAAAGTGAAAGAGTGAGTATTAAATATTGAGAGAGTGAGTAGTAAAGGGTCCTAGAGCCACACACATTTACATGCACAGCCACACCCTTACATATACAAAGTGTATTTTTAGTTTCAGTAGTAAAGAGTGAGTAGTATGGAGTGACTAATTATGAGTGAGTAATGTTGAGTAGTAGAGAGTGTAGCAGAGTGTGTAGTACAGTATTACAGTAAGTACTATACATTAGATGCTATTTAGTAGAGTGAGTAGTAGCGAGTAGTTGATATTGAGTATTACAGTGAGTAGAGAGTGTTATGGAGTTGTATAGTAAGTATTCGAGTCAGTATTGATAATATTTGATAGTGAGCAGTATAGAGTGACTATTTGAGTGAGTATTTGTGAATAGTAGAGAGTATAGCAAAGGGTGTGTAGTAGAGTGTGTAATAGAGCGTTATAGTGAGTACTGTAGAGTATTTATTTGTGTACTAAAGTGAGTAGGGAGTATTAGAGAGTTGTTGAATAAGTACTTGAGTAGTAGAGTGAGTAGTAGTGAGTAGTTGATATTGAGTAGTACAGTGAGTATAGAGTATTAGATATTTCTTGTGTAACTAGTAGAGTAAGTAGTGAGAATATTAGAGATTGAGTAGTAAAGAGTGAGTAGTAGTGTGTAGTACGTTGTGTGTATTAGACAGTTTTTTGTAGAATATTACAGTCAGTACCTCACAGCATTTTTTCTCATTACTAAATCTATTAGGCAGTATTAGAGAGTTGTAGAGTAAGTAGTACAGTATTAGAGTGAGTAGTAGAGAGTGATTAGTAGAGAGTATTAGAGAGCGAGTAGTCAAGAGTGTAATATTTAGTATTAAGGAGTGAAAGAGTGAGTAGTAAAGAGTCTTAAAGTTACACACATTTATATGCACAGCCACACTCTTACAAATACAAAGTGTCTTTTTTCTTTTGTAGGATTTTGATTTGGGGGTGAATTTGGATGGTGGAGTTGCAGGATGGAGTTGGAGGGTACATATGTATTTGGATGTAGGATTTGGAGTTGGATAGTGTTTTTGGATGGTGTAGTTTGATGGTGGAGGATGGAGTTGGAGGGTGGAGTTGTATTTTGAGGGTGGAGTTGTATTTTGAGGGTGGAGTTGGATTCGGAGGTGGAGTTGGATTCAGAGGGTGGAGTTGGATTCGGAGGGTGGAGTTGGGAATGGAGTTGGAGGGTGCACAAACACAAGCAATGAGGGTGCAGGACAGCTAGCACAAGCAATGAGGGTGCAGGACAGCAAGCACAAGCAACGAGGGTGCAGGACAGCAAGCACAAGCAACGAGGGGGCAGAGTAACAAAGTGAGCGAATTTGCCTCCAGACATTTGCGTAATTGCATTCTGTGTACGTGTGAAGTTCTTAAAACAATCTCAAAGAACAAGCTTCTCACACTGTCCACCAATGCAACTCATGCTGGACAGGCAAGCAAGAAGCTCGAGAGGTCATGATGCTCATTCAGTCCATGGCCTCTCTGCAAGATTAAATCGGAGCAGTGTTTTTTGTTGAATTGATCCTGCTTCTATGCTATTAAGAAACTTGTACATGGCAAATACAACTGACCTCTGCACTATAAAAGGGGTACAGCCTCTTATACAGACTTCGCTAGACTTAGTGGGTTATTTATGCAAGAGAATGAAGAGAATGGACGTGATCACCAAAACCTACACAACGTAACAGAGGAAGAGGATTGAAACGTGAAGTGATGTTCAGGTCATGTGTTCGAACGCTGGAAAGGCTGATGCAACATTCCAGCATACCATCGATAGGAAGTAGGTGAACTGGGAAACATTAAATTGGTATCGCCTGTTATTATAAGTGCTTGGAAATCACATACGTATGGTATGAACTGCTATATAAAAACAAGTTGACACTATTTTAGAGGCGGTAGGACATACACGTGACAAACATTAGCAGCACTCTGCACTCACACTCACTCTGCACTCACTCTCACTCTGCACTCACTCTCACTCTGCACTCACTCTCACTCTGCAGTCACACTCACTCTGCACTCACTTTGCAGTCGCACTCACTCTGCACTCACACTACAGTTGCACTCACTATGCACTCACACTGCAGTCACTCACTCTGCACTCACTCTGCACTTACTTTTTAGCCACACTCACTCTGCACTCACTCTGCACTCACACTCACTGCACTCACTCTGCACTCACTCTGCACTCACTCTCACTCTGCAGTCACACTTACTCTGCACTCAGGCATATTTTCTATAACAGCACCTTTTGTGATGCCTGTCTAAACCCACTCCACCCCTCTTTGCCTATGAATTAAAATATTGGTTTCTTTTTTTTGCTTAATAAAATATTTGGGAAAACACATATTATTAGAATATGTATATTTTAGGTTGCAATGTAATTGCGTGTTTATTACATTTCTGTCAGTAGATTACGTGTAAAATTGAGGGGTTCCTGTAAGTGCTCGTTTGTAGACACTATTGACAAAAAGCTATTTAAATAATGCACATTTAAACAAGTAATTATATTAATGATAGACATCATCCTCCAGTCCATCCTGTTCATGTCTGACACAATCCAACACTTTCCACCATTATTTGGTAAGTTTCCACTGATGCATTTGTTTTTATGTCATCAGTAGTTTCTATTACTTTAGCTTATGTTTTTGTTTCAGGGGGTTACAGCAATACACACACATGCGCACGCACACGCACACACACACACACACACACACACTCTCTCTATACTCTTTGCTTGGGCATACATACAGCAGTGTCTCCTGTCACTCAACCATACACAGCAGAGCCCCTCAGACTATGCACACACACGCGCATGCACACACACACACTCTCTCTACTTGGGCATACATACAACAGTGTCTTCGGTCACTCAACCATACACAGCAGAGCCCATCAGACTATGCACACAAATGCGCACGCACACGCACACACACACACACACACTCTCTCTACTCTCTCTGCTTGGGCATACATACAACAGTGTCTCCGGTCACTCAACCATACACAACAGAGCCCCTCAGACTATGCACACACACGCGCATGCACACACACACACGCACACTCTCTCTACTCTCTCTGCTTGGGCATACATACAACAGTGTCTCTGGTCAATCAACCATACACAGCAGAGCCCCTCAAACGTTTACACGCATACAGCTTGTGTTAAACGCACACACCAGGACATCTCCATTCACATGAAAAAGCTTCCCTCTGTCATCCGATCCATCCTAGCACGCACCTCACTCGCAAAGCCACAAACACACACACAACTATCCTGATTAACCTGAGCCTCCCCAGTCACTCGCACGATCCCTGCAGCCCCCCAGTCATATGCCGCATACCACCCCAGTCTCACGCACAAACGCTTTGATGCCCCCTGCGCCCCCCCCCCCCATATACACAGACACACCCCGATCTCGTTGTACTCATCCTGCAGTCTCACCGGCCAGGTGAAGTTAAAGGGCAGCCTGATGGGGTTGCTGAATCCCGGGACCTCGGTGATGATGAACGAGTTGGCCCCCAGCACCGGGGTGACGAGGCTGCCGAAGGTGCATGCCTCCGGGGAGGGTACCTTTTGGAAGTGCATCAGGCAGACCCTGAAGAAGGTTCGGCAGTCGGGCCAGCAGGAGCACCCGTTCGCCGCCGAGACTATGCCCCTCCCCCTTCCCCCACACCTTAGAAGCTTGTGGGGTGACGCATTAAAAGCCACAGCTGAGATTTGGTGCTTTGGAGAAATATTGCTTCCGGGTACTGAAATATTGGCAAAAAGTCTCTTCCGAATGGTCAATGCAACACATTTCTCTCTAGACAATATATTAAAAAAAGAAAAAGAAAAGTTATGTTAAATGAACTTTATGTCCCCTTTCCAAAAAATATCCCTGGGTGGATTACCCCCAAGTCACTACGCGGAGGCGGCACAAATTGGGGCGAGATAGAGATGGCAGGACTGGCTCAAGCTCCGAGATCGGTAACAGCTAGGTAAGACGGAGAGACAATGGCGGCCGCCGCGCTTCGCTCCTGGCCACACACAGACGGCAGAAGCTGAAGTCCCGAGGGCAAGAATCCGGGAAGCCCTGAGCAGGAGCTGAAGAGCACCGAGGGCCTGCGGAGGGTATGGTAGCAGCAGCTGGTATGGAGGGAGAGTCTCTGTGAGATCCGCACGAAACCAAGCAGCATGGCCATGTTTCTCCGAGGCGAGGAAGAAATGCTTCAGAGAAAGCACGGTCATTTTACGATTAGGGGGCGTGGTTTTCTTTCTCTCCTCTTCCCATTGGCTGGAAGGTAAAATTCCAGCCAATGGGAAGAGGAGAGAACGAAAACAAGAAAGAAGAGAAAAAACACCCCCCCGAATCTGGAAAAGACTGGGCTTGAACCGAGTGACACCCCTCTCCTCCAATGGCTGGCCTCCGTTTAGGAAGTCAGCCAATGGAGAAGAGGGGCGGGTTCAAGCCCCCTACTACGAAACATTACATCTCGGGCTGTGCAACACTGCTGCGCAGTGCAACGCTAGTCCGAGACCTAAAAAGAAGTAGGTGGACGCTGTCACTGGGAGTGACGTCACGACAGGAAGTGATGTCACGAAAGGTGCCAAGTTCCTCGTCCCTGAGAGGCCAAAGAGTGAAGTCCAGCTGTTTGGTAGGGGGGACAGCGCCCCCCGGTAAAATAAGTGGGGGACGCCATCCACCCGCGTGATACCCAGACTCGAGCCCTGGCCTTGCCTCTCTCTAACCCTCTTCTGTCTTACTCTCTGAGTTAAGGTATCTCGTTTCCTCATCCTATACAACATCCTATCTCATTTGACTTCCCCTTTGCTGATGGTAATGTTCCACCTTCACTGTCAATTCCATCCTGCATCTATCTCAACACTTTTCTCCCTAGGTGTTTCAACTCTTCCCTCTCTAGGGCACACCTCTTCCCTCATTTTACCCCTTCTACTCACTCACAGCTTCTGTGCAATCTAATGTGTCTCCTTTATCACTCCATCCCTCCTCCTCCTCACATCCCTTCTTCTCTCCCTCTCTTCTTACATCCACTCTTTCTCTCAATCTCTTCTCAACTTCACTTACCCCCATTACATACTCTCCCGTCTTACCTCAGCCTCTTCTTCACCAACTCTTGCTCTCTATTCTTCATGGCCTCCACCACTTATCCATCTCTCACTAACACACCCATCTCACCTACTCTCCTTTACTTATTTTTCTAACCCATCTCTCTTCCTCTAGTCCCCACTAACCCCTCAACCTCCACCCTGACCTCCAGGTGCATTCTCTTCTGACTACACTCCATCCCATCTCTCTCACTCCCCCTTTTCCAATGCACCCCCATGAGCGCGTGCACCAACACACACACACACACATGCTCAGATTTCCCCAAGAAACATGAACTCAATCAAATATGGTCGTCAACCACCCCAGCACACTCAAGAAATGCATATTCATATCATGGCTAGAGCTGGGCGTAGTTTACGTAGCGTCACTACGCACACTATGCAGAATTTTGGAAAAAATGTGTGGAAAAGGAGGGCACATCCTGAGGGTCCGTGTGTCCGGGACTTGGGTCCACCGTGCCTGGGCAGACTCCCCGATCTCCCCGGCCTGGCTGTGTTGGAAAGCAGGGACCGGCCCCGGGGCCTGGGTTTGGGAGCCCCCGTCCTGCAGCCTACCAAGAGTCCATCTGCCTGGGACAAGGGTCCCTGCTGCAGAGCCCTGGAGACCTGCAAAGCTCCATGGGTCCCGGGCAGTCCTCCCCCGGGTGGCTGGGCCCCAGGAGTGCTTGCGAGCCTCTCCATGCCTGAGGCCCAGAGTGGGGTTTTGGAGCCAACCGGAGCCCTGCAGCCCCAGAGCCCTGCAAGGGCAGGCGGGAGCCCTCCCTTGAAGGCTCGGGGCAGGCTGATTGGCGCTATTTCGATCTGGGGCGACCAGATGGCCGGTCTTCCCTGGAAGTCCCGATGAGGTGCCATTCGCCTCCCCGATCCCAGCAAGGGCTCCAGGAGGTCGGGCGCCTCCGTCCCCTCCATCACTTGGTTCACGCGGGTTCCCAGAAAGAGGGGTAGCCTTCTTCCGGATTACTAGGGGCAGGGTATGCCGGGACACCCCTCCGGGGCTGGCGGTTCTCTGCCGGTGATCAGCTAGGCTATGCTGGGACAACACCTCTCCTCCGTCCGGGGGCTCCGGCCCACGGCGTGGCAAAGTGCCCGGGACGGGCTCCATGGGTCCTGTTCAGACCTCCCCCAGGTGTTCCGGGCCCGAGATCTCCAGTGGTTCTCCCCGTGCCTGAGGCCCAGCATGGGGTTTCAGAGACCCCCTGAGCCCTGGGCCCTGCAGCCCCGGAGCCCTACAGCCCCATAGCCCTGCAGCCCCAGAGCCCTGTAGTTCTGGAACCCTGCAAGGGCAGGCGGGAGTCCTCCCATGAAGGCTCGGGGCAGGCAGATTGGCGCTATTTCGGTCCCGGCCATCTGGTCGCACCTTTCCCCTCGGCCATCTGGTCGCACGCAATGCTTTCCAATGGTGCGACCAGATGGTCGGTCTTCCCTGGAAGTCCCGATGAGGTGCCATTCGCCTCCCGGATCCCAGCGAGGGCTACAGGAGGTCATGCGTCTCCGTGCCCTGTGTCCCCTCCGTCACTCTGTGTGCGCAGGTTCCCTGAAAGAGGGGTAGCCTTCCTCCGGATTACTAGCCAAGCCAGAAAGGCATCATGGTACACAAGAAACCACCACCAAGGCGGAAACAGGTAACCAAAACAATGTTTAATCCATTGTAAAAAGAAACAACAGAACCACAACAAAGTCCTAACAAGGGACAAGCAAGGAGAGCCAGAACCAGCACTCAGAACAGCCCCGCAAAATCCCCCCAGGACCACCCAATAGTGTTCCATAAACATGTGAGGAGATGACCACATTGCAGGACGGCAGATATCTTCTGTGGACACACCCTTAAAAGAGGCCCCAGATACAGAGACGCTCCGGGTGGAATGACCTTGGACCACCCGGGGGATCAGAACCCTGGGAATCGTATGCCAGCAGGATAGCCTGCTTCACCCAGCGACTCAGAGTCGACACCGAAGGCTTGTGACCAGAACGCACCGGTCCAAAGGTCACAAACAAAGTGTCACAATGACAAAAACTGGACGTGCGTGCCAAGTAAATCTCCACCGCACGACGGACATCCAGAGATTACAGGGAGACATCCCACGCCGGGGAGAAGGAAGTCAAGGACACCTCACAAGAGCGGTTGGCCAGGGAGGGAACCTTAGGCAGAAAACGGGGATCATGGCGCAGGACCAGCCGGTCCGGCAAGACCCTCAAGAAGGGAGGAGACTGAAGGAAGGACCCCAGCTCGCCCATACGGCCAGCCGAGACAATGGCGAGACAATGGCGACCAAGAAAACCACCTTGAAGGTGAGGAACCTAGGATCCACCAACAGAAAGGGCTCAAAGGGAGGACCCACAAGAGCCCGCAGGACCAAGGGAAGGTCCCAAGGAGGCACCAGGCAAACAGCCCTAGGCCACCGCAGAGAACAGATCCACAATAAGCGAGCCACCAAGGAATCCATCCGATCAAGATCTGGACTGCGGAAGACAGGCAGGGCAGCCCACTGAGCCCTCAGAGTGGAGGTAGCTAACCCCAGAGAAAAACCTTCCGCCAGGAAATCCAGAACCTTCATGGGGTCCACCGATACGGGATCAGAACCCAGCAGGCCGCACCAATGGGAAAAGGAGGACCAGTGACGGGAATAGGACATTAAGGTCGAAGTCCTCCGGGAACCCTGCAATAAAGCAACAACCTCCAGGGAACACCCCTGGGCCAAAAAGGTCACCCGCTCAACAGCCAAGTCTGCAGATGGAGCCGGCGAAACACTGCCCCCGGGAGAGCAGGACCCCGCAAGGGGAACGGGTGATCCGGAATCGGCCAACACTTCTGAACCGCCATCTCGCACAGGAGAGGATACCAGGGGCGGCGAATACAACTGGGAACCACCAAGAGCAGGAAGGCCCAGTCCAAGCGGACTTTGCAGAGGACCCGAGGGATCAATGGAAAGCGGGGAAAGGCATTCAGGAGATCCCTGGGCCAAGGGAAAGACAGAACATCCACCCTCCAAACCCCCGGACACGGATGGAGAGCGCAGAAGCGAGGCAGGAAGGCATTGCCTGACTCCGCAAACAGGTCCAACAGAGGAAGGCCAAAACGGGACACCAGACTCTGAAAGACAAAAGGAATCAGGAAGAGGGCACTCAAGAGAGGGAACACTTGACTGAGATGGTCCGCCACTACATTCTCCGACCCCGGAAGATAGACAAGACAGCCCCCTCCTCCCAGGACAACAGTTCCTGTGACAGAAACCACAGGGAGCCCACCCGGCAACCCCCCTGGTAGTTGGTGTAACACTGCACCACCTGGTTGTCCGTCCGAACCAAAACATGATGATCCCGGAGAGAGGGAACAAATTCCCGGCAGACTAGCAGGACCGCCGTCGTCTCGCGGAAGTTGGAGGAGCAGCGGGCGGTTCTCTGCTGATTACCAGATGGGCTATGCTCGTACAACACCTCTCTTCTGTCCGGTGGGCTCCCGGCCACATCATGCAATGTGCCCATGATGGGCTCAATGGTTCCTGGGCAGTCCCCCCCCCCCGGGCTCCATCCTCTAGGCCAACGTCGTGGCAAAGTGCCAGGGATGGGCTCCATGGTTCCCGGGCAGTCCTGCCCGGGGGCTTCCTCCTCCAGGCCAACGGCATGACAAAGTGCCCGGTACGGGCTCCATGGTTCCCGGGCAGTCCTCCCCGGGTGTCTAGGGCTTCATCTTCCAGCCCAACGGCGTAGCAAAGTGCCCAGGATGGGCTCCATGGTTCCCGGGCAGTCCTCCCCCGGACGTCCGTGGCTCCCTCCTCCAGGCCAACATTGTGGCAAAGGGCCCGGGACGGGCTCCATGGTTCCCGAGCAGTCCTCCCCTGGGGCTCCCTCCTCCAGGCCAACTGCGCGGCAAAGTGCCCGGGACGGGCTCCATGGTTCCCGGGCAGTCCTCCCCGGGGCTCCCCCCTCCAGGCCAATGGGCCAATGGCATGGCAAAGTGCCCGGGACGGGCTCCATGGGTCCCGGGCAGTCCTCCCCGGGGCTCCCCCCTCCAGGCCAACGGCCTTGCAAAGTGCCCGGGACAGCCTCCATGTTTCCCGGGCAGTCCTCCCCCGGGCACCGGGGGCTCCCTCCTCCAGGCCAACGGCATCTGGTCGCACCTTTCCCCTTAGCCATCTGGTCGCACGCAATGCTTTACAATGGGTGACCAAATGGCCGGTCTTCCCTGGAAGTCCCATTGAGGTGCCATTTGACTCCCTGATCCCAGCTAGGGCTCCAGGAGGTCGGGCGCCTCTGTGCCCTGGGTCCCCTCCGTCACTCTGTGCGCGCAGGTTCCCAGAAAGCGGGGTAGCCTTCTTCTGGATTACTAGGGGCAGGGTATGCCGGGACACCCCTCCCGGGCTGGAGGTTCTCTGCCGGTAACCAGATGGGCTATGGTTGGACAACACCTCTCCTCCGTCCAGGGGCTCCGGCCCGCAGCACGGCAAAGTGTCCTGGGACCCGGGCAGCCCTCCCCCGGGCGTCCTGGCCCTGAGAGCTCCGGTGGCTGCCCTGGATGCCCTGATGAGGATTTATTCACCTCCTGGATCCCAGCCAGAGCTCCAGGAGGTCAGGCACATTTTCGCCTAGGGTCCCCTGAGCCTCGAGGTGCGCACATGCTCACAGAAAGAGGGGTAGCCTTCCTCCGGATTACTAGGAACAGGTGCAGAGGCCCCAGGCTCAGTCTCCTGGCCTGCAGCTCCACAAGGGCCCCAAGACAGGGTACTGCCGGGCCCGGGGAGCCCCCCCCTGATTGGCTGGGTTCAGGAGGTCCAGCCTGGGCCCAGGGGAGGGCGGCCTCCCCACCCTGGGCTCCGTCCTCGGTCCTGCCGTGTGGCAGGTTGCCTGGGATGGTGTCCGGCAGGCCCTGGGTGGCTTACCCTGCGCCTCTGGGCCTGAGAGCCCCGGCTGGGTCCAGGTGCCAGCCAGGCCCTGGGTCGGGTGCTCCGGCCCTGGGCCCAGTCCCCCGGGCTGCTGCTCCACCAAGGGCCCTATTAAAGTGGGTGAGGGTCATATAAATAAAAAAGAAATTATTTTTTCCCATGTGCTATTCGACTGAAAGCCTTGAGAGGCAGAGCTCCTCTATAACTGTAGGCTAGGGATACTCGTGCTGTGGTAACATCATCAGAAAATATCCCACAGACAGAGCCACTTTCTTGTCACCCCATAAACTCTTCAACATCGTCAGGGAGTTCACCTGCACTATACCCACCAAGAACATCACCCCCCCTTCCCACTCTGCAATACCCTGGCTGATTACTACAACAACAAGACATTCACCATATAAAGCAACTTCGAGTTCGAACCCACCTACCTCTGCAGCCTCCCCGCACCAACTGACACTACCCAAAACCATCCGCTAACCGCCTGGATGCCGCTCACCACAGCTATCATGAACTCAATCCGCTTTGCAGCCCCCATAGGCCTCTGCCCCATCATCGCTTCAACCTCAGGAGCAAGGAAATCAGCTGTATACTTATTTCCATACTCAGCACATCCATAACCACAGCCACCTTTCCCAATCAACAGAAACACGCAGAGGTCAGACCCCTCCTCAAGAAACCATTCTCCGGCCCCAGCAGCGTTGAACACCGTATCACACCACACCCTCATCAAAAGACTCCACCACATTGGGATCCTAGGAGACACCCTCAAATCGATCACATTCTTCCTCCAAGGAAAAACCCTAAAGATCCGCCTGCCACCCACCACTTCGGAATTCAAGAGCATCATCATCTGTGGCATCCCTAATGGCTCATCCCTTAACTCCATCTTGTTCAACACGTACATGACATCCCTGGCTGACATCACCAGAACATACATCCTCAACATCATATCCTATGCATACGACACCCAGCTCATCCTTTCGCTCTCAGAATACACCTCCATCACAAGGAACAATTTCCACAACTACATGGCAAGCGTCACTGACTGGATGAAGACCAACTGCCTGAAGCTCAAAATAGACAGGACAGAAGTGCTGATTTTTGGGAATAACACGTCCATGTGTAATGACAGCTGGTGGCCCTCCAAACTCAGACCCACACTGACAAACAACGCCCTCAACCTCGGCATCATCCTGGACAGCAAACTCACCATGAAATGCCAGATTAATGCATTCTCCTCTGCCTGCTTCCACACCCTTTGCATGCTCCGAAGGATCTTCAGATGGCTCCCCATCTGCTCCAGGAAAGTCGTCACTCAAGCCTGAGTTACCAGCCAGCTGGAAAACAGTGATGTGCTCTATGCGAACTCACAACCCAACTTCTTAAGAGACTCCAGAAGATGTAGAACTCAGCTGCCAGACTCATCCTTGACCCCCCAAACTGGCCAAGATCACCCCGACCTCATGAACCTCCACTGGCTCTCAATCCAGAAAAGATGGCAATTCAAGATGTTGACACACGCCTACAAGACCCTCCACGACTAAGGACCAGCATACATCAATCACTTTATGCACTTTCACCAACCCTCCAGACATCTGCGCTTCACATCCGTTGCCCTCGCTCACACTCCTCCATCTGCTGAAGCAACAGTGAAGGACACTCCTTCTCCTACCTCACCACCAAGTCCTAGAACAACCTCCCACCTCTGAACATCATCCTCTCTCCCTGAATTCGGAAAAGGACTTAAGACCTGGCTCTTTGACTGATCCCACCAAGAACTCAGTGCCTGGATATCCTTACAGGTGATTAGTTACACTCTACAAATCCAATTTGACATGGCCCCTGACACCACCACTGCTGTGTCCTTCTGAGGAAGTGTAGGTACTTCTGTTGCTTTTGGTGGGGGACCAGTTAGCGTACTGGGAACAGTTGACTTCATCTCTGCTGCTGAAATCAAATCACTACAATGCAAGTATTGGTATAATTGCTCTAGCTTTGAAGAGAAAGCCTGTGCAATATAGTGTGTATATTTCACTGTTTTTATAGTGCTTAGCATTTAGACAATATAATAGTGTTGTAGGGTTCATCTTTCCATTATAAAGGAAAACAGTGACTGGGCATTTATTTTATCAGCTGGTATTATTGTAAAACTTTTATTCTGAGTGTCTAACCCACCTGACCTCTTTCATTAAGCCTTGGACTGCTCTGCCTGGCCACCTGAGTCAAGTACTGCGGAGGAGCACATTGTTTTCCAGTTTGAGATCCAATGGTACGTTGGCCCCAGGACAACAGTGGTGAGCACCTTCATTTTAAGACCAATAACCCCTGAAAAGTGTTTCCCCATTTTTGCAGCTAGTGCACCATAGGTGATTTAATATCACAGGAATTCATTATGAATGGTCTATGAATGGATCCAGTAATTATGACACCTGGAGATTCTGTTACCAGCTGTAATGGTGTGTTTCAGGCTGAAAGAAATGCCAATTCTTGAGCTGAACATTGAAATTCCACTTTGTAATGTGGTATAACTAGGAAATCAGATTTGACACAACAAATTCCCCAGATTATTCCTCATTCCTGCAACTGTGCAGGCCTGCAGTGCTTTTGAGATACTTGTTATCCCAATAAGCCTAGTTCTGAAGTGCCAGATATCAGATATTATGGACAGCAAATAATGAGGGCCTTAGTGTAAGTTTGTAGCTAAATGTGATTTTGCTACTAAATGTAATACCATAGTGCTGCTAATGTTGTACCGATGGTGCTTGTGCACTTAAAGTTGATTATACACCATTGTCATTTTACTCCCACATGAAATGTGTAGTGCTGAAGGTTTTCCACATTCACATATGGTAATTTTCCATCTCAATATGCTATAATCCAAATTTGATATCTTATGTGAAAATTCCTAGTATGTTTTCAATCTGCACTGAGTAATTTCACATATAATAGTGTTTCCACACACATGTTGATTTTACACCAAGGATGATTTTAATTATAAATGTGATTGTGAAAATTATATTTTAAATTGTAAAGCAAGCAAATTCGTCAGCAATCCCAGCAAAACAGAGTTGCGTCTGACATCCTCAAAATTAACAATAGATGATCTTCGATGGCCTCCAAACATGGCCCGCTTCTTCTCCTTTACAAGTATTCACAGGTTAGTCATATATATTGACTGGTTGCAAAAATGACCAAATCCTGCTTTTTCAATAAAAAATGCTTTGCACCATGTTGTCTTTCCTACATAAAGATCTTAAAATACATGTGATATTCTAACTCTTCGGTTATATTCTGTGCTGTGATTCAATGTAGAATAGAGTACAGATATCCCTAAGAAACTTCTATCCATCCTCCAGTTAATACAGAATGTGGCTGCATGCCTTCTCATTGGTCTAACTACATTTGAGTCCATTACACTCACCCGGAGGAACCTTCTCTGGTTACCTCCTCACAATCACCTACTACAACATCAGACCATCTTACACACAATATCGGCACTACGTGGACCTAGATTTCATAAGGAAACGCCACATACACTTCTCTAACCTTCTCAGATTTGTTTGGTGGCACCAATGCATCAATCCTTTCAAAATCTCGACCTTAATTTGCCTTCCACATTTTAAACGAGAGATGTAAATGATGAAATCTAGAGATAAAAAATACACTGAAAATAAGGATTGGCAAGCAAAACGAAGCTGGTCTGGCTGTAATTGATTAATACGTGCACTCAGATTGTGCCATATTTGTGTGCAAATGTTTGTTTGTATACCTCCTAAGTCTCTGACCTCACAGCTGCCCTTAGCTTGAAGTAATGATGCCATGTGGCACCACAAGCTTGAAAAATGCAGCAATGGGCCTGGGGTTGCACTAGTGGCTCCCTCCCAAAAACACACAGTGAGTCGAGGGCTATTTAGGACAGCAATAGAATGGTGCCACATATCCAAGGTTATACTAGACAATAAGTTATGGGTAATTGCCAGACTTGTGCCTGAACACCTGGGCGGTGGGTGCAATCAGGTTGAATTTGATCGTCATTCAATGGGAATACTGGACTGGCCGAATTATCGTACTGCAGACATGTACTGAACACACAATGATGAGAACTATTTTAAAATGGATATTTGTCTTGTTTTACTTGTGTGCATGTTTCCAAACAGAATGTGTGTGTTAGAACTCATTCCTAGAACTTAGAGGCCTCTCGCATGAAAGGGTACAGGAGAGTGTTTGCATCACGCTGAGGATCACGTGTGGCCAGTGCAAGGACCCCCTTGCATTACATGAAAGAACAAGCATTGTCAATGCAAATAATTTGTCTTCAAAGTGGCAATGCTTGGCAAAGTAACTTTTACAGTTAGATCGTTACATGGAGCATCAGGCTTCCATAGTTAAGAGACTCTTTTTTAAATAAAGCTTCCTACAGCTGTGTTTTTGTTTCAAAAAGGAAATAATGAAGGCCAAAAAGAGGTTTTGTTGAGTAATCTCTTGTGATGTTTTGGCATCAACTACAGAAGCAGAGAGGGGATGCCCAGCCCTCCCCTTAACTAATAATGACAGATGTGTGGAGTAGCAAAAGGAAGCTGGGGCTAAAGGATCAGGGTAGTTAGCTATGGAACTAAGCCTGGATCAGTGTTGCTTGGTGGGAGGAATCAGGCTGCTTTAACACAAGGAGCTCCTTCCCAGGCACAAGAATCATTGGTCCTTGTTTTCTTCTGGTACACATTATTTCATGAGAACTGGGGCTACTGACATAATGTATTATTTATAAAAAATCTCAACATTTTCCTCCAGACCTTTGAAGGAGCTTGCATGTTTTCCATGTCTGGAAGCCCTTTGCGACCACTTTTTACATAGTATTCTGGTACTTGAAGACCTGAATAGATATTGGGATAAAGAAAAGCCCCAGAATGCATAGTAAAATGGGCTGGATTAATCACTTGGATCTTCTAAGAATCAAACTCCAAAGCTCTGAAATAATAATTTGTTCTTCAATATTTTGTTCTGTATTATGCATAATTCCTCTGAGTCTGGAGTTTGTGGCTCCATCCAATTGGTTACCAGTGTTGAACCCATAAATTGTATAGAAACAAACCAGAAGCTACCCCAATATCCACTATAATGGGCGGGGTCATGTGGGTGGGAGGGCTCTATGATATTTCGTTTTTTTAATAATTTAATATTTTGTAATACAATATTCTAGAGATAAAAAAATCATTAAATGAAATGTAAGAAACTGTCAAATCTATTATAAGAATGCTGCAAAGGAAAGATATGAGTCCCAAAGTATTTTTTAGCCTAGTAAGTAATTATTACTGGTTAGTGCGTTTGGTTTAACCCCTTCCCTGCGGGTTATTTTTTCCTGCTGTGCTATGGGGAAGGGGGCCGTGCGCAGCGCCGCCGTGCTCATGACGAGCTCAGCTCGTCATGAGGCGCAGTGGAGCTGCACTCATGACTAGCTGAACTTGTCACGGCCACACCCATTTTGGAACGTTCAGCATAGCGGGGAAATTATCCCCGCGTGCGAACGTTCCAACAGCCGAGACGATCTCAGCTCGCCATGAGTGCAGCTCAACCGTGCCTCATGACGAGCTGAGCTCGTCATGAACACGCAACGGGTTAATATATTTTCTGCTGCTGCACTCCCTGCAGGCCCCACAACATAACAATAATTCTTGGTGGCACGTCTACCCCTTCTAATTTAAGCACAAGGCTACAGATAATATAGGTAAACAGCCCTTGCAGTGCAATATGGGGCCTCCTTTACTGGAGCAGTGACTGATAAATGAGCAGTTCTTGTCATTCATTTTTATGTTTTTTAATAGACATTTTTTGATGCTCCAGTGCGCACCTGGGGTACACACATTTTTGTTTTTATTATGGGGGCTGCAGGGCGATCCCCAATGTCATATCTTTTAGGATAGTCTCATTAATGTATACCTCATTTTACATACATTATCCCATCCAAACGACTATAACAATTCTAAAAATGTGACCTTTTACTTAATAGCTTGCTCCTGTCTCTTCAACACCAGGCTCTCAATCTTCTATCTGAATCCCTGTACCTGACGTACTTAAACATGTCCCCAGGCACTGCAGATTTATTCTGTATAAGGGTCACCACTTTTTTCATCCATTGCCAACAGCCAGCTGTGCTCGATCACACTTGTTTAGAGAAGCATTGGGTGATTGCTTTCAAAACATTTATGATTGTTTTCAAAATACCCATGGTTGTTTTAAAAACATATTGATTCTAGAAAAAACCCTGGAGTTACCACTGTACCCAAAATTGGTGCCAGTGAGAGGCAGCATTTATTTTTTGATCAGTGGGTGCTCCAGTGCCCACCCGCGGCACCCAAAATGCAAGCAATATTGGGGGCCACGGGAGGAGCCCCAGGGCCCCTGCTGGTTCCCATAACAGGAGCCAGACACTTTCATTATTGATGGTTGCCCCAGTTCACACCTGTGAAACCCACAATGCCTGCTTCATTAAGGGTGTGGGGCAGCCCTTGCGGCTGCTGCCGGCTTCCCCTTCAGCACCATGCTGGGTGCTGGCGGGAGCAGTCTCCATCACTTTGCTACTACCCTGGATGGGAGCAGCTGATTTCACTGCTCCATCCCAGGCAGTAGCACATTTGTGTCTTCTGCCTGTAAAGTGTGCAAGCAGTGTAGAAAACAGCAGTATCCCAGGGATGGGTGCACTGCTTAAATCTGGCCTTGGTGCACGGGACGATCTTCAGCATTGGAGGAGATCTGCATGCCCCCACTCCAAATGGGACCATTGACTCTGGGGGATGGGCTCCCCAGGCCCTCGTGGAGGCACCGGGAGAGGGGGCTCTACCCCCCTCCCCTTTAACAATAATCTGGGCCCTGGGTACAGGGTTCCCTGGGACCAAGATGTAGGTAGGAAAGGGGGTATGGTTTGTGTGCTTTGACCCCAGGCTCTGGCTCAGCCCAGGGGTAATTTATTTCCAAAGAATAATGGCTGACATTTTTTTTCTTTACTGCAATCCTGCTGGAGATCTGCAGATTATGGCAAAAAAAGTTTTGTTTTTTAATGTTATGCCTGGGGGTCACCCTGGCACCCCCACAAGGAACAGGGGGGCAGAATATCTCTACTCTGCCCCTTACATTTAAAAAAAAAACGTTTTCAGGACAAGGGACCAAGTACCCAAGGTATGTAATGGCCAACCTCAACATTCCTTTTCATGTTGTGGAAAGACATGCATACACCTGCAGGAGCCCACAACCCAATGGGAGATTAGTGTCCGACAGAAAAAGGCCCCCTCAGCCAATCAGATCTCTCTATTTTTTTAAGTTGTGTGCTCGCAGTACTCTCGAAAGAGCCCTAAAAACCCAGCTGTGCAGCTATACATAGTGTTTGTACCTTAATTCCTTAAAACCTACTGAACTTATGGACACCAAATCACAAAAAGAAAACTTTCTCGACTAAGATCCATCTTTCTGCCAAATTTGGTGCCATTCTGTTTTGATGTTTAAGCGATATCGCTGTTCAACTTTTCATGTTTTCACTGTTCAAAATTGCATGGGGAAATTGTGATTTAGGACCCACCTTTTTCCTGGGCCACCTGCTTAACAGATCAACCCAAACTTTCCAGGAAGGAGTCGAGGTGGTTGAACTTTATTTATGGGAAATTTTTGTGAAGATTCATCAAACTGCATAAAAGTTATTAGCAAAACAAAAAAACAAAAAAGTTAGTACTAGGTCCTAACTATGACTACCCAGTGGTGACCCCCAACTGTGAAATTAATATATATATATATATATATATATATATATATATATATATATATATATATATATATATATATATATATATATATATATATATATATATATATATATATATATATATATATATATATATATATATATATAAGCGCACAAAGTTCCTCCTCTGTCTGCTCTGCGCTCGTGGTCCCAGCCTCCGCGCCAACAACAAAAAGGATACGGACCACAAAAGTCAGCAAATGTTGTTATTTATTTAGCTACCCAGAACCAAAACCAGCGACGCATTTCGAGCACGAGTGCCCTTGTTCACGCTGCAACCAAATGAACAATCACAAGCCTTTTATGAATATGCTAACACTCTGTTACCACCCCCTGGTGGTAACCTCCGGTGTCACGTGAGTAACAACAGTGAGAAAAGACTTTTGCTGCAAATGTCAAATGTAAACAGCACACATAAAAAACAGTCACAGGTTAAATCCACATGATGAAAGTAATGACATTATAGCACAGGAAAATATTAATAACTGCTTAAATCCAGGAACTAGGATTCAGGAATGAATTTATAAAGTGCAAATACTCGGTACATCACAATTGAAGTGATCTACTAGCCACATTACTAACCCATCAAGATAAACAATGGTGCAAACGGTTTAAATTTCCAAGCAAAAGCTGATAATAGGGAAATGTAAACATATCGACTGTCATGTGCAAAGTAGCAAAATTTGGAAGCAGCAAAAGGGAAAAAAAGTGCATAAATGGATAAAGTGCAAAAAAGTGATTGTGACGAAAAGTGCCAAAGTGCATAGTAAGCCGCATTATCACAGGACAAGAGATACCATATGAGATATAATTGCTCATAAAAACTCAGATCCCTGAGAAAAATGACCAATATATATAATAGATAACAGCACTCTAAAATCACATATGATAAAAGCTAGTATCAAAAAAGCATATCAAAACTTAAAATTGGGTCTATATATAAACAAGCATTGGAAATGCAATAGGTCTCGCAGCATTAGAGTTAGTGCTTTTAGAATTGTTTATGGTTTTTTTTTGTAAATCTTTATCAATGCTAAAGAATTACAAATAAAAAAAGCCATAAACAATTCTAAAAGCTGTAACTCAAATGCTCTGAGACCTATTGCACTGTGTGAGGGTGAGGGGTTGAGGGTGAGTGAGGGTGAGGGTGTGTGAGGGTGAGTGAGGGTGAGTGAGGGTGAGTGAGGGGTTGAGGGTGAGTGAGGGGTTGAGGGTGAGTGAGAGTGAGGGTGAGTGAGGGTGAGTGAGGGTGAAGGTGAGTGAGGGTGAGTGTGAGTTAGGGTGAGGGTTTGCGGGTGGGTGAGGGTGAGGGTTTGAGGGTGAGTGAGGATGAGTGAGTGTGAGTGAGGGGTTGAGGGTGAGTGAGGGTGAGTGAGGGTGAGTGAGGGTGAGTGAGGGTGAGTGAGGTTGAGTGAGAGTGAGGGTGAGTGAGGCGTTGAGGGTGAGGTGTTGAGGGTGAGTGAGTGAGGGTGAGGGGTTGAGGGTGAGGGATTGAGGGTGAGGGGTTGAGGGTGAGGTGTTGAGGGTGAGGGGTTGAGGATGAGGTGTTGAGGGTGAGTGAGGTTGAGGGTGATTGAGTGAGGATGAGTGAGAGTGAGGGTGAGTGAGGTGTTGAGGGTGAGGTGTTGAGGGTGAGTGAGTGAGGGTGAGGGGTTGAGGGTGAGTGGTTGAGGGTGAGTGAGGGTGAGTGAGTGTGAGGTGTTGAGGGTGAGTGAGGTTGAGTGAGAGTGAGGTTGAGTGAGAGTGAGGTTGAGTGAGAGTGAGGGTGAGTGAGGGGTTGAGGGTGAGGCGTTGAGGGTGAGGCGTTGAGGGTGATTGCGGGTGAGGGTGAGTGAGGGTGAGTGAGGGTGAGGTGTTGAGGGTGAGTGAGGATGAGTGAGAGTGAGGGTGAGTGAGGGGTTGAGGGTGAGTGAGGGTGAGTGAGGGTGAGTGAGGGTGGGTGAGGGTGAGTGAGAGTGAGGGTGAGTGAGGGGTTGAGGGTGAGGCGTTGAGGGTGAGTGAGTGAGGGTGAGGTGTTGAGGGTGAGGTATTGAGGGCACAGCAACAGGAATATTTTAGTGGCTGGTATTAACTCAGTTGGAATCTGAGGAAGAAGGTGTACTTAGTGCGACACTTCTTCATGTTTACCATAAATCTACCCTACTGAAGAGGACCAAATGGCTCAATACCACAGAAAGTAAATTAGGCCTTGGCTAGCATTTCATTTTATGTTCGGACATTCCCTTATTCTTTCTAAATTCTCTTTAAAGTTTCTCGAGTTAAAAGTATTTGAAAAATAAGCTATGCCATTTAGAAAGATTTACAACATTGAATATAATGTACAGATTGACAGGCCATAAAAATTGTTCTCTTTCCTCCAGTATTTTGATGTTTTTTTTTTTTACTTTTTGTAAACAGTGCTTTACAGAAAAGATTTGCAAAGCCAACTGCTCTGATCTCACATTAGACAGGCGAGACTCATTGGCTTGCCCAGTGTTTGTTTCTTTTTCCGTGGCTGAAGATGACCACCGCTCCACCACGTGAAGCAGTGTACAGATTTTGAAAATGAATGCGTGGACTCGTTCTAGACCGAAGCCAAGACATGCGTGGGGTTCGCCTCTGGTGCACCTTGCAGTTCCGTGTAATTCGCTTGGGCGCCTAGCATGGAGTGGTTCACTCGGTTTGAAGTGGAAAACAGTTTTGAAAAAAAAGGGTGGCCCGCTGCTTACTTAACGTGCGCTGTAGTGGTGAGGCCTGGCGGTTGGTGGACGGGCCTGTTTATATTGGAGCTCGCTGGCTCGTGATCCCGTGGAATTGTTTACCCTTTCTCTGCTGCTGCATCAGCGCTTCCGTGTACTAGGATGCGTGGTGCGTAAGGAGCGAGTTGGCAACGCGCATTTAGTAAGTGATGTCAGGCCCCTGGTAGCCCGTGAGAAATCCGATCTGGATGGCATTGTATCGAAGGAAGGGATGTTCTTTAAACTGCCGATACGCGCGCGAGACTCTGTCTAGAATGGATGCATTAAAGCCCCTGAGTTTGTGACAATAATAGAATTGTATTGCTATTTTTAAAACTTCAGATAGTTAATAACACATTATAGTTAAAATGAATCACAGACGGAGCGCGTCTTTTCGTTTGTATTTTCCAGTGGTCAGACATTCTCTTAAGAGAAAGAATAAATGTTGATCTTCGAAGCACTTGAGGGGGGAGGAGAAATGCGACGCGACATGGCAGGCAGGGGAGGGGGCGGAGCGGGGGTGTGGGAGGAGTGCGGGAACAGACAGAGTAGGAGGAGGAGAGTAGGGGAGGCACGGCCTAGCGGCCGTGCAATCAAGAAGTGAGGGGGCGGGAGACATGGCAGGCAGGGGAGGGGGCGGAGCGGGGGTGTGGGAGGAGTGCGGGAACAGACAGAGTAGGAGGAGGAGAGCAGGGGAGGAGAGGAGGAGGGGGGAGGAGAGTAGGGGAGGCACAGCCTAGCGGCCGTGCAATCAAGTAGTGAGGGGGCGGAGCTGGGGGAGGCTGTGAGAGAGAGTAGGCAAGGCAGGCGGCTGGGGGCATGTGCACGCGCATTTAAGCTCAATGCGCATGCGCATTGAGCTTAAATTTCTCGTGCACTGCAAGGAATCGCCACGATTCCTTGCAGTGTGGATAAAGAGTGGATAAGTGCCAATACTCTCGCCTTGCTCGATGCGCATGCGCATCGACAGGCGAGACCTAAAAAAGCACTATATCCCATATATCTACAAGATAAAGAGACAAAGCACAATATCAAATACACATTTCATAGGGCACAGACAAATATACTAAACATTATATCATGAATGAATAGAGTGAAGCAATGTACAGAAATCGTATCTACATGATAAAGAGCACTCCGTTAAACATCTACCTCAGCACCAGTGTGGGCAAATAAAATGCATGTCACAAATAGGGAACCTAACTTGTGAAGAAATGCTCCTGTTAAGGCCAAGACCATAGAAAGGAAAACAGGGACTAGAAATGCATACACAAGGTTCAATGGAATGATAGGGCAATAAATCATTCTAAAAAGTGATGCATTTCTTCAATATTATTTAGCCCATTGGGCCAACGACTGTCGAGCTCTAGGATAAACCGAGCTTCAAGCTTTCTCAGTAATAGTTCCCTGTTACCTCCCTTTTTCTGCAAAGGAACAGACCCGATCACGAAATAAGTGAGGCAAGATAGGTCCCTATTGTGGACCGGATTGAAATGCCTAGCGACCGGATAGGCAGGGTCGTTATGCAATATAGCCCGCAAGTGTTGTAATATCCGCACATGCACCTGGAGCTTAGTACTGCCAATGTACCTAAGCCCACAGGTGCATGTTAGGACATAAACTGCATGATCCGTTTTGCAGGAGTAGTTGCCTTGAATGGGTTTCGCCACCGTGCTGAAAGGAGTGTCATAGTGTGAAATGGTTATGCCAAATTTGCACGCCCGGCAGCTTGAGCATTTAAAGAAGCCCCTGGTAGGTCATAACCAGGGTGCTTTAGTTTTAAGCTCAGGAGCTGCAGTGTCCAAATAGTTCCCCATAGTCTTCGCTCTTCTAAAAGTAACAAGAGGAACAGAAGGTAATCTAGTATTGAGCACATGATCACTAAGCACTATCGGCCAGTTCTTATTAAGGATGGCTCTAATTTTTCTTTCTTCCTTGCTAAAAGTAGTGATCATGCGCGGACAAGATATTGGGGGCTCCACAGCAATAGGAGTCACTGTTTCTAAGATGTTAATAGGAAACAGGCTCTCTCTCGTCCGAGAAAGAGACTTATTGTAGGCAGTTTTGAGCACTGATTCTGAGTACCCCCTGGCTTTAAGGCGTGTTATAAGATCCTTGAGACATACTTCATAGTCTGATGGCAAACTACAAATCCTCTTTAGTCTCAACATTTCGCCATAGGGGATAACAGCTATCGTGTGCCTAGGGTGCATGCTAGTTGCGTGCAGAGTGGCATTTCCAGCAGTCAATTTCCTATGTAGGGTAGTGTTAATTTTATTAGCCTTAATGTACACTTCCACATCAAGAAATTGGATCTTTTCTTTCTCGACGTGTGCAGTGAAGTTAAGGTTGAGATTATTATCACTGATTTCATCAATAAATGCAAGTGCCTCTACTTTAGTACCTCTCCAGGCAATAAAAATGTCATCAATGTATCTTAAAAAACATAAGACATGATTATCCATCCATACCTTGTGGCGTACCATGAGGACCTGCTCCTCCCACCAGCCAACGTGCAAGCATGCATAGCTGGGAGAGAAGCAGGCCCCCATCGCCACACCCCTGAGCTGTCGAAAGATCTCTTTGCCAAATGAAAAGAAGTTATTATGGAGACACCATTCCATAAGGCTGATGATAACCTTGTTGTGCTCATAATATATGATGGAGCGCTTAGACAAAAAATGCTTGACTGCAGAGAGCCCCTGTTCATGATCTATGCTTGTATAAAGCGCTTCAACGTCAAGTGAAATGAGCCACATATCAGTATACCATGTGATGTTTTCAATCTTACTGATAAAGTCACTGGTGTCGCGCACAAAGCTGGGCAATTCTTTTACAAAATCCTGGAGAAAGAAATCAATATATTCCCCCACTTTCTCACCCACACTCCCTTTGGCAGACACAATGGGCCTGCCAGGTATGGGTACAACAGCTTTGTGTATCTTCGGTATGAGATACAAGGAAGGTAACACAGGGAAATTAATGCACATAAACTTAAATTCTGCCCCGAATAACGCACCTCTCACAAGAGCGCCTTATTGTCCGCACCTGAACCAACTCTTGTTTTCATGCGTGGAGCATCTAGGACAGCGAGTAGCCTCCAAGGACTGGACCTTGAACAAGACCCCAGCTACCTGAAAGGCGGTATGCGGGGATTCTGTCACCTAACAGCGCAGCATTAATTACACGGCAGCAACAACATCGTGTGGGGAACACCTACCGAGGCAAACAGTGAACTACTAAGACCAGCATGCCCTAAGAGACTGTGAGCCTTTCCAGGCGACCACCAGAGGGCCAGCACTCTTTAAAAGATCACAGGTGCTGGGGAACTGTTTGACCCTGTCTGCTGAGGCATCCTATTCCTTTGAAAAAGGTCTATGAGAGACCGAAATGCATCAGGACACACCGATAAATGTCTGCGCTGCTACATGCAAATAAATGCTGCTGAAATTACAGAATGGCTGCGACTCATCCTTCTCTCTGGAGAAACTTGTGTTTATATATATATATATATATATATATATATATATATATATATATATATATATATATATATATATATATATATATATCTACATATATATATATTCACTGAAAAAAACCATAGGTTTCACACACGTTATAGTTAGGAATTAGCATTTAAAAAACCTTGCAAATTCATTGAAAAACCATAGGTTACTTAGCGCACAGATGCATGAATGACTGAATCACTGTTTGTATGTGTTTTGAAGACAGCATGTGTGCAGGACTGTATGGGTGGATGAGTGTGTGCATGGGTGTGTTAGTGAGTGAATGACTGTCTCAATAGAATCTTTATGAGTAAGTATATATGTTTTAAACTAGTATATGTGAGTATTGATGTATATAAGTGAGTATATCTGAGAGCGACAGATTCTAACACTTCCTGTATAAATAAGTATGTGTTTCTATAAGTGATTGTTTAAGTGAGTAAGTATGTCTACGATTCTGTAGAAGTTAGTGTAGTGGTGGGTGTATAGCTGTATATACAAGTAAATGGATATTTGATAGTTTATTTGCATGTGTGAGTATGTGTGTGACTAACTCTATAGAGGAGTGTCGGTGTATAACAGGATATACAGGTGTATGAGTACATATGATGAGTTAGTACATATATGAGTGACTATATAGAACTGTTGGTGAATGAGTGGATGTGTATGTAGATTTTGGGATTACTCAATAGGTTGTTCTAACTGGAATTGGTTTCTCCATTTTTTTGAAAATGTTAGTTTCTATTTTTGATCGTGTGTATCAAAGGTTATATTACAGTAAGAGGAGGTGTGCCACAAGGATGATGTCATCAGTGATGTCATCAGGGATGTCATTTGAGATGTCATCAGTGATGTCATGAGTGATATCCCTGACCATGTCATGAGTGATGTAATATGTGACGTCATCAGAAGTGCATTGCGGGCGCACAAGTTATAGTTAGCTGAGCTAACTATAACAGAGGAATTTCAAAGGTTTTGTATGAGAGAAATGTTCAGCTAACTATTACATGTGAAACCTATGTGAAACCTATGTTTTTTTCAATGAATTTGCAAGGTTTTTTAAATGCTAATTCCTAACTATAACGTGTGTGAAACCTATGGTTTTTTCGGTGAATTTTATAGGTTTTGTAAATGATAATTTATAAATGTTTTAATTATTATGTCTTTCTTTTTATACTGATTTCTTATATTTTTAATATAAATATGTATATTTACTTTATTTTTTAGATTATATTTCATATTCTTATTATAAAATAATAACAAAACTAAATTACAAAGTAATTTTTGGATGAATTATTGCTTGACGTCGGTTGCAAGTATAACACAGCTCCAGCAATTCTCTTGGGGCCCTATGCTCACAATGCTGTATCAATCCTTACACCTGCTCCAAGCATGTGCAAGGTTTTGATGCAGCATAAGCTCAAAAGTCACTGAACAAAATGTTATACATTTCACTCAGTCACTTTTAGGAGGCCTTGCTGCACCACAACAACAACAAGTGAGGAGGGTCTGAGGGCAAGTTTACCGACCAGCCAGATATACGCCCCTAGCACAATCTATCACAACAATTAATATCTGGGGGTCAAAAAAGAAGAAAAGAAAGTTTGACAGTAGGAACCACTATACCAGACAGTAACAGTGAGAAATAATAGTTGGAGAGTGGTCGAGTCGAGACTCAAGGGTACCAGGAGGGAGATATTGTTCCCATCAGAAGCCACACTGTACCGCCCTTATTATCATCATATGGGATCTCCTTACCCAGGAGGCAAGACGGCCGGTAAACATTACCGTGACCGAGATGTAATATGAGGTATGAGAGCAGAACAGAGAAGTGTGGTAGTGGCTAATGAAAATAAGCAGCGTATAGTGATTTGGAGTGAAAAAGTGAAGGGTACTAAAATTAGGTGAATGGGTGGTAAAAAATTTTTTAATAATAACCCCCAAACCCTAAGGTTAAAAGGCAGGTGTGGGTGCAGGTTTTAAATAATAACCGCACTTGTTAGTGGTCGACATGTTTCAGCATATTGTAAGATGTTCTTAATGCATTCCTCAGGACCTATATATAGTACACTACTGCTTTCGAGAAAAAGAATTAAAAGGTGTCACCTGAAAGTCCAGGCGTGCTCAACCGTATACTGTCAATGAGATGGTAAGGGATCCAACATGTAAAACAAAACAACAAACAAACACACAAATAACACAAGGCACGTTATTATTTGTATTCATAGTGATATTGCAAAATATACATTCATACCTGATCATTATTTCGGGTATGCACTCACCCTTACGTGTAGGCTGAGGAGCTTCACCCCACCTGGCTGCAGCGCAGGTAAAAGGAGCACCGCTCTGTGAGAAATCACATAACGTATAATCGAGCGGTTAATGATGAGACACTAGCCCATTTGAGTAGCAAAATATACTTTGAGATGGCAGGTTATCTGAGCCGTTTCTAACCAGGCTGCCATCTCAAAGTATATTTTGCTCGAAAGCAGTAGTGTACTATATATAGGTCCTGAGGAATGCATTAAGAACATCTTACAATATGCTGAAACATGTCGACCACTAACAAGTGCGGTTATTATTTAAAACCTGCACCCACACCTGCCTTTTAACCTTAGGGTTTGGGGGTTATTATTAAAAAAATTTTTACCACCCATTCACCTAATTTTAGTACCCTTCACTTTTTCACTCCAAATCACTATACGCTGCTTATTTTCATTAGCCACTACCACACTTCTCTGTTCTGCTCTCATACCTCATATTACATCTCGGTCACGGTAATGTTTACCGGCCGTCTTGCCTCCTGGGTAAGGAGATCCCATATGATGATAATAAGGGCGGTACAGTGTGGCTTCTGATGGGAACAATATCTCCCTCCTGGTACCCTTGAGTCTCGACTCGACCACTCTCCAACTATTATTTCTCACTGTTACTGTCTGGTATAGTGGTTCCTACTGTCAAACTTTCTTTTCTTCTTTTTTGACCCCCAGATATTAATTGTTGTGGCCTTGCTGCACCCCCTTTTGCACAAGAAAGCCTCTTCTGGTGCAGCGCTGTACAATGTAATACACCCTCCAGATGCGTCACATTGTTAATAGCACACACCATGGGACATCTTTTGCACCACCGCTGTGTCACAAAAGTGACGCAACGGCTGTGTAAAAGAGGCACAAGGGGATTGTAAATCCGCCCCTAACACATACAAATTCACCCAGGCACTTTCACCAGCATCGCAAATTGAAACATAGACTTGTAACATATTTATGTACATATGATACATTCAAGTGCTTCGGACATACTACAGTATACTATAGATGAACACCTTATAGATTTATGCTGTAGCAGTTCCTTATAGTTCTGCACTTTCACATTCTCCATACACTAGTAACATATTCATTCATTCCTTTATGAACTACACATTCATTCTGACAAACTTTTGCACACTAACATAGAAATATAGTTCTTTCTTTGACCAGTGAAGGTAGTTCTAAAAAGAACTGTTTTTTTGTTTTGTATTTTTTGTGTGTTTTCTCAACAAATTCCAAGCGGAACAAAAGAATGAAAAAAAGAACAACTAATGTCGAGGACAGCAATGATCCTGCATCCTGCGTTTCATCAAGTCTGTAGACTGTTCCCCATAACACAAAAGTTTATCGCAAGAAATGCATAGAATTTTAACTTTAGCAAAGTCAGAATCAATATGTGGGTGTGGACTGCTTGCTGAAAATGCTGCTGCCGCAGTTGATGTGTTTGGTGCAGAAGCAGGTGGGTTCTCGTGCAACCTCCGTCTTGCAGCTCGGGCAAAGTTCTTGGGGTGCAAGTTCTTCACGTGTCGCACCATATTTGCTGTGCCAAAGGATTATTTTTTACATGGACCACCTCTTGAAAGAGTTGTTTCGCAAATTTTACAGGTTACTTTTGGAGCATTAACCTTTTTTTGACCTTCTGAAAAAGTGAAAAACTTCCAAATTAGAGCTTCTTTCCTCTTCTTTGGACGTTCTTCAGGAACAAAATCTCCCTCTGAAGAACTGCTGGAAGATGACTCCATTGCTCTTATTATGGTGATCTTCCTTCTATTTGATAAGATTCTCAGAACAAATGCTTCTTCTTAGAAATTCAAAGTTGAATAATTATTATGGGACATAACTTTTAACAGTCGCAATAGGGGGGGCGTGGCTAGCTGGCCAACATGGCGGACGGAGTTTGCTAGTGCCGCTGGGGGAGGAACGATCCTGTCGCCCACGCTGAGGGGCCGTATCCGACCGAAAACGGCTGTATCCTGTAGCTCCTGCACCCCGCCTGCCTCGCTGAAAATCCTGGAGCTCTGGCGGCCGGTGCCCCGGAGTTACGCCGTGGCCGGAGGTGAGGCCTGGTGTCATGCTGCGGACCGGGGACTCGAGTAGCAGCGGTACCCGGAGGACGAGGGCTGAAAGGTGGCGGCGCGCCGGGGGCCCCGTGACCGGAAGTGCACCCCTGGATCAGGAACCCCGACCCCGCGACAGCCGAGAGGGGCAGGCGACACCCTACGACCCCGGGTGCCGGGTGAAAGGACGGAGACTGCGGACGGCCTTGAGCGGTGGACTGAGGCGCCGGAGCGCGGATGCTGTGACCCGTGTGTGCCTGCCGCTGGTGGCGACCACTGACGGGAGGGCCCCGCCGACTGAGTTACCCCCTGCCCGCGAGGGCCGAAGGTGAGAGGTCCGAGGAAGTGCGGAGGGGCCTGGTGTGGCGATGCTGCCCCACATCCAGCTGAGGGCGGACTAAATTCGGCAGGGACCCCTGGACTGAGGACCGGGTCCGGCCGGGACGCCCTGATAGCCCGGCTGCAACGAGGTGGTGCTGGGGGTGTCTGGGCCTCCCCCCGGGGCGAGCTAGAGACCGGGGCGCCTGGAGTGGGGCTGCTACTACCCCTGGAGCGCCATAACTGTTTCATTGCCGGCTGGGCCCTAGTCACGAGGCACCGGACCGGTGTGGCTGATTCGGACGGGGTGGCACCCACTGGATCCTGCTGCTGTTCTTGGGCCCTTGATGTAAGCCGAAAGGGAAGAAAGAAATAGCGCCTCAGGGTGGACGGCGCTACGGAGGGCCCCGACGCCCCTATAAGCTAAGCGCCCCCCTCCCCCCCCTTAGCAGTGCCACGGCGGCCTTCGACGGCTACCCCAGGTAGTGGATGCTGGGTGCGACCTGCGAGGGGGCAACAGATGAACCTCGGACGGCTGGTGATCGCCTGCGGACGCGACCCTACCGCCGTCTGGACACCGGGCGCTTAACATGGTGCGCAAAGGCATGAAGAACACGGAGGGCAAGGAGGGGCCAGGCGTGGGCCCTACTCCAGATGCGGACCCCGGGGGCTCTGCGCCGCTGACGTTGGCTTCCACCCTTTCAGAGAGTCAGCAAGGTGATAAGCTGGACCTTATACTCAAAGAGATTAGAGACTCCAGAGCTGTGATGGAGACGCAGATGGGTACCCTCACCACTAATCTCTCCTTGCTTAAGGCGGACCATGAGAAATTAGCGGACAAAGTTAAGGATCAAGGTCTATCGCTGGCTGAAATTGCCCTGTGGAATTTTAGTTTGCGATCTGAACATCATCTGCGCCAGCTTGTCACCTATGCACTACGTGCACGGCAGCCATTCTAGGTCACCTATGTACTACGCGCACGGCAGCCATTTTAGATATCATGGACTCCCTGTCCACGATCGATCGCCAGCATGCCCCTCTGACCTAGCAAGCATCCTCCGCGCACCCTGGCTCCCCCTCCCTCCTCCTTATGAGCACGACCCTTCTGCGTGACCCTGTCCTTGGGAGTCACGCCAGCGCCTGACCAACACCTCCTCTCCTCCCATGAATGCCCCTCTGTTGATAAACCTCCCCTCTGCGCTGGATTGTCCACACAGTATGAATACCACTCCATTGATGGCCCCTCACCCCGTGTCCGACTGTCCACACAGGTCCGAGGCCATTGCCTAAGCCGAGAGATATCATTTACTGCCCTTATTGTATGAGGTCGCTCTCCTTCAAAGGACCCTCTATTGATCCAGACCTCCCCACCCCCTGTGACATGATCAGGCGCACACATCCTAAGACTCGACGAAACACTCAGCTGCGTGATGACCCTCTCTCTTATCAGCAGAATGAGGACCTCCATTGTGAATGTATATGGGGGTGGGATTAACACGAGGATTACGGGGATGTCGTTTCCCATGCCCTACAAAGTTGTGATTGTATTGAAGGAAGGTCACATGCCATAAACCAGTGTATAAGAGGCCAGGCCTCTGAGTGGCTGTTAGAGCACCTCGAGACGATACCTTGTTGTCTGATCTGATGTGTTCTGCTCCGTCGGAATAAACTTCTGTTTCCTGCCTTCTGGTCTCCGGCGCCTGCCTCATTGCTTGGTAAACTTGAATGGTACAAGGGCGGTTAGCGCCGGGCAAACTTGAGAAAGGTCCTAGCCCTACCTTTTTTCCCACAAATTGGCGTCCCAAAGCGTGGGGCCCATCAGCGACACGTGGATCCAGTGGGAGAGGTCCCGATGACAGAGTGAACGACTGCAACGATCGGGAAGAGCTCATGTCCGATAGACCCTCGTCTGACAGCCGATCATCCGACCTTCACTAGTTCTGAACAGACCTCTCTCGAGTGATCTACGGTCCTGACTGGGAACCATCAGGAGTGCCACGGACATCACGAAGGAGAGAGGACGATCGGGCGCTGGATCCAGAGGACAGGAAACCGTCCATGCGGTCCGGGTAAGGTCGTGTAAACACGACGAATTGAGGAAAATTGTTTTTGTTTAGATAATACTAGTATTACGCTTTGTTGAAACCCTCTGGAGATTCACTGTCTGCAAACGGGGAAAAACAAACAGGCTCTCTCTTTGCAAACAGTGAAGGATAGGTAACGCAGACTTTTGTCCCCATTGTAATCCGTCGTGCCTATCTTTCTCCCCCACTGTTTCCCGAACTGTCGTTCGTGGATTATTGTCTGGAGATTCTTTGTCTGTAAACAGAGAAGAACAAGGTCTCTCTTTGCAGGTAGAGAAAGAGTGGGTAGCGATAACTTTTCGTGCCCACTTATTCTCCCCACTGAATTGTTTGATTGGCCGATTGTTCGGTATTGGTTCGTTTGAGGTATTCACAGCCGCCAAACAACGGAGAATAGAAATACTCTGCCTAGTCTTTGCCCGCTGTGATAAGATAGGTAGTGCAGATTTTTGTCCCCGGTGTAAACCGTCATGCCTATCTTCTCCCCACTGGTTGGTAGCCTGTTTAGCCCGGACCGCTTGTTAGAGATGAACCATCCAGCTCCACTGGAGGGCACCCCTAATAAGGACATGTTCACTAAGTATGGACTAGTCGCTATAGCCTACACTAGACTATGGCATAAATACACGAAAAAGAACCCTGAAAGTCAGTGGCCACTGATAGGCTCCTTTAGTGAAAATAAAATAAAAACATTAGAAATAGCGCTCCAGAAAAATAAGACCACGCCCACCATGCTCGATAGTATCGGCATGTGGCGCAAAGAAACGGAACAACGAAAGAAAAGAGAAGAAGCGAAAGTAGGGAAAGAATTACGAAAGGCAGCCCACCTAGCCGCAAAGCAACTAGAAGAGGAAATAAAAGAAAGAAACGAAGCTACACAAAACCAAGAATCAGGGTCAACAGGCCAATGTCCTGTTAGGACCCCCTCTGCGCTCTACCCTGAACTACCCTTCAAACAACGGGCAAACGATGAGTTATTGCTAGGACCCCCAATCATCTACATGCCCCCTCCATATGCTCCCAGCCAACAAAACCTGCAAGCCCCGAGTGTGAGTGAAAGTGACCCTAGTGCTAGTGCACCGGCCCTCATGGCCTCCGCACCAGCCGCATTAACAACTTCGTTAGACGACCCCGAGGCTAGCAAACAATCATCAGCCAGGTTAAATAGGTTAAGCAAAGATGAGCGGGATGGGATCGACAAAATAGCGAAGACATTGGTAGAACGAAGGGAGAGCGAAGAATACACAATGAGCGTGTATAATTCATATGCCGACAGCCACAGACGGCATTTCATTTTGCGATTCAGCTTCCACACCCTGAACGCGTATGAAGATAGATACCAGAGTAAGGGTCCCGCTAAACTAACAACACTGTATAGGAAGATTGATGTCGGAGATGGGACTGAACGTGAGGCGACGGAGCTCTTCATGCAAATGCTTGAGGTCTTCCGCCACCTCGCAGAACAGAAACCAGAAACCAAGGTTACGGCCCCTGAAACAACCTCGGCAGAAGTAGCCAATACTATGATGCCTATCAGAGAAGCGGCTCCTTACTGGATCCCGCCACGGGGCCAGGGAACGAGCGATGATATTAATAATGAACATGCAAAGGGAAGGGTTGTGTACAATTGGGTTTACCAACCATGGGACCGACAAGACATCCTAACCTTCAAGCAAACCTTGCCCGACTTAAGAAAGAACCCGACGGCATTTTATACTGAATTAGGCACAGCCTTGGGCTCGACAATAATGACTTTAGCAGATATTGACTTGTTCTTTGGGTTGTGCCTGCCAGCTGATGTGTGGAAGCAAATCCGGAAAGTCGACCACACGGATCTGTTTGGACATACCTGGGACCAACTCGGTAAACTAGATAGACAGCGAGAGCCGGGGAGTAAACCAGTGAAGGACATACTGGAACTCCCAGATAAAATAGTCCAGAAATTAAAAACACTGGTCCCGGAGAGAAAAGTAGACTGGTCGATAGTCACGGCCTGTCGACAGAAACCCCAGGAAGATGTGTCAGAATACTTCTCCCGATTCGAGACCGTGTTCTCCGACTACAGTGGCCAGGACATGACCACTGCAACCGGACAGCACCTGTTCGTACAAAATTACGTAAAAGGCCTAACACAAGAGGTCTCTCAAAAACTGCAGACGAGCGAGAGTAGTTGGGGAGCCTCCAAACCTGCAGCTATCCTTCAGATGGCTCAGTATTACGAGCACCAAAAGAATGAGAATGATAGGGTGTCTGAGAAAAAGAAGAAAGATTTGAAGGAAAGGGTAATGATAGCACAGATACAGGGTATAGCCCTAGGACGGGAACATCAAAGGGGGAACTACCAATCAGCCACCCCCAGAGATCTACCTCCTAAAGATCACTCTCCCACACCCCACACTGGACGTAGAGACGTTAGCAATGACCAATGTGCCTTCTGCAAAGGGTTTGGACATTGGAAACACCAGTGTCCGGTTCTGATAGAAATGAACAGAAATAGGGAGTCCAGGGATGTGGCGGGTGGTCCGAGGAATAGAATACAGGGACGAGGGAGCCCCAACGACACCAATAATGACAGATCAGGAAAACTGAACACATTTGACCGTCCCCGACAGAACCAATATCAGCTATCCGAAGGTGAACATGCCCCCGACTTTGCATAGGACTGCCAGGGGCAAGGGAGGGATCCAGTCGAGCTCTGTGTTGACCAGCAAGGTCCTTATGTCACCGCTAAGGTCTTGGGTACAGAGTCTCCATTCTTGGTAGACACTGGGGCGACACGTAGTGTGTTATCAAAACGACTGATTCCAAGGGCACCCTTGTCTGGCTCACACATAACGTCGATAGGTTTCGATGGGACGCCCTCCACTAACCCCCTGTCCGTACCTATTACCTTTGACCTAGAAAACAACACTACTGACGCGACATTTCTCCTCTCCTCCAACTCCCCTGACGCCATTATGGGCATTGACTTACTGAAACATTTTCGAGCTACCATTAGGTGTTCCCCAGATGGAATACGAGTCATCCTGTACGACAACCCAGGCCTGTCCAGATCCCGTCCCCCACGACACATGTGCACCATAACTGACGCTGACATGTCCTTGCTTGACACCCTGCCTCCGTACCTATGGGCCAAAAATGACTCTGATGTGGGGCGAATGATGATTGATCCTATTCACATAACTGTACGACAGGACGCTATGCTCCCGAAACTCCCGCAGTATCGGATATCGCCAGAGGGTGAGAAGGCACTGGTAGCGATCATTCAGTCTCTGGTAGACGCAGGAGTGGTTGAAGAAGTGGTTAGCAACGTCTGCAACAGCCCAATCCTACCTATTATTAAGAAGCAAGGTGAAGGAGATGAGAAAGCGTACCGCTTCATCATCGACTTGCGAGAGATTAACAAAGTAGTTGTACCCCAATACCCTGTGGTATCTGATATCACCACCATTCTAACCCTCATCCCGTCCACTGCCACCACCTTCACTGTTATCGACCTTAAGAACGCGTTTTTCTCTATCCCCATCCATCCAGACAGCCGATATCTCTTCGGCTTCACTTTAAAATCCCGTTCGTACCGATTTTGTAGAGCTCCCCAGGGGTACACTGAAAGTCCCAGCATTTATAGCCAGGCCCTCAAAAGACAGCTGGATGCCTTCCAGCTACCAGAGGGAGTGGTGTTGATCCAATATGTCGATGATATCCTTTTGGCGGCTGACACCACCCCGCTTGCAACGACAGCCACCGTTCAACTCCTACACTTCCTTGCAGAAAATGGCCATAAGGTCTCCAAAAAGAAGTTGCAGTTCTGCCAGCCACAGGTGACTTACCTGGGCCATCTCCTGTCCAAAGAAGGGAGAAAACTTACACCCGACCGAATCCAAACCATCCTAGATACCCCCATCCCGAAAACACAAAAGCAGGTCCGCTCTTTGGTTGGCCTAACCTCTTTTTGCAGACAGTGGTTGCCTAATTACAGCCTCATTGTGAAACCATTACTTGCCCTACTGACCAAGGATGCCCCCTCCCCGTTCCCTTGGACCGCTGAGTGTCAAGCCTCCTTTAAGGAATTACGGGATGCACTCTGCTCAGCGCCCGTCCTCGGAACGCCGGATTACTCCAAACCCTTCTCCCTCTTCACCCACGAAAGGGAGGGATGTGCATTGTCCGTCCTAACTCAATCGATTGGTCCTAAGCAGCGCCCTTGTGCCTACTTCTCCGCCACTCTTGACCCTGTAGCCAGAGCTTTGCCTGCCTGCCTTCGAGCAGTAGCCGCCGCTGCTGTCTCTATCCGTCAGAGCGAGGGAATTGTACTTTCCAACTCCCTCACAGTGCTAGTACCCCATGCAGTCGACACCCTCTTGAATCAGACAAAGACCCAGCACCTGACTAGTGCACGATTGACAGGGTATGAACTGACGCTACTTGCACCCCACATCACCCTAAAAAGGTGCACGACTTTGAATCCTGCCACATTGTTGCCCCTGCCTGAAAAGGACCCTGACATCCCCCCCATCCATGACTGTGTGACCCTCACGGACGAACAAACTAGGAGTAGGGTTGACCTCCGAGACACTGCTTTTACTGACCCCGATGGAGAGCTATGGGTAGACGGCTCATGCATCAAACTCCCAGATGGCACCACCTCAGCTGCCTATGCAGTAACAACAGCCCGAACAGTAGTTGAGACAGCCTGCATCACACAACGATCTGCCCAAGCAGCAGAGCTGATAGCCCTCACTCGAGCATGCATCATAGCCGAAGGGACCACCACGAACGTATATACGGACAGCCAGTATGCCTTCGGAGTGGTCCACCATTTTGGGCTCCTGTGGAGGGAGAGGGGATTCCTGACGTCCCACGGCACCCCAATCCTCCACGGAGATTTAGTCTCCGCCCTGATTGAAGCAGTTCTCCTCCCCAAACGATTAGCGGTGATAAAATGTCAGGCACACAAAAAGGTGACAGACTTAGTTGGACAAGGGAATGCATTGGCTGACAGTACTGCACGAACCACAGCTGAGAATAGGACGGTGACACGCATGTACGTGACCAGGTCACAAGCAGAAACATGGAGTGACACAAGGACAATGATCAGAGACATACAATCGGCCAGCACCCCTCACGAGCTGACTAAATGGGCAGGGGTGGGTTTGAAGGATGAGGAAGGCTGTTGGCGAACGAAGGATGCAAGCAAATGGATGCTGCCCGACTCATACCTGATTCCCATACTGACAATGGCTCACTCCCCCGCACACATAGGATCTGCACCCATGATCGAACTCATTTCCAAAGTCTGGCATAACGACAAAATCCCTGACTCAGCCAGACGCCTAGTTCAGCAGTGCCTTATCTGTCTGCAACACAACCCCGGGAAAGGGACTGTAGTACCCCGGGGAGGGTTTGGGACCCCCAATCACCCCTTTGAGGTCCTTCAAATGGATTATATCCAACTAGAGAGATGCCAAAACCTGAAGTATGTACTAGTCATCGTATGTGCCTTCAGCAAATGGGTAGAAGCCTATCCAACCCGTGACAACACTGCCATGACTACTGCCAAAGTACTACTGAAGGAATTCTTCCCTCGCTATGGCCTTTGCCGAATTTTATGAAGCGACAATGGTCCCCACTTCATAGCTGAGGTTATCCAGCTAATCCTGAAAGGGTTGGGGGTGAAGCAACGATTCCATGCGGTCTTCCACCCCCAATCCGCTGGTCTAGTGGAACGCCACAATGCCACACTCAAGCTGAAACTGGCAAAAATAGTGGCCACCACTGGACTTAACTGGCCGGATGCCCTCCCACTGGCTTTGTTATCAATGCGCTCCACTCCCACTAAGCACCATTTGACCCCCTACGAGGTCGTGTTTGGGCGGCCTATGAACCTCTGGACTGCTCCCAAACCGACCTCCATTCATGACGTCCCAGACGTCCTACTATCTGATTATTTGTGCAAGTTGACTAAAACGTTGTCTGTCATTCATCAACAGGTGCAGCAGGCCATCCCCGATGCTTCCAGGGGCCCCGGTCACGACATCCAACCGGGAGATTTCGTATTGATACGAAATTTCCAACGAACCAAGAGTCTGGAACCTCGGTGGACGGGCCCCTGGCAAGTGCTGATCACCACCCGAACGGCGCTCCGAGTGGAGGGGAAGAGGCACTGGCTGCACGCGCATCATTGCCGAAAAGTCTCTGCAAACCTGGTCACGACAGAAAACGTCAGCACCCAAGAAGAGCTCCTGAACAAAGACCGACCGATATTGGACTGTTATCCAGATACTGGGGCACTCGAACTTGCGAAATTCTCTGATCCTACTGTGCCATCCAGAGAAGGGTATTTCCTGCGTCGAAAGGAGGGAGTCTCGGCTAAGTAGGCCACGGACTAAGTTAAATCTCAGAACGGTGACCTAAACACAATCAAGGGTTGCCGGGAGAGAAGCTAAACGAAGTCTGTGGTTCTGCCCACTACCGAGCCCCTTGAAGGTGATGGAAGCGCCAAATAAGAAGATGATGGAAGCGCCAGATAAGAAGATGATAGAAGCAACGGGAAATACCCAGTATAGAAATCCAAAGACTGACAACCTGCACAAATCGAAGACAATTGCACTCTTCATTGTCTTCCTCTTCTGCCTCCTCCTCATGACCTCCTTCTGGATCCTGGAGGAAAGCACACCGGCTCATGAGGCATTGCTACCTACTGCACAGCCAACACCCCCGAAAGAGCATCACCTGATCTCTCTGTCGCCTCAGCTCCGAGAAAGGCGCAGGGAATTCTGGAACAATTCCTTCGTGCAACTGTTGCACCAACACAACCTTGCTGCAAATGCTACGAACTGTTGGATCTGCGGGTTGCTCCCGCATGCCACTGGACACTCCATCCCCTTCATCCCTTCACCCTTCTCGATTCACGGCTCTTGCCTCGCCTGGTTGATCCTTATGCAAGAAAGCCACAGGGACAATGCCACCTCCAGCCGGACAGTGTCACTCTTCTACTCTGGGTTCTGGCTAAACAAAACAGGAAAAACTCCAGCTGCCCTGTGTCCTGCGCTCTCAGGCGCCACCTTCATCAAAGACATTCCAGCCAAAGAACGCGTCGAAGTACAGGTGCTCCACAATCCGGCCAGAACCACCTTCACTCATCTGCAAAAACAAACTACCGCCACTCTAACTGTGGCCCTGTCTGTCATCAATGTCACAGGTCTCGTGTGTCTCGAAGGCCAGGGAACACAACTGGTGGGTCACAGCGCCTGCCGAATCACCAGAACATTGGACTCAGCTGACCCCCCTTCCTTTGTTGCTTCTCCAAACATGTACTTTGTGTGTGGCACCAAGGCTTACACCTGGCTCCCGAAAGGCTGGAAGGGCACCTGTTATATTGCCTTCGTTCTTCCACCCACATATGTAGCCCCTGCCAACCACCACCGGCAGAGGCGTGCAGACGACCTTGGACAAGCCGACTCCACTGGAGCACAGTTCCTGGATGCAGCAAAGGGACTTGTTCCTCTGTGGGGCCCAATGGCAAACAGCCGTGCTATCCGACACCTGACCCAGGCAGTAGAAACAACGATCAACATCACGGCTGGTATCCTCGCCAACAACACTGCGGAGCTTCAGGCGGTCCGCCTCGTGACCCTTCAAAATAGACTTGTCCTAGACGTGGTCCTAGCCGACCGAGGAGGAGCATGCCGCATCATCGGATCCAGCTGCTGCACCTACGTGCCAGACAACTCGCCTTCGGTCTACAAAGCCATCGAACACCTCCACAGACTGTCCTCAGAGGTTCACCAAGAACAGGAAGGATGGTCGCTTGGGAGTTGGTTTTGGGACACTTTGAAAAATTGGGGTTGGAAGTTGTTTTCCTTTGTACTGATACCTATTGTGATATTATGTGGGTGTTGCCTAGGTATCCAATGTCTGCCACCCTTGTTCGGCCTTGTTTCTCACTGTATGTGCCCAAAGACTTTGGACTTCCGAAATGAGCACATGAGCCCCCTCTATGAAGTAGAGATACGTGGTCTTATGGGGATAAATCCGAACTGACAAGTTGGCGAGACATGTTAAAAGGGAGGACTGTGGAATTTTAGTTTGCGATCTGATCATCTGCGCCAGCTTGTCACCTATGCACTACGTGCACGGCAGCCATTCTAGGTCACCTATGTACTACGCGCACGGCAGCCATTTTAGATATCATGGACTCCCTGTCCACGATCGATCGCCAGCATGCCCCTCTGACCTAGCAAGCATCCTCCGCGCACCCTGGCTCCCCCTCCCTCCTCCTTATGAGCACGACCCTTCTGCGTGACCCTGTCCTTGGGAGTCACGCCAGCGCCTGACCAACACCTCCTCTCCTCCCATGAATGCCCCTCTGTTGATAAACCTCCCCTCTGCGCTGGATTGTCCACACAGTATGAATACCACTCCATTGATGGCCCCTCACCCCGTGTCCGACTGTCCACACAGGTCCGAGGCCATTGCCTAAGCCGAGAGATATCATTTACTGCCCTTATTGTATGAGGTCGCTCTCCTTCAAAGGACCCTCTATTGATCCAGACCTCCCCACCCCCTGTGACATGATCAGGCGCACACATCCTAAGACTCGACGAAACACTCAGCTGCGTGATGACCCTCTCTCTTATCAGCAGAATGAGGACCTCCATTGTGAATGTATATGGGGGTGGGATTAACACGAGGATTACGGGGATGTCGTTTCCCATGCCCTACAAAGTTGTGATTGTATTGAAGGAAGGTCACATGCCATAAACCAGTGTATAAGAGGCCAGGCCTCTGAGTGGCTGTTAGAGCACCTCGAGACGATACCTTGTTGTCTGATCTGATGTGTTCTGCTCCGTCGGAATAAACTTCTGTTTCCTGCCTTCTGGTCTCCGGCGCCTGCCTCATTGCTTGGTAAACTTGAATGGTACAAGGGCGGTTAGCGCCGGGCAAACTTGAGAAAGGTCCTAGCCCTACCTTTTTTCCCACAGCCCCGGCGGTGGCGGAGCACACGGACTCCATCCAGCTGATTCAGCGTCAAGTCAAAACCCTGATGGAACGCGTGGAGGATGCGGAAGGGCGTAATCGACGCAATAACATCCGCGTTTTTGGCCTGCCGGAAAGAAGCGAGGGATCCCGTCCGGCGGAGTTCATGGAACAATGGTTCCGGGATAACGTCGCCCCTGAAGGTCTTTCACCGTTCTTTTGTGTCGAGAGAGCCCATAGGATCCCAACAGGACAACCTAAACCGGGCCAACCGCCAAGACCGCTCATTGTCCGGATCCTGAATTACCGGGACAGAGACATGCTGCTGAACCAGGCCAGAATAAAATCGGTCATACCGTGGGAGAATAAAAGAATATCATTATACCCAGACTACACCACTCAAGTGCAAAAACAACGGTCATCATACTATGAGGTGAAACAGAAACTCCAAAAGGCGAAGTTGCGTTATGCCTTACTGTTCCCTGCGCGCCTGAAGGTGATCCATGGCAAGAAAATTAACTTTTTCGAAAGCCCCACAGATGTGGAAGAGTGGATGGAGGTGATGGACATTGAGGAACGACTGGACCCGACACAGGATTCTACGGATGCTGGGTCCAAAGACGGCCAGAATCAGGAGGTCAACGGGGACGGCGTCCGACGCACTCACCCAAGACAGCGTAAACCGACTGCCCATCAGCAAAGGCAGGGACAGGTGGATGCAGTGGCAGCCGTGGGCACCTTCAGGGAGGACCGAGAGACAATTCATACGGACACTGAGGATAGCACAGTCCACTCGGACTCGGACAATAGTACGGTCCTGTTTCCGACGGTGACACCTAGAACCGCGGACGAACTTATGGACAATGCCCAAGAGTAATACCTCCTGTGGACCAGACCTGAAGCTTGAGTACACCACAATATCCTTTTATGTGTGAACTGGGGGGGCGGTGGGGGGAGGGGGAGAGAGGCGAAATGTGTTTGCTCTGACATTATGTGTGGCCCTTCTCTGATGGCGGACACTACGTGCCCTACCCTTGGGTGGGGAGGGAGCCTCGGATGTGAGGACTGCGAGATGTGACTCCTGTATCTCCTGTGATCCTACGGCGCTTGGCAGCTGTTCACTGGCTGTACCAGTATGGGGCCACCCCTGTTTCCCCACCCCCCCCCCCCTGCCCCCTTCCTCTTCCCCCCCCCTTCCACAAGACGTGGCTACACATATCGAATAATTCCGATGGAACTCTCCCAGCGGCGCCGTTGAGCCGGCGGCTTGATCAGGCATGGCACTAAGGACACGGCCAGAGCTTAGCCGACCCCCCACTAGCGTATGCAACGTTATCTGTTTTATTATGTTACACAGTTTATTGTTCGGCACAGCGGAGTTCAGAGGCTGCGCCTCCACAGTTGGGGTTTGGGATAGGGTGGGTACTGTCTCCTGGTTGACACGGGCGAGTCACTCACTAGGACATATGGGAACACTCATTGCGACACCTACACGGGGTTATGGCTGACGTACAGGGTAGGTATAGGCTGGTCACCTGGAATGTGAGAGAGCTGGGGGCAGTGCAGAAGAGACACAGGGTGCATGCTTTCCTGCTGCGACAAAAGGCACATATAGTGTTCCTACAGGAGTCACACTTGACACACTCCGAAGCACTCCTGCTGCGGAAGAAATGGAGAGGCACTGTATTATCTACCACATACTCTGCATTCTCCAGAGGGGCCACGATATGGGTACGTCATGGTACTCCTTTTGTGGAACTGGAGAGACGGACTGACGACCAAGGGCGCTACGTGCTAGTGAGAGGTACCCTAGACGGGGAAGTGGTAGTGCTGGGTAGCATCTGCGCCCCGAATTTCGACCAAGATAAGTTCTTAGCTAAGGTGGGCCGGGCTCTGGCGGACTGGGCGGACGTCCCCTGGATCTTGGGAGGTGACTGGAACATGATCTTAGATGTGACCCTTGATAGGTCACACCCCCCACCTTCAGGCGGCGGGAACACATAAACTATCTGAATTGTTTGGGACATGGCTTCGGGCTGGGGATTGGTTGACACCTGGCGCACATTGCACCCGACACATAAAGAATATTCATGCTACTCCCCTGTACACAACCTGCACACCAGACTGGACAGATTTGTATGCTCCAGCTCTCTCGCGGCCAGATGCGACGCAGCAGATTATCTGGCTAAAACGTTCTCGGACCACCGGCCGTTGGCGCTTGACTTACACTGGGGTAGAATACCCTCGCCTGTCCCTACCTGGAGGCTCAACCCTGCGTTGCTTGCGGATGGCCCGTTTCACTCACATATAGCTGAGGCCTTAACTGGCTACTTCGATACAAACTGGGACTCTGCGTCCTCGAACTTAGTGGTGTGGGGCGCAATGAAAACCGTATTTCGGGGGGCTGCTATAGGCCGCCTGGTGGGAGCCAGACAGGAGATCCATAGTAAACTGTGCGAGGTAGAGACGCGCTTAAGTGACCTGGAAATTGCGGTGGGGCAGGACCCTGACCGCCGACCTGATCTACAGCAGTGTAATATCGAACATGCTGAACTACTAGAGACCCTGAGGGTGATGGACTACGGAGCCTATTTGAAACGGCAACAGTCAGAGGCAGATAGGTCCGGTGCTCTGCTTGCCCGGCTGGTCCGGGATGCCCCTGAGAGCCCTACAATAACGTCTATCCGGAACGCGGCAGGTGATTTGATACACACTCAAATGGGTATTAATACTGTGTTTAAGACACACCTGGAGACCCTCTATGCTCCCCCCTCTGTAGAGGACAGGGACGAAATGACGGAATTCCTGGATGACTTGACGCTCCCAGTGCTGGCCCCGGGAGTCCAGGCGGCTCTAGCCGGGCCTATAACACAGCAGGAAATAAAGGTAGCGATCCACTCACTTAACCGGGGCAAAACCCCGGGTATGGATGGCCTACCAGGGGAGTTTTATCAATCATATACTGATGTGCTGGCCCCTGTCCTGGAGAAAATATACCTCACTGCGTACAAGGCTGGCCATCTCCCGGCTACCACCATGCAGGCCTTGGTGATTTCGATCCCGAAACCCGGTAGGGACCCTCAGGATGTAGGTAACTACAGGCCCCTTTCCATGCTCTCCACGGAGTATAAGATTCTCAGTAAAGCTATTGCCTTGAGGATCCAACATCACCTCCCTGGCCTGATCCATACTGATCAATGTGGCTTCCTCCCAGAGAGGAGTACCTCCCAGAACTCGAGGCGACTCCACGCCCTCATGACAACTACACCCCACAATCTGCCACACGCGGGTTGTATAGCCCTAGACCTCCGTCAGGCGTTTGACTCTTTGACGTGGAATTTCATGTTCGAAGTCTTGCATCGCTTTGGTTTCCCGGAAGCCCTGATCAAATGGATCCGTTTATTATACACGGGTCCGACGGCCAGGGCGCGCACAGGAAGACACACTTCGGACAGTTATGAAGTCCACAGAGGCACCCGACAGGGCTGCCCATTGTCGCCACTACTGTTTGTGTTGACGCTGGAGCCCCTGGCTATTGCGCTTCGCAATAGAGCTGCGGAGGACGGCATACCGGTGGGAGGCACCGACCACATGATTTCAATATATGCCGACGACATCCTGGTGTTCCTCCGAAACCTGCGAGGAGACCACTCGTCTCTGGCGGATATCTTCAGACGATTTGAGGACATATCTGGGCTGGCTATAAATCCAGGGAAGTCCCTGGGCTTCTTCTTTCGAGATGACCAACAACCTCCCCTCATACAGTTCGGGACCTACGACATACAAGTGGCACCGACCACGTTCAAATATCTCGGAATACAGGTCTACCGGGACCCGGAGGCCCAGATTGACGGTAATATCCGTAAGGCCATTACTGGCATACGAGGTAGCGTGGGCTTCTGGACGTCCTTGCCCCTATCGGTAATGGGACGAGTGGCGGTCTCGAAGATGGTCCTACTTCCCCGCATTCTATATTATTTTGTGAACCTACCGGTTCTGCTGCCGCGTCAGATATTTACCACACTGAATACATTATTGGTCTATCTCATATGGGGTTCGGGGAGGAGGCGGATCAGCCTTAAAAAACTGCAACTGAATGCTAGGCAGGGCGGCCTGGTAGTGCCGGACCTGCGCAGTTACTACTATGCCAGCCAACTCCAATGGCTGACTCGATGGGTGGGGGGCAGGGACTTACATGAGCTCGCTTACACGGAGGACAAACTGGCGCGGGGAGACCTGCACTCCCTCCTCTTGCCCAATGCTAGGATTCCTGGGGACTGCCACCCCCTCCTGCACGTGGCCTTGACCTGCTGGAAGAAAGCACTGTCGTACTCGAATGGGACCTCCCCATATGCGGACAATATACCACTACTGGGACTCCCGACACCGCAGGGGACTTTAACACGGCGCAGATTACGACCCTGGATGGAGACTGGAGTGGACAGGGTGGGAGAACTGTTCGGCGACGACACCATGCTGGACCATGACTCGTTTGTGCAGGCCACGGGAGCACCTTCACGCTTCTACCTACTACACGCCTCGGTGACGCACTGTGTCAGACGGGCTTGGGCCCCGCAAAGGACGAAACCAGAACAGCATGAATTAGTGCACCTCTTATACTACATGGGAGCGGGGGGACACCTAGTGAAATGGCTGTATACTGGCATCAGGGAACATGTGCCTTCACCGATTGCTACACTCAGGGAGTCCTGGACTGCAGACTCGGGGGGAAACATAACGGACGGGGAATGGAAAATTATTTTAGGCCATCATAGACGGGTGTCTAGGAATGTTAAGTTTCAGTTCATACAGGCCATGGTTCTCCACAGAGCTTACCTTACACCCCAGAGGCTGCATCGGATGTTCCCTGCCACCGCACACTGCTGCCCGAGGTGTCACCAGGATGAGGCACATATTCTCCACATGCTATGGACATGCCCGAAGTTACACTCTTACTGGGGAACGATCAAACATACACTACACTCCATAACAACACTCCAGATCCCTGAGGGAGCGTTACCATGCCTACTGGGGAACAGGAAGCGGCCCAAGACATGCAAGGCACAGTTGAGATTTACGGACCTGGCGCTGGTGCTGGCGATCAGGGTGCTCCCCATGAGATGGAAGTCACCCAGGGCCCCGCAGATAGAAATGTGGCGCAGCGACTTGCTGAAATGGGGCAAGGCAGAATCCGCGGCGCTGCGAGACGAGGAGAGCAAGGGCCTGCGCAAATATCCTATAGCTCAGGAATGGGACTTAATGATGATAGACCTGGAGGAGATAGACCTGAACAGCTCGGGAGGCCCGGTGGGATGAACTCACAAATGTGGCGGGAGGGGGACGAGGCTTAAGGGCACCAGTGTGACTCACAGGGGCTAGACCAGACCTACGGCTTTTACCACTTCAGACATACATAGTGCCACCTTGACCCGGGATGTGGAGTGTACGAGTGAGAACGACCAGGAGACAGGGGGTGGGTTGGCGGTTGGGGAGGAAGGGACAGTTGGGGTATGCTACTTATGACGGACACGATTCTGGAGGGTACGGAGTACGTATGGGAATCATCCCGGGAATGCTCTGACAAGCAATTTGTAACTGTAATGCACTGTTCCCACAAGTTTCTGGGTTTGAAAACGGAAAAGACTGATGTATGTTGTGATAAGAAAATGTACAGAAATGTATGTCATCCTGTAACAGTCACGAATAAAGAGTTTAAAAAAAAAAAAAACAGTCGCAATAGGAAAAGTTATGAACCAATCAAATCTCTCCTTTTAAAGTCACATGGCTTAGCGCACGCTTATGATGCGCTTGCGGAGCTATTTCAATATGAGTACGCATGATGTTCTACCGCGATTTGTGTAATTCTTTTTAAAAGTAATATATGATTATTACAAGTATTAAAAAAAATCATACTTATCCCAAATGTCTGCCCTTAATATGTACATTAAATACATAAATGTTTTAAACCAAGTAGAAACATTGCCCCCTTTCGCATACAGAACGCCGTACATGACGTCACACCGAAGCTTTAATGCGACGCGTAACGTCAAAGCATATTCGTACCGTATGCGCGGGTACACGCTGAGCATGATAAGCAGTACAAACTATGGTGCGATCACCCTCTCAGTGAAAAATCAGAGCTCAGGGCGTGCTAAGGAGAATGATTAGAAGTGCTGACTCATTGCAGATCCGATTCTGGGCCTGCCTCTGCGTACATTATAACACCCCCATCTCTCTCTGTTGTTAATTGTTAGTGCACACACTCATACTTGCACATGCGCGGTGCACGCCCGCCCACACTACCCACATGCCACCACCTAGCATGCTTGCTATCATTTAGCCTGCAAACCAATACATTACCCTATGGCATGCCCTCCAGGGGCATTATTCTTGCAGACTGCGAAAACGCTACCAATGACTGCCCCGGGCTTGGTTTGGTCAGCCCCCGCGGTTCCCATATAAAGCGGGCACTGACGTGAGCACGCTCTCTTTTGCCTGCCTCTGCTGCGGTGACAGACAGATTGTCGAAAACACCCCAGACTCAGCGAAACCGCAGCCTTTCGAGACACGACAAAAGACAACAGAAGCAAAGGTAAGAGAAAACGTCACAACATCAGCCTTCACTGTAAATTGCATATGCATACTGCTATTTTTTTATCCTTGTTAGAACTGGGGGTCTCTAGTTGGCAGAGGTAGGTACCACTGTCTAAATAGGGACCCTTGATTCTAGTCAGGGCAAGGAGATAACCCTCTGAGATAACCCCTGCTCACCCTCTAGGTAGCTTGGCACGAGCAGTCTAGGCTAACCAGAGGCAATGCGTAAAGTATTTGTATCAACACTCACAGTAACACAGTGAAAACACCACAAACTGATTCCACAACAGTTTAGGAAAATAAAGATATTTATTCTAAACTACACAAGACCAAAATGACAAAAATCCAACATACACAGTTCAAGAATTTGGTTTCAAAAGAGTTCTTAAAGTTCCAAAAGCAGAAGCTGGAGCGGTGGAAAACAAGCGATGCGTTGCTCCTGAGACCCTGGGGAGGCGATGCGACAGCCCCGCTGCAGCAGCGGGCGTGTTGCAGCGAATCCGGTCTGTATGGGGAGGAAGGCCACTTGTATGGATTCCGGTGCGTAGGTTCCGTAGGAAGTTTGTTCTCGCAAAGGTACGATGCGACGATCTCGTAGGGGCTGCGACGGTCTCCGGGGCGACGATGCGCGGTCCAGCGGGGATCCTCTCTCTCGCAGCTCCTCAATGCGATGGTTCTGCGACGATGCTCGCAGCGACGTGATGCGGTCCGCAAGCAAGCGGTGCGGCGATCTCACCCAGAGACGACAGGCTCTGCGACGACACTCGCAGCGATGTTCGGCTTCCCACACCGATCGGGTGCGTCCCGCAAACGAAGGATGTGACGGCTCTGCAAGCGGCGTCATGCACTGCGACGATCTCGACCTTCGTAGCGGCGGGAAACTTCTCGCACTGTCGGGGATGCACTCCGCAAGCGAGCGATGCAACACTTTTCAATTGCAAAAGTCTCTCAAGCTTAGTTTCAAGCTTCCCAGCACAGGTACAACTTCCAGAGGCCCCACAACTGGATCAAGCACTCTAGGAAAGACAGAACTCTCTCAGCAGAGTTCAGGGAAGTTGGGGTGCAGTCCTTTTGTTCCTGGGACTTCAGAACAGGGAGCCAGCTCTTCTCAGGCCCTTGGAGATTCCTTCAAGACAGGGGACACAGCACACAGCAAAGTCCTTCCCCTCTCCTTGGCAGCAAAGCAACAGGTCAGTCCAGCAGAGCAACAGCATGACAGTCTTCTTTCTTCAGATTCAGCTTTCTCCTTGGCAGAGGTTCCTTCATGATTCCAGGATGATCTAATTTTCTGTTGTCAGGGGTCCTGTACTTATACCCCTAAAGTCTTTGTTCTCTTAGTGCATGTGGGCCCTGAGCCCGGTCTGAACCAGTTCTGGGTGGATCCTGAGTACTTTGTTTTGCTGGCTTCTTCTTTACTTTCAGAGTGAGGGGCAGGGTCGTCAGCCGCCCAGCAGGAGGTGGAGCCAGCATTGTGGCAGGCAGGCACAACCCTATTCAGGCCCAGGTGCTAACTCCTCCCACCACTCAGGTTGCAACTGCAGTCATTCAGCCTAGGGCTGACTCAGCCAGCCTCCTGGGGAATCCCCAGCCCCTGTCACTCACAAACCAGACAGTCAATACACAAACAGGCCAAGGCACACAGAAGGGTCAGACAAGAGAACTACAACTTTCTAAAAGTGATGTTCTCAAACACAGGATTTAAAAACAACCTTTCCTAAAAGATGTGTTATTACATTCTGAGTTCAGGGATACTAGATACTTATGTCCTACCTTGTTCCTATGGGAAGAAATGCTGGAAGCCACTGTAGCCAGCATCCCCCATGTTAATCAATGGAGCAAGATAGCCTTACAATAGTTAAAAAAGAAAATGGCTGTAATTCACTACCAGAGCATGTCACTTGCACTAGTACATGCTCTACCTTTCACATACACTGCACCCTGCCCAGGGGGGGTACCTTGGGCCTTCCATAGGGGTGACTGATGTGCACGAAAAGGGAAGGGTTAGGCCTGGTCAGTGGGGACACTGACCAGGAGGACATGGCAGTTTCTAAACTGCCCATAGGCACTGCAGTGGCAGGCCTGTACTCCTGGGGGTGGCACAATCAGTGCTGCAGGCCCACTAGTAGCATTTGTTATCACCAGCCCTGGCACACCCAGTGCACGTTACTAGGGACTTCATGGTGATACAAATATGCCAAACATGTATATCCAATCATGATAACAATTTACATAGGGAGCACTTACACTCTGGCACTGATCAGCAGTGGCAGAGTGTCCAAAGCATCTAAACCAGCAAAAACGAAATCCAGCACAGCATCAAAAATACAGGAGGTAGAGGCAAAAAGATAGGGGAAAACCACGCCAAAGATGCCCAGTCTAACAATCCTTCATATGGCTTTCCTACCCCTCAATGGTTTTAAATTGTACTTCCATAATTGAAATATTTCTTTATAAGTCACGAGGTCCTATACACCTCTAATCTTAAAAATTATGCGTGCATACATTTCTGTGTCGTATTTCTGTACTACGCCACGTGCTTAAGCCTCTATTATTATTAATTGGGCGTCCATGATAGTATATTTTTTCTGCATCACGAGGCTGTCCCAGGCCTCTATTAACTTATTGATCTTCCTTTGTTTGCTGGAGCTACAACAGTCTTAACTACGGAATATTAAGAACCCACATTAAAATTCACTTTTGATAGTTATGCAAATCAGGTTACGATGACTAATCAAATTGTCCTTTTGTTTTCTTCAGCAAACATCGTTCAGAAGCAACCACGGCCTATCGAGCAACAGCAATGGAATTCTCTGCAACTTATTGACTATACTTTGACATACAGAAGCAAAGTTCAAGTCGAATAGTTAACTCCGGTGGCTGCACTCTTTATACAAGGTAAGCACAGCAGCCTAGATCTACAAAGCCTTCCTAGGAATACATTAGAAATAAGTCGCCATAATGGCCGTCAGTAACGCAGTAGGCACTTCTATATAGACACCACTTGAACGCGGCACTATAACAACTGAAATATACCAGGTACACTGCACTCGTAAAACTGTAGTGTTAGCTTTATTTGTGAAACGAGAGAGGGCCATATTATCAAGCCTGGACGACTAAATAATCGCCACTTTATCGGCAGGAAAGTGCCGCTAAAGTGGCCATAATAGGTTTGATAATATGCTCTATTGAATTCCAATCGAAGCTGATGTTAGATGTGAAGGACATCTAACATGAGCTTCGATTGGAATTCCATAGAGCATATTATCAAACTCATTATCGCCACTTTAGTGACACTTTCCTGCAAATAAAGTGCTGATAATTTTGTCACCCAGGCTTCATATTATGGCCCAGAGTGCATACTGTACAGTAGCTTCTCTGCAAAATCTATAATTACCTCCGAGCAGTGACAACACATATCTTACAACAATCTGACAAACAGATCCACAACCTTATTATGCCACTTTTGAGTCACTTTTAACATGGGTAAAGTGATGCAAGGAGCTAGTAAATCTACATCTCACTTTTCAATACAAAATGTCAACTCCAGACTCTGCGACACAGTTTTAATGTTGTTTTCTCTCTCTTTCTCTTTCTCACTCTCTGTGACATAATTACTCTTTATCTCTTAAACTTAGACACCGCTGTCTTGAACGTGTAGACGTGTAGAAGAATTGTTCAGAATAAGTTGTGACACCAACTGCCTGAAATGTTTACCTGCAAAGTTTATACAATGGTAAGCACAGAGGCCTAGATGTACAAAGCCTTCGTAGGAATGCATTAGAAATAAGTTGCAATAATGGGCGTAAGTAACGTAGTAGACACTTCCCTATAGACACCACTTGAACGTGGCACTATAACAGAACTGAAATGTACGAGTCACACTGCACACGTAAAACCGTAGAGTTACCAAAACTTGTCGGGACATAGTATCAAGAACGGCGATAAAATAATCGCCGTTTCAGCAGCAAGAAACTGCCGCTAAAGCGGCGATAATGGGCTTGATAATATGCCCTTCTGAATTCCCATAGTAGCCCAGGTTAACACCAGAACCTGGACTGCTATGGGAATTCACAACAGCATATTATCAAGCCCATTATCGCCGCTTTAGCGGCAGTTTCCTGCCGCTGAAACATCGATAATTTTATCGCCGTTCTTGATAATATGCCCCGTAATGCTTCCGCTCATTTACTCACATCTACATAATTCTAAACTCTAATTTTCTTTTTTCTTTTGCAGATTACCAATCGGGCACCTTTTGGAATCCATTTCACAATTTGTTTATAACATTGTTTAAGTTATTTTTCCTGTTCTAATATAGTTATAATTGAGGTTTGTTTATATTTATTGTTTATTAAATGTTAATTTAAAAAAACTACATGCTTCTTTTATTTTGTGGGGGAGGGGTATGACGGCCCACAATAAAAATAATGTTGAAATACTATAGTAAGATATTCAAGACTAGGATTGAAAAATACTGAGTTCTAACTAACAGATATAATAAAAACAACGGTAAGAAACTACGAAAATGATGATGGACGGAGTACATAATCAACGTTTGGTGCCTCGGCACCACCTTTCAAATAAATATATAAAAAATATGACTATTAATACTGTACAAAAGTACAGCAGCGGATGACACACACGAACCAGGAAAAGAAAGCGGCAGATTTACTAACTGATACAAAAAAAGGTTTGCTTGTTGAACTTGAAGAAAAAGAAAACGTGGGCTTTGAAACAACGCTGATCATGTGAAGAGAGTACAACGGCTACACCAAAAAAAAAGGAAAGCTTTACATACTATCATGGAAATGAAGGAGCATATTATCAACAAAAGGCGATACATTATCGCCGCTTTTATCGACAGGAAACTGCCGATAAAGCGGCGATAATGGGCTTGATAATAGGCACTTGTAACTTTCCATAGCAGCCCAGGTTCTGGTATTAACCTGGACTCCTATGGTTATTCACAACGGCATATTATCAAGCCCATTATCGCCGCTTTATCAGCAGTTTCCTGCCGATTAGAACGACGATGATGTATCGCCTTTTGTGGATAATGACTCATTGCTCTTTTTTTGACCAGTAAACTTAGGTGCATATTATCAAAGACCGGTGTTACAATTATTGCCGTTTTATTGGCAAGAAACTGCAGATAAACCAGCGATAATGACCATGATAATATGGCCTTGTTATTCCCCATAGAAGCCCATGTTAACACCAGAACATAGGCTTCTATGGCAATTAACAAGGACGTAATATCAAGCCCACCCTCCCAACATTAATAAAAAAAACATAGGCCCTTGTAAATTCCCATAGCAGCCCAAGTTCTGATGTTTACCTGGGCTGCTATGGTTATTCACAAGGGCATATTATCAAACCCATTATCGCCGCTTTATCGGCAGTTTCCTGCCAATAAAAACGACGTTAATGTATCGCCTTTTGTGGATAATATGGCCCATTGCTCTTTTTTTGACCAGTAAACTTAGGTGCATATTATCAAAGACCGGTGTTACAATTATCGCTGTTTTATTGGCAAGAAACTGCCGATAAAATGGCGATAATGACCATGATAATACGGCCTTGTTATTTCCCATAGAAGCCCATGTTAACACCAGAACATAGGCTTCTATGGCAATTAACAAGGACGTAATATCAAGCCCACCCTCCCAACATTAATAAAAAAACATTGTCCCTTGTGAATTCCCATAGCAGCCCAAGTTCTGATGTTAACCTAGGCTGCTATGGTTATTCACAAGGGCACATTATTAAGCCCATTATCGCTGCTTTATCGGCAGTTTCCTGCCAATAAAAGCGACAATAATGTATCATCTTTTGTTGATAATATGGCCCATTGCTCTTTTTTTTGACCAGTAAACTTAGGTGCATATTATCAAGGACCGGTGTTAAAATTATCGCCATTTTATTGGCAGGAAATTGCCGATAAAACAGCGATAATGAGCTTCTTAATACGGCCTTGTTATTTCCCGTAGAAGCCCATGTTAACACCAGAACATTGGCTTCTATGGGAATTTACAAGGACGTATTATCAAGCTCACCCTCCCAACATTAATAAAAAACTCCAGACAATGCAGGTACCCCGAGCTGGAAGGTCATTTTACATATCACTGCCCCAGAAATGTGGCGTTCCCCGCGACGTGTACGGGGAGAGAGAGAGAGAGCTCAAAACATATTTTTTTTTTAAAAAGACCAGAGGGTTGCCGCTCACCGAGACTGCGGGGAGTAGGACCGTAACCCCCCCCCGCATACTTCAAAATAAAACCAGAGGAGTGCCGTTCCCCAGTGTTCGGGGTACCTTACAAGCCCCCATTATGCAGAAAAATTGCTCCCGTAATTTGCCCCCCCCCGGGACCTAATAAATAAAATGGACTTCTACTTTTTTTTTCACCTTTCACACCGCGTACAAGTACTGCACGAGTACCCCACCATTTTTTATTTAAAAAAAAATAAAAATTGAGCCTAAAGATCCATGTACCACCCCTGACCAAGACTATAGACTCAGAAGCTTTCCACCCTGCCCCGTTTCCTTATTTCTCAACTTTGTTTTACTGTTTTCTTGTGACTCTCTTCTCCCGACCAACAACATGGCTGCCAACACTTCCTGGTTTGGAGTATTGACAGCCAATCAGCATGCAGCTCCTGCTCGTAATTGTACGTATTTCTATACATGTACGCCGCGATTTTTCTTAAAAAAATAAAAACAAAAAATAGAGCCTAAACATCCATGTACGACCCCCTGAGCAAGCCTAGAGGGTCAGAATGTCTCTACCCTACCTCCTTCCCTTATTTCTCAACTTTGTTTTACTGTTTTCTTGTGACTCGGTTCTAGCGAAGCACAAGATGGCCACCAACACTTCCTGGTTTCGAGTGTTGACAGACAGTTCACAGCCAATCAGCATGCAGCTCGCGCTCGTAATTGAACAGATTTCAGTACGCGTACTGAACTCCGTCTCTAGATATCGCTATCATTTTACTTGCAATTTTCTCAGAAACTACTGAACGGATCTACACCATTTAAACAAAAGCACAATCTGCGAACAGAACTCTATCTCTCTACCAAATTTTGTGTAATTCCGTTCAGCCGTTCGGGCTGTACTCCTGGCTAAAGGTCCCTATAGAAAATTGCATGGGGAAAACAAGTTTTGGGACCCCCCTTTTTTCTCGGCCCCCACTTAACGAATCACCCCCAAACTTTCAGGGAAGGAGCAGAACCGAGCAGGCCATTTTCTTGGAGAAATTTGCGAAGATTCGTCCACCGGCGCCAAAGTTATTCCAAATAGAATGTTGTGGATTTCCCATGGAAACTAGGTCCTAACTATAACTACCTACTGGTGACCGCCAGTAGGTGATATATATATATATATATATATATATATATACAAAGTTCGTCCACCAACCATACATCCAGGTAGGTAAATTAGACGAGGCAAACCCGGATAGATGGTGCAATTATTTATTTCGTTAAGCCCAACAATACTTATATATATATATATTACTGCAAAACCTTTCGGCTTCATTTGCTGCTAATTGAATTTTGACTTGCACTTTTTACTGAATTTCTCGCTCCTTTAAATTCACTTATTGCTGCTACTTAAATTTGAATTTGCTGTTAGTACTTGCTGATAATTAAATTGAATGTTGGGGCGAAGGTGTGTTAACTTAGGGATTGCGTATGCACAGAGCAGTTTTCAAGGGCTTCTTTCTCTCCTCAGTGACCATTTCTTCTCACTGAATGAGAGAAAGCAGGTCCGCACTCTAGTTGCTGCAACCTGGTGATGTGCCTGATCGGCCATTTGAAGGTAGCCGATGCAGAGATGGGGTACTCCGATGTAATTAGGCTTACATAATACTTATTGCTGCTATTTAAATTTTAACTTGCACTTTTTTTCTGAATTTCTTGCTCTTTTAAATACAGTTATTGCTGCTAACTAATCTTAAATTTGCACTTAGTACATGCTGTAAAGGAATTTGACTGTTGAGGGGAAGATGTGTTAACTTTGGTATTGCTTTTGCGCACAGCAGCTTTCTCTGGCTTGTTTCTCTCCTCAGTGGCCATTTTGCCTTGTCCACTGAGACATAGCAGGTCAGCAAACCTAGGGGCATATGTAGGTAATTCTGTTTTTGCGATTCAGAAAATGCGATTTTCTGCGAATCGCACTTTCAGAATCTTAAAATCGGATGTAGGTAAAAAAATCGCTATTTATAAGCGATTCTGTAAAATTCGCAGAATATTTGTGCATTACTCAAATAGCGATTCCTTATTAGTGAATTCGCTAATAAGGAATCGCAAAAACGGGAAAGAGCAAGTCAGGTGCAGAATGATGAAATCACAACCAGGAAGTGTGAGTCTCCATGCTGCACCTGATTGCCTGCACCTGTCCCAGAGTCAGTTGCTGGCTGAGAGACAGAGAGGTGGGAGTGTTGAATTGGCTCTGACTTCAAACTTAGCAAAATGGAATCACAGGGTGCTGAAAAGCAAGGTGGTGAGAAGCAGGCAGATGAACAAAGTAGAAAAAGGAAACAGAAATTTTCTGAGAGGGAGTTGGAGGTCTTAACAGAGGAGGTTTGTGAGGCAACATGACCTCCTGTTTGGAAAAGCCTCACTTCCTGTGCCTGAAGCCAGAAAAAGACAAATTTGGCCAGACATACAGGAAAAGGTAAATGCAATTGGCGTTACCCATCGTACCACCGAGAACCTCAGGAAAAGGTGGTACGATATGAGACAAAGGTCCAAGGAGAGGTGGCGACCAGATTGGCAGAAGCCAAAGCTACTGGAGGTGGGAGCTCCACTACACCTGAAACCGACGCCCCTGGAGGAGTTGGTGGAGACAACCCTCATGCCTGAGGCAGTGACGGGCGTGGCCGGCTTGGACTACTCTGAAACAAGAGACACCACAGAAGGTAAGATGCATGCCAAAATCACCCAATGCATTTCCATCCCACCCAGACCCCAAAATTCACATGCATGAATTGGAATCCAGTACACGCCTGTCAAGGAACTTGACCAAACCAAACAGGATTTTTTTCAAATTGCCCAATTCCCCCACGTTATTGGCTGTGTAGACGGAACACATGTCGCACTGTCCCCCCATCACACAATAAGTATGTTTATAGAAACAGAAAATCATACCATTCCATTAACATCCTGGTAGTCTGCAATGCCAAAAATCTCATCACCGATATCGTATCAAAATTTCCAGGAAGCACTCATGATTCCTTCATTTGTAGACACTGTGCTTTACATCGCAGACTTACAAATGGCGATTTTGGAGAGGGATACCTGATAGGTAATTTTCATGGCACACACAAACATTAGTATGAAATGTTTCAACTTGCAGCATCTCACTAACATACAGAGGGAGATTATATGTGGTTTTATCAGTGTGATTCAATATTTGTGTTTAGATTGTTTATTCATTACAGAAACCTGGGCTAAAGAGGATTCTGGTCCAGCTTTGGTGACAGGGGTCCCACCAGGCTACATTATTTCGAGGCTAGACCGTCCCATTCGAAGGGGTGACAGGTTAGTAACTGTATCAAGGAACTCAATTAACTGTACTTTAGAACTAGTGAGTTTTAGCCCACAAGACTCCTGCAAGGTGGCACGGTTCAGATTAAAAACCATCAGGAGAATCAATTTCTCCTGGTTTCTGGTCTGTCGCCATCCAGGACCTCAAACCTAGTCTTGGAATCTTTTCTTGCTAATACTAATTTTACAAAACTGTGCGAATTTAGATTTCATTTTGAAACCCACTCATAGTGCTGCTGATCACACTTTGGATGCTGTCTTTACCAACTATAGAGGCTTGGTTTTTATAGACATCCTCCCTCTTGACACATAGGATAAACTGAGAGATGAGTAGATAGACCTTTATTTTGAGTAGTAAGAATATAGATACATCATTCTCCCTCTATATTCTTTATTTATTTTTTATTATAGACCCGCAGTTTCCCTCTTCAATTGAACAAGAGAAGCTTTGTATTACCAAAGATCATCAATTCTATAAAGTTTTATGATGAACCTGAAATAACAACAGGTCAGTAGATGATGCTGGGGAAATATTGTAAATAGACATCGGTTTCTCAATAAATTTGCATTTAGACAACTCAGACAAATTCTTGTTTATTCAGGTCCACAAGAATCTAAGGAATTATCCCCATTATCAACGGTGGCCCCTCCGTGCACACAGAATATTTGATCATTTGCATTGAAGGTAACCCACTAAAGTATAATATTTACCATAGCCATAAGGATATTATCACTATAGTAGAATAGACCACTAAGAAACATTCATGTGTTTATTTCCTGCATATAGCTCCAGCAATAGTAAAATAGCTGAGAAGTCATTAACACAGTGGAAAAGAATTGAAATGCTCTTCCCATTAGTAACACAGGTATGAGCAATAATTCATTTTTATACATAGACTCCAAGACTTGTGCAAAAAGTAGATTCTAGATGTGTATGATAATATTACAACCTTGAAAAGTATAGGAGACATTCTTCAAATGAGAGCTTATGTAGCGAATATGTGTTTAACCTTTCCAATGGTGGTTTTTCCTGTTGACCAAAAATGTGCATAGGAATGGGTCAGCATATCACATTATGTCTAGATAGCAGATACGCAAATAGCAAAGTAGGAGCAACATTAATTCTTAAGGGTAGACAAGTAGTATTAAATTACTCTTATTTTTAATTTCTCAGATACCAAGTCAATTGTTGTAAATGTCCTGAAGAAGGTGTGAAGATCAAACAAAACACCGAAACGCCGCGCCGACTGTTTCACTCTTGACTGTACATAGATCTATTGTATTACCACTGTTGGTGGTTTTTTAAACAAATGGTTTTTAATATGTTTTAGATTGTAACCCTTTTCGGGAGGTGAATAAATTTTACGCTTTATTTTTTGATAAACATTGTTTGCTTAGTGTTATTGATCCTAAGTGATCTTATGGTAATTGTCTACTTTGCCCTGCTTTTGTGTTATTCATTTGCCTTTGGTATTCACTTGTCATAAGGTTAAGGAGAATCACCCTTATTTCCAACTTTAAACCCTACTTAGGAGATATGGTTTAGCATATCTAGTCAGCCACGTTAAAGACAGGGACTCCAACATCTTTTCTAACGTGACAGGGGTCCCACCAGGCTACATTATTTCGAGGCTAGACCGTCCCATTCGAAGGGGTGACAGGTTAGTAACTGTATCAAGGAACTCAATTAACTGTACTTTATAACTAGTGAGTTTTAGCCCACAAGACTCCTGCAAGGTGGCACGGTTCAGATTAAAAACCATCAGGAGAATCAATTTCTCCTGGTTTCTGGTCTGTCGCCATCCAGGACCTCAAACCTATTTTTTGAGGCCTGGGGTCAGGTCTTGGAATCTTTTCTTGCTAATACTAATTTTACAAAACTGTGCGAATTTAGATTTCATTTTGAAACCCACTCATAGTGCTGCTGATCACACTTTGGATGCTGTCTTTACCAACTATAGAGGCTTGGTTTTTATAGACATCATCCCTCTTAGATAGGCTGATAATCGGGCAGTGACTTTCAGGATCTCCGTGCCCTCAACTCCTGTTAGTACTGCATAGGCGCAGGGGAAATCTGTATTGTATCGTCGGCAGACATGGATATGGCCCTCACAAATTCCATTCTGGGGAATGACCGTCCACAGGTTCATACTACGGATGTTTTTGTAGGATGGGGCAAGTCAGCGGTAGATAAAGTGACTCCACTGAAAACAAAGATTTGCACTTGGACTAAAGCGTCTGCCTCATGATTTTCAAAAGAACCTAAAGACCTCAGACAGCAAGGTCATAGGCGGAGACACAAATGGAGAGCAAAATTGGCCCCTGATGATAAATTGAAGCCTAAAGAGCTTTTACTCATTTATAAGTGTGCTGTTGCCACAGCAAAAGCCCCTATGTTAATAAATTCAGAAAAGCTAGTAATTACTCGAATTAACCATTTAAGGAGGTGAAGGAGCTATCCAACCCTCCTGTCCAACAACTTTTGGAGAATTTACGAAGTTTTGTGATAAAGTAGCCTTATATTTTAGAGATAGAGTCCTTAAGACATACTCAGAATTCAATGTTAATGAAGCGGGCATTGTCCTTTCAGAAGTCTTTTCCGACGGTACTCATTCAATGGTACTTTCTGCGTTTCCCACAGCTGTACTTTGAAAGCAAAGACTATCTCATGAACATGAAATCGAGGTCTCCGGATGATCCTTCTCCAGCCCAAAATTCTGCAACTTGCTCCTGATCTTATTGCAACATTTCAGCAAAATGTCTTCAACCATACGCTGGAAACAGCAGCATATCCCAGTCTATGGAAGGGAGCCATAATCATTCCTCTGCAGAAGAAGCCTAATGAGGACCTTGAGGACTTAAAAAACCTTTGTCCCATTTCATTGTTGCCGACTCTGGGAAAAATGCTGGAAAAGCAGGAGCGGGTTAAATTTATCAACACTCCTGGATCCCTCCCAGCATTGTTTTAGGAGTGAACACAGTACGGAATCTGAGCTTGCTGCTGCATCTGATCCCATCCATGGGCAGGTTGACCAGTGTGATGCCGTCATCTTGGTGATGTCTGATTTGTCAGTGGCACTTGACACTATATCACCCCTTTACCTAATCCAACTCCTCCAGCAGAATGGGGTGAGGGTCACTGCCTAGGACCTCTTTAGCTTATCCCTAATGGATCGGGTCCAAACAGTAAGCTGTGGAGATTTAAGAGCAAAGGCCTTTAGACTCCCATGTGGGGTACCACAGGGGTGTTCCCTCAGCCTCACTCTTTTTAATCTGTGTGTCTCCACCCTTGCTGATTGTTTGTTCAGTTTTCAAGTGCTATCCTATGCGCACAATGCACAAATCATTGTCTCTATCTCGGACAATCTGCCACTGGTGGCAGATAAATTCAAACAATGTATGAATTACATCAGCCTCTAGATGAAAGATAACTGTCTAAAACTGAATGCTGAGAAAATTGAGTTGTGTTCGGGGCTCAGCACTCGGTCTGGTCTGTGCTATGGTGGCCAGAGAGTCGTGAGCCTTTACCCACCCTGCTTAAAACTGCGAAAAACCTGGGAGTCATCTTTGACAGCTCGCTCAGTTTTTACTCACAGGCCAGTTGTACCACCAGTACTTGTTTTTTTATCATCAGGATTTTTGAAAAAAAACTTTTCTTTAATCCCTAGAACTTTGAGTATCTTTAGGCATCACACTGATAATATCACATTTGGACTACTATAATGATCTATACGTTAATATCAACAATTCCTCTCTAAATAAGCTTAAGATGTTTCAGAATGCGGCAGCCCGCCTCATTTTAAGATTGCCTGAATATCTTTTGGTGAGGGGTGGCATTTGCTCCTTTAATTGGTTGCCAGTTAGAAAGTGAGTAGGTTACAAAGCCCTTTGCATGGTCTTTCTTGCACTCCATCATCAAGAGCAAGCACTTTTTAGAACATCCTTCCAGTGGTATATTTCACAAAGACAGCACAGATCATCCTTTAGCAAGAGGATGATTGTTCCCAGGTTTTGTAAAACCAGATGGGGGGCACCAGCTCTCTGTTGTGGCGGCTAAAATGGGAAATACTATGCCTGCTCACATCAGTGCTCTAAACATCAGTGCTCTAAAGCTTTCACCCTGTTCTACAAGCATCTTAGTACCTTGCTCTTCTCCTACACACACACACACACACAGAAACTGTGCTCCGAAAGGCCAACAAAGAACTCTAAATTAAAAATGCCTTTTGCTTTTACTAGATCTGCTGTGGAGTGCATCTTTTAAGTGGGATTTGCAAACAACTGGGGGTGCCCAGACGTGGGTCCCAGGCACTCCACACCACTGGAGTCAAGCTAGCCGGGCTGATGAGAGGTGTTACCTCGAAACCGGTCCGGTCCTCGGATGCTTGATTCCGTTCTGGGAAGGACATGGCTTTTGTAGTTCGGACTGGACTGTTCCCATGGGGCACAGGGTCAGAGCTGATTTGCATATCGCCATTCTCTAACCCAGGGTGGTGTGGAGTGCAAAAAAATGATGGATTTGGGCCCAGATCTTTGGACTGGGGTGAATGTGTGACATTGATCCACATTCGGTCCATCACCTGTTTTGTTTGCAATTGCCGCCATAAGTGCGCTGGGGATGCCCAGACGTGGGTCCCAGGCACTCCACACCACTGGAGTCAAGCTAGCCGGGCTGATGAGAGGTGTTACCTCGAAACCGGTCCGGTCCCCGGATGCTTGATTCCGTTCTGGGAAGGACATGGCTTTTGTAGTTCGGACTGGACTGTTCCCATGGGGCACAGGGTCAGAGCTGATTTGCATATCGCCATTGTCTAACCCAGGGTGGTGTGGAGTGCAAAGAAACGATGGATTTGGGCCCAGATCTTTGGACTGGGGTGAATGTGTGACATTGATCCACATTCGGTCCATCACTTGTTTTGTTTGCTCTTTTAAGTGGGGACACATTGGTGGACATGTAACTGAACTGCAGTCTGGCGGTAAAGATTGCACCACCCCGAGTTGGGGCCATGAAAGCCTAGAAATCAGGAGCTGGTTGGGACAGTAGATCAGCACAAATTATGGAGAATTTATAATTTGGAGGTCCACTGGAGGGTAATTTTAAAGTGTATTTGCATAGTTGCAGACCAGAGTCTACAAAAGATAGGATATTGTCTGAAAGAGACCCAGTATGAACACCAGTTAACTCACCTGTGAAACCTACTAAAGGTCAATTGAAATGTGATAAGAAGTTTTCCCTTTGAGTATGTTTGCATGCACCCTGGCAGCCTGTGATCAAGGAGCTGTGCTCCGAAACTCGTTAAGCAAACAAAGAACTCAGAACTAAAAATGCCTTTTGATTTAATTAGATCTGCTTTGGAGTGCATCTTTGAAGTGGGGTCACATTGATGGACACAAAGACACACATATATATGTAGATATAGTTATAGATATAGATATGTATGATATATTTTGTGATTTATCACCTGCTCTACAATAGAAATGCTAGAAACAGCCAAATATCAATGGATTGTGTTTTTGTGGTATCTACAGGAATGTGTGCATTTGGCTTGTATATGAATGTGCTTCCATGGTGTATTCATGTTTTGTCACTTTGTTGTGCATTCATTATCTTCGCTTCTACTGAAAATATTACATTCTGGAATAAAAGGGCAATGGAGTTTTTTCATAAATATAAACTAATCTTCTAAAACAAATAAAGGAAGTACAGACAGTAAGAGTGGAGGCTCTGCATTGATATTGTTAGATGCTGCCTTCTATTTGAGTAATAGTAGAAAAGGAGCGAACCACTGTCCCTGCCCTTATTGCAGCTCTTTGCCTGGAGGCCCATATAATAACAAAGGCTTATGGTTTTTTTCCCAATGCACTGCAGATCTTCTCCACCTTGTATTCTCCTTACCAGACATAGGGGCTTGAAGGGATTGCATACAACTTTATTTGAGGGGTCTCCATAACACTGTGTGGTAAGAGAGCAGTACAGAATAGTGATAATATCAAGGTATCTTGTCTGCATTCTACACATCTAAAATCTCTTATTCCTAATAGTATATATGCTACTTGAGTAGAATCCACTGGTCACTACCTCTTCTCACAAGCCAATAAAATGATTCAGCATGTCAAAAGCTCATTGCTTACATTTTGTGGGACTTGCAAATCATACGGTCGAACTCAGCCCTTTCAGGCTTCCTATATGGATACAAAAACGTTTTGATTTTGAAAAAAGACATGTCTTGGCATAATACAAAAGGGCCTGATTGTGAGTCTAGCAGTTCCGCCGTACTGGCGGTTCAACAGCCGTATTACAACTTTGGCGGTTGAACCGCCATGGGACCGCTGTAACCACCAGGGATCCGCGATGTCTCTGTGGCGCCGCAGCAGTCTGAGGTCACAATATGATGAGGAAACTAAGGAGACCCTACAGGGCCCCCGTTTCCTCAAGGACTGGGGATGCATGCAGGGGGGTACATAGTTTGCCCCCCTGTGTGTTTTCACCCCAGTTGCTGCACAGTCTGGACTACACAGGCTATGCCATGCAGGATTTTGCTTTGGCACTCCTTTGGTGCTGCAGTTCAAAGGCTCACATATAGAATTGCTCTACCAAAGGACCGCTGCCCACCCGATAGACCACGAAATGACTCATAATCTGGCAGGAGGCAGTTGACTTTGGCAGTGTGAAAGCGGGACGCTGTCGTTTGTGGCCCACTCTCACACTACCTCAGTCATAATAAGGCCCAAAGTCTTTATGCAAAAAGTGGAACCCTACGGTTTTAAGGTCTATTGATAAATATACATTTTTGAATTCGTTTCAATCCCCCCCCCCCCCCCCCCCCATGTCTAGTTGGAACAATTTTTTGCAGTATACCACTCGTTTATATTTGAGGACGGACTTGAAGCACCTACATGACCTACACAATTCAATTATGTTTTTTAGTGTATGCTTTGTCAAATTTTCACTGGCACATGATAAAAGTTGCCATTGTCTATCCTCCTTGCTTATCAAATGACTGAAAGCTATTTGATGTTAAAGATGCAAAATCTCGGATCGATGTGTAAACTATAGATTAAAAATGTAAGAATGTTTGGCAGGGGCGTAACACAGGCCCCCCGCAACCCCCGCGATGCGGGGGGCCCCCCAAGCTCCAGGGGCCTCATAAATGCACCATAATGAAAGCTGAAGTTCCGGTCCGGCAGCCGTGTCTGGATGTGAGCATGTGATTTCTACATTCTGTGAGTGATGTAGAACGGTTCGCGCTCCAGGCCCTCTCTTACTTCAATGACTTAAGACAGGAAGATTGCGTGCACGAGCTGAGAGGGAAGAGGTGCCGAAACAGCAGAGAAATGTGTTTACTTCTATTTTGGTAAGTTGGTCTTTGGGGCTTACTTTCTGAGAAGGCAACAGAACCATTTATTTCCAAGATGCGCGAGTGAGTCTGAAAACAGGCCAAGGCAGCCTGCAGTGTGTACCTATGGTGCTGTAACTGGAGAGTGAGGTGCAAGAGAAGTCTGTCGACCAATGAGGGTTGTGCCTTGAAGATGCTAGACTTGAATTGGCGGGTGGACGGATGAATGAGCTGGGAGACTCGAGGATGGATGAAATGGTTAGGGTTCATGTATTGGCCCGAGTGGTTGCTTGGATGAACTGTGACATAGTTAGGCTAGTCTATGTCCCATCCTGGCCTACTGGTGGCCCAGGATAGATGAATGGGTGGATGGGTTGAATTTGGGTGGATGAAGAATGAATGAATAGATATTTGGACAAAATGACGGGCAGGCAGGGCCCTGGTGCACAAATAGGTTGGCTCACACTGTGCCAATGGAAGTATGGATGTATGGATAGGTGAAGAGGGGGACATTTGAATCAATGAAAGAAGCTGGTGGGTGGGTGGGTGGATGGATGGGTGGGAGGAAGGGGTGTAGTTGGATGGATGATAGATGGATGTGAGAATGGAAGGAGGGACAGAATGGATGAACAGACAGGGCTGAAAGAATGGAAAGCTGTGAAGATGAAATGTGAGTGGTTGACAGTTGGAAGGACTCGTGGGTAGACTGGCTGAGTAGATGAACAGTTGAATGATTGGTTTCTATTACCGTGGACATACTCTTGTTCAGCTGCGTTGTATACATGTTTGTTTTGCTGAATGCATAGATAGACAAACTGAGGAAATATTAATTTTATTTCTTTTCATAATTTTATATAGCTACAAAATGGCCACCTGCAAAAAAGTCACCACAAACCCCAAGAGAAAGAGCTTAGGAGAGAGGATCGGCAGTGAAAATGTTTATTTACTTGAAGAGTTTTATATAGCGCTGGCTAGACCCGGAGGTATCAGAGCGCTTTACATGAGGTTAGCGTTAGAAAAAAAAACAGTGCTAATTCATTACATCAGTTACTAGAGGATAGAATAACATGGACAAAAAAAAAACAGTATTGCATAGTTCCATCAGTTAATAGAGCAAAGCATAACAAAGAAACAAGTCCTATGGAGCATAGAATGTAGTGGGGGAATAGTAAGGGGTGGAATGAAGATCGGGTCAGACAGCCCGGTCAGGGAGATAGTACTTCAGGGGAACATCACAAAGTCAGAGTAAACGAGTCAACAAACCGGTTGGGGTCCAGTAATTATAACAACAAGTGCTGGACCATCATCCCGGAAGGCGTAGCGGGAAACAAGCAACTGTGGACATGTCCGGGAGGCAGGTGACGGCCGGAGGGGTGATCCCCAGTCCATCTCCTCAGCAGCTACCTAGACAGCTCAACTAGGCATCAGCCATGTTGGAATGGATCCGCAATCAGCATTTTATCGTGGATTCATCGGAAGGTGAGGGAAGAAAGGAGACGAGGCGAGAAACAGTGCCCATGTCGGAGGGTAGGTGACGGCCGAGGGGGTGATCCACAGCCAATCTCCTCTACAGCTACTTCGGTAGCTCCACCCGGTATCGGCCATGTTACTAGGGCTCTGTCTGCAGTCAAAAGATTTTCATGGTTCCATTAGAAATTGTTGAAGTCGGCATTCAAAATAGATCGAGGGAATTGGGAAAATCAGAAGCCCACCATCCATAGATCCCTAGGGGCGTAGAGGAACCAAGGGGGGTAAAATCAAGGGTAAAAGCTAAAAAGGCAACCCTCAGCCAGGGAGCTCCCGGTCGGAGCTCCTCACCTGTCAGCCATCTTGATTGGTAGGCAGGCAAAAATGTGGAGCACAAGAGTAGTCGACAAAGGAGGGGGTGTGAGTAAAGAAGTGGATTGGAAGTATAGAAGGAGCATGGAGGAGAAAGTAGCAGGAGAAGTAGCAGATCACAGATGTGGGTTTGGTAAAGGGGAGCGAGAAAGGAGTGTCAGTACAGATGTGGAATTCAAATGAAGGGGATGGGAAGGAGTGCAAAAGAAGAGATTGGTCGCCCCCCACCCCTCTGAATAATATTAAAGTTGGTATTTCTTCATTTTCTCTATTTTTGATAGTAACTTGTTACCATTCGGTCAGAATTTAGCGACTCTAACTCATAGGAAACATCAAAAATAACTTTCACTTACTTACATATCAGTGGCCTGAGCGAGTGTCCTATAGAGGGGAGCTTAAGCAGTACTTAAAGCACATGCACAGTGATGTACAAAACATTAAGGGGCCCACCTGCAATATACTGCAAGGGGGCACCTATGTTCAATCACCCTGGCACCTGCGGTTTCAAGTTACCCACCCCTTTAACCTACCCCCAAGCTATAGAGCGCTCATTCATGCAATGGAGATGGAGTCAACCACCCATTCGAACTGTGCGGTCTCCTCGCCCCCCACAAAGGCATCTGGCTAAACTTCTTGGGTTAGGACGTAGCAAATTTACTTCACATGAAACAAGGTGGTATAATAATCACAGTTAACAAATAACATTACACAATAGAAAATACACAGCAAACCGGAACACAGCATTACACATATCCTATTTACACCCTCATTTGGGGGCAACATAGTACAGAAAGACCAGGTGAGAAACTGAAACAGCAAACATTTGTGACAGCTCCAGAGACCGCATTGCACATTGGTCCCTACCAGGGCATCCCATGACTCTTGGTCAGGCCCCACATTATCTCCAGGGTACCCGAGTTAGTGCTAGAAGGGTAGGGCCACCAGCAGGTCAGCTGTCCTTCCAACCAGCCTCACCCCTGAAAGGTGTCCCCCAAAGGAGACGGCCAACTGGGCAGTAGTGCCGTTACATGGCTATGATGGGCTCCAATGTAGATATGTTGAGCAGGGGCGTAACACAGGCCTCGACAGCCCCTGCGGTGCGGGAGTACCCCTCAGCACCGCACTTCGTCTGGAGAGCTCCAGATTGAGTCTGGAGGGGCCCCATCCACGTACCCTGCAAGGGGGCCCCCTCAAGTTTCGTTACGCCACTGATGTTTGGGATAGGGGCGGTTTAGTTGTTTACCTTTCCATAGTGGGCAAAATTAGTATTTTTCGGTTTGAATAGAATATTAAGGCTGCTTTGTGATTCAAGTGCTGGCTACCGACAGGCATTTGTGGGTGAACTGCACGTCATGCTTTCAAATTACTGGAGGGCCAGTTCAGCTTTTGATGCTTGGATAACAGTCAAAACTATTACTGACAAGAAATGGAAACAATACAATTGAAATTATGACTTAATAAAATGTTTTTAGCATGTGGTAATCCAAATATGTAAAAAACACCCCTTAGTAAATATGGTGGTACAATGTGATCTACACTTCACAAACAATCAATCTTATTTCAATCTGAACGCTTACACACACAATCATGCGTATGATGATAAACAAAATACCAAAGGTTAATAAATATATGTACATGGCATGAAACCTATTACATAACTAAAAACAATCATTAAAATTTGGAAGACATATATGAATAAGAACCAAGGTATTCCAAAGACAACACAGTTTGTCTTTAAATAAGTGCACATTCATTCTTTATGTCACTCGGAGACCATTATTTTCACAAACAGCATGTAAGGACCACCAGTGCAGCAAAGATTGTGCCTTTAAAATCAGTTTTTATTTATTTATTTATGATTTGTAATGCGCATGGCTGCCTCAGGAACGAGGCGTCCCAGTGCAACCCGAGACCCGAGAGAAAGAGCGAGAGAGCACAGCCTAAAAAACTAAACATCAGAGAGTGGAAATAACCAACTTGTTATAGCTTTACGTAACGCCAAAGATTGGAAATAGCTCAATTGTGTACTGGGAGCGAGTTCCTAAGTTTTGCTGCTAAAAAGTAGAAGAAACGGCCCCCTGCTCTTGCTCTCCGAACACGAGGATCACAGACAAGCGCAAGGTCGGCAGATCTCAATGTTCGCCCAGGCACATAAGGTGTCAGCAGGCAAGCAAGCCCACCCGGGGCTTGATGCATCAGAATCTTATGTGAGATACACAGCACCTTAAACTGGACACGTTTCTCAATAGGTAACCAATGAAGCTTTGGGAGCACATGTGCCACCGAGCAGGATCTAGGTAAGGCCACCAGAAGGCGTGCTGCAGCGTTCTGGACCCTCTGCAAACGCTTGATACTTGCCTTATTAGCGCCCAAATACAGAGAGTTACCGTAGTCAAGCCTAGAGAGAATGGACGCCTGAACAATGGTTTGACGAACTGTAGGGGGACAAAAACCAAGCAAGGGTCTCAGTTGACACGTTTCAGGGGAAACAGTTGATATGTACCACCTAACACATAGATTTCTCCTGCCCATAGTAATTTCACAAATCATTTACTAAATACGAAATAATCAAAGACCAGGCTCTGGCTCCCGGTGGATCGTAGAATCATGTTTAAAACTCTTTGCCATACCCATAACGCATTATTATGGTCGGGGCCCTTTGGGTTTAAAGACCATTTTTAAACAGTTTGTGCCCTCCAGAAATCTGCGGTCTGCAACCAAGAATTTCCTTGTTGTTCCACGGGTTAAAAAGATGAGATGGGGAGGGAGGGCCTTCTCATTTGCTGCTGCAGGTGCTTGGAATTCTCTTCCGAACTCGCTCTCCGGGCAACAGGAACACGCACTGTTGTGTAAAGCCATCAAGCCATGGCAGTTCCCCCGAGGATCGGTTTGAGTGAGAATCGGTTTTGCCTGCATGATGTCTGCTCTCAGCATCTTAATGCCCTTGGGCTAAGTTCGCGCTTTAAAAGTTGCACACATTCAGGCATCTTTGAGGTCCACTTTGCTCCTCCAACAGCTGTATTGGACCCCAATCAATCTCCTGTATCCAGACCCAGCGTCAGTAGGCCTCTGTGAGAACCCCGAGTTCACGTTGGAAAGTTGGTCACCCATACTCACATTTGAAATAATGATCCACCACCAACATCAACCACAGACGATCAAAAGTAAGGGCCGTAGGAGGTTTAGACATGTGCCCGTCCACTCGATTTAGAGTGAGCAAACACATGGCCAGTTTTTACTGTCCAACACCACCAGTTTCACTGCCAGGTAAACCCTGTCAGTAAGAGGCAGTGAAAACTGCAAAATACCCCTCTTGTCTTGGGAAAAAACGTCCATGGCAAGGAGGGCATTGTTTTTATCATTTTCCAAAACAAACAAAAAAACAAAAAATGGTACATTTGCCCTGTCAAACTTACAATGCATTGACAGCAACTGGTGTGACGGTGGTTCATGCCAATGCTAGAGGAGCCCGTCAGGCCATCGAACATGGCAGAATTTGGTAGGCATTAGGCACTTCGTCAGGGTAGCAAATGAGTTCAGTCTATCGCCCTCACGGAGTAAAACCTCATCCGTCATATGGTAAACTGGCCTGTATGTTTACAGCCATTATCTTTAGCTACACAACATTTCAGTTTTAATGGTGTTCTGTTTATAATCATGTATAATGGAGCCTTGGTATTTCAACTCTTAAAAGGCCAACCCTGAATAGTGTAGACAGTCCTATTCCATTAATGGCCAGTCTCATCTGGTTAAGAGATTTAACAGGAGGTGTTGTATTGCTGGTACAATACAAACAGGGTAGCAGAATCCAGACCAGGGTTTGGGTTAACTAATATGCACTCGGTTGGGTTTCCTAGTATGCACCTCGGTGCAAACAAATCAGGTATGAGGTTAATCAAGGGAGCTTCTTTAGCAATGGAGAACCCCCAGTGGGATCTGGAAGAGTAGGGACTGAGTTCAGAATCAGATTGGGCAATGAGGAAGAAATCGCATTTGTTATGGCCTGCTTCACATGTCATGCCGCAGACAGTGTCATCAGACAGCTGAGGGCATAATATGCTGCTTAGGAAAGCAAACACTTCCTGCCAACAGGAGCATCAGAAGTGGGACGCTTTCACTTCCATTGGGGTAGTTCCCATGTATGTAACAGTTGAGACAATGTTCTTCTTCATCAAAGGGAACGAGGATACCCTTCGAGCATCGGTGAGCAGGTGGGTACCGCTCCAGTAAGAAAATAGATTAATATCTTGGAAATACTGTTCTAGAAAATGCAAAGAAATGTTTAATTGTACAAAGATCATCGAAGATCGGTGGCAGGGTATAGTTGAGTTTTGGGTGGCAGCCACCCCGCCCATTTTTCCCTTTTTTGTATTGCACCCATTGATTAGTACATACATGCTTCAGCACATAACAGCATTATTACACTATGCCGGATACAGTGTGATGGAACAGTACAATACATGATGTTACTGCATGAAGTCTTCCTTTGCGAAGGCACATCGGATTACACGTCTGTGAGAACACTAAAACAAACTCTTGTTCCCAGCACTGCTCTCAGCTACGATCAATACGCTCGGACAGAAAAGAGGAGGGGGTGGGGGAGGAGTGGAAGGGCCAAAAGTTCTGCTCATGGGAAGACAGCTGAAAACATGGTTAGATCACAGCAGCACGTTACAAATTGTAACATGAGGTCACAGCGAGCATCAGTGATAGCACTGGGGGAGGCAGCGTGAACAATGTTAGTGGTAGCTGTCGTCCTGCTGGCCTCCAGTGATAATCCGGTAGTTGGGGAGAGGGGTAATAAAAGGATAACACCATAAAAGAAAGGAAACGCGTCATATCTATTCAACAGATGGGCCTCGACAAGCGAGCAGCAGTTTGCTCCGCCGCCTTCAGGGCTTGTAAACACCCGTTGTATTCTAGTGTTTGCACAATAGGCTCTCCTCGGGAGGGGGGGCTGATAGGTGAGGGAAAGGCGGAGGGTGGCCAGTTTAGATGGACAACAATGGGGGGCCCTGAGGACGACCCTGCTGGGATTTGTCGGCCCTATAAGTATCTATTCTTGCACGTCACTTTTCCTCTTGTAATGTATCGTTTGCTACCTCTTGTATTTTGTTTACGTTTGATACATGCACAATTGCCACCATTGCCTCATGTAACATAACGTTTGTTCTTGTGTTTTGAGTGTCTGCCATTTATTGCAGTATTATACCTCGACTTGTACTTTTCACGCTTTTGTAACATGCACACGTCACTTTTTCCTATTGTAATGTATCGTTTGCTACCTCTTGTATTATGTTTGCTCTTGATACATGCACAATTGTCCCTATTGCTTCATGTAACGTAACGTTTGCTTTTGTAACATACTCAATTGTAATTTTCTCCTCATGTATCATTACTGTTCCTTTTTTTTAACCGTTCTTTATTAGGATTTTTACAGTTTTTGTGCAATCCACCCTCCCACCCCCGACCCCACCCCCATACAGGCATTTTAAATGACATATATATATACAATGGTGACAGTGGATAGATTATAGTACATGTTCCTGTTTAAACAAAATACATAATATATCGGGCTTTCAAGACATAGCTAATCAGAATATTCTATCCAGTGCTTAAGGGGGTCCCATATTGCTAACCCTTTCTTTTTCTTGTACCTGCCCTTTCTGCTGTAGATTGAGATCTCCAGGCTATATGTTGCTAATAGTCGTGTTCGCCACTGTTGAAACGTGGGTGGGAAAGGGTCAAGCCAAGCCGAAGGAAGACATATTCGGAGTACTGCCATAGCCACAAACACAAGTCCCTTCTCTTGGTTCTGCCGAATATCGCCGTCTGATATTATAGTGATTGGGAGAATTCGAATGCAATCTGGACTGTAGTTTCTGGTGTTTACAATTGGTTCTGCCACTAATGGATAGATTTGTCCAGATCGTCAGAAAAAGTTTATCAGATTTTTATAAATTTCCCCTATTTTAACTCTATTATTTTTGGGCTATTGTTTCAATCATCTGGATTTTCTGAAAGGCCGCGCAGCCGCCCCTTTTTTTAGTTATGAAGTCTCTAATTTGCAAGTATTTGAAGAAGTCGTGGTTCCCTAGGGCAAATTTATTTGTAAGTGTTTCAAATGAGCTAAAACCTGTTGAGTTATAGAATGTACCGAAGTTTGTAATACCAATTACTGTTCCTATTGTGAAGCGCTCTGACACTGTCGGGTAAAGTCTGCGCTATATAAAAAGGCATAAAATAAAAATTAAAAATAAATAAACGAGAGTAGGGGAGAAGAAGGGTGGCAGGGTGGGGCCCGTGGGGATCGGTGGGGGTGGGGGGACGGGGGTGTTAGATTGGACTGTTCCATGCAGGCCAGCCTCTCCTGACGTGCTGCTCGTCATGCGGACATCGTTCGGTTATCAAGAACAGGTGCCCTTGTGGGAGTACAGATAGCTTGATTGTCTTGTGGTCATGTATTAGCCAGTCATCGTTCGCCGTTTTGTACAATTCCATCTGCCAATAATCATGAGCGGGTCTCTGTGGCAACAGCCCACATGGAAGGACGCATAGGTTCGCAGCAGTGATAGGCGGTAGGCAGCAGTCATACCCAGGTTAAAGCCGGCGTGTCAGTCATAACATGGAGTTGAACTGCAGCGCAGGACACGGAGCCCTGCTAGGCGTGGTATATTCATAATTATGTATTTTATTTATTTAAGGCGTTTTTATATTGCGCGATCTTTACCCGAAGTTGTCAGAGCGCTTTGCAAAAGGACCAGCTACATTACATAAGGACTACAGAGTATATGAGTGACACAAAATATATAAACTGAGAATCTGTCAATTCACATAAGAATGGTAGTAAGTACAGAAGTCCACTACAGATGCTAGTGCTTACGGTAACATATACAAAAGTTGCAAATTAATTCATGGAATAGTTACAAACATATAAACTTTAAATCTACACAAGAATGGTAGTTAGTACATAAGACTACTACAGATATTAGTGGTAAGAGTTGCATATATACAAGTTGTGAATTCACTCAAGATTACATTTTAATGAAAGTTGAAACGGTTAGGTTGGACAAATATAAAATACATATTTACATAGCATGATCTTCTCGCCATTGTTTGGGTTCTTGCTTTGAACCAGGTGTTGTTACACTCACAGGCGGTGATCTTGGGCCTGGAGGCATCCCAGAGCTGGTGATGTCCCGAGCACTCCGCATGCAGCAGGGAAGGTCCATAGCAGGGCTCCTCTTTGCCATGTTGTGTACAAGGACAGGCAGTCCACACGTGCAGCTCCTACATGATGCGGGCACCAAGTGCACCCGTACAGCACCTACAAGCAGCAGGTGAAGTCCACGGAAGATCCTCCCTACCTCGGAGTCCACAGGTACAGGCTGTCCCTGGCCACAGGTAAGCGCTGCCCCTCTTCTCCGATCCGCTCTGATGTCCCTGCAGCAGTGGCAGCCGGAGCACCGCCTGGGGCTCCCCCATAGCGTCTCAGCAACAACGGGGGGATGCCACTCGGCCCAGCACCCAGCGCAAGGGAGGTTTAGGGGGCAGCCGAGCCCACAAGGTTTGCCGCCGGGCAGTTTGGGAGGGGGAGGGCCGGCCGGCAGCAGCCATTTTTTGGTCAATTATTTTGGGCTCTGGGGGGATAGCCCAAAAGTAGCCCAAGTCAGGTTATGACCAAAGGCTATAAGGGGTTGTCCTGCCTCTCCCAGCCACCATTTTAGGTTTGGTGACCTGATGGCTGGGAGGGTAGCTGTAATTCGTTTTTGGGTACTTAGATTTTGTAGGTTTTCTGCCTTTTGCTCGATTTTCGTATGGGCTTGACAGGCGAAGAGTGTTATGGCTGGAGATGAATGGCGAGTGCTAGAGGTGGTCCGGCTGCTCAAGGAGGCCGGCCGCCTCAATTTCCTCATGATTGTCGCGGCAGAGACTGCGCGCACACAAGGCGTGTGGCCGCGGGGGTAGCGGCCGCCGTCGCGGCCTGCTTGTCCCCCAAAAGGGCAAAACCTGCGCAGATGAGTGTCCCGGGCCACAAGGGTGGGGTGCGAGCAGCCCGGGGTGCTGACTTATAGCCGCAGCCTCTGATGAGTGATGAGGCTGCAGTGGGAAAGTGTTGAGGGCGGGGTTCGCCGGCAGAGTGCGTCTCGCGTCTCCCCGGCCGGTCCGATGAAAGCGCTGGGCCGCTCCTATAACAGGAGGAAAGGCCGGGCCCCGGAGTGTCATTGGGCAGTGGGGAGAGGGTGACAGGTGGGCTCTTGACTCTGGGTAAGGTAGGGTACCCAGGGAGGGGGGAAAGAGGACCCTGGGGTACACCGGCAGGGCGTCGCATCTCCGCGAGAGCCTGTAAAGAAGTGGGGAACAAGGGGGCTGTCTGGGACTCGTCTAAAGAGGGGTCGAGGGGGGTGTATAGCTGGGCAATATGCAACGTTCTGAGGAGGGGGGAAGGACGGGCAGGAAAGGGAGTCGGGTTGGGGAGGGCTGGGGGATTTTGTGGGTAAGGGGGGGTTTATGTTTATGTTTATGTTTTAGTGATTTGTATTGCGCGCAACTACCCGGAGGTGTCTCGGCGCATGTATTTCTCAGGACAGATCACGCTAAAAGAATCATTGATCAAATAACCAGGTCTTGAGCTGTTTGCGGAAGCTGGTGAGAGTGGGACAACATCTAATGGACAAAGGGAGCGAGTTCCAAAGCTTGGGGGCTGCCATTAGAAAGCGTCTGTCTCCCCATGTAGATGTTCTAGTACGGGGGACTGAAAGGAGACATGAGGCGGAAGAGCGCAGCGGTCTGTTGGGGACATAGATGTGAAAAGCGTTCCTCAGGAACCGTGGTCCTACATTGTGAGCTGCCTTGTAGGCAATACACAGCGCCTTGAATTTAATACTATTTCTGACCTGTAGCCAGTGCAATTGACGTATGGCCGCTGAGGTTGGATGACGTTTGAGGATGCCAAGCAGAACTCTGGCTGCCGCGTTCTGGATTGATTTCAGTTTGTTAAGGACCTGTTCTTGTGCGTTAAGGAAAAGGGCGTTGCCGTAATCCAATTTGGAGAAAACAAGGGTGGAAATCAACGTTTTTCCTGCAGTTGGGGGAAGATATGGGAGTAGTTTCTTAATTTTCCTTAACATGTGAAAGGAGTCAGACCCCACCAAGTTCACATGATGTCTAAGTTGAAGTTTGTCATCGAATATGACCCCGAATTTTCTGACCTTGGCCACTGGAACTGGTGGAGGGCCGATTTCGCTTGGCCACCAGATGGAAGACCATCTCGGCAGGAGGTTTCCAATGGTCATAACCTCGGTCTTGTCCGAGTTTATCTTCAAGCAGTTCCTCGACATCCAGGAACCTATGGCAAGCATCCCCTCCTGGAATCTTGAAGCAACATCGGGCCCATCCTTATGCACTGCTACCACCAACTGGGTGTCGTCCGCATAGGTGGTTAGGCTCAGTCCATGTTGCTTGATGACCTTTGCCAGGTGCGACACATATATTGAATAGTGTCGGACTTAGTGCTGAACCCTGGGGCACCCCGCAAGGAAGAGTAAAGATGGGCGAGTAATAGTCACCCAGCTTTACCGATTGCGTGCGGTTAGCCAAGAAGGATGCGAGGAGATCCTTTGCCAGGTGGTCGATCCCCAGGGCTGAGACACGGTCGATCAGAATGGAGTGATCAACCGTGTCAAAGGCGGCAGACAAATCCAGAAGAATGAGAGCCGCCGCCTCCCCTTGATCCAGGATTGCTCTGATCTCGTCAGAGGCCTTTATAAGGGCGGTTTCGCTAACCGTGACCCTTTCTAAACCCAAATTGGGTATCATCCAGGAGCTGTTCTTGATCAATAAATTCAGAGATCTGCTTATTCATGAGTGAGTCAAATATTTTGGAGGGGAAGGGGAGGCACGCAATAGGTCTGTAGCTTGTGGAATCTGAAGGATCAAGGGAGGGTTTTTTAGCAGCGGTTTGATGACTGCCTTTTTCCATATATCCGGGTAGAAACCTGTTGAGAAGATGGAATTGCAAATATCCGTGAGGGGAAGGGTAATGACCTCCATGATGAGTGTAAGTATGGTAGGCGGACAAGGATCTAGGGGAGAGCCTGATCTGATGGAAGTGACAAGTTTTCTGATCTGTTCCGTAGAAACCGCACGAAAGTTGGACAAAGTGGGTTGCAGAGGTGAGGACAGGGGGTCGGAAGAGGAGCCCTCCGGACGGTGTTGAGAAGCGAAGGCTGAGTATATATTAACAACTTTGGAGGAAAAGAAATTGGCTATGGAATTACAGAGATCTTGAGATAGCTCAATGTCCGGGCGGGACGGGGGGGCTAGCAAGGGAGTTCACTACTTGGAACAACTTTTTTGCAGAGTTGCGCGCAGACTCAATTTGGGATTGAAAAAAAGAGCTCTTATGCATAACAATGGACCGCTTGTAGGATGCTAGCGCAGCTTTGTAAGTTTGTTTCTCATAAGGATTGTAGTGTTTGCGCCAGTGTCGCTCGAGGTTCCTACAGTGTTGCCTCTGAAGTCTGAGGTCCTCTGTAAACCAGTGCACAGATGGCGTGGTCTGGTTGGGAAAGACAGCTTTAATGAGGGCTACCCTGTTGACAGCTTCCAGAACCCAGTCATGATACCTTTCCGAGAGTAGACTAGGGTTGGCTGAGCTCTCGTAGCGAGAGGTGTTGAGGGTGTTAGACAGATATTGGATGTCTAAGTTTTGCCAAGCTCGAGTGGTCTTAGGCATGTGCGCTCTGAACTGAGGTGGATTAGGGTTATGCGCTTTCACAGTGAACAAGACTGCGGCGTGGTCGGACCATGCCAGGGGGAAGACCATGGGCTGTGTGATATCGTGGTTGTTGGTAAACAGCCCATCAAGAGTATGACCTGCTTGATGAGTGGGGCCTAAGACTAGCTGCTGTAGTCTAGCTGCTTGCAAATTGGCGATAAGCTGATTTGTGTCCTTGTCGCTGAGAGCTTCTAAGTAAAAATTAAAATCACCCAGTATGGTGTAGTCCGGGGATCCCAGAGAAGGTTCAACAATCTCATCCAGAGCTAAAAGGAAGCACATTCGGGGACCCGGGGGACCATACAAGAGAGTTCCTTTAAAAGCTTGGTTATTGTTGAGGGCAATCGAGAAAACAAAGGCCTCACAGTCAAGGCGGCTGACAGATTCTATTTTTATTTGGTATGGGGCTTTGTGAATAATTGCTAGCCCACCTCCTTTGCCTGAAAGTCTATCCTGCCTAACCACATAGAAACCATCGGGGGTAGCTGCGCAAAAGTCCGGCCCTGATGCAGCATCACCCCAGGTTTCAGTGATAAAGAGGACGTCGAGCTCCTACTGGAGATTAGCTCCATAATTTCCAAGTTGTGTTTGGGGAGGGAACGTGCGTTAATCAGCGCCGCACGGTAAGGAGACCTGGAGGTAGTGCGGGTACAGAAGGAAGTAGGGAGAGAGGTCGGGAGTGAAAACAGACAAAAAGGACATGGCGCTGGTGCAGAGGGGAGACAGGGGGTGAATGACAGTGGCTTGCAGAGCAAATTAGTGACAAGGGTATTTAAATCTTTAAAGCTGCGCTGAGGAGTAGCGTAGTAAAGGGCCTTCAGCACGTGCATTGTTGGGACCAGGGGGGGGTGCAGACAGGCATGCCTTGTGCGCGCCTTCGGCGTGCCCACGGCGCGCCCGCTGCGAGCGTCCGCTGCGCGTTGGTGATGGCATGAGGTTATTATGTCAGAGCAGGTGAGCAGCTAGACTGCTGACCTCAATGCAAACCGTAAGTGGGGAATAACACTTCCTGGCGAGGCGATCTATCCCTCCACAACAAGCTGAATAATCAGTGGTGGAACGGGGATCACGCCTAACACTGAAGCGCATAGGTAATTTCTTAATCAAATAAACATTTGTGACATGACGCAAAGCAAAAAGTAAAGGTGATGTTAAAAACGCTAGGAGCCTTCTAACTGAGCCTCCGTCGGCGCTTAAATAAAATAATTAAAATTGCATGATTCACGCTAAAGCGCTAGTGCGAGCATGCAGCAGGGCATGAATAAGTGCTTTCAGTCAGCGTGGTGGTGTCCTGGGGAATCCACAAGCCGGAAATGACAGAGGTCAATGTGAGAGGGAGGACAGGTCCTTCAGGAGGAGGATGTCCCAGAACAGCAGGGTTCGGGGGGGGAGTAGGGATTGGGAGGGCCTGCCTATATTTACCTCCTAGCATGAAGAGGTACAGGGCTTGTGCAGGAGGGAACATATTGATGCCTACATGGCGCTTGGGGGTCTCTGGGTCTGGAGGCGAGGCGCAGGGATCGGGCGGGTGGGGAGTCGGTTGTGGAGGGGGGGTTTTGGTGGTGACAAGGCCCAAAGCGCTCTGGGGGTAGTCGTGGGGGGAAGGCTGGGGAGGTGGGAATGGAGTGACGGCGAGGAAGGGGATGGGTCTAGAGGGGTGGCAATGGATCTCAGTAGAATGAGGTGTCAGTGGGCGGCTAGTACTTTGGTGGCAGCCGATGGAGCCCAACTCAAGCCATCAGCCAGTGCCGCCTCATCTCCACATAGAAGCAGTATCCATTGAGGTCCTGGCAATGATACCATAGATAGGGCGTGTCACATCCTGGTTGAGCACATTTCCAGCATTCAATGTGAAGCAATACGCCTGCTGCCCTGAGCTTTTGGGGAGATGCAGTACCAGTCCAGTACTGTTTTGAAGAGCGTACATTTCATTATGGCTTCCCTTACACCTCTATTCGGGTCCTAGGTCACCTCAGTTCAATTATACACTGTATATTTCACCTGTAATGCCCCTCTCCATTTGGTGCATTAGTGCTCTAAGAGGGCTTACAAGTGGAGACAGTGTACTATCAGGTTTTAGAACCCAGAGACAATCCCTTTAAATAAGCCCCATTTTTTGAGGTATTGTCACATGAGTTAGTCCCCTACTTTCCAGGGTGGCCTGCGTGAACGGCTATGGAGGGGGTGTTTTAGTTGTAAATATCTCGATTCCTGGCTTTGAGGCATGTGAAATTTGTCCCGCAAAGGCTTGAATGGTTTAAGTTCCCCTTGAGACAGTAGCTGGTAAACTGTGAGTATTTCCGCTTTTTTGCAGCTCCCCCAAGGTATGGGACGTACCCCTACACAGATTCTGCCATTATGCCAGACAGGTGCTTGTATGTGTATCCAAATGTTACTTTTAAAGAACTTATGTGAGTGGATGCGTTTTCAAAGCCATGACGCTGGCCTTCCGAGCGTCAAAAGGCAATGGGTCGGCCCATTTGAAAAACAACTTGCGACCGTATGTCAACTCCAGGACATTACGCTCCAATTCCCTACTTTTCCTGGAAACTCCACGATTTAAATGATCTCGTGCAGGTGGAAAAACCCATTGAGGTCTGTGCCACTCAGCGTTGGAACAAGCTCCCGCTAGCCTTACGCACCTGCCAAACAGAATCAGCATTCCGTAAATCCCTGAAGACCCATCTCTTCTCTTCTTAAACTGGCTTTCTGATCCTATGCTCTCTGTTTCCAGAGTTCTCAGCGCCGGGACGCCCCGTTGGGGCAGCTGTGTGCTTTACAAAATACACAAATAATAAATAATAAGTGGAGCCAAGTTAGGGTCCTAGTTTGTACAATGGAGTTTATGGACTGTGACACTGGCGAACCATGATTGTAGAGGACATGCAGTCTAGAGAGACTATGTTTTTAGTTTCTCGTTCAGTAGAAACCCTAAGTTGGGAGTCTTTTCATAAGTAAGCCAGTTGGGACATATGGAGCTGTATAAGAATGTTGCACAAATGGGAAGCTCATTTTATCACACTTTCTGTGGGCTGTCATTCTCGAAATTCGTATCCCGCGTTTCGTGTTCCCCGACATAAAGGTCTTTATTCCCTTTTTATTTCCATCTGAACGGAAGTCTTACTCGCAAGAGGAAGAATGCCTAACACATAAGTAAATCAGGGTACCACTACCATTTTCACTGCCTGTACTCTTCCCCACAATGACAGGTGCAGTTGTGTAGATTTTGTACAAACTGCCTTAGCCTGTGTTATGAGTGGTCAATGTTGTCTGATATAAATTTTTCCAGACTCCTATTATTATATACTACGTAGATATTTGAATGAACCTGCTTGGTAGGTGGTTGTATAGGGTATTGGTGCTCCTTGACAATATGCAGGTAAGTATAATCTAGCACTGAGTGAGGATTGCGGTGCATTAGGGTAGGGAGAGCACCCTCCTACCCAAAGTGTGGATAACCACTGGTAAAACAGAACAACAGTCTCCTGCACACTCTAACAGTATATCAATTATATCAATTACAATGTGACTAAAGCTTGAGTCTTTGCTGGAACATGTGCTTCAGTTTATTCACAACAGCCTTAACCAACACGTGTTTCGTCGTGCTTACGGTTGTGCGGAGCGACTTCTTCAGGGCCATATTCAATAGTGAAGATCCTTAAATCCGGTTGCATTTCGTCCTCAATGGCTCAATGGGATTCAATAGGGTCCAATGTTCGACACACAGTTAAGACTGCACATATCTTATGTCCAGAAATAATCCCTCCAATTCAAAGTATATGTATCTTGGATGTGATTCCCAAAGTGGAGTCCCGTAAATGAGGATTTAGTAGAAGTGCACGTTTATTCAGGCATTATTAAATAAAATCTGTGGAGCATTGCACCCACTCGATGCAAGTTGTGTTAAAAGAAAATAACGGGCAGCCATATCCTTACAGGTAATAATACGAGACCTTTGCCTTTGTGATGAACAGAGCTTCTTCCAGTGTGTACGCTGGAGACCAAATGATGGTTATAAGAACTGGTAGAGAGGAGCCTAGTTTGGTAAGATTAACCACATGGGTGCTCAGGAGGAGCTCAGCTCGTCATGAGGCACGGTGGCCGTGTGCTCACAACGAGCTGAGCTCGTCATAAAGGCCACAAAACTCGCAATTCCACTGCTGTGCTGAGCATTCCACAGAAACGGGTGTGGCTGTGACGAGCTCAGCTCGTCATAAGCATACAGCCACCGTGCTGCGTGACGAGCTGAGCTCGCCACGAGCACCAGGGCGGCTGATTAGCCAGAAACCCATCCCAGGATGCTTGTTTCCGGTCCAGGGAAGACATGGCTCGGCAGTTCGGTCTGGACTGTTCCCATGAGGAACAGGGTCAGACTGATTTGCATATGGCCATGTCTGAACTGGGGTGGCCAAGTGAGCTAAAGAAAAATGATGAGTTAAACCCAGATCAGTTGACTGGGGGTGAGTGCTTGCAATGTTCAACACTCCGTCCATCATCCCCTTTGGTTTTGGTTTGTTCGCCCTAAGTTGGCAGGGTATGCCCAGACGTGGGTCCCTTGCTCAATTTGCCACTCTATTCAAGCTAGCCTGTCTGATGACGGCTGGTTAGTCAGAAACTGGTCACAGGATGCTTGTTTCCAGTCCAGGGAAGACATGGCATGGCAGTTCGGGCTGGACTGTTTCCATTAGGCACAGGGTAAGACTGATTTGCATATGGCCATGTCTGAACTGGGGCGGTGGAGTGAGCTAAAGGATGATAATGGATTAAACCCAGATCAGTTTACTTGGGTGAGTGCTTGCAATGTTCAACACTCCGCCCATCATCCCCTTTGGTTTTGCTTTGTTCGCCCTAAGTTGGCAGGGGATGGCCAGACGTGGGTCCCTTGCTCACTTTGCCACTGGATTCAAGCTAGCCTGGCTGATGACGGCTGATTAGCCAGAAACCGGTCCCAGGATGCTTGTTTCCAGTCCAGGGAAGATATGGCTTGGCAGTTCGGTCTGGACTGTTCCCATGAGGCACAGGGTCTGACTGATTTGCATGGCCATGCCTGAACTGGGGTGGTGGATTGAGCTAAAGAATGATGATGGATTAAACCCAGATCAGTTGACTGGGGGTGAGTGCTTGCAATGTTCAACACTACGTCCATCATCCCCCTAGGTTTTGCTTTGTTCGCCCTAAGTTGGCAGGGTATGCCCAGACGTGGGTCACTTGCTCACTTTGCCACTGGATTTAAGCAAGCCTGGCTGATGATGTCTGATTAGCCAGAAACTGGTCCCAGGATGCTTGTTTCCGGTCCAGGGAAGACATGGCATGGCAGTTCGGGCGGAACTGTTCCCATGAGGCACAGGGTCAGAATGATTTGCATATAGCCATGTCTGAACTGGGGTTGCGGAGTGAACTAAAGAATGATGATTGATTAAACCCAGATCAGTTTACTCGGGGTGAGTGCTTGCAATGTTCAACACTCCGTCCATCATCCCGTTTGGTTTTGCTTTGTTCGCCCTAAGTTGGCAGGGGATGGCCAGACGTGGGTCCCTTGCTCACTTTGCCACTGGATTCAAGCTAGCCTGGCTGAAGACGGCTGATTAGCCAGAAACCAGTCCCAGGATGCTTGTTTCCGGTCCAGGGAAGACATAGCTTGGAAGTTTGGGCTGGACTATTCCCATGAGGCACAGGGTCTGACTGATTTGCATATAGCCATGTCTGAACTGGGGTGGCGAGTGAGCTAAAGAATGATGATGGATTAAACCCAGATCAGTTGACTGGGGGTGAGTGCTTCCAATGTTCAACACTCCGTCCATCATCCCTTTGGTTTGACTTTAGAAATTTGGCATTTTCTTGCCTAACTGTTCTGTGCCTGCTGCCTGTGCCTTGGGTCACATGACTGTGAATAGCTTGGCAACTAGCCTTTGTGCATTCCTCCCGGACAGTGAAAGAACGGGGGAGTAGAAGTTGGCAGATGGGTTGGACGGAGCTGTTCTCTACCCCATTTAAGTTTAAAAGGGCTCAAAGGGCTGCCTCCAGCACACACAAGGGAACTTTACACTAGTTTTTTGTCACCCCAGACTACTTTAAACCTTGGCTGGGAAAGGGGAACTCTCCAAAACCAGATGCGGTGGTAGCCAGGATATTACCCACACTTTACAGGTTGGCACCAGGTATAAATATTGGACCTCCTGAAACACTCATCAGTGCACTCTTGGACTACTGGACTACAGAAGGATGACTGCTATGTTATCCTGAGTACTGCCCTGCTATTTGAGGCCTGTCCTGTTCCTAAGAGAACTGCCCTGCTACTACCACAGGACTGCCCTGCTGCTTGACGCCTGCCTTTTTCTCCAGAGAACTGCCCTGCTGCTTTAGGCCTGCCATAGTCTGTATGAAGGGAGCCTGGAACTTCTCCATTCATCCCAGGATAATTTGAATAACTCAAAGTGTTTGTTGATTGACTTTCTGTTCTTAGCTAAATGGACACTACAAGTTTCAGAGGCATCATTGCAACTGCCCAGCTAAACTGCTGCAACTGGTGTCGCCTGGACCTGCAGCTCAACATGCCTGAGCCATGCTGGCCTCTGCTAGAGTGAGTCCCTGATCCCCAAGAAGTGCATCTCAGGTCCAGCACCTTTGGCTGGCATTAAAGGGAAGATTTCTGCATTCAGCGTTCAGACTTAATCACTTTTTGGATCTCAATTCATTCAGCAGGGAAATTCTGTAAGCTATAGTCCAACAGGAATCCACACTCCTGGATACCCTCTCTACGACATCACATGAAACTGGACTTGCTTCTGCCGAAAAGCTCAGAGCACGGCCAGCCTGAATTTCTGGCTCAGCTGCAACGCACCTTAGTCTGATTTACTTGGCAGGTTTGTCCTGATCCTCTGAAGGTCTTTGAAGCCAAGCATTTTTGAAGTCCCAGGATTTTCAGGATGTTAGGAGGAGTACACTTTGATAAAGCCAAGGGTCCCTGGATCTCAGGAACAGCACTTAGACGCCAAGACTCACTCCAGCCAACGCCACCAGCAGGGTCCAGGGCAGGTCCATTTAGAACTAGTCAGCTGGGCTCTTCAGGACGAGGACTTCTAGCAGCTTGCTGTGTCCCTATACCTTAAGAGGAGTTCCGCAAACTTAACCTTGGAGTCCATTTCTTGGTCATGGGTACAAGTGGGAGCATGTCTTGCTTTTCAGGTCACCGTACAGGTCTCAATAGCAGGTGCAGTCTTTCTTCTATCTTCCACAGGTACTTTAGTATTGTGTAGAGGGTGTGCAGAGATGCCACACTTATGCTTGGATTTAGAGTGTGGATAGGGGTGACTCCTGGCTCCTTCCTAACCAATATGGTCTGAAAATGTGAAAATCTTTATTGTGGGGTTAATGGAAAAAATTACAACATTAGAATTAAAACAATCTACACTTAATATATTAAAATGTTCCATTATTATCAAAAAGAGATAGTGAGACTTTTGAAAACACTAGATTTAAAGCATTACATTGAGCTTGTAACTGTCAGCTATGCTGAAACCACTTTAAAATATATTACTGGGGGCGTGGCCAAGATGGTGGGGTGAGCGGACGCTTCCTCCCGTAGCTCCTCCGGCCCAGCTCAGCTCGAGCCCCGATTCCTGCGCTTCTCTCCCCCCGCGGCTGCACTGCGGGCGAGAGAACTGTGCCGGAGTTCTTGGGGCACATTTTGATGCCACTTTGACTTCTGGTGCCCCGGGGGAAGTCCCCGAAAAGTTTGATCAGCGATCGACTCGAGGAGTGGAGCCTGGATCGCCCCGAGGAGAAGGGCCTGGAGGCGGAGCGTATCGCGGCGCTGTCCGCGCGCCTCGGCTGGGCCGAGTGCTGAAAGCAAGGGATCCCGAGGGAGCGGACTCGACGGGCTCCGCGGAGTGCGGAGGCTTCATGGACGGCGCCCTTGTGACCAGAGTCATCGCTGGGCGACAGACCCCCGACTTGCGCCGGCGATCTATCCCCCTGCCATGGGTGTCGGGGTGTGACGCCTGGCGGACCCCGAGCCTGGAAGAGAGGGACGGTGGAGTTTGAGCGGTGACCGAACTGGGCGTACTAGTTGGTGAAACTGGGGGTCACTGGCATCGCACTTTCCCGACCCGTTGATGTTTGAGGGTCGCCCATAGACTTGCTGGCCTGGGCTGCCCTCCTTGGTTCCGCCCTTCCGCCATCTTGTCGTTGAGGAGCTGGTATTGGTGACCCTCGCCCGCGCCCTTGTCATACGGGCGCCTCAGCTCATCCTGGTGCCTACGCATCTGCCGTCCTCCCTGGAAGCACGCGGCTGAAAGCCTCCGACCTGAACCCTGATTATCGCCCTGACTGGCTCGATGGTCGTATCGCCCTGGCCCGTGCCGCCATTTTGTCGCCTGTGACGCACTACCCTTGTCCTCGGTGTGGTCTTCACATCTGGTGCCCACGAGCGGCTGGGCGCATCTACAGCGGCCAGCTCTAGGCTTCACCCACCGAGGAGGTCAAGATGGCTGGGAGACGAGGCGCGGCACGGGGAGATCGCACTCTGCCGGACATGCTCGGCAGGGCCCAGCAACTGCGAGACAGGACGCAGCCGTCCCCAGGGTCCTCCCGGGCCTCAACGGACGCCACCGAAGGAGAACCGCCAGTCACGAGGTCCTTCATGGAGGACTTATTCAGCTCCCTCAAGGAGGAATTCCAGACTCTCAAGACCGAGGTGGCCGGAGAGGTCCGTGAAGTGCGCAGAGAAATCGAGGGCCTGGGCGAGCGGGTCGACACTGTGGAAACGGCGGCCCAGCGTCGTGATGAAGAGATAGTTCATCTCCAGCAGGACGTTCTCCGCCTACGGGAGCAATGTGTCGAGCTCCAGGCCCACTCTGAGGACCTCGAGAACAGGTCCAGGCGGAATAACATCCGGGTGCGAGGCGTTCCGTCCGCGGATGAGGGTGCGGACCTAGTGGCCTACCTGCAGGACCTGTTTCGCGACATCTTGGGAGAAGGAGCGGACTTCCCGATCCGTATCGACAGAGCACACAGGGTGGGCCGCCAGCGCCAGTCATCGGCACCCCCACCTGAGATCCTGGCATTCCTGCCGGATTTCCCCCTAAAGGAGCGCATTATGACAGAGGCCCGCAGGAAGCAGCCGCTGTCCTTCCGAGAACGACCCGTGGCGCTCTATCAAGACCTGTCCGCCATCACACTGCAGAAGCGCAGGTCTTTCCGCATCGCTACAGACTTTCTGCAGGAGCATGAGACGGCCTACTCCTGGGGTCACCCCTTCCGTCTTATCTTCCGATGGAATGGGGTGCTACATCAGCTGCGCTCCTTACAAGATGTCTGTGGGGTGCTGGGACTCACAGCTACGGAGGAAGAAGGGGTGACACCCGCATGGAGGCGCCCCGAGCGGCGGGGCCGACGGAGGTCGAGAAGGCGCCAATCGCCGGCGGCGGCGAGTCGCCCTGACTCCCCTACCATCAGGGCGGATATGGCGGAGGCCCTGAGGACTGCGGCCAGGAACTTGCCTGAATCTAATGGCGTGGCCCAGACGGCCTAACTTTTCTCCGGGGGGAGAGACTCTTAGCTTCTGCGATGCTGAGCTGGGGCTGGGGGTTGGGGGGGAGAGGTTGGAGGTGTGTGGCTGGACGTCCACCTGACTGGTTTCTACAGACTCGCCCACTAGGGCTAGACTGAGACAATGGGGTGTCTTTTCTTGTTTTTGGTTTTGGCTGGTTGCCATGGGTTGGTTTTGGGGGGGTTCAAGAGCTGGTTTGGTGTTGGGGGGGCCCCGTCCGATACTGTCCGAACACATGCGAGGCCGACTCTGGCCTTCCCTGCACCCTTGCCCCGCGCGCCCCTTCCACTGATCCCTCGCTTGCTGCATAGCGCTTTATGTCCCTGGGAGCGATGCCGTCCCTGAAAGTAGTGACCCTTAACGTTAAGGGTCTGAATAATCCTGTGAAGCGTAGGGCGATCCTTTCCCTGCTAGAAGGGACGCAGGCGGATATCTGCCTCCTGCAGGAAACCCATTTACTCTCTAAAGATTGCCATAGGTTGTGCTCTGCCAAGTTCCCCACACAACTCTTTTCCTCGGCTGCGACTAAGACTGCGGGGGTAGCCATTCTTCTAGCCAGCTCCTTCAGGGGTGAGGTGTTGTATAAACATGCCGAGCAGAAGGGGAGGCTTCTAGCGTATCGCATGTGTCTGGGGGGTGTTGCCTTCACGGTTGGCTCCGTGTACAGCCCAAACGACCACCAGGATCGCTTCCTGGAATCTGTGTTGGTAGACGTTACTGCCTCGCCCGATCGCCACGTCATTTTGGGGGGAGACCTGAATATGGTCTTCGACTCCACCTTGGATAGGTCTGCCCAGCGCTTTCCGCAGACGGGGGAGCTCTCCAGAGCGGTACAGGACCAGATTGCAGAGATGGATCTGCATGACCTCTGGCGCACCATGCACCCCGCCGATAGGGACTACTCATATTTCTCCCACGCACACCGCACTTATTCGCGGTTGGACTACCTCTTGGTGAGCGGACCGCTTCGCTCGGCCACCACGGCAGCAGACATCGGGGTTTTGTCCCTGTCCGACCATGCGCCGGTTTCCGGAGTTTTTGCTTGGCCGGCGGCCCCCCCCTCCAGAGGGATGTGGCGGCTTCGGGACACGCTTCTCCATAAGAAATCGGTGGTGAAGCGAGTGGAGGAGGTCATTCATGAGTACCTGACCCACAATAACAACTCCGACACGTCCCTAGCCACGCAGTGGGCGGCTTTGAAGGCGGTTGTCAGAGGGGAGTTTATCTCCATTTCCTCGGCGGAGAACAGGGAGCGGCAACGTAAGAGGGAGGAACTAACGGCGCAGGTCAGGGAACTTGAACAGGTTCACCGCCGGACGGGAGCTCCTCGAGTCTGGAGGCAGCTGAAGGCGGCGCGGAAACTCCTCTCTGCGTTGGACCTGGACCGGGCGGAGTATGCGGCGTTGCGCTTGAAGCATGCCTTTTACACCGGCGGAGACAGATGCGGTAAGCTCCTGGCCCACCGGCTCAGGGCTGCGCAGCAACGCAACGTGGTAAAGGAGCTAGTGGGAGCGGATGGGGTCCCGGTTTCCGGTGACGCGGAGGTGGCGGATTCTTTCCGTGCCTTCTACGAGGAGCGGTACGCTGCAGAGCCCTCCCCACCGGGAGAGGCTGAGGCCTACTTGGAATCAGTAACCCTCCCTGCCCTGGATTCCGCCCAGGCGGACTACCTGGAGAGGGACATTCATGTGGAGGAAGTCATCTCCGCTATTGCACGGTTAAAGCACGGCAAGGCCCCGGGCCCAGATGGCTACACGGCCTTATTTTACAAGACCTTCTGTCCCACTGTCGCGCCTCTCCTGGCTCGCTTATTCAATTCCTTCTCTGAACCGGGAGCTATCCCACCGGACCTTCTCTCGGCGACTGTGTCGGTTATTCCGAAACCGGGGAAGGACCGGACTCTGTGCGGCTCGTATCGGCCCATCTCGCTCCTAAATGTGGACCTCAAGCTTTACACGGGGATCTTGGCGGCCAGACTGGGTCTGCACCTACCAGGTCTGGTGGAGGCGGACCAGGCCGGTTTTGTACCCGGTAGGCAGACGGTCGACAACACCAAGAGGGTGACGCACGTGCTAGAGAAGGCCTCACGCGTCCCGGGTGAGCGGATGCTGCTGTCGGTTGACGCGGAGAAGGCCTTTGATAGGGTCCATTGGCCGTACCTCGAACTGGTTCTCGGGAAACTGGGGATCGGCGAGAAGTTCCGCACTATGGTTTTTAATTGTTATAGGAGGCCGTCAGCATCGGTGCGTGTCAATGGACACAGCTCCAGCAGCTTTGCCATTGAGCGCAGCACGAGACAGGGCTGCCCCCTCTCGCCGCTCCTGTTTGCCCTCTATATGGAGCCGTTTGCCCAGAGGATTCGCGATAACCCGGACGCTATTGGGGTGAAGATGGGGCAATACACACATACTGTCAGCTTATATGCGGACGATGTCTTGCTGACCCTGGATGACCCCAAGCGGTCGCTCCCTGCCTGCGTCCAGGAGCTGAACTCCTTTGCCCGCGTGGCGGGCTTCAAAATGAATATGTCTAAATCGGCTGCCCTGGATGTGTCACTCTCTGTCGACACCAGGCGGGACCTCCAGCGTCTTTTTCCTCTGCAATGGTCCTCCTCCACGGTGCTTTACCTGGGGATTTTGCTTGCACCCTCCCTACCTGCAATGGTCGTAGCTAACTACTCCTCCCTGGGCAAGAAGATTAAGGAGGAACTTGGCCGTTGGAACAAAGGTCTGCTCTCGTGGCTGGGCCGTATCGCAGCGGTGAAGATGACGATACTGCCTCAGATCTTGTATCTTTTTCGCGCTCTACCTCTCCAGCCCCCTGTAGGTTGGATACGGCAGGCGCAGGCTGACATCTCCCGCTTTGTGTGGCAGGGCCGTAAGCCTCGAATGAAACGGGTCCTCTCCATGCTTGCCCCGGAGGCGGGGGGTCTCGGTGTCCCGGACCTCCGGAAGTACTTTCAGGCGGCGCAACTCCGATATTTGGTGGAGTGGAGCCGGTGGGAATCGGACAAGCACTGGCTCTTTCAGGACCAGGCAGTTGCGGGCCGTACTCTCCAGGAAGTCCCGTTCCTGCGGCGCACTCACCGCCCGCCTAATCTCTACGCCTCCTTTATCACCCGAGTTCCGCTGCGAGTGTGGGACGCGGTGTGCGAGCTTCGTGAGCTCACCACTTTTCCATCACCGTTCACTCCCATTGCTGGCAATCCAGACTTCACTCCGGGTCTGGAACCGGGAGCCTTTTCCCACTGGGTGAGCGCGGGTTGCAGGGCGCTTTTCCAGATCTACAGGCCGGAGGGTGTGCTCCCCTTCCAGCAGCTCCGACAGGAATTTGGTCTGACGGAGGGGGACAGACTGCGTTATATGCAAGTCCGCCACTGGGCTCTTCAACCCCCAGTGCGCGACGTCGCTGCCCGTTCGATTACACCCTATGAGCGGTGGCTGGTAACCCGGACCTCGGATGCCAAGCTTATCACCGACTTGTATAAGTTTCTCCAACCCCCGCCGTTTCATTACCATAACCCAGGGAGGGAGCGCTGGCACAGGGAATTGGGCAGGACCTTGAGCCACAAGGAGTGGGACAGGATCGCGTATCGGGCGAGGCACTCTGCGTACCACACTGGACTGACGGAGACCTTTACTAAGGTGTCCACCTATTGGTACTACACCCCGGAGAGGCTCTACGAGATGCACAAAATCGGCGATAAAGGTTGCTGGCGCGGCTGCGGACAGGAAGGTACCCTCACACACATTCTCTGGGAGTGCCCGGTGCTGTCGGCCTATTGGAAGGAGGTCTTGGATGAGGTGGACAGGCATTTTGAGATCGAACTCCCGCGCTTCCCTGCGTATGTCCTGCTAGGCCTCCCCAATGACCTGATGTACCCGCTGAAGTCCCGCAGGGGTAGACAGATTGCGATTGCGCTAGGCTCGGCGGTTCAAAACATCCTTGTACTCTGGCGTACCCCCACTGCCCCCTCTATCACTGGCTGGCTACACAGGCTCTGGCAGGTACTGGGTATGGAGAAGATGTCGCTAACAGTGGCTGGGAATGTAGACCAGTTTGAAGAGCTCTGGCACCCCTTTTTAGCGCTGCTGTCCACGGAATTTCGCGAGCTCACATGTCCACGGTACCTGCGACTCCTTAGGCTGACGCCGCCGGCGGCTCCAGCGGAGTGAATGTGGTGGGATCGGGGGTTTGGGGCTGGGGGTGGGAAGCGGGGTTACATGCTTCTAATGCTGACTTTCGGACGGGGAGGTTGGGGTATTGTTTTCTTCCCTTTTCTCCTTTGCTTTTCTTTCTTCTTTTTCTCAGGGGACGGGGGGTTGGAGGGATGGTGTGTTTTTCTTTGTGCTGCGGGACGCTACTCTAGCTCGGCCTTGCTCGGGGAATGGGGGTCTTCTGGAGGGTCATTTGCATTGCCTTATTGCCTTATGACTTATGCCTTGTTACCCTCCGGGGCTTCCTGCCTCCCTACTTTCCTTCTAAATCGCTGCACCGTTTCGCATCTTGTATTGTATATTCGCTTGACCTCCTATTCCCTTCCCCATGTTTTTTGTACCTTAATAAAATACTTTAAACCTAAAATATATTACTGTTCAACTGGATAGTTGCATATCTGTTAAATTAAAACTTTCCATAATTGTTGACCACTAAGGGCCAGATGTACGACGGTTTTTAGCGTGCACAAACTGGTTTTAGACCCATTTGCGCTCGCTAAAACCCTTAGGCCCATGTACAAAACCAATTTTGTGAGTCGCTAATGAATTAGTGACTCTCAAAATAGGTTTTGCGACTCGCTATTAAGAAGGGGCGTTCCCTTCCTAATAGTGACTCATGAGATTGTGTTTATGTTTTGAGACCGCAATTACGGTAGCAAAACACTCACACATTACCACCTACTACAAGCAAGTGGTAATGCTCTCACATATGGGAAGGGTTCCCCATGGGACACCTTCCCCTTTGCAAAGGCATGCAAAAATAATTTTTAAAGACCGGCAATGGTCACAAGGACCACTGCATGCTCTTAAAAAATTAAAGGAAAACTTTTCATTTTTTTAAATGCATCCCGTTTTCCTTTAACGAAAACAGGCTGCATTTAAAAAAAAATGCTTTATTTAAAAGCAGTCCCAGATATGGAGGTCTGCTGAGCCCAGAAGGCCACTATCCCAGGGAGGGCCAGCCATTCCCAATGGGGTTGCAAAATGTGTGTGCCTCATTAATATTAATGAGCCTCGCATTTTGCGCACCATTGGGAATCGCAATCGGTGTCTCTGACACTGTTGTACATTCTTTGCGACTCGCAATTGAGCGCAAATTGTGAGTCGCAAATTAGAATGGAGCCTTGGCAACAGCAGATGACATGGGCAAGTGATTCCTTCCAATATTGACAGACACAATGGCTCATCGTGGGATCTGAGAATATTCATATCTGTTGTATCTCACCTGCGGCAAATAGATAAAATTTCAATCTTGCTATGTTGCGTTTCAATTTGATCGATGTTGACTCTAGCAGATAAAGAAGAACTATGTCTTTTATATAAGGATTTAATAAAGTGACTGTGTGCTTTAATGTAAGGCTGATCAGGTTATCGGGCAAGAAGAAGCAGAATCTCACTTGTTATTTCACATTTATATTAAAATTCAGCCACGTTCTATTGTTAATTTCAACAGTTAGACAGTTTGGATTCAATTAGTTAGGATTTCAAGGCTTGTTGTTTTGTAATCTGTTGTATGGCCATCATTTTTAGCAAGCCTGTCTGAGCTCTCTTTTAAGCGATTCGGCCAGCTTGATGCAAGTGATGATTTGCCAAGTTTAATTCTAGCCTAATTTGGGCCTGCGATGTTGATTGTGGTAGATTGAACAGATGTCTGAACAGGTTGCATTGTAAGGTGTTAAGCTGTTTAATCAAGCTAGATGGAAGGCTCTCCTAACCCTAGTGCATTGATGGAAGGAATTTCACTTTTCTAACTTCAAATAAAGGTTTTAATGAAGGGCCTTTAGGTTGTTTGCTAATTCCAGCTAAGCAAATATCAAATTGCTTTCTTTAATTTTTGTTTCCTCTACTTGTTTGGCGAAGGTACTTTTGTTGTTGCGCCAAATTCCCTGATATTTGTAGATAGTGGCTAATTTGATTGGTTCTTTATTTAGGTGACATTTTCCTTTCCTACTTGATGATGCTAGATTTCTCATAGTATATTGAGAGACTGTTGTGAGAAGCACTAAGAGGCAAACATAATTAAAGAAATGGCAGTCAGTGCCGTCCGGTACACCTCATTGTAGTTTTAGCGCTTGCTTGATTTTATTTGATTGTTTTTATTGCGCTACTTTTGATCTTTGTCTTTTAAAATTGAACTCACCTGCTTCCTCAGTTCGCCATAAGCCCTTACTAAGCATGGGCGAATTTTGCGAATCTGGCGTTCATGAATTTGCGTATTTGAGAACTCGCAATCCGCAAAATCCGCGAACTCTCGCGAATTTGCGGATTTTTTTTGTGTTCGCAAGGGTTTCTGCCAGTTCGCGAGGGTTTTGTACCAGTTCGCAATTGCAAACTTACTTGTCGGCTCGCAACGGTCTCGACTTTGTTGTTTCTACGTCTGGTTCATCATCACAGGTTCACTGCACCCTCTGTTTCACCACTGCCACCCTCTGATTCACCCATGCCACCCTCTGGTACATCACTGCCACCCTCTGATTCATCACTGTAGATTATGGGGGGGAAAAGCAAGCACACCTGCCCTGCTTCAACTGACATGAATTAATTTCGGGTTGATTAATGTGTCACTGAATTTAAACTTCCTGTCTGGCACCTGCTTCCTTATCTGTAATTTGCTTTCTGTTGCAGTGCAATTTTTTTCCCAGGACCTTTGTGGCCTACTTGTAGCTATTCTATGAGCCTGCTGTGAGGGTCAGAGCAGGGTCATAGAATAGTTGCAAGTAGGCAACTGAACTCTGGAGGGGCCCCTCAGAAAGCACTACAGGGAATGGTTACTAATGATGAGTTTGAACTTTTGCACCTGCTGAGTGCTTTCAGTTTTGCAAAACTCGTTTTTCTGCAGAATAGCAACTGTAATGCCCCAAACAAACGTAGGCAACTGAACTCTGGAGGGGCCCCTCAGGAAGCAGTACAGGGAATGGTTACTAATGATGAGTGAACTTTTGCACCTGCTGAGTGCTTTCAGTTTTGCAAAACTCGTTTTTCTGCAGAGCAGCAACTGTAATGCCCCAAACAAACTTACTTGTGAAAGTTGATTTCTAATCCAAAAGTGATCCAAAGAAAGTCAAAAAGGCCTCAAATCCCAAAAAGTGCAGGCAAATGTCAACCTGAGGAGTTATTCTGATAAAAATCACCATTTTCAGAAGGTTTATGCTGCTTGCTGGTGGATGTCTTGTGCAGAATTGCAAATTTTGTAATTTCGCGAGTGCGAGATTGTTGCTGCCCGCCGCATCTACATGTTCGCAATTGCGAACTCTCGCGATGCATCGCCAAACTCCCGCGGGATCCCGCAGCAAGATCCAACAGCGATGAATAAGTTTGTCTTTTGGCTTCAGGACGAACTATCCAAAGGGCAAGGGTCTTAATAAACGAGAGGGTCATCCCCTACGAGTCTCCACACCTGATGTAGCTGAATGATTGATAAACTCCACATCAAAGGTTAAGTTTAAGGGTTTCCTCATCAATTCACGCTCACTTTTTGAACATAAGCTGGAGTTTGCTGTTTTTCCTGCATCATGGGAACCTGACTGGGATTTTATAACTGAGAGCTGGGCCAAGGAAACGCCAGGTCCAGACCTAGTTGATGCAATTCCGTGGAATTATACAATTCGTCGAGTGGTCAGGGCAGTGAGGTTGGGAGGGGGATTGGCTATTGTGTTCAAAACGCAATACAAATATCTGGTGGAGTCTGGGTTAGACCTAAAGACTTGTGAAGCCCTGTACTTTAAGTATATACTATCAGCTCCCAGCTCCTTTAGAGGTCTGTTAGTATATAGACCACCAGCACCCCGACCCTTTTTTGTAAATGAGCTAAGCTACTTCATTGAACCTTTAGTGACAAGTAGGTGTTTGATCATCTTGGGCGATTTACATTTCCATCTTGAAGAGAACAGCAACCAAGACTCTCTAGCACTTACCGAAACCTTGTCCAGTCTTGGAATGCCCCAGCCGATGTTAGCCCCTACACATGATGCAGGTCACACCCTAGATGGCATATTTTCGAATGATGCCAGGGTGTGCTATCAATCAGTTATTCCTCTCAGCTGGTCCGACCATGGTGCAGTTGTGTTTTCTTTTTCATCCTCCTCCACAGCTAGAAGTTGCCATCCCTTTCAGACTAAGACTTGGAAGAGGAACTGGAAATGGGTTTCGGCTGAAGCCATGTCCAATACTCTGGATAGCATACCCACTGAGAGTCAGGAGGATGTAGACAAGAGTGCTGGGTGCTCTTGCTGAGTGGTTGGGGATCGCTGCCAATAGGCTAGCCCCGTTTAGGGACATTAAGCTAAAGAGGCTTTCCCCATCAACCCCTTGCTATATTGATAGACTCAGAATTCTCAAGCAGGTGTGTTGCTGACAAGAGCGAATCTAGAGGAAAAAGCGGGAGGAGCAAGAAAAAGTCAAATGTAGGATGGATGGATGGGAAAGTCCCTTGGTCACTCATTCAGCTCTAAGGTCATGAGGACAGGCTTGTAGGCTCCAGGACTCTCTCAACCAGATCCCTTGCAGGGTGCAGCCCACACTCTGATAAGATCCAGGAGAGGACAGGCAGAGGCTACAGCTACAAAGATGGTATGGGCATGGCCAGAGTTCTGCACTCACCTTACGCAACCATATTTCCTCTACTGAAAAAGATCAACTTCGGCAAGGACAACCTATAATAGCACAGCATGCTTGAGAATAATCTTTGGTAATGCTGTCTATGAAGTTTAGTCAATCAGATCATTCAGGTTCAGATCTTGGTCTACTTTAAGACAAGGGTTCTCCCCTTGTGTCCCTGTATGCATGCCCACAAAAAACGACCATGAGGTGCAGCATCGCTATATGGTTGTTCAGTTAACAAGAATATAAGTAATGTTGCCTTGGTAAGAGAAACCAACTCCTTTACTGATTGAAAATTGTCGTGCCAAACCACACAATTTCTCTTTTAGCCTTTTATGTGCTTATAGTAACATTCTTCTTAATCGAAACAGTGGAGAATTTAGTACCAAAAAAAGTGACTATGTTATCTCCCATAATAGTTAGACACAAAAGGTTTGCCAGGTGTCAAGATTCATTCTTTTATGTACAGGAATGGAGGTAGTCATTAATTTATAGTGGTTGAGTAGAAAAGTCTGGTTCATTCATCCACCGCGCTTTTGAGAACTTTAGTCTGGTTGCACTTTTCACAGAGTTGCTGGACCTTCTAACATTCATATACTGAGAGGGCTGTTTGGATATTCAGTTTTCTTCTGTTTTCCCTGCAGTATCAATGAGTCGTACTTTTGCGAGTTTTTAATCACCTCATCTTCTGATGGTCAGGTTCAAGATACAGGGAGAGAAGCAAGATCCATGTGATTGAATTTTAGAATATCATTAATGAAAATATCATATGAAATAAAAATTGGGGCTCAAGTATTGTTTAGAAAATTATCTCTCCTTTGGGTGTAGATTTAACTCAAATAGTGAGATATTTTTTCATTCAATCTAAAGCAACTAAAATAGAAGGAAGAGACAATAGATGCAATAATGGAGGCCATTACCGTCTGCCTTTCTTTTTCACCTGATAAGCCCTGAAGGCAAGTTAACCCTGGCACAGACCTGGGAGGTATTCGTCAAAACACTTACTCAAAATTCTCGATCAAACCCCTGTAATGGCCCGTTTTTTTGCCAATAATACGGACATGCAAGCTTATTCCTCTTGGGACCCAAAAGATACAACACTCCACAATACTTACCCAAGATAAGAACAATAACAATTAAAATTCTATAGCTCTTGCCGAGAGGACTCGCACACCATATCAATCCCCCTAGTGACAGGCGCTGCGTGTGAGGCAATTTACCGCTCCTCTCCACCACAGAATACTCACCTAGGAAGAACTACATATATTCAACACACATACACATAATACCTCGCACAGCAAGGCTGGGGGTGGAAGAATTAGAATTTCGCTCCTTGCTGGGAGCAGGTCAACCTTCCGTATCACAATTACTTACCAGAAGGGAATTTACCCATCCTTCTACAACAAGCATTTTGTCAAGAAGGGGCCAGTACTCCCACCACAAGGACAACAGACAAATAATTATATGCTCTGGGGTTTCTTTTATTACATTAGAAAAAATGATACACGGTAGGACTTCTTCGAACTAGCACCTAAGCAATTGCTAAATACAATCAGTGAAACATATAGAGAACTTATATGTATATTAATGTATAGAACCTGAAAATAGGAGAAGATGGTTAGGCAAGAATAGTAGGAATATAAGAATTAGTGGAACACCTCACCAACTGTCTGCTCATCCCACTTCCACTTCGCCAGAGGGGAGCCCATTTCTCCGGCCGAATCGGGAGACAGGGCGGTACCATTTGCTCCACCGTCACAGTGGCACATCTGCCCTGTGTTGGATTTCTCGTGATCGGAACCTGGACACCCCTTTTAGTACCAGTGGAGACGAAAGACGAGACTCCTGTGAGCTGCGCCCCCTTTTCCCATCGAATTCCGTACCATTCCGCACCAAGGCCACAGCTTCAGCTGGCCAGGCTTCTGTTATGACTTCGGAGCAGCGCAAGCACAATCCTCTGACAAGAACCAGTTCCTACCAGTATACAAAATGCAGAAAACAAGTGAAAAGCAAAACATGGCTTCTCACCTAGAAAGGCTCAGTGCTAGCACCTCACCAGACAGGCTTTAGTGTATTGGGGCAGGGTGGGTTGCATTCAGTGAATGCTTTTCAGACACTGCCTGGGCACACAAGGTGCTCCATGCATTTCCCAATTCAAACTGGTTGCTGGGGCACTCTGCCCCAGCTCTGGCACAAAAAATGGACAAAGGGGAAGGGGTGCAACCACCCCCTCCCCAATTCCTCCCATAGGTGGGACCCTAGAGTTAGTACAACCCGTAAACTTGCTTCAAAAATAGGATCCCAGTCCCTAGGACTTTAGATTACCCTGGACAAAACTCTGCAACATATATCTAGGACCTTCGACATTCCACATCGACTGGAAGATGGAAGAAATCTCCCTTGTGGTCAAGGAGTGACCACCCTGTTCAAACAGGCAACAAAAGCATCTTTGCCAGTCTGCATTTTTGAGGCTCCCGCTGGATCCCGAAGATTCTGCGACACAAGACATGGACTTCCAGACATCTCTGACACTGACCTGCGCTCCCAGCAAAGCTGAGACCTGTAGCGGACATGAGAGCGGTGGGACCGGAACTCCTGGACATCCTGCATTTTTGCAACTGCACTCACTTCCCGAGGTATACCGAAGTTGTGCCTTGGGATATTTGAAGCCCCTGCATTGAGCACCTTTTGCCCCGAAGCTCAGAGGCCTAAACTCCACGAGTGTCATGTGGGCCCGCTTTGTGCATTTACGCTTGAGGCCCCTTTGTGGTTCCTAGTCAATTGGTTAACGAGCCCCCATGATGGGCCATCTTTGATTTCTTGAACTTTCCTGGTTGCTCCAGACGTGCTCTCACTCCTCTCCAAAGGAGAAGTCCCTCAAACCTTGCTGGTCTGAACCAAAGCCAATCTTGTCATCTTGCATGGATTGCTGTTGCCAAGATTTGTTAGGTCCAATCCGGATTCCGATGCTGCAGCACTCAAGATCCTTTATGGGACAGCTCCAATCCAGCTCCTGGTTGTCGTCAAAACCTCCTGGTCCTCGTGGCTGAAGAGTCAAGCTTCACCTCTTTCACCTGAAATCACCCAACATCGGCTGTCATCTTCTCCTCGCCATCCTTGTCACTGGCTAGTGACCCAGACTCTGTCCCCTCTGCCTTCAGGTTCTTCACATCTCCGATACACCCTTGGATTCACCCGGACACTTTTCCTTTGGTCACCTGCAGCATTTTTTTGCAGGTCTCCATTGGAATCGACGACAAAACCTGACATCAAAAGACACCTATGCACCCGGCTTCCGTGGGTGAGGTAACTCGAGTACTCCAGTGCTCCCGTTGGTATTGACTCTCGAAGTGTCTAAGTCTAAAAGGGTTCCATCCTAGTTCACCTCTAGGTGCCCTTAATCTTTAAAATTGTAACTTGTTCGTTCTCCATAGAAAGTCAATGTTGATCCGTGGCTAGGTTTGGACACTTCACGCGTTCCCCGTGGGTCCCCTGCATCCTAACCTTGGGTGGTTCCAGGTAGCCCCAGTGGTTCTACATGCCCTAGGCCTTCTTTCTACCTCAAACGTGGTTCTTATTCCACTATTTTAGTATAAGGTTTGTGAGGCCCTAGGGCATAACGTATACTGTGCAACTTATCGTAGGCTAATCAAGTTCCTTGTATTGTACTTTTACCTCTCACCTCATAAAGAGACCAGAGGGGTTGTGTTTAGATTAAATACATATATATTTGATATATACCTTGTGTGGTATGCTTTCATTTGGTCATTCAAGACATTATAATTGATAAAACAACTTGCTTAACTCGCCTCTAAGTCTTAGCCTGAAGGCTGCTCTCCACAGCTACCTTCTAGGATAGCTTTCTATAAGGTTGACTTTACAACCTACCATCAATAAGGGTCGTTTGGACTGGTGCAAGGTGCCCACTAGAATAGTGGACATCATATACCAGGCCAACTTCTCACAGCAGCAACCAGCATTACAACTCAGACATCACGGAAGCCTTTGGGACAAACCATATAATAACTGCATACAACCAAGTGGGTCAGGACAAGTCACCAACAAGACACACAGAGCCTCGAAGGGCCCAACTAACTATGAAATCATGCAAGGCTGACCACTTACGGATAGAACAAAAGCAGGCAGTGTATTACAACTCCGACTCCACGGAAGCTGTTTGGGCAAACCACAACACCACTGATAAGGATCAAGCAGTTCAGGACAGTTCTTCATCAAGAGATGCAGAGCCTAGCAGGGTCCTAACTACTCTGAAAATGTCTAAGGATGACCACCTTCAAATTGATCAAAAGCAGTTTGAGTATGTCATAAAATAACTCAGCTCCGAAGAGGCACCAGGGACAAAAAGCCTCCCTAATGATTCATTTAAAAAAGACCCCAGCTCCTGGTCAACACATCTAATACCCACACGGTGGAAAAACGCATCATCCCAGACTCATGGCGAGGCAGTATATTTCAGCCAATATATAAATCATGGGAGCTCTCACCTAAGATTAATTGCCCTAATAGATGTGCAGGCTAAGATTTACACCTCAAATCTGCTGTCCGAGTTAGAGGACTGGGTGACCAGCACAAACCTTGTCCCTAGAACGCAAACAGGCTTCCCAGCAGGAATGAGCACCTTAACCAACCGATCAAAAGTCACTCTTTTGGCCGAGCAAGCCATCCTAAAATCCAACAAACTTTATTCCTGTTTTATCGACCTCAAAGAAGCCTTTGACAAGGTCCCAAGGACCATGATATGGAAACAGATAGCACGATGGGGGGTGCCTGCGAAATTGTTGGAGGCAATCATAAATCTTGAGGAAGTCATCTACCTGTTGCCCATTGAGAAAAAAGTGCTGTTTACCCTGGTGGGTAACTCGCAGGTGGGCCGCATACATGAGAGCGTAATCAATTCGCTCCTTACAGAGCTTCTGTTTAGCAGGCAGAAATGTACGTCTCGCCTCCTGTACTGCGACTGTGAAGTCGGGGTATATTGTGAAATCGATGCAGTCGAAGTGCAGGTTCCTTTTCTCTCTGGCCAGTTTCAGAGCAGTGTCACAATCTCGAAAATTAAGCAGACGGGCTATGATCGGGCGGGGATTACTTCCTGGAGGAGGCCTAGGACCCAGCGCTCAGTGTGCCCGTTCAACTATCAATTGAGAGGAGCCAAACGTGTCCCTCAGCAGGCGTTCAATAAAATCTTCCATGCGTCACATGTTTGTGCTTTCTGGAATCCCAATGACACGGATGTTGTTGCGCCTACTGTGCGCTTCTAAATCTTTGGTTTTTGCTGCAATAACCTTGAGGAGTTTGTCCATCTGCATAACTTGTTGCATCACCTGCGCCGTAGTGTCTTCGTTATCTGAGATTCGTCTTTCCACCTCCTTAATTTTTTCATCATGCGTGTCTGGCTTGTTGACTATGTAATCCATACGATTGCTCAAGGAGTTCATTTTGCTCGATATGGCTGAGAGGCTATGTTGCACGGCAAGTAGCAGACTTTTCACGTCATCTTCCTGAGTGATCAGTGATTCTCGTGCTCGCTCGGCGTGGGCCGATCGTGGAGGCTTTTTTTATTTAAAAGGGAAGCCTGGACTGCCTTCTGTATGCTTTCCCCGTTGCAGAGTAGTTGTGATAAAATGCAGGAAGATCAGCCAGAGAGAGGAGAAGGAAAAGTGGTCTGCTGCCTTCATAAGTAGAACAACTCGCGTCTGAGCAAAACAATCCCCAGAACTCCGAAGAGAGTATGTCGGCTAAGCCTCCTCCGACTATACTCCGGTGCCTCAGTAATGCCCAGTAGTGTTCCTCTTGGTCCGGCTAGTGGCCTCCTTGACTTCAATTGTGCACCACGACAAAGGGCGCCATAAAGAAAACAGCGGTCCTCGGCTATATCCCTGCAGTAGGAATGGCCAGTTTAGGTCACCACATGCAGACGCGCACACTCATCCAAATTCCCCAAAGCAGTATGAACTGCCAAGTTGCTAGAAGGAAATGGGCCTGTTGTGATGAGTACATGGAAGGCACTGCACTGTCAGCAGTGAAAGTCTCAATGTTGTAGTGCGCAACACCCACAAGGGAGCCAGGCACCATGTTGCCTAATGGTGATGACCTTAAAGTGGATTTCCAGGCAAGTGGGTGTATTAGTCGTGGTGCATGCTGAAAACAATGAAGAAGCCATCCCAAAAGATACAGTGATGCCGTCCTCACCTCCCAGTCAGGTCCGGAGGCAGTGCAGCGTGTTCGGGAGGATACGAGATTGGCGGCGCGTCCCAGCCTGAGGCAGCAGTTCTGCCCTCTTACCGTATCGATGGTGTCTCACGTTGATGAGGCGTGAGGGAATCCAGGTACTACTGCACTGTTTTGCTTCCGGGCGGCATCGAGTTACGCCTCTCCGTACACCGCATGCGCACCCAGACCTAGGTGCCACGTGGAAACCCTGGGACTCGGGTAACGGCGGAGACTGGACTCACTCACCTCCAGCAGTGTCCCACACCGACACCACAGCAGGGCGCCAGGACTTCCTGGAGTGTCCGCTTCTGCCAAAAGTATGATCGGAGCTAGATATGCAGATTATCGGCAAACATTTTTTCATAAATATTGTAGCTGTAGACAGGATTAATGATGGATTATGCCGCCAAGCAGAAAGAGCCTCACAGGTGTGTGGCCATCTTGACCCTGCGCCACCTAGAGCCCCCCCAGGCAATCATAAATCTATACTCAAACACATGGGACCTAATAAAGCCAGAAAATAGCCGAAGCGTAGCCGACAAAATCTTCAGTAATAATGGTTTAAAGCAGGGGTGCCTCTTGGCACCCTACCTTTTCAACATCTATACAGCCGACCTAGAGAATCATCTACGCCAATGACAGGGATAGCCCCCAGGTTGGACACTGAACCAATAAGAAGCTTTCAATATGCTGACCACGTTGTCCTGCTCAGTAAAAATTTATTAGGCCTGAAGCGTTTGATTGCCCAATTCCTGGACTACATCACAGATGTGCATTTGTAACTTAAATACAACAAAACAAAGGTTGTATGTTTCTCGGGCACGCATAGCAGACAACCCAGATTTAGCTGGAGTGCAAATGTTAATATTCTGGTACAGGTCACAACTTGCAAATATCTCCTAGTGCATTTAGATCACCATTTGAATTACAAACAGCAAGCACTGCCCAGGCAAGTAAAAGCAAACACATTGTAGTTCCCATTCAAAACATTACAACAAAAATTAATAGATTGTTCAACAAACCATCTTTTGCAGGTCGTAGGAGCAAAATTCATCCCCTGCATAGCGTATGGCTCAAAATTACTCAAAAGCAAAAATGCTGCGAGTTTGAACACTCTACAATCTAGTCTCTTTAAAAAAAAATCCAGACCCCACAACACATATCACAAGCCCACATTAGGGTGGAGTTCGGGCTACTCAACTAGATCCCTGGAAGACAGGGTACCCTAATAAAATATTACTGGAAAATGAGGGCAACAGACACAAATTCATTCACCTATGTTGGCTCGAAATAGAAAAGCAGGGCAGCGCCGATAAATCTGTCTGCACTTTATTACAGCAGCCCTAAAATTAGAAAAGTCTTGGCACAGCATAACAGAGTACCCTGTGTTCAAACGGCGACATATAAAGCAGTCAAATATCTATCACTTTTAATAGACAAGCCAGCCTTGATGAACAAAAGCGTGGGTGGTCTTGGCTACATGTAAAGTTTTGAAACCACAACCATAGTCTGTACACTTCTTTGAGTCAAAGAAGCACCACTTGATGCTCATTAGGCTGGGAGTCTTTCCATCAAAAGACTTACCCCCCACATGGAAACAGTCCTGGTCAACCACAGAGTGTCGAGTCTGCAGGGAGTGTGGTGAAACATTGCTCCACGTTTTGTGCATTTGCCTGGCACTATTATCACTTACGAAGAAACGACTACGTCCATCTCTAAGACAGTTGCAAATAAGATCATGTCGGCGGCCTTGATAAAACTTCTAGGAAGGTTCCAGTTCCGCCACCATACAAGGCTCATACAAGGCTATGAATTTTTTGGCCGTAGTAGCCAAGGAGTTGGAAAAACTAAAAGTGACCCTTAAAAATTCTGGCCTGGCCTGGTAGAAGGTTTGCCATAAATTCATGATGCTTTGTACTGAGGAGACTCTCATACAATATTTTCTGGTATTTAAGGTACTTTAGGTTTCAGGTGCAATAGCGTCTCCCACCAACAATATATTTCAGTATGTCATCACTTGCTGTATTAGCTCTTCAAGAAAGGACTCAAATTAAGCAGTTTTTAACGGTTTTTACAAACATGCATATTATTTTGTTAAGTTTCTTTCAAATCGTGCGTTTAGCACTCGTGCATCTGCTTAGCACACAGGCTGTGGACCATTTGCAGCCAAGGTTAATCTCACAAGGCGCAAATGCCCATTAAAATACTCACCGTTTTTCTAGCATATCAAAGCATCCCCAAAAAACATAGGGTAAAATGTACTTGATTAATTGAGCATTTTTTGTGTGATTCTACCTGTTGCATTTAATCCATTGCATTATTCATTTGAAATAGGCCTTCCAAACGCATTTGTACTTTAATGAAGGTTGTACTGCTTAAACCGAGGAATAAATAGCTGCTATTCATACGCAGCTGCTGACCAATGTGATATATTATTGCTGTTGTAACATATATGAACTTTATTCAGCTTAAACCTTTTTTGTTCCAAGAAACTCACCCGCTGTTTTAGATTGTAAAGGTTATTATTTTTAATGTAGTGTTTAGGACACAATATGTTAGTTTAGAATATGTCAGATTGTTAACAAAAATATAGTCTGACATAAGCAGTGCGGTCTGAATTTTCTTTTGAAAAATATTGCTCCCTTGGGTTTCAAAAAACCTTAAAACTCCTCTTTTTCAAACAAAGCTGGCAGTGTGGAGTTCCTCGTGTGGCTGGCTTCTCACCCCTGGTTATCTCTTTAGCTTTTTTTCTGGTCGAGGTATCAGGTCCTCGAAGCTCTCACTGAACATACGTTGCACTCTATAAATCTATGAATAAAAAATAAAAAATTAAATCCCAAACCATTTGCATTTGGCTGAGCTTCCTGGTGTTTGGAAGTTGAATATTACTTGTGAATGGCTCCTTGGATGGAAGTGAGTTGGGTTCATCTCTTAAACTTATTGAGTTATTTCGTCGGCAAACAGTGTTGAGACTTTAAGCCAGGTGAGATGTGGCCTGACTGCGGTAGCCCACTATGCGGCATGCAACAATGTTTTTGTGGGTGGTAATGGAATGGTCTGGATGAGAGCCTTGGGTAGAAAACATTGCAGAACCCGATATGGGTGATTAAATACCATGAGGGTCGGTGTAACCATATTGGTACTCTGAAAAAAACCAGTGCGGACCCCTCCAAGACCCCAAGTGCACAAGAGTCACCGTGATTTGAGACAAAAGGAGAAATCACCAACAGAAGTGCTCCCTCTTTCATTGTCTGGTCCCATTTTCTGCAGGTATGGCACCAGTCGTTCACAGCCCTTGCCTAAAGGTATATGAAAAAAGTGAGACAGTCGCAATGCGTTTCATATAATAACATGCACCTCCTTTGAAATATTTGAATCATGATGCTAGCATTTGAAATGAGATGGACAGCCTTCTGTATCTTTTCTTTTAAAGCCTGCGCTGCAGCATATGGTGTAAAGGTGCAAAGTAGATCTTTATTGCTTGGTTAATAAAAAACATTGCAATATAATAGATATTAATACACCTTTGGGAAACACATAAAATCGAACCATCATCATGAATTTATAGCAATAAAATGAGTTAAAACCTAAATGCAGCAATGCATTTTAAATGGGTATGCGGTCATCTCAAAGAAATGTACCTCCGCGCGTTATTGGTGTGCAGTGTGACAGATCCACGGTTGAAAAGGAAATAAACTGCAGTGCTGGGTGGTTTCTTTCACTCGGAACATTTTCATGCACCACAGGGATGAGTCATGTTGCTCTTTGGATTGATAATGTACGTAGGTGGACAGTGACTAATGTTCCAGAATGAGAGCTAATCTGTAGCATTGATTTCTGCTCAGATATACTTCAGCACACACCCAGCACACATTGCAGTCATAGAGGGAAACCACTGCACCACTCCCTATGGGCAAGGTGGAGTCATTAGGATCTTACACTCTACCTTCAGGGCCTGGCAAGAATACTGTGCAGCCCAGGTGCAAAGCAGAGCCTTCTGTGAAACTTAAGGTTCATTGGGTTGGCATACGTAAGCAATCCACAAACAGTAAAATAGTAATTCTTTCATTCATAGTGAAGAAATGCACCTGTTGTTAATAGTGTGTAAATTAAAATAGCATTGAGTACCTGGCCACATTGCTTCCTTTCAGTGCAAATTATATGGCAGTAAAATTTTCCAAAGTCACAATTGTGCCCCTAATTGTTACCTAGTGCCCAAAAATTCAGACTGGGATGGTAAATTCCACATCATGCTTTACAAATTACAAATGCAGGATTGGTGGTGTATTAGGGGTGTGAACTTGTAGTAGAGAGGAATTCTCCACATCAGTGTTAAAGGAGGTCTTTCAATAATGCTTCACAGCATACACAATGTCAAACAAGGGCTTCTTCTCGAGCAGTTCTCGACCAGGCGTGTAGCTCAGTACTTTAAATTGCTGTTTCAGAGATTGCGGTTAATCCTTTGGAAATTTAGCACACTACACCAATCCAAAAGGTTGCAGAGTTTCTTCCTGCAATGTCAATTCCTGATTGAAGCACATATAAGGCCGAGCTTGGAAAGGCAAAATGCTTTGAAATGCATACTTTCCTTGTTTTTATAGCACTTATCACCCATTTCTATTTTATTTTGCCCCTCATTGTTTTCCTCATTCAGATTACACCTCTCTTCGTATATTTTACTTGTCCCTGCTTTGGTTCTGCTCTGCTCTTTTCTCCTTCCTGAAGTCAGGAGGAGTTTGGTGCCTATTTTCACAAATGGTCTCTTTATCTGGAATCAATATTGATAATGATTGTCAAAGTCATTTTTCTCCCTTATTGGGAATTCTGCCTACCTGCGAACCTCTAAAATACACATTAGTCACATTTCTCATAAGATATGTGTTAGGCCTGGCTTGTCCAGCTGGTTTATCTCCAGACATTTTGCTTTTTGGCCTTCTGTTTCTGACATTTTTATGTTGGTTTTATAATTCTGAGCACTTTACCACTGCTGATTAGTGCTAAAGGGCATATGCTCTCCCTGGAAATTATTGTTATGGATTGGCCTATTTGTTATACTGAGCAATCCCTAGTGCAGTGCACTGTGTGTGCCCAGGGACTGTAAATCAAATGTTGCTTGTGGGTCTGCAGCACTGATTGTGCCACCACATGAGCAGCCTGTAAATGTAACTCACACCTTCCACTGTAGTGTCTGTGCACAGTTTGGTACTGACATGTCGACCTTGCAAGTGCACCTACTTGCCAGGCCCTAACCTTCCCTTTCCTTACATGTGAGCCACCCCCAGGTAGGCCCAAAGTACCCCTGTTGGCAGGGCACAGTGTCTGTGAAAGGTAGGACATGTACTGGTGTGTGTGATATATTCAGTTTTTCACTATTGCAAGGCTATCTGTCCCATAGGATAGAATGGGGAGTTTGCTTATAACATCTTACAAGCACCACTGCCCAGTGGAACAAGATATGAAAATAAGGTTTAGTATGCCTAAACTCAGAATGCTAATATGTACCTTTTAGTAAGGAAGTTTTTTACATTCTGGGTTTGAAATACCACTTTTAGAAAGTCGGTATTTTCTTGCTTAGCCATCCAGTGTGTCTCTGCTAGGATGTGTATTGACTGTCTGGCTTTTGAGTGACCAGGGCTGGGAATGTGCCTTTTGTTCAGACAGCCACTTGGGGGGTGATAGGTGTGTCCTGCCTTTCCAAGAGAGTCAGGGCTTGGCTGAATAGACCTGGGCTTCATTTAGAGTAGGGCGAGGAGATTTCCTTTCACCTGAATGGGCCTAGTGTGCCTTACACAATGCTGCCTCCACCTCCTGCCAGGAAGCTGCACCAGAGCAGACAGAACTGGTTTTGACTGGACACAGGGCTTCTTTGCCACCATAGAACAAAGGATTTTGCTGTATTAATGTTGGGGCCCAGACCCCAAAACTTTAGATAGCTTTTGGACTTCAAGAGAAACCTCTGCCAACGAGAAGAGCTGGAGAAACTGGAGGAGGAGTACTGCCCCTTTGCTGAGTGATATCTGGGAATGGCCTGCAGTGGCTGCTTCTACCAAGGAGAGTAGCTATGTGTGCATTCTGGTTGAAAAAGTATCTCCAAGGGCTTGAAGTCGAGCTTGCCCCCTGTTCAAGAGGTTCAGGAACAGCAAAGACCGCACCATCCTTCTGGGCAGTCTCTGGTTCCGCTGGTTCCAGTCCCCGCAGAAGTAAAGAGCAGCTGACTCTGTCACTGAGTCCATTGCAGACTCAGTTTCCTGAAGGCACCCAGGAGAGCACCGCCTCACTTTGCAACACAATCCTGACTCCGTCAACGAGCCACTGCTTGCACTGCGTCCTGTGGGCACCGCACCGCTCCGCTATCACTGCACAGACATCACCGACTCCGTTGCTGCCGACTCGAATATCAACCGACTTTATTGCCGTACAGTGACCTATCAGCACCGCATCGAGTACCGCCTCACCCTGCAACGCAAGCCTTAGTCTCTCCGACTCTGGCAACGAGCCGCTGCCTGCACCGAGCCGAGAGGGCACGGCACGCTGTAACGCTTCCATCTCACACAGCAACCACGATGGTTGCCCCTACCGACTCACATCGGCACGTTGGCTGCAGCAAGAAAGCTACTATCTTTGAGTCTGTCAACACTTTAGCTGACCCGTACCGACGCAGTTGGCTGGAATTGTTAGACTCTGCTGTGTTCAGTATCACAGTAGTCCCGAATGGAGCTACTGTGTCGGAGGAACTGTGTTTTCACTTTATTCTTGCAATTCAAAGGATAATTTGCACAGTAACTATTTTTACAGTATTGTATGTTGGATTTCTTTGTCGTTTTTTGGTCTTGTTGGTTTAGATAAAGTTTTGCTTAATTATCTATACTGGCGAGGTGTCATTTGTAGTGTTTTCACTGTGTTACTGTATGCATGCACAAATGCTTTACACACTGCCTCTGAGATAAGCCTGTCTGCTCGCGCCAAGCTACCAAGGGGATGAGCAGAGTATTGTTTAGAAGTGTATCCCTTTTACCCTGACTAGGAAGATTGGCCCCTACTTGGACAAAGGTACTTACCTCTGCCAACTAGAGACCTCCAGTTCTAACAATATGCTGTAAAGGGTAGCAAGGTGACTATGAGATTGACGTATCCTTTCCTCTGTCAAGCTAGAATGTATTTTACGGACCTTTTTAGCATCCAGTCGATGACACCTTCACTTAATTAGGATTTCCTTATTGAGATCAACTTCAACACCGTCTGCCACCACAACCTTCGCACATGCCTCTACAACGCAGGGATCCGCGACAAAGCCCTGGACTGGATCACTTCCTTCCTCACGGACAGAACCCAGAGAGTCTGCCTCCCTCCATTCCGATCTGAAGCCACCAAGATCACCTGCGGCGTACCCCAAGGATCATCCTTCAGCCCAACCCTCTTCATCATCTGCATGACACCGCTCACCAACATCTTCTGATCACACAACCTCAACATAGTTTCATACGCTGACGACACCCAGCTGATCCTCTCCCTCACCAAAGACCCTGCCACCGCCAAAACCAAGTTTCACGAAGGGATAAAGGCTGTACGCCGAGTGGATAAAGAGCAGCCACATGAAACTGAACTCGGACAAGACAGAGGTCCTCACCCTTGGCTCCACCCCCTCCGCCTGGGACGACTCCTGGTGTCCGGCCTCGCTGGGAACTGAGCCGAGACCCACCGACTACGCACGCACCTGGGGTTCATCCTGGACTCCTCTCTGTCAATCACCCAACAAGTCAATGCTGTCTCCTCCTCCTGCTTTAACACCCTTCGCATGCTTCGCAAGATCTACAGATGAATCCCCACCGGAACAAGAAGAACGGTCACCCAGGCCCTTGTCACCAGCAAGCTGGACTATGGCAACGCCCTCTACTCGGGAACCACAGCCAAACTCCAGAAGAGACTCTAATGCACACAGAACGTCTCTGCACGCGTATCCTCTACATCCCCCGCCACAGCCACATCACCGCCCACCTGAGTGACCTGCACTTGCTCCCCGTCAACAAAAGGATCACCTTCAAGCTCCTCACCCCCGCTCACAAGGCACTCCACAACACTGGACCAACATACCTCAATGAACGACTCAACTTTTACACCCCGAACTGCCAGCTCGGCTTCGCTGACCTCGGCCCGTCCCATGCATCCGCAGAGCGACCGCCGGCGGCAGATCGTTCTCCCACCTCGCTGCCAAGACATGGAACACCCTCCCCACCCACCTACGACAGACCCAGAACCTGCTGACCTTCAGGACCCTCCTCAAGACCTAGCTGTTTGATCAGTAGCTGCTCCCTCCCCCCTCAGCGCCTTGAGACCCTCACGGGTAGTAGCGCGCTTTACAAGTGATTGATTGACTCAAGTGGAAATGTCTTCCTCCACAGCAGACTCTTCCACTTAAGCAATTCTAGGAAATGAATGGGGGTGGGGGTCAGGGGGGGGGGGGGGAGGGGAGACAAGATGTGAATTGACCATACAAAGGTTTTGTGCATTTTCAGTGAGACAAACTTTTTGAGCTTCTTAACACATCTGCAAGTAGTTTCCCAGTAGGAAAATTAACGTAAATAAAATGTTACTTGGTAATATCTCATCAAAGTGGGAACGGGAAAGGGACCACTACAAAATGTTCTGGGGATTGAAGGGAAGAAGGATACCCATGGGCAAAAGGGGAATAATTGCAGAGGTGAAGAAAAAAAGAAAAACCGAGTGAATATGCTAACTGCAAAAACAGCTCGATTTTCCACAATCAGAATAGAGTAGAAGTAGAATTCCCAGGAGCGCACCTGGTGATCTCAGACTCTGCACTTTTACAGCATCTCCAAATGAAAAAATGGTTTGTGAATTCTAAGCATAAAATAAATATGACTTGAAGAGACCTCCATGTACCCTTTCAGGTATCTGAATATCATTAAAATTCCGGTAACAAAATACGGATACAAAAGAGAGGTAAGGAACACACGGACAGGCCAATAAACAATCAATCAATCAATCATGGGCATTTGTATAGCGCGCTACTCACCCGGGAGGGTCTCAAGGCTCTGGGGGGAGGGGTCCGCTACTGCTCGAAGAGCCAGGTCTTGAGGAGCTTCCTGAAGGAGAGATGATCCTGGGTCAGCCGGAGGTGGATCGGGAGGGAGTTCCATGTCTTGGCTGCCAGGTAGGAGAAGGATCTTCCCCCGGCGGTGGCTTTGCGGATGCGTGGTACGGTGGCGAGGGCGAGGCTGGTCGATCGTAACTGGCGGGTGGTTGCGTAGAAGGTCAGGCGGTTGTTGAGGTACTTGGGGCCCAGGTCGTGGAGTGCCTTGTGTGCGTGGGTGAGGAGCCTGAACGTGATCCTCTTGCTGACGGGGAGCCAGTGCAGGTCTCTCAGATGGCCGGAGATGTGGCTGCGTCGGGGAAACAGAAGCATTCGCCTGGATCAAGCAATGAACGTAAAAATGAAATATGCACAGAAAGCGAGGGTGTAGAACCTGTATAACACAGTGAAAGCACAGCAAAGACTGACCTCCTGTAGGTTCAGAGCAGGACTATGAGACAATTACACAGACATTCATTTCCACTAAAAAATCATGTCGTTCACTCAAAAAAAGAGATGTTAAAAGAGAGGCAATTTATCTTCACCTGTTTACTGATTGTATGCCAAAATACTAATCAGTTTTCTGAAACTGACAACATTGCATTTTCGAATACATACACAAAATGTGCTGTTTGCAGAAATAAATATGAAAAGTTATATATAGGATGCACATCAAAGAAAAGTTTGAAAAGTGCTATCCTTGTTTGATTTTTATGGAAGTCAGCAAAAATAATTTATTGTTTTTTTCCCCATCATAAATACATTTTGAAAATTGCAGCAAAAAAAAGTAGCTGCTGAGTTTTGTTACAAATGACTTTTATAACAAGTCGAACCTAGTAAACAGCAAAACGTACGTTAAGATGTGCATTCAGCATAAATGTTGGACTTGGAATGCTTATCTGCAGAAGCGGTACAAAAGGGGGTGGTTAGCATTTTCTGCCCTTTGTACTTGTACAATTTTAAAAAATGCATTTTACAAGATTTGGTTGGTACAATAAAAAAATCATATATATCGAATCAAAATCTATATGAAAGAATGAGGGGATATTTCTTTGAATATACTTCCTTTCTGCTAATGTAAATGTGCGTCGTGTCAATTAAGTAGGTTTCATACACACACACCATGGGAAAAGAAAATAAATGTGAACTGTTCGAAGCATATTCTGATTTCTGAAAATCATTAGTTTAATTTGCCTTTGGGCGTGTATTGTGAGTAAGATTCCCTATTTGAGTATCACCCACTGCAAGCATATATAGAAAATAGTTTTGAGACGTATCATCCACTGCCTATTGTAGTGCAAGGGGTGTAAGTGGCTCTGCGCAGTTTATACGTGGACAAGTAGACACGCACGTTGTCTCACTCAGCATGGCATCTGCGCACAGAAAACTCTGAGACACATGGGATACATGGGACATTAATCAGGGTTGGCTAAGAAAACATAATTCAATTAAGAAGCAAAAAAGAAATGTCCTCTTTGTTTTTGGCTGAAATGTAAAATCTGAACTGTTGAAATTGTTTTTACATTTTGGCTACAGTATGCCTGATTCATAGCCTTTGATTGGCATTAGATGGGAAAATGATTGATGTGTCATTACCTACTAAAGTCTGAGACACAAACACGAAGAGTTCGTTTTACTCTGTTCCTTTATACATTTTGTAGAATTTGGCATATTACCCATTACCATCCTTTTGGAATCCATGGTTTGAGCTTGTATACTGGACCAGTTAATTACTATTTATTTATTTATTTATTGAAGTTTTGTATAGCGCTGGCTGGACCCGAGGGTATCAGAGCGCTTCACAACAAATACAAATATGCAACCAAGGAAAAAGAGGACACAAAACAGGACCCAAAACAAGATCAGGAGCATAAGCAGGAAAATAAAGTCAGAACAACAACGAAATAGCGAAATACGGGACGAAGATCAGGAGCGAATCGTCCGGTTCTGGGTTCAAAGAGAAAGCGGTCCTTCACAGTCAGGCATGGGGTTCTCATTACGAACCAGAGCGCTCAAGGAAGAGGGCTTTGACTAGCGACTTAAATTGCGGGAAGGAGGCGGTCGTTCTAATATGGGGGGGGTGGTGGGGAGTTCCAGATCCTGGGAGCATTACCCGCAGAGGATTTATTTGCGGTTTTGTGTTTCTGTGATTTCAGAGGGATGAGAAGGAGTGTGTTGGAGCTTCTGAGGTTCCTAGATTGACCGGCCTTTTTGAGTTTGGTGGCCAGGAATTCTGGTTTGCCTGTATGCAGGGCTTTCTGTGTGAGGCAAACTGTGCGGAAGTTGGCTCGTTGGTCAATCAGGAGCCACTTCAGTTCCTTGAGTGCCGGAGAGATGTGCTCATATTTCTGTGTTCCTGTGACCATTCTTGCTGCTGCGTTGAGGGTGGAGGTGAGAGGTCCCAGGTGCGATTTGGCTGTTCGAGTCAGCACTGCAATGCCATAGTCAATTCTGGAGAGCACCAGTGTCTGAGTGGCCTGTTTCAGGTCTTTAGGGAGGGAGAAAGGGTTTGATTTTGTGGAGGAGTTTCAAGTTCAGGAACGCGCTTTTGGCGGTTTTTGAGATGTGTATTTTCACGTCCAGTTTGGGATTGAGAGTGATCCCTAGGGATTTTGCGGAGTCCGTTGGCGCTAAAGAGACATTGAGGGCATTTTAGGCTTTGAGCCATTCCACTATTTGGGGGTTTTCCTCTTTATTCGAAATGAGGAGTACTTCCATTTTCTCTTCATTAAGTTTGAGGTGGTTGGCTGAGAGCAGGTGTTGGACCTCCATGAGTGTGCCGTTTAGTCTGTGAATGTCTGCGATCGATGTGGTTTCCAAATACAATTGTGTGTCATCCGTGTAGAGGTGGAAGGGAATGTTGGAGTTCCTTCGAAGTGAGGTGAGGGGTTCCATGTAGATGTTGAAGAGTTGCGGGGAGAGTACGGACCCTTGAGGAACTCCTCTGCTGATGGGGAGGGGGTCTGATTCGAAGCTGTTGATCTTTATTCTTTGAGTGCGGTTGTTGAGAAAAGAGGAGAACCATTTTAAGACCATCTTTTCAATGCCCGCTCTCTCCTGGAGGACATTGAGTAGCAGGGTATGATCCACTGTCTCGAACGCAGCCGATAAGTCAAGCAGGATGAGGAGGCTACATTGGTTGGCGTCGAATAACATGTGCAGATCATCTAGGACATTTAGGATTGCGGTTTCAGTGCTGCAGCCCTTTCTGAAGCCTGATTGATGAGGGTCGAGTAGATAAGTGTTCTCTAGATGTTGGGCTAATTGTGCGAGCACACATCTTTCCAGGTTTCTGGCTAGGAGCGGAAGGTTCGAGACCGGTCTGAAGTTGTTCATGTCCATGGGGTAAAGGCCAGGTTTTTTTAGAAGTGGTGTAACTTGTCCTAGTTTAAGGCAGTCAGGAATGGAGCCCTTGCTCAAGGAGCTGTTGACGATCTTGCCCATGTTGGAGCTAGAGTGAGCTTCAGCTCCTTGGTCAGTCTCGAGGGAAGTTGATCAAGGGAGTGAGATGAGGGTTTAGCGGAGGCGATAAGACTGCTTAGCATTTCATCCTGGACAGGCCCGAAGGATGACCAGCGGATGGACGAGGTTACTGGTGGGTTGTGGTTAGTTGCAGGACTCCGGGTTTCTGAGCAGGAGGAGGGTTTCAAGCTGAATGAACAATCAATTTTGATGATTTTTTCATTGAAAAAGCTGGCAAAGTTGTCGCAATGGGTTTTGGACGCAGCCAGGTTGGCTGTCGCTGGAATGGAGGTTTGGTTCTTAATGAAGTTGAAAAGTTCTTTGGGGCGGTTTTTGGCATTGTCTAACGCAGAACGGAAGAAGGATGACTTTTTGTTTTTGATAAGAATGTAGTATGTTTTGCGTGCTGCCTTGAGTTGATCCCGATGGATGGAGGTGGGGTTATTCCTCCAAATTCTTTCCAGGGATCTGATGTGTCTTCTTTCCTCATTAATGTCAGTAGAGAACCACGACCTTGAGGGAATGTTTCTGGGTTTTTTTAGTTTCAGAGGGGCCAGTTGGTCCAGGGTGAGCTCCAGGTTGGAATGATAGAGCGAGGTGAGTTCCGAGGTTGAGAGGGACTCCGTCGTGTTCGGGAGGAGTGAGCTGAGTCCCTCTTCTAGCTTGTCTCAGGGGACTCTGGATTTATTCCTGACCCACTTAGGGGAATCTTGAGTGGGTGGGAGAGAAAGGGCCGACTGGTTGATATGAAAGAGAATGATGTGGTGGTCTGACCAGTCTACCGGGATGATGTGATCAATCGAGACTGCATTTTTGTTCGCAATGATTGCATCCAGGGTCGCTCCTCTGTAATGCGTTTCCTCAGAGCAGTGTTGGATCATATCATTGTCTTGCAGAAGGGTGTTGAGAGATTGAATGCGCAGGTTATTGGTTTCGTTCCATCTTAGGTTGAGGTCACCCAGATTTAAGCTGTGGTCACTGTTGAGTGCGGCTTGAGTGATCAGATCCGACAGCTGAGCTCTAAATTCATTGGAGTTGCCTGGGGGATGGTAAAGGAGATGGCATTGGCGTGAACTATGGGTGAGAGATTTGATGTTGAGCAACAGGCATTCAAAGGAATTGTACAGGCAGGAGGGGATTTTCAGAGATGGAGAGGTCACTTTTGTGGATAATTGCTATGCCGCCACCTTTGTGTATGGGCCTGTCTTTGCGGATAATTGAGAAACCGGGTGGCACCAGCATGTCCAGAATGGGGAGGGATAGGGTGTTTAGCCACATTTCCGTGACGAAGGCTACATCCAGGCCATGAGAGAGGATGGATTCAGCTATTTCCGTTGCATGTTTGACTGCGGACCGGCTGTTGATAAGCATGCAGTTAATGGGGGGTCTTCTTTTAATTTCCCATTGTCAGGCTTGGCTCTGGGTATGGAGGGTAGATACATAGGGGGTCTGGTGGCTCTAGAGGGGGTGATGATCCTCCTCGATTCTGTGATGACTTGGATCGAGGAGGTCAAGGTAGAGTTCAGGAGTGGGGCCTGGGCTGGCTTGTTCGGGGGGTTCGTAAGATGCGACGAGTGCACTCACTTTCTGGGTGGAAAGGGAGGTTATCGTTCTTCTGGGATTGGCTGCTCGCGACTCAATCGTGACTTTAGTGAGAGAAGGCAGGGAACCTGTGGGGGGAATGGACCGGATGGAGGGCGGATAGTCATTCCTAAGGAGAGGTGGAGGGATGTGGGGTGGTGCGGAGGGAGGGGAGGGCAGCTAGTCGAGGCGTTGCGTCGGCTCGGGTGAAGGGGAGAGGAGGAGGGGGTGGGCGGACAAAGCCCTGGGTGGGTTCATAAGAGGGGGGAGCTGGATCAGGTTTGGAGTTTGGTTGTTGGAAGTCTAGCAAGGGAGGGGGGTTGCGGTCCCTTTGGGGGTGAAAGTTATCATACATGAGGGGGGCGGTGAGAACTAGAGGAGCGTTGGTTAGCGGGTTGTGGGGTTGTGCCTCGGTGTTGTCAGGTCTATAGATCGATTGTGGGAGGGCTAGAGAGTGAGGGGGGTTGTTATCAAATTGGGGGTGAAAGTTTTCTTCTTTTGCGGGGACAGAGAGATCTGGTGAGGTGGTGGTTCACGGGGGACTACTTAGAAACTGACTTGTTGGGGGGTCTGGGAACTATAAGGGGGAGGCTGAGAGCTAGTGGTGCTACGGGAGCTAGGGTATGGGGGGTTGGGGGTCCTTTGAGGAAGTGAGGGGGGCTGACTACTTTGGTTTGGGGGCGATGGGTGGAGGACGGGGGTAGTGAGATAGTCTACCTGTGGACCTAGTAGACTAGTCTTCTCCTGGCAAAGAAAGGGGAGAGTGTGATCTCTCAATACAGTAATTAACTGCATATCCTTGTTAAGCACTGGACATTGGTAAGGCAGCAGGCAGACCTTTGTTTATAGTCACCCTAGGAGGGTTCTTTAAAACTTGGGTGGAGGAAACTAGACCTTGGTGAGTGTTCGGCTTGGAGAGATGGCACTGTGCTATTGGCACACGAAGCTTCCAATGAACAGGTGGTTTGGACAGCCATGGGATGATGCTACTGTAAACACAATCAGTGCCAGTAGTGAAGCAGGAGGTAAAGATTAAGGGGAGATAAATATATATTCTTGTACTTGGATCTCAGCACACTGTCATCATCTCTTCCACTACAGATTCAGAATGATGGAGGTAACAACCTGTGGTGACATAAACATGCAATCAGTAGGCCACGATCAAATTATATCACTGTTAAACCAAAAGCAGTTTCCATAAATCAGACAATAATGTACTTTCTTAAATTGCATGACTGGCATTAATTTATCTGGCTTAATCTCCAGTTTCCAGATTTTCAGACATTTCAGAATTTGATGAATTTATGATGAATTCTGGCAATGGACTTTGAGATATTTTATTAATTATGCAATAAAAAGCAGCAGGTCCTGCATCTTCCCGGCACTTTCCAGGAAGCTTCGAGAGAGGGAGGGTTTGGTTGAGTGTTGGGGGAATTATTTCTTCAGGGAAAATTTTTAAATTAATTAAGAATGGGATTTTATTTTTCTACAGCATGTCATTTTCCTGGGTAGAAGTAACCTAATTTAAAAAATTGTCTACATTGTGTAGACTGCTGAAATGGAGGCTTTCTTTAATTTATCTGCTGGATGTTTTAATATTGGACCAGTTTTACATGTTAAGGATTTGTGTAGGTGGTTAAGAGTGTGAAAAAAGACTGCCTGGATCTCCATTTGTACACCACTGAATTTTGCAGACAGTTTTACACTATCTGAAAGAGGGTGGGTTTGCAGAATATAATGGGGTAGATTTACAAGAAAGTGACGCATCTGTAAAGATGCGTCACTTTCCTTCCGCCATCCTGAGAAACCCTTACGCAATTATCGATGCGCCGTATTTACAATACAGCGCACCATGGCACAAGGATTGATGGATGCGTCAGTCATTCTGATGCATCTGTTGATATAAAAGTCACGCATTTCTGGAGTCGTGTCGCCAGCACGACGCAACTCCAGCAATGCAGGGGGAGGCCGATCCTCATTGTGCTGCAGGGCTCTTTACGCCTGCATTAAGCAGGCGTAAAAATTTGTCACAGTGGCGTCCTAGAAGTGGCGCAGTGAAATCTTGTAGATTGTGGCAAGTAAAATTCAGATGAATTCTTACAAGAGACAGGAAGGGAAATCCAAGACAGGAATTTCCTTGATTTCCAGAACGCTGACTCAAACAGGGACAAAAATAACAGTGACAAAAAAGTCAAGACACAGCACGTGAAAATCATGCTGGATGAAAAGTATTTAGAAGTGTGACGTAAGAAGGGAAGTTGGTAGCACCTTACATCCATAGTTGACCTTATTCTTCATATGAGCACTTGGCGACCAAAAACCTACACACCTGCCCAAGTGCCTGGATACCACATCAGGTGATTAGTGCGCAGTGCAAATCAATAAAACTGATATAACAAACGAGCCAAGCCTGTGAAGCCTGCTGCCTGTTGCTACTGGTCATACCCGGTTTATCTTTCTGTAAAACAGCCCGGGGGAGGGGGGGCTGCAATGATCTTTATAACTCCAGCGGGACGCCAGCCATCAGCAGGGGGACCACAACTCCCAGCGGCACACAGCTGATGCCGAGCACCGCGTCAGCGCGGTAGCGCCACGAGGCGCTACAAGAACTCTCATGGGCTCCCGCGGCGGGACGCGCGCGGCCGTGCCCTGGCGGAGCCCGGAGTAGGCTGGGCTGGGCCACCCCCCTTTCATCTGAACTGTGTGCATCCCCAAGGGCTCGGTCAGTGACATTTATTCGACTTTATCCTTTTGTGGACTTTGCTTATCTTTCCCATGGCCACCAAACGTAAAATACCTGGGCAGAGGGCTGGGGGTGGTGTGGTAGGCACCCTAGATACCTTCTTAAATAGGGCAGAATCTTTTTTGCAGAATGAAATTCTCATAACAGAGAGAAGACTCTCCCTGGGCCTGTTTATGGGGCAAAAAAGATCAACCCTGGGGGCCATTAGCAAAGTGAAATCACCAGTGGCAGCTTCCCAAACCCTAACCTGCTCTAGTTCAGACACCATGGAGGTAGGCTTGGCTGGGATTGTAGCTACTGAACAGAACCCTGATGTGGGTGTAGCTGAAGTATTAACACCGAGGAATCTTAGTGATTTGGTTGTAGAACTTTCCCCTGGCGTAACTATCCAGACGGTCTTGCTGGGGCCATCGCAGGTTCCTGTATTAGATTTTCCTGCTGCCATGATCGGCCAGCAAGGACCCCCGCTAAAATCACCAGGGGTAGAAAGAGGCGATCGAGTTACCAGATCTAAAAGATCAACTCATGATAATGAAGCCACGGGAGGTGCTCCCAAACCAAGGATAGATCGAACCCAAGAGGGAGGTATGAGGGAGCCATCTGCTAAGCGTGCAAGGGGTGGGACTGCCCCGAGGCCCAGAGCCAGTACTAAAACTAAACTTAAATCTCAATCTTCGGGGGCTAGTGGAAAGTTGTCTTTGAGTCCCTCGAATGGTGTCCCCGTTATTCATAACGCAGATACTTCAATCGTAGGGGAATGTGAAAGTAACTTAGATTACTGGAAGCATATTGAGTCTCTGATTATGGGGCTCTTAGCGCCTTTTTTAAATAGATTGGGGGCAATTGAGGAAAACTTATCTCTCCTGACACAAGGCACTCACCTGAAGGTGAATTCTGAGGTGGTTAGGACCAATAACTGTCATGTAGAGGGGGGAAAGCTCTGAAGTATCCGCCAAGCTAAGTCCAGGGGGATGAACCAGGGAACGGCCCCACGAAGTGACAGAAAAGTATGCCCCTCACGTGCGCACCGACCGTACCAAACACACACAGGCCCAGCAGTGTCCATCTGGCACTGCAGGCCATGTTTTGCAATTAAGAACAAGCGCCCAAGGGATGAGTGGGTCTGTGAAAGGGCCACAATCAGGCTCCCAAATTCCGTTCCCCCAGGAGTCGACCCATAGTGAATCCATGGCTGTACTACACCACATAGAGAGGGCCCAAGATTATTACCCCATGTGCCCATTAAGCCTGCCCGGGACACTTTAGATCTCCCGCCGGTGGCTTGTCCTCTGGTTGTGGTCTTGGCCGGTGTCCCGGCGCTATGACCCGACCAAACTGAATCCTGGGTACAGTTGAGGAATAAAACAGCTGATTGGCTGACTAAACATAAAGGGTTCAGGGCAGCCATGTTTAATGACATTATTATGGTTCGTAGAGTAGCGTGGGTGGGCCAGTACCCCAAGACTATAGCGGGGGAATGTGTGGTTGTAAATTTTCGTACCCCATTGGTTGCTCAAATTATTTTGAAGACCGAGGATCACTGCCTATTATCTTCTGCTTCTATTTGGGCACTGCCACTTGACTAGTTTTAAAAATCTCTTAAGAGAACGAGGTATCCTGTTTCACACCAATCACAAATAGGTTTGAGGTGTTATCCGGGCTTGACAATCAAGACTGACTAAATGTTACTAACATAGCTCCGGCAAATCCACCGAATCATGGGGCAGTGGTAGAGGTTCACCCCACTTCTGCTGAGCCTAGTATTCCATCTATGGCCACCTCCCTAGCAGGAATATCTAGCCCCACTTTATATCCCGATCTTAATTCTAATGTGACTGAATGTGTATTCAGGGAGGACACTATAAAAGTCTCATCTTGCAACATAGCCGGACTCAAATCCAAAAGGGGTGATAGTAATTGGGAGCAATTTCTTGCTGGTGCTGACATAATAGACCTCCAGGAAATGTGGGATGTGCAAGACTCCTATTTCCTGGATGGCTTTTTGACATTCTGTAAACATGCTACAGCGTCCAGCATGGGGCGAGCCAGTGGTGGTCTTTTACTTTTAGTAAACTTGAAATGAACATATAAAAGTCAAGTTAATGGATTCATATTCTCCAAACATTTTAGCAGATGAATTAACAGCCAAGAATCTGCCAACTCTGTTAGTGATTCATTTTTATAACTCTTTCATGAGGGATGATGACCTAGAGCATCTAAGGTGTCTCTCCACTTGCTTGACTGACTACGAGTCCACGGTCAATATGTATCACCACACATTAGTCCTAGGTTATTTTAATATTCATGTTTGTCCAATTGATTGCTTTTTAAAATTAGATGAGGAACACTCCCCGCAAGGGATAACGCATTTTGAACATTCCCCTTTGGGAATCTTTCTAGAGAGTCTTTTATCTGACCATAATTTGATCTGCCCAACTCAGGGGTATATCTCATCCCCAAAACCCACATATATTGGCCATGGCCATCATAGCATCATTGACTATATTCTAGTCTCAAGATCTATGAGGGACCATTTAGGCATACTTGAGGTAATGGATAATTGCCTAAGTGATCACAACCCACTGACACTGAACCTCAACATCCGAGCTAGGGGCAAAGTTAACCTCTTTACCCACATAAGTAATGGTAATATTGTGCCAAAAGATCAAGCTAAGATGGGATTTAATCACCCTGGACAGTTTTATTGAAACCTTAACTGGTGTCTGCACAGAGGAGTTCGGTAAGTGTACAGACCAGGACACTGATCCTGTAACTGTCCTGGATGCGTTTGACCGTATCACCAAACAAGTGTCGGCTAATCTGACAGTTTCCCATAAAAATAGGCCTTTAAAAATTAAAAAATGGTTCGACAATAGCTGCACAGAGCTCATAAAGGGCTTATGGATGTGCTTAAGGGCAAACCAAGAGATGTAGACAGGATTAAGGACGCAAGGAGGGCATACAATATTGCTGTGGGGAGCAGGAAGAAACAACTAAGAGAGATGGCCTGGGAGGAGCTTAGCCAAGCTAGCGTCTTATCAGCTCTAGGTTCTGGAGCGTGGTGAACAGTCCTATCTTTGATGAATCATCTAATCTTGTTTCTGACTGTCACATCGCCCCAGAAAAATGGGTCCAACATTATGGGAGTGTTTATAGTTACCTTAGGCAAGGTTCCTCAGGTTAGATAGTTGACAGTGGGTTTTTATCGTCCCCTTTGTATTTTACCGAGGACGAAGTTATAGAAGCAATTGGGTCAACAGCAGGTGGGAAAGCGCCGGGCCCTGACAGCGTGCCAGGGGACCTTTATAGAGTGGAGCCTATTCTATGGTCTAAAATCTTATCCCAGGATTTAAATGCAGCCGCCCAGGTTGGATTTCCCCAGTTTCGGGCTAAAGCAGGCGTTATTCCGATCTTTAAAAAGGGAGCCAGAGATGACCCGGCCTATTATAGGCCAGTATCTCTCCTGGACTCCGCAGCTAAATTTATGGGGAAAGTTGTCCTTGCCCAGCTAACGGATTGGTTGGATCAAAATAACATCATCTCAGACCTCCAATACGGGTTTAGGCAGGGCAAAGGTACCTTGGGACAATGTCTCAATCTCCACCTAATAATTGGAAAGTACACGGTCGCTAAACGGGGGGACCTGCATCTGGAATTTATAGATGTAACATCTGCCTTTGATCTTGTAAATGGATCAAAGCTAGAGGCGATGCTCCATGGAATGGGTCTAGATGCAGATTTGGTCTCCTTCTTGGCGGTCATACATGAGAACACCACAGCTACTGTGCGCTATAACAAAGATAGTAGTCTCCCAGATCCATGGCCCTTTAAAAGAGGGGTAAGACAGTGGTGCATTTTAGCACCCCTGTGCCGCTTTAATTTCCAGTTGTAAAGACATTCCAAGGGCCGGTTCAAAATTGATCCCAGCTCTGCTTTATGCAGATGATTCGGTCCTGCTGCCAAGGACTTCAAGAGGGCTTCAAACTCTTTTAAACTGTTTTATTGATTTTATGGACTCTCTAGATTTGGTTACGAATTTTAAGAAGTTCCATTCTATGTCCTTCTGCTCTGTTAGAGCAAGGAAGGCCAAGTTCCATTGTAAGAACTCAGAACTAACAAAGGTATCCGCCTTCCCTTATTTGGGGGTTCTTTTTGATGACCGATGCTCTTGGGTCACTCAGGGCATGCATAAATGCAACATCTTAGCTCGAGCCTCGGGTGCCATTATGGAATTTGCAAAAAGAATTGGCTCAAAACCTCTCCCTGCTCTCTTAAAAATGTATAATGCCTAGTGCGTCCCAATGGTGACTTATGGGAGTGACTTATGGGGCTATTTAGAAACGGGTGATATCCAGGCGGTAGAAAATATTTTTTTTCGTAAGCTACTGTCGCTCCCCTCCTCTACCCCTTTTTTTAATATTCATGAGGATCTTGGAGCTGGATATATCTCAGATCAGATTGCTTTTGCCCCCATAATGTGCTGGCTAAGAATTTGGGCCCAACCGTCACCTAACCTAAACCAGCTGATTATACAAGACTGCATTATGTTAGACAAGGGTTTAGACATACCTTGGGTTCACTACAACAAGTCTCAAATGGCTACGCTTGATTGCCCTGAACTATTTTCAAGCCCAAGAGCTATGGCCAAACCAGAGATTAAAGACTTGAAGTGGCAGTTTTTGAATAGATCTATGCTTTGTAGGGAGCAGAGGGAACTAGTGAAACTTAAAGTGAGGAGTTTTGTCACACTGAGTATAAGTAGTCAGCTGCAACCATATCTAACATATATAAATAGGCCTTATCACCTGTTTGTTATAGTTAGATTTCAGCATAAAATGGTTCCCTGGCTACTCGCGTTTCCAAAAGGGTTTTTTAAAGAGGGTTCATTAAGACCCTGTCCTTGTGACAACTTCTCAGACCAAAATCTTCTTCACATGATATTTTTCTGTGAGTTTTATGATTCGTTGCGCAGGAAATTTATTATCCCCCCTCCTAAAAGGTCAAAACTTTGAAAAAGTGAGACCAGTGCTAGTTTACTTACAAATGTTGGAATCGCCCGTGGTGTGCTTTGGGGTTGCCAGCTATTTAACAGGTGCCATTAGGTGCAGGAATAGGCTGATTATTGCATAAATGAGATAACATTTTAAATGAATTTATTTATGAATTTTTGGAGGAACTGTAGTATTATCATTTGTATCTATTAACTTAGGACTTAGTGTGTTGGACTGGACTCTGTTGTATTTGATGGGTTTTACAAATTGTGCAATACTACAAATTAAGACTAATAATTCATGCATTTATGAATTGATTGTATGCACTTTGATGGTTTTAATTTAACCGAATAAAGTTATACTTGACTTGAGTCAGCATTTTCCTGAAGTGATAGAGTCCATGCTAGATTGTGAAATACCCTAGAAATGGCATGGGCAAGCAGCTATTTTGGATTTTGTTCTGTAAACAGGAGACCACCACCACCAATATGGTGCCTCAAGTTTCCATATATATTGCTGGCTCCTTTTTTTAAGTTTCTACCTAACTGCTCTGTCTGCTGAACACCAACCCACAAGAAAACCGACCATATATATATTATAGACAGTAAGCTACTGGGAGCACCACCATGGCCCCAACAGGCTAACGGGACCCAATACCTGCATCGCAGTTACTACAGAGACCACTTTCACCTTCCTAGAGGAGAGCTCCAGGTATGTGATTGGCCTTGTCTTAAAGCTTCAGCAAACCATAAATTGAGGACATCCTGACAGCAGGTCAATTTCTGGAAGAGGATGCACTTTAGTGGTGTTTAAAGAGTGTGACAAAACACTGCCTGTTGCTACGTTAGTCACCTTGAGCTACATTGAATTCACCTGCCCTCCACTTCATTCCACCAACAATTTAAGGGGTGTGACAGGACACCACAATTTCCCGGAAAGTACCACTCTGGCTACACCTGACTTGCACCTTATTCGAACAACAGTATGGAGAAGAGTTACACATTTTGGAAGCTGGTAGGCTTTATTGGGGTTCTAATCATAAAACGGAATGCCACTCTCTGATAAATGTATTAGAATACAGCAGAATATTCACATACACTCAGATTTCTACTTGCCATGCACCACAGGAGATTGATGTTCATGTATTATATGTGGGCTACAAGCTACCGAAAACATCACTGGCAATCTGCTGGAAATCGCCATTAAGCGTGCATGGTTGCCTTTGTGAGATGCAGTGTTAATAATGTTTGCAGCTACATCAACAGACAGGCTTAGAAGGGTACTTTCTAACACCAGGGGTGGTTAAGAGATGAACGAGTTTGATAATGATGGATCCTACCTTAAGAGTTTTCTATAAAAGCAGATCATGCTTCTTTTCTTATTGACCTCATGCGGACACCATCATTCGTGAACACAAAAGCAATTATTAGCGACACTATAGGAAATCCACTATTTGTACATGTTCTTCTTAGATTTTTTGAATTTGTTCGACCTACATAGCTTCCATTTTGGGCTTCTGGACAATGAGAGGCTCTTGACCAACCTACTTGCATGTGCCTTTCCCCGTAAATAGGGGAAAGGCACATGCCATATCTGACATCAATATAAGTCCGTAATAAAGTCTCCTGAAATTGTGTAAGTGGCACAAATGTCAAATTCACAATGTGTGCTGCAGGAATACTTTAGTCTCCCACATATGGGTCTCAACCCATTTTCACTAACTCAGTTGTAAGTGTACTTTGAATGCAGGTCCATCTGCATAAGGTTCAAATAAAAAACAGATGAGTTGTGAATTCTTTCGTTTTTAAGACTAACATACAAATAATACTATTATCATAGGACTGACAACACTTAAATATATGCAAGATTGTGAAGCATTTAAAAGTCTTCTTTTACAACTAACTAATGAAGCACTATTCAATCAAAATATACTTGTTTTGCTAAAAATAGACTGTTAGCATAATTGTTGCAAGGATGTGTTTTAGAAACATTGATGCCTTTTCAAAACCAGAGTCAAACCATGTGACCAGTGTGGATGCTGGCTGACGCTTTCTGCAGTGCACTAGAATTAGATTCTCTAAAGATAAGGAAAGCTGGATGAGGTGAAATTGTTGGCATGCCTAAGCTTGCATCAGGAAAATAGGCTGGTTATAGATGGACTATATAGATAGAGAGATGTAATCTGTTGTTGTAAACTAGTGCCTCATCTAGAGTTTTGTGGATGGCTTAATGTCTGTAAGGGTGATGGAGTACTGTACTCCATCTCACTGACAATCCACCCTCCAAATTTAAAGATGTCTTTCAGCCCCATGGGCAGCTCTATACATTGGCAGGAGCTAACGCCACAGTGGTTCCTGTCAATGCAGGAACAGTTTCAGAGATGGCTCCATGAAACATTATGGTTAGCCATCCAATTTTCCCAAGTTTTATATTTTTAAAAAACAAACTTCCAAAGTTTATTTTACCTGGTGATTACAAACATCAAAAAAAGCCATCTGGCCACCCACTGTAAATTTGATGGACAGCCGGATGGCTTACCTGTGACGGCCCATACTGCGTCGGAGGAGTATGTCAGTGGTGGAGCCAGAATAGGCTCTGTTGTTGACATACTGTTGGTCAGTCAGTCCTAAATCCAAATGGGGGACAGGAAGTTTGGTGGACTGGGTACTCCCCCACCAGTGTGATGGGGTAGCCTTTCTGGCAAACTATAAATCATCACCCTAGTTCCCAAAGAATAAAAAAATTGAACCGTCTTAAAGTCATCAGCAGAGGTAAGAGGCTTGGTTCTTTTGCAGAATCTGATTTGGAAACATGTTCCCTTAGTTAGGGAGTTTACCTGTGAGTGCAGATTTTGTTACTTGATAAAGCACACAGATTTGGCACTCTTGACTATGGACATCTTTCTTTCCACCAACTATGAGGTGTCAAGCTAGGCGTAGACTGTGATTTCACTGTTGTGGGAGTAGATCATGAGGAATTTCGATCAACATGATGACTTCCATGATATAATGACTCCCTAAAGCTTTTGTTAGAGGTGCTGTGTTCCCCAGAGATGGGATGTTAATGTACATCTGTTTGTTATCATCATACTAATGGATGGAGAAGTTAAGTCATCACTGGAGAGAACTGAGGACTTCCATGTAGAAATTAAGGTGTGTTGGGAGAGGTTTGATCCTTGACAGACTCCTTTTTGAAGAATATAGGGACTGGAGAGAAAGTATAGTAGTTGGTTAGGTATGATTCGCAATTAACTGACTGTAATATTGTCCCAGATTCAGTGTTTCTAGAAGGGAGTCGCGTGTGGCTGTATCAATTGCTGCTGACATTTCAAAAAGTAGGAATGGCATGATTTATCTTTTTTTTGTTTAAATCTTTTTTATTGGCATTTTCTTATTTTCATACCACATGAACAGTGTATTGACACCATGTTTTGACAACGTCAAAGCAATGCAGTTCATGATACAAACAATCATATTAACAGGCTAGCTAGCGAGCAAATCACTTGTAATAGTTACTGAAATAGTGTCATAACATTAACTTTGGCAATGCTAATTAGCTACTATGGTTTGTCACTTATTAGCCATTCTAGACATGGTGCATTACATAATTAAACTGTGAATGAGGGGTACAACAAAATGAGGACAACATAACCAAAGGAGGGGTAGGGTAGTCGCCTGAGACCCGTTGCCGTGTATGCTAGAAAGGGACAGCCCTGTCAGAGCCTAATGGTAGCAGCTGCGTAGTGTGGGATCATATGTTATGTGAGTGGGGCCTGCTCTTCGCAGGTGTATTTCCAGGTGCTAAGGGCTGTGTTACTGGTCTTGTTCCTCTTTCTGGGGCTCCTCTTTGGTGGTGTCCATGCCCTGCAAGTTCAATACCATAGCGTCCTAGTGATTCGCCAGAGGAAACGTACAGATCCCAAACAGGTCCTCTTGGCGCAGCGCCACCCCCTCTACCCTAGCCCAACTGAGTAGGGAACGGCGCCAGGCTATTGTGTGAGGTGCCATCGAGAATTTCCATCTTTTGGTGACTAGACGATTTGCTGCAATTAGCCCCAGATTGAAAAATTGGGTGGTTGACCTGTTTTCTTATTCCTACTGAATAGCTGCAGTATGTGCACCTCCTAATGAAAGGGGATGTTGCGAGTTGTACAGGCGGCCAGTGTAGTCATCACATTGGCCCAATACTCACTTAAGCCAGGGAAATGCCATAGCATGTGAAGTATGTCCGCATCTAGTAGGCGGCATCTAGGGCAGGCTGCATCGGATCTGAGGAAGTACTTATTGATTTGGGCGGGGGGTGAGATGTACCTGATGTAATTTAAAAAATTGAATTTGTTTAAAATGCTCATTTTGTGGGATATGCGTCGGACCTCCCCTGGCTGCCATCCACTCCCTGTCTGTGAATGCCCTACCCAAAGCCTCCTTCCAGTGTTGCTTCAGGTGGGGTCAGGTCAATCTCTGTGTGTTGGCGAGTGAGGACGCGAACCATCGAGTCAAGTGCCGGCCATTTCCCATCACATGCAGGTACTGTATCGTATGATGTGTGGGTGGCTCCTGGGCGAGATTGCCCCACTTACATGCCAGCGAGGCTATAAGTGCCCAGTGTAATAAAAACTGTCCTGGGTACATATTCTCTTCAGACATGAGCTCCTGGTATGGAATGAGTGAGCTATCCCGATAAAGGTCCCCCATGACCTGAATGCCTTCTGTGTCCCAGTGTCTCAATTCGGATGCCGTGGTGCAGATGTCACCTCGTGGTGTTCCTAGTCATGGGATGGCGGGGTATATGGTGTGATAGTCTTGGTGAGGAAGAGGCATCTACGGAAGCACTTGTAAGCTATGGTGGGTAAAAGCGCTCCCAGAGGTCTAGGTTTCGTGCATGGATGATAGACATGTAGTAAGGTATGATGTGGTATTTGGGGTTGCAATGAAATGTCTGCTAAATGTCAGGATGATAGCCAACGGGCAATCCACTGGAGCTGGGAGGCCAGGTAGTAGTGTTCAAAGTTGGGCACGCCAACCCCCCTATTCCGCTGGCAGATATAGTTTCCCCATAGACACTCTGTGTCTTAACGTTCCCCATATAAAGTCCCTTAGTGTCTTTTCCCATTTGCGAAAAAAGGGAGGGGAGATGGTAATAGATAAGGTAGTGAAATAGTAGAGGAGGCGGGGCAGGATCACCATTTTTACAAGGGCAACCCTACCTAAAATAGCCATTAAGACGTTCTTCCAGAAGCACGTTTGTGACTGGATGGCTGTAGTGGCTCTGATTATGTTCCCTTCAGTACACCAAGACTTCCCCCAGGGAGTATCCGGGTTCACCTGCTTAAGCAGGGAGAGAATACATTTTGCTGCGTTGACCTCAGCCCTGAAGCCATGGCGAAGCGTGTTAAAGCCCGGTCTAAGGAAGGCGGGATGTTATGAAGGTCATGTACATACATCAGCAAGTTATCGGCGTATAGCGAGATAACGTGTGTGCCATCTCCCAAGGTAACTCGCATGTCCATGTGCACGCGGTTGTGTGCCGCAAGGTGTTCAACCGCCAGTGCAAAGAGGAGAGGGGACAACAGGCGTCCTTGCCGAGTCCCAAGTCTTACCTGTTTGGGGTCCGATGTATAGGGGCCCGTCCAAACTCGGACAGTTGGGCGTTTATATAGCAGCTGAACCATACTAAGGAAATGAGGCCCTCTGCCATACCGGGCCAGGGCGGCGAAAAAGAAAACAATCAAGCAAATCAAAGGCCTTCACGAGGTACAGTACCATGCAACCTGATCGAGGTCAGTTGATAGGGGCATACTCAGCTACCCTAAAGTAGCGGCGGATGTTCAGTGCATTATTACGGTGATGGACTAACCCATTCTGGTTGGAGTGTACCAGGTTTGGAATGAGGGGAACCAGTTGGTTAGCTAAGATCTTTGCTAAAATGTTATAGTCGACTTTTATTATCGCTATCGGTCTATATGATCCAAGGGAGGTTGGATCTTTACCCGGTTTCAACAGAGAGACCACATTAGCCGTACACAGTGAGGGTAGAGGGATTATGTCATTGATTGCAGAGGTGTATAAGGAGTGCAGACGGGGCACTAGTCCATTTACTGCCTTCCAGAACGCTGTCATGTCTCGGGATTGAGAAGCTTCACTTAGGGCCATATGTATCATACTTCCGTTTTGCGAATTTTAAATAGCGAATCTTAAGGAATCACTATTTAGAATTCGCAAAACGGTATGTATGTAGGTAATCTAGGAATTTTAGCGATTCCTTACTATTCCTTGTTTGCGAATTCACAAATTGCGAATTCGCAAATAAGGAATACTTCCCATTCATTTCTATGGGCCAGGAGGCCCATAGGAATGAAGGGGAAATTTGCTAATCGCTATTTGCTAATCGCAAATTGTGCGAATTTTCAAGGGTGCAGGGGGTGTCTCAAGAACACCCTGCTGCACCCTTGAAAATGACATGTGTGCGCATATGGCGCACATACATGCCCTAAGGGCATGCGTGTGCGTCACATGCCACAATGAAAAATGCAAATTTGTGCTTATTGAAAAGGAATCGCAATTTACCACCAACTGAAAGTTAAACCAAATTCGCAAGAGAAAAAAGCTTCTTACATAGCAATTAAGGAATCGCAAAATTGCGATTCCTTAAATGCTATGGCAAAATAAGGAATCGCAAAATTTTGCACTTCCTTATTTTGCTACTTTTTCATACATTGCAAATGTGCAAAAATGGCCGTTTCCGATTTGCAAAGGCCAAAATTCGGCGAATTTCGGCCTTTGCGAATCGAAAATTGCTTCATACATATGGCCCATAATGCTTCCCAAGCTTCCCTCTTCAAAACATCCTTTCTCCTTTTTTGAGCCACTTTATATGTCTTACGCAATTCCCTGAGCAAAAGCTGATCCCTTTCAGGGGTATTCAAGGCGTATTTAAGTTTAGAATGATTTAGTTATTATCTTGAAGTTGTTAATTATTTAGGTGTTATCAGCTGCCTCACTCAAACAAGTCCAAATTAATTTACATAGGAAGTCATCAGGCACTTCCTTGGACCACTTCAACGCATAGCCATTCTGTCTTGATAATGCAATAATATTCAGATGGCGCCTAGATATGTGATCATGATCAGGGTCCGGATATGGATTTATAATTTCGATCCTAATAGGGAAATGGTCACTTAAAGGATTTTCTAACGTTTTGTAGTTTAAAACATTTCCTCTTAATCATAAGGATACCATAATGAAATCAATTGGCGAGAATACCCCTCTACCGTTAAAAGTTGGGGAAAATGACATCTCCGGTTGGCACATTTTGTTTGCAAACCCCAAATTGCATGTAAAGGTAATTTCATTCAGAAGGTCCCCAGTTTCAGGGTGATCAAAATGTGTTAAATTCGTATCTCTATCCAACATCAGACCACAAGTCCCCTTTTCTCCACTCTTGCAGGTGGGCAGTTAAAATCCCCTCCCCCTCAACCCCTCCCACACAGCAACAGACTCTTTTGTTTCCTTACCTAACAAACTAAAAATATAAGTTCTCAAAGTTTTCGAAACTACTGGGATGTCTTCTGGGGGAACTTTATTATAAATATCCACAATCATCAAACAAAATCTTTTGTTAATATGTATCCTAACCATATGGTAAAAACAATTATTCCACAAAATCTCAATTTTTTCACATTTAAAAAGGTTGGATACATAAATGCAAAGCCCACCTCTGGCTCTGCCACGAAATGAGCCTATATCTGGTGTGAATATAGTTATAGATAAATTTAACTCAATTATAATTGTCTAGCTTGGATCTCAGACCAGCTATATTCCAGAACATGATGGACCAAGTACCCTTATTCGTCTTATTAGAAGCATTACAGGTAATCCCAACATCTTCTATATTATCATGATTATACTCTTTATTCAATTTAGAGTCCCTAATTTCTATTTTATGAACTATATCAGAATATGCTGACTCCATGATGACTCTAGTTCCCAAAGATTGGTGGGTTGAACCTGATATAGCATAATTTCCCGTCACCATTTCAGGTAATCGAATTTTAGGGGGATTAGCATTTATTTTTTCCACTATCGGTCAATCTACTCCCCCAAGCCCAGATAAAGATTCATAACGATTACCTGTCGGAACGTTGAACTGATTTTCCAAAGAGAAAATGGGGCCACCACAATGATAGTTTTGGATAAAAGGTCCCTTAAATGTGGCAGGTGACGAGGGATAAAAGCAGCTTAAATCGAAGGAACAAATTCCCCCCGATTTTCTATAATTATAAAAGCCACTTATATACTGTACCACACGTAGATCTCTAAAATTAACGATGATACAATCCCCATCAATGTCCTTTGTTCTATGGCCCACCCAACTTACTCTGCGAACATTTAAAATGTTGCCATGTAGATCTGGTCTAAGTGGTCTGTTGCTACTTAGCCAAAATATTTCCTTATTTTTCAGTTCATAGTATGTTTCTATTTTATCATGTTTGAACTCTGGTACACCTGTTAAAACAACTACATATGGAAATGAGTCCGGGGGGAGATCTAATCTTTGACGACTACCATTTCCTTTGTCTCTATGTGATAATACTTTATCAGGTATGGTAGTTTTACTCATCCCCCTGACATTCTCTGAACTCCTTTCATCCCTAGCTCGCTGTCCCTCTAAACTGCCCCCTTTTTCCTGCGATCTATCTGTTGGTATTCCATCTTGTTCTTGCCTGCCATTTACTGGCCAAAGTGATTCATTGATTAGTGTTACTGAGGTCTCAGAGGGTCTAATTGGTTGTTTAACTGGCAGGGTAGGTACTATTCCAGGTTGAATAGATCCAGACTCTACTAGTTTTCCCAAAAGTGCAGAGTTAGCCAGAGTTGCCTGTTCAAGCAGCCCTAGCCTCTCGCTAATCCTTTTGGATCTTTCCAACAATGGGAGGATTAAGGATTTCACCAGGTGTTCCATTTTTTCTAACAAACCCTCCATGCTCTTGGCCTCCATTAACGATGGTTCCACCACACTTGCAAGAGAGGTTTTAGGTGGGGGAGCGGTATTCTGGGCTTGTTTAGTATTAATATTAGTGCCCTGTACCAAATTTACCGCTGCCTTAGATATTGCGTCTTTGGTCTTTTTTGCACAACCTCCCTTTTGTACGTTCCCTCCCCGTTTCCTCTTGACATTGGGGCCCATAACCGCTGAACGATTGGGCGATTTAGAATCGATGGTGTGTATGTTTGTTGATTGGGATCATTCGGTGTATAGACTAAAGAAGAATCAGTATTTACAACAATAGTACTAGAGTCCAGTATGACTGATTTATCTAGTAGTTGTTGGGTTCTGGCATCTTCCGGCGAATTGGATATAGCCACTTGCTCTGGGGAGGGTACTATCCTTATACCCCCAAGTGAAGATTGCCTCAAATACACGGGATCAAAGGACAAGCAGCATTCAGTTAAAGCAATCTCGTGTTCCAGGAAAGAAGTGGCCCTGAAAATGAACGCATCTAACGTTCCTGTTACCCCCACTCCCCTCCAAGTAGTTGCTGGCTTGTACTCTTTCCTATTTTTTGCTACCATCTATCTCAAACAAGCAAGGCGCTTTATGGGCGCGGTGAAGCTGTGATGTGGCTCAGGTGCGGGCTCTCCTGACGTGCCCTGGGTCTTGTAGTCAATTTCCTCGCAGCAGGCAAAACACAGCGATGCGGCTCCCGCAAAGCGGTAGCGGCGAGGCGCTTTATGGGTGCAGTGAAGCAGTGATGTGGCTCAGGTGCGGGCTCTCCTGATGCCCCCTGGGTCTTGTAGTCAGTTTCCTTGCAGCAGAGTTGGCCTAACGGCTAGGGCGGTCGACCTGGAATCTGGGGAACAGGGTTTGAGTCTCAGCATTGACGCTTAACGTCCTGTGATTCTGGGCAAATCACTTAATCTCCCTGTGCCTAACCAAAAAAATGAATGTGTCCTCATATAATGTAACGGGTGCTATGTAAAGCGCTCCGATACCCGATTCGGGTCAAGTTCATGCTATATAAAGCTCTGTAAAAAAAATGAGTATATGTAGCGTTCTCTAAGCGTGGCGAAGTTTCTAAGGGGCAAAAAAAGTTACAATCAATTGGTCATATAACATCAAAAGAGAGGACCCCCAACAGGGAGATCGACCCAAACAGTTATGCCTATTCATGGCAGTTAGTTCAAAGTCATTGTTTGACTTTGGCGGGCTGAACGTGGAAAAGGAGAGGGAGGTAGCTTGCGCGTTCCTGCCCCCTGTTTCCTCATCTGTGTTAGGTGGTAAAATGCGGGGTTCGTGTGTGTGTATGTTGATGCACAGGAATAGAGTTTTGAACAATGGGAACAGGTACAAAGTCTAGAGCCCATAGTCCTGTTTATTTTGTGAGTTCTAGGCACCGTGGGGGCGGTGTGTGACTTGTTCTCAAATGATACCATCCGAAGTTTGAGGAGTGACGTCTGGTAGCCGAGGCGAACGTAGAGATGATTCATTTTAACCTAGAATGCACAGTGTATTATCCACTTCTTACAGCATTACATTATCTGTGCCGCAGCTCGATCTAAACCATGGTTTAAGGTCATCAAGAAAATGATTTGCATTAATTTGGAAGTTAAATTGTTTCACATCACAGTTTTCTAGGATTTTTGCAAGAAAATAGAGGTTTAAAATAGGGCAGAATTTATTAAGATCCATATCTGCAAAAGATTTCTTCGGAGGGGTGACTTGACAAATCTTTAGGCACTTAAGGACTACCCTTTGGGTTAGGGAGGTGCTACATGACCTGATCAAGAATAAGATGAACAATTGGGACACCGTATTTGCTTGGATCAAGTTGGGAAAATGATAAAATGCCTGCGATTTTGTACTTCACCAACCACCTTTCGCTGACAACTATGGACATGTTGTGAACAAGTTGGGCTTGATGAACCTTACCAGTTGCTAAAAATCTCAGGGAAGCCCCTAGTGGGAAGCTATCACTCTATAATATATGCTTCTTAACATAACATAACATAACATAACATAACATAACATAACATAACATAACATAACATACATAGCATAACTGCCAGAGGACTGCACTGCTGCTAGAAGGACTGCTTACCTTCATCCCAGGCTACACAGTGTGACTCAAAGAGTGAGTTGGCTGACTACCTGGAAGAGAGCTAAAGGGACATAACAAGCTTCTGAGGCTTCCCTTCAACTGTTCAGCTGACCTGCAACTGGACCTGACTTGGCCCTCTGCCGGACCTGCTTGAGACCTGCTGCTGGCCTCTGCCGGAGTGAGTCCTGAACTCCAATAGGTTCCTCCAAGGCCCTGTACCCTTGTTGGCCTCTGAAAGAACTCTCTGTTGCCTAAATAAAGGTTCATCTAATCCGGCGCGAAGCAACGCAAAGCCCTGAAAAGCCTCGCCGCAAAGCCAACAGCTTCATCTGAACCAACAAAGAGAAACGTAAAGTTCTACAAAGCATCACCGCACAGCTGAAAGCTTTATTGCAACTGACACTGAGTGACGCATAGCCTTGCTGTGCAGCTGAAATCTTCATCAGAACCAACTCAAAGCGACACAAATGATGAAGTCCACACGAAGTCCTCAGACTACACAAAGAATTTGGCACGGAAACTGAAAATACAAAAACATAGTTTAATAAACCTTCAAAGGTGGTACTACAGCCCACACAACACTCTACAGCATTGTACAGGGTAGCACAAAGAACTCAAGCACACAGTCCCCTTTTATACACAAGAAAGGGGCTCATACATGGGCGGGTACAACTCAGAACATGATTTACGACCATATATGGACATTTCTGAACATGATCAATACATGGGTGGAGTTAACGGTTCTTGAGACCCGCGAAAATGCACATTCCTATCTACGCTAATCAAAGACAGATGTGACTCCTACTAAGCATGCGCTAGATGCACAAAGGGCTATTTATAGACTGTTGCTGGGGAAATCCTAAAGGCGACTAGCGGAGAGGTAGGACTCATCACATGGCGAGCACGCGGCAATATGTAGCAGACAAAATGGAGGACAGAAAACAAGATGGAGTCTGACCGTATTAAGAGTTTGAGCGGGAAAACACAACAAGGGGAATACGATAATATGTCTTTAGCTAATGCTTAACATTATCGCTGTTTTATTTACAACATCACTTGCTCACTGACTTTACCACACCTATGCCCTGCTCCTAGATTTCCAGGGCTGTATACATATGTACCCCGCCCTCTACAGGACTCTGTGGATGTCCAAGCCCATGCTGCGCCCTTCATCTCCCTGACTCTTCACAATTATGCCCTGTCCCAAATCTCCTTGACTGTTTACACCTTTGCCCCGCCCTCTGATCTACAAGACTGTATACATGTATGCCCGCTATCTACAGGACTCTGTGGATGGGCACACTTATGCCCCACCCCCAGATTCCTTTGGCTGTTCCCACCTATGCCCTGCCTCACAGCTCCCTGTCATTACACATCTATGCACTGCCCAGATCTCCCTGACACTACACACTAATATTCCGCCCCTGATCTACCTGGCTGTTCCCACCTATGGGTGCACCAGATCTTTCTGACTGTTGAACAGAGTTCACACATATGCCCCGCCCTCTCCAGCACTCACATGCATGCCTTTCACTGTCCGGGGCCCTCTACACCTATGTCCCGACCCCGGATCTCCCTTATGGTTCACACGTATGCCCCGCCCCCTGGATCACCCTGCCGGTTCCCACGTATGCCCCCCCACCATCACTCTGACGGTTCACACTTATGCCCCGATCCTGGATCTCCCTCATGGTTCACACGTATGCCCCACCCCCTGGATCTCCCTGACGGTTCACACTTATGCCCCCCCATCACCCTGACGGTTCACACTTATGCTCCCATCACCCTGACGGTACACACATATGCCCTGCCCCCTGGTTCTTCCTGACGGTTCACACTTATGCCCCACATCACCCTGACTGTTCACACTTATGCCCTGCCCCCTGGATCTCCCTGACGGTTCATACTTATGCTTTGCCCCAGATCTCTCTGGCAGTTCACACCTCTGTCTGGCACTCCCCAGGCCCATCTGACTGTACAAGTTCTGCCTGAGTGTCCCCCTATGCCCCGCCTCCTAGTCCTTCTAGTTCTCCTCCATTATTCCCCACACCCCAGGCCACACCCCATGTCTCTCTGACTGCACTCCACTGTGCTCCGTCCTAGGTACCTCTTCCTTTTTTATGTTCAGAAGTCGATGGGCGGCATACAAGTCGTCTTCTCCCTTTAGACATGTTTGGAAATTGCTGGAAGGGTATGCACAGGATCTTTTTTCCAAGTACACCATGTCATTGCTGGGTAGGGATGTACAGTTTTTCCCTCTTTAGACACTTTGAGGCATCGATATGGGTGCATTTCTGTTTATGTATATTGGAATATTGCTGAGTGATGTGCATGAGATAAATTGGTATTTAAATGGATGGAGAGATTGTTTTTCCCCCTTTAATTGTGAGTGTGAGGGTGCTACTTTAGGTTGCTGTATCTTCACATGGAACAGTACTGAATTCCAGGACAGATACTGGCTGGGCCAGGAAAAACTTTAGCTGAGGTACCTACCTTACTGAACCACAAACAATGAAAGCTGTCAAGCAAGAACCAAAGAAGAACAAGCATTGGCATAGTCAACAGGTCTCGCCTTTGGGACCTTATAAGTGTTTAGACATGCAACTGTTGATGTTGTTGCATCAAGGATATTGTACTGCATAACTAAATACTTTTTTTGTTGTTGTTTTTTTTTGGTGTAAGATATTTATTTCACATTGTCACAGAGGTAAAGTACATTTTCGTCGCCTACAACCTTATGAGGCGGGCTACACATTTGTTTGAATTGTTAAGTGTGTCGATCTTCATACACGGCCCATCAGCCGACAACCGTTGGTCCGGCGGCGTTTGGTGAAATATCAGACATGTGTGAATCAAGACAATGCTGCAATCTTGACCAGTTACGTTCTTGTTCTTACTTTTTGTATATTTTATATGGAACCACAGTAAACTAGAGAAACAAATTAAGAAAACCTCTACTGCATAACTAAATACTTCTAAGGTTCCAAAGGTGAGACCTATTGGCTATGCCAATGCTTGTCCCTAAGGAACTGACCGTCACTAAGAAACGGAGTGACTCACCAGTTGCAGCTTCCCGGTCTCAGCCTGCTGGACCAGTTGTCAAAGGTTGTGAGTGGCACCACTGACACTCGCCAGCACTTCCAGAAGCCTGCCTGGTAGGGTACTGGAGAATACCAGCGTGTTTGTATCCCCTGTGTCTCGCTCGCATCCCCGAAGCTGCAATACATGTTCGTGTGCAGCTCTGGTTTTGCTGGGGGTGAACTACTGCAGCCCACTGGCGGCCTGGGAGGCCCCGGGAGATCCTAGACGTGCCTCAATGTGGAGGCCATCTTCTTTGGCTGATGAGCTGGTTCAGCAATTTTGGATCTGCACTGTGCTATCAGGGACGGCTCCGTTCCTTCTTTCCCTGTGCAATGTTGGGGGTAGTTTGGAATGGAGGAGGTGCCAGTTGTGCCCCCCCCATGTTGGTACATCTCTTGTGGGGTCCTTGTTGATCACATGTACTAATTTCTGAAAGGAGGTTGAGTTTCCATGTCAGGTGTCTTGCTGTACTATGTTCACTTGTGGCCAGATTCTACATCGGTCACCTTGAGCACCTAGCTGCGTGCACTCGCTTATTTTAAGTCCCCCACATTGTGCACTCCAGAGTGCGCATACTTTGAGTTATTACATATTTTGGCCCACTTCTCCCGGTCCTGAGGGCAGTGGCAGATGGTATTTGAAGATGGTAAGGGGGGCAGGGAATTAAATTTAAAAAATACACACTTACCTGCCTGCTGCTGCTGCCCGCCGTGGCCGCAGTCTCCTCTAGGTCTTCTACCCCACTTCCAGGGCAGGAAGCAGAAAGCAGGATGCACCCGACTCCCAGACTCCCGATAGCCAATCATAACGCTTCAATACAGCATTGTGATGGGCCTAAGTGCCATGAATCGGCGCTCAAGCAAGATAATGGGCGGCTGGGAATAGTGTCCTTGCAGGCTGCAAGGCATGGAGACCATTAATTGGGGAGAAAGAGGTTATGGAGACTTGAGGGTCACTGTTAAAGGAATCCGTGGCAGAGGTGGTCATTGGGGGACGCCAACAGAAATTGTCGCACAGGGCGCCACCAGCGCTAAAGCCGGCCCTGATCACAGGTTATCTTTGTTGTGTAACTTACTTGTCCTGAATAGAGTGGTGGGTTCTGCCTGGCTAAGGTGCATGGCCTAGCCTACCAGAAACCCCGGACCTTATTTATAAGGCCATGCGTCACTTTTACGCCACCGGTACGTCACTTTTTGTGACGCACCAGCAGCGTAAAAAATGTACCTTGTTGCACCATATTTAGAAAGTGACACATCTAGGTAATAAGGCCACAAACAAAATAAAAGGGTCAGTCAAAGTCTCAATAAATGATTCCCTTGCTCAACCCTTGGTAGCTGGCAAAGAGCAGGTAGGCTTACCGTAAGAGACAGGTGCAGCCCCCATGAGAGCCACCCTAAACGCAGCAGCAAGAATGATCTCAGGTACCAGGAAATACTACCACATCACCCCTGCATTACAGGCCCTAAAGTGGCTACCCATCGAAGCACGCTGCACCTTCAAAACGGCCTGCCTCACACATAAAGCCTTGCACACAGGCAAAACGGCTTACCTCGCTGCTAAACTCACAAAAGCCGGACAATCAAGAAGCCTAAGAAGCTCCAACTCGCTCCTCTTAATCCCCCCAAAAAGACATAAACAAAAAGCCCTCTCCTGCTCTTTCTCTGGGACTGCCCCAAAAATCTGGAACTCTCCCCCTACTCACATCAGAACTAATCCCTCGTTCACGATCTTCAAGAGACAACTAAAAGAACTTCTCCTCAACCGCCATCTCTATGCATCTGGTCAATGACCTCGTTCTTCTTGGTCCCCAATATCCTTGATGATACTCACTGTACTTTATTACTTATGTTTACTTTTTTATTTATGCTGTAAAGCGCTCTGATACCCCTGAATCTTGTAAGCGCTATATAAAACTCCAAAATAAATAAATAAATGAAACAGGTAAAACACAACACACAATATAAATCTAACACTGCGATATAGAAATAGGTTATATTTTTAATTAACAAATACACACCAAATGACAAAAATCCAAAGTAGGGAACCGGAGATATGATTTTTTAAAGAATAAACACTATCTAGTGCTTAAAAAAATAAAGCGCCAACTTGGGACATCTAGTCGCGCTTGACCAGAATAAAGTAAAAGTTTGAGGCTGACTGCAATGGAGCCCTGGTTAGATACATGAAGCGAGAGTCCTTGGTCAAAATGTTACCCTCTCGATGCAGGGCACGCTACTTTGTCAGGCTGGATTCATGTCAACGTTGTCACCTTGTTCTAGAACGAGACCTCGGTCAACTCTTGAAAGTCTTGAGCTCCATAGTTTCAAATGGACAAACCTGATATCCAGGCCAAGTTGAGGTTCGACATAGCCAGCTTGACTCTTGACGTTGAGACGGTAACCTTATGGAGCTTTTTATCAAAGTTGCATCCAGAAGTTCTCCTTAAGGGTTCAAAGTATCCACAACACCTTTCCAAGGGTCTAAAGTCTCTGAAATGGCCCTTGGGATTGGTGTTGTGTTCCCACAGTGCAAATGGCCAATTCCTAAAAAATGGACTGAACGCACTTCAGACTGGGGACATCTTGGTAGAAATGGTGCAAGTGAGCTCTGGTATCCTGTTGCTTTCAGAGAGTCCACTCCTTAATCCTTGTGAAGCCAGGCAAACTCCTTTTGGGCTGTAGTTCCAGACTGTGCTGCAGATACAATCCTTTGTGTGTTGATCGGGGTTTCAGCAGGGCAGTCCTTCTTGCTGTTGTTTCAGGCAGGTGATCTGGGTTACTAGACAGTTCTTATATTTGTATCCAGTGTTCCTGAGCGACAAGCAAGGGGGCACCATTGAACAATGGGGTACAGGATGACACCCAGAAGTATGACAACTTCCTTCAGAGAGTGGCATACTCTTTCCCCAGAAATCACTATTCTTTCTAAATCCAAAATGGTGAAACGTTCTCCAGGAGGTTATTATCTGGCTAAGTCATCCTACTGCTGTGGCTAAGTTTCATTAAACACTCCCCTTCCAAACCCCTCTGCTAATCTAATTACAGGAGCTCCTGTCTGGCTGGAGGTGCAGGATGTTGGGGTGAGCCAGTGCTGCTCCAAACTGTCATTCCCTCATTGAAGACAAATGTCGCTCGCCAGCCCCATTCTGCCTTTTGCCTTGCAGTGTACACTTCACCTAACACAGAAAAACCTTTGTCTCTAGTCAGGCCACTTCAATCATCATCTATCATATACTAGGGTCTTATAGGTAAGTAGCCAGTACCAATTGTAATTATACATAATTACAATGCACTTTTAATCAGAGCACAGGCCCTAAGTCTGGTTAGCAGAGCCAAGGGCACAATCAGAGACAGAAAACAAGCATCTACTGGTCAAATGGGGGCAAGAGGTGTGGGGGATACTGCTAATATGTCGTGATTTCTCACAATCTTGGAATAGAATGTTTGGTAAAACCACTTTGATATTGGTGAATATAATAGGAGCAGCAATACTTTCATCTTGAATGGGGATATCCTACCCATCGCAAGAGAGGTAAACTGCACCATTATCAGACAGTTACATATGGTCTGCATTGCTGTAGTAAATTTGTATCCCAAAATATTTGAAAGTTGCCCACCATAGACCGTGATTGTGGATCTACTCTAGTTGGAGACACTATCTTAACTTGATGCAGGGGGATTAAACAAGCAATATCCTGATGTCTTCTTCGGCCTGAGATCCCTCAAAGGCACTAGACACAACCAGAATACCAGCCATATGTTCTCCGGAGTTACGACTATATAATAGGATTCAATCAGTATATAATGTGATAATATGTGTGTAATTAGACATTGTCAACCTTCACTCGATTTCATATTACCTGAAATGACAGGCCAGTGGTCCTTTGTGTCAGCTCCCTCTGCTGCTTCTGCCTAACTTGTTTTCTTTTTGCTTTGTCTTCTTTAATTTAAGTGTTAATTTTCCTTTTGGCTTAATTTGTGCCTAATTGTTCTATTTCCCCACTGTACTATTGCCACACTGTTTAGTTCCATTTGTTTCACTGTCTGCTGTTTAATTTTGTAATTTTGCAATTTTGTCCTGCCCACTTTTCAGTCCACTGCCTTAGTCTCCACTGTTAAGAGTAACTTAATTTGGATTGAACACTGTGTGTTGAGTTGTCTTGTTTCTGTGCCTACTGTTCGCCGCCACCCGCTTCTTTTTTTTACCATGTTTGCCACTGACTTGCCCTTCTGCTTCCCACCTTACGCCAGCCCACCCACCACCACCTAGCACATCTCCCTCCTCTTGCCTCCCTTCGCCTAGGACCTAATTATTGGAGGCCCCAGCGTGACCTCAATGAGCAGGTCCTTCATGCCAACTCCCCTGCTTCTTCTGCCCGTGCCTGGACCATGGCCAGCACCAGGAACCCTGGCTCTCCCGTCACTCATAGATATACTGCAGCCGAGCTCCAAGCCCTGGACCCCAGACTCTCCTCTGGGACCTTTTTTCTGCTGGTACTTTCTCTTTTCCTGTAACACCAGAGCACCGCATGAGTGACAACTACCACCATGCCAACCAAGTCTGATCCAGAACAACTTCACTACCTCCTGATTAAAGCCTGCTCATTCTGCATTCTCACCACTGAGATCTGGACCACCATCACCTCCCTAACCCCCAGCATCAACTTTCTCACCGAGACCTGGCTCAACCTTGCAGCCACACTCAACATTGCCTCAGCAATGCTTGACAGTTACAAGATCGCTCACTGGGAATGCATCAACAAACACGGAGGCAGAATCGCAATCACCCAGAAAGAGAACATCAACTGCACCACCGCCACAGACAACATCATCCCGATCAAGGAACCCCTTAAGTTCCAACTCCAAACCAATGGCAAAACCACAATCACACCATCAGGGGCACCCTTGCCAACATACCAGCAGAACCACGCCACAGCTTAAGTGACTGTCAGAACTCAACCAAGGTTACCACTAACCTGATCAGCCGGATACAGTGGGAGTGATGAACGATGCTAATTCTCCTCTACCCCACGTATGGAACGGCCTGCGAGTAATAACAAAACTCAACAGACCGCACCACCACCCGGGGAAGAGGAAAAAGGGACAAACAAAACAATAAAGTTGTAGCAGCTTGAATGATCAACGAAGAGCTGGTGGGGAGTTGTGTAGACCTCACTCCTACATACCCTGTGAGATTCTGTAGAAAGAGAGATAACACATCATACATGCAACACACCATCTAGTAGATATCAATATATATATGTGTATATGTATTTACACTTACACATTAGGCTGCCACAAGTATCCTTTAGAAAAAAGCAAAAAATGCAAAAATAAAGCAAAGAAAGGAAATAGCAAGTCACGATCACTTAAGGCAGTGAGAAATATGCTCAGCAACACAATACTGTCATTATAGTCATAGAAAATACTGCTTTAGACTTATCTGAAACCAAATGGCCTTCTGGTTACTGTGGTCCTGAACTGAATGAATTCAACAAAAAGCAATCCGAGCCACTCAACAGCTCTGTGATCCCAGGATACCCAAAAACACCATTATAAGTCTGTATAAGGCTGTTTTTACATATGCCTCTGGTTTCTTGATAGCACTCCGTGTGTGTCTCGGGAAAGACTTCGTTATCAGGCTTTCATGCACGGCACCATGGCGGACTTTCTAGTCTGCTTCCAAGCCGCATATAATTCTTGTAGCGATCGCGCTACACAAAAAAAAAACAAAATTGCGTGTGCAGAAGAAGCGCAAAGACTTGCTTCTAATCTCCTTATCGAGAACCAAAAATAAAGCCGTCAGCGCGGCTTGTCTCCGATGAAATGGAGCTCGCAGTTACCGGAAATCAGTAACACCGTGCTCGTGTTTCTTTTCACAAACCACTACGGAAAATGCGCTCCGAATAGTAGCGCAGCCTTGAGCTCTCCTGGCACAGGTTACCAATGAGGTCGATGAGTCTCGCGGTTAACAGCAGACCCAATGAAGGGCACTTCAGCGACGAGGAAGGATACTTGCAGGTACTAGGCTCTGGGGAATCATGAACTCCGATGTCAGGTGACAAGCACCTGATGTTAGACAAGGAGGGGTTTAAGAAGGAAAGTCAGAAAGACAGAAGAATGGAACGCCTACACCTCAGGATTCTGGGAGATGTAGTGAAGAACAACATTCCCCATTCATACTGTTCAAGGCTTGCTACTTGTAACATGAAATGTGACAGTGACGCCATATCCAAATTCATTGCCCCGCTTGCCACTGACTCCAAACACTACATCTTCCCTGGAGATCTAAATTTTCACCTCAACGTCCTTAAGGACACCCACATCACCAACCTCCTCGAAAGCATGAACAACACCTGCCTCACCCAATTAGTCACCAGTCAGTACAACACAGAATGGGAACCACTAAACCAACTGCCAGCAACTTGAAATGAAATGGTGTACCAGCAGGGAACCACCAGACTGAGCCACATTCAAGACATCCCTCAACCGATACCACCAACTCCTGAAAGAAACAAAAATGAGTGCCATTGCCAACTGCATTGAAGCCAGTTCTAACCACAGCAAAGAACTCTTCAACTTCGTCAGAGAGGTCTTCAACCCCTCAGCCATTGAAAATATCATCATCCCTTTCGAGGAACTCTGCTACTCTATCTCTACTATCTCGAAACACATCAAACCACAAAACACTGCCGCCGACAACCTCAGCCTCCTCGCTTCCATAATTGTAAACCCCGACAACCTGCTCACCAACTGGGACCAGATCACCACACAAAACACTACAGCCATTATGAACTCTGTAACCTAAGAAGCACCCATGACCCCTGTGACCACCACTTTTTCAACCTCAGGAGCAAGATGATCAGCAACAAGCTCACCTCCATTTTTAATGCATTCATAACCATGGCCACCCTCCCCAAAGAATGGAAACAGGCAAAGTTAAATTCCTCCTATAGGCACCACCCCAGCAAACTCAAGAACTACTGCCCCATCTTCCTGCTCCCCTTTCCAGCCACAGTCCTCCAAAAGGCCATCAGCAGCCAACTTAATGAACACCTGGAGAACAGCAATCTTCTGGACTACTCCCAATCTGATTGCAGCCACCAATGATATCAGTACCCTCCTTGACCAGAGAGAAATGGCAGCCCTGATCCTCCTTGAACTCTCAGAAGTGTTTTTACACTGTACCCCATCACACTCTCATCAAGAGGCATCACCACATTGGAATCCAAGGAGACACACTCAAATGGATCGCCTCCTTCCTCACTGGAAGAACCCAGAGACGCCACCTACCACATTTCCCCTCAGAACCTAAGAACATCATTTGCAACATCTCTCATGGCTCGTCCCACAGCCTTACACTTCATCACTCACTTGACCCCCTTGGCCAACATCGTCAGAACCTATGAACTAAACAACATATCCTCTGCTGACAAAACCTGGCTTATCCTCTCGCTATCAGAATACCCCTCCATCACAATGGCTAACTTCTGCAGGTGCATGACGAGCGTCGTCGACTGGATGAAAGACAACTGCATAAAACTCAACAAAAACAAAAGTGAAGTGCTGATCTTCAGGAACAACACCTCCCATGGAATGCCTCCTGGTGGCCCTTCCATTCTAGGACCCTCACCAACTCCGAAACCTTGGTGTCATCCCGGACAGCAAGCTCACCATCAACACAGTCTCCTCCGTCTGATTTCCCATTCTTCGCATGCTCAGCAAGATCTTCAAATGGCTCCCGTCAACACCAGATGAACCTTCACTCAAACCCACACCACTAGTCGCCTGGACGACGGCAACGCACTCTACATAGGAATTCCCTCCCACATCTTGAGGAGACTGCAGAGCATATATAATTCTGCAGCCAAACTCATCCTTGACCTCCCTAAATGGACTTATAACACACCCACCTCAAGAAGCTCCACTGGCTCCCCATTCATAAGAGATGTCAATTCAAGATGCTGAGCCACACCTAAAAAATCATCAACTACCACCTGAACCTCCACCAACCCTCCAGACACATGCACTCCATCTTCAGTCCATCTCTCTCAACCCCCGCATCCGTGGAAGCAACAGTGGAGAATGTTTCTTCCCCGACCTCACCACAAAGTCCTGGAACCACCGCCCCCTGCACCCGGAAACCATTAAGGGTGATTAGCCACACTTGATAAGTCCTGTTTGATTGATTGGTTGGTTGAGTGTTTGCATCCCCAATGCGAAATTAGCAGGGGAAGGTTTATGTCACGTCTGGAGATAGTAATACAAACCCTGGTTCAGCAATATATTCAGGTATCTGCTTGAGCATTGGAAGTGGTGTATAAGTGAATATAAATGAATATAATATGATTTAAATATGTTATTCCAAGTGTGCAATCCTGTCTTATTCGCCTATAATTCAGGCCTGCTCTTTTCAGAGTTCAACAGAGCTGCATGCAAACAACCTGCCCTTTCACCTTCCATATGCAGCTTATTTGTGTACATTCTGTAGTATTAGCTCCTCAACCTCCTTCAAGGAGCAGCATAAGCATCTCATCGAGATACCACTTATGTTTCAAGTCTTTGATCCCCACAGACATCAAGTTCCTGGTGTTTAAGTTTCTCTTCCAGTGTTCTGAGCACGCTCAACATTACTTATTTCCTCCTTAAATTCTTTTGATACATCCACACAGGTTGAAAACTTGAAAGGCTTCGCACTAAACCCCACTGGTGTCAATTGATCATTCTCTTCAAAGCAGTGATCAAGTACTTCTGGTATGGGTGCACAGAAGGCTGCATCTAATAAGGTGCTGGACTATAGGATTGGACCCTAGTGATGTGCTTGCGACAAAGGTCTGTCAATAGTAACAGGTTATGATCTGAGATGGTTTTTCACAAATAGTCTGCCTCTTGTAATAGGAATTGCCAACTGTGTATGTAATTTATGTACTGGTGAGTAAAAGGAAAAGGCTATTGTTTAAGGGTGCACTTGAAAAATATCCTAAATTCTATTTGGGAATGGAATCAACCTATTGTACCTTTGACCGTTTTGATTTCAACATGAAAGTAGGTGATACAATAAGTAACCATTGTTCCTGATGCCTATCAGAGGTTCTATGGGTAAGTTTGGTATGCACATTAGAGTACAGCAGCCGTTCATTACTAATGTGTATCCTGGAGTGGCAGGTGGTTTAGTCCATATAGATTTACTGTGCCATTTTGGCTTCTTTAGAAGTATTAGTACCACCTTTGCAAGTCTTAGACCCAGCTGTGTCTCCTACAGATGACATTTATTCGATCCAGCAGCAGTTTTTAGGTTTACAGTTAATCAGGTCTAATATGCCTGTAATATGTCTTGACCACCCATTGTTTTCATTGATAGTTAGAGTGCCATGCCCACTGTCATTATAGTAACTGCTGATTCTTTACATCGGGTGCCTTTCTAGTACAGCTGCCTTTAGTGAAAGTACGTCTGTCCTTGCTGTTTCCACTGCCACAGATTTATCCTCAGCGATTTGTGCCGGGAAGGCCTCTATTTTCAGATTACTATAGTTGTGTATGCGGAGCCCCGCAAATACATCCCCTGGTGAGGCACACCAATTAGGATCACACACAGGTGCTTCGTTTTCAGTTGTATTCTTCGTTTATTTCATTTCAGTTGTTTGTGCTCATTTAAGCATAGTTGACTCGAATATTAAACAGCATATCCAACAGTCGTTATCCGTAACATTTAAACATTAACCTCCAATGCATTTCGGGCTTAGGTGCCCTTGGTCACGGAGAGCTGAGGAGGAAGAAAAAGGAGGGCAGTGATGAGAAGCTGTGTCGCAGTGAAGGAGGTTGGGGAGTCTACTGGGGTGATATGGTGTGTGGGCTGATGCGTTATTACTAGTGCGCGAGGCTGTAGTGAAGGGTGGGGAATGTGAGGGAAAATTACCACTGGTGAATCGAACTTTAGTAAACATTTAAAAAATAAATATAGAAAACAAAGTGTCTCATCGTCTTACTTTAAAGTTACGCGTAGCGTCTGAAGACGTTCTCAGTCGGTCATCTGTTTGCTGTCCCGAACGCGTGTGCGACAGCCTGCTAAATGGTTACATGAACAGCGATGACGGACTAGCGCCCGAGAGTTACGGGGGCCATCTTGGAATGGTGAATGCTAAGGGAAAGTGCTTAAAGGGGAAAACGGGTGATGTGAAGTACATGTTGTGTATATGAAAGGGTACAGTACACAAAAGGCAAAAGTAAACGTATGTGGTTCAAACAGGAATGGAGAGGAAGGTGAAGCAGCAACATAGTATAATGCAGATGGTATTACAAATAGCAACTAAATTCTGTACGATCATTGAGCCCATGGGGCTTGAGAGTTTGCAGAAGATAAATCCATTCAAGTTCTCTCTTGAGTAACAGTTTAGTGTTGTCAGTGCCTTCTTTTTTGGATACGATCTCTAGGACCAAGAATTTTAATTGAGCGATGGTGTGGCGTGCTTCCATGAAGTGACAAGCAATGTTAGATTTCTCACTTTTTAGTCTGATGTTAGATTTATGTTCGTTTAGTCTGGTTTTGATTTTTCGTTCAGTCTTCCCTATGTATAACTTGCCACAGGGGCATTTGATGGCGTAGATCAGATTGGTGGAGTCGCAGGTGGCGTCTACATGGAGTTTAATATTGTGTCCTTTCATGGGGTGTTGTATTTCATTGCCCCTGATTACACTGTTGCAGTGACCACAATTCAGGCAAGGTTGAGTGCCACGGTGCCGTTTGGTTAACTCGGTGGGTTTAGATAGTATTTCTTTAATGTTTCGGCTCCTGGTGTGTGCAAAAATTGGCGGCTCATTGAAGATGCCTTGGAAGTCGGGTTCATTTTGTAATATAGGCCAATGCTTCCAGATGATCCTTTTGTATGTTGCACTGGCAGTAGAAAATTTGGACACAAGGACCATGCGTTGTTCTGTATTCTTGTGTGTCTTTATCAGACAATCCTGTCTGGACGTGTTGGCGACGCGGGATTGTGCGTCTTGTAAAATAGTTTCAGGGTAGCCACGTGCTCGAAATCTGTTTGACATTTCCATCATTCTTTTCTCAACCATTGTCTCATCTGATACAATGCGCTTGACGCGCAGCATTTGAGAGTACGGGAGGTGTTTTTTCAGGGAACCTTGATGAAAACTGGTGAAATGGAGAGCATTATTCCGGTCTGTGCTCTTTCTGTGAAGATCTGTGACGATTCCATCAGTTGTGTTCTTGATGTGCACATCTAAGAAGGCGATGTCCGTTTCACTGATTTGCCACGTGAGTTTAATCCGTGGGTCTTTTGTGTTAGTCTCCATCAGGAGATTGTGAAGGGATTCTTTGGTGTCTGCCCATAAGAAGAATAGGTCATCAATGTACCGTAAGAACAGTTTCGTGTGTTTTTTGAAACTTGGATGGGTGTATAAGTATTTAGTTTCGAAATTCTCCATGTAGGTATTAGCGTAGGACGGGGCAGCGCAGTTTCCCATAGCCATTCCTGAAAGTTGCAAAAACCACTGGTTGTTGACTGTAAAATAGCTGTGATATAAGGTAAACATCATTAGTTCCATGAGGAACGTTTGCATGTCAGGGTGGATGGTGCTTTTGAGAAGGGCCTGTTCTATAGCTTCAATGCCTCCTGCGTGGGGTATTGATGTATATAGTGAGCTCACATCAGCTGTGCAGAACACTAGAGGTTCATTACTAGAGGTTTGGATGCGTGATAATTTGGTGAGGAACTCTGTCGTGTCTCTGATGTAACTGACTGATTGAGTGACCAATGGTTGTAGATATTTGTCGAGGAATTTGCCGGTGGTTTCATGGATCGATCGTTTGGTAGATACTATCGGTCTGAATGGAGGGTCCATTAGATTTTTATGAATTTTCGGGCACATATGGATCGTTGGACTTTTAGGGTATTCCACTATTAGGTATTTCTTAGTGCGTTCTTCTATGATGCCTGATTGGTGTGCTTTGTTTACAATTTCTTTGAGTTGGTTGTGATACTCCTTGGTAGGATTATAATCCAACGCCATGTACGTGTCGGTATCTTGAATATGTTCCAACAGTTTGTTCGTGTACATTTCACTATCCAATATAACAAGAGCCCCACCTTTGTCTGCTTTAGTAAGTTTGATACTTGGATTATTGGCTAAAGCTTTCAGCGTATCCCGATCCTTGTTGGTCAAGTTGTAGGTTTTTCTAGGTGCCTTGAAATCGATGTTTGCTAAGTCTTTACGAACCAATGTTTCAAACAAATCAATACATTTGTGACTGGTAGGTGCCTGGTAGGTGCTAGGAGGTCGTAGGCCCATGAGTTTGTCTGTTTTTTCTGTGGTAGATGGGGGTAATACATTATCGAAAAAGTGTCTCAATCGCAGTTTGCGAGTGAACTTAAAGGTACTGACCTCAAGTTCCAAGAGGTTGGTGGGTGTCGTGGGAATGAATGATGTTCCTTTTTCTAGAAGGTTCATTTGGTGTTGGTTTATTTGGGTTTTTGAAATGTTGATTACGAGACTTGTTTCTTTGGTTTCTGGTCTTTCTTGGCTGCTGTGCTCCTTGTGGCCGGTGGACTTATGTCTCGTTCTTTTGATCTTGCTCCGCCTGAGTCTTCTGAAGGGTCTGGGCCGATCTCTAAAAAAGGAGTAGAACTTGCTGTTGTTTGTTCATCACTAGTGTTGGACGCGCTTACGTTGGTGCTGGTGCTAGCCTGTTGTTTGTCAGGCATATTTCTAGTATTTGGGGGTCTTCTAGTTGAACGAGTAGTCGAGTCGGTGTCAGATGAAGAGGTGTCCGTCTGAGGGTTAAATGGTCGATTACGGCGTCTTTGAGCATAAACATCAGCCCATGAATAGACCTCGTCGAGCTTATAGTCCAGCGTGTCACGCCGGAACTTCCTGACTTTTCGTTCATGTATTTCCTTCTGATATTTGTCAAGTATAATTTTTGTTTCATCCAACATAGTAGAGAGTTCCTCCGGTGTGAGTAGGTTCTTAATTTCGTTGTCGATCTCTTTCATTTCCGACTCTAGTTCTTTTAGTATGCCAGCTAGTTCTTCAACGATTAGTAGTATGAGATCAAGACTGCATTTATTTAATATTCCATTCCATTTATCCAAAAAACTCTTAGAGTTTTTGCAAAGAGACGGTTTTAGAGAGATGCGTAATCCACGTGGGATTCTGAGTGCCCGGTGATAGCGCAACAGTGTGCTCGCATGGAGCTTCTGATTTATATGTCGTTTCGATAGGTAAATAAGCTGCTTTACACATTGCTCTTTATTCCTTGTGGTGGTGGAGGGGCTGATATCTTCCTCGATCAGCGAGTAGATTCGTTCTTTCTCCGATTCGTCGTAGGCTAATGTATGTGCTCTGGCTTCTGTGCTCTTGCTGATGTCGTCAAATTGCATGGTTGGGTGTGTGCTACCCCGCCGTAGGCGGAATTACGAATGAACAAATAGTGGGAGAGGAGGGGTGCACAACAAAAAGGTGAGTCAATTGGTCGATGGAAGCTTCTAGATTCTGGGTGCACTCGTAGGGTAGTGTTATCCGTCTAGAACACTTTGAACTATTACTATAGTTGTGTATGCGGAGCCCCGCAAATACATCCCCTGGTGAGGCACACCAATTAGGATCACACACAGGTGCTTCGTTTTCAGTTGTATTCTTCGTTTATTTCATTTCAGTTGTTTGTGCCCATTTAAGCATAGTTGACTCGAATATTAAACAGCATATCCAACAGTCGTTATCCGTAACATTTAAACATTAACCTCCAATGCATTTCGGGCTTAGGTGCCCTTGGTCACGGAGAGCTGAGGAGGAAGAAAAAGGAGGGCAGTGATGAGAAGCTGTGTCGCAGTGAAGGAGGTTGGGGAGTCTACTGGGGTGATATGGTGTGTGGGCTGATGCGTTATTACTAGTGCGCGAGGCTGTAGTGAAGGGTGGGGAATGTGAGGGAAAATTACCGCTGGTGAATCGAACTTTAGTAAACATTTAAAAAATAAATATAGAAAACAAAGTGTCTCATCGTCTTACTTTAAAGTTACGCGTAGCGTCTGAAGACGTTCTCAGTCGGTCATCTGTTTGCTGTCCCGAACGCGTGTGCGACAGCCTGCTAAATGGTTACATGAACAGCGATGACGGACTAGCGCCCGAGAGTTACGGGGGCCATCTTGGAATGGTGAATGCTAAGGGAAAGTGCTTAAAGGGGAAAACGGGTGATGTGAAGTACATGTTGTGTATATGAAAGGGTACAGTACACAAAAGGCAAAAGTAAACGTATGTGGTTCAAACAGGAATGGAGAGGAAGGTGAAGCAGCAACATAGTATAATGCAGATGGTATTACAAATAGCAACTGGATTACGTGGATTACGCATCTCTCTAAAACCGTCTCTTTGCAAAAACTCTAAGAGTTTTTTGGATAAATGGAATGGAATATTAAATAAATGCAGTCTTGATCTCATACTACTAATCGTTGAAGAACTAGCTGGCATACTAAAAGAACTAGAGTCGGAAATGAAAGAGATCGACAACGAAATTAAGAACCTACTCACACCGGAGGAACTCTCTACTATGTTGGATGAAACAAAAATTATACTTGACAAATATCAGAAGGAAATACATGAACGAAAAGTCAGGAAGTTCCGGCGTGACACGCTGGACTATAAGCTCGACGAGGTCTATTCATGGGCTGATGTTTATGCTCAAAGACGCCGTAATCGACCATTTAACCCTCAGACGGACACCTCTTCATCTGACACCGACTCGACTACTCGTTCAACTAGAAGACCCCCAAATACTAGAAATATGCCTGACAAACAACAGGCTAGCACCAGCACCAACGTAAGCGCGTCCAACACTAGTGATGAACAAACAACAGCAAGTTCTACTCCTTTTTTAGAGATCGGCCCAGACCCTTCAGAAGACTCAGGCGGAGCAAGATCAAAAGAACGAGACATAAGTCCACCGGCCACAAGGAGCACAGCAGCCAAGAAAGACCAGAAACCAAAGAAACAAGTCTCGTAATCAACATTTCAAAAACCCAAATAAACCAACACCAAATGAACCTTCTAGAAAAAGGAACATCATTCATTCCCACGACACCCACCAACCTCTTGGAACTTGAGGTCAGTACCTTTAAGTTCACTCGCAAACTGCGATTGAGACACTTTTTCGATAATGTATTACCCCCATCTACCACAGAAAAAACAGACGAACTCATGGGCCTACGACCTCCTAGCACCTACCAGGCACCTACCAGTCACAAATGTATTGATTTGTTTGAAACATTGGTTCGTAAAGACTTAGCAAACATCGATTTCAAGGCACCTAGAAAAACCTACAACTTGACCAACAAGGATCGGGATACGCTGAAAGCTTTAGCCAATAATCCAAGTATCAAACTTACTAAAGCAGACAAAGGTGGGGCTCTTGTTATATTGGATAGTGAAATGTACACGAACAAACTGTTGGAACATATTCAAGATACCGACACGTACATGGCGTTGGATTATAATCCTACCAAGGAGTATCACAACCAACTCAAAGAAATTGTAAACAAAGCACACCAATCAGGCATCATAGAAGAACGCACTAAGAAATACCTAATAGTGGAATACCCTAAAAGTCCAACGATCCATATGTGCCCGAAAATTCATAAAAATCTAATGGACCCTCCATTCAGACCGATAGTATCTACCAAACGATCGATCCATGAAACCACCGGCAAATTCCTCGACAAATATCTACAACCATTGGTCACTCAATCAGTCAGTTACATCAGAGACACGACAGAGTTCCTCACCAAATTATCACGCATCCAAACCTCTAGTAATGAACCTCTAGTGTTCTGCACAGCTGATGTGAGCTCACTATATACATCAATACCCCACGCAGGAGGCATTGAAGCTATAGAACAGGCCCTTCTCAAAAGCACCATCCACCCTGACATGCAAACGTTCCTCATGGAACTAATGATGTTTACCTTATATCACAGCTATTTTACAGTCAACAACCAGTGGTTTTTGCAACTTTCAGGAATGGCTATGGGAAACTGCGCTGCCCCGTCCTACGCTAATACCTACATGGAGAATTTCGAAACTAAATACTTATACACCCATCCAAGTTTCAAAAAACACACGAAACTGTTCTTACGGTACATTGATGACCTATTCTTCTTATGGGCAGACACCAAAGAATCCCTTCACAATCTCCTGATGGAGACTAACACAAAAGACCCACGGATTAAACTCACGTGGCAAATCAGTGAAACGGACATCGCCTTCTTAGATGTGCACATCAAGAACACAACTGATGGAATCGTCACAGATCTTCACAGAAAGAGCACAGACCGGAATAATGCTCTCCATTTCACCAGTTTTCATCAAGGTTCCCTGAAAAAACACCTCCCGTACTCTCAAATGCTGCGCGTCAAGCGCATTGTATCAGATGAGACAATGGTTGAGAAAAGAATGATGGAAATGTCAAACAGATTTCGAGCACGTGGCTACCCTGAAACTATTTTACAAGACGCACAATCCCGCGTCGCCAACACGTCCAGACAGGATTGTCTGATAAAGACACACAAGAATACAGAACAACGCATGGTCCTTGTGTCCAAATTTTCTACTGCCAGTGCAACATACAAAAGGATCATCTGGAAGCATTGGCCTATATTACAAAATGAACCCGACTTCCAAGGCATCTTCAATGAGCCGCCAATTTTTGCACACACCAGGAGCCGAAACATTAAAGAAATACTATCTAAACCCACCGAGTTAACCAAACGGCACCGTGGCACTCAACCTTGCCTGAATTGTGGTCACTGCAACAGTGTAATCAGGGGCAATGAAATACAACACCCCATGAAAGGACACAATATTAAACTCCATGTAGACGCCACCTGCGACTCCACCAATCTGATCTACGCCATCAAATGCCCCTGTGGCAAGTTATACATAGGGAAGACTGAACAAAAAATCAAAACCAGACTAAACGAACATAAATCTAACATCAGACTAAAAAGTGAGAAATCTAACATTGCTTGTCACTTCATGGAAGCACGCCACACCATCGCTCAATTAAAATTCTTGGTCCTAGAGATCGTATCCAAAAAAGAAGGCACTGACAACACTAAACTGTTACTCAAGAGAGAACTTGAATGGATTTATCTTCTGCAAACTCTCAAGCCCCATGGGCTCAATGATCGTACAGAATTTAGTTGCTATTTGTAATACCATCTGCATTATACTATGTTGCTGCTTCACCTTCCTCTCCATTCCTGTTTGAACCACATACGTTTACTTTTGCCTTTTGTGTACTGTACCCTTTCATATACACAACATGTACTTCACATCACCCGTTTTCCCCTTTAAGCACTTTCCCTTAGCATTCACCATTCCAAGATGGCCCCCGTAACTCTCGGGCGCTAGTCCGTCATCGCTGTTCATGTAACCATTTAGCAGGCTGTCGCACACGCGTTCGGGACAGCAAACAGATGACCGACTGAGAACGTCTTCAGACGCTACGCGTAACTTTAAAGTAAGACGATGAGACACTTTGTTTTCTATATTTATTTTTTAAATGTTTACTAAAGTTCGATTCACCAGCGGTAATTTTCCCTCACATTCCCCACCCTTCATTACAGCCTCGCGCACTAGTAATAACGCATCAGCCCACACACCATATCACCCCAGTAGACTCCCCAACCTCCTTCACTGCGACACAGCTTCTCATCACTGCCCTCCTTTTTCTTCCTCCTCAGCTCTCCGTGACCAAGGGCACCTAAGCCCGAAATGCATTGGAGGTTAATGTTTAAATGTTACGGATAACGACTGTTGGATATGCTGTTTAATATTCGAGTCAACTATGCTTAAATGAGCACAAACAACTGAAATGAAATAAACGAAGAATACAACTGAAAACGAAGCACCTGTGTGTGATCCTAATTGGTGTGCCTCACCAGGGGATGTATTTGCGGGGCTCCGCATACACAACTATAGTAATAGTTCAAAGTGTTCTAGAAGGATAACACTACCCTACGAGTGCACCCAGAATCTAGAAGCTTCCATCAACCAATTGACTCACCTTTTTGTTGTGCACCCCTCCTCTCCCACTATTTGCTCTATTTTCAGATGTCATGAGCGAGGTCTCAGTCTTCATCTCAACCTGTGGGGTTCACTGTGGCTACATCGCCCTTGCCTCTCAGTTTTAGCCATTGTCATACTGTTGCTTCATCAGTAAAAAATAGAACCTGTCACAAGTAACTACTTTAAGTTTTGCACGAAATAACAGCATATATTGAAGCTGTAGTTCAAGTAATTTATTTTGGAATTCTAGAAGTGGTGTGTGTTGTTGATTCATGTCTCCAGTAAGTCTAGGAAGATTGAGGCTTAGATATTATACATTGTGAAGGAGCCATGTTATTTTGCTTATTGCAGGATAATATCCCCATCGCTGTCATCTATGCAAACCTGATAGACTAATTTACTACATTGCCCTGGCGGGACAATGCACCGTCTGCCAGGAAACCAAATCGGCCCCTTAATCAGAAGGTACACTTCTCAACGGAACAAATCTGGCCCTCATATGCACTGCATTGGAGTCTGCCTTAACTTTGGACTTTGACCTGGTCTAATGCAACCAGATCCCTGCGGTTGGCGATTTGTGCTTTTGGTACTAGAAAACTCTAAAACTGCTTAAAATAATTTCTCTGGTTCCCCAGATCCGTTCGTTTTTGTGTTGGTATCTATTTGTTTATTAAAATGTATACTCATTTTATAAATTGAAGTAGGATTTTAATTGTCTTGTGTTTTCAACCCATTAACCGATTTAGTTCTAATTAATGTTTTACATTTGCTTCCTTAGAGTTAAGCCTGACTACTCCGTGCCACAGCTACCCAGGACTGCACTCTGGTTTATATTAAAATAGCCGAACTGGACCTGATATGCAAAAGTGACATTATTACTGGGTGAGGTTTCACAGTCACTCCAACTAATAATCCACTGTCTCACAATAGTGCTGTCCCAAATGTAAACTTTTTTTTATGTGCCTGTCATCCTTGCTGTACTTACTGGTCTCAGAGAGCCCTGACAGCCTGTCCTGGAAGAACATTATGGTGTAGCAACAGTGGGTAACACGCTTTGCTATCTACAGTTGCTATGTCATAGCAGTGAATTACCAGATTTTGAATCTGGTATAAACAATAGAAGCTTCCTATGTAAACCATGCAAAACATGTAAAGCAAAAACGGTATGGCATTTAGGGCTAGATGTAGGTCACCAAATACCGGTCGGCCGGCCGTTACCGACCGGTATTTGGTGATTGAGATGTAGGGAGCCTAAATTTTACAGATTCGGTAAATTTACCGAATCGGTAAATTTACCGATTCTGTAAAATACAGATTCGGTAACTTTACCGAATCTGTAAATCTATATGTAGGTGGCACTGCAAACAGTGCCACAGGCCCCTAAGAATTCGTTATTTACCATGTAATACTATTGTATGGTAAATAACGAATTCCTGTGTACATGCACATCTGTGCATGTACACCTGTGCCATGTGGCACACAGACATGTCCCAAGGGCATGTATGTGTGTCACATGGCACACAAGCCTGAATCAAGGGTGCAACAGGCTGTCAATGTGACACCCTGTCCCCCTTGTCAATTCGGTAATTTTACCGAATCGGTATTTACCGATTCGGTAATTGCCATTCCTATGGGCCTCAAGGTCCATAGGAATCAATGACAATCACTGAATCATTCCGATTCGGTAAAAATGACCGAATAATTACCAACATCTTATTTACCAAATCTAAAATACCAAATCAGTAAAATTCGGTATTTTAGAGTCAGTAAATAAGATTTACCTACATCTGGCCCATAGTTTCGATTTTTAGATCCTTTGAAGAATGAAGCATTCTCTAAAGTAAGGCCATTCAAGATATTGTGTGCGCTTTACCACAACTGGTATTCTTAGCATACATGTCCAACCCTTCTAGAGTTTTAAATCAAGGGATTATTTCTCCTATATTTAATTGAGGATGTTGATATTTGGGTCCTGATTTGTTCTCAATTCCCATGAGATCTGCTTTGAAATTGATGTACCTCGTGGAAGGATACATAGGTGATTGACTCAGTACGTGGATGGACGAATTGATAAATTAGTGCATGGATGAATGAGTAGGAGATGGGAGGGGAGGATGACATCCCGCCCCCAACAATATTACCCTGTCCCATCCTCCATGCCTCCTACCCATCAGTTCTTCCATGCACTCATTGATCACATAAACATCCATCCATGCACGTATCTGTTGTTTTAGCCCTTTGTCCATTTACTCAGTCATAAATCCATCCACCATTTGGCTCATTCCTTCATTCACAAAGCAGCACAACCACATAGAAGCACCACCAGTCCAAAGAGAAAACATTCAATTTTAAAAAATGCCAGACTGATTGCCATGGCCAATGTTTGCTCAATCTAGACGATTGCCCACCAATAAGTCTGTGACAATTTTACAAATTTACATCAATCGTTGAATGTGCATCTATATCCATATATCTTTATAAAGACTTCCTTCCTTACCAAATTCAAACTGTCTTTGTATTCTGGATTGCTTGTTGACCTTGGTTTTTGTGTATTCACCGCTCTCTCTATAAAAGCCACAGAATGAATCTGTCTTCTCTACGGCCTGCCGATTGTTCATTGAACTATACATTTCATAACTCACACTTTACAACTATGAATGTCTCCCCCAACAATAACCCTGGTAACAGATATCTAAGCGCTCCCGGACACATTTACAAATAAGTAGGTGAACTGTAACAATATATTTACTTTTTAGTCTTGAAGCGTGATAGATCACCTTCAATTGCGAATCACGTTTGAGCCCTTTGTGCATTAAAAGTCTATTTTAAGAGGCTAATTGGAAGAATCATTGGCTGAAGATCTGGTGGCTTCTCCAAGAAGCATTCATTAATGTCCAGATGGCTTGCTTACAAGTGATGCAAATTTAGATTTTCGTTAAATGTTGGCCAGTGATTGAATAGTGATTCAGTCTCACTGGCTTTGATGAGAACTGAGTCACAATTCTGCCATAGTTTCAGTACGCGGGGGTTTGAATTGATGCATTTGTAAACTAGTTACCCATTGATGGCATGTATATTTAAGTGTGTGACTAAGTGTACTAGAGCTTTTTATTTATACTTTTAATTTATTTTTACAATTTTACATAGTGCGGACATGGCCCGAAGGCATCAGAGAGCTTTACAACAGTAGCAGGATACAAGGGTACGGCGCAATACAGTACAGTAATTAAATCCAGACATTTGCATCAGTAGATGTGACCAGGACAATTGCAGCAGTTGGTGAAAGGTTGTACACAGTTTAAGCATCGATTAATCCCTTCCATGCTGATGATGGCCCCCAGCCGTCATGCACTACGGTGCTCGTGTGCTGATGACGGCTGGGGGCCATCATAAACCCGCCCACTCGCGATTCTGCCGCACAGGCGCAGAATTGCGGCCGCATGGAAGGGGTTAAGGTGGTGGGGTCACATAACGAAGGTAATTCGTATCCTGGTGGAGAGAGTATTTAAGTATGGTTGAGGGTTATTAATCAAGGTGTCTGTGAAATAGGAGGAGCTTGAGGGACTTTTAGAAGGTGACAAGGCAGGTGGTTAGGCAGAGGGATGGAGGAAAGAGTCCCAGATTCCTGTGGCACTACCAGAGTATGACTGGCTCATGTACTTTTCACAACTGAAAGTTGGGGGCGTCCAGGAGCACAGATTGGGCACTTTTTGAACCCCTAATTGGTCCAGAGATTTTCAGTTTTTCATTTATATAGGAGGGTGAAGAGGAGTGCAGAGCTCTGTGGGTAAATCAGGTGGTTTTGAATTGGGCACAGGCTACAATGGGAAGCAATCAGAGGGTAGGCAGGGCTGGGGAAATTTGGTAAAATGTCTTGAGACCTAAAACAGAGCTTGCTGCTGCATGTAGTATAGCTCTCAGAGGCCCTAGGTGGACATATGTGTAAACTGAATTATCATATGTATTAAGGACGCATACAATGCTATTCTCTGTCAACTAATATTAAAAGCACAATATTAGTGTCCATACTGGCACTAAAATAAATCATCTGTTTTGCACCATTGTTGTTTATTGAGTATTGAAGAACTTAGGGGCACATGCATCAATGTAGGCTTTTGCGATTCCTTAAATGGGATTATTAAGGAATCACAATTAAGGAATTGCAAAAGCCTATGCATCTATGAATCACTATGAAATTAGCAATTCCCAAACATTCTAATTGTGACTCTCAAATTGGGAGTCGCAATTAAGGATTGCCTTCCCATTCATTCATGTGGGCCTACAGGCCCATAGGCATGAAAAAGATATTGTATGCGCAATTTGTGAGTACCCCATAGGCACTCGCAAATTGCGCATGCCATTTCAAAGGTGCAATGATGTCAAAAGGACACCCTGCTGCACCCCTGAAATTGATCTCTGCACACATACATTCCCCAAAGGCATGTGTGTGTGTAACCTACAACTTCGAAAAACAAACTTTATTGCATTTTTCAAAGTTTTTGCAAAGTACCAGCAAGTTCAAATTCATGGTAATTTGCGCCCCCGATTAGCGAAATCGCTATTTGCGATTTCATCATGCATTGCTATTATTATTATATTTCTTATATAGCGCCAGAATCGACCCCCGAAGGGGTATCTCCGCGCTTGCCTTGTTTTAGTTTAGTTTAGTTTAAAGGAGCTTGTAAAGCGCCTGGTGACGCCTCCCGGCGTGTCCCCGCGCTGTGGAGAGAGTGAGTTTTATGGAGAAAGAAACCTATCACGGATTAATGAGGCAGGTTTTCAATTTCTTCCTAAAAGAGGTCTCATTCACCTCTACTCTGGTGTCCATGGGCAGGAGGTTCCAGTGCTTCGCTGCCACTGTGCGGAAGGATCTGCCTCCCATTCTGGCCTTTTTAGGACGGGCAATTCTGAGCAGACCTGTACCTTTGGATCTAAGGGTTCTGTTAGGTTCATATAGCGAAGCCAGATCTGACATATAGGCAGGTGCCTTGTTATGGAGGATCTTGTGACACCATAGCAGAGCTTTGAAAATGATCCTCTTCTTGATAGGCAACCAATGGAGAGTTGCCAGAGAGGGTCGTGAAGGGGCTCTGCGGGGCAGTCTTAATACTAGGCGTGCTGCCGAATTTTGTAGGACCTGTAATTTCTTTATGTTTTTCTCTGAAGTGCCTAAGAGTAATACATTCCCGTAATCAATCCGGGAAGTTATTAGTGCCTGCGTCATAGTCCGTCTGGAGTTGAGAGGCAGCAAGTCAAGGGTGCGGTTGAGAGTCTTCATCACTCCGAAGCACTTGCCTACAGTTCTCTTTATATGGCTATCAAAAGATAGCTTATTATCAACCCAGACTCCTAAATTCTTCGCCTCCCGGCTGGGAGGGGGCAAAGGACCCAAACAGGTGGGCCACCATTCTTTAGTCCAATTGGTCTCATTACCTCCAATGATGATGACCTCTGTTTTGGTTCCGTTCAGTTTTAAACAGTGCTCTGTCATCCAAGAGGCCAGCCTGCTCATACAGTTGTTAAAGTTAACGGCTTCCCTGGATGGGGCTTGCGTCAAAGATATTAAAAGTTGCGTATCGTCGGCGTAAGAGACAAGCTCCACGCCGAACGATTGCACCACCTCTGCCAGGGGGCCATGTATAGATTAAACAGGGTGGGACTCAGGGCCGAGCCCTGAGGCACCCCCTGTTCAAGCTGTACACTGTCTGAGAGGGAAGTCCCTCTTTGGACTTGGAAGCTCCTATCGATCAGAAAGGCTTTCAGCCATCCCAGTGCCCTGTTGGTTACTCCGGCTTTGTTTAGACACTGTAGCAAGATGGAATGTGCTACAGTGTCAAACGCGGCACTGAGGTCGAGCATGATGAGGGCCATGGTCTTGCCCTCGTCTGCTCCCTCTCGTAGGGTTTCAGTGGCCCTGAGGAGAGCCGTTTCCGTTGAGAAGTTGGATCTGAAGCCCGACTGGGATTTATGGAAAACATCGTGTTCTTCAAGATGTTCCATGAGTTGGATGTTGGCAATTTTCTCGGCTAGCTTAGCTAAGTATGGTAGCAGGGAAATTGGCCGGAGGTTGTCCATAATGTCTTGGCTGACATTCGGCTTTTTCTTGATCGGTAGTACAACTGCCTGTTTCCAATCCGCCGGCAGGCAAGCTGTGGAGAATGAGATCTGAAGTAGATGTCTATAATGAGGTTCTAGAGCAGGGAAGGCTTCAGCTAAAATTTTCGGAGGCGCCGGGTCTCGGGGAGAGCCCGATTTGATTTTATTACACAATTTAGACAGGACTTCGTACGGGGGAACTTCAAAAGAATTGAGGCACTTTAGAGTCTTAATAAGACTGTCATTTTCTGTGAAGTCAGAAGCCGACTCTACATGATTGGAGAAGCTTGTATATATTTTGTTGATTTTACCTGAGAAGTACTGTGCAACTTCATTACATGATTCCACAGAATCATTTTGAGTGGAGGAGTTAGTATCCACTACAGATATTTCTTTGTAAATCTGAAATAATTCCTTCGAGGAATTGCCTGCTTCCATGATACGGGAATGATAGTGCTCTGCCTTAGCCAAACGTACAGATTTGTAATACACTCTTTGTGAGTTTTTATACTTCATTTTAGTTTCTGCACAGAAATTCTGGCGCCAAGCTCTCTCAAGTTTTTTGCAGGTTGTTTTCATGGTCTGCAGTTCTTGGCTAAACCAGGGAGCAGCTTTTTTTAGTCTCCTGGCATTGGTCATGATACGACTGGGAGCAGTAATATCGAGGGCCTTGATTACGATATTATTTAGGTTGTTGCTAGCTGCTTCACAGTCTTCCCCTTTAGGAGGGCCCTCCTCCTGGGTAATTTTAATAAAAGATTCTATAGAAAAGCTCTTCCATTTTCTGCGTTTATACCGCAGAGATTGGTGTTGGAAATGCTCAGTTCTGTCCAATTGAATTGTGATCGGGATAATGTAGTGATCCGACCAAGGTATGGGTATAGGCTCTAAGGTGTGAACTCCCTGCCAGTTACCAAAGATAGGATCCAGTAGGTGACCTAATTGATGAGACGGTTCCTTGTTTTTCATTTCAAGTTGAACCGAAAGAAGCTCCGTTTGAATCTCAGAGGCATCATTGTCTAGTGGATCTTCAAAATGAGCATTGAGATCACCTAGCACTAGAAGTCTGGATTTTCTAAGTGCTAAGTGAGTAATGGCTTCCATTAAAGTAGAAGTAAAATCATACATTCTGCCAGGTGGGCGATAAATCAGGATGTCCGATACGGAGTGGTTGGGGCCGGTATTTATTGTGAAGGATCCAGCTTCACTGTGATCGATCTGTATAGGAGCTAAGGAGCAGACTAGAGGGGCTTTCGTAGCTATGGCAATGCCTCCCCCCCTTCCGTCTTTTCTGTCCAATCTAGAGAGGGAGTAGCCGTGGGGCATGGCCTGGATAATGTCAGGGTCTGAAAACTCATCTAACCAGGTCTCCGTCAAGAATAGAATGTTAAGATTTTGATCCTCGAGTAGATGAAATATTTCGAGGGCGTGCTTGCGGAGAGATCTACAATTGAGTAGAGCTGCTTTCATGGAATGACCCATGCTTGTTGTTGGAATGTGAATCATGGGTTCAAAGCTACACCCTGTACATTTACTTAACGACTGGGCGGTCATGGCATGCTTACAAGCTGCAGGCATGTCAGGTTGGAGATCCAGCAAAGCATGTCTGCCATACCTTAAAGTGGTTGGTGTAGATGAAGCAAGGTCTGTGGCCCCGGGCCCCGTCCGGCCGCGGACGGGCGCAGACGGGCTTGCCTTAGGCGCGCCTTCGGCGCGCAAACGGCGCGCCCGCTGCGCTCGTCCGCTGCGCTTCCGGGGGAAGCACATTATTATAGAATGAAGGGGGCGTGGCCTAAGGGTGGTGGGCGTGGCCGCAGTGCTTCCAGTCAATGGCGTCAGCCGTGGAAAGTTTCCCCTCTCAGCGCTAAGGTCTGCTGCGCTGGGGGTACACTGGGCGAGTGGCAGGTAGGATTTTAGGTTTTAAGAAACACAGTATCACACAAATTGTTAAAAGTTTTAAAATACACAAAGCAGTCTTCACGAAATCTCCCGGCTTTCCGCCTCAGGAGCTTACCAGTTCTCTAGTCGCGCTAGTACATCAGCGCGCCTAAATACTGAGTAAGGGGGGCGTGGCCTAAGGGTGGAGGGCGTGGCCGCAGTGCTTCCAGTCAATGGCGTCAGCCGTGGAAAGTTTCCCCTCTCAGCGCTAAGGTCTGCTGCGCTGGGGGTACACTGGGCGAGTGGCAGGTAGGATTTTAGGTTTTAAGAAACACAGTATCACACAAATTGTTAAAAGTTTTAAAATACACAAAGCAGTCTTCACGAAATCTCCCGGCTTTCCGCCTCAGGAGCTTACCAGTTCTCTAGTCGCGCTAGTACATCGGCGCGCCTAAATACCGAGTAAGGGGGCGTGGCCTAAGGGTGGAGGGCGTGGCCGCAGTGCTTCCAGTCAATGGCGTCAGCCGTGGAAAGTTTCCCCTCTCAGCGCTAAGGTCTGCTGCGCTGGGGGTACACTGGGCGAGTGGCAGGTAGGATTTTAGGTTTTAAGAAACACAGTATCACACAAATTGTTAAAAGTTTTAAAATACACAAAGCAGTCTTCACGAAATCTCCCGGCTTTCCGCCTCAGGAGCTTACCAGTTCTCGGGAACCCGTCCTGGTTTTTCCCTGTGAGCTAGCCCCTACAGGGCATCCCCAAGGTGAAAGCCAGGCATCCCGCCGCGGGGGGGGGGCGTTGTGGAGATTAAGCAAGCTTAATGCCCAGAGTTGGAACCCATGATTAGGTCAGGCACCGAAGTGAGAATTATCGAGTCCGTGGACATTTGAGCTCAACACCTGCCGCGTCGGGAATCGAACCCTGGTCCCGGGTCTGACTTCTGCTTCAGGGTCTGCCTGCACTAACCAGTGAGCCACACTTCTCCACTGTATTAAGGAATCGAAATTTGTAATTCCTTAAATGCAATCGCAATTTAAGAAATCGCAAGAAATAGCAATTTCTTAAATTGCAAGAGCCTGACTGTTTGAGGCCCTTTTTGCGGGTGCAAACGGACGATTTTTGCCAATCCCACCATTTGCACTCAAAAAAAAGGTTGATGCATGTGCCTGTATGTAACCAGGGCCCTGATGTAAGAAAAGATTATTTGATTGCAAACCCTGTGGTTTGCAAAATCACTGGATTTATGACTCCGAAATGACTTTTTCTAATGTACAAACGAGTCGGAAGAGATTTTTTGGACCCATAAAATGGGTTTTGTGTCTGAAAGGAATTTCCTTCTAAACTCTAATTTAGTGTGCAGTGTATCAATAGTTTGCCACTGCAATTAATCTCAAACCATTAAGAGTTGCTGACACCTCAAAGGAGATGGTGACTGGTTCAAAATGTTAAGGGTTACTCCCCCTGTTGTGTTCTCAAATGGAAGACTTTTACTTTTCTTATTAATTTTTTAAAGCAGCACAGGTTTCTTTAAAGAACTCTGGCTGTTTAATATTAAAATACGTTTGCCATTTGGAAATGCCAACACACTGATGGTGGTCTGCTGTCCTTGGAGGCCACTGTCACTGAGCATATAGCTAATTACAGGAGGCCAAATTTTGTGATCTGACTAATAAATATTCACTAGGCAGGACATTATGCAACCACTGTGAGTGGTGAGTTTGCGATGTGACCTACTAGTACATAAATAGGACCACAAAATAAGAGTCAGTTAAAAAAACATTGGTGCACAATTTGCAACCAATATTTGCAAACGGACTACTAGTACATCTGGCCTAATATTGGGTGCACTTGTTGCTGGTTTTGTAAAATGTTTCCGAAAACATGGTCTCACTCTTCAAATGTGTTTCACAAAGAAAGGATCCTTATAAACATATCATTGTCCTGATGGAGACTGCACAGAAGATAATGGCTTCTTTGTCCAGCACTTGAGCTTAACAGTGTTGAAACATTCCCAATCATATGTGACCCAAAAGCCCGTTTTGTTATGCTTCAATGAAAGTTTGTCCAGGTTGTCATAACAGTAAATTATGTAATAGGTCATCACATGTTGGTGGAAATGATTAAAGAATAATACCATGTAATGTTCAGGAATTAAAGAAGCAGATGGAACATATACCCACGAGTTAGAACAATAATTGAATTATTGATTCTAATGAGTTCAGAATTTATGTCTGTTGGACTTGTCCATTTCTGCAGGGTCATCCTCAAACCTTTGCCTTCTCCCTCCTGTTTTCTCACCTCATTTTACTTGACTAATAGAACTCTTTGCATTTTATCACAGCTAAACATGGTAAAATTGGCTGACGCCTAAATTGCACATGTAATTTACTTGTAAGCCCTGAGTAAAGTGGTATTACATGTACTCTGGGCCTGTAAATTACATCCTACTAGTGGACCTCCAGCACTCATTGTGACACCCACTTCAGAAGCCCTTTTAAAAATGTGCCAGTCCTGGCTATGCAACTATATGAGCAGTTTTAAACTGCTGATTCGATCTGGTCAAATAAATCTTTTGCCAGAACTAAACCTTCTTTTTTAATACATATAAGTAGCGCCTAGAGTAAGCCCTAAGTGAACCACAGGTGCAGTGCAGTGCAGTATATTTAAAAAGTTGGACATGCACATGTACTTTTACATTTTACTTATCCTGTTAGTGAAAGACTCTTAAATTAATGTTTCACTACTGCAAGACCTACCTCACCTATAGGTTAACATTTGGTTACCGTATTACATTCAATAAGTGATAATTTGTCATTGGGAGCAGGTAGGCAATCTGAGATTGATGTCTAAAGAATTGTAATTAAACACACTCTTTAATGGTAAAATCGGATGTTTAGTTACAATTCTGAAACACCACTTTTTGAAAGTTGGCCTATTCTGGTTCCAACTAGTTGGTACCTGCAGCCTCATCCTGGGTCAGATGGCTAAGTTTAACTGGCAGTTGGTCTTTGTGTACTACTCCCAGACAGTGAGACAAAGGGAAGATAGGCATTGGTAGAAGAGGCAACTCTGGGTTAATGAGGGGATGGACCTGCTACATACCACACTTGCACATCATAAAGGCCCTGCCTGAGCACCACCACAAGGGGGTTTGACACTAGTCTATTGTGACCCTAAACATTCTGGTGCCAGGGCAGGGAGGCAGGAATTTCAAAGCACCTATGGGGGGTGGAAATCTCTAGAAGCTTCTCCTACTTTTTAGTGGGCAACAAGTTAACATATTGATTTGGACCTCTGACAACCAAATCTTCAGCACACACCTGGACGATGTGGAAGACTCAGAGGAAGGCCTGATGTGCAGCTTTGCAGCTAGAAGGACTACCACTTTGCTGCCCTGCTGTCCTCCTGCCTAACTGGAGTTGCACCTTGAACCCAGGTCCACCAGAGTGACTCAAAGGGCTATTTGGTTGGCCTCATGATCAGAAGCCTCATGGACAGAAAATGAATCCTCTATCTGCAATCCAGCACCTGCACTCTGCCAGCTGTGAGTCCTACCCTCCCTAGTGGTACCATCCAAGTCCTAAAGCCTTAGAAGTGGGTCTAAAGGTGCTCTGCCAGTCCAGCTGTGGCACCAGCAGAACCGATGCATCTGAGTTGTTGCACAATGCATCGCCTCTCCAAACTACACATCTGGCCACCGAGTGACCCATTCCTGGTCAAGACATTGCATCGCGACCCATAACCCTCCAGGAACCACCGCTGTGCAACACACCTCAGCTCAAGACTTTGCATTGAAAGCCCCTCATCAACTGCATCCTTGGTTTTGATGTAGGACCTCACATCGCAACTTCGCAGCTAATAGGAATCGCAACAGCACAAATGAAGTATTCATATATGGGAATGTTTTAGTTACTTGCATTGTATTCAGTGTGCCTTGTTACTGTATTGTCATTTACTCTGTTTGGAATCCTGATGGTGTCAAGCACTGGGCTGCTTCTGGAATGTGCATGCTAGTGTCAGTTGCCTGCTCATCTCAGAGCCTGTCCGGTGGCCGGTGCGGTTGTAGGTCCATCATGAATAAAGAAGAACTACATTTTGTATAACCTCCCACAATTTGTGCTTTCGGGGTCATCAGGAAATCTTCCAAATATGGTTTTCAGACATCAGTTATTCATTAAAAACCTGGCTTTTCCACTCTCTACCCTTCCACATTCCACCATGTATCTCAGTTGAACTTTGTAAAATTAATTGCATATGTGAAGGAGACCCATCCCTCCATCCTCTATTTGTTTAAACATCATCTGTGTTGACAGCCTCAGTTTCTTCCCACCCCACACGAAATTCTTTAGTGTCCATTGGATTTCAGTGATGGTCTCCTTTGGAGGGTGGAGAGGCAGGGTTTGTGATAGGTATAAAAATCTTGGCAGTGTCGTCATTTTAACAGCAGCAAATCTCCCTAGCCATGAGGAACCTCTTGTTTTCCTGTTTTTGAGATCTGCCCTGAGGATCCCTAAGATATCATTGTATCTTTGCTTTTTCTTCCAAGGTTGGGACTAATTTAACTCCTAGATCGGTGAAATTCTCCTCAGCCCAGAGCTGGAGCAACTTTTGCCTTAAAAAAAGTTCTATTTTTTCTAGGTCGTAATGTTAAGGAACTGGGATTTCTGTAATTTTATTTCATATCCTAATGCTTTGCAGAGATCATTTGCATCCAATACAGCATGCTGGATCTGAATGAGATAAAAAAAATTGTCTGTGTGAAAGCAGATCTTACACACCTCCCCCCGCAGATGGAACCCTTGGCCATCTTAAGGGCAAATAAAAGGGGTGGTAAAGGGCAGCCCTGCCTTGTCCCTCTCTGAATTGAAAAAAGGTCCTACATACTCCCATTCGTCAAGTTCTGGCCACTGAATTCCTGTAGCTGCTAGCTATCCATGTCCTGAAACTGTGCCTAAACCATATGCCCCCAGGATATCCCAGAGAATAGGTGAATGTTCTTAATCGAACACTTACTCTGCATTGATCGAAATCTGAAGGGGGTTCTTCATTGCTCGGCTAGCTTAGTTCCTGATATGGAGAATAAATGTTGTGTGTCTAAGGCATTCCTGCCAGGGATGAGTCAGGACTGATTATGCATTATGTATGTGGTCCCAGTTTCCCCATCACGATTTCTGTGAAGAATGTTATACCCGTGTTCAGCAGGGATAATGGTTGAAAATAAGGGAGTGATCCTTGCCGGGTTTTGGAATCACTTGAATAGAAGCTTCTTTTATTTCATGAGCTTTCGAGAAGGCGTCCCCAAACCAATGAAACAAGACTTCAGAACAGATTTGCCTGTGAAGCCATCTGGGACTGAAGTTTTATGGGGTTGTATTGAAGAGTGCCAGGGATCACCTGCTCCAGCCAAAAGGTTTACCCAGCAAAGCCGACTGAGCCTCAGGGAGGTACAGAAGATTGGTATTGCCAATATATCTCACCCCCTCCTCTTCCTCAAATATCCCAGCTGTAAATAGATCACCATAAATGTGTTTTTTATGACCTGCCTCATGTCCTTATCTTTGGTAGCCAATCTTCCTACACCAAATTTAATGACAGGGACTCATTCCTTCTTTGTTTGGGCCCGTAGTTTTGCTGCTGTTAATTTGGCAACTCTATTCATCCCCCTGTAGTATGACTGCTTATCTGGAAGAAATGCATCTGATTGCTTGAGTTGGGCACCTGCACCTTTGAGTCGACGTCAGAACCTGTGTGACCCAGTACATTTATGGACCCATTCTAGTTCCCTGACCTTTGTCCCCAGTCCGTCCCTCTTTTCTTTTCTTTAGTTTGGCTCGGAGGGATATCATTTACCCCCGGAACAAAGGTCTTCAAGGTGTCCCACAGTATACCTATTATGAAATACATTTTTGTGAGCTATTTGCAACCCTTCTCGGTCAGCTCCAACGTGTCTAATTTGTACTGAGCTTGGAATAAAGGCTGTTAAATTCACTTTGTGCGGGGTCGTGGCTTGGCGCCCGAAGGTCATGGCAGTGTCCGTGTGAAGCTCTGGGCTCACCTCGGCAAAGCCGCAGTTACAGCTAACCTTCCTGAAACTTTTTATGACCTGAAAACGTCGGAAGGTATGCAGTCAGCGACGTGCACCAAATCATTTGTGTGCGCTCGCTGAAAGAATTATTTCAAAGCTGTTCTCGTCTTTCACACATCCCAGCTCCGTTGCGGCCACCATTTTCTTTTTTCGCTGCATATGGAGCTCAGACAGAATGCAGCCTAATATGAATACTTGCTGTATTTTGCATTTCAGAAGGCATGTATTTGGGCTAATTTTATCCTGTCTTCTCCGCTGGTGCCTTCATGCCCTATTTTTGTGCACACATTCCTGACAGCTTTATAATGTCGACTTTGGCAGTCATTTTGTGGACTATATTATATTGAGGCTCAGCAAGCACCATTCTGTTGTCTTGCAAGTTAGACCACTTTTAATACATTAGCCCAGTTAAGCATTTTTTCATCTCAAGTTTTGAGCATCATTTACCTTTTTATTAACAGTTGGACGTAAGTCGCAATTAATTCAGTTCAGTTTACTCTCATATCATATCCTGACAAACATTTCTTCCAACGCTTTTTCTTGTTTTTGATTCTGGATATGCTTAATGGGAAGAACTTAGGCATCCTCCTCCACACTACTAAAAGGGAAGCAATCGTTTATCAAAAATTCGAAAGTCTTCACAGAACTTTCTAAATTTGCAGACTCCTTATTATCCACGTCTCAGTATTTGCAGCCTACAATGGATCCTTTCTCTATACCCTCAGGAAAATCTGTCACAAAACGCTTGAAAAAGGAGCCCCCTTCTCCGCCGAAATCAGTCTTACCAGTTTCCTTGGAGCTCCTGTTGGAAGATATTAGAGCTCTTCAACCTTTCATGGAAGAGACTAATGTTAAACTGCAAATCCTTAAATATAACACTAGAGTCTCAGTAGTCGAGCAAAGCGTCTTATCTCTTAAGGACTCATGTGCTGGCGTCTCACAACTCCACTCTCAAGTCTCTGTGCTCCAACGACAAGTCGAGGACCTTGAAAATCGAAATTGGCAGAATACCCTTCGAATTTACGGCCTGGCGGAAGGACTTGAAGGATTATATGCCCTCACCTTTTTTACGTCCCTCCTTGCTAAGCTACTCCACATGCCAGATGGTATTGTACTTGATATTCAACGAGCACATAGATTGGGATGCATTCCTTCAAATGCCTCATCTTTGCAACGGCCAAGAGGAGTGATCTTATATATTTCTTGGAGTACACAGACTTGTTAAAAGCCTTATCAGCGGCCAAAGCCATCCAAAAAATCACATGGTCGGTTTCTACTTAATTTTTTGCACAGGGTTACGCCAAAGCCACCGCTAACAGACGCAAAGCTTTTCTCAATATGAGATCTGAACTTCGGTCATTAGGAGCTCGTTATGGACTTTTCCATCCTTGTCTCTTTAAGGTTACCTACAATAATAGAACAACTACGTATGATGACCCAATGAGACTACAGAGCTTCATAAACTCTTGCAAACCAGTTAACATGGACTCGTCCTCTCCTTCATTGTCATTTAACATTTAATGTTATACTGTTACGTTATGAAATTGCTTCCAAAGTTCTGTACAAATTCTGTATCCTACCGGTAAATTTTTTAAATCAGAATGAATACTTTTTGGTATATACACAGAACTATTTTGCATTGTATTGTATATTATGTTTAGTTTAATACGCGTATTTTCACTGTTTTTTCTGATATACGATATGCATTATTATTCACCTTCCTAATTGTTATTTTCTGCTTCCACAGATTCCTCTTTCTCTTGGCGTGGTCTTCCCCTGTTTTCCTGTGTGTCTACGCTCGAATGTTTCGTCTGTCCATGTGGCCTCACCTCCCCCCACTCCATATTTCCCTCTTGTAGGTATGTTTCTTGTGTTGTCTTTTGTTCTCTGTGTTGCAATTACCCTCTTCCCTCATTCTTCTTCGCGATTTGTGCTCACTTACTTTCTTGGTGTCTTCAATATTTTTCTCTGATGTTCTTTTTTCTATTTTCTCCTTAGACTCATCATTGCATGTTCATCTTCTGCCATTTCGTTACACTCTTCTTTCTCAATTATCATATTTACATTTTCTGTAATTGACTTAATATGTTCGTCTCTTGTTCTCCAGCTTCTTTCTTGGCTTCTGATTTATGATTCTTCCATTCTTTTTTATTTAATTCATTCTGACTTTTTATTTAATCTACTTTTTGCTCAAATTCTTTTTTGTTTTATGATTGAGTTGGGCGTTTATTCAATAATTGTAGGTCAGTATATTTCTATTAATATGTCATTAAATTTGATTACTTGGAACGTTAAGGACTTGAATTCTCCCATCAAAAGACAGCAGGTCTTGACCCACTTAGCCAAACTAAATGCATATATTGCTTCTCTACAAGAAACTCACCTTACAGAAGTTGAATCATCAAAGTTAAAAAAGGGTTGGGTAGGGGAGATTTTCTTTTCCCCAGGAGATGGCAAACGCAATGGAGTAAATGTAAAAGCGCTTGCTTAGGGAACCCATCCTGGTATTCCCCTGTGAGATAACCCCGGCAGGGTATCCGCCAGGTGAAAGCCAGGCATCCCGCCGCGAGGGGCCGTTGTGGAGATTAAGCAAGCTATTGCCCAGAGTGTGAACCTGTGAATCGAGTAGGCACCGGAGCGAGAATTGTCGAGTCCATGGACATTTTTAGGACTCAAGACCCTGCCGAGCCGGGAATTGAACCCTGGTCCCGGGCTGACCTCTGCTTCCAGGTCTGCCTCCTCTAACCAGTGAGCCACACTTCTCCACTGATATTGAGTACTGATATTATGTCGTAAATCCCTCTTACTTTCGCTCTTATCTCAAGAATCTGACGCTTGTGGTAGATGGTTGAATGTTAAATTATCTTTATAGGGTGTTCCAGTCTCTTTTTTAAATGTCTATGCCCCACATGCGGTGAACCCTCCTTCTGGCTCACATTCGCCAAGCAAATTTCTCATTGCATGGAAGATAACTTTATTCTGGCTGGAGACTGTAACCAGGTTTTTGATCTTTTTATTGACAGGAATTCCAAGACTTCCTTTATACCCAATAAGCCACAAAAATCATTTGTACACGCCATTAATCAACATAAGCTCCTTGATGCCTGGGGTCTCTGCAATCCAACCACCAGAGAATTTACTTTTTATTCCCCATCTCATCACTCTCAATCAAGGATTGACTATATTTTTGTCTCCCATAATATTTCTCAAACTCTTTCCCATGCGGAAATTGGTCCTATTCTGTTATCGGATCACGCTCCCGTCTCAGTTGGCCTTGACATCCTACCTAAAATTACAGGTCCCAGAAGATGGCGTTTTAACAACGCCCTTCTACCAGACCTGTTAGGACCAGAGCAAACTGGATTTGTTAAAGGTCGTTACATAATGGATAATACACAACTTCTGTTTAACATCTTGTCAAAATCCTCACGTATTAAAGAATCCCTAGCTGCAATAGCGTTGGATGCTGAGAAGGCTTTCGATAGAGTTGAATGGAAATACCTGTCTTATACCCTCAAATGGTTTGGATTTGGTCCCAACTTTATCTCCCTGATTTCTCTTCTCTATTCTAATCCCAGGGCTGCTGTTTGTGCTAACAGAATGATATCTCCATTTGTTGATTTAGGTAGAGGTGTGTGTCAAGGATGCCCTCTTTCCCCTGTCCTCTTTAATTTGGCTTTAGAACCGTTTCTTTCTAAACTATGTTAGAATCCAGATTTGCATGGCTTCCAGGCACTGGACTCCCATATTAAACTTGCGGCATACGCGGATGATATTTTGCTTTTTATCTCTCAACCAAACAATTAAATGCCTGCCTTCTTAACTGAAGTACAAGCCTACTCCAGCGTATCTGGTTATGAATTAAATAATGACAAATGTGAAATTCTATCTTTAACAAAGTATACTTTTAAACCTGATTTTAGTGCCTCTAATTTTACTTGGAGTTCTAACCATATCAAATGTTTAGGTCTACATGTTACCTCTTCAATTTCAGACACAGTAACTTTATGCATGAATAATGGTATACAAAAGATCTCTGATCTGCATACCAAATGGCATCCTCTCTACCTATTATGGTGGGGCCGTTTAGATACTATTAAGATGATGTTATCACCCATAATTTTATACACCATTTCCAACATTCCAGTTCTTATCCTAACCAAAGTCTTTAGAAAAATTAATTCTATTCTCTCTTCATTCCTTTGGAATAATAAGAAACTCTGAATGTCCATACTCAGATGAATTCGTCCCAAAACTGATAGAGGAGTCAACTTTCCCGACTTTCTAGCATACCAAAAAGCATTTCTCCTGGAAAGGGGCGGCCACTCGGTCCCCCCGAACGTATGGTAGGGTGCCCTGACCCCCCCGGGAAACCATTTTGGGCGGGAGGCGTGTCTCGGCTGGTATGCCCGAAGCGGCGTAGCCGGGGCGCGCCTTTTCCCGCCCAAGAGGGGTTGTCCTAGACACCTACACCGTTGGCCGCGCCCCGTAGGCGGATCGGAGGAGGGTACACGCCCTCCCGAGGAAGAATAAAAGAGCAACAATCTAAGGAAGCATCCTCTTGTTCCTGTGCTTGGAAGCTGCACCTCCTCGTTGCACGTGAGCCCGAGACGGAACAAGGAGCCAATTTTGAGAACTTGTAATTTTTGTGTTTCTCCTTTCAGTGATTCCGAAGCTTTGGATCCAGGACCTCGAGTCAAATATCCGTGAACGATGCCTGGCAAGAGGGTCGGAAAGAAGGCTGGGACCGAACAAATGCTTCGCATGCTGGTGAAAAACATGGCGAACATGAAGAAGCAGATGGCGGCAATGAATGGTACGGGTAGACCGAAGAAAGTCATCGGGCCAGCATTGCCGGGAGTAGTCCCTGCCGGGAGAGGTAAAAGGGCCAGGAATAGGGCGGCAGGGGGGGAGGCCCCGGTTCCCGAGTCACCTCCGGCGAGCCCGGTCAGTCCAGTGGAGGCCCCGGTTCCGATCCCGAACGCGGGACAGCCGATCCCTGTGGTAGTTACACCCGTTAACGAGGGGGATATGCCTCCCGAGCTGGCCGCTCAGTTGGCGGCGTGGTTAGGCAAGAGCAACGAGGGTGCTGTGGCACCGGGGGACACGGCCGAGGAGGCCAGGTTAATAATGAAGCAGTTGCGGCAATCGAGAGATGCTGTGAAGGCACCTTGTCCTCTTGTTTCCCCGCAGAATCCCTCGGAACAACCGGCGTCGAGCGTTGGAACAGCAGCAACAACAGATCCAGCTACTGGTTCGGGTGAGCAGCCGTTGCCAATGGCGGGGGAGGGATCGTTACCCTCAAGGAGGGAAAAGGTGGTCCAACATATCCCGAGGGATGTGAAAGAAAGGATTTGGGCGGATAAATATGTGAACATGTTTTCGCTGTTGACCGATCACTATGAGATAGAGCACGTTAAAAATCAGAAGGAGTTGTTGCATCCGAGTGTATGGCGTGCCAAAATGGCGGGTTTCAGAGTAGATGAAACGATCGCTAATTGGGCCAGAGCGTTTGGAATGTTCACTGCAATCATGGGGGAACGTAGGCCTGAAGTATTGTCGGAATTAGCTTGTTACCAGACACGTATAATGGAATTTTATGAAACGTATGAAGGCAATCAATGGATGGGTTATGATAACAAATTTCGTAAGGCCAAGGAGCACGACTCATCCCTGACGTGGGATTGTTTCGACTCCATTTCCTGGCAGAAGCAGGTTATGCCGAACACGACGAAGTCGTCTTCTTTCGGCGGGAATGGGGCGGAGCCTTCCCGCCATTATTTGGCGGCGCCCTTTCAGGCGGGCGCCAACAGTGATCAGCACACAAAGAATAACGGGAACTCGGGTAGAAAAGGGGTCTGTTGGAGCTTTAACAGGGGCAAGTGCACTAGGCCACAAGGGACATGCAAGTTCAGGCATGAGTGTGCAGGGTGCGAACAGTCTTCACACCCCGAGAGTTCGTGCAGAGCCAAGAATGGTGATACAGGAGGTAGAGGAGGGGCCAAACAGGTCTAATATCGACCGAGGGGCACCGTTACCTACTCCCGTTGATATCATGGCAATGATCCCTTGGCTGAACAAATACCCTGATCATGTCTCCGCCGGGGTGTTGCGAGACGGTTTCTCATATGGTTTCCCGCATCCCGGCGGGGGATTTTCGGGGGGAAGCACAGTGTAAAAGCCAACTATCGGTTCAACAAAATACGGCGGTGGTACAGGCAAAGATTGCAAAGGAGGTGGCCCGAGGTCGGGTTACGGGTCCATATGGAAACCCGCCGGTTGTTAACTTTGTTTGTTCACCGTTGGGAGTAGTCCCCAAGAAGGACCCGGGTGAGTTCAGGTTAATCCATAATTTGTCCGCTCCTAGGGGTCTTTCGGTGAACGATGCGATTGACCCGGGAGTTTGTTCGGTGCGGTATGCATCCTTTGATGAGGCCGTCGCCATGTTGAATCGTCTGGGGCCCGGAGCGCTGATGGCTAAATCAGATATCGAGTCAGCGTTCCGGTTGCTCCCGGTACACCCACACGATCAGCGTCTCTTAGGTTTTGTGTTTCAGGGACGCTACTACATGGATAAATGTATGCCGATGGGTTGCTCCATCTCTTGTGCGTATTTTGAGAAGTTCAGTACTTTTTTGCAATGGGCGTTCACCAGAGCCACGGGCTTTACGCAGGTTATGCATTACCTTGATGATTTTCTGTTTCTGGTGGCAGCTGGGGACACGGAATGTGCACAGGCTTTGAGGGAATTCTGTAATCTTATGAAACGATTTGGGGTGCCACTGGCACCAGGCAAGACGGTAGGGCCATCTACGTCACTCGAGTTTCTGGGAATTGAGCTCGATTCTGTAGAGGGGTGCTTCCGTTTGCCCAAGGAGAAGGTAATGAAATTTAAGGCCTCACTTGAAATGTGCCTCGGCGAGAAAAAAGTAACTCTCCATCAGTTGCAACAAGCTGTGGGTCAGCTTAACTTTGCCCTTAGAGTGATACCGATGGCTCGCCCCTTTTCCCGCTCTATCGCACAAGCCATGGTTGGCCTCAAGGAAGGGCACCACCGCACACGACTGTCAGCAGAGGTTCGCCAGGATATGTGCATATGGCTGCCATTTCTGGCGGATTTCAATGGTCGCGTCGTGTGGAACAAACCGCCAGCTTCCTCCGAGGAGCTGGGGTTGTGGACCGACTCGGCAGGGAGTGTGGGCTTTGGCGCCATCTTTGGTAATCAATGGTCGGCACGAACATGGCCGGCGTTGTGGCACGATAGTGGGCTCACAGGTAACATTGGGTTTCTTGAGCTGTTCCCCATTCTGGTGGCCTTGAAAACATGGCCAGAAAGGTTTTGTGATCGCACTGTGGTGTTCTGGTCTGATAATATGACCGTTGTTGAATGTATCAATAATCAGGCAGCACGCTGCAAATGGATTTTGAGATTGCTGAAAGAAATTGTCCTGCTATGTATGAGACTAAACGTCCACTTTAGGGCAAGACACGTGCCTGGGGTACTGAACCAGGCGGCTGATGCACTCTCTCGTTCCCACATGCAGGCCTTCCGGGGTTTTCTGCCCTCAGCGGACTTGGTGGCGGCACCATTTCCCGAAGCTCTCTGGTCTCTCGGTGCCCCGGATTACAAAACCTCGTGGGAGAGAGTCTAGCACCCAGGACGAGGAAGGCATATGAAGGGGTGTTCCGTTCCTATTGGGAATTTTTGGGTTCAGCTAGGGGGGAGCATTGGGGGCAGGAGGAGTATGTCCTGAAATTTCTGGTTTCACTACATCAGGCAGGCCGATCACTGGCAACAGCCAATAGACACAGGGCCGCCATTGCCTTCATGGCGCAGGCTCATGGCATCCAGGACCCCACATCGTCCTTTCTCGTAAGGAAGGCTCTGCGTGGGTGGCAACGCCTTGAGGGTCGTAGAGTGGATGAGAGGCACCCGATAGGTCAAGAAAGGTTGTCCCTGTTAATGTCCGTACTCCCCGCGACATGTTCATCTCAACCAGAGACAGTGCTGTTCCGGGCCGCTTTTGCATTAGCATTCCATGGGGCTATGCGGGTAAGCGAACTGGTAGCGAGGAATAAGCAGGATACGGGGGGAGGTCTGTGTCGAGAACACATTCAAATTAAGGGTGAGACGATGGTAGTCTCAATAGCCAGGTCCAAGACCGATCAGGGAGCGATCGGGGACTGTGTGGTAGTCCAGCGGATTCCAGGGTCTCCCATGTGCCCGGTAAAATGCGTGGAGGAGTATTTAGCACAGAGGGCGGCATCATGGGGGGGAAGCTTGCTGAGGCACACCGACGCCACCCCACTGACTAGGTTTCAGTTCCATTGGGTGTTAACAATGGCAATCGCGGCAGCGGGCTTGAACCCGAGCGATTTTGGGACCCATTCCTTCCGGATAGGGGCTGCTACAGAGGCTACAGCCAGGGGTCTCAGTGTTGAAAAGGTGAAACAGTTGGGGCGTTGGTCCTCGAATTGTTATAAAAGGTATGTGCGGTTGCACATGTTGTGAAGCTAATGTCATGCACTCACGCTTCTTGTTTTCTGTTTGGTTTACAGTTTCGCGAGCAGGCTTTGCGGGGCGGACTGTGCAGTTGACCCGACACCTGGGGACCAGCGGTCAAAGATCACCGGCTGAGGGAAGAGTGGTGTGGGTCGTTGGCCACTCATACGTGAGGCGAGCCGCGGACGTATTCAAAGCAGGTGACATGATTCACGTGGCTGGGGAATACGGGTGCAGGGTGACCTTCCACGGAAGGGGCGGACTCTGTATTGACCAGTTTCAAACTTTTATGGAGGGACTGCTAGGGCGGACGAGGTCACCGCCGTCTGTAATCATAGTACATCTTGGGGGCAATGATTTGGTAACCATTGGTCGACGAGTACTTCTCGAGTTAATTTTATCCACAGTGAGTTGGTTGGCGAGAAGGGTTCCGGGGTGCACGATTGCATGGTCACACATGATTCCTAGGAAGGTGTGGCGGGGGGCCCTCTCTGTGTCAGCTTTGAATCAGTCGGTAAAGAAAGTTAATAACAAACTTAGTAGGTTGTTTCGTTCAGGCCAGTTGCATTGTATTCCACATGGATGTATTCGGGGGGACCATATGTATCTTGAAGATGGGGTCCATTTGTCCCGGGAGGGGAATGTCTTACTCATAGGAGACTTCATAGCTTGGTTAAGGAGTTTGTGTAGCCATGACCTTTAGTAGGAGTTTGTGGGGGGTCCGGATAGCCGGTCAACTATCCGGCCTGTGGCGGTAAGGTCATGATCGGTGAGCAGTAATTGGAAGATCCCTAGAGGTGGGGCGCCACCCATTATGGATGGGAGTGCCCGGGGGGAGGCGGCCATTGGCCCCTCACACGGGGAGGCGGTACCCCTCTAAGGATGGGGCCGCTGAAAGAGAAGGCGGTCATAGGCCCCTCCCAGGGGAGGAGGGGCTACGGGCCCCTCCTGGGAATTTCCCGGGGCCAGGACATCCGCGACGGCGGATGTGGTAAGCAGTGTGGGGCGGGAGGGGGGTCTATGCTACCTTCTAGACACCTCACACGAGTCCTCGGACGACCACTAAGATGGCGTCGAGTAAATATGGGGCCCCCGTTAAGACAAGGGAAATTGGAAGTTGGCACAGAGGTACAGTCCTCTGTGCGCCCGCCCCTCACAAGTAAGGGGGGGAGTTCTGGTATTAGGGATCTGACACCGGTTACGACCTTGCCGTTGGCCCGTAATGTTAGGATGTACAATTTAATTTGGAGTATATGCATTTGCAGGATGTTTAGAATCGGCTAGGAGAACCTTTGTATTAGAGCTGTGTTAAGGTTAGCCAATAAACATCGTAATGTGTAAATGAAATTGTACATGATATGAAACTGTTATTTTAATGTTTTAATTTTGTTTCATATTTTAATAAATACGGCCGGGAGGGTAACTCCCTCCCGCCTTCCAAAAGTCAAGAACTGTGTCCGTCTTCCCATCCTTGGGGATTGTGTTGGGAGGGGGTGACGGGTATCCTGGCCATATGGAAAGGGGCGACCACTCGGTCCCCCCGAACGTATGGTAGGGTGCCCTGACCCCCCCGGGAAACCATTTTGGGCGGGAGGCGTGTCTCGGCTAGTATGCCCGAAGCGGCGTAGCCGGGGCGCGCCTTTTCCCGCCCAAGAGGGGTTGTCCTAGACACCTACACCGTTGGCCGCGCCCCGTAGGCGGATCGGAGGAGGGTACACGCCCTCCCAAGGAAGAATAAAAGAGCAACAATCTAAGGAAGCATCCTCTTGTTCCTGTGCTTGGAAGCTGCACCTCCTCGTTGCACGTGAGCCCGAGACGGAACAAGGAGCCAATTTTGACCCACCCACCAGCCCCTTATGGCAACGATTAGTACTGCAATAAAGTCGATTAACGGTGATATTATCTCTTTTACAGGTTGTTTTAATAAAGTCTGGATTGTCTTTTTTTGAGGATAATAAAATGGTTGCTATTTAGCATGTTCTTAGGCGAAGTATCACAGCCTAGTTGAATGATGTGTTACTTGTGTAAATAAAGGTTTTATTGTGTAATATCCAGTCTAACCGTTTATTCCGTCCTCATTAGGTTCAAAATGTCGTATTTATTTTGGTTGGGCGGTAAGGTCATGATCGGTGAGCAGTAATTGGAAGATCCCTAGAGGTGGGGCACCACCCATTATGGATGGGAGCGCCCGGGGGGAGGCGGCCATTGGCCCCTCACACGGGGAGGCGGTACCCCTCTAAGGATGGGGCCGCCGAAAGGGAAGGCGGTCATAGGCCCCTCCCAGGGGAGGAGGGGCTACGGGCCCCTCCTGGGAATTTCCCGGGGCCAGGACATCCGCGACGGCGGATGTGGTAAGCAGGGTGGGGTGGGAGGGGGGTCTACGCTACCTTCTAGACACCTCACACGAGTCCTCGGACGACCACTAAGATGGCGTCGAGTAAATATGGGGCCCCGTTAAGACAAGGGAAATTGGAAGTTGGCACAGAGGTACAGTCCTCTGTGCGCCCGCCCCTCACAAGTAAGGGGGGGAGTTCTGGTATTAGGGATCTGACACCGGTTACGACCTTGCCGTTGGCCCGTAATGTTAGGATGTACAATTTAATTTGGAGTATATGCATTTGCAGGATGTTTAGAGTCGGCTAGGAGAACCTTTGTATTAGAGCTTTGTTAAGGTAACGTGTAAATGAAATTGTACATGATATGAAACTGTTATTTTAATGTTTTAATTTTGTTTCATATTTTAATAAATACGGCCGGGAGGGTAACTCCCTCCCGCCTTCCAAAAGTCAAGAACTGTGTCCGTCTTCCCATCCTTGGGGATTGTGTTGGGAGGGGGTGACGGGTATCCCGGCCATATGCATCAAGCTTCTCTATGGTTACGAGATCCAAAAGAAAGTTGCCCTTTATGGACCACAATTGATCGTCTTATCTTATCCCTCTTCTCCTTTGACGAATACCTTTCTTTCTCACATAAACCACAAACCCTATCCACTTCCATTATCAAAATGACCTCCAAACTTCTATTGCCCTTATTCTCATCTCCTAACACTACTGATACTTTCCTTAACGCCACAATTTGGCACAACAAAAACCTGTTTATTGGAAACAAATAATTTTATTGGAAAACTACCACCAAAGAGGTCTAGTTTGGATTCAGACTTTTTATATTTTTCTTCACTTAGTCATTCATACAACCTACCTGCTTCATTCCTTCACAAATACCTTCTACTCAAAAAAGCTGTGATAGATACACGTACCAGATTGACAGTGGTGTTTAATCATTCTTCCACTCCAAACTCATCATCACAATTACAAACTCTGTTAAAAGCAACACCCAAAGCTTCTACAATATATAACTTTCTACTTAGCTTTGAAAAGATTCAGCAGAAATCCAAAACTGAAGAGGCTTGAGAACGAGACTTTGAAATATCTTGGCCAAAATCTTTATGGAATAAGATTTGGGTCAAGTTTCGTAAAACCTCCAGAGCTGCAAACACAACACAGACATTATTTTTTGTTTATAGCAGGGTCCTGTTGTCGCCAAGGGCTTTAAGCAAAAATTAAACTACTGTACCTGATATATGTTGGTCATGTTCTTCTCCAAAAGCTGATTTATTCCACATGTTATTTTCTTGTCCTATTGTATATAATGTTTGGAAGCAAGTATGGTCTCAAATCAATTTGATCTTCGATACTACATTCTCTTTCTCCTACACACATGTTTTTCTGGGAAGTTTGTCATCCTGTTGGGAGACTGTTATGCTTAATGTTAAAATTGTATATTCATTACTAGCAGGTGCTTTTCAGCAGATTACAGCACATTGGAAAGATTTCTCCAAAATTTCTTACAGAGCATGGTGGCATGCTGTTTGCCATAATCACAGGTTAGACACTTCCTTTGCATATCCTATTCAGATGGCGTTGAAAAGGTTAGATTTATGGTCACCCGTCACAATTTATTTAGATGTTTGTGCTAGTAGTTCTTTTCAATTACATCCAATTCAACAAGAAGTCTCGAAACCCCTGTGAAATGCCCTAACTCTTCCTAATATTTGATTTATTAAGAATTATATACATAATTGTTTTTGATGCTTTATTACTTTCAATTCTATTCTTAAGCCCAATTAATTTATTACACTGTAATTTTTTCTTTTTTATGACTTGTATTAATTGCAATGAACTATATATGGCACCTTGTATTCTTTATCAATAAAATCTTTTTGAACTTAGAAAAATAATTCTGTTTCATACATAAATCTGGTCATTAACCAAACAACTAAGATATTTCTACTTTAATTTTTTTAGTTCACTAAATCAGCTAAATAGAGATAAACCAACCTGAACGGATGGACTAGGGTGGACTAAGTTGATTTCTTCCTGCCAAGTTGGTCTAATCGTCTCAAGTAGGTTTTGGTGTCGGAGGCATAGGGTTGTTATGTGAAAATATAACTTTTAGTGCCTGACCCCTAACATTTCTAGGTCTTAGATGCATGTATACATCTTCCAATACATTTCCTGCATATGTGGGAAATGAGGTTAAAGTTACTATCCCGTAAACATGTTTTTCCTATGAACTTGCCAACTTATACACACACACACACATTACTATCGCCATCAATGAAAAACGTTATTAAAGAGAGTTTATCATTCCGCACTCCTATCCGAAAAATAACATAATTCATAAAAAATAGTAAATCCCCATAAAACTGGGTACTTTTTAGTTGAGGTCCAAATCCGAATTGCCCCCGACATTTGCTAGTCATAGTCATCTAGGTAGCCATAACTGTTTGAATGCATTGCTCCTGGCTACCGATCTTCCTGTAATAGGTAAGGTCAAAAATCACATCGTTGGTGATGCCAATAATGACGTCATTGAAGCCACTGGGGATGAGGTGCTCAGCACAGGTGTGATGTATGCTTTAGGGACAGGTGCGCTGATCACAGGGCCTTGAAGATCAGCTACAGCCGAAGAATGCAGCCAAGTGGGCTGTGCTCAGAGACTGCTGGTGGCTTCTGAATGCCTGGTCTATTTAGGCTTTTGAACAGGCACTGCTTTAGAGCCCAGTGGGTGTGTTCAAAGGAGATCTGACCATCCAAGTCTTCTAGTCGGAAGGTGTGGGATGCTTTTTAAAAATGTTTGCCTTTTTTTAATGCAAATGCAAGGATGGAGGCCTGCTGTCCCTTGCAGGCAGTGCTTAATTTGAGCCGGTGGTTGCTGTTGGGGCCCACAGGTAATATTTTTTTGGAATCACCACTTATTTTTCCTCAACATACACCTCCCTCCCAACCCCCCTGGCACGCGACACTCATCCCCAAGTGTTACGCCCTACCACTTTCAAATGTCACCAGCCACCACTGTTGTTAGGCTGTAGCTTAATTACATGTCAGTGTACCAACTAATTCAGTTGATACCATGACAGGGGATCCTGAGTTAACATGTAACTATTGTTTATTTCAAATATCTCACCCCTCATACACGCCTAAGGAGCCCTCAACAAGTCTGGACCCGCATACATCAACAACTGCCTGACATTCAACAAACCGACCAGAGAGCTTTATTCCTCCACCCACTCCTTGGCCCACATCCCCACATCCATCGTAGACGCTACAGAGCCCACTCCTTCTCCTAACTTGCTGCCAGGAAAAAGCTCAAGACTTGGCTCTTCGACCACCACCACCCTCCGTCCAAGGCTCACAGAACCCCAGTGCCTGGGGTGACAAGCCAGGCTCTACAAGACCCTCTGATTGGTTGAGAAGTCCAAGAGGGTAAAAACTTCATCATACCAGTCTTCGCCTGGTCTGTTTGATGCAGATCTTCCTTCAATTTATTCTGGAAAATTTATCAGGAGTGAGAAGATGGTGGATATTATGTCACATGTATGACAGATTTTGGGATTTTCTCCCTTTCAGCCTGTGAGGGATTCTACAGACCAGTTCCCACAGTATGTTCAGCCTCGCTCTCTGGCATTGCATGGCAAAATAAAGGACTTGGTTGTTTCAGAATGGAAGGACTTGGATAAAATGTCCGTTTTAACGTTCCTTCAAAAACTGTATATGTTCGAGCAGGCAGAGGATTCTTTGCTGCAGACGGTTAACGTGGATGCTATCCTGGCTACTTTAATAGGCGGGACCACTTTGGATCCAGAGTAGGGGGGGCGATGTATACTGCTCAGCCGGTGGAATTGGTGGAATCTTGGACATTCTGCAGCTTGAAAATGGAAAGATGGCGAGCACGAGTGAGATCTGGCATCCCTTACCATGATTTTCAGTCACTAGAAGGGCGAGATTTCCCAAACACGGGCTGTCGCGACCATTCTCAGTCAGAAAGCTGCAGCTCGAGTAGAAAATCATCTCAAGCTGCAGCAAAATCAACTCAAGAAACTGTGACATCTGGCATGCTGTGTGGTGCAGTTCATGCTGATTTTTCTGCGTGGAATCAGCTCCCGGAGCGAAATCACAGCATGAGCAAAGTTTTTTTGTAACTCAACGGAATTTTACAGAGTGAAACTCCATAAGTTACACCCTGGCCTAATCCAGAGGCTTGTGCGCCAACACATGTGACTGATAAGAAGGTTGATGTGGCTTTGCGTAAGGCATTGTCAGGTCAGAAGAAAAGTTGGCTTTGAAAGCAGGAACCTACTCCACGTATGTATCTCAGTCCATGGTCAAGAATTTTGATATGCTATCAAAGGCCATTCAAACAGGCAGTGCTTGTTCAGATTTGCCTGTGGTCCTAGAAATGTAGTCGAAATTGTTGGCAGATATTTCGGCATAAAATTCACAGCTGTGGCGTCACGTAAATTCAGCACAGCAGTATTTGTTGCTGAGGGAATAGAAAATGGAAGTGGCAGAATAGTTTGGACTTTTGAAAATACCCTTTGATGGTAAGATGCTGTTTGGGGCCCAGCTGGATAATTTGATTGTGAAGACCTTTAAGGATTGCAAGCACACTCGTCCTTGTAAAGGTGGATCGTCTACTTCTCATAAAAAGGCCTGGGTTTCTCAAGCGGATCTTCTCTTAAGCATACAAAGCCTGGTCAGATAAGAGAAGGAAGTACGAACGTAAGAAAACTTATTCCAAGGGTGAGTTTTCTAAACAGTCTTGGCTAAAAGACTAGAAGCTATCCTGACAGTGATGGTCTTCCAGTCAGAGCCAGAATTCAGTCCCTTTTCCCAAGTGGGAACAAGATGCCAAGGACGTATCGGTTCTGAATATCATCAAACATGGATATGTAATAGACTTTCTGGAGATCCCTCTGACACAGGGTGATTGAGGCTCGTTGTCCACATAATCCAGTGAAATAGAGTGCTCTGCTGGAAAGGATACAGTTGTTGTTGGACAAGGGTGCTGTAGCTCCAGTTCCCATGGATCAAAAAAGGCTGAGTGAGGTATTCAAGCCTATTCTTGGTTCAAAAACTTTTTGGTGCTTTTCGTCCTGTCCTGGATTTGAAGTGGGTGAATGACTGGATAAAATTATACACTTACGCATCGTCTGTTTGCCTCAAAGGCCAATGCAATAGTTCAAAGGTTTTGTTCCAGGGGGGGAGAAGAGCAGGCATGTACTATAGACACTCTTTCTTGCAGGTATCCTCTGGGTTTTCTGTATGCGTTTCCTCCTTTCCCTCTGATACAGCCTTTTTTTAGTGAGGCTGAGGAGTGAGAAAGTCCATCATTATGATAGCTCCAGCATGGCCTGCTCCAATTGCTCTCCTCTCCTGAAGTGTCTGAGGATGTCAGTGAGTGAAGGATTTCGATAGGGTCCTCTCCGCTCCTCTTTCTCGAGCTCTCTTCACTCCCTGAGGAAGATACATTTGACGGCTTGGAAGTTGAAAGGAGGGGGTTAAAAAGGAAAGGACTTTCGCATGAGGTTGCTTTGACTCTCCAGGCTTCTTGCAGAGTTTCTACTCTCAGATCATATGCTAGGCATTGAAGGGTCTTTAGTAGGTGGTGCCATTTCAAACAGTCATATCCTACAATGGTTAATCTAGGTTACATTTTGCAGTTCCTCAAAGAAGGGACTTTAGTGGGTTTGAAGTTGACCACTGTGAAGATCAAATGAGCTGCAATTTTTGGCTTTTTTAAGTTCTAGCGGTACCCTTGCAAACATTTCCCCAGGGGCTTCAAACTATGGTGTATGGTGTGTCTGAGGGCCACATTAATGGCATCACCATGAGAGTGAGGCTTTGTGGGGGGTTAAGGCGAGCATAGGGGAAGCGGATCACATACATGGTGTGGTCAGTGAGTCATGTGGTTATTTTAAAAGGAATTCTTTCCATATTGCCCTCGAAATTAGGTCCCTAGAGTCTAGAAATGCTGTAGATGTGACAATACTGTGTTATTCTGTATCTGAATTGCTATCCCTCTTTCTGCTTGCTATGGTTTGCATAAGAGTTACAAGTGTAAAAAGGAAGCAACTTGATTATTGAATTGAAATCAAAAAGAATTGCACAATGTGAAACTAAAAAAATCTACGATCAACCCTGGCTTCCCCATTTGACCTAACTGTTTGATCCTTGGCAGTTGCCTAGTTTCACTTTACCTCCTATTAAATAATTATGACATATGAAGGTCTTGAAATACATGAGTTAAGGGTATATGCTGTACTAACCTCTTGTTTTCGATTTAATCAACTATAAAGTTGTTCATGAATAATAACAACTGTGGCCACCCAGAGGGTTCCACGTGGCAAGTGACTTGCCTTTCAGTTCACTATTAGCAATGTGGTCAGGGTGTGAGGAGGCATGGATATTCTACACTCATTTTTTAAACGATCAGTTTTAAATAAAATACTTCTGAATGCACTTATCTGTTCTGATGTACTAAGGAGTAACTCTTCTGTATATTAATGAAATACACTTTTTGAGTTTTGAAGAGACTTTATCCTATTTCTGCACATTTCTTGCAAGATGTATTGAAAAATGAATGTGTTTTAAAGTTAAGTTTTGCAATGCACCTTATTTGTTTTGTTTCTTTTACTCCAGTTATCCTGTAAATAAACGCTTCCCATTTATGTAACATATTTTTGAATGATAGTGCTTTCTGAAGTAAACAGTAGTAAAGTACAGTCATTGAGGGGGGGGGGGGGGGGCTGCGTGTGAAGGTCAGGAGAGCCGAATGTGGCCCCGGGCCGTAGTTTGGTTACCACAGCCTTGGGGATTTGGATGGGCTGGTTTCCCATCTGTATATGGGATTGGCCAATATTTCTCCCCCATCACAGAAGCAGCTTTCTCAGTGCAATTTGGAGTTGGTGTTGAGGGCTTTGACCAATTCTCCCTTTAAAACCCTTGACCAAGTAGATTTTAGGGTTTTGACCTTAAAGACCTTCTTTCTAGTAGCTCTTATGTTGGGAGAGTTAGGTGGGCTTTCTTCATAAATCCCCAGAATGAAAAATATTACAGGGCAGGGTTGTGCTATCCGTGTTACCTTCTTTTATTCCACAGATGAATTCCCCTTTTATCAGGCAGCAGGAGTTGATTTTGCTGGCAATATTTCTAAACCCGTCGTCGGGAGAGGAAACTAGACTTCATTGCCTATATGTTCGAAGGGACTTACTGATTTATTTTGATAAGGTATCCATTCTGAGGCAGTTTAAATCTTTGTCAATTTTGAGATAGTCAAAAGAGGTGGTTAGCTGTCCATTGCTTCATTAAGTCGTTGGGTGAGAATCTTAATTCCCATGGCTTATAAAGTAGTGCATAAGATACCACCAGCAGAAATTCAGAGTAGATCAACCCGAAGTAGGTCTACATCTATAGTAGAGTTGAAGGGGCACAGAGAAATGAGATTTGCAGCTCATCTACTTGGGCCACTCCCTTGATTTTGGTTAATCAGTATCAAATTGATCACAGCACTTCATTAGAGGTTGTGTTTGGATCTAAAGTGTTGGGGTCTATGACATAATAGTACTTTTTGCCTGTTATGTTTATGGGGTAAAATAAAACTCAGCATAATCTACAGTGGTCTGGTTTGTTATTGCTTGATAATCTCATATGGTATGGATTTGAAGCGAGGGAGGGAAGCTGGGGTAATGCATCATTTACTTACCCGGTAATTGCATTACTCCGAGTCCTACTCCCTCGCGTCTAGGCACTTCTGCCCTCCCAGTGCTAGCCAATTCAACTGACCCCATGCTTTGATTGGACTTGGTCTACATACAGGAGGATTAGGGGGAAAGAGGGACTTTTTATGCAAAAGAAGGAGGGGGTGTCTAAGGAGGCAAAACTTCCTCATATGGTAGGGACTTGAAGAGAGGGAGTAGGACTCAGAGTGATGACATTTCCAGGTAAGTATTGATATATTACTTGAACTGTACATGATGAGTGACAAGCGCCACATTTCAAAAGCCATTCTGGAGATACTTCTTTTTGGTTCAATGTACAAATAGTAGGTCTGACGACTAAATCACCCTACTGATGAATATTGACACTTGGAATAAGACTGTTTTACTATGGTATAATCAGGTAAGTGCATTCGTGCATAAGTAAATCAATTGCTCTACAGTTGTACTATATCATCATGGTAACATAGCAGAAATTAAAAAAGTATGAAGATGAAATCGACTGATGCAGTAACAGAGAGTACATGCTCACTGGAAAGCAGGAAAACATCCAGGCAGCTAATGGGATGCAAATTATACAATCTTCTTAAACATCCTATTTAAGTTAATTTGGAAGGATGATGAAATAGATTGTGTGCTAGCTAACCTGCGTACCCTGAGCACTTTAAAGTCTGTTGACATGTGCAGACATTTCTGCAGTGTTTTCTTCCCTCACTTACACCCTTCCTAACCTATCACTTTAATTCTAGACATGTACCTAACCTCACACTCGCTATCCCTTGAGCAAAAGGTTTATTGAATGCTTACTTACACTGTTTAAACAGTCTTCAGCAAGCCAGTAGGTATTGTTATATTCCAATTAAAGGCACAGCACCGCATTTCTACTACGAATGGAGTGCCCTGATGCTTGAGGTCTGCCCTGCTCCGTGAGAAGGAAGACTAAACCTGACCCCTTCATCCCAGGCTAACTTGAGCGACTCAAGAGTCATTTATGCTGACCTCCTGTTCTGAGCTACGGGGACACAACAAGCTCCACCAGCCTCTTTGCTGTAACTGGCTCTGCAACTGGGCCTGATCGAGCCCTGCTAGCCCAAGAGGTGCCTATCCAGATTCTGGACCCTTGGCTGGCATTAGCTATGATCATCCTGTGAAATACTGAAGTTTTGCATTCTTCGCGCTGGACTTTTTCAGCTGGACTATCCTGGTCCCAATATCTGGCCCATAATCTTTTGTGGTTGGCCTGAACTTGTGACTTTCCCCTGGTCTAGTGCAACCAGATAAACACAGTGTTGTTTACAGGTTTTAACTCAGTAATGCCTGGTCTTTCTGAAAGGGAAGCTGCAATGTATTGTTTCTGGTGCTCAGTGATCCACTGGCACTTCATCCCCAATGGCCGTTGTAGCAAAATGGGTTCTGGCCATTTCGAGTATCCAGATTTTTTGCTTTTTTTCTCACATGTTTTTGGAACTTTGTGGAGGGTGAGACTCCCTACCTGAATCTCACCTACTGTATTTTCCCAGTAAATGGACTAAGTGTGGCGACAGCCAGTGTCCGCCAATGAAGATAAGCCTGCTGCATCACAGATAGTGTAGAGTGCAGTGGGCTGGTTACACTGAGTTTGTGCACACATGTCAGCGCATGTGTGTAGGATGTGCTTGTTTGACTACAGGTGTGCACAACCAGGTAATTGTGCATAGGTAGCCTGGTGCAGAAGGGACTCTGCAAGGATAAATGTTGGCCTGGGGTAGGCCTTACAATACTAGTGGACCTTAATGGATAGGTCAGTAGGGTTTACTGGATTATATGTAGATTCCTTGTATTATGCACATACATGAAATATGTCTTAAAGTGCAGATTTGCTACACTTAGGCCTACATAAATCAATGAGCTGTCAAACTGGGTTGAAACATGCGCACTGACTTTGAATATCAGGTCCCAGTAACCTATGGGTCATCCAGAATTGTCATATTTTTCTGGCTCACTTCAGAATCAGATTGCAAGCCTTCTGTCCCTCTGGTGTGCTACGTTAATTACTCTGTTCGCCAGCAGAGGGAACAAAGGCCTCACCACTCGAAAGGAGTGGGAAGGAAAATCTGCATCTGGTAATTAGCTGTAACTGTACCTGAATTGGGACAGTCCAGGCCCATTAAACGAAGGTGGAAGCTCAGACATTTGGAGCCAACGCAGAAGGAGATCCCCCTTGAAGTTATGTTAGAAAGGTAACTGGCAGGGATGTCAGCTCGAGGTGGAGCTAAAACCCTCACAGGAGCTCTGCACATAAATACCCTGGATTTCTACGGAAGTAATACCATGGGCAGTTGGATGGCGAAACCACCTGATGCCCTCCTTGGTGGACTAAGGACCTTGGCATCTACCTGACCCTCAGGACTGGATGTGTTTCTTCAAGGATGGGTGTGCTTGCCTTCTTATGTCCCCTAAGAACAAGTTCAGGGAAGACCTGGACTTCTGTACACCTGGAGCCAGGCACATGAGAAAGCTGGTGCATGGAGCCAGTAAAATAATTTGCCTTCAAAGAGTGCCCTTTGAGGGCCAGGGGGCCTGCTTAAAATGCTGCTGGTGGCTAGAGCTTGGCACCAAGAGAGAAATTAGCCTAAAATCAAGCAAATCGGCTAGTGGGGTCCGAGATGTTCGCTGTTAAAGAATTTGACCTACTACCCCTACATTAAGAAACAAAGCTCATGGAGCTATGCTATAAGTTCTGAAGATACCCCGTGGGATGGGCCAATGCCCTGGGGTCAGCACAGGTTTAATTATTTCATTTTCCAAAGGAGACGAGTTTGAGGGGCAGCATTCACTAGAATATTCACTGCCTCTGGCTGGAGTGCCCAATAATGCCCACTAAGGTGGTGCCCCAAGGAGGCACCAGGTAGTGTATGGGGGCTAGAGGAGAGTGCAGCAGCCCCCCTTATTTAACAGGTAAAACGTTAACACTATGTCTCCCAGTCCCCAGAATATATAACCTGGGGAGACTATACTTTACGTTTTAAGCACTCACGGAGTTTGCTGTTGTATTACTGCTTGAGAGTGCTGGGACTCCTAAATGTAAATGTAAATTGATACTTGTATAGCGCACTACTCACTCACAAGGGTCACAAGGTGCTTGTACAAATACCGCTGTGGAACCCATCCTGGCTTTCCCTGTGAGGCGTCCACTCCTGGGCACCCCCAAGGTGGAGGCCAGGCATCCTTAGCGTTGTGGGGGCCGTTGTGGAGATTAAGCAAGCTATTGCCCAGAGTTGCAGAGTGGGACTTAATGATTGGAATAGGCACCTGAGGCGAGAATTATCAGGTCCGTGGAATTTTGAGCCCAAGACCCGCCGAGGCATTGAACCCTGGTCCCAGGCTAGACCTCTGCATCAGGGTCTGCCGCTCTAATCATTGAGCCACACTTTTCCACTCCCAGAGGTTGGTTCTCTAGCTGCATTTTATGTGGCCTGCAGTGTGTAAAAGAACGACTCAGACAGGTATGCTTGATATCACTGCTTTATTTAACGTGTATCTGTCTGACAATGATTGTTGCTAAACATTGAATTGTAATGCTTTTATTGTCAATAATGATTGCATTTAAACATGGTTGCTGATTTCAGTGATCTGATGGTGGTTTATAACATGTGCTTGTTGTTTCTATAATGCAGTGATCCATTGACAAAGCCATTAGCCTTGACTTATATTTTAATGTGGTGACCCCATGACAAAACCAATAGGCTTTCCTTATGTATTAGTGTTGTGACCCCATCACAAAGCCAATCGGCCTGCTTTATCTAAACTGAATACCCATTATATTATGATGCTCAATGTGGTATGAGTGAGGTGTAATGTGATTTATGTTCATTACCCTCTAGGGGTCAAATGTGATTTCATAATGTCTCTAAGGGTAATTCCATCTGCCTGATGCATATATTTGCAAATTATTGTATAGCATTTAGTAGTGTGTGTGTGTGTTTAATACTTGTACTGTTTCAACCCGAAAAGCAGTGACAGGACAATCATTTATTGAGTGTTGATATTGTGTGCTAATGAATGGAGATTACTAGCCCAAGCTACCTCCCCTTAGTAGCCATTAAACTTTTCTGCTTCGGTACCCTGAGAGCATCTAGTGCTACAATAGGGTACTTGCCTCCAACTAAGGTGAAAATTGTGGAACTATTAATTGCGCAGGTCTCATATCCTGCACAACTAATTTTTTTTTTAAAGTAATTTTTATTGTAGACACACAATACGCAGGCCAATAGTTATACATATACAGTATCAATCAGAGTGCTGCAGTCTGGTATACCATCTTCCAATTTACACAGCCTGCAGGCCCACATCCCGAGGGCCGGGCGGCGACAAAATCTCAGCTCCCACATGCCCGGTTGCACTTCCACAGGAGTATCGTCTCGCAGTTAGGTGTGTGTGCCTACTTTTAGGTCCTCATCTAAGTAATCATAAAACTCCCCCCCAACTCCCCCCCCGTCCCAGAGAGTTCAAACCCCCCGTCACTCCTCCCCCCCACCCCATCATCCGCACAGGGCCACCTGATGTGTACAGCTAAACTTGGTCTTCAGGCATTCCCGTCTACCGGTTCTCTTCTCTCCTGGTCATTGTGAAGTGCTGCCCCCGGCAACGCCAAGGTCCTCCCCTTCATCCACTATTCCACTATCCCTGAGGCCCTGCACCATCACCTCCCAGGCTGTCGCCTGTTCTAGCGCTCTCTCATTAGTGGTTCTACGCACCAACTGATATCTATATGTGGTATCGCAAGCCGCCCATTTCAAAAATTTGTTGTACCACCTCTTATACGTCGGGCCCGTCCTTGCCTTCCAGTTACTAGTAATCTCACGCTTGGCTATCATCAAACCCATATCTATGAATTTACTTGAGAGCTTGTTTTTGGGGGTATGTGGGAACCAATGCAGGAGGCACGCCGCTGGGTCAAAGTCAACAGTCCGGTCCGTCACTTCGTTCAAAGACTCTCCCACGGCCTGCCAGTAGTCCGACAGGGCCGGGCATGACCAGAGCATATGCACCAGCTCAGCTCCCTCTGCCGCGCAGCGGGGGCACCTCGCGTCAGTCGCGCCGAAGTATTTCAGGATCTTCCCAGGGGTCATGTACGCCCTGTGCAGTATATAATAATGGATAATTTGAAATCTAGCGTTCCTTGTGCTGTTACGCGCCCGCCGCACCAATTGTGCCCACGTCGTGTCTGGTATGGGCCTGCCCAGGTCAGTCTCCCACTTGAGTTTCAGCGTTTCTAGGGGCGGCAAATGCTCACAGAGCATTCTGTTATATAAGCAAGTCACCGCCTTCACCGTTCCCGCCGCCATCATGGTGTATTGGCAAGCCATAGCCGTCTCTGGCTCCGCCAGTCCCAGTCCCCAGTGTTTCTGCATCGCCCTTATTATAGCTGCGTGAAGGAGGTAACCCCCACGCGGGAGGTCGAAGCGTTCCTGGAGGGCGAGGAACTAGAGGAGCTCCCCGTTTTCAAAAAGATCCCCTATTACCTGTACTCCCGCTTCCTCCCATTGCTGCAGGCGGGACCAATCGCCTCCGTGGGGTAGCGCGGTTAGCATGCCCAATGGCATCTCCGGGGCGTAAGGGTGCTTAATCCCCGCTCGCTTCTGCGCCCGGTTCCAGCATCGCCGAAATGTGTCCTGCTCAAGGGACAAGTCCCTGGTGGCAAGTTTCTGTCCCAGTGCAATGTAGGCCAGTACATGCCGTGGCGTGCCTCGCAGTCGCCCGTCTTCCGGGCCCCGGTAAACACGAGCCACCTCTTGCGTGAATACCTGCAACTGGGCAGCAAGGTAGTAGAGCTCGTAATCTGGGAACGCCAAGCCCCCTTCATCTTTTGGGCGGGTGAGTGTCGCCAGTGCCACTCTGCACCTGCCCGCCCCCCATAGGAAAGTAGTTAACTGGGTCCTAAGTCAGCGGAAAAAGGAGCTGGGGATCCAGATCGGAAGCGTCTGAAAGTAGTATAGTAGCCGCGGCAGTGCCACCATCTTCAAGAGAGCTATCCTACCAGCTATGGACAGTGGAAGCGTGGCCCAGAAGGCCATGTTACCCTTCAGCCCCCTGACGCATCTCTACACATTGCCCTCGAACAAAGCCGCCGCAGTGTAATATATATGTAAACTCCAAGGTAATGGAGACAAGTTGGTTCCCAATGAATTAGCGGTCGGTGATCTGGGCGGGCCGTGCCCTCCCTCAATGGAAAAAGGCACGTTTTCGTCCAATTAATAACCCCGACAGACCACCAAACCGTCCCAGCAACTCCTCCGCACCGTCGTGCTCTGCTGCGTCGTTGTCAAGGAACAACAGGAGGTCATCGGCGTACAACGAGATAAACTGTCGCCCATCTCTAGCTTGCACACCTGCGAAGTATCGCCCCCTGCGGGCCTCCGCCGCCAACGGCTTAATCGCCAAGGCGAACAGTAAAGGGGATAGGGAGCACCCCTGCCGGGTGCCTCTCTCCACTGGGTATTATTGGGACACCAAGGACCCAACCCGCACTCTCGCCACCGCCGCTGCATAAAGCACCTTCGTCCAACGGATATATCCTGCGCCCATCCCGAAGCATTCCATGACCATGTATAAATAATCCCACTCTAGACTATCGAACGCTTTTTCGATGTCAACCGAGAGGGCAAATGGAGTTCCGTTTCCCTTCCGCAAATCTTCCATGAGTGGGATAACCCTTCTAATATTTAGCGTCGTGTTCCGAGCAGGGATAAAGCCATTCTGATCTTCATGGATCAGAGTGGTCATGTGCGGCAAGAGTCTCGCCGCCAGTATAGAGCTTAAGATTTTATAGTCAGTAGTTAGCATTGAGAGCGGTCTATAAGATGCAGGGCTGCTGCCTTCTCTGCCAGGTTTCAGTAGCGGAATGACTATCGCTTCACGCAGCGATTGGGGAAGCCGACCCGTGGTCCCTGCTTCCTTGTACACGGCTAAAAGCCGCGGCGCTAAGGCGTCCACATACTTGCCGTAGAATTCAATGGGCAAACCGTCTATGCCCGGCGTCTTATTGCGGGCCATGGACTTGATAGCTCTTCTAATCTCCCCCAAGTCAATGTCTCTCCCTAAGTCCTCCGCTTGCTCGTCCTCTAAGCGCGGCAGGGTGAGGCCTCCCAGGAAAGTCTCTGTCTCCTCCCCCGGTCGCCCGGGGTACTGCTATAGAGTCTCGTAGTACCTCTGAAAGCCGTCTACTATGGCTGATTGGGTGTGGGACAGACATCCCTCCTCATCTGCAATTTGCAAAATAGGGGAGCAGCATTTCGTGGGGTTAGCAAGCCACGCCAGCAGAGTGCCCGATCGGTCACCCTCCACATGAGAGCGCAGCGCATACGCCCGATGATCATAAGCCCGTAGCCTTTCCACCTCAACCGCCACCGCATCCCTAGCCGAGCTTACCATCTCCTGAAGCTCCGGTCGGCCAGGCCGTTCCCTCTCCGCTTCCCGCAATTTTGCGTCCGCCTTCTCCAGGTCGGTCAGCAACACCCTTCTCGTGCCCACGTACTGTGTGATACACTGTCCCCTCATTACCACTTTAAAAGCGTCCCATTCCACTGCCCTAGAGTTCGTGGACCCCTCGTTGATGGTAAAGTACTGTGTCAATCCCTCCTCCAGTGCCGCCCCGAGCAGCGGGTCCTCCAGAGTCTCCGGTCGGAGCCTCCAGGTTGGCACCCTAGGCTTTTCCGTCATCCAGTCTAAGTGAATCAGGAGCGGATTATGGTCCGAAACCGTTCTCGTTAGATATTCTGACCAGGCAACATACGGCAACACTTCCCGCGAACACAATATCGCATCTAGCCTAACGTGGAGATCATGTAGCCCGGAGTAGAACGAGTAATCCCGGTCTGTCCAGTGTTGCGTCCTCCATGCATCAGTTAACCCCCAGCTCTCTTGCCAGTCCCGTCTACCCTAGGCAATGCGGTGCACCGGGGAGTCGCTCAGGGGCGGGTGTGATCTATCCAAATGCACTTCCGCCACGGAGTTGAAGTCCCCTCCCATGAGTACCGGACCCACCAGAAAGCGCGCCAGTGTCCCCGATAAGCCTGCATAAAAAGCCAGTTGGTCTACATTCGGGGCATATACGCTGCATAGGACAATATATTTTCCCCGTAACCTGCCCTCCACTACCACAAATCTCCCCTCTGGATCTACCAGCTGCCGTGTCAGTTGAAAAGGTGTCCCCGCTCTTATCCATATCAGGGCGCCCCTTGCGTAGGCCGAGTAAGAGGTGTGGAAAACCTGTCCCCTCCACCTCCTCTGCAACGCCACCCCTTCCTGCTTTGTAATGTGTGTCTCCTGTAAGAGCGCAATGTGAATCCCTCTTCTCAATAGGTAGGCGTGCACTTTATGTCTGCGTTGCATCGTGTGTAGGCCCCTCACGTTCCAGGTTATGCACTTCAAAACATTAAAGTTAGCCATTGTCCCGTAATTCAAGGTTCCGCCTCCCCCCCATGTTCGTGCTCCTGCGGATGATGGCCCCACCCCAACCCCAAACATAAACTCCCAACTGTCCAGCCCCTAAGCAATCCGGGGTCGGTGTCTGCAAAAAAACCCCTGCAACAAACCCCAACTGTGGTGTTCCCCCTCCCCCCAGAACAGGCCCCAATATCGAGATACCAGACCCCATCCAAACTCCCTTAACTGAGAACCCCCAGGTGTCTAGTTCACGGCCGCAGACGCGAGTGCCTTAAGGGCGTACGGAGCGAGGCCTCACCCAAGAGGGGGCCACATGTCCCAGGTCTGCACCCATCCCCCCATTTCTGAGAACAGCGCTCAGCCAGTCACCCAGCGCCCAAGCCTGGAGCTAACGTACCCGCTAACCAGGTGAAACTCCTCAAGTTCCCTTCCTTTTACCCATCAGGCGTAAGTCAGATGTTCAGGATTTCTTCTGCCGTTTGCGGCGTCACCACCGGGCCCTTGGCGTCGTGGATCCCAGATAGGTCCGACTCCGAGCCCGAGGCCGATGCATGTGTCTCTGTGTCCGTGCCTCGTTTGGACTGGGAGTCCTCCGCTCTCGCCATCGTGACCACCGCTTGCAGCGCCGCCTTGCGTTCAGCCTCCGTTTGCGAGGCGGTCGGTTTCCCAGCTCCGCGCCGCCGTTTGCGCAGTCTTTGCGATTTGCGCAGGCCCTCTGGTGCTCGTTCCCGCTCCTTTTCCCGCTCCTCTCGGATCTTGGCTCCATCCGTGCCCGCTTTGTAGGTCTCCCACCAGTCCCAAGCGTCCGCGGCCAAGTTGAAGAACATCATTTTGTCGTCCACCACAATTCGAAGTCTGGCAGGGAATAACAAGGAGTACGGGATGCCCTCTGTGCGCAGCTCCTTCTTGATCGTCAGAAAGGAAGCTCGCAGCCTTTGCGTCTCAAACGTGAAATCCGGAAACAACGTGACTTTACTATTCGCAATTTGGAATGGGCCAGCGTCCCGGGCTCTTTGCAGCAGCAGATCCCTGTCCCTGTAGTGCAGCAGCTTGGCCATGATGGGTCTCGGCGGTAGGCCAGGTTTGGGGGGCCCGGATGGAACCGGGTGCGCTCTCTCCAGGGTGAAGAAGGGTGACAGGCCCTCTGGTGCTACTACAGTTTTAAGCCAATTGTCACAGTAGGCCACCAAGTCAGTCCCCCCTTCGCTCTCCGGAACGCCTACGATTCGCACGTTACTGCGTCGGCTCCTGTTGTCCGCGTCCTCTGCTCGTCGTTCCAAAATCTGAATCCGGTCTAGAGCCTCCGTGAGTTTGCCCTCTAGAGTTTTGTGGGCAGGAGCCAGGTCCTTCAGGGCAACCTCAGTCTCTTTCACTCTGTCCTCCAACTTGTCGTGGTCGGCACGAAGCAGGCCAAGCCCCGACGCCACCTGCGCGATATCATTGTGCAGCGCTTCTCTCATTGCTGTAATGGCCTCCAGGATGCGATCTTGCAGCCGCTTCAGGTCAGTGGGCTCCCCTGTGACGCCCTCCACTGTTTCCGAGGTCGCCGCTTCCTCCTGCTTGCCTCTCGGCTTCCCCATGGTGGCCGGCGTGAACCCCCGGGTCACTGTTCAGGGCCCACCCACCTCGTAGTCTCTCCAACATTGCACAAACTCCCGCAGAGCAAGGTCAATCCTCGCCATCAGGGCATCCAACCGCTGCAGCTAGCGTCGCTGTTCAGGGTCAGGGCATGCGGGGATTCGTGCTTGTCACTTCGGGTTGATGGCGGTGGGGCCTCGATTTCCGTCCTCCACCGGTTCTCAGGTTCACCCCCAGCGGCCGCGGTCAGCTGGTCCAATAGGGCGTGCGCGGCCTCCCACTGCAATCCGAGGGTAAGGCCTGCCAGCCCACGAAGCGGGGAGCGGCCGGGGCCCCCAGCCGGTACACACAGTCTCCCCCTGGTTTGCTTGCTACCACCGGTAATGTCCCAGGTCACTCCAGGCCATCCGATGCCTCCACTCCCCTCTGTGATCTGACCTGCGCTCTCGCTTACCGCTTGGTCCGGGGGGGGGAGTGTTCAGGGCACCTCCAGTCCGCCGGGCCCCAGCCGCGCCGGTCCAGTCCGCAGGGTTTCCTCAGTGCTCGGTGCCCTACCGGAGCACCCCGCCTTCCGCCCAGCCTCCCTGGGCTGTCCGCTCGCGGCAGTTCCGCTGTTCCTCAGAGCCTCCAGGCAGGGCTTCCGCAGGGCCTCGGGGCCTCCGGGGGGGGGGGGGGGCACCGCTCTCCAAACCCCAATCGGCGACGGGTCTCGGCCTCACCCCCAGGCGGTATCTCTCGGTCCGACCAGCCGGGCGCTACCAGGTCGTCCCCGCAGCCGCCATTTTAGGCGTCCCTCCGGCTCGGCCCTGGTGTCCCCGAGTCACGGCGGAGATCGGTCCTTCCAGCGGCCACCTGCTCGCTCTGCTTGCGCCCCACCGGCTTCAATGCCCGAAACACTTCGTTCCAGGCACAGCGCTGGGCTCCTTGCAGCTGTAGGCAGGATAAGCGCGGGGAATGGGCGCGGAGCTCCGGCTCACGCCGCCATCACCCTCGGCGTGCAAGCCACGCCCCCATCCTGCACAACTAATAACCCAATTTCTAACAATCATTATTTGAAGTTTAATTTTTAAATACCCTCTTCTATTTCCGCTTGCCACAAACGTTTGATACTCTTTGTGTGCACATGGACAGTCCCCTTTAATCTCCATTTATTGCACACTCCCTTTCATGGCTTGATCATGACCCATCTAGGTGTCTGATCACGAGCTAGGAGGACTCCTATGTGGAGATTCCACGAAGCCAGAGTTGACCTTACTGGCTGGTATCTCTTAAAGGATTCCTGCTATCGCATGTTACACCTCGGAATGGTGAATACTTCTGTGGATCCAGAGTAAACAAGAGGAAATATGTGCAATAGCACTCTCTTGGAGGTTTGACACAGATACGTACCCTCCTACACCAAGCAGGTGGTAATTGTGTGAGGGAACTATATGAGTAGGAAAGCGTGGTAGTGGTGGCGAAAGTGGGGGATGCCAGTGGAGAATGTTACCTGGCACAGGGCAGCAGTACGTGATCCCCGTGCTTTGGCTGACGATCCAGGGGGTAGTCGGGGAATGGGTCCAGGCAGCAATGCAGCCCTTTATCAAAGATATTATTGGGTGCATTTTACAGCCAGTAAAACCATGTCTGACTTCCCTCAGCCTAGGTGGACGAACACCGCCCATGTCATAATTGTGCATTGTGGGATTCGAGCTCCCTCTTTAATTATTCAAAATATCCTTCATTTTCAACAGCATTAATAGTCCATTTCACCTTTGACACCAAGTACCATGCTGATATTAGTTGCTGTGTGTTCAGGCTTTCAGAGACATTGATGGTTTGTGTTTAGGTCCTCTGCATTCTTTTATTCTACTGTATACAGCCAGAAAACATTATTTGTTTTTATAGTGATGGGATGGACATTGACAGTAAAGGTAAGTAGCATAAAACTTGCCACCCATGCATGGCCACTTCAAAGTGTATATATGAAGAACAATATCCCAACTGGTATAATTTATAGACAATTTATAAAAATATGCATGCAGCATTATCAAGCGAGAAACAAGGAGACTCTACATTTTTTCATATGTGCTCAAGGCATCATTTACTTAAAATTAGTTTCAGAGGATTGGGAAAATACAATTACAGTTAATATCAGCACTGCAATTTCAATTTTACAATTCAAACACGCAATCACTTTTACCAATGGGGTCCACAACAATGACTGCCTTAGATGTGGTACCTACTCTACCTCCTGATATCCAGTCCATCACCAATACTATAGAAACCATACCTATCTTCAACCTATCGGATCATGCCATGACTAACGCAGGGTATAAATAAAAGTACCTATACATGTGTCATTGATTTACACTTGTACCCCCTTTTTTTGAAATAATTCCAATCTATGAGGTGTGGGCAGTCTCTATTGTTCTGCATTATATTACGGTCCAGCCCCCCTCAGTCCCGCTTAGGACCTGACTCCTTCTGTTCTGTCATGACTAACGAAGAAACACGTATTCTAGCCCGAGGTCTCAGTTTCGTTCCCACTGAGCGCACCAATTTCTTAGAACTACAGTCGAGCCTCCTCAGGTTCTCCCGCAGAATACGATTAAGACAATTCTTTATTAATGAAACTGAACCTAACGAACCTATAACCCATCGCTTCCATCCAGTCTCCTGCTTCAACCCACCATCTGCCATGATGCCTCCGAAGATTTTGGCGCTTGAACGATTGGTCCTCCGGGATATTGCTGAATTACAATCACAACCACAATTCGTGCCCTACAATATTCCCCTTTCTCAAAAACAGGCCCTATTGGCCTTAAAGGAAAACACGGATATTATTATCAAGCCAGCAGACAAAGGCGGAGGAATTGTAGTGATGCAAGCTGATAAATACGACTGTGAAATTAAACGACAACTCAACCATGCTGAACACTACTGCCCACTCACCAAGGACCCAAGGATTGCAGGAAATCAGGAATAAGATACTTGATGTGACTGAACAAGCCAAGCTGACGGAAATAATAACACACAAAGAATATCTCTTTCTCAACCCGCTGCATCCACGGACTCCTGTTTTACCCAAAATACACAAAGACTGCCACAATCCCCCGGGACGCCCCATTATGTCTGGCTGCGGATCTATTCTGGAACCAATCGGGAAATACATTGATGCCATCCTAAAGGAATTTGTCCCCATCACTGACACCTTTATTAGAGACACCACAGACCCGATCAATACCATTGAAGATCTGGATTACGACACTGAACAGAATCTAATGGCAGGACTAGATATCGAGTCGTTATATACAAACATCCTGCACACGGAAGGACTACTAGTGATTGAGGCTCTCCTGGAAACCAGACCCCGGCCCCACCAAATTCCAACCTACTTTATCATGAACCTTCTACGTATTGCCCTGCAGAATAGTTATTTTCTGTACAGAGACACTTTCTACCTACAGATCAAGGGAGTCCCATGGGAGCTTGTTTTGCTCCTAAATTTGCGATACTATACGTACATCACCTGGAAAAAACCCTTATCCTCACATCTACCAATCCTTTTAAAGATAACATAAACCTATGGCGTCCATATATAGACGATATCTTGTTACTGTGGAATGGCACTAAAGAAACTCTGACTTTGTTTATTGATTGGCTGAACCAGTCCCAGGAACACCTCCGCTTCACTTGTGAAAGTACACCCAACGACCTACCCTTCCTAGATGTGACCATCCATACTGAGGATGGCCAACTTGGGACCCGTTTGTTCCGAAAACCGACTGAAAGAAATACGTTGCTCCAGTATACCAGCTACCATCCAAGAGGACTCCGAGATGGTCTGCCCTTTGGGCAATTTCTCCGCATCAGGAGAAATTGCAAGTGGCGCCATGATTATTTTCAAGAGGCTGATATTCTAACCAAAAAACGTATCACCAGAGGATACCCCAAACCCCTCATATCAAGAGCCCGCAAGAGGGCGTGGTACTGTCACAGAGAACATCTGCTCACTAGTCAACCAAAAAAAACACTCAAAAGAATCCCATTCGTCTCCAAGTTCAGCCCCAGCAGCAACAAAGTGGCCAAAATAATTAAAAAGAATTGGTCGATCCACCGCCCTTTTGGTCCCTTCAAAGAGGAACCTCTCTTTTCATACCAACGGGGGGATAACCTGTCGTCACACTTGATACATGCCATTACATGGCCTGAAAAAGCTACAGACCATCACACCCTCACTGCAGCGTGGTTTCTACCTCTGGCCCTGGGCCATTAAAAATGCCAGAATTGCTTGGTATGTGACCTCACCACCAATACCAAAGTGTTCAAACACAAAGACAAAACCTACTCTCTGAAAAGTCATACGAACTGCAGATCTACTAATGTGATCTATGCCATTGAATGCCCGTCCCAATTAATCTACATTGGCCAGACTACCCAGAGTGTCAAGAACAGGATTGTTCAACACAAAAGCCGTATCAATTGCAAAGTAACAACAGCGCCCCTGGTGTCTCATTTCCTGGACATAAATCACAAAGATATTGACATCAAATGGCAAGTGATTGAACAATTAACACTCCCCACAAGAGGCGGAGACATGAGATCGCTCCTTAACAGAAGCGAATGTAAGTGGATGACACTATGCGACTCGGTCAACAGCGGACTTAATACGATTGATGAGTGGAATGGAGCCATCGCCATTTAATGCCTTGATCTGATCCAGCGTTGCCCCCTGTGCATCCACCCCCTTTCCTTTCTTGACTTGATCCCCACATGAATTGAGATCACCCTTAATTCTATGAGTTCCAATTGTACCAGGGCTTGATTTCTCTATATACTATGACCAGTATGCTTTTTAACTGTCCATGATTATTGTTTTGTTCTAATGGTTCGTACAGTAATACCGTCTGTTTTCCAACCATTTTTTGGTACCTCCGTTTTTATAAATTCAGATTGTTTATATTATCACTGTCATCACGAGCCTTGGTATGGCTTGACCTGCCGAATCATTGTGACCATTATGCCTTCTAATTGATCCTATGTGTAATGTCATATGCGGCAACGATTATTTGACTTTCACCTTCCTCTAGTCTTCTTTCCGCCCCCCCCTCCCGGCCCCACCCCCTCCTTCCAACAGACCAGCCCCTTCCCGGATCGCCTTGTTAACTCTAACCGATCCGCTCCCACCCTCTCCTGCCGCCTCCCCATTCCCCGCCCCTCCTGTCCGCCCCTCAGTTTCTCACCTACCACCACGGGCCTTTCAATTCTTTAAAGCCTACATCACTCAGGGCCTCCCTTGGCCATATCACTGTTTAGCTCGGTTCCCATACACGAGGTTGCCACAGCAATGCCGGGAAAGCGATTCACTCGCGGAAGTCAGTCCTTGAGAACAGGTACGTTTCTCGCCTGTCTGGGCGTTTTGCTACGCTTACCTGATATGCAACAATTAGCGTCTCTCATCACCTCCCTCACCCTTTTCCACAGATTAATTCTCCATCCCACACGGATCATGCGACAAATCAATATTGCGGATCCTGCTGTAATCGGAATTGTCTAGATTCCTTGATACCACACCCCGCTGGGTTAATTGGTGATCTTTCACACCAAACCTATTACATTGTTAATTCCACCACTCTGTCCTCGTCATTAGGAGTTCTTATGTTCCCTCTTAGATTCATCCCATACCAAGACCCCCAGAGTGACACGCTACTCTACTGCTCTCAACACTGGAGGAATCGTGCGTTCTTCCTAGCCTAAGAGGATTACTCCCACGTATCGGCCTCCCCCCCCATGGCCCTCCAACGGCCATAAATGGTGAGACCCTTTCGCTCATGTATGTTACCCACACCCCTATGGTGTTTTTTAACGCCACCCCGTCTGACACTTGCCTCTTCTCCTTTTACAGCACTGCTATCAACCCACCCTGTCCTGAACATGATCCTAATTTCCACGGATCGAAACGCCGTCGACTTATCAGAAGACTTTAGGCGCCCCTTGCATAGTGGTTTTTGTCAAATTTGAAAAAGGAAATTGATTAATTTTCTCGAAACCACTCTGTTTTTATTCACTGTATATAATCATGCACAAACACCTTGCGCCGCTCACGCGGGTCACTTTGTCACATGTGTCGCCGTAGTGTTATTCACCTCTTCACGCATGCACCTTGTACAACTTTGGGTTGTTCTGTTTGAATTGTAAAATTGAAATTGCAGTGCTGATATTAACTGTAATTGTATTTTCCCAATCCTCTGAAACTAATTTGAAGTAAATGATGCCTTGAGCACATATGAAAAAATGTAGAGTCTCCTTGTTTCTCGCTTGATAATGCTGCATGTATATCTTTATAAATTGTCTATAAATTATACCAGTTGGGATATTGTTCTTTATATATACAGTTCTCTACGCCAATCCCAACGAGGTTGATGGGTTATCACTCCTGTGTTTTTATCCAGCACTTCAAAGTGTGGCATTTTCTTGTCCAGAAAGCGTTATTCCTCCAAAATCCATCATAGCTGAAATCTCAGGAGAGCTAACTGTACCCGCTCTCAGTTTGGCTAATTTCCAAAGCTCTCCTGCCCTTAACATCTGCAAATTCCTTCGTTTCTCAAAGTGAATATTGGGTGGATTATACAGCCAGTAATATCATGTCTGACTTCCCTCAGCCAGTAAACCTGGGTGCACGTACACAGCTCGTGTCATAATTGTGCATAGTGGGATTCCAGCTCACTCTTGTAATATTCGAAATATACATCATTTGCAACAGCATTAATAGTCCACTTCACCATTGACACCAAGTACCATGCTGATATGAGCTCTCGTGTGTTCAGGCTGTCAGAGACCTTGATAGGTTGTGTTTAAGCGGTGACTAGGAGTTCGGTGCAGTGCAGGACAGAGAGTGAAGTGAGGGCTCCATCTTTAAATGAGATTCATCTGCACTCTCTCATTCTACGGTATTTACCCACAAATCGTCATCCGTTGTTAAAGTGAAGGACATTGGCAGTAAAGGTGAGTGGCATGTAACACCTTGCCCAACGCTTAGCATATTTATTGTGACACAAGTACAAAGTGCACTCGAAAGGCATTGCAAAATGAGGTCTGAAAGCCGTCACGTTGTAACTTGCAGCCACGCCTCCACACACCTCTTTCCCAACTCTACTGTTAAACCTAAAAGGATTCCCGGAAGTGGTTTTACTTCGCTCTGAACAATGGTGTTTTATATATAGACGTCATTCGTTTTTATCTGCCTGTACAAGTCTGACACACCTTAAACAAAAGAGAAATATGTATCAGCTATTTACACAGAGCTACATACACGATCGGACAGTTTTTAAAACAAGAATGTAGGCGACAGGAGCTATAGGACAGCAAACTTTAAAGTGCTGTATTACAAAACAGCCTGGGTGTGAGTGGTCTGTTGTTTTGGTCAGTAGTTCTAGACCGGGTGAATGCTGATACTGCAGGGTGTGGTGTTAACAAGTTGGGAGATTCCTTCCCCGTTTCGACTTTCACCTCTCAGACTTGGGAATAGTGCAGTAATACTGCGTGTTTGCCATTTTCTAAGATGCTAAATAAACTCTGTTTATTGTTATATTTTCCCACATAAATTCTGCCAGTTTTTACTTGGCACATTTTCTTGGGGGAGAAGTTGATCTGTGCATGCGCTACTTTGATACATGATTGGAAAGAGTGCTATAGGGTGACCCTACTGTCAAATGAAGGGCACATCTCCCCACGTTCATAAACTGGCAAATATATTGAAAACACAAGACTCTTCTGAACTAATATTAGATTAGCAATCATATTGCATACAGATTTAGACAGGGCATGGTTTACAGGCGAAGGGCAACAAAAAGGGGACCCATCATTGGCAGGTTTATCCATGCCCATAGAGTTCTTCAGTCAATTGTTGCTTACACGTTTGTTAGTGTTGAACATTTTTGTGCACATGGAGCATTCATGATAGACCCCTTAGTACACCCTGAGATTAACACGGGGCACAAGTTTCCATCCACAGCCCATTGAACTGTTCTATTGCACCAGATTCACTGTGTACATTTCTTTGGGTGACCATCAAAAATGTTTGTGATAATATATTGGAACAGAGTAAGTTCTTTTGAAGGATGATTTAACCAGCCATTATGCAGTCACATGACCTAGATTGTTCCTGGGAAGCCACTTGTTCCTCATTGTCCACCGTCTCAGCCAATTGCTGTGTAAATCCCCTTAAATTGCCAGGTCGTCTGCCATTTTATTTCCTTGTCATTCTAAGATATATTTATTGGGCCAATGCTCATTCTAACGTCTTCCTCACCCATAATGTCACACAGCCAGCCAGTAGTAACACGCCTTATAGCTAACAAGTCCAAATATAAGAATTTGTATTGCATGTTCTTCTGTTGATGTAAATGATCAAGACCCAATAAACAATGTTGTAGGGAAGAAGGAATAGATTAATTTCCAACGCCCCTTGTATCATCGCGCCAACCTTGCCCCAGTAGTCTATGACTCTCGGATAGTTCCAATCCCTGTGTAGAAAGGATGTTTCCTCTGTTTCACATCTCGGGCAATCTGCAGATCTAGATGGGAACATCTTACTCAGGGTGCTTGGAGATGTACTTCCTGGAAGGTAATAAATGTTTCCTAGGGAATTGATCACCTAGTAATTGACACCCCCCTCTCTTCATCTAGCAATCATCTTATCACCACTGATGCAGCAGAAGGACTGGAAGACCCAAATGTTTAACTTTCCAGCAAAAGTTTAGCACCTGACCACCCTCATACCAATCCACTCCAGATGCGGGCAGTCTGCCGCACTACACATGGGAAGGCACAACTCAAGCCGCCACCCCTCATGAGCAGGACAGACAAAGGCTCCCCACCCTAAATGCCCGCAGTAGTCATTACTCCCAATTATCCTCATCAGCAGACCACTTCTCAGCATGTTGTATGTGGGCCGTGTAATAATATAATTCCAGGTTTGGCAAGCCCCACAATTCCTGCCCCGAGAATAGTACCTGCAAAACAACTCTGCTCCTTCTGCCAGCCCACACCAAAGACACGGGGGTGCTGTTTAATTGCTTAAAGACTTCGGGTCACAGAAATCACAGGGTGCTTGGTAGATGGTGCAGACAACGCGGCCACCGCCACCTGTCCCATGATGGAAAGTGGAAGTATGCTCCAGAATCGTACAGATCTGTGAAGCCCATCCTTCACCAACCCAGGTTATACATATATTGTTTCTCCGCTGCTGATACAGCATTGATGTCCAGATAGCTAAAATTATCCATCTCCCACCTAACGCCTAGGTCAGGGAGCTGCTCCCTTTCCCGCCCACCTACCCCCCAAGGGGGAGAGAATTCTCTTGTGTTGATTGACTTGGAGAACCGCGATCTCCCTAAATGCCCTCAATGGCTGCATCAGTCTTGGTAGAGAGACCCAGGGCTAGTTAAGGTAAAAAACAATATCAGCAGCATACTGAATCCACGTGTATCAAGTCACCAACTCTGATTCCCTAATCATGTAAGTCTCGCCTAAGCTTGATAGCCAATGGCTCCGGGGCAAGGGGAAAGAGAACCGGGGATAACGGGCATCCCTGCTGTGTGCCCTGTTCAATGGTCCAGCTATCCGATACTATCCCACCCGACCTAACCAGTGCAATAGGGCCCATGTGGAGCAACCGGACACAACCACCGAACACAAGCCAAAAGCCCACAGCCTGAAGCACTTCCATTAAATAATGCCAACTCAGAGTGTCGATTGGGATCTCAAGGTCAACCGATACCAGAGAAAGCTCCTCACCCCAGTCCACAAAAGAGTGCAGCACATGGATGAGTATCCTAATGTTCATAGTTGTACTGAGGCCTGGTATGAACCCACCAGTATGGACCCACACTTCATGAACTAACTGTCCCAAACCTGTTCAAATCAATTGTCCAGGACTTTGCACAGAACCATAGGCCCAGATAGAGTAAGCCCTTGCCGTGCTAGTAGATCACAAAAGGCTAAGCAAGAGAATGCAATGGCTTAAGTAATATTTACTAAGCCATACAACGCCACCTTGCGTGCCTTTGCATGGTTTAATAAATCCAGAGTAACTCAAGGCATTGCAGATCACCCTCTATGATAAATGCCTTTTAAGTGTGCTCCAAATGTGTCATTTATGGCTCTCTGCATAGTTTCAGCTGTAGCATCCAGACACTCCAGACAGCACACCGGAGGAGTCATCATCTCCTGTAGTAACAAGTAGCTGACTGGGCTTATTGCCCTCCCTATTCGATTTCTGGCAATATGATTTAAGTGTAAATTTGGCCAATCTATCCCACGTTTTACCAAGAGTGCTGGTAGAACTGGGGGTCTCTAGTTGGCAGAGGTAGGTACCACTGTCCAAATAGGGACCCTTGCTTCTAGTCAGGGTAAGGAGGATACACTCTTTAGATAACCCATGCTCACCCCCTTGGTAGCTTGGCACGAGCAGTCAAGGCTTATCAAAGGCTTATCAAAGGCAAATGTGTACAGTATTTGTATCAACACTCACAGTAACACAGTGAAAACACCACAAACTGACTCCACAACAGTTTAGAAAAATAAAGGTATTTAATCTAAACTACACAAGACGAAAACAACAAAAATCCAACAAACAGTTTAAGAATATGGTTTCAAAAGTGTTCTTAAGGTTGAGATAAAATAATCCACAGTTGCGTGAAAAGTTCACAGTTGCGTCACGTTTCACCAACAGTATCTTTAAATGCGAGAAAGTTCCAAAACAGAAACTGGTGCGGTAGAAGACAAGCGATGCGTCACGCCTGAGACCTTGGGGAGGCGATGCGACAGCCCCGCTGGATGTAGCGGGCTTGGTGTGGTGACTCCGGTCTGTATGGGGAGGGATGCGATGCCTTGTATGGATTCCGGTGCGGAGGTTCCGTAGTGAAAAACCTTGTAAAGGCACGATGCGATAATCTTTGGGGTTACGACTATCTCCAGGGCGACGATGCGCGAACCAGCGGTGATCTTCCTCTTGCAGCTCCTCGATGCGATGGGTCTGTGACGACACTCGCAGCGACATGATGCAGTCTGCAGGCAAGCGGTGCGATGATCTCACCCAGCGACAACAGGCTCTGCGATGACACTCGCAGCGATAGTAATCTTCCTGCACCGGTCTGGTGCGTCCCGCAAATGAAGGATGCGACGACTCTGGCAGCGGCAACATGCTCTGCGATGATCTTGGCCTTCGGCGTGGCGGGAATTTCCTCGCACTGATGGGGATGCTCTCCGCGAGCGAGCGATGCAGCAAATCTTGCAGAAAGTCTTTAAAAGCTTGGTTTCCAGCTTCTCAACACAGGTACGACTTCCAGAGGCATCACAATTGGTCCAAGCACTCTAGGAAGGACAGAACTCTCTCTGCAGAGTTCAGGGAAGCTGGGGGTAAAGTCCTTTTGTTCCTGGAACTTCTTAACAGGGAGCCAGCTCTTTTCAGGCGCTTGGAGATTCCTTCAAGCAAGGGGACACAGCGCCAAAAGCAAAGTCCTTCCCCTCTCCTTGGCAGCAAAGCAACAGCAGGTCAGTCCAGCAGAGCAACAGCAGGACAGGATTCCTTCTTCCCTTTCAGCTTTCTCCTTGGCAGAGGTTCCTTCTTGATTCCAGGATGATCTAATTTTCTGTAGTCACGGGTCCTGTACTTATACCCCTAAAAGTCTTTGATCCCTTTATTCAGAAGGCCTCTGAGCCCGGTCTGAACCAGTTCTGGGTGTTCCTTGAGCACTTTGTTTTCCTGGTCTCTCCCTTCCTTTCAGAGAGAGGGGCAGGGTCGTCAGCCACCCAGAAGGTGGTTGCGCCAGCATTGTGGAAGGCAGGCACAGACCTATTCAGGCCCAGCACTCTAGATGCAGATGGAGCTATTCAGCACAGGGATGGCCCACTCAGCCTCTGGGAGCCACCCAGCCCCTGTCACTCACAAACCAGACAGTCAATTCACAAACAGGCCAAGGCACACAGAAAGGCCAGACAAGAGAACAGGAACTTTCTAAAAGTGATGTTCTCAAACACAGGATTTAAAAACAACCTTTCCTAAAAGGTGTGCTATTAAATTCTGAGCTCAGGGATACCAGACTTTTAGGTCCTATCTTGCTCCTTTGGGAAGATATGCTGGTAGCCACTGTAACCAGCATTCCCCATGATAGCCTATGGGGCAAGATAGCCTTACCATAGTGAAAAACGAAAATGGCTGTAATTCACTACCAGAGTGTGTCACCTGCACAAGTACACGCTCTACCTTACACATACACTGCACCCTGCCCAAGGGGGTACATTGGGCCTTCCATAGGGGTGACAAATGTGTACAGAAAGGGGAGGGTTAGGCCTGGCCAGTGGGGAAACTGACCAGGAGGACATGTCAGTTCACAGACTGCACACAGGCACTGAGGTGGCAGGCCTGAGACACCACTTTAGGGCTACTCATGTGGGTGGCACAATCAGTGCTGCAGGCCCAATAGTAGCATCTGTTATCACCAGCCCTGGCACACTCAGTGCACTTTGCTAGGGACTTCTTGGTAATACAAATATGCCAATTATGAATAATCAATCATAACAACAATTTACACAGGGAGCACTTGCACTTTGACACTGAACAGCAGTGGCAAAGTGCCCAAAGCATCTAAACTAGCAATAACGATATCCAGCACAGCATCAAAAATATAGGAGGTAGAGGCAAAAAGATAGGGGGAAACCACGCCAAAGATGCCAGGCCTAACAAGTACACTTCAATGCTAGCACTTCCAACTGAGCATTAGGGGATTTTGTTTCTCTCCATTGAGCCTCTGCCAGCTTACTCTCCTGAACCACGAGATCCCCTATGGTTGCTTTATACTCCTTTTACCTTACTCAGGCATACTCCCCTCATTACCTTCATTGCCTCCCATTCATTCGACCTTGTGATTGTAGACCCCCAGTTATCTCTCAGATAGCCACCAAGCACAGTGGAAAGGTCATCCAGACACATCTCACCCTCTAGTAGGTTTGGTGGCATTCTCCAACAAGAAATAGGGCCCTGCGGTGCCCTCCATCTGATTTCCAACAATTATGGGGAATCATCTGAGGATTCGCTAAGATGGCCGCCGAGTAGGAGCCTCCCAAAGAGCTCCCAGTTTGAGGATTACCTTTCTGGTAGTTATCCTCGCTTAAACTGTCTCACTGGCCTTTCCAACTGCGTGTCTGAGGTTCGATTACGCACCGCTTTGGAATACACTAAAGAAGACAATTTTGTACTCAAATATCGCATGTTGGAGTGATCGCAGCAGCGGCTCGAGTTTGTGCTGACCCCGCATTGTGCACTGCCTGGGCTCGCAGCATCGCTCTGTGACCTCTTCTTCTGGAATCTTTCTGCGGTTGTTGTGAATTTGGACAGTACTACACTGCTCGGAGCCCTGAGGATCTGTCGTTGCCGGGCCCGCTCTTGTGCAGCTTGCCTTAGAGATGGTGTGATCGCCTGGTGAGACCCGCTGACCTGCCAGGATGGCGTTGTTTCTCTGAGCGCCTACTGATTCCAGGTTGATCCCGCCTGGAGGCTAAGCACCAGCGTCTTCTGTGCCCTGATGCAACTTGTTTCTTAGCACATCTCCCACCGGATGCGTCCTGTTTACACACGCAGCCCGACCTCCAAATTGTTGGGACTGCATGAGCTGTCGTATATTTGCTGACTCGAGACCGCGGATTGTTCAGTGAATCTGCACAAGAAGTTTGACCCCCAAGCCAGTGATATTGTGCGGAGCATTCTGTCTACAGGTACTTTTTCCCCAGTCCTGCTGGCTTCACCGAGACACTGTCTATTAAGGAACGGGTCAAATGGTGGCCCTGGACCAAAATGGCAGCGCTTAAGTAACCCGGAGTGCTTTTTCTACGGGGGTAAGTTTGTATTTCTACCAACAACAGAATAGCAATGGGTCAACAAAACTAACTAGCTGTGTGTCTGTGAGGTACAGCCGCGAAATCAAACCTCGGGTACTTTCTCAGTCAGAAAAAATGTTCCCATCAGATTACCGACCTGTACCACCCTGCATCATTTGGGATCCTTCGCCATGAAGGTAAGTGGTTGTACCCACGGTAGATTTGGCAGATTTCAGCCTAATCTAACAGGTATGTCCCAAAGTAAGTATGGTATATCTCAGCATCAAGTGGTAATCTGACTAGCAGTGCTGAAAGAGTGAAAATAATAAGTGAGTAGTGTGAGTAGTGAGGCTGTACATGCTATTCTCATGCTATTCATGCTATTCAGCAGGCTTTCTCTCAGTTCTATCCTCTGGTCTTGAGGCCACGCCTGCTTCTCAAGAGGAGCACTCCACCACCTCATTGACTCTTCTGATGGTTTTTAAAAATTGAGCCCTCCTTGGTGGTCAGTCACAACTGGCTCTGAGGCTATTCATGCTATTCTCATGCTATTCATGCTATTCAGCAGGCTTTCTCTCAGTTATATCCTCTGGTCTTGAGGCCACGCCTGCTTCTCAAGAGGAGCACTCCACCAACTCATTGACTCTTCTGATGGTTTTTAAAAAATTAGCCCACCTTGGTGGTCAGTCACAACTGGCTCGGAGGCTATTAATGCAATTCTCAGGGTGCACTCCATTACTCTGGCTTAATTTGGCGGTTTTTGCCACCTGCATGATATCTGCGCCCACAAACATGCGATCTTTACGCCCTCTCATCTTTTCCACTGAAAGGTCGTGGATTGTCACCGCGTTCTCCCTCTTCTTTATTCTCATCTTTGAGCTCCCTCCTCACAAGGTTCCCTGCTTAAAATGGAGATAAGTCCCGATCCCAATGGTAGCAACACCTCCATCATCAACTACCCAGCCAACCTCTCCAAGAACGCATCAAAAAAGCACAAACATCGAATCCTCAAAGCTAGCCCAGAAACACTAATCTCCGACCCCTATTTCTGCACTAACAAGGGTTCCCTAGGTGAACAACCTTATATTCTACACTAGGAAATGGTCTTGCTGGTGCACCATACTCTACTCTAAGCTGCAAATATCAGGATTTAAAAAAAAACTCCTCATGGTCTCAAGCTTACAATGTCTTCCCCCCCTTCCTCAAAGCCACCACCACTATCACCCTCTACAATAATGGGATAATTTTAATACAAGCCTCCAATGACAACCTTGCTAAGTTGGCCATGATCCATCCCACCCTAAATAAATTGGGATACGGCAACTCTACTGACCCCTACACAGCCACCACCTCTCTCTTGGGTTTATCTAGTACCCCCCCCAATAACAGGTGCGAGTTCCCTCCCTGAACCCCTCCCCGCCTAGCAACCTCAGCACCTCCTTGCCCTCGGTTGGTATGCCTCAACGCCCCAGATCACCATCTCAGCTAGCTAACAAGAACACATACATTACATTACATTACATGTTCATTTGGTCTTGTTCACCCCTCCGATTGTCAGCCAACTGAGGGTGACCCTCGTGATGGGTGGATTCCTCAACCCCTATTATCTCAGCAATTAACCGATGATACTCCTTCCCCCTCCCCTATAACTTTGTCCCCAATCAGGCCTGATTCTGGGAAACATTCCCCTTTGGTTTCTTTTCAACCCAACGCTCTGATCAATGACCCCCCACGTGCGATGTCTCCTACCTCACCATCAAATTGCTCTTTAGTACTCTCTGACCACCCACCTATCCAGGAACCTCCCGGCACCATAGTGCACCCCAAAGGTATTCACCATGGCCCTCTGACACCCCCAGCCTCTCCTGAACCCCCTTCATCCCCCGACCATTACCCAGGTTTGTATGCATGCCTTGTTGCTATATCTCTACAACTGTTCCATCTCTTGGCGGAGTTACATGATGTGAAGGTCCTCTTGAATGATCTTTTCACCATGTTCAGTGGTAATAATTGTCCCAGAGTCCCTACCGGGGTTAGCGATCACAAAGGGCATCATCTCGAAATCTACTCCCTCTCCAAAGGGAAACCTCCGGGTAGCTGCGCGCTCCATAAATGCAATTATAATAATAATAATAAACTCGCCACCCTGTCCCAGAAGCAGTAGGCCCTGCCTGGCGTCTACTGATCCTCAAGACCATCTCACTTCCTGCTCCTCCTGGACCAATGCTAACCTGACCCCTCTGAGGCAAATACACTCCATCCTTCCCAACCTGAACAGAGATCCTTTCCACAATCTGAGATGCAGCATTTCTGACAACCTCTCTAGGGAGAACATCGCCCAGACTTCTTCCCCCTCGAATCCGCTTCATCTCAAGTGTGTACTATTAAACTGCAGATCAGCCAGTAAACACGCCTCAGATATCTTTGACCTCATCCATCACAATTATTTAGATATTATCATCCTCACTGAAACTTGGCTAAATCCCACTTCTAATCCTATTTTAGACCTCCTAGTACCTCCCACTCATGATATAGTCAGGCTTGACAGAAATTTGAAATTGGGTGGTGGTCTAGCCTGCATTTATAGGAATATTCTCTTGATCTCCCAGTTGGAGTCCTCTCCCCCTCCTCATGTGAATACCTTTGTCTCAGCATCTCAAGTAAGAACCTACAGATCTGTAAACTTAACACCTTTTACCACTCACCGGGAAACAATCTCTCTTTCATTGAGCACTTAATGGAAATCATCTCTAGCAATGTCGACTCTGCAGTATCACAAAACTTCCTAGGGGACATCAACCTGCATTGGTCCAATCACAATGACCCCGCGGTGTCCTGCCTCAAATAATTTCTAAATGATCATGATTTGTCACAGCACTGTGACCAACCAACCCACACGAAAGGGGAAATCCTAGACCTCATCATCTCCAAGGAACAGACCAGCTCTTTAGGATCTATAAGCCTTTGTGACTGGTCGGACCATCAAAGTAACCTCTTTTATATTAACAGGGAGGTAATATTGAGGAAGTATCAACCGCTTAAATCAAAGATATGGAAACAAGATCTTAGATCAATAAACCACGACAAACTAGTTGCCCAATGTAAATCCGTCCTTTCCTCCCAAGCTGACTTGGTTGAGTATCAAACTCTCACTGCCACTACAATTCGAGCATCTCCAAAATCATGGACGGCATTGCTCCACTTCAGCTTAAAAATACTTCATCAAAAACTTAAACTCCGAACGTTGCAACCTTAGAGCAGCTGAACGTTCCTGGCGATCCAATCCCTCCACGGATCAACTAAAACTTCTGAGAGATGTAAGAAGCCTTTACAATAAACAGATCAAGACAGCTAAGGTTGACTATTTCAGATTACAACTAGATCAAGCGGCAATTTGCCCCAAGAAACTCTTCGAATTGGTCAAACAGCAATCTGTTACTACTCCAAGCCTCTCTGATTTGAGTGGCAATCCACTCTCTTGCGAGGAATTTGACGCTTTCTTCGCGGAGAAATCACGACTCATCTTCATTGACCTCGCCTCCAAGAAGGCCCTATTGCCCCTCTCTATAGCTGCCTTGCCCTCCGACTTCCCTGAAAAGCGTATCCCGACCTCTTTGACGCTAAGAACAATGCTTCATGGGGCTCCTTTTCCCCTTTTAGTGATAAAGACATTAAAAAAAATCTCCAGACTATCAACCCGTCTAACCACTTCTGTGACCCGTTGCCTCTGGCCATCTTCAAAGAGATCAAGAGCGCTCTCATCCCCACCTGAACCAGGTTTGTAAACGCCTCCTTATCTCAAGGCTCGATCCCGATTGCCTAAAAGCAGCCCAGTTTTCACCTATTCTAAAACAAAATCAACGCCGACAAATCAGATCTCAATAACTTGCGTCCTATCTCCAATATCACCACCCTAGCGAAACTCCTTGAAAAATGTGTCCAATCCCAGCTCTGTGCTCACATTGAGAATTACCAACTCCTAGACCATCATAAAGCCGTTTTTCAGAGGGGTCACAGCACTGAATCTGCCCTGATGCACATTATTGATGACATCTTAAAAATACTTGACAAAAACAAATCCTGCCTTTTGATCCTCTTTGACCTTTCCTTTGCATTCAATACAGTTAGTCATGACATTCTCCTATCCATCCTACAAAACAGAATAGGTTTCTCGAATCAGGTGCCTCACTGGTTCTCATCCTTCCTTCTTCACAGATCTCAAAGAGTCAAAACAAACCACTATCTCTCTCAGCCCTCTCCATTACTTATGGGGGTCCCCCAAGGATCCGCTCTTTCTCCTATCCTCCTCAACCTTTTCTTGGAACCTCTTGCTAACTCACTTAGCTCCATGAACATTCTCTTCCACATGTATGCCAATGACACACAACTCTATTTGAAGATTTCATCCCCGGAAAACATCATCCCTCAAAATTCTATCCTCATGTCTACTCAAAATTGGTTAACGAAGAAACATCTCTTGCTCAACGCCTCAAAAAAGGGGTTCCTGCTCATCTCCCCACCAAACCACACCCTTAAGATCGATGTCTGGATGTCTCACCTCACTGCTCTCAACTGCACTCCAATCATCATAGACTCAGCCAAATCCCTCGGAGTCACAGTGGACAAGCACCTGAGTATGAAGACTCATATCAGCAATGTTTGTAAGGGAGCGAACCACTTGACGAGGACACTCAGAAATATCAACCCCTTCTTGCCACAAAATGATTTCAAGCAGGTGGTACAAGCGCTTGTCTTACCAAGGTTAAACTATGGCAGTGCAACTCTCTGTGGCCTTCCCAAATACACCTTGGCTCCACTTAGGGCTTCGCTGAACTCCGCAGCAAGACTGACTACTGGCTCCAAACGAAATGAGCACTTATCCCAGTCCTTAAATTTCTCAACTGGCTACCTTTTGAAGCACGAATCCAGCTAAAGATTGCAATCCCGGCGCACAAAGACCTTCACTACAATACTCCCACGTATCTGGCGCAAAAACTTGAACTATCCTGTGGGGAGAGGGCATCAAGAAGCGCCTCTACTCTCCTCCTGAAACCGATCATCCTTAGCAAAAAGAAAATGTGTCACACAGCCTTCTCTGGTGCTGCCCCTAAAATATGGAACTCTCTACATCCAGACGTACGCAGACTCTCCTCGGCGACGGCTTTCAAACTGGAAGCCAAAAGATTCCTAATGAGCAAAGTCTTACCATAAGGGGTGGAGGCACTCCTAAGGCGGTTGTTCTTGGTTTCTATCTCCATAGCACAACTAACAGTCACGGATCGTCTCTTCTGCATAATGTTATACATTATATGTGTACCACTGTTTACTGTTTATCGTTTTTTCACAATTGCTGTGTACATTTCATTTTTGCCCTCTCATGCAACTTATTGTAAAAACCTGCCCAGATATCTGACAAATGGCAATCAATGCATGCCCAAACCATTGACTAAAATATGACCCAGTCAGCTGTAAGTGTAACTGTTAACCATTAGTGAGTGGCAAGAATATTCCTTGGATTTTGTGTATATGGCCTGCCAAATATCCACAAAAATGGCTTTTGACATGATATCGTCAATTCTGGTTTAGTGTGCTGTCTCAGTGGCATTCTATCTATTCTACCATGCAAGACACAATTGAAATCCCTATCCCAAAATGTAGTTGTCCCTGTATACTCTGTGAATAAATCCTGTACTGTATAATAGAATCTTGTATTATTGTGAACGTATCTAGGACCCTAATTAAATATTCCCGATTTATGCCCTTATGTGGTTATAACAAATCATATCCTTAGAAAGGCATAAGAATCATATCCATATTTAGTCATAGCCAATGCAGTCCAAATACGGCAAGGCTACTTCCCTAGACTCCTAGAAAGTACAACGTGTTATTTAAACCAACCAAACCTCCAGCAGCCCGGGAATTCCCCCTGCTTTTGTTTTAATTTGTCCTAGAACTCCTGAGAGTCCTGAAAGAACTGCCAGTTCTTAGTGACAGTTCTTAGTGACGTCTTATGTCCAACCTTACGTCAAACACGGCACCTTCCAGGTATAAATATACCAGTATTTGCCTTAAGCAACAAACGGTGGTTTGGAGCAGAGCAGCTATCTACCTACACAAATCCCAGCTGATGCGAGTGCCGAAGGAAGTCGACCCTCCCATTTGACACACTGAGAGAGACGCTGTCTTTTCTCCTGCCTAGAAATCCAGCTCCAGTGTTTCCAGTCACCCTTGCGGGTAACTGGGAGATCGAGTTCTGAGAAAGAAATACAAGACCTCCTTCATTCTAAACCAAGGTACAGAGCTGATTAGACCCCTGAGAATTCTTGATTCAGATTCTTGGCAGAACTAACTTAACTTAAACTGCAGCTCACTTACTCCTTCCCACGTACTAGGCTTAGGTTAGGTACACCGGGGTAGGCGTATTTTCGAAGCACCAGTTGAGTACTTTTAGTCAACTTTTGTCATTGTATGTAACTGTATATATTTTATCCGTTTTAAGTATCATATGGCTCAGAAACCATATAAATGCTTTTACAGTATTATTTCAAAATACTCCTTTTACTGCATGCACTTTACTTTATGACAAGTATTGCAATTGTGGCAATTCATTTCTCTTGCATGAGAAAGAAGACTGCTCAATAAAAATCAACTTTTATTGAAAACGCCCGTCTCTCTATTTCTCTGCACTCTGGTGAAACTAAGCATGCACGATTGACTGAGTGAAATAGCTATCTATTGTTTTCACACGACTCTGGAGATATACTCCTTATTCTGGAGGGAGCAAAGTTGGCATGTTTATGCGGTTGTCAGAAACTAATCCCTTCTTGCCTAATCAGGAAAGTTAACTCCTTCCCGTTCATTTGAGAAAGTTTCTAGTGACCTCTGAGCTAGCTGGCATACCTAATTAAGTCTAACATATTCAGGAGAGACCTAGTGACCTCAGTCCTACGTCTAAACTGCCGTTTATGTTATTCTAATGCGCAGGGCCTATTGGGAATATAGGAACTACACTACAGTATCACCAGGGTTTGTTGCATAACAATTAAGTATGTTTCCCATTCAGTGTGCCAAACAATATTATGTATCGACCTTTTATGCCTGCCTCAGATTAATTGAGTCTAAATGGTGCAACTGAAGCTATCAGCACTGTCTCATACCTTACCCAGAGGAGGTGGCCAAGAACAATTTGCCACTCTGCTTTTTTGCAGGCTTATGACATTCTTCCTCAGTGAGATGGGTCTCAGACTCTCTTGCAAGCATGACACAGCAATCGTATTGCGTTTCAAGAAGGTTAATACGCTGTGCCGCTTCATGTACCCAACAAGACCACGAACATTGCATGTGATGATATGATAATTATCTACCATAGATGTGCAATCTTAAATGGAAGAGAGTTCAAAAACCCCACTAAGGGCTGAGGAACCAGAAGAGCGAATCCCTCTCCCATAAAAGGGCAAGTGGTACCAAGGGAGAGTCAAAGTGACCAATAGCATGCTGTAAGAAAGAGAACACTGCATGGTAAAACTTAATAAACATCCTCACCCAATAGACCCACCCCGGGTAAACACATGTAAAACACACAGTTCCGTTTCTACCCATCAAAGTCTGGCTAGTTAAAACAGTCAGCTCAGTTCCCCAACTGTAAGGGAAATCGCCAACATTTCAATTATTACTAAACCATTTTGTTTATCTCAAACAAGACATCTAGTGTCAGGAGCGGGAGGCTTCCCGTCGCAACCGAGAATGAACAGTCCCCATAGTGCAACAGTGGACACCCACCCCTGCAAGCCGATTACCCAGCAGACTGACATCCCCCAAAAGCTTAAGGATGGTGTTCCTTGGGCCAACCCCAGCATCAAACTGGTGAAACAGTCTACAATCAAATAATTTCTAGAGCTGCCCGTCTCCCACTCAGTCACCATAGCAACTGTCTACAGGATATCTTTAATATGCACTAGCGTACGAGTTTCAGCAATACACAGGTACAAGTAATTTTCAAGTTGCAGTCTTCTGTTTTAGCCTAAGGCAGATCTCCCTGCAGTGAAACCCTATCAGGTCTTGCCACTTACCAGCTCCTCATCACCTGCATGTTTTGTTGCTGGTGTGTCAAGAGCATCCTCCACTTGTGTGCCTGCAGGACTAAGGCTCTTCATTGAAGAGGATATCTCAGAGCAACATACTCTTGGACCAGCACACAAGGGGTCCTGCACAACACAACTCCAAGAGCCCCCAGCAGATGATAGGGTCTCCCGCTTTGTCTCCTTGACCTGCCTACACCACAAAGGCCACCAACCGCACCCAATCTACGCATGAGCACTTTGTCCCAGAGCTCCAGCCAAGTTCAAACATCCTTCGGACGATCAAAGTAGTGGGGTTTTCCATTCACTATCACACACAATCTTGCCTGGTAAAGGACCATACACTGCAAGTTCATGGCTATGAGGTTTTGATTAAACTACATGAGTGATTCTCTGAGTTGAATCTTATGGGTATAGTTTTGGTGAATAGTGAATTTATGGTTTATGATTTTCGTATTGCAGCAGCCCACCTCTCTAGTACCCTTTAGAATGCAGTTTCTATCTACTTGGTGGAATATATGGGCAATACGAGCTCTAGTAGGAGCCCCTGGGGGACACCCTGTGAGCAAACTCCACTAACAACTTTGTGGATAAGCCCTGTGGCCACAGAGTCTGCTGAATCCAGTCCACCAGGAGTCGTTCAGCAGAGGGGCCCGCCACTGCCAACCGGGCCCTATGAGGGGCCTCCCAATGATCCCTCCCTGGCGTTTAGGTGCATGGAGGCCAAAACCCACCACACCTCACCAGGCAGAGTGCCCTCCTGTCTCCAGGGATCAATATAGCACCCATCAAGGGCAATAATGGGCAGCGGCAAAAGCGCAGACCCACAGACCCACACCAAGATGAATCTCCAGAAGACCATCCTCGGTCGCATCAGCCGCATCGGTGAGTCTCATGCACGTGGCTCCAGTCTGTGCTGCTCCACAGAAGTCTTAGGCTCCGGCCATCAGCTCACTGGGCAATTAGAAGCAGCCGGTCATCTCCAGCCACCAATGGGGGCAGCAAGGCAGACCAGAGCAGGCCCTCTCTCCTGGCCAAGCGGCCTCCCAATGTTCAACAATAGGAGTGGCCGTGGCTTATCTCCAGGCCACTGACAGGGATCTCTGCATTGCTCCAGTCCTGCCCATTCTACCAAAGTCTCAAGCACTTGCTGTCATCTCCCCGGGCAGTAAGGAACAGCCAACTCTACCCGTCTGCAAAGGTGGGGGGCAAACAGAGAGGCAGACAAGAACAGTCCTCTTACCCGGCTCAGTGGCCTTCTAGATCTAAGCAATAGCTGTGGCGAGCCTTCAGCCCACCGGCTGGATTCCTCAGCACCTGAGTCAGTCCCCCCAACACCCTCTTAGGCCTTTGGAGACAATGTACATGCACTAGGGGCAGCCAAATATCAGGGTTTCAGAACTTCAGTGGGGATAATTATGTCGGAAAAACACGGATTATAGAGGAACTTCTCAGGAGCACATCCAGTCGGCTATCTTGAATGGCCACGCTCACAATGGCAGTAAGGTTAAACTTGTCTTCCTGGGTTATTTTTCCTGATTTGTCCTGTTAGGACATGGAATAGGGAATAGGGAAGGGCGTGCACCCCTGGTCTTTTCACCCTCTCCTAATCTTTCTTCTAACCATGTCCCTGCTCCTCCCTCTCTTGTTCTGTAAACCAAATGCAATCGCTTACATTGATGGTCTCTCTCTTGATTCCTAATACTACCGTCATGATATATATTTATGAACTTGTTTTCTGTTTCCTAATGACTTAATACAACATCTGCTAACCCACCATGTTGAATGACCTGCAGCAAATGTGTATGCCTATTGTATGCTAATGTGCTTGAGTTTGCTTGCATCTGACACTATCAGCCTCATTTCCATGCCTCGCAGTATAAAACAAGAATTCTCATTCTTGAATGCTCAACATCCGAGATCCCAGTTGCTGTATCTTTTTCAAGCTCTTTTTGCTCTTACCTCATGAGACAGCCTTGCACCTGCTAACATCACAATCTAACGGTTTTGCTTCTGTCATGTGTATTCTGCTTCAATTGCAAAAGTGAAGAAAATGTATAAATGTTGAGGGAATTTGAGCAGTGATATCACTGTTGCTTATTAAACATCCTTTAGACTTCCAGTGGGGATGGAGAGATATTTTTCTTTCAAAGTATGGAGCCTTGGGCCAAGAACTGCCTATTTTTGAGCTGAGGTATGAAGCATGCTAGACCGGGCATCACATGACGAACCTGACTTCAACGATAGGGGAGATATTTCTCCAAGGGAACAGCCCTGCAGCCCAGCACTCTACCCACTGATCAGGTTGGTTAGCGTTAGCACAACCAAATTAAAAGGTGAAATCTATCATGCTTATTTTTTCTATTTCTTTGGTTGGTTATTTTCTAGAGACACTCTCCAATGGAAATTATTAGCAGCATGAAAGTGTGAGGAGGAGAATATCATTAATGCAAATCAGTTTAGAGCACCACCTCCCAATACTCAATAACTAGAGGACAATTTAGAAAGGTTAGTTTGATTTATTGGAAAAACCAGAATAATTGAACATTAACAAACCTCACTACAAGGGTTTAGAAATACAAAGGAAACAGCATAAAGCCAAATCTGCGCACCCAATTCAGACGGTGGGTAGATAGGCATGGGAAGAGTCCCAGGAGACAGCAACTACGTGTCGGACCTTGCCAGTGTCATCAAGGCATATGGGATGAGCCTGACCTCATACGCCGACGACACTCAACTGGTGTTGGCCATAAAGGGTGATGGACAGGAGGTGGCAGAGAGATTCCAAAGAGGGATGACTGCTATCGGCGAGTGCATGGCAAAAAATTGCCTCAAACTCAACTCCGATAAAACGGAGGTGGTTATCTTTGGTAACCTTTTGCCAGTCTGGTCTGCAGCCTGGTGGCCACCGGCCCTAGGTACTCCTCCTTGCCCCACGGTCAAGGTCCGAAACCTAGGAGTAACATTCGATGACCAGCTTAATCTCATGGCCCACGCAAATAAGGTGGCAGCCAACGCCCATTTTAAGCTCAGAATGGTAAGAAAAATCCTACCTTATCTACCTGACTCAGCAGCCAAAACGTTAGTCACCTCCCTGGTTTTGACATCGCTGGATTACTGTAACGATCTTCTGCTCAACGCACAAAACAGAGTTACCAAAAAGTTGCAGACCGTGCAGAACGCGGCAGCACGCGTACTGTCCAAAAAACCAAAATTTGCACCTATCTCGGACACTCTGAAAAGCTACCACTGGCTAACCATCCATAACAGGGTGAAATTTAAATCATTATGCATAGTCTACAAAACACTACAGGACCAAGGACCCCGCTTCCTCAAAGAGCAACTGATTCCCTATAACCCGCCTAGAACTCTACGATCTACCTCACTCAACCAACTAGTGGTTCATCGTAGCAGAACAGTCTCTTGGGGTGACCGCCGCTTCTCAATTGCGGCTCCTAAACTTTGGAATACCCTACCAAACCACATAAAAACAAGCCCCTCACTCCTTCAGTTTAGAAAAAAACTGAAGACCTGGTTATTTAATCAGTAAGTCATGCCTCTGGACAACCGGATCAGGGAGAGACATCACTGCATTTTAGCGCCGAGACGCCCACGGGTAATTGTACGCGCTCTGTAAGTGTCATTAATAAATAAATAAACTTGTGTTTGTCAATTCTACTGTAAAGAGCAAGAGGACTCTAGAGAATATTCCAGAAAAGAGAATATAGGCAGTAGTTCCGGTGCCATCGTACAGACCCAAAAGGATGAATGTTTGTAAAAGGGATCACTGATCTAGCTGTCTAATCTCTTCCGCTAGCCTAACAACGTTAAAACTTAATAACGATAACAATTTCTGGGGAAAGTACCCTTAATTTAGCATTATGCAATTTTAGAAAACGATTGAAATATCTTAAGAATGAAATCAGTCCAGAACATTGGCCAGTACTTTTTAATTTGAATGAGGCTAATAAGCATGCGTTTCTGATCTGTGGACTGTTTCAACCTTCAATGACAAATAAGTCACTTAAGGGTCAGGATTAGAGCTTGTGCCCACAATGCTCCTCCTACTTCTTAACAAGCCACTCACATCATTGAACCACATCATAAATATGAAAAAATAAGGAGGAGGATGTTTTAGATGATGTCAATTTCCCCATGCCCACAAGAGATACCAGGGATGCCTTTGTGGACGTACATGGAAACGGAGCAGTATCAGCAGCACCATCATCGAGTCGGGCACAAGGAAGTAATGTGCAAGTGCGGCGAGACAAGCAACAGATGGTGAAGCACTAGAGAATGATGCACAGATGTCAGGCAGACTCTATCATCCAGCGCTCATGCTGTAGACCCCGACCCCATTCCGTAGACACAAGGTAGGCCAAGCCCAAAGTCCAACCATTTCCTCAGAGATTTTGAGGTGCATATTGCCCAAGAGATAGTAAGGAGCGACTGCAAAGATCAGTACTCCTCTTCCTCTAGTGATGCCAAAATGAGGACCTTGTCTCAGATTCCCCCTTTTCACTTTGAGAGCCTAACCCTGCTCTGGAGGCACAGCAACAGTACATGTCCCATGGTCTACAGCCCACCTGATTAACATAAACAAAGAGTCCCCCAGTATATGTAACAACCCCTCAAAGTTCTGTGAGGAATTGCGAAAGTTTCTTGAAGTGTATAAGGCAAATTGGGAGGACGTGAGTCAGTTTGTGAGACTGGTTGTGTCAAATGCGGTGAGATATAGATTGATCAAGAAGAGTGATTGGCTGAGAAAAGAATTTCAGGATGACGCTGCTTTAATGGCGGCAAAGGAAAGGTTGTTGACTAGAGCTGTGCCCATTCAACCCTGGCTGGACAGCAATTTCTAAGGAGAGCCACCTGCAGCTTATTTGGAGAAGTTAAAATATGATTTGAATGTAACTTGGACTTAGCTTGTCCTAAAACAAGCTCAATAAGCTCTTGGTGCTGATGTTGTGCAGGGATTTTTATCTAAACTACAAAATCAGCTGTGCTCCCTTTGCATTTGGTGGCAAACTAAGAATTCAGCTGAATTGGATTCAGTGGCATATCACTATGTGGCATGGTGCTTAGAAAAGGAAGAAAGAGTTAAACAAATCCAAACGAATGTCTTTAAGAATGTAATTGCTTTACCAGATTGTAAATGGAAGGGTTAGGAGAGGCCTAATCTCCAGAGGGGAATAGGTGACCAGGGAGGAGGGTGGTCATGATGGAATAATGTAAGAGGGACAGGTGCACAAATCTCCTCAGAAGGGTCATGTTTTAATTGTGGTCAGTTAGGGCATTGAAAAGAGACGGCCTCCATTTGATTTCAGGTGCCTGAGTTCACTAAGATTACACAAAATCAGTATCCAAATTACTAGGACACCACCAGCGGTGCTAAATGTAATATGAAAATTCTAATCCCAGTTGATCATAATGGGCCCATTAAAAATGACATGATGAATGGGAGGACTACCTCATGCCCTATTGATGCCAGTAACAGTTCAACGCCATGTAAAACATTTGAGTTCCCATATTTACCCCTCTTGTGGTGGTCCATCAAAGCAGGTGACAAGCCAACAAGTTCCTTTGAGTATTGCCTGTCTCATTCCGTTATCTGGGCTTTCATCACTGACGAGCATGTGTTCTTGTTAAGCTGGATTTATCCTGCAAAACTGTCGGATATAGAGATATATTGAGTACATTAACCTGTGCAGTGTTCTGCATAAGTGACAGGGTTTAGAGCATAATAAAAAAACAACGTTCCCCTAGGAATTATTTAATTTTTGACTTAGCGCATGATCAACAGGTATTGACTTAGCCAATAGGTCTCGCCTTTGGGACCTGATGAGTATTTAGACATGCAGCACATTGTCCTGGGTGCTATAACATCTACTGTTCTTATATGTGGAAGCTTTGATACTAATAGGTACATTATAGCACTTCATTGAAACATTCCCTTCCCATTTGCACTTAAATTGTTATTTTTGTATAACTGGTAGTTTTAATTCAAATATTAGAAGTGTTTTGTGATAATGAAGTTAAAAGATTTTTAGTGAAATAAAAAATTTGCTTTAAATGGGTATCAATGTGTCTTCACTGCTGAATCCTGGCTCTAGAAGTGAGTGCAGTTGTCTCTGGTCTGTGTCTGAACTCTTGCTCGCTAAAGGTGTATCGCGCAATAAACAGACCATGCTGATATTTTAAGCGTTAAAGGACATTTATTAGGACCAGGCTGTACAACAGTAATCAATAAACCAATAACATCAACATCAATAACAAAACCCCACATCACTTCTTCATCCCTTCACTCTCTTCACCCACTCTGAACTCACATCTCGAACCACTCCATGCCCATTCCGTTCCTCAACCATTTCCACAAATCTCATAGCATCCTCCCAGGTATCACCTTCCAGTCATGCCTCCAGCTCCCCACATCATTTAATCTCCCCCCCCGAGGGATGGGATCACCCACTATTGACTCCCCCACCCCTCCAAAGTATCGCCAACCAGGGAACCCCCTGTAGGACGGTTACCTGACCCCCCAGGCCCATACAGTGCATCTTTCAATCACCCACTCACACATCCCTGTGACACTAACTCGACTCATTCCACAGCTTACTGACCACATCTCTCATCTCCATCATATAATAAGCATTCCCCAATCATGAAAGATGCACTCTGTCATCCCTAAACAATAGCGGTTCCTCCAGTCGTAGTCCAGCATGAGCAATGACCTTAATGTCCTTGTCCCCACAGAAAAGTCTCATCGCTCTGTTGAGCTTCTGTTGTGCTTTCTCCACAGCCCCATGTTTAATAGCACCCCTCTATACTTTCCTGGGGACAAACTCAGTCCCGGCAATGCAAGTCCCTGCCAGCCTGTGCTACAGCACCTCCAAATCTCTCTGCATCAACTGCAAGAGCGCCAAACCCGACAGCTGAACCAAATCGTTCCTCCCCAAGTGTATGATCAACTGATCAGGACATCCCTTCTGGGGGACCATCTTCGAGAGCCAGGGCAATAGTGCCCCCATCGCATCCCCCCTTTACCACACCAATGCACCTCGTGATGTTGTCCTTTGAGTCCCAGGTTACGGTCGTACACCTGTTGCTCTGCATACTTGGATGCCCAGTGAACGAAGGAATGTCCCACACACCAAGTGACCGGCTTGGCCCCCGGTCCACCCACGCAACCCACAAAAGAAAAATATGTTAGAAACACAGCATAGAACCACAAACCAATCCCCCAATACCCTGCACCGTGCCCCCAAACTCCTCACTTGCGAACCTACTGCTCACAGCACCGAGACTTCCACCTCCCAATCTGCCGAATCCTGTCCCAAGACCACCCTATCCGGGCCGCCGCTGTCGCAGCCCCAATCGAGAAAGAATGAGTCCCGAAAGCAGCCGGCTCCAAACCCATGCGCCGCAAAGCCATACACAATACTGCCAACAACTGGCCTGATGTCACCTTCACCCCAGATATGTGACAAAAAATCTCACCACTCGCAACCCGCGAGGAAAACAAAAACGTCCTCCATTCAGCCACCGGGCATACACCCCCACCATGAGTCTTGCACAACCACACCCACTTGACCCACCCGAACTGATCCATTTTGGAGTGACCCAACCAAATCCCCACCGTCCACCATCCAACCTAATCTCCTCATACCGCCTGCCACACACAGCCTGCGTGCCCAGCAACTCAGACACCTGAAAGGACACAAAGAACATCCAGATCATGCACAAACGGAAAACACTCACCTCAAAAGCATCATAACAACAAAGCGGCAAAACCTCAAGCAACCTATCCAACAATTCAAACGTGATTGCCTCCCGCAACACCTCACCCGCCTTTCTATCCCTGCCCCAACCTCTGATTACCCTACGTATAATCCCATCTTTCGTAGGATCAAAACCAAAGAACAACCAACAATAAAATGACACACCTGCCAGTTTTCCTGATATCGTCGCAGCCGTTAGCTCCCTGTCAATGCAACACAGTACAAACTGCAACACTCCTTGCTCCACAGCTGATCGGTCCCTAAAAACAGAATCCCCACGCCATCCCATAAAGGATCCCAACCCCGCCCATGCCAGGCGGTATTGTGGCATACGCAATAGATTTTTCAACCAGGCCTATCACCCTCACTCCCCCAAGGCCCAGATGCCGTCCAGCAGCTCGGTCTTGCACTGACCTGCTCCTGGTGCCAATCGCTGGAACCGCTGCCACTGCGAACGAGACAAAGCATCCGCAATGTCATTATTCGCTCCAGGGACATGCTTGGCTCTAAAAACCACATTTAATTGCAAGCCTTTCAACATGAAACTTCTCAGCAGTCGCAGCACTCTCAGGTCCCTTGCCCTCTGATGATTAACCAGCTCAACCACGGTCATGTTGTCCATGTGGAACAGGACAGATCTGTTCTGAAACTCCGGGCCCCACACTTCCAGAGCCACCAGCAAGGGAAAAAATTCCAGAAAGTCAATGCTCCTCTCCTGTTTCTCCTGTTTCACCCAGTGAGCCAGCCAGCTCTCTGCTCACCACCTGCCATCCAGAAAATCCCAAAACCAGCTGCCCGGGAGTAAATTTGACATTGCCAATCCGTCAAGAACTTCAACCATGTCCTCAAGCCCTCCCTAGCCCCCATGGAGATCCGGACCCTGTGTTGCAGAAGAACTGCTCCCGATAAGACCATGCCGAACCGCCTGCAGAACGTCCGTCCTGCTCTGACCATCCTGCACGCGAAATTCAAGAAACCCAGCAGTTGTTGCACAGCCTTCAACGCAATCCTCTTCTCTCCGATCGCCCACAACAGGCACGCCTGTATCTCTGTCACCTTTGCGGCAGGGAGCCGAGCAATCCAATGTATGGAATCCAGCTCAATGCCCAGAAATGTCAGGCAGTAGCTGGGCCCAGCTGTCTTTTCGGGGGCAAAGGGGACTCCGAAGCAATGCAACATCTCCTGGAAATGTGATAGGGCCCTGCCACAGTCCTAGTGTGTGCCTTCCCCAGAAAGAGGAAGTCGTCCAGATAGTGAGTAACGCCCGATGCCCGCTGATCTGTGTGAAGGGCCACTGTAAAAAGGTTCTAAACAGTTTGAAAGCGCGCAGGAAATAGCACATCCCATGGGCAAAACCTTGTCCATGTAGATGGCCCCCCCGAATTGCATCCCTAGCAGCAAGAAATCCGCAGGGTGTATAGGCAGAAGCAGAAAGCTGACTTGACATTTTGCCAGTTCCGCCCCCGGCCCACACACCCTCACGAGGCGGATTGCATCGTCCACTGACACGTAAAGCACCCTCGAGTCCTCCTCAGCGATAAAATCGTTCACAGACTGATCTTCGGGTCACGAGAGATGATGTATCATCCCAAACTCACCCTCCTCCTTCTTGGGCACCACCCCCAGCGGAGAGATTATTAAGTTATACGCCGGCCAGTAGCTAAACAGGCCAGCTATTCTCCCCTCCTCCACCTCCTTCTGCAATTTGGCAGCTACCACTCCCGGCAACTCCTTCGCTGATTTTAAATTTTCCGCCCATATCGTTACCCTGGGACCCTGATAGCCCACCCGAAAGCCCTCCGTGAAACCCCACTGAATTCTCAAAGCCGCCACCGGATCCGGGTAACACGAGTGCCATGGGGTCATCGCCTCCACCTTAACCGGTGTAGGTGCCCTTCTGGCCAGCCTGTCCCTTTCCTTTACGTTTCGCCACTGTTCCGAGGAGGTGACCAGTGTAAGGCATTGGGTAAGGGCATGCTTCCCCCACACTTGGAGCACTCATGTTTGAACTTACAAGGGTAGCACGAGCAATAGCCCCGGTTGTAGCTCCAACAGGCCCCTGTGTTATAACTGTATGGCTTGGTGGTCTGGCTTGTGCTGCTGGCAACGGCGGTGTTCCCCCCACCCCACTGTGGGTGGGGCGTGGCAGAACGGACCGATAATCCACCGGCAAACCGCTGGCAGTGTGGGTAGATGCCGACGAGTGCGTGGATGCCATCCACTGCATCCAGAATTCCTGATCCACCTCACCCCAATGCTTGTCCGGATTAGCGCTAACCCTGGCCCTGAACTCCTCATCGTAACTCAGCCAAGCAAACCCCTCGAACTGCATTTGGACCTTCCTGATGATGTCCATATACTTCATTAGCGCTATGGCCCTATCCAAGTGCTTCTCACAGAAAAATACTAGCGTAAATGAGAAACGCCGACTTCCAATTCTCCATAGTCACGGGAACCCTGGACTGCCTAGTCAACTCCCACTCCTCCTCCTGTTTGGAACCCTCCTTTGTCTGGACCTCCCTGTGCAATAATTTAAACACGTCCACATATTCTTCCCTTGATTTTGTCAGACAAATAAGAACCCAGGGGCCATGTAGGGGAGCTTCTTCTGGTGTTTGTCCTCTGACTTGTCCCCCTTCTCAGCCTTCCCATCCACCTTGCCCATCTGAACCCCTGCTTTCGAGACCAACTTACCCCCCGCCTGCTTGTCCACCCGTGACGCACTGTCCTTTAGCACATCACCGTCTCCCACACTGATCCTTCCCCTACACCCACTGACCTACATGTCTTCTTCCTACCTTCGTGTGGTCCACCATCCCAAGCCGTCCACCAAGACCCCTCACCTGACAGTGCTGAGGGCATCTCTCCGGGCCGTCCTCTGGAGGTAGAAGCCTTGGATGTCTCCGCCTTGCCTTTCGACTGCTTACGGACCTGCAAAACACCAAGTCTGCTGTTGCTCTTCGCCCCCGTCCCTTCATCGTCATCCCTCACCTCCCCACCCTCAAGCTCATCACTCTCTTCATCATAGTCCAACTCCACCACAGGCTCCACATCAACGGATGCCCACAACACCTCTCTCACTGCTCGTTTTACACCTTTACTCTTTGCAGTACACACACCTTCGACCCCCCGTCACACACAACGCCATTGCCAGCTCCCACGCTGGAGGCATTCTCTGTGCACAATTGAGTTGTCACCACTGTGTGTCATCGCAGTAATTATTGACCCAACTTTTGCTAGGGGAAGCTGCGGTTTGCCATTCCGCACCGTTATTAATGCACGCTAAAGTTGCTCTTTATTACATTCCCCCAAGTGACAACTAGACTTTGGCTTTCCTTGACGCTTTTTTTCCTTTCATTCCCAATATAAGGTTTAAAATGGTTAAGCGATAAGCCAGGCAGGGGTTAGGGAAGAGGCGTCTGCCTTCCATTATGTGGTTGCTCAAGAGGCTTGTTCACCGGACACCAGATGAGCCCAATGTATCATGTAACGTAGGCAAAAGAAACAATTGATGGACAGAATGCAGACCAATGTCATACATTCACTCCAGTACAGAGATCTGGACCTAAATCCATCGTTTTTTTCCTCACTATGCCATTCCAGTTTGAACCCAGCCATATGCAAATCAGTCTTGACCCTGTGCCCAATGGGAACAGTCCAGCCCGAACTGCCAGGCCAGATCCTCCCTGGACTGGAAACAAGCATCCTAGGACCGGTTTAGGGATTTCACCCCTCATCAGCCAGGATAGCTTGACTCCAGTGGCATGGAGAGCACAAGAACCACGTCTGGGCATACCCTTCCCACTCGGGGTGACAAATGCAAAAAAGAACAATTGATGGACAGAATGCAGAACAATGTTATACATTCATCCCAGTACAGAGATCTGGGCCTAAATCCATTATTTTTTTGCTCACCATGCCATTCCAGTTTGAACCCAGACATATGTAAATCAGTCTTGACCCTGTGCCCAATGGGAACAATCCAGCCCTAAGTGCCAGGCCAGGTCTTCCCTGGACTGAAAACAAGCATCCCAGGGCCAGCTTCGAGGTTTCACCCTTCATCAGCCAGGATCGGTTGACTCCAGCGGCATGAAGAGCACGAGACCCACGTCTGGGCATACCCGCCCCACTCGGGGTGACAAATGCAAAAAAGAACATTTGATGGACAGAATGCAGAACAATGTCGTACATTCACCCCAGTACAGAGATCTGGGCCTAAATCCTTCATTTTGTTTGCTCACCATGCCATTTCAGTTTGAACCCAGCCATATGCGAATCAGTCTTGACCCTGTGCCCCATGGGAACAGTCCAGCCCGAACTGCCAGGCCAGGTCCTCCCTGGACTGAAAACAAGCAGCCCAGGACTGGTTTCCGGTCCAGGGCGGACCTGGCTTGGCAGTTCGGTCTGGACAGTTTTTTTACGGAGTTTTAAATAGCGCGAACTTGACCCGAATCGGGAATCAGAGCACTTTTTACATAGCACCAGTTGGGTTACATGAGGCACAGAGTCAAGACTGATTTGCATATGGCTGGGTCCAAACTGGGGTGGTGTAGTGGGCAAAAGAACGATTAAATTAACCCAGATCTCTTGATGGGGGGAGAATGTTTGAATCATTCAGCTTTCCGTTCTTCATTTGTTGCAGTTATACTTCATGTTACTTAGGGCCACATGTATCAATAGTGGAAATAGTGAGCACCTAATTGAGATTTTTTGCGACTGGCAATTAGGTAATCACTATTCCTAATGTATGAAACCCCATGAATTTCATTTAGCAATTCTGAGTGGGTCGCAAATCAACCTACTTCATGAATATTTTTGAGGTAGGCCACAATTTGCAGCCCATTGGGAATCGCTAAAATCATTAAGGGGATGGTGGCCTGCTGGTGTCAGTCAGTCAGTCAAATATTCTTTATTCAGTTCTTTTTAGAACCCTAAATGAAGACATTAAAAAGTTAAAACAAAACAACTGACATTATATATATTAATAAAATTCATAGTAATAAAAATTCATATTCACATAGCACCAAATGCCTAATTTAAAAAAAGAGGCAAAGATACAAATAAATTGGCAGTAATCATTAGTTACTGCACAAACAATACAAATATAAATGCTAAAAAGGGTACTGTATAACCAAACAAGCATTTGCAATGTAATTGGTCTTGCCTTTGGACCTTATATGTATTATGCTATGCAGCATATTAGCCTGGGTGCTGAAACATCTACTGTTCTTTAACATGGAGAGAAAATAAGCACCAAACTGTGTGACATACCAGGTATGGAAACACATGGAGAGAAATACTGCCTATCAGCGGGAAATTGTATTGTCCAAAACTCTGTTTCTTAATATAAAATCAGGGTCTTCGGTGTTCATATCACTGAAAATACAAGATTTGAAAAAAATATTATTGTCTATGGGTGCTAATGGAAGACAAATTCTATGGACTAGAATCTAGAGAATGCTAAAGTGATTCTGGTATTTTACTGACCTCTTCTTGGTATTTTCTATCAAGAAAGTTAAATAGAGGCAGTTGCCAGAAAATTTAAAAAAAAGAAAGTCTCTAAGCAGAAAGCAATTCTGGTATTTTACTGACCTCTGCTGGTCTCTTTCTATTAAGACAGTTAAATGGAGGCAGTTGAACAGAAAAAAAGTCCCTAAGCGGAAGCAGACAAGTCCTAGGGCTGATCTCCAGAGCCCATAAAGTGCATATACTTATAAGTATATAAAGTATATACTAAAATATATACAAGAGGCCTCGAATGCTTGACCTAAAAACCATGATATTCAGAGGCAATTCATTAAGAGTAAAATAAAATCAAAACGCAATTTACGAATAGGTAAAATTATTTCCCAACTAAATTCCGTAGACGGACTGCAGTAGAAATGTGCCTACACACCATTGTCCGTGTATTTGTCGTTCAAAATCTGGAGATGATACAAAGCCTGCCTACACTTCCTAATATTTAAGAGTCTTAATAGAGGGATATTAAAATCCCATCTCTGTTTAGAGTAGTCGACAGAAGAAAATAAAATGCATGTTCTGAGTTGATTTAGAGTCCCATGGGTATGGTTCAAGTTTGTCATTGCAATAAACTTTACGAGGATAAGAAACAAGGAAATATGTGATTCTTAACCTAAATCTAATAAGATAAAACATTTTCGTTTGGCAAAAGAAAAACGAGAGATAGGGTGCTACTCATGGGGAACTTATCTAAGGCAAATATTCCAGAACTCTCTTTTTCCCAATCTCCAGGTGCTCACTGGTCGTTTTTGAACAAGAGAAAACATCCTCTTTCAACTGGATTCTTGAATTCCAGGCAATTTGTTCAGGGTTATAAAAACAATCCACCCGCCCCACTGTCTCCAACTGCCTTTTTATGTAACCAAACCATGATATCTTCTGCATATGATCAAGGCTAAAGCAATCCAGTAGTATTGAACGATTAAGGGCCAGCTCAATCTTTGGCCATACAGAATACCATAGCAAAATTGGAGTAATTTGTATATGGTGGGTTAAAGGGGTCAGACCAAGTTCATTATGACAAAAAATAGTTGGTAGACTACTTGGGACTGTTAATAATCTTCTAAGAAAATTATTCTCCACAGCCTGAAGGTGAGACAGATTGCAAAAGCCCCATACTTTGGCCCCATACAAGGTTACAGAGCATGAGCAAGCCTTATAGATGTTAATTATCGAGTCAATAGGTCTGGATCCAAATGGCTTTATAAACCTAATGAAGCCTCCAAGTTTTGGTTGAAACTATTAACCCTAGTTTCAACTAAATGATACCAAGTGCCTTTCTGGTCAAAGGGGATGCCTAGGTATGAAAAGGTTAGAGCATAAAACATCCTCTCATTATTGATAAAACATGATTTTGAAAAGTGGGGATTTTCCTATCACCATAGTATAAGAATTTACCGTATTGGTCTTTAGATCCAAATCAGACATAAAATCATTAAATCTAGTGACAAGCGTTTGCAGTACCACACCAGTTCTAGACATCAACACCAATCATTGGCATAGTGTAACGCCAGAAGATTTCTAGAGCCTATCTTGGGAACATCAACATGGCCTTGATTAATATAACTTTCCAAGTTATTGATGTAAAGAAAAAATAAGAAATGGGCAAGCAAGTACCCTTGGCGTACCCCACGAAACATTTTAATAGAAGAGGTAAGTTCATCATCCTTCCCATAACTGACCTGCCCAGTCCCGTCCTGATGCATTTGTGCTAAAAAACAAACTAAAGATGTGTCTATACCCAGATTCAGCATTTTCTTCCATAGTTCCCCTCTCTCCATCCAGTCAAATGTCGATGTAAGGTCCATAAAACCCAAATAGATAGAACTATTTTTCACTAGTGTGCACTTGCATATGACCAGGTAGAGGTTGAGACACTGCTCAACAGTTCCCAGGCCCCTCCTGAGGCCATACTCTACTTCTGAAACTTCCCACTTTCCGTTACCCAAGTCTCCAGGTGATCGAAAATGACCCTGTTCATCGATTTACATGTACAATCAATTAGCAAGATTGGGTGATAGCACCTCGGGTCAGACCTGTCCCCTTTTTTAAAGATGGGCACTATAATCACGGTGTCCCATGATTTTCGGGGTCCCTGGGAATCTTTACAGCTTAAAATATTGGCCAACAGTGGGAGCCAAAGGACTGGATTGGCCAGGAAAGGTCAGCAGGGATGTGTCCGTGCCAGATGCCTTATTCTTTATGGTTTGATTTAAGACTTTTTTAACTTCCTCAAAATTTGGGGACGCCAAGTCTAGAGTCCCCGGACAAATTTGCTTATTTTAAATTGCAATAGTGCTCGCCCTCAAGAAATGTTGAACCCATGCATCGGGTATAATTGTGGCATCAATGCTGCTATTGTGTGCACTGTGAAAAAAGGTTGAATTAACAGTTTTCCCAAAAAGTCTAGGGTTTTTGTTGAGACTAGCTTCATACAGTTGTTCCCTTGCCTCGTTTCCTATGGCCATTTTACATTTCAGAATAGTCTGTTTACATTCATTTCGAAGTTGTCTTACCACTAAGTAAGCCCTAGGTTTTTTTTTAGTGCCTTAGGATGGTTACTATGAGATCATGAGCAATCACTGTTAATCCATTTGTGGGGCCTATGTAATCTTGGTTTCCTGTCACCTTGTAATACAACTTAATTGTCTGCGTTATCTCGGCAAAAGCCCTTAGAATGGACGGTGGGATTATTCTATTTTCTAAACACTCAGTCAGCAGACCAGAATGTCTTTGATTGCTTTTAAATAAAGCAATCATTTTTTTCTCAATGCAGCCTGTTTTCCTCAAAGGAAAACGTGTTGTGTTTAGAAAAGAAAAATGAAAAGTTTTCTTTTCTTTTTTAAGACCAGGGAGTGGTCTGTGCCTGATCGGAAAAAGCATTTTCACTACCATTCTCCTCCTATTTGTGAATGGGTTACCACCTACTTGAAGTAGGTGGTAAAATGCAAATGTTCTGCGAAGGCATTTCGGCCGCAACACATTCGTACATACTGCTGTGTTTCGGTTTTAGGAAGGGACGCCCTAAACACCCCTCTTCCTAATACCGAATTGGTATGTATTCGCAATTCCAAATTGCGATTTGATAACATGTTACTGAATTACAAATTGGTATTCATACAAAACAAAATGAATTCTACCTGTCGAAAACTGCCTAATTTCGCAAATCAGACCATTTGTGACCGATAAAAAGCATGATACATGTGACCAAAAGACTTGAGGAGAGTGGGGGGTGGCAAAGAGAACTGGTGCTTTGTGTGTGGGCAGCTTTTCCACAAGGGCTGAACAAACAAGTATTGAGAAGGCGGCAAATACTAGCATGGCAGGAGGGATGGGTACCAGTATGCAATGAAGAGGAATGGGAAGGAAGGGGGCAACAACACGAAAACAAGGTTTTTGTCTCACAGAAATGAACGTGTAAACCAACACGGAGCTAAGAGGGAAAAACAGACCTAGGTCGCCCTCCACTCACAGAGTCACAACCACAATATTGACCTAGGCCTAGGGCAATTAATTTTGATCAGATCTGGGGTATCACATGTCGCAATAAATTACAACCACCTCTCTTTCTTTATGTAAATAGGGTAGGGTATACGCCAGTCAGTAGCCCACCTTAAAAAAGCCCGTACCCTTACATTGACAGTGAATGAACCCACACCTAAATGTGATAGGAAAAAATGTGCACAAGCGAGATAGCACCTCACGGGCGCACCACCAATGGGATCCCTGGTAGGTACTCACCAGGACGGCCCTGTTATCATCATTGGTGCTATCAAGCTTAAAGAAAACGTGTCCAAGTGTAAACAAATGTGTACAGTGAAAGTGCAGTGGTGACGATACAGGTAACACAAACAGTGATGTTACACAACATATAACATACAACATAAAAACGTATACAGCATGAACAGATAACTTTATTCTTGTTCTTTATGCTGATTGCGTGCGTTAAAAAAGTGAACATGGCTACTACCTATAGAGCCATGTTCTACTTGCCAACATGTTTCATTGCCATGGTACTACTCAGGCAATTTCATCAGGGCACATATTTTTTACGCCACAGCATTGGACACCCAGGTTTCAAACACTGACACAAAAACAAAATAAAATCAAGTTGAGTTTCACTTCCATACCACATGTACATATTCTAATTGACCACTGCACACATGAGGTGATTTATGCCATATTTACCCTCTAACGGCAGATATCTCTCCTACCAGCCGGGAGGTCATAAAAACAGATTTCAGTCAACTCCTTTAGTGAGTCACGTACTAGCTCCTTCCGTTATTCTTTAACTGCAAAAAGACCATCACAATTCTCTGAGAACGTTACACTTACCCTGCTTACTTGATATATATGTTTACTTCATTTACGATTTTTCTAACCCCCCTTTTTTTTTTCTACTTTACCGATACTTGGAGTTCTGCCGGCGTTCTATCGTCCCTCGAGCAAGGAGTCCATCTGTTACTTCCTATTTACATATCTACGTGTCTGCATCGATCCCGCCGGTAGGCTAGGCTATTCTCGCGCTATTTTGGAAGCCATCTTGGATCGGGCTAACCGACATACATGAGTATTGAGGTTGTGGGAACCTGTGGCATTCTCGCGAGATCACGCCACAAAAATGTAAACAAATGTTTTCAATGCTCGAAATTATTTTAAACGTGCTCTTCAATGTGTACAATGTGTGTCCTTATTATACACCGGTGCAGATCTACCATCGTCAGCATGTACCCCAGGGGTTTCTCTAGATTCATAATCCCTCGCCAGAAAAACAGTCTATGATTAAACATTTCGGCGGTCATTCTATACCCTCTAAATTTGAAAATACGTTGGTATATGCTTATGCTTATTATAGGTTGGAAACCAAATATGTATCATATAAGACATGGTTAGTGAAGCTTAAATCAGTTATTACATCTCACCTCAAGGGATATTACAGTTCATTCATAATGTTGGTTCCATTATCGTAAAGCAATATAGCGTTTAGACCCCCACATACGGAAAACAACACCAACAGAGAGTTCAGTGTAATTTGTTTCATTCCAGGAGCTTGTTCAGTCCTCTTTGTTCACAATTTCTCTTTATAGATCCATCTGGCCTCTTTTGTTATTAGAAGTCTCTCCACTGTTTGTGCGTCTCCTGTCACCTTTTCTAATACCACCCATATGAAGGTGTGTTTATTCCGATGACAGTGCTGAACTAGTTTCGTTGTAAGTTTTCCAGCTCTCATAAATCACCTCATGTGTGCAGTGGTCAATTATAATATGTACATGTGGCATGGAAGTGAAACTCGACTTGATTTTATTTTGTTTTTGTGACAGTGTTTGAAACCAGGGTGTCCAATGCAGTGGCGTAAAAAATATGTGCCCTGATGAAATTGCCTGACTAGTACCATGGCAATGAAACATGTTGGCAAGTAGAACATGGCTCTATAGGTAGTAGCCATATTCACTTTTTTAACGCACGCAATCAGCATAAAGAACAAGAATAAAGTTATCTGTTCATGCTGTATGCGTTTTTATGTTGTATGTTATATGTTGTGTAACATCACTGTTTGTGTTACCTGTATCGTCACCACTGCACTTTCACTGTACACATTTGTTTACACTTGGACACGTTTTCTTTAAGCTTGATAGCACCAATGATGATAACAGGGCCGTCCTGGTGAGTACCTACCAGGGGTCCCATTGGTGGTGCGCCCGTGAGGTGCTATCTCGCTTGTGCACATTTTTTCCTATCACATTTAGGTGTGGGTTCCTTCACTGTCAATGTAAGGGTACAGGCTTTTTTAAGGTGGGCTACTGACTGGCGTATACCCTACCCTATTTACATAAAGAAAGGGAGGTGGTTGTAATTTATTGCGACATGTGATACCCCAGATCTGATCAAAATTAATTGCCCTAGGCCTAGGTCATTATTGTGGTTGTCACAGAAATGAACCACGGAATTTACATGTGGCGCACCAGCAAACTTTGCATTTCACAGTAGCTGCCGTAGATACGGTTTGTTTTGCAATCTTTGTGGATTCCCGGGTGCTGTCGCTTGGTGGTGGAGATCACCGCTACTCATCCTGATCTTTTGGTGCATCACGCTTTTGGTCCCTCATTCAGCCGCATTTACCGTCTCAGACCCCCCCGGTTCTCGATCTATCAGCGCATGAGAGAGGGTGGCGGCGGCTGTACCAGAACAGCTCTTGGATTATGAGCAGCAGGGGTGCCAAGAAGGGCAGCAAGCTGAGAACGGTCACCGCCAGCACTGACTTTGGCGATGCTGCTCCTGTGGAAACTACCATCAAACCCAGACGTGAGGTCAGTGGAATCAAAAAACTGTTGGGGAAGTCTGGGGGAGGTAGTGTGCTTAAAGACCCAGCGGGTGCTCAGCTGGTGATAGCAAAAATGTATCTTGGTGCTAAAGGACAGCCCTCTGCCATAGACTCTAAGACTTTCACACACACTCCTCCCCCTGAAAGCGCTCCCCTGGACCTGCTAACCACCCAATTACCTGCGCTAAGCCGACAGCAAGAAGCAAGCTCAGTAGAAGTAAACCCTGAGGCAGGGCCGCAAGTTGAAGCAAGAACCAATGTGGACCTACAAGGCTCGGCTGACAATTTGAGCGAGCTCCCTTGTCTTATTGCTGATAGTGCTGTTAAGGTGACAACTGAACAGATAAGCCAGTTAACTTTAGCCGCCATAGCTCAAGAGGCAGAAGGCTCCTCCAAGAGCGGTCCTGATAATCCCTCCACAACATCTGAGGCTGGCATTGTCAAATATATTCGGGGCTTGGAAGCTGCCTCCTGCGCGTAAGTACCATGGACACCGGAGACTGGGCCAGAGAATTTCTACTCAGTGTCTGACGGCACAGGGACCTCTTCAGACAAGGTGGTTTTTAACACTAGCGAAGATGACAGCGAGGAATCGACCAAAGACACCGGAACAGTGCAGCATCCCAAAAAGGCAAGAAGCAAGGGCAAAAGGCGCAGCCAACTCAAATAGGATTACTCAGACTCGCAGATGTCCTACCGTTTGGATGAAGACGATTCTCACATGACGAAGTGGGAAAGAGGAAAGAGCGCCCCAGCAGATACTGCCGAAACCCCATTGGCTTCAATCCTAGCCTCATTTAAAGTATTTCAGGAAGAGGTTCGGGCAGACAATCTCACAGCCAAATGGGCTGCTAAAAAGCTGCAAGGAGGCTTAAGATGACTGAACAAAACATGCTCTGACATAAGTGATCGTGTGTCCATAGTAGAGGGGCGCGCCGAGTGTCTGGAAACGGAGGCCATGGCTGACAAAAAATAGAGCGAGCCCAATACCGCCTGTCTAGTGGATATAATGACTAAAATTGAGGAACAGGAAAATCGCCAACGCAGAAACAACATTTGCTTGCTTGGCATCCCGGAAGGGAAGGAAAGCGAAGATGCCATACGCATCATTGCAAAGCTTTTGCAAGAATCCTTCCCCGAACACCCAGGCTGGGACTCGGACCGTGAGGTGCAGAGGGCACACCGCTTTCCCTTCAACCTGAGGCGACAACGTGACGGCAGCAGTGCAGCGGGTGGACAACCAAGGGTGTTCCTGGTGTACTTTGGGAACTTCCTTCTCAGGCAACTAATATCTGACCAGGCTCTTCCAAATTCCAAGAAGGGGTCTAATGGAATAACATTCTTCGCGAAACCCAACTTCTGCTACCAGACAGTAGAGCGCAGATGGCGTCTGAGACAACTAATCTCCCCATTCCAGCAGTTGGGACCCAAGTGTACCTAATGAACCCTGTCGGACTTAAAGTAATCTTTAAAGGGGGCTCCAAAATCTTTCTGTCTGAAATTAAGGCTGGGGAATACCTGGACGAGATTAAATCTAAGAAGGGCCCAAGATAAGGAGACTACCTCATGGCTATGGGCAGGGCAGGGGAGGGCAAAGGAGGGATCCTTTTCTTTGGTTTCTGCTCTCCTTCTCTCTCCTTATTCCCTTGGGTTTCCTTACATTGGTTTAGTTCTATGAAGACTTAAGGCTTGTCGATTTAGAAGCCTTTCGCTCTAGCCCTTAAGGGGATCTAGCCGAATGTATACTTAACATGTTTAAGGCATGGTCAGCGGCAGAGACTCACTATTTTCTACCATCATTCAGGTTATTCCTAATTGCTCAAAGACAGTGGGGGTGGGCTGTGGGTATTCAGATTGACATAGAGGAACCAAGGACACCGTTATACACATAGCCACTCACTTAGACACTGGGCACGGTTTAGGAACTCACCAAATCATGCACACTCAAAGGATCAAGAGCTTTTTGGCTTAAACTTCTTGAAAACATCCAAATGGCTAAAATAAATACGCATTGGTTTATTTCTGCTCATATTTGCGGGCTGAATGATGCTTCAAAAAGGCAAAAAGTAGCGCAAGGTCTGCACTCGTTGGGGGCCGATATCGTTTGCCTTCAGGAGACTCACATAGAGGGATCACAAAAACATTTATTGAATTCACTAGGACTTAAAGTTATTGGGGCTACTACACAGGGTACTAAAATAAAAGGGGTAGGAATTATGGCTGAAAGGAGACTGCCCTAAAAAAATCCCCGCTTCACATCTGATTCACTGGGTAGATGGGTAATCACTGAATGCCACCTTTCCCCTAATCCGCCTTTCACCTTATGTTCAATCTATGGAAGTAATGCAGATGACCCAGGGATTATAAACTTGATTTCTGGAGAGTTAGCTCACTGGCCTACTCCAATAATTATCTGTGTCAATCTTAATATCAATCTGCCCTGTAATTGGAAAATAGACACCAAGTGGAGGTATACAGGCAGAAAGCCCCTTGTGTACCAAGTGCTAATTAATCTAGCTCAAATTCACGGGCTTAGGGACGTTTGGTCCAATCTGAATTCCACTCAACCAGGCCACACCGGTCATTTGCTAGACTAGATTACTTTCTGATTTCATCCGGCAAATGCTCCATAGACACCGCTACGCGCTTCATGTCGGATCACAATCCACTCATTTTAAACATTGAGGGATCGGGGAACTGGAGGGAAATTCCGAGATGGAGTTTTGAGAAAGCGTTACTGCAAGACGCGGGCTATCGGTCACACATCCAAGCTTGGATCTAGGAGTTTCTGGAAATAAACATGGGAACAACCCTGATTATGATAGTTTGGGATACGATAAAAGCGGGTATTTGGGGAGAGACTTTAAGGTTCTCAATTAGGAAAAAGAAAAAAGAAAAATTGTTAATTTGTGATCTCCAGGAAAAACTTAAAAAAAAACAGAAATTAAACTAGTCCAAATGGTCCAAGCTGGAGTGGATACTGCGAACACTCAAAACGAAATAATTCTTACAAAGGCTGTAATAGGGTCAGTATTTGCAGACAAGACCACAGCCAAGTGGGAGGCAACACTGGAAAAAATCTATGAATGTAGCAATTGTATCGGTCATCATCTTGCTATTAAAACCAGGCAGTGAAATACTTGCAATCCAACTGTCAACAGGGGTAGAGACCAGTGATCATATAAAAATACAAAATATCATGTCTCCTGTCATTCACTTTGTCTATGAGATCCATGGCTGGATCTGTAATTCCTATGATGGCCTTTGTGAGATAGAGTGAATAAGACATTTTCCTTGGTTCATTCATGACTATGTTCCCCCATTTAACTTTTGAGTTGCTTCTGGAGCCCTGTATTCCCACAACTGGACTATTGGGTATATGGAATACATTTTGTTTAAAATAAAGACTATAAATAGCATTACAGTGAAATCCAGGATCATTTGATTTAAATCAAATATTAAAATTCCTTAAAAACACGGTATCAAAAATTTCTTAATAATACTGGTTTGCCTATACTGCCTTAGGTCAAACACTTCAAGTAGGAAATTCAACTTTAAAATAATTCTTAGAAACAATTTTTCCCAAAATTTCCCTAAGAAGTATAGCAGCAGAATCACAATCTATATGTGCCGAAATTCCAAGATCGCAGAATTTTAAAGAGGATAAAATAACCTGTTTTAACTGGATTTAATTAAAAAACTTGCAAGGTACTGTACAATAAATGCATAATCTATTCATAGTAAGACCTTGTACTAAAAACATGGAAATGTTCCCTATAGTAAATTGTTAGTGTATTAAGGGCCACAAGTTTTTACAGCTGCCATTAAATATGAGGCAGTCGCGAAGCATACATATGGGGTTTCTAGTTGTTGAAAGACAGAGTAACGGGGATTAAATTTCCACACCAATGCAATAATAAACTTCTTTCATTTCTATGGCATAAAAAGAACAGGAGAAGAATATGTGCAAAGTGGATTGTTTAGATTTTTCATCACACGGACAGAGAGGGAGGTGACTTAATGAGAATATATTTGAAGACTGTCCCAGCATTAGTGGTATGTAGTTCAAGCAAAATCTCATCAGAATAAAACGATGCCGAGAGTTCTCAACAAAGGAGAGGTATGAGAGGTAACCATGTTGTACTGCAGGTAAGTCCTGATATATCATTACTGAGCTTTTTCCTTTTCACCTTTACCATCTGTCACTTATGCTTTTTTGCCATGAAGATTTCTTTTAGCTTAGTTTTAGAAAAGCTTTCGCAAAGTTTAGTTTAGATAAAAGCAGTATTTGTTCCTGTCTGAAAGGTGTCTTTGGGACCTTGGAAATTGAGATGACTGAGATATTCATTTTATGGGTGATCATTTCCATCTCCATGCAGTTATGCCTGAGCACTATTATTTGTTTCACAATGAAAAAAGACAGTGCCCGTTCATTTTCATTGCAACTACAGGAGACCGAGTAACAGAAATTATAAATATGTAACTGAAAAATGTTTTGATATTGAAATAGAAATAAGTAGATTAATGCCTCTGAATCCGCTTCAGGTCTCACCTAAAGGCGCAAAAAGAAAGAGATTGTATTTTCTAATAAATTTATGATATAATTATAAAACTGCCATGCTGAGTAACCCGCAGCCATTTTGTGTGCATGTGTCTCATGAGACACCCATGTACCTGCTAAAACCCCCTAGCTAAAGTTTCAGTTTATGAAACATGTATGCCGCTTTGATTGCCTATGTGAAGAAAATGTATAAATGTTTAGGAAATTCAGGGTGGGATTAGTATTATATGCTCAGTTGCTTGGTGACACCAAGCTGGATCTTACTGAATTGAGATATTGCTTATATCTGCTTAAAAAGAAGTTTAAGACTTCCAATGGGCTTAGAGAGACATGTTTTATTTTGCTATCTCCCCTTCTGAGTGGTCTCTAGAGATCTATGTATGTGTGGCATATTTTGATTCCAGGGTTTGCTTCTATGCCATTCCTGGGTAAATAGTTCAGAGTAAACGATAGCTAGTTGTATAATTCCATTTCACATGTTTTACTTCTGTGCCATTCTTCTGTGATTTTCTCAGACCATATATTATGACAGATTGCATATTACCAATTTGGGTTGCTCCTGTGCTTCTTCTGGATAGACTTTTTACACCATTTTCTATGACTGGTTGCATAAAGTTTGCTCTTCTGGCACTCCATGGTGTATCCATCAGAGTGGACACTATGGGGTCCATTAGGATGGCGGGCAGACATCCCGACGCAAAAAGGGACCACCTGCCATAAGGGCGGGGGTCCCGTTTGGGCCAAAAGGATGCGCCCGCCACATATTATGTTTGGCGGTGTCTAACAGACACCGCCACCATATTAAACTCTTTTCCGCCTGGTCAACATGGCGGGGGGGGGGACCACGGCGGACGGAAAGACCGTCCGCCGTGGTCCCCCCGCCATAGTAATATTGCGGGGGGAAAATGGGTGGCGGGTGGGGAGGATGTTGGGCGGATCGCCAAGGCCATCCTGGTGGTGACGATCCACCCGACATCCTAATGGGGCCCTAGGTATGGTTTTAAAATGTCTGTTCAGATGAGTTGCTCCTTGATGTAGTCAGCTCCTATGGGCTGCACCTTGTTGCCCAACTCGGATAAGAAACCGCATTAAAATGTACTTTGAAACCACCATTATTGCTAATATAATGTTGAATTATTAGATGCTGTCTTGTTTTCATAGGATCCTTATGTTGTACACAGTCTTGCTAAGCCTTCGTGCTTCTGACATATTCAAGCTCCTTCTCATGTTTGGCACTTCACACTAGGATTCATATATGACTGGCTCAGCTTTTGGGAGTTTCTAGTTCTGTATCTTATTCAATCTCCTTTTACATTCTTTGTTCTCCAGGAACATTCACCCCATTGATTAAGGAGGATGCAGGAGTTATCCCTGGTCCTCCTGTCTGTAACCTGAGCCCAGAAGACTGGACCTGCTCTTCCTCTTGCACCCAGGACAAAGAAGTGGACGGACTCCAAGGGTCATAAGGCTGACCGTGTGTTCAAGCTACAGGGATACAAGAAGCTACAAGAGGCCTTTTTCTGCAACTGCTCAGCTGCCCAGTTACAACTGGACCCTGCTGCAGGCCTCTGCTGACTTCTGGAGTCAGTCATGACCCCCAAGACCTGTCAGCAAAGTCATGGACCCTTGACTGGTATCAAAGGGTACTTCTAAAATCTCCTGATACCTGGGATGGACGGTTTTGATTCAAAAACCTCCAGACTACCAGCACAAACAAGCCAAGCTGATCCAATGAAGGTGCACTGCTGATGGGCCAAAGAGTCAGGTTTCTCCCCGCTCAGAGCTTTTCCATAGCGGTAAAACCCATTCAGCGGACCTCATGGAGAAGATGTCCAGGCTCATGAATGGATGATAGATTTAGACATGCGCTATATTCAGAATGCTTGAGTAATACGAGTCGTGTCTCTTCACCTTGTAGTGAGGTAGTTAAAAAAGGTAGAATCTTGGGGTGGGGATCTCAGAATGTTGGGATGTGGTGTTCAATTAGGGACGGTTAGTCTACGGTATCGAGGGCCAGTAGGGTGGTTGTGAAGCTGCTCTTCAGGGAATGATTAAATTAAACTCTTCTTCCATACCCTGAGTTTGTCATTACCACACAAATTGGTAGGATACAGAGCAGCGCTCACCTGTATTCGCTATTTGTAGTCTATGGTCCTGAGAAGAAGGATTTAGCTCATCTGTGCTTGCTGGCCTTGTTTGCTGAGTATCCTGCGACTGACTCCTCTGCTGATGGCTTGTACTCTTGGCAGAAAAGTGTGTTATTCATAACCTGTTCAGGTATTGCCGCGCTAAAAGTATGTACTGTGCACAGTTTGGTGGGGCTATTTGCTTTGACTTTTTACACGTGTGAACAAGCCCGTGCAGTGGAAGCCATTTTCAGATTCTTGGAGGAACCCTTTCCTTTCCCATAATTCTGTGTGCAGATAGCTCTACTCAAGTTGAAGTTAGCGACCATCTTGGATTGGGGATTCCTGATACTTTGGGGTAACTTCTTTTTCTAAACCCTTTCGGTCATTTTGGATTGGGAACGGTTGGGTCAACTGTATGATTTCACTGCAGTTTTACTGGTGTTTTCTTATATTAGTCTGGAAGGTTTTAGCAAGTTTAACTTTGTAGCAATATTTTTGGGGGATTTTGAGCAATATTTATTAGATGTAATCTTTTTACTAGGCTACTTGTTCGTAATTATGGTTACTATTGCAGCTCCACCTCATTTTTTTGCAGTCAGTTGGGGAACCAAATATGTAATGAGAATTGTGGTATCCCATGTTCTTGGCTTATGTAGAAGTACTTCAAGGGGATGAATTTTCCATTAACCCCTTCACTGCGGCGACTATTCCGCCGCAGTGCTAAGGGGGTGGGGCGGCCGCGCGGCGGCCGCATGCTGGTGACGGAACCGCTCCGTCACCAGCGCCGGTGGTGCTGTGCTTATGACGGAGCGGTTCTGTCATGGCCCGGCCCGCTCAATGGAACGCTCAGCGCAGGCGCGGAATTCGCGCCGCGCAGGCGCTCCGAGCGGGCCATGGCGGAACCGCTCCGTCATCAGCACAGCGCTACCGCAGCTGATGACGGAGCGGTTCCGTCATCAGCAAGCAAGTGGTTAAAGGAAACTGTCTTTACTGAAGCATTGTTTGGTCGGCGCAGGCTTGACAGAATTAAAAAACTTACCTCCTTTGGGAGGTGCAGGAGACATGAATATTTTTGACAAAGCCATTAAAAGAATGAGCATTCTGTTTGGAAGAAAAATGAATACAGTAAATACAGTAATGGAACAATTTAAATGTTTTCGCAAGCACAAAAGGAAGAAGAGTCAATAGAAGCTTATGTGTCAATGCTACCAGCATTAGCAGGATCCTGTGAATTTGAAACTATTACTTATGAGCACGTGTGGAGGGATCAGATTATGATGAAGTCAAAGAGTGAAAAAATTCAGGAAAGACTACGGGCTGGAACGGAGTCCTTGTTAAGTGCAGTCATAAATATTGCCATTGAGCAGTCTGAGAAGTTCGTAAGCAAAATAAGAAGTCAACATGTTAAGTCACAGGACACTGGTAGTGAAGTCAATGTTGTAAAAAATCCAAAAAAGATTCAGAAGTAAAAAGCAATGAGACGAAAAATAGTATCAGTTGTTTTAGGTGTGGAAGTACATACCATTTGGAAAATTTTAAGGGATGTCCAGCGTGGGAAAAAATATGTGTCAAATGCAAGAACAAAGGATATTTTGGCAGGGTTTTTCGAGCAATGTTATCCAAAAGATTAATTGTGTTACTTGTGATGAGAGAAGAGTGTCATGTTTATTTCCATTTTATGCATGAGTGACTCCAAGTGTAAGGGTTTTCCCTAATGCATTGTATTTATTTATGACAAACCGGTAACTATGGTGGTAGATTCTTGTGCTTAGTCCAGTATCATTGGGAAACCATTATTCACTAGCAATTGAGGCAACAAAAAATAATTTCTTCCAGATGTACATACATTCAGGGGGATATTCAGATCACAGAATTGATTTGGAAGGCTACATGTGGGTACATTTGGAATTTGATGGAAGGAAAACAACCAGCAAAGTATATGTGGCAACCGAACATGACCCCATACTTGGGTGGCCTCACCAACAGGATAGGGAAATAAGATTTGATCCAAAAGCTTCCCACCAATGTAAGGGGTTACACCATATAAAACTATGTTGGAGTATCTTTCTAGGATACATACATCCTTTCCAAGCTTATTTCAAGAGAGGTTAGGAAAATATGTGGGTTTTAAATATAAGATTATCCTGAATGAGGACACAATACCTGTGAGGCACAAAGTTAGAAATGTGCCCTTAGCTTATTGTGATAAACTCAAAAACATGTTAATCGATTTATGTGAGAAAGAATATTATTGAACCCCTTGAGTCTTCTGCTTGGGTGTTTCCTGTTGTATTGTCTCTTAAAGGATCTATCAAACTTTGCTTATTTGTGGACTTGAGCAGTCTCAATAAGGAAATTTAGGTGGATAAACATCCTCTTTCTAATATCCATGAGTTAGTTTCAACACTGGCTTGTGCAACTGTTTCTTCCACTGTGGATTTGGTAAGTGCATATCACCGGGTGGCACTACACGAGGTCTGCAGGCATATAACAGCTCTTGTGACACCTGAAGGGATGTTTCAGTATGCAAGAATGCCATTCGGTTTTACAAAAGTAATTTTAGATGCTCCCGCACCATCTTCCAAAGATTGTCCACTCTCCTTTTTGGGGTTGACTGAGTTTTATGGGAAATTTTTACAGGATTATGCATCCAAAGACATGTGCTTAGGCAGTAACTAACGAAAAATGGCAAGTTTGAATGGAGTAGTAATCAACAAGAGGCGTTTGATTCATTGAAGAGAGAGATTGTTGAAGACCCTTTCTTGAAATCGTATGCAATGTGAAAAGAGTGTATTGTGGCAGTGGATGCCAGTGTGTGGGTTTGGGTGAAGTACTGATACAGAGAGACAAACATGAAGAGTGGGTGGTTTTGTATGTTTCCAGGTCCTTAAAGATTATGAGTGCAATGATGCAACAATCAAAAAAGAACTGTTGACTTGCACCTAGGCTGTTTAACATTTTCGTCAGTTTTTGTGGGGGTTGACATTTGTTTTACGAACAAATCAATAGCCATTGGTCAATATGTTGTCCACTGGTGGTGGAACGATTATAACAGCACTCCTAGCAAGATTGGCAGCCAAACTACAAGAGTAGCAAAGCATGGGGGAGTATGTTCCTGATCGTGTAAATGTGCATGCTGGTTTTATGTCACATTTTCCGGGAATGATTGAGGAGTAGTTTGATGAGTATGTGATGTGAAGTGTGATGTGGTTTACACTCTGAACAACATTAACATGTGGAGTACGGATGATAAGGCAGTAAAAAACTGGGGGAGAATGTTTGGTAAAAAACATATATGAGAAAATGTGGGGAGAGTCTATGCTTAGTGACTGTGTTTTGTATGCTGTTCAGAGTTATTTCAATAAATGCTGTCTAGAGGAAAGGACAGCATTTTGACTGGGGGAGAATGTTTGCATTGTCAGCATTCTGTCCATCATGTGTTTGCTGTAACACTTTTCGCCCTAAGTGGGATGTGTATGCCCAGAAGTGGGTCCCTTGCTCACTGTGCCACTGGATTCAGTCAACAGATCTGGGTTAAATCCATCGTTGTTTTGCCCACTACGCCACCCCAGTTTGGACCCAGACATCTGCAAATCAGTCTTGACGCTGTGCCTCATGCGACAGTCCAGACCGAACTGCCAGGCCAGGTCCTCCGTGGACCAGAAACATGCATCCTGGGACCGGTTTTAGAGTATGTCACCCTTCTTCAGTCAGGCTAGCTTGAATCCAGTGGCACAGTGAGCAAGGGACCCACATCTGGGCATACCCATCCCACTTAGAGCGAAAAAGTATTACAGAAACAAATGATGGACGGAACGCTGACAATGCAAACATTCTCCCCAAGTCAAAAGATCTGGGTTAAATCCATCATTCTATTGTCCACTTCGCCACCCCGGTTTGGACCCAGAATATGCAAATCAATCTTGACGCTGTGCCTCATGGGAACAGTCCAGATTGAACTGCCGAGCCAGGTCCTCCCTGGACCGGAAACAAGCATCCTGGGACCGGTTTCAGGGTATGCCACCCTTCTTCAACAAGGCTAGCTTGAATCCAGTGGCATAGTGAGCAAGGGACCCACGCCTGGGCATACACATCCCACTTAGGGCGAACAGTGTTACAGCAAACAAATGATGGACGGAATGCTGACAATGCAACAATGGATTTAGGCCCAGATCTCTGTACTGGGGTGAATGTATGACATTGTTCTACATTGTGTCCATCAATTGTTCTGTTTGCATTTGTTACCCCGAGTAGGACGGGTATGCTCAGACGTGAGTCCCGTGCTCTCCATGCCACTGGGGTCAAGCTATCTTGGCTGATGAGGGCTGAAAGCCCAAAACAGGTCCTAGGATGCTCGTTTCCAGTCCAGGGAGGAGCTGGCCTGGCAATTCGGCTGGACTGTTACCATTGGGCACAGGGTCAAGACTGATTTGCATGTGGCTGGGTCCATACTGGAATGGCATGGTGAGTAAAAAAAACAATGGATTTAGGCTCAGATCTCTGTACTAGGGTGAATGTATGACAAATCCTTTGCATTTTGTCCATCAATAGGTATTTTTGCATTTGTTACCCTGAGTGGGACGGGTATGCTCAGACGTGTGCCCCGTGCTCTCATGCCACTGGAGTCAAGCTATCCTGGCTGATGAGGGCTGAAAGCCCGAAACCGGTCCTAGGATGCTTGTTTCCAGTCCAGGGAGGACCTGGCCTGGCAGTTTGGGCTGGACTGTTCCCATTGTGCACAGGGTCAAGACTGATTTGCATATGTCTGGGTCCAAACTGGAATGGCATGGTGAGCAAAAAAACGATGGATTTAGTCCCAGATCTCGGTACTGAGGTGACTGTATGACATTGTTCTGCATTCTGTCCATCAATGGTTCTTTTTGGATTATAAAGAAAGGCGTGTACCGCTTTTATAAAAGTTAAAGCAAGACATGGCGTCCTGGGAAAAATAAAAAAATCTAATTATATGAGGTGAGCTTTGAAAAGCAGTGGGGGGAGGAGGTTGTACAATTCAGTGTCTCCAGCAGAACTCTGTCTGGCAGCACAGAGAACGGAAGCATAGACAGCCTGCATCTCTCGGCGGCGCAATATTTGGAAGCTTCTGCTTTATTTAAGAAGTCCACAATGGAACAATTAAGCAGCTACAGCGTAAAGGGACTGTAGTTGGCCAGTGCTCCTGGGTCCAAAACGGAAGTGATGAATCAGCAGTGACAACCAATGAGGAGCAACCGAAGAAGACCTACGCAGCAATCAGCCAATGGTAAGCAGCAGGCGGAATTTCCCTTCGGTATAGTGCTTACAAGAGGTCTTGCAGACAGCGCATGCACTGTTAAGGCTCGACCTAAAAGTCAATGAAAAAAAGTGTTGTTTGGAAATCTACCTAATTAACTTTTAAGCAGTACACACCCTCCTCTTGCTCTCAATAGTGATTGTTCTTCGTTGCACCTTTCTTCAGCGCCAGGATACCCGCAGGGTTACAGCGCGCTATACAAATGGTATAAATCAATAAATAAATAACACACAAGAACGATTTTCTAGATGATAAGGACTGTTGCAAACTTGACTTACTGCCGTAGAGCTAGAACAAGGTTGCAAAGACTTCATTTAATGCCAGCCAATATTGCGCTAATATGTCCCGTTTACAAATGTCAGAATTTTGCAATACATTTCCGTCCAGTGCAAAATGCTATTTTTTGTACTTGTCGGTCATTGCACAATTTCGTGCAAAATTGCCCCAGAGCAGTATTTGTAATCTAGAAATACTGCCTGCAAAATTGCATTGGTGCGCTCTATATATTCTGGGACAGATTGCTCAAAGTAAAACTATCTTTTGAAGCTAGAGCTTTGAGGCGCTGTTACTGTCTTGTTACACTTCAGCTAATCCATAGGCAATTCGTGAATATGGAAGGAATTTGTTGTATTTTGTATTTTTGTAGGGGGCTGCATGTTTTGTCTGTTTTTTTGATTTTGTAAAAAGCTTAAGTATTTAGTAGAGTCTTTTCCATCAAATTTATGTACATTCACTGATGCACATTTACATCAAAGACAAACTTTTAAGATCATAGTCATCGGATGTCTGAACATTGTACTGATAACTGACACTTACAGTAATGGGCCAAATAGGATGGATTTTCTTCATCACGCTATCATGTGATCAATTAGAGATCGCCATTACACAACATGCTAATAGTACTCATATGAAAACTCAGCAGAGTTAGGAAGAGAGAAAAGTCTGTTTGGTTTCTCATTTCTTCATGCCTACTCAAATCATGGTTCGACTTGAACAACTGTGTGTGAGTAACACACACACACCACACACACACACACCCACACCCCCATACCTATTTTTATGAGGACCGTCCTTTGACTGTAATGAAGTGTGTAATTACTATTCTAACTCCTTGAACACTTTGATAGTAGGGAAGGTTATAAAGCAGACCGGGGCAAATCTAACTGCACTTTTAGTTTTCGTTTTTGCTCTTAGGTACCTAAACATACTACTGAGACCCGTCCTCACAAAGCACTGGTCCTCATAGTGTTTATCAGGTTCTGACAAGGATAACCCACGCTGTGAGGACGGAGTCGGATCCCCCATTGTGGCTCATACATGCCCACAAACACACACTCTCACCAATGCTTAATTTGTGCAGGTGCTTTCAGATGCTGGGCACCGACACCTATTTCTCAGGGCCAGGGCTATTGAATTTTTCTCCTATGCACAGCAAGCACTGTGCACAGGCCATTAAAAAGCCCCAGCCTCGAGCGAGGCTTGTGCAGCTGTACGTTCAGATTTGGTGCATACTGCCAGTGTGCTTGCTTTGCCGCGCACAAGTGCCTGGTCTCAAGGTGGGGGAATCGCAGGTGTTTTATGTCATGCGCAGCATAAACTTCACGAACGATGAACCGGGAGCATAGTTTCAGCTGTGCTACCCAGCAGTCTGTGCTTTCCATTGTAGCCAAAGCTGCAAGGTTAGGTGAGTTGTGTGTGTGTTGTTTTACACACAACTGTTATCCTACAGGTGCCAGAATAGTGCTTGGCCGTGGGACACCATTGATAAATTCCTGCACAGTGGCACCCGCAGGAAACTGCCCAGTAGCTGCGTGCCTCAGGAGCCCAGATAAGGCCTTGCAGCTTAATAACAAAATACGGGAAGCAGCTGAGGGTGGTCTGAAAGTGAAAACATTTCTTCATGCCAGTTAGTGTATTAGTACCATGCTCCTACCTGTCCCAGTACCATCTCGTCTCTATCAGACCCGTCCTCTACCTTCTGCAATGGGCACCATTGCAGCCACAAGCACCCTGAAGAACGCCTCCCATCCCTGCCACTGTGACTGTGCCCCACCGCTACCTCGACAGTGCCCCTCTCTCCGCAATGGCCGTCTCTCACTATCCCAGTCCCCCTCTCCCCACAGTGCCTTTCTCACCAGTATCTCAGTGCCCCTCTGCTTAGAGTCCCCTTCCCCTCTGTATCACAATGCCCTTCCCTGCAACAACACTCGCTCACTCCTGTGACAGTACCCCTTGGCTCCCTCCCTCACTCTCAGAGCACCCCTCCCCACCATTGCTTTGTATTAAAGCATGCATTGTGCCCTTAGTATCCATACTTTGAGTTTGCACGTGAGACCGCAAAGCCCTTCTCAGTCTTGGCCACTCGAACTAGGAGGCTTTCCCAATTACCCTCTAACCAGAGAGAGGATACACAGGGAATTTCTCAGCTTTGACCTGGAGAAAAATAGCATTTATTCAAAACGTGCTATCAGAAGGGCTAGGCTGTGTTGGGCGCTCTGTACCTCCCCCCACCGCCACATGCCTGCCGAGATCTATCGCCCCACACCTTCTCTTCACCTCCAAAGACCCATGTCCCGTAAACCTCTGCTGCATACTTACAGCCTTATGTCCCTGTTGGAGAGATATCAGAGTTTTGTCTAGTTGAAGTTTTGCATGCAGATGACAGAACTATATTATGTGGATAGCTCAGTGGGTTTCTGTTTTTGTCACAGACGTCCTTTTGTTATTTGCTGATATTAAATTACAATCCTAATATAGCACAGGTGGCAGACTCAGTTGAATTTTGTGCTTAATTAGTTAACAAGTATGTGTGGAAGCTTGTCTGAATGGAGTTGAATGTCTGACTTCATTTGAAAATAGGTGGCAGTGGGATTTTGCGTCTTATAGTCTGATCATGTAATAGAACTATTTGTTTGAAGCATGAGAGTGTGGTTCTCCATCAAGGCGTAATCCCAATTTTATAACTGACACTTTATTATCTTTTATCAAGAATACCTATTGTGACATAACAAAACATCTTTAAGGGGTGGGCGGAATTTGCGTAATCGCGTTACGCAAATCTCCCCGAAACGGTAAAAAATCTCTGCGAACATACAGAAATTCCGCAAACACGCGGAATTGCTTGTTCGTGATTTTTTTTTTACTGTTCGCAATCGCTGCTTGCATTTGAGAACGCGAACAAGCAAAAAACGTTGCGAAGTCGCGAAATGCAGAATTTTGGGCAATTTTGCGTTCTCCGTGGAACGTGAAATAACCCAAATTCCACAAATTCCACGAACGGAACGGAATTTACCGCCTAGGCCTACTTTTTATGGCATACAACTTAACACAGTTAAAGAATCGCTATTGTGTGTCTTGCATTGATGAGACAGGTCAAGAATGATATACTCCTGTCACCTCTCAACTTTACATAATTAATGACTGTATATTTACTAAAGCAGAGGTTTACTCTTTGCTTGCTCTATCTCAGTATCTGCTTTTCTTCCTCCCCTTCACACCTCACACCTTCTCTTCTCTCCTCTCCAATCTTACTTCACTGTCTACCCTACATCTGCATTTTCTCTTAATCGCCATCTACCCTCATTAAATGCTTTTCATTGTTCACCTTTCCATCTTTCCCTTCCACTCTACTCTCACGCGCTCCCCACTGTTCGCTTTTCTTCCCTTGCCTTTCTTCTCTTTTCACTTTTCCTTCTTATCATGTTCCACTCCAACCTTGCAATTCCAAACTCTGCTTTCCACATTTCTCTTCACATTGTCTACTGCATCTATCTTTGCCTTTAGACCTCTCCTCCTCCCTCACTCTCCCTTTTAATTTTTTCCTTCTTGTACATATGTTTATATCTACTCCAGGAATCTGTGTTCTTCACTCAGGGTCATAAATTGAAATCTTGGTGTGGCCTATCAGTCTTTCATCTCTAGATAACATTAGTGCAATTGAGCTGTATAACAACATTTTTAATTTGGTGTCAAGGCCCCCTCTAGTGAATATGTGCTTTACATACATGGTGTGTTTATCCCTTTATCCCTTCATTTCTTCCTTTCACATTCTTTTCTTATTTCCTCCTTCTTTCATCCATTACTTATTTATTTCCTTACTCCAGTGCTCCTCTTCCTGCCTGCATTTGTTATTGCCTTCTTTAATGTAATCCTTCCTTCATTCTCTTCTTTCTCCTAAACAGTGGAGTGCAAGCACATTTTCTTTTGTTTGCAAAGCTGCCTCAAGTCCTCAAATGACCTTTCTCTAATTTGAGTTCACTTTTAAGTATTTGTCTTAGGCTTCCAATATGTTATATTATGTTATATTGATTTGTATAGCGCACTAATCACCCAGGAGGGTATCCAGGGATTTGGGCAGGTGTGTAGGTGTGAGGTGCCTGAGTTGCTTTTGTGTAAGAGCCAGCCCTTCATCTTCTTGTTGAACTCAATAAGGGAGGAGGTGACTCCGATGTGTTGAGTGGATATGGTTGGAGACAATAAAGGGAAGTGGGTGGGCCCACTGGAGGGAGTGGGAGGAGCTCGGGAAGTGGGTGTGGCCTCTCTGAAGACGTTGAGCACCTGCACTTCATATTTTACAAATTAAGCACTGACACTCCCACACCTGTGTGTTACTTAAGCTCATTAAATGCTTTACTTACCTGCAATGTAAATTACCATGATGTAAAGGTACCAAAAACCACCCTCCATGTACTTACCTGTGATGTGAAAACTCTCATATACTTACCTATGATGTATTGACTGTGAGTTAACAGCAGCACATCCTCCAGAGATAACCATGTGTTTCCCCCTTGTTTTCACGTTCAACATGAGGTTAGCAGCACAGTCTTTTAAAACAATCATATTACCTAACACAGCTGGTGACTTGAACTAATCCACATACCACATCACCACTGTAATGGCCCATTTCAACCTGCATATTTACTTTGGATTCTGACAAAATAATTGTGGAATTAGCAAGATGGTTAACCCTAGCTATATGTCCAGTCAGCTTGTGATGTCTTTATCTTTGTGATTTTCCCTACTTTTTCATGGTAGGGGATAAGGCTGTCACAGTTCAGAAAGCCATGTTGTCATTGAGAGATTGAAAGCCTTCATTTATTCTATCAGACAGTCCAGCTACTTTTGAAGAACTATCCTTTAAGTCCAGAAACAGTTTTTTGGACATCTAGCATAGATTTCGCAAGGTTGTTAAATTCTACCAAAATTGGAACTGCATCTTCACCATCAAAGTTTCTTGAAGCATGTGCTCTATTTTGGTTCCTTTTTAACTTTAGCGCCCAAATTGGCTGGTGCTGCATTTGTCTTAAACTCTTATGTTGAGGTTCATAGTATGTCTGGCACCTTGGTATTGTTTTGCGCTATGGATCCTGCTCCTTCAGGTGCAATAGGAATCTCTGGGCCATATGTACAAGGACTTGCAAAAACTACAGATAATGCTAGTTAGCAGCAGTTTTCTTACCGCTGTGTACCGTTGAAAACTATTGCCTTGTTAGCAACGTATGTACAAGACATAGCTACATGGCGATAGCTTCAGGGATCAGCGGTGAAAACTGCTGCTAACATTAGCGTGATGGCAATAGGAATTCTGGTGTTAGCCGTCGGAAACCAACGAAAGGCTATTAGCGCCACAGAAACGCACTTTAGTCAGTCCAACGTGAGTTTAATTGCCTCTATTGGAAAAAATAGCCTATCAGTCGCCCTCCAATAGAAAATAGGCAAGAAAACGATGGAATGCATAATGGAGCAACCAGGGCCAAGTGCAGCACACATCAACAACCCCCTCAAGCCACCCAACATCCAGGATGACCAGGATGAGAGGCTGGATGCCTCTCAGGACCTGCGCCTGGAGCCTGGATGCCTCACTGGACCTGCGTCTGGATCCTATGATTGTGATATGTAGGAGCTGTGGAGTCGATGAGCCTTGGTGGTAGACCTGGTGGTGAAGTCTGGCCGGTCGCATTGAGACACGTTGCTGACCTGTATGAGAAGACTGCCTTGTGCCCCTTGGAGCTGTGAATGGTAGAGGCACTCCTGCGCACCAAAGTAAGGCGGTCCGCATCGGATACTACGATCCACCACTACACCGGGGTGCACAGAGGGGATTACCAACGGTGGGTGACACCTCTCTGCATCACAGGCCGGATGTGGTTGCAGTGGCCAGATGCTGTGGAGGGTGAGGCCCTGAGCTGTGCCAAACCTGTGTTGCAGGGGCGCTGCAAGTTCACATCTAAGGGTGCCTTGCTGTATAAACTGCATTGTGAGGTTCACAAGCGGACTTGGCGGCGATTGCTGTACCCAGGCTTGTGAAATCCCACCTGGCTGAGGCTTCTGCTGGCTGAGTGACAGATGTGGACAGTTTAGTGGATTGCGCCATGGTGTCAATGTCCTGGTAAAGAGAAGGTGGGACACATAGCGGAGGAGAGCCGTTGGTCGAGTTGCCCAGGCCTAGCACCTGTAGGTGAAGCACCCCCAGTGTCAGCTTATCCGCTATGGTAGAAGAGCATCGCCCGACTGCTTTCAAGCAGTGCAAGAAGAGGAACAATCATCATATGATGATAACTTCTTGATGTAATCGTGCCATGTTTCCGTTGTGGGCGGAAGGGTGGGTAGGGCTGCTCCACTCACAGAGGCAAAAACAACAGTTGATGGACAGAATGTAGAACAATGTCATACATTCACCCCAGTACAGATATCTGGGCCTAAATCCATTGTTTCTTTGCACTCCACACCACCCCAGTTCAGACATGGCCATATGCAAATCAGCCTTGACCCTGTACCTCATGGGAACAGTCCAGCCCGAACTGCCAAGCCATGTCTTTTCTGGACCGGAATCAAGCATCCTAGGACTGGTTTCTGGCTATCAGCAGTCTTCAGCCAGGATAGCTTGACTCCAGTGGTGTGGAGAGCATGGGACTCACGTCTGAGCATACCCATCCCACTCGGGGTGACAAATACAAAAACAACAGTTGATGAACAGAATGCAGAACAATGTCATACATTCACCCCAGTACAGAGATCTGGGCCTGAATCCATCGTTTTTTGCACTCCACACCACCCCAGTTCAGACATGGCCATATGCAAATCAGCCTTGACCCTGTGCCTCATGGGAACAGTCCAGCCCGAACTGCCAAGCCATGTCTTTTCTGGACCGGAATCAAGCATCCTAGGACTGGTTTCTGGCTATCAGCAGTCTTCAGCCAGGATAGCTTGACTCCAGTGGTGTGGAGAGCATGGGACTCACGTCTGAGAATACCCATCCCACTCGGGGTGACAAATACAAAAACAACAGTTGATGAACAGAATGCAGAACAATGTCATACATTCACCCCAGTACAGAGATCTGGGCCTGAATCCATCGTTTTTTGCACTCCACACCACCCCAGTTCAGACATGGCCAAATGCAAATCAGCCTTGACCCTGTGCCTCATGGGAACAGTCCAGTCGGAACTGCCAAGCCACGTCTTTCCTAGACCGGAATCAAGCATCCTAGGACTGGTTTCTGGCTATCAGCCGTCTTCAGCCAGGATAGCTTGACTCCAGTGGTGTGGAGAGCATGGGACTCACGTCTGAGCATACCCATCCCGCTCGGGGTGACAAAAGCAAAAACAACAGTTGATGGACATAATGCAGAACAATGTCATACATTCACCCCAGTACAGAGATCTGGGCCTAAATCCATCGTTTTTTTGCACTCACAGAGCAAGGCAGGGGCGGAGTGGCATGTCCACTCAAGTGCGCAGTGACTGTTTGGTCGGCCCACTCAGGCCGCACAACGCAGTCATGCACACTGTCCTGTTTGCAATGCAGGCTGCATTACAGCCTGCATAGAGACCATGCACACACCTCCAGCCCCTGGCTGAATGCCTCGTCCAGGCACCAATGATCAATCCCAATGCCGCATTGCAGCATTGTGATTGGTTTAGGGGAGGGAGCCTGGGTGCCTACCTCCTATTCCTGGAAGCAGACTAAGGAGAGCAGGAGCAACAAAGACACGGGACCCGGCATTGAGGTAAGATTTCTCTCTTATAACTATTTACAACATCCGTTCACACACACACACACGCGTCCATGCCCCATCCAGTGTTCTTTCCGGTGTTTCACACCTTCCAGCTGTCCCCTCCCCCGTAGCACTACTCAATGGCGGCCATGCGCAGTGGGCATACCACTGGTGTGCTAAAGGTATATATGGAGTTGCGATGCATACCATTATATCGCATTCCATTACAATGCATACTAATACTAGGCATATTGCAACAGTAGGGAAGGTGTTGGATTGTGGAGTTGTAAACATAACTATTCCCACTTCAGTGAGTGCAACCCTAAAACTAACCCTTGCACCCCAAAGCAAACCCTGAACCCTAAAATGCACCTTTGAGCCCCCAAACACACCCTAAAAATCATATTTATCCCAAAAGCACAACCTAGTTTTCATATTTGACCCAAATGCACACTCCAATTTTCATATTTGACCCAAATTCATACCACAAATTTCAAATTTGACCTAAATGCACATCCCAGATTTCAAATTTGACCCAAATGCACACCCCAAATTTCTAATTTCACTCCATAATACACCCCACATTTCATCTCCGACACCCAAAACCCATACCCATCCTAAAACTTACAAATACCCCATTACTGAAATCACAATGCATTGTAATGGAATGCGATGTAAAGGCACCTGCGTTGTTGGATTTGCGTTGCAATAGCATTATGATGTAATGCCTGCGTTGTAATAGACGTCTCCCGTGCCAAAGGCAAGCCTGTCTGCGTCCGTCTGCCCCTGGCCCACGTTCAGCACCAAGGACCCTTCCTCTCTGACACTCCACCCCTATGGCGCCAACACCCTCCTCGCCATCAACCCTGGATGCCGCATCGCCTGCCAGGACCAACCTCTGCTCCAACCGGACATTGCCATCGCCATCACTGACGGCTACTAAATAACCGGCAAGGACCACCCGACCGTCCAGGAGGAGGCCTTGCCATCACTTACAGAAGCACACTCCTACTGACCACACATTTTAATGACCCAACGGTGACCATAGAACAACTCAACTATCCAGATCCTGACCAACCCCAACCCCATCCTCTGCAGCACCCTCATCTGCAGACCCCCGGGCCAAGGACACCCCTTCTCCGATACCATTGTAGACCTCATTGCATACCAGGCTCTCCCATCCACCGACGACATCCTACTTGGTGAACTCAAGTTCCACCTAGACCACCCAAGTGACCAGATCACCACCCCTCTTGGGTAGCTTCCCAACATCAGCTAGTTATCGCAGTAAGCCACATAGCAGGACACACGGTCGAGCACGTTTCCTTTGCCAGTGGGACCTTCAACTACAGCCACACCACCGGACTCTCCTGGACCGACCATCATTGTATACATCAAATCTTCAGCATGCATACCAGAGCACAACCGCCATCATCGCCCCCCTAGCAGCTGGATCAAGGACACCGGAGTATGTCTCGTCAACTCCGAAGCACCACCTATCCGCCAACGATTACAGATGATGACACCACAGCGCGCAACCACCACCGATGGATCTCCAACTGCGCCGACTCCCGGGCTCCCCTCAAGAATGGCACTGCGTCAGTACCTCTCACCAGCCTGATGGCAGGCGTAAGGGTGATGCAGTGCCACAGGGATCGGCTGGCCCCATGCATTGCTGGAGTTGCGTCATGGTTGTGACATGACTGCAGCAATGCGTGACTTTATAGCAGACAGATTCGTCAGGATTCCAGACATAACTGTCTTTACTTGCATCATGGGCGCTGTCCAGTGAATTCAGCGCATCCATGGTGTCGGAAGAAAGGAGTAGTGAAAAGTGTTGCAACGCTGTCTTGTTGCAGCGCTGCAACACTTTTCATTAGTGAGGCCCAGGAATGCACACTATCTTATTGATAGGTCGCCAAAACTGCCCTGTAGTTTTGTTGCAGGGCAGCGCAGCAACATTGCTTGTAGCCCCATCCAGCATCAAAACCTGCAGCAATGAGGCCCCAAGGGTTATCTCCATTTTTAAGACCAGCTATTTTCTGGTCTTAAAAAACTGCCTCTAACTGCTGCTAGAGGCAGTTTTTTTGGTACTCCAAATGTAAAGAATCTCTTGTAAATATCGTGAAGTGGGGTTAGCAGCCGTTTTTGCCTGGGAACGCCTCCTTTGCATGTCAATATCACTAACAGAAGTGGTGATCTTTATAATGGACGTTTTTGCCAGAAAACTGCAGTTAACAGAGGTTAGCGACAACTTGTACATATGGCGATAAATATATCGCTGCAAAACAGTCGGAAAAAGTGCAGCTAAGGTGGTGTGAGCCCCTTGTACATATGCCCCTCTGTGTGTTCACTGGTGCAAATTGATTCCATTATCTTCAATTCTTCTAGCATCCCTTCTTATCTTCCCCTTAAATGGTGGTATGTCTGTAATAAGACAAAAATAAAACATTTACTTTTTTATAATACCATTTTTTAATGTAAGTTATAATGTATTTTCAACATAATGTAAATCAACAATTTAATTTTTTTATTTAAATAATTATGTCTAATGACATTTATAAATGAGAAATCTACAAATTACAAAATGCTTTGCTTCAAATAGAAGTAAAGTAACAATAGGCATAACATTTATTTAACATGCCCACACTGCTTTACATAATAATATAAATGAAGATTTGAAGATAATACTTGACCTGAGGATGGACAGAAGTATTAATATTGGTAATTCCAGACAAATCCTCAGTGTGTTGAATTGATTAATTCTTCAATGGAAGTTGATGGTTCTTCAGTTAGTGTACCACCACCAATGGTCCTTACCTCATTGCTTTGTGTAACCAGCCTCAACTTTGAACGAAATCATAAGTCATAGTTCCGTTTTCGGATTTCATCAGTGGTACAATGAGTGACACCCAACGCATTGATGGATTCTTGAATATTTAACCATATGTTTTTAGACTCTGGAACAGACAAAGATGACTTCCCAAAAAGGTCATCATTTTGAGTCACAAAATGTTCTACAGGGATCTGATTCCTTTTCACTAATCTAATGTTTCCTCTTCCTGGCTCCTTTTTCCCTCATGGGGGTTCTGTCAGGCAAGGATTTTCAAGAGTTGCACTGGAAGTTAAAGTAGCTCTCCTCCTCTCCTACATTCTCTCCTTGGCTGCAATAAGCATATGTTTATGTACTTCCTGGTGGTGATGTCATCTGACGGTGCCATACAGACATTCGCAATTTATGAATCCAAAATCGCAAACACGTTGAATTTCATTTTAATAATTATGGAGTAGCATTTTGCAATTTGCATTTCTGATACATTTGTAAATAACAAATTGCTATTCCAATGCTTAGTATATCTGTCCTTAAGTTTAAAGTTCTCCGTAGTTCTCCATGTGGTACACAAAACATACAGGAAGAATGGGCAGAGATAAATGCAAAACATATTCCCATTCCATCTCAACAATGGATCTTAACCCGTTAAGCACGCCGCAAATTCCGCCCCAGTGCGGACGTCCCATTGCGCGGGCGGGATCAGAACGTTCAGCGGACGTGCGCAACACTAGCGAGGTAGTGCACGCGACGTCCGCCGAACGTTCGCAGCACTTAAAGGGTTAAGTCAGTTATATCCTCCTACTATACTCAACAAACACTTAAAGGGCTAAATATTGAAGACAGATTTCTAAGAGTGCAAGAAGGAAATGAAGAAAAGATTTGTAATGCGTTGACCCAGACCGTAACCACCATTCCCAACTACCTGCCACCAGAATACTTAAACAAGCATTTGCAATGCAATCGGTCTTGCCTTTGGGACCTTATATGTATTTAGCTATGCAGCACATTAGCCTGGGTGCTGAAACATATACTGTTCTTTGACATAGAGGGGTAGTAATCACCAAACTGTGTGACACACCAGGTATGGGAACACTTGGAGAGAAATATTGCCTTTCAGTGGGAAATGGTGTAGTGCAAAGCTCTTTTTTAATATAAAATCAGGGCTTTCAGTGGTCATATCACTGAAAATACAAGATTTGAAAAATATATTATTGTCTACTGGTGCTCGTGGAAGACAATTTCTATTGACTGGAATCTAGAGAAGGCTAAAGTGATTCTGGTATTTTACTGATCGCTACTGGCCGTTTTATATCAAGAAAGTTAAATAGAGTCCGTTGGCAGAATAATAAAAAAAAGAAAGTCCCTCAGCAGAAAGCCATTCTGGTATTTTAATGATCTCTAATGGTTGTTTTCTATTAAGACAATTAAATAGAGGCAGTTTAACAGAAAAAAAGAGTCCCTAAACAGAAGGAGGCAAGTCCTAGGGCTGATCTCCAGAGCCCAAAAAGTAAGTATATACTAAAGTATATACACAGGAGATCTCGAATGCTCGACCTAAAAACAGACTGGCATTTGGCTAAATAGCAGACATTCTGGTACTGACAGAAAACTGGATAGGGACCCTGCCCCTACTTAGTTGGACTCTTATCACATACACTTGGACATTCAATTCATACTGTCACAGGGCGTAGAAGTACCCATAAAGCAATGTGTAGCACAATGTAAAGTGCTCTGATACCCGATGCCGGGTCAAGTTTGCGCTATATAAAACTCTGTAAAAAAAAAAACCTACTGGATAAATACATAGGAAACCGAGTTAGCAGTTTGAACTGAAATGTCAATTGTCGAGCTGTAGAACCTGTCTCATAAACATTAATCAAACTATAGTTTTCTTTATCTACCACATAGTCTTTAAGTTATCTGCATTTTCCTTAAAAACTTCGTTGTGAACATAAAAATTTGTGAACATAATTTCTGCATTGACTCAAAATTGGGTATATTTTTGCTAATCTTGAATTTATGAGAGATGATAACTATAAATCCTAAACAATCAGAACCAGATGTAAAAGCTTTTTCCTTCCTTTGAACAGAAATTTAAAAAAGTTACAGAAATGGGTAAAGCCTACCGAAGAGCCTTATCACAAATTTGTCTGGATAAAGGGCACAAAGGGACATTACGATTTTAAATATAAATCCATCTACTGTAATTCAAGTAATCAAGCCAAAGTGAAGTTAGTTGAACTAGAACAAAATCAGAAGCTTTGACAGCTGATTGAAACAGAGCTGTATTTTTTCAGCATTTCACCAGCATGCCAAGAAGGAATTACACAGCTGCAAACCTCGGTTGAGCAAATCCCAGCGAGTAAGCCTTTCTAATTATGCAGCAGAAGGTACAAAATGTTCCTGTAATGTATGAACAGCTTACAAATATAAAAAAAGGGGACCTATGTAGAGCACGAGGCAGGGTTGTCCAGGCGTTATAGCACTGTATATAATGAAGCAGTTGTACAAAGGTTCCCTTGCTTTTATAAAATATGATTACCATGAGACAAATATATTTTAACATTGCATTTGTGCCAATTGTATTGTGTTCTGAATGTAAATGTAAATTGATACTTGTATAGCGCACTACTCACCCGCAAGGGTCTCAAGGCGCTTCTACGAATACCGCTGTGGAACCCATCCTGGCTTTTCCTGTGAGGCGTCCACTCCTGGGCACCCCCAAAGTGAAGACCTAGGTGGAGTTTGGTGTCAAAAAGCAAACATAAGAGCTGAGCTGTGGTAACCAATGTTGGGGTGCTCCTCTTTGCGGATATGTTGAGGTACCCCCGTTGTGGTGGGACAGGGGGAAGGTGTACGCTGGGGCTGGTAGAGATTGGGCTACCGGATTGCTATGGTATCCAGCACTATGCTGATACTTTGAAAGATGTGGCTCTTCAGAGTACTGGTTAGCGTTACACTGAAGGACAAAGCTAAGAGTCACTCGGATCCCAGGACAGAGGTTGATGAAGATTCGGCCACAATTCCTGCAAATTGAGAAGTATCTCAAATCTTCATAGAAAGCCGAATGCCTGTAATGCGAAGGTAGTGCTCTTCATGAGCTGCCCCTGCATCACCTTTGTAAAAATTCATAACGCCAATGATTAGTCCGAAGCTATTTATTCTTTTGCACTTTATGTAATCAGCTGTAGTAATTATAGTTTCATTGGCTACAACATATATCAGCTGAATATTTATGTATTAGATCCTAATATTCCATATCACATATCACGAATTCGACATTACAGGGTCTGTATACTAATACAATAACAATGCGATTAGCTCACTCCGCCACCCCAGTTCAGACCCGGCCATATGCAATCAGTGTTGACCCTGTTCCTTAAGCGAACCGTCCAGCCCGGACTGCCAAGCCAAGGCAGTGTCCTCAGGTGAGGATGAGGAAGCTCCACAGGAGCACCGCAGTAGAATGGAACCATGTTTTTTCACCCTTTCAAGGATGTAAAAGGCAGTTATGTGTATGTATATGGAATTTCTATAACTCAAACATAGCCAAAAAGGTAGGAGGGTGCCGTACATGGTTTATTGGCAGTTCGGGCTGGACTGTTCCCATGAGGCACAGGGTCAGACTGATTTGTATGTGGCCTTGTCTGAACTGGGGTGGTGTGGAGTGAAAAAAAACGATGGATTTAGGCCCAGATCTCTGTACTGTGGTGAATGTATGACATTGTTCTGCACTCTGTCCATCAACTGTGGTTTTTGCATTTGTCACCCCGAGTGGGATTGGTATGCTCAGACGTGAGTCCCATGCTCTCCACACGACTGGATTCAAGCAAGCCGGGCTGAAGAGGCTGGAATGCCAGAAACCGGTCCTCGGAAGCTTGTTTCCGGTCCAGGGAAGGCATGGCTTGGCAGTTCGGGCTGGACTGTTCCCATGAGGCACAGGGTCAGACTGATGTGCATATGGCCATGTCTGAACTGGGGTGGTGTGGAGTGCAAAAAAACGATGGATTTAGGCCCAGATCTCTGTTCTGGGGTGAATGTATGACATTGTTCTGCATTCTGTCCATCAACTGTGGTTTTTGCTTTCGTACATGGTTTAAGGCAGGCTTAGTAATAGGACAGGAAGCTGAGTTCTGGAGTATTAATGCATTGTGACGTAGTGTTCTTTAACCCTTTGGACGCTCATGACGAGCTCAGCTCATCATGAGGCACAGTGGAGCTGTGCTCATGACAGGCTGAGCTCGTCATAACTGCTGCGGAACGCCCACGGAGGGATAATTCCTCTACTGTGTGGGGCGTTCCATTGAGTGGACGGAGTCTTGATGAGCTGAGCTCGTCATGAGCACCGTGGCGCCGAGTGCGGCCTCTCTCCCCCCCGCACCGCAGGGAAATTAGCCCCGCGGGGAAGGGGTTAAAGCGGTTGGTCTTCAACTGTTTTCTAAATTAATGCAGCTTTGGGGTGGTCCAGAATTCATAATTCTGCAGTATGATGTTGTCCGTGCTGCGGGTTTACTGATAACTACTAGAGATAGTGAGCTTGTCTTTAAGATAACTAGGGATGCTGCTTGTGATGGCTGTGTAAATGATGCAGCTGGTTTTGAAGATGGTGCTGGCTGGTAAGATGAGCCAATGGACTTCCTTCAGAGTGAGGGTGATGTGAACATATTCTTCATGCTCTGGATGAGACCTGCTCCGGCGAGTAGGATGCCAGTAATGAGTGTCGGTGTGGAATCTGAGAGGGCCTCCAGATACGAGAGCGTGAGGGCTTAAACACCCGCTTTGAAGTCACTTTTTGGTATGACTTTCTTTAGGAGACAGAGCTTGTACCAGGCAGTCCATTTCCCACAGGGCTCCTTACTGCACAGCTGGGCGTGCAAATTGCCGTATTGCTATTGCATGCAGGGGAAAAACAACTGTTAATTCCTACCCCTTTTTATGCACCCTCGCCTGCAGCTCAGGACCATATAAAACTTTATAAATAAACAAATAAATAAATACATAAATAACTGTGTTGAGGGCAATTAACAGCTTCAGGTATTTATTGTTGGTGTGATTTCATTTAGAAACTTTGAAAGGCTAAAAAAGGATGGACATAAGTGATTTTTAAAAAGGATGAGTACATGTCTTTGTGATGTGATTTGTGGTCCTGATGAAAAGATGTTTGCAGATATCCAGAGATTTTAAAGTTGCATAAACTTGATCAGACGTTTAATCTTTTTCTGGATAACACTTTTATTTCTTGAAATGCCTCGCACTGTTTTACTATCAAAGTCAGACTATAGAATGAGAATTCATTCTAGCTAGATTTCATACAGTATAAAGAGATTCAGAATATTTTCTTGAAATATTCTTACAATATTGTAGTATGCTCAGTGTTGTAGGAGTTATGGTTGTGGACACTGAAGGTAAGTGGTGTGTATATTTGCCCACGGGTTTCAATGTTACACATAGAAATAATTTACATAATTACATCAACAAAGTGAAAGAATACTTCATTGACAATCATACCTGGCTAGGCCGGGTCTGGTGGTTCAGCGGACTAATATGTCCACTGCAGTGGCCAGTGTTCGACCTTATGGTCACAGGCTCAAATCCTGGCTGGTCCACTCAGCCTTTCATCCATCTGAGGTCGATAAAATGAGTAGCATTGAGACGGGTAACCTGATAGTAACAGGAATGATAGATGAGGAAAACAGACAGTTTAATGTAAATAATGATATTGCAAAGATGCGTTGAACGTTGCAGTCTTCTGTCTTCAGGCAAAAAACATTTAGCAGTGCTTGCTTGTTTCTCAACGAGAACTGTTTTCAGGGACGTCCTTATAATTCTTCTGCTTTTAGTTGATGTCCATCCTTGGCCCTGCTTTCACAGCCTTTCACATTTCTCTTCTAGTTTGCACAGTTAATTTGTTTTCTTGCTTTCTGAAAAACGTTTTCCTGTATTTTTCTGTCTTTCGTGTTAAGGAAATAAGGCAAAATTATTGTCTTTTGTGGCTGCAGATTAATTTATCCATTCTTTATTTTCTCAATATTTTGATTTCCTGTGTTATGAGTGCAGAATCTATCCTAGATAGGTTATCCTGTCTGTTATAACATCACTGGTGTTATCGTTAGCTCTATAGATTTTGAAAGTGCATTTATGTGTTTTGAAGTATAACTACTACTATGAGGAATTCTCACAGGAACCAACTTCACAAGGTAAGCACAAAAGATATTCTGTTGGCAGAAAACACATTGAGTTCAATTCACAAAGATATTTTATGCTGTAAACATTTGCTTATGCCTGAAAATAACTCCACTTAAACCTGCCAGGAATTCACAAAGGGATTCCTAGGAGGCCTAAATGGAATTACTGCTGTAAATTTCTCTGCTAAGTGTGTTTGTGTTACAAAACCCTGTTTGCCTGGCAAATTTGTGAACGCACATAAGTGCTTACAAAACTGAACTCAGACCTGACAGAAAGTAACGTACTAATTTGGGAGAGGATACTCGATAAATAAATCTAATTTACGTCATAACGCAGTTCTACGAGAAAGTCAGCTCAATCTCTGGTAGCTGTGGGATAAGTAGCCAAGCACTTCCCCAGAGAAACGCATGTTAAGTTCAAACAGTACCAGCAATTCTAAAAAATTATAAATCCAAATCCCTAAAAATGGTTTGAAAAGAGCAAAAAGAAAAAATAACAAGCTATGGCAAAGATAATAAACAGTTCAGGCGATGGCCAATAGCCTACTGGCATTTATTGTTTTGTCAAAGTTTTTGCAAAAATGTATTTTTTGGGAATATGCAGGGGCTTTATCAATCTAAAAACATTTGCTACAGGCAAAAAAGTCTTATTGGCTTAAAAAAACCCACACATTTTCAGAGTATTCCCTGGCACTGAAGGGAACTACTTAGTGTGTGTGTGTACCTTGTGAAAGGGTGGCATAATGGAACTTGTAGTAAAATCAGTCGATGGCTGAGGTAGGTTGATACATTAAATGTTGTATACTTGTAAAGCGCACAGCTGCCCCAGCAAAGGGGCGCCCCGGCGCTGTATACCGCTGGGGAACCCATCCTGGCTTTCCCGGTGAGATGGTCCCTCCTGGGCATCTCCAAGGTGAAGACAAGCATCCCCGGTGCTGATGGGGCCGTTAGTAGAGATTAAGCAAGCTATTGCCCAGAGTTGCTGAGTGGGACCCATGGTTGGAGTAGGCACCGAGGCGAGAGTGATCGAGTCCGCTGACCATGGCCCAAGACCCTGCTGCGCTGGGAATCGAACCCTGGTCCCGGGCCGACCTCTGCTTGCGGGTCTGCCGCCTCAAACCAGTGAGCCACACCACATTGCCCCTTAATGCACGCTGCTGGAGTAGGTGGAAATAAAATTTGAATGGCACCAACTACAGACTAATGGAAAAAGTCTGTCTGAAACATCTATAAGTAACTAAGTTATGCACATAATTTTAGGAAAATTAAACGTCTTGGCTAACACGGACCTAAAAAGTCAATCAGTTTAGTATAGGCTGCAAGCCTGTTGCGTTTGAGAAAGAAAAAACGAAAAGAGAACGAACGAAAGAAAGAAAGATGGAAGATGGGAAAGGAGGAAAGGAAAAAGGAAAAGAAATAAAGAAGGTAGCAGGAGAGAAGGCAAGAAAAAAGAAAATAAAGAAAGAAAGAAATAGAGGGTAAGAGAGAAAGACAGAAGGAAAGAGAGAAAGAAAGAAAGGAAGGAAGAATGAAGGAAAGGAAAAGAAAGAAGGAAAGGGTGGAAATAAGGAAAAAGGAAGAAAGAGGAGTAACACTTGAAATCAAGAAAGAAAGAAAGTAAGAAAGTCAAAAGTAAAGAAGGAAAGAGAGAAGGAAAGAAAGAATGAATAAAGGAAGGAAGGAAGGGCAGAAGTAATAAAAGAAAGAAAAAAGAAGGTAAGAGAAGAAAATAAAATTAGAAAAAACAAGATTGAAGGAAAGAAGAACTGAAGTAAATACAGATAGAGAGCACGAAAGGGAAAGAACAAAGGAAAGAAGAAATGACCAAGACAATAATAAAACAAGACGCCAGTCATACTTAGTAAATTGCTGCTGTTAGCGCGGGGAACCTTTCTTTAATTTGCACTGCTCTGAGTCTGTGGAAGGTGTTTTCACTAGCTTTTAAATCACTTGCTTATTTTGCACATCGCTGTTGTTGGCACTCTCAAGCCGGTCACCGGTCCACCACGGTCTGTTAGTGACCAACTGCTGTGGAGGGACGCGGCTCCTCCTCGTGCCTATGCCATTTCAGGTCATGGGACGGCCTCTTAACTAGATGGAGGCCCGGCCATGCAGCGGGCATGCCGGCGGCGCTCCAAAGGCAAGCCAAAGGCAAGCCCGTCGGCGACCCGGAGGCGGCCGGGTTTGGGAACTATGCTGGTTTCGCTTGGCAGCCAAAAAGGTAATAACCTATGACAGGTAGATCCTCTGGGAATTGAGCCACACTTTCAAATGCAAAAACAGGATAGACTTAGGGAAGCATAAGGGAGTTCTGTGCTGCCAGGACTGCAGCTGGGAAGCCGCTAACTATACCCTGAATAGATCCCCTGCCTCCGACACACAGGATAAGGTAGAGCCAGAACAGGACTCAAGGTTAATGAATCAAAATGATATTAATGCTTTATTGTTAAACTGTTGCTCGCTTAATAAAAATGATCTACATATATATGACATGCAATCCGAGTCTCTGCCTGACTTTCTATTTTTGACAGAAACATGGCTGACAGACACATCAAACCCAACTATTTCCACAGCACTCCCCCCTGGCTATTCGATCTTAAGGAAAGACCATGCAGGAAGTAGGGGAGTTGCTAATATTAGTAAAGCGGATATAGCTATCACCTGTATTCCTTTAGAAGGAATTGTAGGGGCGGAATGTCTCGGTTTCAAGGCTATTCAGTCTCCTCATCAATGCCTTGCAGGAGTCCTAGTATATAGACCCCCCTGGGCATGCAGGGGCCTTCTTGAAGTCCCTGAGTGAGGTTATCGCACCGGTTGCCTCTAGATTCCAACATTTTGTGGTATTAGGTGATTTTAATGTACACATGGACAAACAGGAGATTTCTGAGTTCATCCTTTCGGGTGAAGCCCTGGATGCGCTCAACCTCGTACCGCAGGTCTTTGCCCCTACTCATGTAAAATTTCACATTCTTGACCAAATATTTGCTAAGTGCATAATTCAGACAGAGACACCCCTACCGCTCCCTTTGTCAGACCACTATTTGGTGGGTTTCAAATTGTTAAAAATAATAAAAATGCCCTTGATCCAGGTTAAGTGACCTGCCTTCACTTCCGTACCCTGGCACAAGATCACCCCTACCGCCCTTAAAAACGAACTGGATCATCACCCGCTATTACCACCGGGCAATGTTGATGAGGATGCGGAGGCCCTTGTAAAATGGATCGCCCAAGGAACTTCTGTCCTGCCCCTCCAACACTGAGCCTCACCAAAACTGCCAAATACTCAGCCCCCTGGTTTAATGATACCATACGACAATGACGAAAGGATTGTAAACGCCGGGAGCTCGCCTGGAGAAAGGAGTTTAATGCTAAAGATAAAAAGAGCTATAAAGAGGCCATAAGACTCTACCATAAAGAGATACAGTTAGCTAAAAAGAGTTATTTTGTATCCAAAATTGAGTCCGCAGGAAATAAAAGTAAAGACATTTTCAGTATAGTTAAAAGTTTCTCCTCACCTAGGGCTATGATGAGGTCCTCACTCCCCCCTCCACTTGGATTGGTAAACTAGCCAACTTCTTTTACACGAAGATCAAAACAATTCAATCCTCTTTTGATGACCAGGATGAGAAAGATCCAATGGTCTTCCTTTGGATAGCCCCCCGGAGTGATGAGGACAAGGCTACCTTTCCACCTTTCCCCCTCGTCCCTTGAAACGTCCCTGTCAATCATGAAGGGCCTCAAAACGTGATCTCCTGCAGATCCTTGCCCAGCAAAATTTCTACCACAAATGGCAGAGATTTTGAGCCCCACAATAAATAGGGTGATGAACATGTCTCTCCTTAGCGGTCAGGTCCCGGCTGGCTGGAAGAGCACAAAAATAATTCCCTTATTAAAAAAACGACAGCTGATCCCATGGTCTTAACCAACTACAGACCTATCTCTCTGCTGTCTTTCTTTGCTAGGACAATCGAGAAATATGTCCATTCGGTGATCAGTAATTTTGCTGAAACCTGTTCCACTCGAGCCAATCTGGTTTTCGACAGAACCTTAGCACTGAGACAGCGTGAAGGTGGAAAGGCGGTTCTGGTCTTACTTGACCTCTCTGCGGCTTTCGACACTGTGCCCCATGATCACCTACTGCTGAGACTGCAGGAGTGCGTGTTTGGGGGCAGGTGTTGAAGTGCTTCTCCTCTTTTTTGGAGGCTAGACATCAAGAGGTTTGGTCACCTCCGTTTTCAGCTAGTCTGCTTCCCCTCCCCTAAGTATCGGTGTGCCTCAGGGATCCATTTTGAGCCCTGTGCTCTTTAACCTGTACATGGCTCCCTTGGCCTCACTGATTGAAGCAGGTGAGGTTGTAAATATATCATATGCCAAAAACACCCAACTGCTGTTTACGTGTAAGAAGGGAGAGGAATTTAATGGGGAGAAGATTAACAAGTGCCTGAGAGATAATTTTGCCTGCTTCAGACTCAACCATCTCTAATGCAATTTAGAAAGGTCTGAAATCATTTTTTTCGGCACACTTCCCCTGGACGCTTGGAAACAATGGTGGCCCACAGATATGTCTCCCCCTCAATCACCAGTTAAGATCGTAAAGAATCTGGGTGTGAAGATGGATGAGACTCTATCCATGACACCACAAGTACAGTCGGTAGTAGGCACATGTTTTGGCCTCCTGAAAATGCTCCGCAGGTTCTTATTTTTACTACCTATTTCGCACAGAAAGACAGTAGTACAGGCCTCATCACCTCTAGGCTGGATTATACGAACGTCCTTCATCTGGGCCTTCCGGAGTTTTTGCTCAGTAGACTGTAGGTCATGCAAAATGCTGCAGCGAGGAGAGTACTGAGCCTCGGTCCTAGAGACCGGATTTCCCACCATTTGAAGAATCTGCACTGGTTACCGGTCCGCTGCACAATACTCTTCAAAGTTCTGGTCCTGGCCTTCAAAGCTCTGCATGGCATGGGGGCACTTTACACCCGCAGAAGAATTTCATACTATACTCCCGGTAGATCTCTTAGGTCAGCTCACCAACACCTCATGGTCTTAAAGCCCGCTGTGGCGGCCGCTCTTTCCAGGATGGTGGCTAGATTTTGGAATAAGCTCCCTCTCCCGCTTAGGCAAATCACAAACATTCTGGATTTTAGGAAGAAACTGAAAACCTGGTTGTTCCACCAAGCAGGCTTAGCGTTCCACTCTCAGGGTCGATGTTTTTCCCCCCTTTTTTGGCATCTGCAACTTGTCCTGTCTCAGCGCCGGGATACTCTGTCGAGTAGATGTGCACTCTTTAAAACCTCCTATAACATATCATAACATAACAAGAAAGAAAAATGGAAAGAGGAGGAAAGAGAAAGCAAAAAGAAAGAAAGGGCAAGCAAAGCAAAGGATGTGAAGGAGAGAAAGAGAAAGAAAGTGAGAAGAAAAGAAGGAAGGAGGGAAGGAATGATAAAAGGAAGAAACAAAGAAAAAAAGAGAAAAGGAAGAAAGAAAGAAGTGGATGATAATTTAACACAGAACAGTTTCAAATAGAGATAATCTTGTGTGTTGTGAAATAGCAGCAGCCATAAAAGTAAAACACTCCAAAGGGAATTTACAATACCACTGGCAAGAGATGTGATCTGATAAAGATGGAATGTACATCAGAAGCGTCTGTTATAACATGAGGCTCTAAACACATAGTAGGCACGAAAGTAAATATAAAGTAAAAACAAAAAATACTGACACTGCAAGGCACTAGCTCGTTTGTGGATTTTCTCCTTTTGAGAGAGCAAAATGCAGTCACTCAAAGTGAAGCTAAACACTGCCCTATGCTATCTTCGGCAGTGGGAGGAAGCAAAATGTGAATGACATAAAAACAGACCAATGGATGAAGACAGGTGGTGGAAAGCCCCCCATATGAAAGTACATTAAAGATATTTTAGTAAAATTAAAAGGTCTTGGCTAACAGCAGACCTAAAAAGACACTAAAATGGTTAAAAATGAATCTACATTGATGAAGGGAAATGGAGATAGCATTTTTCAGTTGACTGAAACCTGTGTATGATTTCAAGCCAGCTGCGATGAGGCAGAGATCAAGGAAGCCAAGTCAGTCGCAGTGGGAAAAGTTTCACCGTAGGGCTTAGGGTCTGATTTGGAGTTTGGCGGACGGTGTTACTCCATCACAATTATGATGGAGGATCCTGTCCGCCGACCCCTTGGTTCACCCGTTGTATTTTCAGTCAAGTAGACCATCCGTTTTTTTGCTAAACCAGACAGAAAAAATTTGGGCACAATGACAAAATTATGTTTTTTTTATACTAGATCCTTTTGCACCCTGAATTGGTTGGAATGTTACTCTCCTTCCAGGATGTTTAACTTCAGAATATTGCTTGCAAACTACACTTTATGTTTTTTTGGTTGTTACTGTCTGCTTACCTGCATTGTTAGGTGCTTTCTTACTGTGAGTTTTGCTGGCCCGAAGAGGACAGTTTAACCCAAAGTTAGGTGTAGTACCAGAGAAAGAAAGAGGGCTCCCCACTTGTCTAATGGAGCTAAAAAGTGTCTTTATTGATGGGATTGGCATGACAGCAGCTTCAGCATTGTCCATTAACTGCACAAAATCTATTGTCATCGTGCCATCTTAATGGGAGGATTTCTGGTTGGTGGGTGATGCTTCACCTTCTTTTCAGACTTAAAAAGTACTACATTAGAGTTCATTTTTAATACACTTGATATAAAAAGTGCCATTCAATAAAGGTTATAGAGCGGAAAAGCACATATATTATTATCTGGGACAAGTGGGTAGTTGGCTCTTTGAATAAGGCCCCAAAATTCCACAGAATTACTCCTTTAATTACATCCGTTTACAAATCCTTACACCGGACTTAATCAAATGTGGCTAACGATAAGTATGTATTAAGAAAGGTCAACACTATAATGTGGATAGGTGACTGAGTTTCACCACCCCAATCTGGACCCTATTCGAGAAATGTGTGGGAGACTCGAAATGTGCTTCTAGCGAGACTTCTGGCAAAGGAACCTTGATTGCTGCTGGGACAATTGAGGAAGGAGCACGTGTCCCTCATTTAAACAATCTATTGAGCAGTGATCAATTACAGAGGAGTAATCTAGGATAGCTTATGGACTTGGACTAATGTGGCCATCAACTGGCAATCAAACACATTTGATGTCCAGCTTGAGCTTCTGCAAATGGTGTCTTCTCTTGAGGCCTCTATTGATGATGGGCTGGTGAATTTGAGTGCTCTCCTCCGTTCTATCAAGGAGGAAAGTCTTGCCACCTTCCCCATGCTGCCAGTTCTACCACCAGCTGACTGCGGACTGCTCCTGCCTAGGGTGCTAGCCCCTGCAGCCAGCAGATTTCCACTGACCTCTACAGGCCTCCTCTTCCTTAGCTTTCTACTGCCCTGGCTTCCAGTGCCTCAGGGTGTCATAGCTCAGTGCCCCACTTTCTCTCCCGCTCTGCCCGCTTATCACCTTCTAAGTACCTTCCCTCAGACCTATTTATTGAAGGCGGCAACGCGTCCATTGTGAGCAGATTGTGCCATCTCTTTCCTGCTGCCAGTTCTACCGCAGCAGACTGTGGACTGCTCCTGCCCTAGGGAGCTACTCCCGCCAAACAGCGTTCCACAGGCCTGTACAGGCCTCCTCTGTCTGAAGCTCCTAGTAACATGGCTTGCAGTGCCTCAGGGGTCACAGCTCACTGTGCTATTTTCTCTCCCGCTCTGCCTGCTTTTCCCGCTCTGTCCGCTTCCCGCCTTTCGCCTCCCAAGTGCCCCTCCCTCAGACCTAATTAATGAAGGCTGCAGTGTGGCCCAGCACCAGGAACCCTGGCCCTTTGCACTCCCAAAGATACTCTGTCGCTGATCTCCATGCCCTGGAAGAAACAACAACTGCTGGTCCCCTTGCTCCACAGTGGGACCGTTCACTTGCATCCATGCCGGTTCATCTTCTCCCTAGGACCGACCACCATCCAGTAGCCAATGCCAAGCAATCCCCGTTGGCCGAGACATTCGAGGAACAACTCAACTGTCTCCTGATCAAATGCAGATCGCTCAGCAAACACACCACCGAGATCTAGGACACCATCTCCACCCTCGGCCCTTACGTGACCTTCATTACAGAGACCTGGCACACTCATCAGCTATAAGGAACGCAGATGTAAACAACTGAAAAGAAAGTGGTGAACCACTAGGAATGACACGGACAACGCCACCTTCAAATCAGCCTTCAACAACTACCACAGCCAGCTCAAATGCAAAAAAAAGGATGCTATTAGACTGTGTATCAAAACTAGTGCCAACCAAGTCAAGGAACTCTTCACCATCATCAATGAGCTCACCTCCTCGTCCACCACTTAAAACACGATCCCATCCTTACAGGAACTCTGTGACGCCCTCGCAGACCACTTACACAACAAGATAAAACCATTTATAGAAACTTCAATCCCAGGGGGCGCGGCCAAGATGGAGACGTACCTTGCAGTTTCTCTGCCGATTGCCGATATTTAGCACCAGCCTGCAGCCTCCTGGAGCAGTATCCTTGGGGTCGATGGCTGCTATGAGCCACTCTGCACCTGGGATGCCCGGGGGTGGCCCTAGCGCGCCCCGGTGCTGATATTTGAGCAGATCACGCTGAGCCCCTGAGCTTCCACAGCGGCAGTGCAGACTTCTTCACGCAGCGGCCGCACCGAGGAAGAGATCCGTATCCGTCTGCCTCCCCCTCCCAACGCAGGTGGAGGTCTGGTGACCGCTTAGCAGGGGGCCGCTGCCGAGGTGCTGCACGGCCCACCCCTGGAGCCCTGACACCAGAGTGGTTGAGAGGAGACCCAGTAGCGGGACTAGACACCCCGGCAGCTACGACTCGGCCTGTGTATTGGCGGCTCCCGAGCCGCGTGATTGCACTGCCTTCCTGGATCCGGACGCCCAGGCGGTGCCTCTAGATGGGTGGCTCCATGCCGCCGCGAGTGACTCGGCGCCCGGACCAGGCCAGGTGGGGCTATCCTGGGGCCTGGGGCCCTCCTCCGCCCGACAGAGAGGTGCGCGCCTTCATAGCTGATATCCCCTGGAGGGGGCTGCACTCGGCGCGCTGCCACCCAACTCTTTCGATCGGACTGGAGCTGATGGCGGCCTCAGCCTGTGGTGGACCAAGCGGGTAGCCACAGAGATCGGCCCTGTGGTGACTCCTGACTGGCCTTTGGAGAACAAAAGCACCTAAGGTAGGCCGCATCTGGCTGGACCTGCCACTAGGCCTAAGTGGGCGGTGGAGGTCCCTGGAGATAGCGGACCCCACCTGGGGGTCTGAAAGTTAACACTAGGCGCCATCCACTGTAGTGGCCGGACCTTCCTGGCGTGGGCAACTGGCGGCCTGAGAGGGGTTTGGTCTTGGGGTGTGTGGGGTGAGTGCCTGGAGTGAGCCATCTGGGAGTGCTGGAGTGCGCTCGACTCTGAGACACTCTGGCTGCTGCCCCCGGGCTCTTACCATGGCAGAAGATGAACTGGGCACTGAGGAGCTGTTGGAGTTAGCCCTGGCACCCGTGCTTGATCCACGCGGCCCTGCTTGGACATAGCGCGGGAGCAGGTTTGCTTCACCCACCACTTGGCGGGGCTGGGATATGTCCTCCACCCGCTCCAGGAGAGACAAGTCCCTGAAAGACATCAAGTCTGAACTCACAGTGAAGGACCTCTTTTCGTGCACCCAACAAGGCCCTCATAAGATCGCCCACTCATCCCAGGAGACGGCAGCCACCCCAATGTCAGGAGATGCCTGAGATGAACCAATGACACAGGCCTTTCTCGAGTCCCTTTTTACGACACTTCGGGAGGATCCACAAACCGTGAAACGCGACCTCACCTCTGTGATTAATGACATTCACAAGGACGTCGATAGCATTAGGGAGCGCTTAATGTCGCTGGTGGAAAAGGGCGATGACAGAGACACTGAACTTTCTTCGCTTCAACAAGAGGTCATACGTATCCACGAGCAGCAGGTTTACCTCCAAGTGCATCTGGAGGATCTCTCAAACCGCTCTCCGAGGCACAACACAAGAATTCGAGGGGTAGCCACGAACTCGGAGGCGGGGGACATCTTCGCCTATGTGCAGGGGCTCTTCACCCACATGCTGGGGAATCCATCTACCTCCAAAAATAAAATTGACAGGGCCCACGGGGTGGGGTCCCCCAGAGCAAACAGTGCGACGCCGGCTGACATATTGGCCTACTTTCATGACTTTCAAATTAAGGAAGAGATTCTGCGTAAGACTAGGGACATATCTCCAATTGTTTATCAGGGTCAACGTCCCACCCTCTACCAAGACCTAGCGGCAATTACCCTCCAGAAATGCAGGCTCTTTCGCCCCATCATGACATCTCTTACTCTTGGGGCCACCCTTTTCAATTGATTTTCTGCCTGGATGGGAAACAATACCAGCTTTGTTCGTTGGCGGAGGCCCTCAGGCTCCTTGACTTTGAGCTGCCGGAGGAGGAAGGACGTAATTGTGGCTCGAGTCCGGCAGCCGTCGTTTTATCATCGGGCTGGCCCTAAATGGCTGGACCCTGCCGCAATTGCGATGAGCCAGAGGACGGCACTGGAGGCACTTCCAGAGGAACTGGCGAAAACCCACTCTTCAGGACAGTAAGAAAGGCTGCCCGTTCTTTATCATTCTAAGACGGGAGGCTAGGAGGGGGTAATCTTGGCCGCTTTATGGACCCCTTGCCGAACTCTTTCTGTTCATCCTGGAATGATGGACTTTCTTGTGTCAAAGTTTTGATACTTGTGGGGTTGTTTTATCTTTTTTTCCCCATTTTTTGGGGGGCCCACGTCTACTGGCAGCTATAGGCTACCTGGGCTCTTTACTCATCCCTGCTAACTCTCTAGATGGCTCCCACTACACTTTGTGTCCTTAACGCGAATGTCGGGGGACTTAACAATCCCATCAAACATAGGGCAATCCTATCCTATCTATAACACTCAAGGGAGGACATCTGCCTCCTTCAAGAGATGCACCTGTTGGCCCAGGACTGCCACTATCTTAAATCTCATCTCTTCCCCATTCAGCTTTTTTCCTCTAGCACCACTAAAACGGCATGGGTGGCCATTCTGAATTCCCGCTTCTTCCAAGGAAATGTTCTTCAGAGGGAGGCAGAAATTAGAGGGAGACTTCTCATTTACCAGTTCGACATTGAGGGTTTGACTTTTATGATATGTTAGGCTGCATTTGATAGGGTCTATCTATGCCCCTAAAGAGGGTCAAGAACAGTTCTTGCACAAGGCATTGACTGAAATAACAGCGACGGTAGAGCGTAGGATCCTGCTAGGTGGGGACTTGAACCTGGTGTTTGATAATGCGTGGGACAGGTCGGCTCAACGTTCCAGTCAGACGGGCGCACTCTCCCATAGGGGCTTAGGTCGCTTGAGGGACTTGTAATAGTGCATCTTTGGCTCATTACCCATCCTAATAGCCGCAAATACTCATTCTACTTGAGTGTCCATAAGACTTATGCCTGCCTTGACTATTTCCTGGGTACGGAGGCGCTCCGAACCCTGCTGGCGGGGTCAGAGATCTGAACAGCCTCTCTCTCCGATCACGCGCCGGTGATGGTCAACTTCACAGAGACCCTCCCGTCACTGGTGCTTGTGTGACACTCTCTTACACCACGTAGAAGTGGTCCGACAGATACAACGCGCGATAGACGACTTCCTGACACAATAACAATGACACCCTACTTTCCACACGCTGGGCAGCGCTTAAGGCAGTCTTGAGGAGAGAGATCATTGCTATTGTGACGGCAGATAACGCCAACCGCAAGCGCAAGAGGATCGAACTCACGCAACGCACTAGGGAGTTGGAACATATGCACCATGGCACTGGGGCGCCTAGGATTTGGAGATAGCTGCACGCAGTGCAGGCCCAGCTCGTGGCCATTGATAACGATCGGGCGGAAAACGCTGTGCTACGCCTGCACCACACATTTACACGAGAGGTGACTGGTGCAACCGTTTACTCACTCACAAGTTGCACAAGGCTCAGCAATGTCAAGGAGTTCAGGAACTATGCGACCACGCGGGACAAGTGGTAACGGCCGATGCCGACGTGGCAAATATCTTCCGCGACCTCCATGCGCAACTGTATGCAGTGCAAGCCCTAGATGACTCGCTTAGCAAGGCCTACATAGCTGCAGCACACCTTCCTTTGCGCACGCAGGCTCATGCAGACCACCTGGAGAGGGAGATATGCGTGGAAGAGGTCATAGCGACTATCTCACGCCACAAGCTGGCCAAATCGCCTGGACCTGATGGCTATACAGCCCCCTTTTATAAAACGTTCTGCCCAACAATAGCACTCCTCTTGACGCGCCATTTTAATTCTTTAACAATTGGGGGGCAAACTGGAGGACATGTTGGTAGCGGCCATCGTGGTTCTCCCGAATGTTGGGAAGGATAAGAGCAGATGTGAGTCCTATCGTCCTAACTCGCTCCTCAACATTGACCTCAAACTTTTTACAGGGATTTTGGCTGACTGGATGGCACCCTATATGCCGGGACTTATTGACCCAGACCAAGCGGGCTTTATCCCTCAACGTCAGACGAGCGATAGCACTAAACAATTACTCCACCTGATTGAGAAGGCATCTCGGGTCCCTGGGGAATATATGCTCCTCACCATAGACATGGAGAAGGCCTTCTATAGGGTCCATTGGCCATGTCTAGAACAGGTGCTGATCCACGTGGGGTTGGGGAGAGGTTCCGTACTTTCATTCTCAATTGTAACCCTGGGCGCAAAACTGCACTACGCTCGCGGAGTGTGCGTAGTTTGCACAACTGCACCTTACACGAATTGCACGTAGCACAGTGCAAAAACGTGCAGCGTACCAGGCATTTTTTGCTCCCGGTCCTCAACTTCAAGTTGGTAACCGCGAGCAAAATCAACATCCCGGCGAGACTTTTTCCTCGTTCGCGATCAGCAACATCAAGTTGTCGATCGTGAGCATGGAAAATAAATCTCCCGGCGAGATTCTCAATGCGGGGAGGTCAGGTTTCTCATTGCGAGTGGTCGCATATGCTCGCGACCAGTCGCGATGAGAAACTACCAGTCCGCGTTTTAAAAGCTGCTGCTCGAGTACAAATCTACTCGAGCGGCAGAAAACGACCGCTCGCACTGATGCCGTTTGCAATGACGGCACAGTGCGGGCAAGCATCCGGCACTGTGCATTCATTGCGAACAGCATTTTCCCTACTGCACTACGCAGTTCGCGTAGCTACGTGCAGCGTGCGTAGTGCATACCACTACTATTGGAACTACGCCCAGGGTTACTCAATTGCTAACAACGCCCTACGGCTTCAGTCCGCATTGAAGGTCACACCTCGTCCCATCTACCTATCTCCAGGGGGTTGCCAGGGTTGTCCTCTCTTCTCTCCCCCCTGCTTTTTGCGCTGTGTATGGAGCCTTTTGCCCAAAGCACTATCCTCTATCAACGGGATTAAATCCACTGGCGATGTCCATACCGTTAGCCTCTATGCTGATGACTTCCTGGTATCTCTCTCCGATCCCTCTCAGCCTTGGGTGTTTTCATGGCTCTGCATCGCTTCACTCAGGTATTGGGCTTCAAAGTTAATGTTGACAAATCTGTCACTCTTAACCTCTCCATGCTGCCTTCCAACCTGGTGCGCCTTCATGCTGCACACCCCCGTTAGTGGGCTGACGGGCCTGTCCCCTACCTTGGCGTCCAGCTGGCACCCACACTGCCTGAGATAGCTGCCACCAACTACGTTAAATTGCTGATGCAGATCCGAGCGGAACTGCGGCGGTGGAAGTATTTCCCTATTTCTTGGCTGGGGCGAGTGGCTGCTATAAAAATTACAATTCTACCCCAAATCATTTATATCTTCCAGACTCTTCCTCTACGACCACCCGGCGGGTGGATCAAGCAGGTTCAATCAGAACTTTCACAATTCATCTGGCGGGGTCGCTGGCCCTGCATGAAGGGCACCATAGAGAGAATGCCTCCTGAGGAGTGCGGGCTAGGAGTCCTGAATCTCCGACTCTACTTTCAAGGGACACAGCGACATTTAGTAGTATGGAGCAGATCCAAGTCAGAAAAACACGGACTGTTTCAAGACCAAGCAGTTCAGCTATGACTCTGCAGAGAATTCCCTTCCTGCGCAGGGCTCACAGACCTGCTAATCTTTACCCTTTCCATATAACCAGGACGATTCTGCAGGCCTGGGATCAGACCCGTCAGAAATACATCTTGACTTCTTATCTGTCTCCCCTTACCTTGCTCTTCGACAACCCAGATTTTCAATCGGGGATGGGTGAGGCCTCCTTTGTAAGCTGGAGCCCTACAGATTTCTGGTCTCTGGGGCACTTGTTCGACCTTGGCAGGATTCTCTTTTTCCCTCAGGTCCGGTCACACTATGGGATCCCAGAGTCGGAGCGATTCCATTATCTACAGCTCAGTCATTGGGCTCTCCATTCCCTCGTAAAGCCAAACGCACAGCGTCTCCTCACACCATACGAAAAATAGCTGCTCACGCTCTCATCAGACAAAAAGCCCTTTTCAGATCTGTATAAGATGTTGTTAGCTGGACATACACATGCTTACAACGCAGGGAGCATGCGCTGGGAACGATATCTGGGTCGGGCCCTTAGCCATAAAGAATGGGAAGTGATATATCATGGAGCTCGACACTCAGCACGCAGTATGGGGTAGACGGAGACCCTGACCAAGGTGACCACATACTGGTATTACACACCCGACCGCCTCCACTCGATGGACCCCCGAGAAAGCGCTGACTGCTGGTGGGGTTGCGGGCAACGGGGCACACTGCTACACCTACTGTGGGACTGTGAGCTTCTACATGATTACTGGGCGTAGATCATTGACAAAATAGATGAACATTTCAATACTCAGCTTCTGCGTTTCCCAAGCTATATCCTCCTGGGCTTCCTTAACCCTTTCACTTATCCTCTTCATTCACAGTAAGGTCGTCAGATGGCGGTGGCGCTGGGCTCGGCCATGCAAAACATTCTGCTTCACTGGTGGACTACACGCATTCCCACATTTACTGGCTGGCTGCAACGTCTTTGGCAGGTCCTGGGGAGGAAAAATATTACTCTAACACTAGCTGGGTAGGACTCCACCTTTGTGGATCTCTGGCAGCCATTTCTCGCCCTACTTGGCTCTGAGTTTAGGGAGCTCACCTGCCCGAGATATCTCCACCTGCTGCGTCTATTAGCACCACCTGTGGGGGAATCTCAGGGAGCTTCGAAGACTGCGGAGCAGTACGCCTATCCGGACTTGGCATCTTAACTGGTGTACGAGGGGAGGGGGATGAGGGGGAAGGGTAGGGGAGGGTAACTTTTTCTGTTTGGCCATTCGAAGAAGTAATACAGCTGGTTTCTTCCATAACCTGCGATTTATTGTTGCTTAACTTGGCATGTGCTTGTACACATACGTCACGCTTATTATTGGCCTTTGTTACAAAATGCTAATTAAAAGATTTAAACCAGAAATACCCAACTCACAGACCTCCTCAGCATCCCATCAACCCCTGCTGCCAAACTCCCTGCTCTCCGCATGGGAACAGCTCAGTACACCGAACACAAATGCTCTAATGAGCTCCATCCACTCTGGAGCATCCACCCACCCTTGCCCCCCCGGGCTTTTCAACCTGGGAGGAGATGAGATCAGCCACCAGCCCACCACCAACTCAACACTTCCATCACCACAGCACCTTTTCCGTTGCCTGGAAGCAAGCAGAGGTCATACCCCTCCTCAAGAAACCATCGGCAGACCGCAGGATAAACGAGAACTACCGTCCCATCTCTCTGCTCCAGTTTCTTGCCAAAGTCCTGGAGAAGGCCATCAACCTTCAACTCACCGAAAGCCTGGAGAGAAACAAACTGCTGGATCCTTCCAAATCAGGATTCATAGTGAACCACGGCACAGAGACAGCACTAGCCGCCGCAACAGATGACATGTGCGCACCCTACTCGACAAAGAATAATCAGCCACCCTGATACTGCTTGACCTCTCTGCAGCCTTCAACACTGCCTCCTACCACACGCCCATCACTCGACTACGACAGATCACAATCACAGACGATTTGCTTAAATGGATGGCATCCATTCTTACAGGGCACATTATAGCGAATACATCTCCCTCCCTACACCTCTCAACCCAATCGCACCATTTGCGGCATCCCACAAGGTTCTCATCTGAGTCCTTCCCTCTTCAACATCTACATGACACCCCTCACGGACATCATCAGAAACCACATCAATATAGTCTCCTACGCCGACAACATGCAGTTCATACTCCACAAAGACCAACTTCCACAACTGTTTGAAGAACGTCTCAGCCTGGATGAAAAACAACTGCCGAAAGCTTAACATGAACAATACTTAAGTGCTGATCTTCGGCAGACACACATCGCTCTGGAACAACTCCTGGTGGACCGTGGAACTCTGACCCACCACCCACACCGAAAGACCACAACTGCAACCTCTTCATCATCCTGGACAGGGAACTCTTCATCAAGCACCAGGACAACTATGTCTCCTCTGCCTGCTTCCACACTCTGCATGCTCTGCAAAGCCTTCAATTGGCTCCCCATCAACCACAGGAAACCATTACGCAGGTGCTCATCACCAGCTGACTGGACTATGGCAACACACTCTATGCAGGCATCACCACAGAAATCATGAGAAAATGATCCAGAACTCAGCAGCCAGACTCATCCTCAAGTTGTCTAAGAGTACCCACAACTCCCAGGACCTGAAAGACCTCCCCATCAAGAAGAGATGTCAATTCAGGCTCATGACCTACGGCTACAATGCCCTCCACGACCAAGGACCAGCCTACATGAACCACTACCTGAACTTCCACCTGCCTCCTCGGAACCTCTGCTCCGCTAATCTCACCCTCGCACACATGCCACATATCCAATGCTGCCGCATGGAAGGACACTCCTTCTCCCACCTCGCAGCCAAGTCTTTGAATGCCCTTCCCCTTCACCTCCATCTCCGTACTTCACTCTTGCTGACCCATTTCAGGAAGGGACTCAAAACCTGGTTTTTCGACTGACAATGCAGCACAGCACCTGGATAACCTCTTGGCTGATGAGCAGCACTTTAGAAATACTGCTTGTTTGATTGATTGATTAAATCTATGATAATAGTGTCATGGTGTTAGAAATGGGATTTCTGGTTGGACAGGGCATGTGCCTAGGCCAGGCAGAAACCACCACTCTAGTCAGGGCAAGGGAGTTACACGCTGAAGATAACCTCTGCTCACCCCCTTGGTAGCTTGGCAGAGCAGTCACGCTTATCCCAGAGGCAATGTGTAAAGCGTTTGCGCAACACACTTACACAGCAGCTACACACTAGACACAGCACAAAAGAAACTCCACACAAGGTTATATATAAATAGTCTTTGTAGTATCCATAAAACACATTATAATATCAATCACATATATACACTGTGACACCAGGCACTTGTCATGACTTACATAAATCAGTAGGCCAATTGGGCCACTGACATGAACCATTAGGCAAATCGGGCCACTGTCATATCACATTAGGCTGACCAGTTACTACCGGTAGGAGTGCGTTTAGCACCATACGTTAAGCAGACCAAATTAGCAGTGCATCATAGGCAACACTTGCAGCAGGGTGTACATCACAAATGCATCATGCCCCCATTGAACATATGCAGATCACCCATAGTGCGTATTAGCAACAACAGGATTCACCACCTCAGTGGATACATAACAGTTAGAGCATCACCCACGCTCTTATGATGTTACCTGGTGTCTCTCCCGTAGGCTTCTGGGCCACGTGCCCGCCTACACCATGAAATGCGGATGTTTTAACCACCAGAGGCTTCCGTCGAGGTCTTGCCCCGGCCTAACCCCAGAAAAAATGGCCCGGGGCCTAGCACACTAAATTCAGGTCGGGGGGTCAAAACACACCAGGAAATGACCCTGCTCCTCTTTTTACTGGCCCTATGGCGCAGCAGCCCATCCGGGGCCCTCCTGGGCCATTCGAACAGCTCCGAGCACTGTGCACGTGAGCGGCCTCACGGTGGTTTCCAGGCCGGGAACAGTGAAGGCCTCTGAGGGGGGCCGGTGCAGCAACTGTGAAGAATGGGACATAGCTCCTTCCTGTCAGGAGCTCATCGGTGGCCTACCATGGTCTCCAGTAGTCCAGCCCAGAATAGCGCAGCTGGGGACCGGGATGCGCCGGTGTAGCCTGCACTCACATCTTCGCCAGGCTCCCATGGGAGGGGCTCCTTCTCTCGTAGTGGGCCCCACCCACAACCAGGCTTAGTCACGTCGGGCTTCCTTTTGCTGTTCACTCCCTTGAGGGAACCCCGCCTGCAACGAGGCTTCCAATGCCTGACTTCCGGCGGCTGCAGGAGCACGGAGCGCAGTATCTGTCGGGTCCCAGCAGGACGGGCCATTTCACCATAGCCCAGCTGCAGCCATTAGCGCAGGTTCATGAGCAGGGAAGGGAGAACACTCTGTTTTCTCAGCTCTCCCCTCCCGCTTCCCGGTCATGACGGGGAGCGATGTGCTGCCCACGCTATAGGGCAATGAAAAATGAAGTGCTCAACCTGTCTCCACCATTTAGACCCGAAACTGGGAGCTGGCAGCGCTCCTCTCCTACTGGGCTCTTTTTGAGCACTGAGGCACTGAGTATAAGAACACAGGCAGTAGGCCAGCACACATGGTCCCTGGGCATAGGGCAGTCCCCTCAGTCAGCAGCTCCCCAGGCAAAATCCCAGTGGCGGTTCCCTGCCAGCGCAGTGTCTTCCCCAGTTCCAAGCAAGCTTCAGTACAGTTCAAAAGACATGGGGTCACAGCCCCGGTACTTAATGCAGTAAGTGTCTTTGTCCTCCCCTGGCCCAGGGCTCTGAGCCCATTCCAAACCAGTTCTGGTGGCACTTTGCAAGTGTACAACACTCCCCATTGTAAGTGTAAGCCCTGGCCCCAGACACACCACAGGGGGGTGGAGCATTCATTGTGGAAGGCAGGCACAGCCCTATTCAGGTGCAGGTGCTACTCCTCCCACCACTCCAAAATGCAGACCAGGCCTTTTCAGCTTAGCAATGATTATTCGACACTCTCTGAAGCCACTGTACCTCACCGGCCCCTGTCACTCCAAGGCCAGACAGTCAATACACAATAGGGCAGGCACAAAGACACATATCACACAGAAATGCCTACTTCTGAATGTGGCATTTCTAAAATTGTGATAATAAATCAGTGAACACCAACACACAGCATTTATCACCACTATTCCAAACATACCGAACCTGATCATGCCACCCCTCTCATGTCAGGAATTACCACTTAACCACATATCAGGGAATCCCCAATGCATTCCTATGAGAGGGCAACATCACAGCATTGAGAAACCAAATAGGCTGTTTGTCACTACCAGGACATGTCACACAGTTAAAGCACATGTCCTACCTTTTACCTACACCGCACCCTGCCCATAGGGCTAGCTAGGGCCCACGTTAGGGGTGACTTCTATGTAGTAAAATGGGAGTCACTTATGTGGCAACCACTTTATGCGCCACGCCACAGCAGCAGTAAACTGCACGTGCAGGCCCTGTAGTGGCAGAAGCCTGAGACAGGCTTGAAAGGCTATTTTGGTGGGTGGCGCAAGCAGCGCTGCAAGCCCACCAGCAGCATTTAATCTACTGGCCCTGGGTATATGAGATACCACTGTACAAGGGACTGACAGATAAATTAAATATGCCAAACAGGTTTACACCAATCTTCCCAAGTTTACCATAGAGAGAACATGCTCTTTAGTAGTGATAAAGTTCCAAGAGTCCTAAAACCACCAACGACAGGTTAGACAAAATACAGGAGGAAGGCAAAAAGTTCTGGGATGACCCTACAAAAAGGGCCAAGTCCAACACATGGCAACAATCCAGGTTGTTAATAAGTTGTCAATACTGCCTGAAGTTTTGCATGGTTTATTAAACAACTTTAAAATACTGTTTATAATACCTGAGGATATAACTTCAATGAATGTCCCAATAGGTGGGGCTATCCAACAGACATGTAAAGACATTTTAGCTGATCAATTGATACTCCCTGAAAGTTTGATTATCCTATCTGATAGTTGCGAGCATAAAGAGGCTGAAGCTACTAGAGCTTAGTGAGTCAAACATTTCTTAGGAAAGGAGTTGGCAGTCTGCCACAGTGAATATTCTGTGCCAGTCTTTTGAGCTTATGAGAAGTGCTGCATATATATGTGGCTAATTGGCTGCAATGTTCAGTGATAAACTTTGACACAGAATGCCAATGCTTCCAAGAAGTTGAAGAAAAGTGTAGATAGCTCAATCATATAACAGAAGTTATTTTTTAATTGTGAACCTTTACTAGGCCTGGGCGTAGTTCGCAGAGTTTTCTGTGAAGTTACAAAAAAACTCTGCGAAGTTCTGCAAGTGGCGGAGTGCAGTGCAAACTGCAGTTTGTGCTGGTATTTTTGCCACTCGGGTAGAAGTTCTCCCAAAGCGGCAGCTAGCGAACTTACTGTTTGCGGACGCAAACATGCCGTTCGCGAGCGGGAAAAAACACAGCTGCACATCGCGAACCAGAGTTTTCTGCACTCTGCGAACTCCGCCGAGTGCAGAAAACTCTGCAAATTCCACGAACGGAGCAAAGTTCACCGCTCAGGCCTCACCTATATATCCTTCCTAATGCCAGTCTAAAATACTGAATAATTGTCAAGATTCTAGTTCTACAGTTCCTCTGTGTATTATTCTCACTTGTGATTTTAAGCTGAATATAGCTTTGTATATTTAGACTGTTCAATTGTGGTACATTTCCCTGTGCTGTATCCCTATACAGAGAAATGAAAATGTATGGAAACAGTGACTTACCTCCCAGTAAGTGTTTATTCGAAGTACTTTAAATGGGAGATTAAAACAGGACATCACTATCATCATTACACACTTTTCATCTTCACAGATGGCATTCTTTGAATAGACATTTCAACTACACTGTTAGCTCAGTGTAAAACATTGATTTACTGGGAGATTTTAGGATAGTACATAGAATTTAGAGTAACCATGCAGATCAGAGCATGGCCACCCTGAGTTAGCTAGAGAGCTTTCTGGAATATAAGAAAATTGCTGTGACTATTGGTGCAAAGCTGATGGAAAATGGAAGTTGGGGTATTCCACAAATTAAGTCCTTTAGACATTGGAGAGCCTCCAGAGACAAAGGAACTGTTGACTAAGGTAGCATCAGCCTATCATAACTCAGACAGGGTACTTCCATTTGGGAACAGACAATTCATAATTCGATGGACTTTATAGCTATATCCCATCAATTATACAGCCCCAAGAACAGCTTGCTAAATATGTGAAAATCCTTGAAGGGGTTTGTGCTAACTTGTGGAAAGCCAGAAATGAAATTAAACGTACTGGCCCCGGTACAAAGGTTCTATTTCTGGTATAACACTGAGATTAACCCTTTCATTAAAGTTAAAAAGAATCACCTTTTAGCTCAGAAAAGAACCTAGGTTGGATAGTAATGGCTTGACATTTATAACATTTGCAAAACTATGGAGGGTACGGAATGTTAGAACTTTATTACAATTTTGGTTGGTTTGAAAACTTTAGCTACAAGCAATCCAACAGCGGGTCCCTAATAGACTAAGAATATGGAGAAAGCATATGTGGATCTTGTCCTCTTGTTAATAGGTGTAGTCAGGCATGGTTATGGATCTTGTTTCCTTATGGAGGAGAACATTGCTGAGTTAATACACACTACGTATTCTGATGGTGTGCCGGTGTCCAAAGGTATCCCAAAGAGACTCAATAAAGATGATCAATCGCTTTACTCTAATATGCTTTTCCTCCTCTATAAAACATAAGTTGAAACACAAGTCATGATGATTTCTTGGCAAGGCTGCTTCTTCCTGACAATAATAAAGAAGGGTGATGCTGGGTCTGAAAACTACCTGACGGTTGCCATACTTGACAATGAGGGAAGAAATCTTCACTGAACGTTTCTTGCAAGATCTTGTAACTTGAGCAGCAGAAAGACTTGATTGCACTTCTTCAAACAGACTTCAGTGGATGCAATGGATAACATATTGGCACTAGAATGAATGGATTCATGTATCCGTACTGGCAGTGGAGTTAAAGGTAATAAGGTAATTTCCAACAGGACGTATAAGCTGTTTTCCTGCTTTGTTGATTATAGCACTGCATTTTATGGAGTCAGCTGGTCTCTATTAGGGTCCATACCAAGGAATTGGAGCATTTCAGACACCCTGCTGAATGCTATTACAAAAGTCACATGACACATTTTGTGAGAGTAAAACATGTTCATACTCCTGCAGAGTTGCAAAAAAGGCAGCAAGCTTGATAAACCATCACAGACTTAAAACTCACAAAACCCATATTGATATTGAACTTAAATTGCATTTCTGTAGCATTTTACTATTAGGAGCACATTACTCTGGAGCCCAGAGTTAGGGGTCAGTGAATTGGTTATTGGGTCTTGCTAGAAAAAAAAAACATTCCATGTATTTACTCCAGTTTCTTTGTGATACTGACAATAGGTGTGCCCTTTAGCTGGGGCTAGGTGAATAGCAAAGGTTTTCTGGAATTAATAGATATTGTTAGGGTACAGGGATAAAAAAGGAATTAAGACAGGCATGAGATTTAGAGTAGGCTATATTCAGAAGCGGCATGATTAAGGTAGAAGGAGAGGAGTGTTTCATTCAATTTAATTCATGGTAATTTTTTCATACAGGATTGTAAAGGTAATATTGCTGGGGAAGATGTTTCCCAATGGAAAACACTCCCAGGACTTGAATGTGTAGATAGGCACAGTTATACATTCTGCTCTAAAGAAATGTGGCTTGTAATAGTCTTTCTACAGAGATATTGTTGGCACTTAACATATAATGAGATTGCAGATACTTGCTTCACTGCAAAATGGAGAATCCTCTATTTCAACTCAGGTCTACGAAAGGTATAAAAGGGCAGCAGGTGAGACTGCAACCAAAATTCACTAGTCCAGCCTAACCAGCTACGGCACAGTGAGGGGAGTTTAACTCATGCCTGTGGTGAATCTGTCATCTCCTTCAGCAGGGTAGCTAACCTTCAATAGATAGGAGCCCAGATTTTGTAGAAAATAGTGCCAAGGGTCTGAAGGGTGGAGAGGATCTTCCACAATATTGAAAGAGGGATGGGGGGGGATCCCCACGTCCTCCCAACTAAATATCAACACAACACAAAAGTATCCCGCCCAACAGAAAATAACAACTGGGCACGGTTCTCTAGTCAGGAGGTCTCTTCAGATGTCACTATTACATCAGGGAGAAATTCCTTTTTTTATGGTAACCCTCGCACACTCTAGTAGTGTCATGCTTCATAATCGGGTTCATCCTGGCTCCTAAAGGCCAGGGTGGGTTCCAACGTATTCTAGGGAGCACTTTGAAGAACAAGGCCAGGGGGTTAGAGATTAAAGATCCTCCAGATTCTCCAGGTATCCCTTCAATATGGAGTACCGGCAGGATATTCAAATAAAATAATTGATAGGGTGTCCCAAGGATGCAATGGTCCTAAGACCCTACAACCATTGCCAACATGTTTCAGCCATTGAATGGCATCTATGGGTCCACAGCTTTCATCAGGGTAAAAACACTGTGCTGGGATGAGAGGCAGTGTGCTCCCTCCCCCCTGTGTTCAAAAGGCTCCCTTGAGCCAATGAGCTGATGAGCTCTCATGGGATGCACCTGTGTGCCTGTGGAGAGGTACTGTGACCTGTGAAGACTTTGGCACCATTTCAGAAATCCCTTATGACTTTCCTCTGCTCCTTACTACTCTTTGCTCTCTATTGAGGACGGGCTAAACCCAGAAACACCTGTCTATTGATAACAGCACTAACTGCACCAACTTTGGTGAAAGACTACAGTAACTGTGAAAATAAGCATACTGCATTTACCAGGATGCAATGGGTGTGAACTGTGCTGGGATGAGAGGCAGTGTTCTCCCTCTCCCCTGTGTTCAAAAGGCTCCCTTGAGCCAACGAGTTGACAAGCTATCCTGGGATGCACCTATGTGCCTGTGGAGAGGTACTGTGACCTGTGAAGACTTTGGCACCATTTCAGAAACCCCTTATGACTTTCCTCTGCTCCTTACTACTCTTTGCTCTCTACTGAGGACGGGCTAAACCCAGAAACACCTGTCTATAGATAACAGCACTAACTGCACTAACTTTGGTGAAAGACTACAGCAACTTTGAAAATAAGCATACTGCATTTACCAGGATGCAATGGGTGTGAACTGTGCTGGGATGAGAGGCAGTGTTCTCCCTCCCCCCTGTGTTCAAAAGGCTCCCTTGAGCCAACGAGTTGACAAGCTATCCTGGGATGCGCCTATGTGCCTGTGGAGAGGTACTGTGACCTGTGAAGACTTGGGCACCATTTCAGCAACCCCTGATGACTTTTCTCTGCTCCTTACTACTTTTTTGCTCTCTACTGATGACGGGCTAAACCCAGAAACACGTGTCTAGAGATAACATAACTACCTGCACCAACTTTGGTGAAACACAACAGCAACTTTGAAAATGAGCATACTGCATTTACCAGGATGCAATGGGGTGAACTGTGCTGGGATGAGAGGCAGTGTGCTCCCATCCCCCTGTGTTTAAAAAGCTCCCTTGAGCCAACAAGCTGACAGGCTCTCTTGGGATGCACCTGTGTGCCTGTGGAGAGGTAGCGTGACCTGTGAAGACTTGGGCACCATTTCAGCAACCCCTGATGACTTTTCTCTGCTCCTTACTACTTTTTTCTCTCTACTGATGACGGGCTAAACTCAGAAACACATGTTTAGAGATAACAGCACTACCTGCACCAACTTTGGTGAAAGACTATAACAACTTTGAAAATAAGCGTACTGCATTTACCAGGATGCAATGGGGTGAACTGTGCTGGGATGAGAGGCAGTGTGCTCCCTCCTCCCTGTGTTCTTTGTAAGGATGGCCACTTCTGCTTTGTAGGTATCCATATTTGAACAATTTCTACAAATCACTAGAAATTGCCCTACTGGGAGATTCTCCCTTAACAATCTGGGATGTGCTCTATTGGAGCTCTTAAGACTGTTTCTGTCTGTAGGTTTCGGGTACAAAGAACTTTCCAATCTTCTGTTCATGCATAACCTGTTCACTATGTCCTTACGATCTTAATAAGCTAGACAGTGACTTATTCACTGATAAATTCATAAACAATAAGCCACTTAGCATCATGTACTTCAATATACACAGAATTTTAGGTGCAGTCTACGGCTCCCATCATCGTAGGGAAACTCTGTCCCTCTTGAAATTTTTTAATCCAACATTTGTTACTTTCCCATCATGAAAGCACAATTCCCATGCTCCTCGGTGTTAGTTGTAGTTTTGAGGGACTCTAACATGACGCGCATCCTATGCGCCTAAATGGGCGGGGCACGATTGTCTTGCGAACGCAAGCTCAGACACCTGCAGGATCCCTTTATAACTGAACGCAGCTCCCGTTACTGGCACACACGATTAGGTGAAGGTGCGGGGTGCGGGGTCAGGATTCTTGATGACGTGAGTTCATGACGTAATTTTGGGAATGCGATTGTGCTCTGCTCGCGCATAGTTAATTTGGGCACAGCGTGTGTTGATAGTACAACTTGTACTTGCCTATCTACCTTCTGTTTATTGATTTCTTTATCACTTTCAATGCATAGTGACTGACTACAGGACTGCCCCGTCTCTCTCACTCTGTGAGATGCGTGGAGTCCACCCAAATTGGGTAAGAACTATGTTGATATTCTTGTACTATTCTGCGCAATGGGCTCTGGGCTGTATTCCATGGTGGGCACACTCAGATATTGACTGCCAAGAAGTAAATCACGTGCAATATAAGGTGATTACTAAGGTAGTGTGTGTTCATATGACAATTTTTAATTCTTCCTTAAAAAGTTGTTATGCCTTCGAGAAATGTGGAACTCTCATTTCACTATGGGTGTGCCTATTAAGTGGTGCATGTCACAAAATTAGATACTTGGGTGATTTCAGGGGGTTAATGTTTCCTCCTCAGTCTCTCTATACATGATGTTTTGAGTAAGCAAAGTTTTACCTACTCATGAGCACTGAAATGGTGCACAGCTCACTATACGAATAATGAATGGACGGGCATGCACATTTAGCTAGGCACATAGGCTCTAGCAGGAGTCATTGCAAAAATTGTGTCTTATTCTTATTACAGGTCGGATGAACCAAGATTGAACGCCCTCATTTAGGATAAGAATATCCACTAGGCGTAAAAGGTGTAACAGTTTTCTGTTCCACTAGTTATAAACTCCATTGTTTATCAGATCTAGGAAGGGAATTATCTCTATGTTTTTGCCCTGATGAAAGCCCTGGACCCATAGAGGCCGTTCACTGGCTGAAACATGTTGGCAATGGTTGTAGGGTCTTGGGACTATTGTATCCTTGGGACATCCTGTCATTTATTTTATTTTAATATCCTGCCGGTACTCCATATTAAGAGGATGCCTGGGGTATCTGGAGTTTTTCTAATCTCTAACCCCCCTGGCCTTGTTCTGCAAAGCGCTCCCTGGATTACAGTTGAGCCCACCCTGGCATTTAGGAGCCAGGGTGAAACCGATGAAGACGCATGACACTACGAGAGTCTGTGAGGGTTACCATACAAAAAGGAATTGTTCGCAGACTGTAATAGTGACATCTGAAAAGACCTCCTGACTAGAGAACAGTGGCCAGTTGTTATTTTCTGTTTGGCTGGATACTTTGTTATTAAGTTCCAGTATACCTTTAGTTGTTCCCTACAGTATGCCATGTCTTGGAGCAAGTTTATGACTTTTGGTGAGGACCTTTCTCCCAGTGTATAGCTAACCTTCATTTGGCGAGCAGTAGAGCTATTTCCCGAAAACTGCAATTTGATGAGCGAAAGTCCTTCACATCCCCCAGCAGCGCCATCTCCATTGTAGGCTGTATGTTGGAATTTATCACATCTACCAGCTCTTTTATTACGTCTCACTAAAAGTTACAAATCGGAAGACAATACCAAGCTGAGTGTCTAAAATCTACCACCTCTACCGCACGCCTGGAGTAGAGTGCACCCACTCTTAAGACCATCTGCCTCAGAGCAGCAGGTGTGTAGTATATTTTATGCATAAACCTAAAGTATATTAGCTGAGGCCTATAATTTGGGGGAGGTTCTCTGATCAATCTGCAGTAAAATGTCAATTGCAGGTCGGTGAATAAGTGTGGGGTATCCTCCTTCTGTTTCTTTTTATCTATGGGGGCAACATATGGGTGCACTCTCTTGCATTTTCCTGTAGAGCCTAGGGGCTAGTTTATTGGGGGTGGGTGACTCCAATTGCTTTTCCCCAGTTAATCGAAATGAATGACAGAGGAAGGAACTTGAGGAATACCTGAATCAATGAGGAAATAATGCCTTACAGTGTTTAACGTAAAGAGTGACGTCATCTGCAAATATGAAGACTAGAATGTGGCATGTGTGAATGTTTAGCCCTCTTTCCCTGTGGTTCTTTTTAATCCGCTCAGCGAGGGACTGCATACCAATCCAAAAAGGCTCCAACTCAGTTGTGTGCCTAGCGCGATCAGCACTGGGTTTGATTCTTATCTTTTTTGTTGTATATAGGAGTCGGGGACCATCTCACAGATCTGGAGCCAAATCTTAGGCACTCTAGCGAAGACAATTAGTAGCCCTATTCTAGAGCATCAAATGCTTTGGTAGCATCCATAAAGACTGCCACAGCCTTGAGTTGAGGGCCAAGCTGTTGTAGGAGGATTGTGTGAAGTGGATTGTCCAGAGAGGTACCCTAATTGACCTGGCCATATGATCAACAGGAGCAGGGGCACTATCCGGTTTAAGTGGATCTTGGCTAAGATTTTGTTATCAGTTTTAGTAATTCAAACAAGCGGGAGCTTAGAGGGTAAAGCTAGTCATAGGTCGCCCTCCACTCAATATACAACTAGTACAGAAAAGACCTACACTTTGTAGGCACTTGTGAATTTATCTTTTTTTGGGGTACACCATTTATTGCATTATCATTGCAAAACTTACTCCCCTTCCATTAGTTATCGGAGTAGTTGGTATATCCTAGGATTGTGCCTCCTTTAAAACAATCGCCCAGTTCCCAATAAATAAAATTTAGTTGTGGGACAACATATAACACACACACTTTAATGTCAAACTGTGATGTGCAAAAACGAAAAAAAGTGTGTGAGAGCAAGATGGCACCTCACGGGCGCACCACCAACGGGAACCTGGCAGGTACTCACCAGGATAGCCCTGTTCTCATCATTGGCACCATCAAGCTCGAAAGGAAAGTGTCCGGAAAAACACAAAAGGAAAGAATTTTGTGACAAGATGCAGTGAAAACAGACCAAAGGGTGACCGGTAAAGTGTCAAACAACATATAAAACCACACACCAACATAGATTTGCAATTTTATTCTGTCTCTTGTGTTGGGTATGGAGGTTTTAAAAAAAGGGAAGTAGTCTTGGTTACCAACTATCCAACCAATACTACTACTTTACTTGCCGACATGTTTCATTGCCGACGGGATTTTTGGCAATTTCTTCAGGGCGTCATGTATATTAAGGCTGCTGCATATGGACAAATTGATCCACACTACCAAATTCGGCCATCAGTACTCATACCAGCCGAGAAGGGGGAGTTCTCATAAAATGTAAAGGCAAAAGTCGGTTATTCTTCCTTCCCCTTCGATTTTGAGATCGGTGAAAGTTATCAGGCGGTATATCAGCCCATGCCGCCTGATACCTTTCACCGATCTGAAAATCGAAGGGGAAGGAAGAATAACCGACTTTTGCGGTTACATTTTATGAGAACTCTGCCTTCTTGGCTGGTACGAGTACTGATGGCCGAATGAGGTTGTGTGGATCAATTTGTCCATATGCAGTGGCCTTAATATACATGACGCCCTGAAGAAATTGCCAAAAATCCAGTTGGCAATGAAACATGTCGGCAAGTAAAGTAGTATTGGTTGGATAGTTGGTAACCATGACTACTTCCCTTTTTAAAACCTCCATACCCAACACAAGAGACAGAATAAAATTGCATATCTGTGTTGGTGTGTGGTTTTATATGTTGTTTGACACTTTACCAGTCACCCTTTGGTCTGTTTTCACTGTATCTTTTCACAAAATTCTTTCCTTTTGTGTTTTTCCGGACACTTTCCTTTCGAGTTTGATGGTGCCAATGATGAGAACAGGGCTATCCTGGTGAGTACCCGCCAGGTTCCCGTTGGTGGTGCGCCCGTGAGGTGCCATCTTGCTCTCACATACTTTTTTTCATTTTTGCACATCACAGTTTGACACTAAAGTGTGTGTGTTATATGTTGTCACACAACTGAATTTTATTTATTGGGAACAGGGCGATTGTTTTAAAGGAGGCACAATCCTAGGATATACCAACTACCCCGATAACTAATGGAAGGGGAGTACGTTTTGCAATGATAATGCAATAAATGGTGTACCCCAAAAAAAGATAAATTCACAAGTGCCTACAAAGTCTAGGTCTTTTCTGTACTAGTTATCAGTTTTATTAATGCCAGGGGAGCGATATGAGTCACATTGATCAGGTGGCTTATTTTGCTTTAGTAGGGTTACCATGAAGACTTCTCTCAGACCTGGGGGAGTTCACCCTTCTCAAATGCATCTTCGTATATGGCCATAAGATCGGACACCAGGAGGGGGGCATATTCTTTTAGTCTATTGGGTCTGAGCACCTTACTGCTTGGAAGGCTCTAAATCACAGAGTGAATCTCTTCATGCAGTATAATGGACCATAGAAGTTGCCTGAACACCTCTTCAAGCCACAAGAGGGCTATATTGTCAAACTACGACTCATAGTCAGCTTTCATGGGGCTAGTCTTCAAGCAGTATAGTGCAGTGCAGAATTTGCAAAATACTCCTAATATGTCTCTAGGATGAGACTGTGTATACTATGAGTGCTGGAATTGCAGCACTTTCCCAAAGATGTTGTATCAAGTTGGCAGGGTCTGGATTGGTCTCTCTCCTTCCCCATACTTCCCCTTCTTTAGCTCATTAGCGGATGTGTCCTCATATTGAGTCATGTTTGCATGTATTACTTCTAGTATTGCCTTATTTTGCCTTTCTTGAAAGGTTGCCTCCAATGGTATAAGCCCCATTTCAAACTGATCTAGACTCTGTTGTATGTTTTAAAGGATTCCTGTCTGTTTGGCTATGCATGCTCCTCAGACCACCACTTTGAATGCCTCCCAAAGCACTCCCACTGTTTAACTGAGGCCACAGTTAATTGCGTAACATTAGCTCCTGAAGCCCCCGCTGGGGGCCTGAGCCCAGGAGGCCCCTCAGAGTCAGAGCACAGTACACTGACAGGGTCTGGCAGGAGCAGATCCCTCCTTGTGCTTTACAGGGAGGGGGTGCCTCAAGTTTTTTATGCCACTGCCCTCATTGTCTGTGAACTATTCCCCAACATTACTTTTGAGGGACTCTCTGAATACTGGTTTGTGAAAGTGGTCATGCGGTAACCTACAAGTTCTCCTCACAGGACATAGGTCCGCATGCAAAGTTCCAGGAGGAGCGGGCAGTAGTCTGAGAACGTTCTGGGTAGGTGAGCAATTTTGATGACGCTTTGTTGGTAGAGTCTTGGAGACCCACTAAAAGGGCGAAGGCAGTTATGAAAAAAGAGAAAGAGATGGGCAGTTGAATGAAGTGGAAGAGACAGGCATTAGAGGAATTAATAGTGGGCAGCCTTGATATTCTGAAGCCACTGCATTTGGCAGTGCCAGTAGTGCCTACTAAAGGAACAGTGGGCTCCTGCACTTACAGTTTTTCGAAATTAGTAGGGGGAGACCGTTATGCCAAACTTTCTTCAGCAAAAGTACTGAAATACATATACCTGATTGCCTCGTGTGTGTGGGGGGGGGTGGCTACCCTTAGTTTCTAATCAAATGCACACACTGGTGAGAGAAGCACGCCTGCCAGTGCAGTCCAGATACATTATTTGTATTCATATAAAGGAACTATTACTTCATTCTAATTAAAAAAATGACTCGAGGTTTAAGGAATTTAATTCTATCTCCAAAATTGTACGGGGACTTGAACTATTGCAGACCAGCCTCACTCGAGTTTGATTAGGCGTCTACGACCATGATAAATTCGTCCATTCTTACCGAAATTTATGGGCATCGCAATGTCCCTCCAGTTCCTCTTCATACATTACAGCTTTGCCAAGGAAACACAACAAAATAAAAAGTTATTATCAGTCATAACATTTGTAGGAACATCCAATTTCTTTGGAGCTAAAACTGTTCCATCAGGGACGCACCCATGACATGTTTTATTAGAATGTGAAGGGTATTCTCGAAAAAATAATTGCGTCTATTAAAAGTATTTGACTTTGTAAACATCCGGCTTCCTCCACCTTATTAACAAACGGTGAAAGGATACAGCTTCGCCGAACGCCTTCTGAATGCAGAAACCGTCAGAGCCGCGAGGCGCGTCTCATTCCCAGAACCGTCAAGGCCGCCCTTGACTCATTAGCTCGCATTTTACGCAGCAGCTGTCTGAGTGGGCAGAGCGATGGCGGCGCCCGCGATGGCTGCCAATCCGCAGTACTCTTCGCCATAGACTCAACTTCATCAGGTGAAGAAAAACAATGTTCCCGAAATGTTAATTTTAAGTCGCAATACAAAGATCTGGCATTTCCTCCTAAAAACGTTACTAAATGAAACTCTTTCGTAACTACCATTTTACCACTGCCCCGAACATATTTTGAATTGTGCAGATTTCTCCTTGTTTGAATCTTCAAATTGTAGAAACAGAAGCAGATAGACTTTTGTGGGAGGTTTGAAAACATGTGTGGTACACAAAGCAGCATTAAAGATAGAACCTCGAACACGCCTCCCTGCAAGGCAAGGCCAGATGAAGACCTCCGCTGGCATACAAGGCAGGAAACAGTGAACATGGAAGACTCAAATCTATGTATTGCAAGAAGCAGAAAATCAGGACAGCTAGAACCCAGTGACACATGTAGGATCGGGACCGCCATGCTGCCCAGGGGCAGACTGGTCACTAACTTAATCTGACTCATTCCAGACCGCCCAGCTGAATTAAAAACTTTCTTAGTCCCCTGCTCGTTTGGGGTCACTTCTTTAGAGGTGTTTATATTTTCTTTTATTAGCATCACAGATCCTGCTGCCTTGTTACCATGTAAACAGACGTCCCACCCTCACAGGCTCATGTTCACAGAGGGCAGGGCTGTGAGAGAGATGTCCTGTGTGCCCGCTGGCAGTAACCCACCAGGCCTCTTGAGCTGTATGGGCCCTCTCACCTCCACAAGGAATTCAAGATTCACATCATCAAGGAAACTACAAGCCAAAGCAACATACGACGAGACCACACCCTGCTCAGACGAAATGCAAGGACTGTTCTTCTATGCACAACACATTGTACCTGCATTCCCCAAATATGCATCCTTCCCTTTACTTGTACCGCACTCCACTAATTTATAAGCACATGCTTGTGCATATATATATGCTCCTGCACAGACAGGGGTTTAGTTTAACTGTGAGTAAGTAATTAATTATCTTTACTGTATGAGTACCTAAAATCCTTAATAAATGCAGTGTGGATTACGTCATGAAACAAACATCTAATAATGAAAGATCTATAAATTTGCTAAAATATTTGCACCTGGATAAAATTTAAGAACATCTAAAAGTGCAGCATCAAAATGCTATGGGTACAGCAAAGAGCTCAAGGTTATTTTGTGTAGCAAATGCAGAAAGGCATCACCAGGCAAAGCTGAAAGGCATAGGTACGTCAACATGCAATGGTGTGTCATGCAAGCATGCATATATTTGTTGTATAAGCAAGCATGCATCAGTAGATTGCAAAGATTAATCCAGGGTTACTTTAAAACCCTCTGTACTTTGTACGCCGACCATTCGTGTAAATGTATGCCTTATCGTTTAAATTCCACATCTTTTATTGTATCTGAAAAATCTGATGAAAGAGTAGCAGGTTCTGTCTTCTTTAGAATTTCCATTTCATAGTATATTACATTCAGAAATTGGGTTACTAGTTTGGGAAGGAGTACCCCTGCTAAATATCAACTTACAATAGTGTTGACTGCAGAATATCTACTTTATGTATAATATCAAGGTAAGTACATGTAAGGTACGCGTAGAATTATCATTCTTATTTTTACAAAAACATTTTATTGATTTTATACTTCAAAATTGTCAGACATAACATCAAATTGAGCAGCTGCAGTAAAGTTATACTTACCCATCCCAATATCTCACTCCCCATCCCCCATCCACCAATGTCAGGTACAAGGAGCATTCCCGTGGCGATGAGCCAATGCCCCTCTGGAGTGTGAGAAGGTGTCTGGGCCTCATGCACTCAGGGCTGGGTGTCTTCACTCTTCTCCAGCGGTATTCTCACCAGTTTGTGTCTGTCCACTGTTTGACATAATATCTCCTTCGCTTGATCAACCGTCTAGGTCCCAACTGCTCATACTCCCTACACTTCGTCATTAGAATTACTATTCTTAACTCCTCATCTACTTGCTAACACTATATCATAATGGTAAATGTATATAGTTCATATAGGCTTACATGTTTCAGGGGCGGCTCTAGGCTCATGGCGGCCCTGGGCAGGGAGCCTAGGTAGGGGGCACCGGAAGAGGGGGTCCAAGCGGGGCGGAGTGCGGAGGCCAGTAAAGAGGGGGGTGGGGGGGGGGGGGTCAGGGTGTTTGGAAGTGGAACAGTCCCGGAAAATCCCTGCCAGGCGTCGCCACTCAAATATGTACCCATCCTCAGAGGATTATTTTATTAAGGATATATATTGGCGTGGTTGCCCCTGGGGTATGGTGGCCCTGTGCAGGAGCACAGCTTGCACATGCCTAAGGCCGCCCCTGCATGTTTAGACTGCCCAAAAGTATACTCCCCCTCCTGCAGCAGCCTCTACCACTCAGGCCCTTAACTGCAGACACTGCTCTCACTGGCACCTGAGCAGAGCTTTTCCTGGTGGTGTTGATCCCAGTAGGCTCGACAAAGGCAGGGTGAATCTGTTGTTTATCACTTCCTATTCCAGGTTTGGAAACCATTATCGTGCAACAGAATTTTGCCCAGTAGACTTTCCATTGAATGACGATCTATAATTCTCACATGCATAAGTTCAGCTATATCACTGACCTGCAGATTCATAAGAACCAGCATGTTTTGGAGCAGTTGCCTCTTATCCAAGTATGTCTTGGCAATAATAGTAGACACACAAAACCTCCCTTGGGAAATGTTGTCCTCACTATCCACTGGAAAGCTGGCTCTATGGTTACTCTCTTTATGTTAACTTAAGCATCATGCAAGTGGTAGCTTTCCTTGTGCACCAATAAAAAACCTGGAGATCTCTTTAAACCCTTTATGGATACCATGACCAGCTCTGACGCTGTTTCGTCAGCTTCCTGGCCAATATTAAACTCTAAATTGGTCATGCTGTTGCTTAAACTGAGTCTCTGGCTCAGCTCTACAAGGTTTGCTTTCACATCCACGGTGACATGAGAGGTTAGTTCAATGCATCAAATTTGAATGTGAGAAAGGCATTTGTTGCCCCACACGACTCCTCCCAATACATAGTTGAAATGGTGGAAATGCTTTTGGGCTACTAGCAGTCCCTAACCAGGGATCCAGGCATACCGTGGTGGTCGGAACCAAACCTATTTTGCTCTCTTCAATAACATAAGATGCGGTGAGAAAAGATGATTGAACTAAAAACAGTGTTCAACAGGGGGGCCCTGTTTCTTAACATATCTAAAAAAACACACACAGAATATGGTTAACACAGTAAAAATGCACACTGTAAACAACTAAAACATAATGAACATTTCTAACATGGTAAAAATGTCATTACAAATCCTAATACCCTAAAACCTACGTCTATGCTCCACACAAGGAAAGCATGGAAAGAAGAATAACTTGCTGATATATTATCTTAGGGATCATGGGTGCACTGCACACCTTGTTTATAGCAGAATGCTATAAATATCAGAAGTCAGCGAGACTGTTCCCTGCAAAGGAAAGTACGCGTTCAGTATCAGCATCAACTCTCCCAGGTTCGATTCAGTATCAGATTTTAGTAAAGTTAGATATGGCTGCAGCATCTCTGGCAGGCAGATTCGTCTTCTGGCATGACAGTATCTTGCTCTAGATAATCTGGGGCGAAGGACCTCTCCTGACAGGTGGTCATGTGGCAGACCTTTTCTACTGTATCTTATCTGAGATAGAATTTGCAATGTCACCTTATGAATGTTTGGTATAACTAATAGGCATCAAGTTGCTAGTGTAGGACGCATTCCTTTAAACATATATGTTAGTACGACAAGTCAGACTACACTATTTTGACAATTTTTCTATTTTTTACCTTAAAATTGAAACAACAAAGCACTGGGTCCAGGCTGGTGTTGCCTCAGGTGTTTTGTTAATGTCCGTATCTAAACAACTTGACATTTTCACAGTTCTTGGAAAGATAAGGACAGACAATATCTGTGCCAAATGAAGGCATGTTGATGATTTTGCAAAAATATAGAAAATTGTGGCCTAAAAAAAAATGGAGGCAGGTCTTATATCTTTTCATCAAAGTGTTCACCTAAGGTCTTCTCGCATGGCATGAAAAATGACCATAACGTGAATTATACTAGCTGTTAACTAGATCCCTCTGTCCTATGATACCCTGCCCTTTCATAACAACTTTTTTATTTATCGTAAATGATCTGCCTAGGTCATTGCCCAAAAACCTAGGTATTTTTAAACTGTGTAATAGTGGGATGCATGTACTTAACATCTATTGCAGATTATATTCACCATATATATTTCATATAGAATTCATACCACACAACTAATAGATTATAATGCAAAGTTGAAGCAAGTGCAGAACTTTTTATCAATAAAGTCCATCATTGTATATAGAATTTCATATTAACATTTACTACTTAATATATGTTTTGTGTACACTTTATGCCATATATTTTTTATTCCTTTATTTTGGTTCAATATGGCCATAAAAGGTACAATGTAAAAAAAACATATTATATATGTATATTTATTTATATATATGTTATCTACTTCCGGCCACCAGTAGGTAGTCATAGTTAGGACCAAAGTTTCCATTGGAAAATCGTTTCTGGTTTTGCCAATAAATTTGGGGCAGCTTGGTAAATATCCATTAACTTTTTACAAAAGGTCCCCTTTTTGGTTCAGCTGCTGCACTGACTACAGCCCAAACTGCTAAACGGAATTACACCAAATTTATCAGAAAACTAGATGTTGGTCCAGAAAGCGTGCTTTTTGTAAATCCATTCAGTAGATTTTGAGATATCTAACGTAAAAAATTTTAGATATCTGGGGATGCGACTCCTGCCAGTGGACTCATGGATTCTACTAAAATTTGATTGGCTGTCAACACTTCAACCAGGAAGTGTTGGCAGCCATCTTGGTCCTCGGCTTGAAGCCAAGTCCCAAAAAAAAAGTTAATAATAAAGAAAAGAGGGCAGGGTAGGAATACCCTGACCCCCTAGATATGGTGTGTGTGGGGGGTCCTTCAGGGACTACGCAGGGGGTAAAAAACTTTTTCTTTTAAAATGTTGATTCAGACTCACGGGTGGATCTGCGGAAAAAAATAAAAAAGCATGCACGGGCTTCCACGCTTGCTTAGGAATAACCCCAGGTGGGCCAGGTCCTGGGTGCATATGCTAAATATAGGAGGGGCGCCACCTCCCTGGTGCCTAATCCCAATTATGTGGGGGTGGGGTTCATGGACCTCCCCACCCCGGGGAGGTCCACTACCTCCCAGCGGCTAATTAAAATAATATGTGGGAGCATCATTGACCTCTTCTTCCACGGGGACTGCACCTTCCTTGGGCTAATTTAAATAATATAGTAATATGGGGGGGTCTCGCGGACCACTACTGCCCCGGTGACTGCAACCTCCCCCGGGCACAAATACAATAATTAAGGGGGTCGTTGCGGCTTCCCGCCCACCCGGGGACCACCACCTCTTTGTGGTAAATTTGAACAAAGCAAGGGGGGCTGCGCTGCCCTACTCTGGCAGCCCTACTTGGCCCTGGCAACCGCCACTTCCTGGGTCGGCTTCAGCAATGTCCCAGGTGCCCACCCCAGAAATGTGCAGTTTGCTATGGCTTGGCAGGAGCACCGCTTTAGCTAAGCCATAGCAAACAGGTGCTCTGCTTTCAGCAAACGAGAGCAGAAAATCTTCTTGCTTGCTGAACGCAGAGCATGTGTCTGTTTTCCTGCCGGTGCCTACTGAGCAGCGAAATAGACACAATGTTTTGGGATCCAGGAAGCTACATAATCAGCAGCTCCCTGAGTCTCAAAGCAATGCCGGCTCCCATGGGACACGGGGAGCTGGCAAGGACCGGGGGGGCCTTCAGGCTCCCCGCATTCCCCATTGAATTGACCAGCCCCCTGGTGAGGGGGGCCCATGGGCTAATATCGGCCCAGGTAGGGGGGCTGCGCTGCAAGAGGCCAGATCTTCTTGGGCTAAGTGTTTCTTATTATGGATACGGACAAATCCTTGTAGATATCCAAAATTTTAAATATTGTTTCAGAATCTTATAAATGTCATGATTTTCAGAGCTGAGTAGTGTCATATATCTAATGATATTATCTTTGGTCTTAACCTTAGTCTTCTTGATCGAAAGTTCCTTCCTTAGACTATCTTTTGCTTCTTTTAACAGCTTCATTCAGAATTTTTATGTCTTTCCCACTGGCTTTTAAAAGGTTAAGAGCTTGTTCATTTACCTGTTTTTAGCTGTTCTCATATGGAAATTTTCGACAATTTTCTTATTTGAAGATTCCATTGACCATCGACTGATGGATTTTTAACTGGAAGAATGACATCTCAACTGTGTCTTATGTCCATAAACTCCAATGAGTACAAGTCTCTCTCACGTGCTGACCTCCATGAAGAGCTAGACCAAGAGCCCCCCTTGATAACACCAACGCTGCCCTCCAAACTCCCACCCACTGACGATCCTTCCTTAAAAGAGGGATCAGTCAATGCGCAGTCATGCAAAAGGTACTGCTGAACATGTGAAGCCCCCATTTGGCTACACAATGACTCAGCCCAATAATAGATTGCAGGAGAGAAGATGCAGTATTGTGAGGCCCTATCAAGCTGGCATGCAAGGGGTTCACAGAGCCTCTGGTTCCCTTCAGTCTAACACTTGCTGTGTTTTCATTCACAACTGCATGTGCTGGCGATGCTACTAAAGTAGCATTTATTATTTCGTCAAATGACGTCACTAGTCTACATCAAGTAGCCTATTTTGCAATGTTACAATCTATTTGCTGTTTAGTTTGCTCTGACTTAATCAGGTGTGTGTGATTAGCTAGTTTCCCTTCTCTATAGATTTTCAAAACACTGCCATACAGTTGTACTTAGTTTTCTAGGTATTCCTGCCTTTTATAATTACATGCAGTGATAAGTGTATTTAAATCTATGAAGTGCTGTTTAACACTGCATGGCATTTCCAAGAAAATACAAGTTACCTCGTTCCAGGCCCTGATGGAAAAGAGTTTGCAATTAATATTGTCTTTAATCACTACCTCAACACTGCACAACCTTTTGCATATAAACAAAAACTGATCATTTACTATGTGATAATGAAATGAATATTTTGCAGCATGATGATTTACCTAAATTATTCCAATTCTGCCAAATCATATCTCATTTACTTGATTTACTTTCGAGCACACGAATGGAAGTTACCATCCACAATCTCTGCAGAAAAATTATCCATGTGTTAAATAGCTCTAAAAGGCACAGAATATTAATGAGCCCACAAAGAAGCTGCTAAATGCTTCTGAAACACTTGCAGCCAAAGCCAGAAATCCGTTTAGGTAATAACCCTTGGGAAAGAAAACAACAAAATCCACTACCATATAATATTCTCTCCATCAAAGAATCTGATGCAGAAGTCTGCCTGAGACAGCTCAGCACAGAATGTAATGTGCTCAGCATTCCTGATGCTGCTCCCACATGCACTCTCCTGCTGCTGCTTGAGCGATGGCTCTGCGACGTGTCCCCATCACCATGATTGTGCCCTGCAGTAGAGGCCTCTAGGTTATTTAATAAGCCATTTCAGAAGTGTGTGTCTCAAAGGGGAAGCAATGACGATTTAGCATAAATGCCTGAAGGCAAAGAATAATGCAGAATTACATACACATATTTCTTATAGTACACAAAGCTCTCAGAATGACTAAGCCCATTGTGTTTGCATTTCAAATATAGATATATGGATATATTGGTGGGTTGCATGTCAAAGAATCAAGCTGCAACTCTATTGACTGCAGAATATCGAGTACCACTACATCGCTAAGGTAAGTATATGCAGGCAAGTGAAGTATACTTCTTTTAAACTCTACAGCTCATACCTTGATTATATGTATCCTTAATTTATATAGATGTGGAGAGTTCCATTTGCTGACGAGGAGCGATCTAAGGCACAAAAGCAAATGTAATGCTACATCAGCATTTGGCTTAAATGTAGCCAGTTTGCCTCTTTTGCACGGTCACCCCAGATTTTTTGCCTTTTCCTGGATCCTGTATTTGCTGCTATAAGGCCTCTGCGCACTGTGACACTGTCACCCAGTGCCCCAGTATGCATGCTCTGATACCAAAATCAAATTGTTAAAATTGGTTTCACTCAATGGGTCTTTTTAACTTTCCTCTAAGGCATAGTTGGTGGTGCAGAAAATGCAACAATGATCATATATATGATGCAGTGTTTCTTTACTCTGTCCACAAAAATGCCAAAAATATAAGACTGCCAGGATCACCACTATGCTCAGGCTGGGCTGAAATTTAAAGACACTGCAGCCACACCTAACAAGGAGTAGTGCCTTGGCTATGTAGAACATCATATTTATATTATTAAAAAGTCACTGTTAGGAATGGGGGTCTCTAATTGGCTGAGTTATGCACCTTTGTTCAAGTAGGGATCCTTCATTACTTCCTTACCTACTCACCCCCTTGGTAGCTTGGCACGAGCAGATAGGATTAGTCCAAAGGCAAAGTATAAATTATTTGTACATAAAGAATGAGAACCAGGTATAGGTTCAGGCGCACAACTGGATGTAAAGGCAGAGTAATATGGAGTATAGTTACCGAGTGCTCCCAAGGGAGAAGAATAGGTTACCACTCTATCCCACAAAACCCTAAATAAATTCTGAGTACATCAAAATTCACAACGAGATTCTCCCTGAGCTCTACAACAGTATATATTAAACATTACATATATTCAAGTGATACAAGAATAATGTATAAGTGCAGAAGCAGTCCTAGTAATCTTTTCTTCTTTTTGCAAAGTCAAAAAAGTCCATGAAATAAATTGTCAATTGTAGAACACAAATTCCAAATATCCAGCTTGAAGAGTAAATCCAGAATTAATTTAATAATTGTCCTCCAAACAACTTCTTAGGCAGCCTAAGAAGTTCTCATTGTGAATATTGATGTAAATTATTTGTACCCTAACACGCAGCACACAGTCAAAACACCACAAATAGACACCACACCAGTTTAGAAAAACAAAATATCTTTATCTAAACCAAGCAAGACCAAATGACAAAAATCCAACAAACGTGTACCAGTATATACTTCTAGAAGGGTTACTTCAAAAATAGAACTTGTAGAAACAAAATAACTCTACCTGGGGCTATTAGGACATCCTTACAGGCACAAATCCAAAGTACGGTGCCGACCATGAGGTACGTGGGTCAGGCACAGAGTCACATGGACCCAGCAAACAACAGTACCATGGAGACAAAGTTAACAGACGATGCATGGTATTATGCAGGTGAGGCGTCAATAGCAGGCAAAGCCAGTTCCTTTCTACCACCGGGGAGGCGGATGTTGAGTCCGTGAGGAGGGGAGTGTCGAATCCAGGACAGGGGAAATTATGCCGCGACGGCGATGAGGCGTCGGTTCTCATGAGGCGGTGCAACATCGAAGAGGTCATGAAGTCACCCTCGCTGGTTATTGGTTCCCTGAGAATGTGGGACTGGTGCTGGCGGTGAAGGCATCAGTGCAAGTGCTGGTGTCGGGAAGGCCCATAACCGCAGGCATCAAAGGGCGTTGGAGCAGGTGTGCAGGCTGCGCAGTGCGTCATACTGGTGACAAGCGGTGCCCCCGGCTTTGGTGTCGGTCCCAGCATCCTTGGTAGCATCACAAACTGCATTGGAGTTGTTGTTCTTGCTTTGCAGCACCAACCATACAATTCTCAGGCCCAAGAACTGAAATTGGCACCCATTTGAATACAGGAGTCCACAGAAGATTCCAGTTGCTATTTAGTGGGTGCAGATGAAGTCTTTGTGGCCCTGCGACTTCAGAACAGGAGGCAAGCACACACAAGCCCTTGGAGATTCTTCTTCAAGCAGATTCACAGTGAAGTTCCATCGTTGTCCTCTTCTTCATAGAAGCAGCAACTGCAGGCCAACCCAGCAAATTGCACACAGCAAAAGGGCAGTACTTCTACTTACAGCTCTTCAGCTCTTCTACTTGGCGGAGCTACCTCTTGAGTCCAGAAGTGATCTAATTCTCTGGGGTTTAGGGTCCATTACTTACACCCCTTTTTCTCTTGGTCATCTTTGTGGAAAGAGTCTGTGAGCCCAGTCAACACCAGTTCTATCCACTCTGGCCCAGCTTCACTACAGGAGTTGGAGACAGCATTGTGCAAGGGAGACACAACGTATTCAGGTGCTGGGGAAATCCCCTCCCACTACTCTAAATGCACACCAGGTCTATTCGGGCCAGCTATGAGTCACCCAGGAAAGGCAGGACACACCTCAACCCCCCCCTTGTGGCTGTCTAAAGTGAATGCACATCACCAGCCCTGTCACTCAAAAACCAGACAGTGAATACAGAAACAGGCAGAGGCACACAGAATGGCTAAACCAGAAAATGGCCACTTTCTAGAAGTCGTACAAAAGGGGGTGGTGATGGATGGAGCACCTGAATCAATCAAACACTCACACCCAGTCAAAAGATCTGGGTTTATTCTATCACCGTTCTTTAGCCCACTCCGCAACCCCAGTTCAGACATGGCTATATGCAAATCAGTCTGACTCTGTGCCTCATGGGAACAGTCCAGCCTGAACTGCCAAGCCATGTCTTCCCTGGATCGGAAAAAAGCTTCCGAGGACCGGTTTCTGGCATTCCAGCCGTCTTCAGCCCGGCTTGCTTGAATCCAGTGGCAAAGTGAGCAAGGGACTCACGTCTGAGCATACCCTGCCACACTTATGGTGGCCAATAGTAGTACAAAAGGGGGTGGTGATGGACGAAGCACCTGAATCAATCAAACACTCACACCCAGTCAAAAGATCTGGGTTTATTCTATCACCGTTCTTTAGCCCACTCCGCAACCCCAGTTCAGATATGGCTATATGCAAATCAGTCTGACCCTGTGCCTCATGGGAACAGTCCAGCCCGAACTGCCAAGCCATGTCTTCCCTGTACCGGAAAAAAGCTTCCGAGGACCGGTTTCTGGCATTCCAGCCGTCTTCAGCCCGGCTTGCTTGAATCCAGTGGCAAAGTGAGCAAGGGACTCACGTCTGAGCATACCCTGCCACAATTATGGCGGCCAAAAGCAGTACAAAAGGGGGTGGCGATGGACGGAGCATCTGAACCAATCAAACACTCACACCCAGTCAACAGATCTGGGTTTAATCCATCACCGTTCTTTAGCCCACTCCGCCACCCCAGTTCAGACATGGCTATATGCAAATCAGTCTGCCCCTGTGCCTCATGGGAACAGTCCAGCCCGAACTGCCAAGCCATGTCTTCCCTGGACCGTAAACAAGCTTCCGAGGACCGGTTTCTGGCATTCCAGCCGTCTTCAGCCCGGCTTGCTTGAATCCAGTGGCAAAGTGAGCAAGGGACTCACGTCTGAGCATACCCTGCCACACTTATGGCGGCCAAAAGCGGTACAAAAGGGAGTGGTGATGGACGGAGCATCTGAATCAATCAAACACTCACACCCAGTCAAAAGATCTGGGTTTAATCCATCACATTCCAAAATGGCCGCCAGGTAGGAGCCCCACTCGGGAGCTCCAGGGTTCGGGATAACCTATATGGTCAAAATCCCTGTGTTTAGCCCTGCCACCTACCAGCCACAGCGTCCACAGTGACCACCAACAACAAGAAGCATCTGATGTAAAAGAAGAAGAGAATAAAAGGCACAGCGTCCACAGCGACCACCACAGCGACCACCAACAACAAGAAGTATCTGATGTAAAAGAAGAAGAGAATAAAAGGCACATACCGAATATCATCGACTGCACAGCCGGCCGGAGAACATCATCGGGCTGTTAAGGAGCATCGTAGATGCAACAGGAAGAAGGAGCGGTGCTTCCCGGGACGGAACGTCAAGGAATACCGCAGCGGGCACACCTGAAGAAAGGCTGCGGTATCCAAGATCCGTGTTACGCTAACCGGAAGAGCAGGAATGCGGTATGAAGAGACGGAGGCGCGTTAAGTAACTGGAGCGCGCCAGAGATACAGCAGGGGATGAAGGAGCGGAGCGGAGAAGAGGAGCCGAGGAGCCGAGGCGTCTACCCATGGTGAGACCGGGACGCGGGGACACATAGTAACGGAAGGCGTCGGGGGAGGAGGAGGTGAGAAACCGATCAGTCTACCAAGCAGGGGACAGCCTCTAAACAGAATTCACGCCGCCAATGCCAGTAAAAGTAAGGGGATATTGGAAATAAAACAAGGAGGAATCGGAGAATAAATATCGGCCTGCCTGACCTCAAAATAGCGGCCATAAAGGATATTTATGCAAGGAAAACGAGGGCCATCTTGTGGAAAACAACAACAGAATAAAACATACTCGATAATAGCAGAAAGTAAAACTCGGAAATAAGAAAAAAAAAAAGGTCAATGAGAAAATAGAAAGGGAAAAGGGAGCTCACAGATACGGGAAAGAGGACTAAAGCTACAATAGAAAGAGAGAAAGACACATCAACACACAAAAAGACTGCTAATGTGGCGGACATCTTGAAAGTACTATCTAAATCTGAACTGAAAAGGTGAGAAGGACATACAGTTCTCAATCAATAAAAGATAACAGGTATCATTCTTGAAACAACCATTAATTAATAAATACAAATCTGGAAGACTGAAGGTCACTAAAAGGTCAACACAGGCTAATTAATCGAACATTCTCCTTGCCAAGAAAAAAATAAAAATAAATAAATAAATAAATAAATAAATAAATAAATGAATAAATAAATAAATAAAATAAAATAAAATATGATGGACCAGTACTTAGAGCTGGAAGGCACGAACGCCCATAGCAATAAATACCCATCCAATCTATCTAAGAACGCAGCCAAAAAGTTAAAACATAATCTTTTAAGAAAAAAACCGGACACCCTAATCCTGGACCCATCCTATAGCAAAGATAAAGGTACTAAAGTGAATGATTTGATATTCTTCACTAGAAGAACGGCGATATGGCGCAATACCATCACAGAAATGCTTAACATAAAAAGTACAAAGAACATCCCACATGGCACAAAACTTATGAGCCAACCTTCAACAAGATGTAGAGTGGGCATATGCATAACGATATTTAAGAACGGTATAGTGCTCATACAAGCAGCTGACAGCGAATTAAACAAATTTGACAATCTGTTCTCAACCTTAAAAGGATGCGTAATAAAGGCAAGATCCCAAACACACGGGACTACACAAGAGAACACCATAGACCATCACAGAGCTATCAACTCAGACCGCATACCTGATACAAACCTTCGGGATCCACTACCTCCAACACTTCAAGGTGACATAAGCGGAACAAGAGGATCCCAACTGAGGAATGACACAGTAAAAACCATTTCGGACACAAAAGGTGCAAACATAGCCCGGGAAATTTCTCAGATGGAAGAGTCGACACAACATTGCAAGACCAGAAAGGACACAGGAAGAGTGGAATTGGATACACGAGTTGAGAAGGCCATCCTGAAACCCTATCAGAGGAAGGATTCGACATTTATCGTCATAGACAGGTCATCGTGGACGAGTAAGACACCAAATGAGAAACTACTGAGATAGACGACAATATGGCTGTACACGACGTGGACAGAGGCAGAGCAGACTACCAAACTAATGATGATATAGAAGACAACACAACTGTACACGACATGGACAGAGGCGGAGTAGACAACCAAACTAAGGATGATATAGAAGACAACACGGCTGCCCAGGACATGAACAGAGATAGAGCAGACTACCAAACTAATGATGATATAGGTGACAAAACGGCTGTCCACGGCATGAACAGAGACGGAGCAGACTACCAAACTAATGACAAAAGGGGAAGATGTCCGATGAAGAGGACTAAACGCAAATGCGTGAACGCAAAACAAGGTTATAGAAGGAGGAAGATGAACACACTTAACACCTCTTTCCAAACTAGAAGAATAATCAAAGAGCTTCAATCACAGGTGGTCAGTATTCTAACCACGGTATAAGAAATGAAAAAGATGATGGAAATCACTGTTAGCACCCACGACAAAGTCGAGCACATCCGAGAAGTTCTACTTAATTCTCAAAAAGAAGGAAATAAGATGGCTTTACCCCAATCAAACAGGCAAAATCGACCTGACAGGAACCTCAACCTTCTTACGGAAGAAGAAACACTATCCTTACTTCGGGAATATGAATCTACTGACCTCGCTAAAGGTGAGAAAATCAGAACAGTCCAGATCGATGCTAACAGAACATCAAGGCAAAATGAAAGGAAAACCAATCATAACAACCTTCAACAAGTACAACTAATCGCGGACTCACAGAACAAGAACATAAGAATCGCTGGGAAACCTATAAAATGCCTACTCCTAAACTGTCAGTCGGCAGCAAAACATGCATCAGACATAGCTGATCTCATCTTGAACAAAGGAATTGATGTGACAATCCTGACGGAAACGTGGCTTTCGGAATCCTCGTCTGCTTGTGTGGACCTGCTAGTACCCCCACAGTATAATATTGTGAGGCTCGATAGATTAATTAGTGGGGTTGCCTGCATTTACCGATCGGAAATAGAAGTCAAACAAGTGCCATCAGAATCTCTCGAATTCTTTGAACACCTAAATCTCAAGATAAGATCAGCAGATAATCAAAAATGCAATCTACATGCACTTTACCACCCTCCAGGCAATAATACTACCTTTAATAGACAAGTTAATGGAAATCATCACCACCGACTCCAATTCTGAAAATAACAACATAGTCCTGTGGGACTTTAATTTACACTGGAATGATAATTACGACAAACAAGTCAACGCTCTGAAAGACCTTCTAACAGAGTTAAATCTTAACCAAGCATGCACAGAGCCAACACACGAAAAAGGAGCCACGTTAGACTGGATAATATCAAAAACCAACACTACCTCAATTATATCAATTGAGCCGTGCGACTCGTCAGCTCACCATGCCATAACCTTCCTGATAAACAACATGAAAAAGAACAAGACAATACAACCTACCAGACACAAGAAATGGATGCGAGATACTAGAGATCCGAATATAGCATTATTAGTGGAAAGCTGTGAGAAGAAACTGATTTCACCGAACCACTTGCAGAATGTGGAGGAATTTACAGATCATTATACTAAAACAGTAACGAATATAGTCAACAATACTATTTCCACTAAAACAGAAAAGAGTCACAGAGAAGAGGAAAAACCCATGGTTCAGTGAAACTCTGAATGAAGAAAGGAGGAAACTAAGACTAGCGGAAAGAAAATGGAGACAACACCCAACATCGCCCAAACTGAAATCACTCAGAAGAATCAGAAGCGAATATAACAAAAAGATACTAAACTCCAAAAAAGAATTTATCAGATCTGAGCTAGATAACGCCAAAAATAGACCTTGGAAATTATTCGTGATTCTAAAACAACAATCCAATAATTTAGCTAAAACCAGCCAAGAAACCACAAAAACTCAAATAAGCTGTGAAGAATTCTCAACATTCTTCACAGATAAGGCCAACAAGTTGGAGAGAGAGCTCGGGAAAGAGGCTGATAACATTGGCAATACGGACAGACAAAACACCTATAGCACCGTAGAAAACACCCACAATAAGACAAAAAACAAGGCACAATGGGTTAACTTCAAATTACTTGATCAAAGTACCATAGCCAAAACACTATCAGACATCAAACCTAACAACCACTATAGTGATCCTCTACCCTCAAAATGCGTCAGAGAAATAAACCATATTGTGATTCCCATCTGGACGAAAATATTAAATGCATCTCTATCACAAGGGATCCTTCCAGATTGCCTAAAAACAGGTCAAGTAGTCCCCATCATCAAAAAACCGACAGCGGACCCAGCAGATCCAAATAACTTTCGCCCAGTGAGCAACATCCCTATACTTGCCAAACTAATAGAGAAATGCCTACAAAAGCAACTAAGCCAACACATTGCGAACTTCTCGCTACTAGACGACTGCCAATCAGGATTCAGGACAGGACATAGCACAGAAACAGCAATCCTACATATTGTCGATGATGCACTACAGGCACTAGACTGTAACCAAACATGTCTACTTACCCTCCTGGACCTATCATCAGCATTCGACACGGTAAATCATGAAAAATTACTGAACAGGCTTCATGATAGGATGGGAATATCAGGAAATGTGCTAGAATGGTTTGATTCTTTCCTGCAGAATAGAACGCAAAGATTCCTGGTCAATCAAACACTCTCACCAGCATGCCCTAACTCAATTGGAGTCCCTCAAGGCTCTACATTATCACCATCACTATTCAACCTGTACATCGAACCTCTCACTGAAATCCTTCGAAAATCAAATATTTCCTACCACATGTACGCGGATGATACCCAGATATATATCAAGATCTCATCCAGGGAAGACATCGTGAGAATGAACAAGACCTTAAAACTGACATTACAATGGCTATCTGTCAACCATCTAAAACTAAACGCTCAAAAAACCGAATTCTTACTAATATCTCCACCAAAGAAACACTCAGAAGTGAAGGAATGGTCCAATATGATCACAGCATTAAATTGCACCCCTACCCTAGTTGGCTCAGCGAAATCACTAGGAATCGCTCTAGATGAGAAACTAAACATGAAAGCCCATATCAACGCAATGGCAAAAAGCGCCCGCTACCATCTGAACTACATCAGAAAAGTGAAACCATTCATATCCAAAGCAGACCTCAAACTGGCAGTTCAGTCTCTAGTTATAACGAGGATTAAAAATGGATGCACAACACTAGCAGGTCTACCAAAAATTTCAACAGCACCTCTGAAAGCACGTCTCAATGCAGCCGCACGACTGACCACCGGATCAAGGAAATTTGACCATATATCGCCACATTTGAAGACATAAAACTGGCTACCGTACGAAGCCAGAATCCAGCTGAAAATGGCATGCATAGCCCACAAGGCGCTCCACCACAATACACCCAACTACCTTGCTAAGAAAATTAAGCTATCTGGAGGTAACAGACCAGCCAGGAGCACAAAAGAGCTAATGCTGAGACCAGCCATCTTCCGGAAGAAGAAAACGTACGACAGGGCTTTTTCAGGAGCAGCCCCCAGAATCTGGAATTCACTTCCTTCAAACATTAGAAAGATTGAAGACACAGCATCCTTTAAGAGGGAAACTAAGATCTTCCTAATGAGTAAATTTCTTCCATAGACGAGGCACGGGAAGTCAGAATTCATGTTTAATGAATGGAGCTGAAACATACACAGGAAATAGACCCTTAGGACCGATTGATTCTATTACACATTATATGTTACTATATACTATAACCTGTGTCAGACTATATGTTTAATATTCTTTGTAGAAATTTTATTGATATTGTCACATTATATACCATATGTGTACCTACCTTATAATATTGTGAAAGTTACGATAACAATGCAGGACTATAACTACCTCATGTAAGGTGAAGCGCTCTGATACCCAAGGGTCTTGTTCGTGCTATACAAAACTCTTAATAAATAAATAAATAAATAAGCCCACTCCGCCACCCTAGTTCAGACATGGCTATATGCAAATCAGTCTGACCCTGTGCCTCATGGGAACAGTCCAGCCCGAACTGCCAAGCCATGTCTTCCCTGGACCGGAAACAAGCTTCCGAGGACCGGTTTCTGGCATTCCAGCCGTCTTCAGCCCGGCTTGCTTGAATCCAGTGGCAAAGTGAGCAAGGGGCTCACGTCTGAGCATACCCTGCCACACTTATGGCGGCCAACAGCGGTACAAAATGGGGTGGTGACTTGCGTTGAGTCGGTACTCGTTTTGCGTGGCAGCGATTTCCTACAAAAAAGTCTTCAATTTATGAATTCAATTTGAATTGTATATTGATTATGTACTATCGATGAATAATCAAGTTTATTTGTGATGCTTTATCCTTAAAAATGTGATAAAAACGAAATACTGAATGTATAACTGGAGAATTTAATTTGTTTGTGCGTGCTAGAGTCCTGGTTACTTTTGTACCAGGCCATCATTTTGTTATTCAGTGGGCAGGCACCAATCTAGCGCAGCACATATACCGTTTGAACGTTTAAAACATTGAGTAAAGGAGTGCAGCATCCGTACACATTCATTGTTTAAACGTTATTATATAAACATTTATTTCATGCTATCTGAGCCAGAATTTTCATAAAATCAGTTTGACACTCATCAGAGCTACAGAGCTGGAATACACATCCTTGGTTGGAAGAGTTAGTGACTCTGAACCTATCTCCGGCCTGCTTCTAGGCAAAGGAAGAACAGGGTGATATCAACCACTGGCCTTGTAGCAGGGATTAGCCATCTGGGACAGGTGCTGGACAAATGACATAACAAAGAAGAGGAAGTGCTGCAAAAGGAGGGTGGGCATAGGCGAGAACATAGCGAGGATTGGTAAAGAATCATTCTCCAATCCATTGCTAGTGCACAGGATAGGGCTAGCACTTCATGAAAATGCACAGATGCAATGGGAAAAGTAACTTGAAAAGACAAACCAGGAGATGTGACAACAGCAGGTGGGGACTGTTGTGGAGAAAAACTAGATGTAATACCTATAATAAAGAATGGCAGGGGTGAACTTTGTTCTCTGTGTTGCTCAGATAACATACATCCTTAATTTCTCCAGTCATATCCCATACATACTGAGAGATTGCTATCTCAGTATCAGCTACACCAATCATATCCTCCTTGAGAACAGCCATTGGAACATATATTTAGGGGGGTTGGTTTATTTAAGACATGAGGACTCGTGTCGCTAGGCTGAAAGTCTATCTCAGCTGCTGATCTTACTGGTAGGCAGTTGATGGTGGAGGAGGTAGAGAAGAGGTGGAGCCAGAGGCTCTTTCTTATTGAGGACTCAAGAGTAATAGAAGCCCAGATAATGGTGAGTTTGGATTACCGCAGTTTCCCCTTTTGGCTAGGGAGAGCCCCATTGGCGTCCTCATCCTGGCATGTGGGAACCATTACCTCCTTGTTAGACCTCCCCGTCACAGTCATAACCATATGAGCAATAGCTCCTCCCCAGAACTTCCAAGCAAAAAACTCCCTAGCCCACCCCTAGCCTCAGTCCTCTCCCACATGCTGTGACATATAACCCTTAACCCATGTAAGCACATGCAAACTACTCCTTGCAAAACCCTGAGGTTACAGGTGAGTATGCGGCGGTCTGCTATAGCGACCGTTGTGTGGGTTTTATTAGTCAAATTCCTGCTTTAGACTGTGCAGTCATTTTTACGACTCGCTGCCTCTTGCCCTTGTAGTTCTGTAGGGAATATGGTCCCTGACTCTGGTGTTTTTAATTATTCGTCTCTTGAAACCCTTTTTTGATGCCCACATCCTGCTGTGGTGAAATCTGGTACCCCTCTTCAGGATTCGATCCCTCGCTGTAGCAGTGACCTGGGGGTGTAAGGTATTTGTGGAGAGCGTGGGTTTGTCATGGATAATGGCATGTTCAAGGTCTGCCTGGAGTAGGCGGGCTTTCGTTACAGAGCACGAGTCCCGGAAGTGGAGGTTTTGCATTGGCTCTGTGTCGCTAAGGCTGGCTGGCTGCCGGTGCCTACAAAGCACTGCACCAGAGTGGGGAATATGACTCCCTAACCACGCAGCCTGTACATGGGAGGTGGTAGTACTCACAGGAAGTACTTCTTTAAGCATTTCAGCATTTTTTCGCTGACCTCAGCAGTGGGTGTGGTTTTGCGGGGCCCAGTGATTATGGTCTTAAGTGAGTTTGTGAATTAGTGATGGGAGAGGCACTCCGTTTAAACAACAATCATTTGTAGTTTTTGCAATTATCTAAGCGTGCTGCAGAGGAGGACGCAATGCCCATGCTGCGTCAAAGAAGACAAACATGAAAGAATCAAGCTGAACAGCCTGACCTCTGCGCACTGTAACTCTTACCCTTTTGGGTTAAATTGTGCACATTATAAAACTTTTTTCAAAAAAATAGAACAACACAAACTGTGATTTTGATTATATCCAATTATATTGTCAAAACATATTCAGTAATTACATTTACATTCTCATGTAATTTATTCATTGAAATGAGATATTTTTGTCACGTCAAACTGGCTTTCATCTTACAATTTATGGCCAAAAGTTATCGTGCCCAATGCATTTCGGGCCACACGGCCCTTCGTCGGGGGCAGTACTGAAACAAACAAAAAATTTGATGTAGCTTGATAAACTGGTCTGACAGCATGCAAAGTTGCAGTGTGACACAACTGATTGTTAACTAATATGTTGGGGATTCCACATAATTAAAATTCATTATAGCGTTTTAACAAACAGCAAACAGTAAAGAGACCTGCATATGATTATACATAGTTGAAATGATACTGTACAATGTGACAATTTAAGAGCATTGTCAAAAACATCATTCAGAAAGACCTGAGGGTGACCGTATAAAAAATGACTCACTTATCTGGCCTGAAAAGCTAACAAGATCTGGGGTTTCTGCGGGATATGAGATGATTCAAAGAAGCATCCTCCACTGTGCTATGTAAAGAAAATGAAAATAAACGTGGATCACTACACCAATACTAAGACGAGTAGAAAAAATGAAAAGCTTAGTCAAGTTGAACCCGAAAGGATCAAACTTACATTCAACTTTCTGGTGATATGAATGTTCGGCAATAATATCCAGGCGAAACACTTGTCAAACCTATAAACACAAAGCAAACCTCGATTTTACACGCATTGCTCAATGTTCGTCCGTTTATAATGTACTTCACGCTGGTCTAGTTACTCTAGGAAGCTCACTCATAGTTTTCTAAAGCGCTCGAGTTGCACAAACACAGCCCACTCTTAGTTTATTAAAAAGGCACCAGTGCCATAACATTGCACTCGGACTTTTAGGGAACTGACCTTGACGACAAACCGTCAATAGCCTGCACTCTGCTTCAACATTGTTCTACCGGCAAACCCCTGAAACGGGAAAACAGCAAAACTATGATACGCGGACGTGCTATTACGCGATACCCCTTGCTGCGAAGCAAACCTCCATGAACCATACCTGCACGTGTCTCCTGAACATCTTCACAAAAACCGGACCATTACCACCATTCCATCTGTCTTCGACTAACTGAACCCGGCGCCATTAAATGACGCGTTATGAAACAAGAAAATGAACGACGGACTACAAAAAAACGACGGACTACAAAAAAACCGGGATGATGCTGAACCAGCCTAAACTAATGCTAAAGCCTACATGGGCGCCATGTTTGACTGGAAAAGTATAGAGGTTAGAGTCATATCTACGTGAATACAACTTCACGGTCACCCAATGACCACTGGGAGTTATTAAGAGATGAGACTGACTTTAAGGAACTGTTCCGTGACAAGCCTATTTTTGCGTACAAACGCTCAAAAAATATCAAAGAAATGTTGAAATATCATCCCATGATTTCATCTAAGACACACAAGGGTATGAGGAAGTGTTATAATTGCGTTCATTGCAACAACGTTATCGTGACTGATTGTGTGAAACATCCCCATACGGGAGAAACTATCCCTATCAGGATCAGTGCAGACTGCAATGCTTCTAATGTTATATATGCCATTAAGTGCCCATGTGGACTGTTGTACATAGGCAAAACTGAAAGAAAGATAAAAACCCGTATTTCGGAACATAAAAGTACAATCAGAAACAAGAATTCCACGAGCAGTCTAGCCTTACATTGGGAAACTCATAGACACACCATTGCGCAGGTTAAATTCCAGATTCTCGAAATGGTTACCCCAACACCTGGGAAATGTATTACCAAGACTTTGTTACAAAGGGAAATCTTCTGGATTCGTAGACTACAGACACAAGATCCCAAAGGGATCAATGATCGAGTGGATCTCACTTGTTTCTTATGAGATACTGCTCCACTAATGTATGCAGTAGGTTTATGTAGACAGTATATGAGAAATGTACCACTATACACTGATCACTGTTTAATGTTTTTTGCTTATTGTTTACTTATTTGTCTCATTGGGTGACCGTGAAGTTGTATTCACGTAGATATGACTCTAACCTCTATACTTTTCCAGTCAAACATGGCGCCCATGTAGGCTTTAGCATTAGTTTAGGCTGGTTCAGCATCATCCCGGTTTTTTTGTAGTCCGTCGTTTTTTTGTAGTCCGTCGTTCATTTTCTTGTTTCATAACGCGTCATTTAATGGCGCCGGGTTCAGTTAGTCGAAGACAGATGGAATGGTGGTAATGGTCCGGTTTTTGTGAAGATGTTCAGGAGACACGTGCAGGTATGGTTCATGGAGGTTTGCTTCGCAGCAAGGGGTATCGCGTAATAGCACGTCCGCGTATCATAGTTTTGCTGTTTTCCCGTTTCAGGGGTTTGCCGGTAGAACAATGTTGAAGCAGAGTGCAGGCTATTGACGGTTTGTCGTCAAGGTCAGTTCCCTAAAAGTCCGAGTGCAATGTTATGGCACTGGTGCCTTTTTAATAAACTAAGAGTGGGCTGTGTTTGTGCAACTCGAGCGCTTTAGAAAACTATGAGTGAGCTTCCTAGAGTAACTAGACCAGCGTGAAGTACATTATAAACGGACGAACATTGAGCAATGCGTGTAAAATCGAGGTTTGCTTTGTGTTTATAGGTTTGACAAGTGTTTCGCCTGGATATTATTGCCGAACATTCATATCACCAGAAAGTTGAATGTAAGTTTGATCCTTTCGGGTTCAACTTGACTAAGCTTTTCATTTTTTCTACTCGTCTTAGTATTGGTGTAGTGATCCACGTTTATTTTCATTTTCTTTACATAGCACAGTGGAGGATGCTTCTTTGAATCATCTCATATCCCGCAGAAACCCCAGATCTTGTTAGCTTTTCAGGCCAGATAAGTGAGTCATTTTTTATACGGTCACCATCAGGTCTTTCTGAATGATGTTTTTGACAATGCTCTTAAATTGTCACATTGTACAGTATCATTTCAACTATGTATAATCATATGCAGGTCTCTTTACTGTTTGCTGTTTGTTAAAACGCTATAATTAATTTTAATTATGTGGAATCCCCAACATATTAGTTAACAATCAGTTGTGTCACACTGCAACTTTGCATGCTGTCAGACCAGTTTATCAAGCTACATCAAATTTTTTGTTTGTTTCAGGTACTGCCCCCGACGAAGGGCCGTGTGGCCCGAAATGCATTGGGCACGATAACTTTTGGCCATAAATTGTAAGATGAAAGCCAGTTTGACGTGACAAAAATATCTCATTTCAATGAATAAATTACATGAGAATGTAAATGTAATTACTGAATATGTTTTGACAATATAATTGGATATAATCAAAATCACAGTTTGTGTTGTTCAATTTTTTTGAAAAAAGTTTTATAATGTGCACAATTTAACCCAAAAGGGTAAGAGTTACAGTGCGCAGAGGTCAGGCTGTTCAGCTTGATTCTTTCATGCTTAAGTGAGTTTGTGCCTGGGCCACTCAGAGATTTTGTTTTTTTTCGGGGGTATAAAGACAGAGCCTCTCAGGTTTGTGCTTCCCAAATGATGGTTGCAATATGGTCTTATGGCATTCTACACTGTTCACACACTTTCTTGTATATTCATTATGCTTCCCAAAGCGGTTACTTACTGATTTGGGCGTTAGATCCCTCAGAGATTGCTTGGCATAGGGGTTGTGTCTGGTGCTCTGCCTTGTACCATTAGAGCCCGGGCCAAGTAGGGTCCAGGGTTTTATTTGGATTGGGGTGGCCAGGATTGGTTGTCATTTGGGGTGGGCCTCCACTGGTATTGGCTGTTTTCACTGTGGGCTGCCTGGGATTGACCCTGACTTGGTCATAATTTGATTGGTGGTTGTGTCCTCTGGTCATTGTTCATCATGAGGAGAGGCTGTCTGAGTTGAGTGGGCTTCAACACAAGGAGGTGGTGGTTGCTGGGCCTTCCACTGAGCCTTTCTTGTCAGAGGTGTAGAAGATGATTGAAGCTACTGTGGCATCAGCATTTCTGGCAAGGGAATCCAAGGGGCATAAGAGGCAGAAATTGGATGCGGTGGCTGTCCCTGATCCTGAGGAGGAGTCCGATGAGGAAGTGAAGGGTCGTTTTGTCCAAGGGGCTGACATTCACAGTATTCTGCAGCATGTGCGGACAATTTAGGGTTCCCTGATCCCACGGAAGGTGATGAGTCGTAGGACTTTTTTGCCAATTATCAGCATTGAGAACCTGCATGCCTTCCCATTCATAAATCTGTGCGGAATGTATGGGGGGAGAATGGAAGAATATTGACAAGCATACTTTTCCCAGGTTTCTGGCTAAAAGATATTATCTGCAAGGGTTCTCGGAGGAGTTTCTGCCTGTGGTGAATGTGGATTCCCTGCAGGCAGGACTAGCATCTCAGATCCGGGTGGTTTCTGAGGATGCGGTTTCCTCTGATCCTGGGGACAAGAGAGTTGAACGGGCTTTGAAGAGGTCCTTTGCAACCTCTGAACTTGTGGATCGTTTTGGTACTTACACTAGCTACCTGGTTCAGTCCCTTCTGATGGACTGTTAGGGTATTTCTGAGCAACTCTTACAGGATGAGGACCCCTCTGAGTCTTTGACAGTGTTGGAGGAGCAATTGCGCTTCCTGGCTGCTTTGTCCTTTGATTCCCTTAGTGTTGCGGCAGCTGGGGCCTCAGTGGTTGCTAGGAGACAGTTATGGCTTAAACCTTGAAAAGGGGAGGCGCGGCAGAAGGCTGCCTTCATGTATTTACTTTCACAGGCTCTACGCTGTTTGGGGAACAGTTGAAGAACTTTATTAAAATGATGGCAGAGGACAAACAGTTGGTGGCTCTGATCCGTTCTTCGTAGAAAGGGAAATTTACTGGTTATAAGCTGGATTTTGGGCAGGCATTTCAATCCAAAATGGCCACCTAGCCCTTTTGTGGTAGGGGACGTCCCCAGGGTGTCCCTTCCTTCCACAAGTCCAAGGCTCAGCAGGGTGCCTCCTCTTCTTCAGGGCCTTCCAAATCATGACTATGTGTGGGGTTCAGAAGAGAGGCCAGCTGGGGGTCGTCTCAAGGCTTTTTTTCCCGGTCTGGGAGGAGTTCATTCAGGATTAATGGGTTCTGCAGATTGTCAAGCTGGGCTATCAGATCGAATTTGGGGTTCTACCAACTGTCTTCAGGGCTACCCCTGTTCCCAGGTCTCAGGTCAAGTGTTGGGCTTTGTTGGACGGGGTGTAGGACCTGGTTTCCAAAGGGGCTGTGGTGAGGGTGCCTGTGAGTCAACAGGGCCGGGAGGTTTACTCGATCCTGTTTCTGATCCAAAAACCAAATGGGAACTTCTGTCCTGTTCTGGATCTGAAGGCAGGGAATTTGTGCACCCCTCATCGGTCCATCAAAATGTTGTCGCTTCAGATGATTCTGCCCTTCCTGTCAGTGGGGGATTTCCTTCTTCTCTGGATCTCAGGGACGTCCACTTTCATGTGCCGGTTCACGTGGCCTCCCAGAGGTTTCTAGGGTTCTGTGTGGGCATCGATCATTCCCAATTCCAGATATTGCCATTAGGGCTGTCTGCCTCTCCTAGGGTGTTTACTAAGGTGTTAGCACACTTGGTGCGGTTGTTGCCTGCTCAAAGGATCCAGGTGTTTCCGTACTTTGATGACTGGATGATATTTTCCTCTTCTTTCCTTAAGGCTCAAACACATACCCAGGAGGTTTGACGGCTACTTCAGCAGGTCGGGTGGATTGTGAACTTGGAAAAGTCCCATCTGGGCCCCACTCAGGATCTGCTGTTCATTGGGGGGGGGGGGGGGGGGGGTCTTCAACACCAAGATGGGGAAGATGTCGGAACCCAGCAAACTGACTCTGGTGTGCAAGTGAGGAAGGTGTTGATAGCCCAGTATTCCATGGCTCGGTAGAGGTTACTGGTTCAGGGGTTGATATCTGATGCCGTATTGATTGTTCCTTGGGCCCGTTTCCTCTTTTTCCCCCTGGTGAATCATGTTCTCGGGCATTCGAGTCCAGGGTCGCAGAATTATGAAGAGTTGATTCTGGGGGGTGTGGACATTTCCAGGGAATTCTTCTGGGGGCTGGAGAATCAGAACCTCTTGCTGGGCTCTCCCTTTGTCTCTCAGGAGCAGTTGGTGCTGATGACAGATGCCAGCAAGCTGGGGTGTGGGGTGTTGTTGTCTCAGAAATCTATCAGGAATTTGGTCAGTTCAGGAGGCAGAGATGTCTTTGAATTGGAGAGAGTTGAAGGCAGTGCAGTTGTCCTTGACTCATTTTCTTCCTTGGGTCCTGCAGCGGGATGTGCTGGTGCAACCAGACAGTACAGGGGTGGTGTGTTATGTCAACTACCAGGGGAGTGCGAAAGTGGCTTCCCTCAACTTGTTAGCGCAGCAGATTTGCCAGTGGGCATAGTTGAACTTGTTGTCTCTGAGAGCATTCCATGCCGGGGGTTTTGAATTTGAGGCAGATTGCCTGAGCAGGTTGTTTTCCTCCCTGTCCGACATGTGCCTGACGAAGGGAGTGTTTGGGGGCCTGATGGAAAGGTTTGGTGCCCCAGTGCTGGACCTGTTTGCTGCCCCGGGGAACACCTTGTGGGAGAGGTTTTGTTCTCTGGTTCCGTCAGACTCATTTTGGAGGGTGGATGAGCTGTCCCTCCGGTGGGAGGGGGGACTGATGTATGCCTTACCCCTGATTGCCCTGCTTCCGAGGGTCCTGCTGAAAGTCAAGTTGGATCGGGCCGCAGTTGTCCTAGTAGCTCCTGCTTGGTCCCGAAGGCCTTGGTTCCCTCTGTTGTTGATGTTGATGACGGTGGGCCCTTGCTGGCGGCTGCCAGTGGTTCCTTATGCCCTGTTGTTTCCCCTATCTGTCCCGGGATTGTCTTGTCTGCTTGCAGCTGGCGGGTTGGCTGTTGAGAGGCTGGTGGCTTTGGGGTGTTCTCCTACTGTGGCTGAGTTTATCCAGCAGTCCCGGTGCCCTTCGACTCTCAAGTCCTATGCTAGGCATTGGGTGTCTTTTCAGGGTTGGTTACCAGCTCAGGGGTGGTCTGCTTTAAAGGTGGAACCTGTGCATATCTCGGATTTCCTGAAGGATGGATTTTACTTCGGTCTGGTTGTGTCTGTCCTCCTTGTGGGCTCAGTGGGGAGCTGTGAGGACCTTTAGGGGTTCGAACTGTGAGCCTGTGGTTCCGTTGGTGTTCTGGTTGTTGCGGAGTTGTTTCCTCCAGAAGCCCATGGTTAATTCCTTTGCACCTATTTGGGATATTTAATTGGTACTGAGGGCCTTGCAGGTGGCTCCCTTTGAGCCTCTGGGTGAGGTGTCTCTGTGTTTTTTTTTTACGATAAAGGTGGTTTTTCTTGACACTATTACCGCGGCCCGGAGGATTGGGGAGTTGGGCTCCTAGCTTTGTTTAGAGCCCATTTTGCATTTTTCCAGATCGGGTTGTTCTAAGGTCTGATCCTTCCTTTGTGGCCAAGGTTCCCTCTTTGTTTCACTGCTTGGAGGATCTGGTTTTGCCCATGTTCATTCCGGATCTTATTTTGGAGGTTGAGGTGCAGCTGCACTGTTTGGACGTTAAGCGGGCTCTTGAGGTGTACTTAGTGCATACTAAACCTTTTCGTAAGGTGGATTTGCTTTTTGTGACCTTTGGTCTGGCTGGTCAGGGGCTGAAGCCTTCTGAGGCTACTCTCAGTCGTTGGCTGAGGTGGGCTGTGAGAGCAGCATATGATTCTTGTGGCGTACTGGTGCCTGAGTCGATGCAGGGGAGATCGACTCGGGTATGGCTGCTTCCTGGGGTTGTTTTAGGGGGCATTCATGGCTGAGGTATGCCGGGCAGCTACTTGGAGTACGCCTCACACCTATATGTCCCATTATCGTTTTGTGGTGGGTGGAATAGGGTCGGGTGGCTTTGAGGACGCTGTGTTGTGTTCTGTTCAGGTCGTATGAGTTTTGCTACTGTTAATAAAGTCTGTTTCATGCACTCTTTTGAAGCCGTTTTTTGCTTTGGTATCTGCTCATATGGGTATGACTGTGACGGGGAGGTCTGACGAGGATGTACTGACCGGTTACTTACCAGTAATATTCATTACTCCGAGTTGTAGTCCTCCCCGTCACAGTCTGGGTTTCCATTCCTCCCTCCTTGTTCCGCTTCTTGTGCCTGGGGGTACAGGATGTGCGCACATCTGTCAAGGGTTATATGCCACAGGATGTGGGAGTGGCCTGGAGGTTAGGGATGGACTAGGGAGGTTTTAGCTTGGGGGATGGTCTACCACTCGGAGTAATGAATATTACTGGTATGTAACCGGTCATTTCTTTCCCCTATCGTCAGTGGGCTCTAGAACCTCCATCCAGACAACTTTACTTGCAAAGCAAGTTACTCATCTAGTGGGTGCACTCTCCCTACTGGTGGAAGGTTCCTTTTCCTCACTGATAGTATAACGTTTTTGTGCCTGCCTAGCAACTAAGAATCTTGCCCAGGGTCCTGCTGATTGGGTGTTTGCCCATTTCAATCTCCTTCAAACAATGTAGCCCAAAAAAGAAATTATGTGTGCATAAGGCAAAAATTGAATGCACTTACAATACATTTCCAAGGAAATAAAATCAACCTGAATTCAGACAGAGATTGACATTATTAAGCATTCAACTACCATTTGCTTGTTATTGACTTTATAAAAGCATGTTTTTTATTGGTTTGGTGTTGTCTAATAGTTTCAAAACTGGATACTAGGGGTTCAATGGAAAATGTACGTTTTCAAATTGAGATATGATTGGTTCATATCAGTCTTCCAATCTCAGACAGCAGTTCACTTAGCATCCTGCCTAACATGACAATGTTGCAGAGGAAGTATTGTCTGAGTGCTTGAGTTTCATATGAAAAAGAAAAGACAGCCTAAGACTAACCTACAGTATCCAAAAAAAGAATTATAAGTATTATATACATGGCAAAATGACAGCAATACATGTGTTATAGTGTCACTAACTTGTACAATGGCAGCCTTACACACACTTATGCTGGCAAAAAAGTAAATGTACATGAAGGACGTAGAAATAGTGATCATTCATGGTCTTGGCTAACATATATTTAAACATATAAAAGCTCCTTAATGTTATTGGTCATTTAAAATGATGCATTTTTTAATCACCACCTTGAGTATCGCACTCTGCCCATAGCATAGCAGAATGTGTCCCACAACATGAAAGATCCGCTTATGCCATAACTTAAAATACACAGTTCATAATGATAAATTGCAAACCCATGAAAAAACAACATAAGTTGTCAGTCAAAAAGTTACTATTTATGCACAAATGTTTCAAAGGAGGTGGTGCTGTGTCAATGTACATTCCGATTTTGCCAACATTTAATCATTTTTACAGCAATTTAATTAATTTGTACATTACACACTCGTTTGACAGGACAGCATATGAAGTTATCAACAAGGACATAGACATTGAACTTGAGCGATGATTGGACAACACATTCAAAACATAAACACACGTTCATCATAAAACAGCAGCATACCGTATGATTGTATAGAGCGCTTGACCCATAGGGCACCTTGGCTCAGAACAGGTGGTTATTATTACCCAATGCAATGGTACACATTATGACATATGTATTAAACATACCTTCTTTCTGCACTGAAATGTTTCCATTTGAGCGTGTAGGGTCTGCCATGCTGGTCTAAGGGCTCTCTTGTTCAGTGGTATCAATGGAGGGTTCCACAAATGTGTCTGGGAGGAAAGTCACGCATTCATTTAAATATGCATAATATCTCACTTTGGAATGGATACCTATAGATCCGATCCAAGGTATTATTAACTAAACAGAGTGACAAGAAACAATCACTTGTCAGTACAAACGAGTGCATGCTACAAGGGACATTGACTCTATCCTGCCTATGTCTTGAGTTTTACACTTCTAGATACAATATTTATATGCCCTTGACCACATATCGATCTGTGTTTTATGTAATGAATCAGTGGCCCCAACTTGTTCCTATGTTCCTGCAGTAGGATTTTTGGCCCTTAATTACTCACGGTGGGTAATCGCATAATTTTGGTAATGGCTCCAATTACTCCAGTGGTAATTAAAAATGTCATCCAGGCCTAAAATTGACCAGAATATTGAGGCAGAAATGTCAAGTGATAGATAGAGACTCTCTATTCATAAGGAACAAGGTTGTAGGCAGTCATTACACGAATAATTTAAGGCTGCAGCATAGGGATACCCTGCCACCCTAGGCCCTGTGGGGTGTCGGGATCCCAGAAGGACCACCCCTAGGGCCAAAATACATTTTTATTTTTAAAAACAAGATTAAAATCCCACTGGACTCCCGTGACACTTGTGGGACTCCGGTGGTATTGTGAATAATCTAAAAAAGAAAATAAACTCCAGTCGAGGTTATTAATATATTATTTAGGGAAAGGGGGCATGTGGCCACCCTCCCCAAGGCTTAAGAGGACCCATGGACTCCATCTACTGAGGCCGAAATGAAGAATAACGGGAGAGGGGGGCTTGTGTACCCCCTCCCAGAACCATAATAGTCCTCAGGTACCCCATTCCCCAAGGTAGAAATTCATGATAATGGGGAGGAAGGCATTTGGCACGAAATCCAAGTGGGCACCAGTTACGCCATCCCTCGGGCCGAGAACTTACATTTTACAGAAATCGGTATGCAGCCCCCCTCAGTGAGCCCAAATGGGCCCGGGGACCCTAACCTCCAGGGCCGCCTGTCCTGCGGAGCCGACCCCCGGGACACAGTTGTTTTCCCTGTAAGCAGGAGCATGGGCAGAGAAAGAGGTGAGCTCCCACCCAGCAGGAGCTTTAAAAATGCTCCCACCTGGTGCCCGCAAGAGGAAACTGTCTTTGCTTTGCCCGATTTGAGCAAGCTGAAATAGTTGCTCCCACCAGGAGGGAGCGATGCTGGTTCCCGTGCAGACCCCTTCTTGGGCCTCAGGGGGCCTGAGGCTCCTCCCGCAGCCCCCATTGTTATGCTTTGTGGATGCCCCCAAGGGATGGGTTCTTGGGTCCTCTTAAAGCTCGGAGTGGGCAGCCATGTTCCCCCTCCCCTATAATCAATTTTTGTACCTCAGGAATGTGTTCGCCAGGGGCCACTTTGACTTAGGGAGGGAGGCCATGTGCCCCTCTCCCCTAATATAAATATGGTTGCCTAGTGGATGAGGTCCATGGGGCCTCTTAAAGATAAGTAAGGGGGGGCCACGTACCCCCCATAGTTAATTTATGGCCCTGGAAAATGGGGTCCCTGTGAACTATTTGTGCTCTGGCGGGGGACTGTGCACTCCTTCCTCAATAAAAATGCTTTTGGCCCCCAGAAGATTGGCTCCCCAGTGCCTCTTAAGGCTCGGAAAAGGGGGCCATGGCACTCTTCCCTAAAGTTATTTAATACCCCAGAAGGATAGGGTCCCTGGGACCGGTGTTGGCTTGGCAATGGGGAGGCACACACCACCCTCCACTTATATTAATTTTTTTGGCCCTGGTGAGTGGAGTCTCCAGGGCCTCTTAAGGCTCATGGAGTGCGGCCACTCCCCATTCTCCCCCATAATTAATCTATAGCCCCGGTAGATAAGGTTCCTGGGATCCATTTAGGCTCAGTAAGAAAGTCTGCATGCTTCCTCTCCTGATATAAATTATTTTGCTCCGGGGTCTGTAGAGGCTCAGGGAGCAGTCCCCCTTCCCAGGCCAGTTCAATGCTTCTGGGACAACCCCCCCTGGGGCTTCAAGTTCAAAAAGGGTCTATCATGGTACTTGCTTCATTGATTTGGGACGAGCTTGTTATTTGGAGAGGTTATATTGCTAACAGTGTAGCGGAGGGGGAGGTACACACAGCAGAAGAAAGTTATGCGAGGAAGCGTGGAGCAGTGAAGTAACATTCCAGCACATGAATCAAGCATTATTGCCCTCGCAAAATTAACGAATCAGTAAAATAGCCTATTAGCTACCGCAACAACACTTTCCAATGCATCAACCGAAATACCGAAAATACAAGAGATTCCCAAACAAAGCTTTCGCAAATTTAGCGATTAGCAAAATAGCGAATCCATAATAGCGAAACATACACCAGCAACCACAAATAGCGATTAGCAAATAAAGATTCACAATCCAATGCATTAAAATTGGAAATAGCGAATTCCATGAAATTCGCATTTTAGCAAGAGCAGAATAAGGGTAATCTCAACCAGGAGATAAAGTTTAAAAAAAAAGAAAAAAACAGGTGCAAACAATCAGAAACCCGTTAAAAATGCCTCAGAAGACCCCATAAGCCTTTCACAATAGCAGCCCTCTATGTGCTGGCAAGGTAGATGAGGATCAACCCAGCAGCCCAGCGCAGGAGGAGGATACTGGAGAGGGTATTCCAAGTGTGCATAACATTGCTGGGCCAAAATGAAGACGAACCGTGCAATGATAATGTGCCTAATTGCAGATCTGGAAATCCTATTGCAGCACCAGACCCATAGGACCCATGCCATCCCTGCACATGTACAGGTCCTATGTAGCCTGCACCTACTAGTGTCACGCAGTTTCCAGGGGGTAGTAGCCGTAGTCGGAGGTGTCTCCCAAAGCGCACTCTCACGCTTCTTCAGAAAATTCCTTGACTCCATGATGACAAGTATCCACACCAACATCACCTTCCCCACAACCCCACAGGAGTTGAATCAGACAAAACTGGAGTTAAATCAGGTGGCCCAATTTCCCATGTCATCGGATGCATAGACTGCACGCATGTCCTCATCTGTCCACCAGCAGCCAACAAGTACATCTTCCGGAACAGAAAGTCGAACCACTCCATCAATGTGCAGGTCGTGTGCAATGCAAAGCATATAATAATGTGGCCCAATTTCCAGGGAGCACCCATAACTCGTATATATTCCGCCACAGTGGCATCCACAGGCGTCTGCTCATGAGTGAATTTGGTGAAGGACACCTACTTGGTACATACATATACCTAGTTGCTGCATCATGAAACCAAATGCAATAGCATTACTGTGGCTAACCCTTTGCTTACCACCCTGTAGGTGACCGCGCATACGCCTTGCGCGAATATATCTTGACACCATACCTCAACCCAGCCACACCACAGGAACAGAGGTACAACGCGGCACGCATAAGTACACGGAATGTGGTAGAACAGACCTTCGGCATACTCAAAAGTCATTTCCGCATCCTTAATAAAACTGGTGGAGCGTTGCATTACAGCCCCGAGACCTGCTGCAGGATTGTGGCTGTATATGCCATGCTGCACAACATTGTCACCAGAAGGGGCATACCCATTGGGATGGACAACAGTGACTCTGATGGTGATGACCAACCACCCGCACAACACTGACAGGCGCATGTGGCTAACACTGCAGAATGTCAGAGTAGACGTGCACACATCACACCACATCATTTCTGAGGTAGGTAATATTGAGCCATTACAACCAAATGTTGAATGTATATGTTTTATTAACATGAGCACATGTCAAACTGAAGAAGTGTGTCTTGAAAATCTGGAAGGTGATTGCATTGGTCTATAAAGTCAAAATAAAGTTGTACTCAGCACTGGAGGGCAATCACTATGTTGAAATTAACCATGGTTACACCACCATGGCAAAAAAGGAGTATATACCTGGCTGGCGCCTCTTGCCACGTACCCCCAGCCTCCTGTCGCCTGCCTCTGCAACAACACCCTGACGTGATCCTGTGGATGTGGAGCTGCACGAACTGCGCCTCATGTTAGTGGCCACTGGCACCGATAGGCTACTCAGGCTTGAGGCCTCCTCACTCCCCTCCTCCCCTTCCAAGTTGATGGCACTCACAGTCCCGGACTGGATGTGTTCCACAGCAGTGGCCACTTGTCTTAAGGACCTGGCAAAATCGCCAAGATCAATCTGCAGTACACAGAGCGCCATGCCAATAGCGCAGTGGTGTTGCAGAGCTTGTTGATGGCCCTTGTATTTGCTGACATGGGGATCAGGCTCTGGCGATGCCTTCTCCGCTTAGTGCGTTGTCCTGCAAGCACTGCACAGGTGAGCTCCTGTATGCTCAAGTTTGTCTGCCGATTTCCCTCAGCAACCACTGTTGTTAGCTCGCCACACTGTCTGCCATTGTGCTTATCTTCTTATCCAACTTTGTGATCTGCATATTGATTGTGCCCATGTGTCTCCCTTGCAGGCGCTGCACACATAGCATCTGAGACTCCACGCCGCCATACACATTTGGAGCTACTCATCACGTACCGCAATACGGGCCCTGGACCTGCGCCGTTGTCTTAGTTGTACCTGTGCCTGTGTTGGAGTTGGTGGAGGGACACATGGCTGGTTGGAGGCTCTAGTGGGTGCTGGAGTCTGCTCAGATTCCATTACTTGCAGTGAGAGTACATGTGCCCTGTGTTTTGGTTTTGGGTGGTGTGCTTTCTGGGACCACAGGAGTCTCTACATTCGTCTCTGCAGGTGTCTCTGAGATGACGAGCTGGTCACTATCCTCGGAGTCTGCCTCAGCTGCATCTGTGATGTGAAACAGTGCAATGTTAGTCTTGTATGATCCTAATTCTGTTTATCATTTGACATACTTAGTTCAAAATCAATCACTGATTTAAACACACTGGCTGGCATGCGGTGTTGGTATGTTGAATTTACCATTGTTGCATTTGAATGCCCACTTGTCTGACATGACTACAACTCCCATGATGCATTTTGTGTATGAGGGGAAACGTGGCATGGGGTTTTACCTGTGCACTGTGATTTGCCCAGGGGAATGTACACGATTATACAGTACGCAGAGGATTAGCGCTTGCATGCATCTTACCTTGTGGTGTTCTTGCTGCGCCGGATGTGTCCAATTGTGCCACTCCGACAACTGCCTCAGGCTCCATTGTCCTCTCAACAAGGTCCTCCAGGGCTGTGTTTGCAGGTGCATTCGATAGCCCTCCTCCTGTTCCAGCTGCTTCCTTCACCCTTTTGGCTATGCGCTCCTTGGTACATTTTCTTCAGGTCGTACCACCTTTTCTTCAATTCTTCAATGCTGCGGTGTGTGACTCCCACAGTATTTCCTTTTTCCTTTATGCGCAGCAATATTCTTCTCTTTACAGCCTCTGGCACCTTCAGGGACAATTTTCCGAATAGTTTATCATGGCTACTGCTGACCCCCTCAATCAGGTGTTCAAGTTCCCTCTTGGAGAACTTCAGCTTGCCCTTCCTGGGCGTGGCAATCTTCCCTGCATCGGTTTTGTCCATCCTGGGTCTTGGAACAGGAGCTGGATACCGAGTGCGAGGTAGTTCAGCTTCAGTAATCTGCCTCCTCCACTGAGCTCCTCCGGGCACTGAATGAAGCTTGGACTGGATGACTTCCTGGTTGTGATGTCATTCGCCTGCTTCCAGTGTGACCCGCTTTTTGCGACTTCGCTATTAGCGATCTTGCTAATACTGAAATCGCTATTAGAAAAGTCACATTTTGTGGTTTCCTGGGTTAGCGAGTCGCAATTGTGTCCTCGGTTTTGTTTTAGCGAGTTTTCACAAATCGCAATTTAATAGCGATTCACTGCATGCATTACGGTTAGCGATTTCTTTTTGCTATTCCTTATTTTTCGCAAATAAGGAATCGCTTTTTCTAATTTTGATCCATGTGCCCATAAATTCCTTAATAGCTATTGGGAACTAGATGTTTCTTGGAATGATATACAGACTATTGAATTAGCCTCCACCTGTGTTCTGTTTAAAAACTTTAATTACATAGGGCAGGATTCACAAAAGGGCCTCCACACTCATGGCCCCGCAGTCGTCTGGGAGTCTCTGCATTCGGGGCGGAATCTTCACAGTGAGAATTCTCACGTGGGAGATTCTGTCCTGAGAGCGAAAACTCCCCAACGACTGTGGAGCCTCCACCATGAGTGCTGAGGCCCTTTGTGAACCAGGCCCAACGTGTATGAAAATTATATGAAAAATGCACACAAACTTTATCTACTTATATTACATATCTGAAATGATACATGGATTGTAGCTCTGGCTTTTACTGATGATATCCTTTCGGGAACTTCCTGTGAAGACAAGACAGATAATCTTGGTATATTGCGGTGCAGCAGCACGTATGTGTAATGCATATGGCAATTCTCTGTCTGAAGAATTAAGAACACAGTCATTCCTAAATTGCACAAAACCAGTGTTATTTTTTTGCAATCTTATGTGGCATGACAAAATGGTGAATTTAGTGCTTGCTGGAGCTTCAATACTTGTGATACTTTGCGTTCAGACTTGTTTTATTAAAGCCATATTAACTCATTACAACTGGAATACACACTAACATCTGCATGCATTTGCAGAAGGCTGGGAATCTTGGGTTTTGGTAAATCTTCCTTACCCATGATGGGCATCTGTATATTGCAATTGGCACAAGGGATCGAAATGAGTGCCAAGAGCACAGGGGTGGCTTCATATTCATGATTATCTGCCTGTTTTTCATTACACCAATAGTGAATAATGTTCTATTATTCACTATTAATTGTAATAAAAATGGGGCACACAGGACCTTTGGTAGCAGCTGTGGTGAGTAAAAATGTTTTTATCCGTGATTGTGGGTGAGAGTTGTTCAAGTGAGAGAGAACATGTGTATCTGTGAGCAAGTGTGTATGTGAAAGCATGTGTGTGTGAGTTAAAGTGAGTGAAACTCACGTGACAGGTAGTGATGGAGATTGTGTGAGATTGAGGCACAGATTCTCCATTGTTTGACACAAGGCATCACTGCACCAAATTTGCCCTGCCTCAAAGGGAGAAACAAAGGATTTTCTATATCTAAAAAGATATTGTGCATTTTATCATTTCCCATGTGCTGGTGCACGTTTGGGAGCCACGCACCAATGCTCACACCTTTGTCCTGCAGTTCAAGAGTATGTGCATTCTCTGAAGCATAGGTTTTGCACTGGAACGGGTCCCTTCCAGTATAAAAACTATGCTTTAAGGCTTTTCTCACTTTGCATGTGTGCTCTTCAATGCAGTACATATGCAAAGTTGAGAAAATGAAGAGAAATTAAGACATTTTTCCCTGTTATACCTGTCTCAAAAATGCATATTATTTTCGCATAAATTCCTTTCTACCAATGTATTGTTGGCCCTAAGTTGGCAAGGTATGCCTAGACGTGGGTCGCTTGCCCACTTTGCCACTGGATTCAAGCTAGCCTGGCTGATGAGGGATGTTATCCCGAAACCGGTCCCAGGATGCTTGTTTCCGGTTCAGGAAAGACCTGGCTTGGCAGTTTGGACTGGACTGTTCCCATGAGGCACAGGGTCAAGTCTGATTTGCATCTAAGTGTGTCTGAACTGGGGTGGTGAAGTGAGCTAAAGAACGATGATGGATTCAACCAAGATCTGTGACTGGGGGTGAGTGTCTGAAAAGTTTCAACACTCTGTCCATCATCTCCTTGAGTTTGCAATGCACATGCACCACTGATGGAATTCCCCCTCGATGCAAAATAATTCAAAGCAGCACACGGCGCAACTCTGCATTATTTTGGGAAACTATCCAATGTAAATTCCCATTTCTCGTGATTGTGATGTTAGGGTCATGTGACATCCCTTCCATAAAAAGTCAGGGGTCATATGATGACTCTTCCTATGATGCAATTAAGGTCAACGTGTATGTGATTTCACTTCCAATACCCTCTGGCATTTTAGTGAATAGACATCCATGCCTGATTAGCTGATTGTATGCATAAAAGCCCATATGCCATGCATACATATGTCTCACTCTATTCTAGTTGGCAAGGCTGGAAATTAACATGAAACATAACTCTAATCACACCGAGCATGCGGAGTGAGCAAACCTGATCTTCCCTAAAAAAGTGCATTTCACACATTAATCCTCCTTCCATCCATCCAATCATTCATCCATACACCCTTACATCTATTCAGCCATTCCTCTGTACTTCCCTCTACCTTTCCATCCATTCATCCACCCATTAATAACTAATTCATCCTTCTATCTGTCCTTTCACCCACACACCCTTTGACTCGTCTCCAACTGTACATTATTCCATAATTACACCCATTTATCTGTCAACTCTTTCACTTTTCCATCTAATCTTTTATCCATTCTTCTATCAATCCTTTCATTCTTTCATCTATCCACTCATTGTTTTATTTTCCATTTTACCTTACCCTTTTTGCATACTGTCTCTTCCCTTCCTTTCATCCTACCTTTCTACTCCCATCTTTCTTTTACTTATCTACCCATTTTGTTTCTCTGATCCATAACTATTTTGTCTCCCCCCTCTCTTTATGGGGCCGATTATGATAGCGGTTTTTCCTCATGCTCCAGGCTGGCGGAGGATGAGGAAAAACCGCTGCGGAGCCTCAAAAGACCCACCGCCAAATTAGGATGGCTGGTGGGTCTGGAATTCCATCCGCAGCTTTTCCGCCGCGGTCGCCTTTCGACCGTGGCGGAAAAGCTCTAACATTCATATTTTCCTTATTTATCTTTTTCTGATTCCTTCACTGTGCATGCCTGTCCTGCCTGAAAACCCTGTTTCATTGTATTCCCCTCAGTTTGTTATAACCAGCTTTTCTGACGACCTGCTGAGAGAAGAGGCCACAAACAAACAATAAGGTGTAAATGGGACATAGTCCAGCAGGCCATCGGGCCCATTGGCGGCACTTCTTAAGATGCTTTAAGCTGCTAGAGTTGGGGGCTCCCTACACCACTGCCTGTAGGTGTGTTATCTTTCAGTGCCACTGTGCATCCATCCTTCTGTTTGTCCGTTTGTTATGTTAATATTAGTGAAATGTATACAGCGCGGCTGTCACCTGGATGTGTCCTGGTGCTAGTCATATCTCCTGTGGCCAAAGGAAAGAAAATGTATTGGGCGAAAAGCCAGGTCTTTAGGCTCTTCCTAAAGGCTGAGAGGTTTGTGATATATCTTAACTGAAATGGCAGGTTGTTCCAGGCTTTTCCCACACTGCAGGCGAAACCTCTACCTCCCCCATCAAACTTTTTTTAAGCGTGGCACTGGGACCAGCCTAGCCCCTAATGAACGAAGAGGTCTATTCGGTGTATACCAGCTGAAATTCTGCTATAGATAATCAGGTCCTGAGCCATGGAGGCCTATTCATCTATGTGTGCCTCCTTGTCTGATTGTAAAGGCTGGGTAATCTATATATGGGTCTGTATGTGTATTTCCTTGTTTGAAACTCTTTGAGGCCCTCTTTCTACATGGTTACCTATATGCCTGGGGGCCTGGGTCCTTGAGTCCCTGAATGGCTATTGATCTATATGCATGGGTGGGTGCATGTTCTGTGTACTGGGTCCCGAGAAGGTATTTTGGTCTGTGTTTATTCAGGTCTGGCCCGCACATCTTCTGATCTGTGTACGCAGGTGTCGGTAGACCTGCTTTATAGTCAAAGGGGGTTATTTATGAGAGCCTTGCGTCACCTTTGCACCATGTAAAGTGGTTTATGCATGAGACAGGGCTCTGAATCATCAGATTTATGAAGCTACAGAAAGCTACCCTGAGTGGCTTTGAGTGGTCTCATAAATCTTGAGTTGGGTGATAGGTGACGCAGCGCAAATCGCGGCTTCGCTTTACTCTGCGCTCGGGAGGCGTTCCTTGGGCGTCGAGGTGGGTTGTTTCCACGCAACACCCATGGACTTTGATGCTGTCCCAGATTTACAAAATTGTGTATACCTGGAGAAGCATCACATCCTTACAACTCCAGAGGTGTGGCTTAATGAGGAGAAATATCTTTATTTCTTCTCGTTTTTTCCTCTTTCTGCAGCACATATAGAAAGAGGAAAACACCTTTTGGGATTGTTTCTGTGCAGGAAGGTGCCCCTCCCAGCACAAAAACAATTCTTCATGCAACTGAGGCACTCTTGCACCATGGTGCAAAGGTGCCTACGTTACCACTAAGCTGTAGGAATGGCTCCAGCGCAGGGAGAAAATACAGGAATGCACCGCATTGCATAAATATGGTGCATTCCTGCTCTTTCATTTTGGTGCAGATCAGCACAGCAAGGTAACTTGCTGCCCTGTCCTAAGCTAAAATCCTGTAAATGAGTATCTGTGTCTCTAGGTGCGATGCTCTGTCTGCATATGCGCATGGGCATGTGTTGGTGTATTACGTATTTGAACATCTATGGGTGAATGTGTGCATTAATGTCGTGTGTGCGCCCTTTCACTACACAAAACACAAACCCTTTGCCGTTGACAATGTTTATCTTTTAGGCAAAGTCATCATTGCAAAAGAACAATCCCTAAAACCACAATCCAAATGTAAATTGATAAGCACATTCCTCACAGGCTATCTGCTGCAGTTGAGCTGATTAATACGCCTGAGAGGGTCAGTGATCAGCAGATTAATACAAAAACTGAGTGATATGTCAAACAGAGGTCAGTTGCAGCTTTTCTAGGGGGATTTGTCATGTGCTGCTGCTAACAAGCTCAGAAGAAAGGGGCGTTTGCATGTGTTTTACAGCTGAATGCTGCTCGGTGGTCACAAGCTTCAAGAACTACCCAGACAAATGGCCATGACCTTTATTATCTGTTAGGAATGTGACCCAATAGACAGTATTTGCTTTATCTCGGTTACAGATGCATCAGGAATGAAAAAAAAAAGTAATTCACAATTATACATCATCTGAAATGTTAAGAATCTAAATAAACAAAAACACATTTAGATGAATATTATTTAATTAAATCGTACAGACAAATATTTCTTTTGGCTTCCTTGCACGAGAAAGGAAGAAATAGTCCAGGAGAGAAACCGCCGAAGTATCGATCCGACGTGGCTGCAGAGGGCAAACACGAAAATACGTTTCTTCACCTACGTCATGCAAGTAAGTACCAGCAAATATCGATTTACTATTAGTACTATTGGAATTACTATTAGTACTATTAGAATATTATTAGATGTAGTAAACAACGCGTGCCTATTATTTTTGTGAATAGTGTGGTATTGTGCGAACTGACGGCCAATGTACTAATAGGTGGATACACAAAATATCAAATCACAATTTGACCTGCCTCATGGATATTGATGAAGTGGGTCTCACGTTGCAGCAAGTTACAATTAGCAGCCATCACAGAGATGGTGCCATGCTGGGTGTCAGCAGACCACCACGCCTCTGATTTCTTTTAAAAGCAATTTTCTTTTTTTTTTTTTTTAACGCAGCCAGTATTTCTTAAGGAAAAATTAGATACGTTTTAAAAAAAAAAGTACCAGTTTAACAAAAATAAACCGATTTTGTTAATCTGATCCATGGCCAACTCAAAAAGCTTCAGTACCCACATCCTATTGTTTAAAACGGTTCTGCACGTGCATAGTCTGTATTGTGTAACATTGCACTCCTTGCAGTGCAAAACCCATAGTCTCAAGTCCTGATGAGTATGCACAGCACTTGGTTTAGTACCAAGGCCTATTTTCCACTGTGACTGATAAACTGATTCACCGCAACACAGACTGGGACTTTTGGTAGAATTGGCAAAATCCAGCCCTATTGATATGAACATGGCACAATTCGCTTTCCAAATCGTAACAAACCGAATGCAGACAAGGGGCCATTTGAGGGATAGCAGACCTTCATCTCTTCATTCCAAATTACAAACTTTCAAGTTCAGCATTTGATTGCAGCTCAAGAGCCTAAAAGTAACAAGATGTGAAAGTCTTTGCAGAGAACATGTAGTGGCCTCTGGATCGATGTGTGCTACAGCCAACATTCACAAAGTGGAAGCAATTCCTCACGGACATCTTCTACTTGGCTAATTGATTTCACACACCTTGGGGTGTTGGTAGTGAATACATGGTATGCCTCTTTAATGGAGGTCATAATCTATTGACAAATTCAATTATGAGATGCTAGGAAAGGGGGACACTCATTTCACACACCCTTTTTAATCGAGCATTTAAGACCTCTTGTATATACTTTAGTATTTACTTATTATATACTTATATGAGTATGTACTTTCTGGGCTCTGGAGATCAGCCCTAGGAAGTGTCTGCTTCTGCTTAGGGACTTTTTTCTGTTCAACTGCCTCTATTTAACTGTCTTGATAGAAAACGACCAGCAGAGGTCAGTAAAATACCAGAATTGCTTTTTGCTCAGGGACTTTCTTTTATTTATTTTTCTGGCAACTGCCTCTATTTAACTTTCTTGATAGAAAATGACAAGCAGAGGTCAGTACCCAGGCTAATGTGCTGCATAGCTAAATACATACAAGGTCCCAAAGGCGAGACCAATTGCATTTTAAATGCTTGTTATAATAATGTCTAATGTTTCACAAAATGAACATTGTAACTCTCAAAAACACTTGCAAATCTTCATCCTCATTTAATTAATTGTAACTTTAGATTTTGTGGAAGCAAAACCTGTGATTTTGTGAATTTCAGATTCTTCTTTTTTCCAATGGGCATTATTTGTCATTTTTGCATTAAAAATAAAAAAAACCTGTTAGACCTGACATTCTTGGATGCTAGTCCACAAACATTTTTGCCTTCACCCCTCCTATTTTCCTGAATTCATTTTTGTTGGCCTAGGCTCTGTGCACTTTACCACTGCTAACCAGTCTTAAAAGAGCTTCAGCTCACTGCCTAAAACATGGTGAAAATGGCTTACAAATGATTGGCATATTTATTTACCAATAAATACCTGGAAAATTAAATTCTACTAGTGGGCCTGCAGCACTTATTGTACCATCCACTTAAGTAGCCACATAAAACGTGTCTCAAGCCTGCCATTGCAACCTGTGTGCAGTTTTAAACTGTCATGTTGACCTGGCAAAATAAACCCCTTGCCAAGACTAAAACATACTTTTTATTACATATATGGCGCCCCTAGGTTAGGCCCTAAACAGCGCAAATGGGAGGGTGCATTGTATTTAAAATGTTGGACATGTACTTTTAAGTTTTACATGTCCTGGGAGTGAAAACTCACACATTCGCTTTTCACTACTGTAAGGCCTACCTCTCCAATAGGATAACATTGGGATACCTTATTGCTTTTAATACATTAATGCCCACATGCATCAAGCATTTTTGGAGTCGCAAACGGTGCGACTCCTTAAAATCGGCCGTTTGCGATTCCAAAAATGCTTTTTGAGATGCGTCATTTGTTTTTGTTGAAAATCGCTAATTTTGCGATTTTCGAAAATGCGATTGCATTTAAGGAATTGCAATTTTGCGATTCCTTAAATGCAATGCATCATTCTTAAAAAATTGCAAGTGCAAATTACCACGAGGTTGAACCTCGTGGTAATTTGCGAAATTGTTTAAAAATTCAAAAAAAGTCATTTTTTAAACTGATAAGTTACAGACACACATGTCCTTAGGACATGTGTGTCTGTAACTTATAGGTAAAAGTGCATTTCATGGGTGCAGGGGGGGAGGTCATTTGGACCCCCCTCTCCACCCTTGAAATGCTTTGTTGAATTGCGATTTCAAATTGCGAATTCGCAATTCCCATTCATTCCTATGGGCATTTCAGCCCATAGGAATGAATGGGAATTGCGAATTCGCAGTTTGAAAATCGCATTTTTATGCGATTCGGTAAAAATTGCGATTTTTACCGAATTGCAAAAAAATTGCAAGAAAAATGATGCATACCATTTTGCGATTCGTAATTTGTGATTCGGTAAATTTCGCAAATTAGGAATCGCAAAAAAGTAGTTTGATGCATGTGGGCATAAAACTTTTGTTTGGGAGCAGGTAGATGTCATGTTTGTTACATCCGAGCCCTGCTCGACAACGTGGGAAACTGCGGCCCTCATCCTCCTGGACCTAGTGCAGCGCCTCAGCAACGTCGGAATCCAAGAGAAGGCACTAGAATGGATCATCTCCTTCCTCGCCGGAAGGACACAGAGAATCCGCCTTCCCCGTTCAGATCCGAGGCCACCGAAGTCATCTGCGGCGTACCACAAGGATCATCACTCAGCCCCACCCTCTTCAACGTCTACATGAGCCCCCTCGCGGCCATTGCACGCCAACACAACCTCAACATCATCTCTTACGCCGACGACACCCAGATGATCCTCTCCCTCACCAACGACCCCGCCACCGCCAGAGCCAACCTACACGAAGGGATGACAGACGTAGCCAAGTGGATGATGAACAGCCGCCTGAAACTGAACTCAGACAAGACGGAAGTCCTCATCCTGGGCTCTTCACCCTCCGCCTGGGATGACTCCTGGTGGCCCACCACCCTGGGCAGTGCACCCAAACCTACAGACCACGCACGTAACCTGGGCTTCATCCTGGACTCCTCCCTCTCCATGACCAGACAAGTCAACGCCGTCTCCTCGTCGTGCTTCAACATCCTGCGCATGCTACGTAAGATCTTCCGGTGGATCCCCACTGAGACCAGGAAGACGGTCACCCAGGCCCTTGTCACCAGCCGACTGGACTACGGCAACTCCCTCTACGCCGGAACCACCGCCAAACTCCAGAAGAGACTCCAGCAGATCCAGAACGCCTCAGCAAGACTCATCCTCGACATCCCCCGACACTGCCACATTTCCGGACACCTGAGAGACCTGCACTGGCTCCCGATAAATCACCTTCCGTCCCCTCACCCACGCACACAAAGCCCTACACAACCAAGGCCCAACTTCTACACTCCCACACGCCAGCTTCGATCGACCAGCCACGCCCTCGCCGCCGTCCCCCGCATCCGAAGAGCCACCACAGGAGGAAGGTCCTTCTCCTACCTCGCCGCCAAGACCTGGAACTCCCTCCCTACCCACCTCCGCCTGACCCAAGACCACCTCGCCTTCAGGAAGCAGCTCAATACCTGGTTGTTCGAGCAGTAGCGGACCCTCCCTCCCCAAGCGCCTTGAGACCCTCCGGGTGAGTAGTGCGCTATATAAATGCATTGATTGATAAGGAAATGTAATTTTAAATCCTTTTTAATGGAAATGTTGTATTTTAAGTAGGGGTGGGCGGCCAGCTACGCTCCGTGCACGGAGTGTGCGTAGTGCCGCCTACTCTGCATTTTGCGGAGCTGGCGGAGCCAGGCGGCACTACGCACGCTCCGCAGACGGAGCGTAGCTGGCCGCCACCCGCCTCCCTCCCGCCCTCCCTAAATACTTTCAAATAAAGGAATGCAATAATTTAAAAAGCACTTACCTTGCCGCCGCTGCCCGCCGCGTCCCCGGGGCTCGTTATCTTACGTCTTCCGTCTTCTTCAGTAATGCGCATGCGCGGGCGGCCGCGCATGCGCATTTTCACGAGAAAATGCGCATGCGCGGCCGCCCGCGCATGCGCATTACTAAAGAAGACGGAAGATAGCGAGCCCCGGGGACGTGGCGGGCAGCGGCGGCAAGGTAAGTGCTTTTTAAATTATTTCATTCCTTTATTTGAAAGTATTTAGGGAGGGCGGGAGGGAGGCGGGTGGCGGGGCTGGCGGCCAGTGGTTTTGCGGAGTGGGGCTACGCGGAGTGCGGAGGTGGGCGTAGTTTCTCGCCCACTTCGCGTAGCTCCGCGAAGCCCCACTCCGCCAACTCCGCCCAGGGCTAATTTTAAGTCACAATTCAGAAAATGGCCCTTTTACAGAATTGGCATTTTCTTGTCCTAACCACTTGATGTCTGTGACCTGTTTCCTGTGTCACATGACTAGCTGTAGTTTGCAGTTGGCATTTGTGTATTCCTCCCAGACAGCCACATGATAGAGGGATTGCGTGTTGGCAGGAGGAGCCATCCTGAAACGATGGGAGGGTTGGATCTGTCAGCTGTCACACTTGCAGTTCAAAGACACTACCTCAGCAGACAAATAAAGTACTATACACTAGCTTTTTTTGACCTTATACATTCTGGAACAAGGGCAAGGAAGCAGGAAATGGCAGAAACTTCTGGGTCGGGGGGATGCAGAAGCTTCTTCCACTTTATAGCCGGTACGGGGTATAACATAGGACCCTCAGACCCACTCTTCAGTACACTCCTGGACCTGTCGGCACTACAGAAGAAAGACTGTCCTGCTGCTTTAGATCTGACCTCCTGTCTGACAAGGAATACTGGACCTGCTCCCTACATCCCAGGCTACCTGATTGACTTCAAGGGCTTGTTAGATGGCCACTTGTTCTGAGCTACAGGGACACAAGAGACTCCAGAGGCCTCTTTGCAACTGCCCAACTGACCGGCTGCACTGGCTCTGCCAGGATCTGCAACTGGACCTGCTTGATCTCCAAGAAGTAGATCCCAGGTCCTAGATTCTGGGTGTGGTGCTCCTCCTGGAAGAAAAGGAGAAATCCTGAAGTTTTGGGCTGTTGGTGATTACAAAAGAGCTTGTTTGTACCAAGATCTTGCCACCTGGGCCAAGTGCCAATGCAAAGATCCGGTGAACCTGACTCTGCGTGCTACAGCATCAACAGCCTCCGGTGACCGCCAATGCCAAGCTCCAGCAACGACTGTCTGCGACACCTGACAGGATCTTTGTACTACAGTGAAGACCGTCTGCGATTCCTATATTGCTCTTCGAGCTATAGTGATGACCAGTATGTTGGACTTGGCCCTGCTTGCAGGGTCATCCCCAAACTTTTTGCCTTTCCCCTAGCCCTTTCGCTGTGATGGAATTGGTAGGTTCAGGAGGTTGGCCACTTTGGGGCTGGTTAGCATTGCAAAGTGTGTGTGCTTTCTCCCTTACATAGGTATATTAGGACCCCCCCCCCTTTAGGGGACATCTCCCCCATGGTAGGAAATGTATATGCCATGTGTGGTGTGAGAGGAAAATAATAAATGCTGTGTAATGGTGTTCGCACCTTTATTTTTACCATTGCAGAAATGTCACTTTTAAAATGGATGCCATTTCTGTCTGCTTGTGCCACCTGTCTGAGGTGGGTTGGTGGTCTAGTGTTTGAAGAGACAAGGTGCTCTACACTTCCCCCAGTGACAGTGAGGCTGGAACTGCCAGGGACCTTCTAGAAGCTTCCAGCTATTTTTGGTAGATGGGAGGAGGGGTGTATATGTAGAGCAGTGCTGTGTCAGGAGGAGTGCCACTTTATGGGAGATGACTGCTTCTAGGAGCTGATGTCCTGTACTGATGAGTGGCCACTGTCTGCTGATCTTGCCCAGCCTGGCCTGCCTGCTCTGCTGCCTTAGCACCTCGTGAGTGCTATACTTTGACTGCCTGCACTCCAAGGAGGTGAGGAGCGTGGTCGCTACTCCCACGGGTGGGACCGAGGGAACTGTGAGTCACCTAGCACCTGGTGAGTGCCATATTTGAAGCGACTGTGCTGCTCTGCCTGCACTCTGGCGCCTGGTGGGCACTGTTTTCCAGAAGAGGTACACTATCTTCTGTCCCTGAAACTTCTAGTGGGACCTAGTGCCTCGCAAGCGCTATATTCAAAGTGCCAGGGGAAGAGACGCTGACGCCTGCAGTGCTGTGCTTTCAAAGCGCTATATTTCAATTCCCCTGCGTGTGTGCTGCATTGGGGTGCTGCCAGAGTGCCATATTTGCATTGGCTGTGCTCTGCTTGCTGCCAAGGCGCTACAACTGTGCCCAGGAGAAGAGGAGTGGACGTCTGCAGCGCCAGGATTCTAAAGCGCTATGAGGAGATCCCGGCATGTGAAATTCCCCCCTGCCTGCTTGGTTGACAGTGGGCAGCTGCAACATATTGGGGAGCATTGTACTCCTCAGGAGAGAAGAGAGAGGAGCGAGAGACACTCCTGCCCTGCCCCAGTGCTTTGCCCACTTTGCTTTTGCTGTTTTTGCATCCAGCCCTGACTTTGTGGGACATAGGGCCTTTGAGCCCCGGAGAGAGGCAGTTGGCCTGGGGCCAGTTTCAGAGTGTTGTGTCCCCGATTGGGGCGAACTGTGTTTATGCTGGCGAGGCCTATTACCCCATATGATTTCTTGCATAATATTGTTGCATAACACATTTGTACCTAGGATGATACCTAATGCTTTTCCCTTCGGTTTGCAGTGCTGATTTTAGGCCATTAGTAATTTGAGAGCCCCCGAGTAGGGGCTCCCCAAGCGCAGTAGCGCCAGAAGCGAATCTGCAACTTTGGGCAGCTATTCCAGGTGTTTTTACATAAAGTATACTGTTAATTTTGCTTATGCCTAATGTATGTGGTTATTTCGCTAATGGTTTCTTTCCCCCTAATGCTTACAGGATGTTTGGGGGTTACTAGGGATGCACCATTATGCTAATGCTCTGTCCTAATGTGCGCAATGATGAAATGCCTCATGTGATGCCCCAATATGATTAGGCCCCATGTACCGCAGGAGGTGCCTTATGCATCTGCTAAGGTGATGTTGCCTAGCGTTTTTACCCTAATGAGAATGCTTCATGCCTACTATGTTTATGCCCACAGGTTGATGCCTAATGCTTTTCCTGCCTAATAGGTTATTCATACATTTTGTATGCCTAATGCATTAATGCTGGCAATGCTTTTACCCTAATGCTACCTTGTGGGGGCCCTGCATAAAGTGCCTAATTTAAGGTGATTTAATGCTCCCATGGTTTAGGCCCCAGCAGAGTATGGTGTGCCTAATGATCTGCAGAATATGCTCAACCGTTATGCCTAATGTATTCGTGTTTGCAGGTCCACTGTCACGGTAAGCCTAAGGTGTTAATTCAGGCTTTATGCCTGACCACTGTGTGCTTTATGCCTAGTGCTAATGGTTTCCTTTCCCCTAAGGCTGCAATGCTGGTGTTCTGCATACTATGCCTAACCTGAGGTTCCCATTCCAGGCTACGGCAACAATGATTTTATTCATAATGTGTTTTCATGATTAATGCCTTTATGGTACTGTTTTTCCCTAATGCCTACGTGGCTGGTTTCATGTTTAGGCCTACCTTGACAAATGCCTAAAGTGATTTATGCCAAGTGCATGTCTACTCACCAGTAGGTACGGCCGGTGAGACGTTGTTGCTTATGGACTTTCAGTTATCCTTGGACTTGTGATGGTCCTGGCAGCGGCCCGATTGGCGCTGCCCTGTATATAGTCCCCCTGTGAATTATTCCCCGGTGCCGGCTGGCAGAGTTTATGTGCACCTGTGATTCACTTCTGATGTGTTTATTTTACAATACACATACTGTTTTTCACCTAACCTGGTGTGGAGTCTCTTTTTGTAGTCTACCTTGTGTGTCGCCTGTGTGTGCTGCACGGATGCTTTACATATTTCCTCCGGAGGTTGGCCCACCCACTCTGCACCACGCTACCCATTTCTCACACAGTAGAAAAGGTTTTTAGCATTCAGGGATGCAGGAGTACATCATATTGTAAAGCGCTCTGATATCCTTCGGGATCTTGTTCGCGTTATATAAAACCTTATAAATAAATAAATAGAGGTGGTGAGGGATTTTAGTGGTCATGATTGAGTGGTTTTCAGGTGTGATGAGGGTTTTTTAGGGTTCAAAGATGAGTGGAGCTATGGGTGGGGCAGGATTTTTTGGGATCAGGGACAGATGGGGTTTAGATGAAAAAGGGTTTTTTAGGGTTCAGGAATGGGTGGAGTTTATCAGTAGTAAGAGGTTTTACGTTAAGATATGGGTAATAATAATAAAGCGATACAAAAGGGGGTGATGGACGGAGCGTTTGAGCAAATCAAGCACTCACCCCCAGTAAACTGATCTGGGTTTAATCCATCACCATTCTTTAGCTCACTCAGCCACCCCAGTTCAGACATGGCCATATGCAAATCAGTCTGAGCCTGTGCCTCATGGGAACAGTCCAGCCCGAACTGCACATTTGTAAAGTGCACAATCACCCGTAAGGGTCTCTAGGTGGTGGGGACATCTGGAAGATTAAGCAAGCTATTGCCCAGAGTCACATGGTGCTGGGCTAACCTGCCACAGGTGCCAGGGATCAAACCGTGATCCCCAGATTCCGGAGTCAGTCGCCCTAGCCGCGGCGCCACACCTCTTCCACATAGAATATAGGCTATAGGAGTGGAAAGGCCGTTAAGGCTTCAGGGATGGGTTGAATTTAGGGTCAGAGATGGGTGTATTTTATGGGGGGAGCAGAGATTAATGATGTTTAGAGGTGGTGAGAGTTCTGTGAATTAAAAAGTATTCAAATTAATTGTTGGACAATGTAAAAGTAATTCATCCACAATAATGTTCCCTGACATAAAAGATTGAAATAAATACCCTCCACAATAATGTTTCCTAAAGTAGGACCAGAAACCATTTCATTTACACCATAAATTCCAAAAAATCGCTTTTCCATGCAATCACATACAACCGTTTCTAGCTCTGTCATTGTTCGGTAATGCATGAAACCTGGCACTCATTTCTCTGGGGAATTGCTTACTTTTACCATGGCTATCATTAATTGAGCAGGGGTTTTCACTGCACTGTGGAATGACCTAACAAGATTGTGTTTCATTAGGTTGATTGAATCATTTCCAAAATTAAAAAGCAATTTTCAGATTGTTTGAGACTGATGTTACTAACTAGTTCTAAAGTGCTTGCACTCACCCCCTCAAAAGATGGTGAAATTGGCATATTTAATTTACGTATGAGTCCCTAGTAAGGTGTTACACTTTATACCTAGGGCTGGTAAATTAAATGCACTAGTGGGCCTGCAGCACTTATTATGGTGCGAAATAAGCACCTCAAAGAAGAGGTATCCATTCATCAATTGGAAGTGAACTGCAGATTCCAATTTTAAAATATGGACAGTGTGAATCTGCAATATTTACACAGTGATCCAATGGGCACTGCATGCTCCCTTGACGTCCATTCATATTGTGCTAATATTGTATTTTTATTTAAGCTTCTGTACCACTAAGGGAGAGGGGCAGCATTCACAACACTTTGCAAATGTGAATGCCATGATCCTTCCAGGCCTAAATCACTGCATTCGCACCAATTCTTTAGGATTCACAGAACTAATCCTGCCTCAGTAATATGCATAAGGCCTCATTTCTGTGAATCAGACTAAATAGCTATTTGGCGTTGATAAGAGTTGGCATACTGATCACAGTGCAAAAATATCATTGGATAATATTGCAGATGCTGTGCAGAAATAGCATCCGTGATGCAGCTCTACGATAATACATTAGCACTTACTTTAGCAACATTTATTGACTTCATCAAATAAAGTGGAGGCATTATTTTCCCTAACAATAGAAAAGAAAACAGGCAACCATTGTTTAAAAAATATTTGCCATGCTGCACGTCAAGAGTATTTCTCCGGATTTTTGTGACATAAGACTCTGTTTTTTGGTCTCATGCAATGTTTTCATCTTTTTCCCAGTTTCAGCTGTACTCAAACCTTTTACTCCAAACGCATTGCAATGTCACCAGTCCATCATGGAGTGGTGCTGGATTAAATTCCGTCTGTGGTTATAGCTTTATATTAAGAGTACTAGTGTTTTACCAAACCATATTTAGGGCCTGATGATGAGTTTGGCTGTGTTGCAGTGGGCGACCACACCAGCGTCCCGCTGCAACACCGCCAAACCCATAGTCAGTCCGACCACCATATTCCGACTTGAATAAAGGTCGGGGGTGGTCCCATGGCACTACCTTTCTAAGGCTCATAGAGGTGCCTTAAGAAAGGCACCACTGTGGGAGTTCCACAGCCCGTTCCTGCACGGACCGAAATGCACAATGTTTTGCATTTCATTCCATGCAGGAACAGGGGGTGCATACAGACAAGGGGAATACCATGTGCCCCTCTGCATGCACCCCCATACACAGAGACTGGACCCCCATATATTCCTCACCACGACCCTTTTCATGGTGGGCTCACTGCCATGAAAAGGGTTGCAGGGAGGAAACATGCAACAGCACCAGAAGTATATTACAGCCTCACACCGCTGCTCCAGGGCACCCTGGCTGTTGCGGCGCTCCGGTTAAGCATGGGCGGAAAATCCGTTACGCTCGCGGATTTTGCGGATTTTCGGGAAATCCGCAATCCGCGAGATTTGCGAATTTCCCGCAAAATCCGCAAATCCGCGAGCAGCGGATTTTGCTCGCGCTGCTCGCACTGTTCGCGTGAGTTCGCGCCCCGCGAATAAGTGCAAAATTGCAGAAATACGATCTTAGCAAAACTGAAAGTAACTACTTACCAGGTTCAAAAGTTCAGGCACATCATTAGTAGCCATTTCCTGTAGTGCTTCCTGAGGGGCCCCTCCAGAGTTCAGTTGCCAGTTGAAACTATTATGTGACCCTGCTCTGAACCTCAGAATAGTTACACATATGCCACAAAGGTCCTGAATTACAGCTAAGGGAGACAAGCAGGAGCCAGGCTGGAAGTTAAAATCCATTAATCAGCCCCTAATTCATTATTGTCAGTTGGGGCAGGGCAGGTGTTGTAACTAATTTTGCAACAATGAAAGCACTTAGCAAGTGCAAAATATCACTAATCAGGGCGCACTAAGGAAGCAGGTGCCAGCTAAAAAAATATTCTGTGACACATTAATCAGCCCCAAATTAATTCAGGTCACTTGAGGCAGGGAAGGTGTGCTTTGCTTTGCCGAAAATAATGTACACTGGACAACCAGAGGGTGTGGTGATGAAACAGAGGGTGGCATGGGTGGGCCAGAGGGTGGCATGAGTAGTCAGAGAGTGGCAGTGGTGACAGAGAGTGGCAGTGATGAAGAAGAGTGTCCCAAACAGGCTGGACACGTAGAAACAACAAGTTCGCAAAACTTGCGACCCGACAGGTAAGTTCGCAAATTGCGAAATTGTAAAAACCCTCGCGAACTGGCAGAAACACGGGCGAACACAAAAAAAAAAAAATCCGCAAATTCGCGGGAATTCGCGGATTTTGCGGATTGCGAATCCGCAAATCCGCAAAATTTGCGGATTGCCAATCCGCAAAATCCGCTCATGCTTAGCTCCGGTGGCTGTCCCACCACCATAGTTGTAATACAGTGAGTGGACCACCAGTCTGGCAGTCCAGGAACCCACACCAAGGGTTTGGTGGACCCCATGGACCACCAATCTCGTAATTATGCCCTTAGTCACGAGCAGCTTGGTGTGGCATGCTATTTAGGGCATGAGGCAATCCCCACGAGCTGAAAGGGGTTAGAATGATGGGCAAAAAAACACTAACTGCACATCTGTCAGGTCGCAGGTCAGTGGACAATAACTAAAACATGCACAGTTTGTATTATTTAGAGAGCTGATGCCTTTGGTAGTTGGTGATCTTTGAAAGTGGTGAGACAAATACCTACTGAGTGCATTGAGTGAACAATCAAAGTGAGCAAACATGACTTCAGGAGACATTTAGGTCCAAACATACATAGCACTTTTTTTCCCTTGCATGACGTAAGTCGTAGCATGGCATTGCAAGTCCTTAAAAGTGATTTACAAAGCCACACAGGGGGCTGCTGCTTATTTGCCTTCTATTTTGTTTTGGTAGGCATTCCATGCGTTGGGATTTGTCAGAATCTAAAGTTAGGAAACTTGGGATTGCCCCAAAATGTTGCATCTACCACAGAGAGGCTTGACAAGCAGACATATCTTTAGTTCCCCTCATTACTTCCTCTTTCTAAGCGTGATGCATTCTGCTTAACCCATCGATTGTTTTTGTGCAAGAAGGTACTCTTGGTAAGATTAGTGCAGAGTATGGCGCTATTGAAGAGTCGTTTTCACCCTGTGAAGTTCAAGACGCCATTCTTAAAATAATTCCAGGAAAGGCTCCAGGCCCTGATGGCCTTCCGGGGGATTTATTGATGTAGGACCCTAAATTATGGGCAGATTTTATATCAATGATAATGAATCTTATCCAGTCTGGCCACCCAGTACCTGAATCGTGGAAAGGTGCAGAGGTCATTGCCATATTTAAAAAAGGTGATAGAGAGGACCCTGCCAACTACAGACCAATTAGTTTAATTGATACCATCCAAAAAGTAGTTGGCAGGGTCATCATAAACCGGACAGAGATATGGTTAATGGAAAAAGATATCTTGACTCACTTCCAGGCCAGCTTTAGATGCAATGTAGGTGCTATGGACCAGGTCTTTAGATTCTGTGCGGTCTACTGGAAATCTGTGTCCATAGCCAGGGGGAGCTTTTACCTCGCTTTTATAGATTTGAAGACGGCCTTCGATGTCATCCCTCGCGCCAAACTTTGGAAGGTCCTCATGGACATGGGATTCCCTGGTTACTTGTTACAGTTTATAATTAGACTCCACGAAGGAAATTACGCAAGGATCCGATGGGGGGACCAGGGGCAACTAACTAGGAGGATTCCTGTCAACAGAGGGGTGCGGCAAGGATGTGTGATGGCCCCGACCTTGTTTTCTCTCTTTATAAATGGAGTGGTGGATCACCTAAGAGAAGACCCAGGGGACGCCCCTGTCCTTGCCGGGGAGAAAACACCCACACTCCTCTTTGCCGACGACACCCTCCTGTTGTCCAAAACCCCCAAAGGCCTGCAAAAACTCCTTGATCATTTTAATGTGTTTTGCAAAGACCGTGGGTTTACGGTAAACACAGCTAAAACGAAGTTAATGGTCCTGACCGTAAAAAGAAATTATAGGAAGGTCTATCTCTCCTAGAATGGGTCACCCCTAGAGGTAGTAGATGAATTTGATTACCTCGGGGTTAGAATTGGCAATAAAATGAACTGGGAATCCCACCTGTGTAAAATGGTCTTAAATCTCAAAAGGGTCCCTGGTGCTATTTTAAAGAATCAACGTCATTCAGTTAGTAGACCAATAGCTCCTGCCCTAGCGGTTAATGAGGGAAAAGCTTTAGCCTCTGCGGTCTATGGATCGGAGCTTTGGGGCACTGAGAATATCAAAGCACTAGCGGTGGCAGAGAATAAGTTTATGAGAGACTTAGTCTCCCTCCCGGTCTCAACCCCTTTAAAACCTCTATTTGCTGATTTGGGTAAGAGATCTATTTCTGACGTAGTCCAACTTCGACCACTACTATATTGGGTGCGTCTCAGAAGGACCCCAGAATTAGCAAAATACGCTCTAGTGCTGGATGAACTAATTAATTTGAATGTTTCAAACAAAATAAAATGGTTAAATAATTTAAAGAAGCTTGTCGTAGCGTTGGGATTGAGCGATTTTTGGGCTTCACAATCCCCCCCACCAAAACAAATAGTGAAAAAACTATACTGGGAATGGATAGAGGCCAAAGTTTTGCTCAACCCAAATTGGGGTCCATTAACGGAAATTTGTTTTACTCACAAGCTCGTTGTAAAGCTAGAACCTTTTTGGATTTTATACAGTCCCCTCGTGACAGAAGTTTATTTCTGAAATTTAGATATAGCATTCTTCCTCTTAAAAACTTTATGGCAGGTTGGAAAGACATGAGGGATGATGATTTGAAATGTCCAGGTTGTTCCTGCCCGAAAGAATCCCTAGGTCATTTCCTTTTTGCATGTAAAGCATACAAACAGCCTAGAGCCAAATGGTTGAAGCCAGCCTGTAGGAATTTAGGAGTCAGGGATTATAAATCAGCCCTTCGAATTATTGTCTCCAACACCACTTGTATGGTTACTGTTTGTGGGGTCTCCAAGTTTTTGGCCAGCGCTTGGATCATTCGGACAAGGCTGCTGTCACATCTCTCTACAGACCATGAATTAATATGAATTTTAAATGTGTCATCTTCCCTTAGTTTTAATGGTCAGCAAAGATGTAATGTCTTTTTAATGTTTGTAATGCTTGGAAATATGTATGCATATATTTTTATGTTTGCACTTTTATGATACATGTATCGAATAAAGTATTACAACAACAGCAAGAAGGTAATCCTTCCTGCACAAAAACAATCCTTTCTGTAATGCAGGAACCCTTGCTGCATTGAAAGTGCATTAGCAGTAGGAGATATGGTGCATGTCTTCTCTCCCTTTCATGCAACACAACAATGCAAGTTGCCTTGTTGCATTGCTTGAAATATAGTAAATCTGCCCCAGAGAGTTTTTCTCTCAAAGAAAACTTTACAGTACTACTTATACTTACATTTTCTAAAAAGTCATAGGTTCTACAAAGCATGCATGAAATATTGTAATAATGCCATAGTGTGCCAAGCAAGACAGACAATCCCCATGGGTGTTGAGAATTTACCTGACTCAAGAACATTTAGAGAAAATGGTCAAACAATCTGAATGCTTTATTGGCACAATATCCTAAATAATGTGTAAAACGTTGTGAGTGATGAAGACTGTTCTTAAAAAAAAGTAGTTTCCTGTGGCCTGTCACTTTTCCAGAGTATGTTCCTTTGCTTCTACATTTATTTCCTTTTGCTATCCCGTCTTAAAAGTAGATTCTCAGGCATAAGTGATGAGTGCGAATCTTCGAATGGTGAACTTACACTGTTTTATAGAGTGACCAACATATAATAGTTAGCGGGATAGTGTAATAGGAAAGGTTGGGCTTTCTTGGGGAAAAAGATAAATCCTTTATCTGATTTTAGAAGAATCCGCTTTTTGAGACTCTCCTGGGCATGAGGTGAGTAATAGGTACACATGATCAGGGCAGTTTCTTCCTGTGATGAGGCCAAACAATGTGTCAGTTTGCGAAATTTCTAATTTCGAATGGTGAACTTACACTGTTTTATAGAGTGACCAACATATAATAGTTAGCGGGATAGTGTAATAGGAAAGGTTGGGCTTTCTTGGGGAAAAAGATACATCCTTTATCTGATTTTAGAAGAATCCGCTTTTTGAGACTCTCCTGGGCATGAGGTGAGTAATAGGTACACATGGTCAGGGCAGTTTCTTCCTGTGATGAGGCCAAACAATGTGTCAGTTTGCGAAATTTCTAATTTCGAATGGTGAACTTACACTGTTTTATGGAGTGACCAACATATAATAGTTAGCGGGATAGTGTAATAGGAAAGGTTGGGCTTTCTTGGGGAAAAAGATAAATCCTTTATCTGATTTTAGAAGAATCCGCTTTTTGAGACTCTCCTGGGCATGAGGTGAGTAATAGGTACACATGATCAGGGCAGTTTCTTCCTGTGATGAGGCCAAACAATGTGTCAGTTTGCGAAATTTCTAATTTCGAATGGTGAACTTACACTGTTTTATAGAGTGACCAACATATAATAGTTAGCGGGATAGTGTAATAGGAAAGGTTGGGCTTTCTTGGGGAAAAAGATAAATCCTTTATCTGATTTTAGAAGAATCTGCTTTTTGAGACTCTCCTGGACGTGAGGTGAGTAGTAGGTACACATGGTCAGGGCAGTTTCTTCCTGTGATGAGGCCAAACAATGTGTCAGTTTGCGAAATTTCTAATTTATTGTAACCGCTACAGCATGTTAACTAATGTTGCCCCCAGATTTAGAAACGCCTTGGGGTTCTGACTACATAGTATAAATCATTTTTGGAAATTATTAGTCATACGACCATTTCAAGGTTCTAAAACTTATTCAAGCTGTTATATAGCAAATGAATTGGCAGTTCTAAAGAACTGTAAAAATAATTATATTCTTTTCTAGCTAATATCAAGTTTTTGGGTTTATGTCTCCCCTGCAGAGACGTTTGTCAATTTCACAGATGAGAAGCTCAAATCCAGGAAAGGACAAATCAGTTGTACATCTATCCAGTGTGGAAAGCGTGCACCATACAGGAGGGGAAATATATTAGTCTGTGACTAAAAGTTTCAAATCCATGGAGGTCCCACTCGCCCTTCAATCCTTCACAAAATAAGAAAATAAGGGGCCCATTAGAATGGCAGGCGGACTTCAGTCTGCCCGCCACCCTAGCGGTGCTGGGACCGACCGCCAGTGGTGCGGCGGTCCCGCACTGGAAATTAGGATGCCATGCCACGGTGGCAGTGGCATTCCGCATATATTACCTTGTGGCGTGTGGTGCTGTAAGCAGCACCCGCCACAATGCAATATATGCATGTTGGGCACCGCGCAGTGCCTTCCACTTTGTGCATGCCAATGTTGGGGGTACCAAGGGTACCTCCCAGGTGCAGCCCCCACCCCTTCACCCCCCTGGGGCTCGCAACGGGATCCTAAAGAGAACTCTGCATGCTTTTCCATGGCAGAGTCTCCACCATGGAAAGGCATTGAAAATACCACATCATAATATGGATGGCGGTGCCATATTATGTAAATGTGGGTGTACTTGTAAAGCGCACTGCGACTCCATGGAGTATCCTGGCGCTGAAGACTGCTGGGGAACCCGTCCTGGTTTTCCCTGTGAGATGGTCCCTTTCTGGGTATCTCCAAGGTGAAACCAGGCATCCCCGGCGTCTGTGGGGGGCCGTTGTAGAGATGAGGTAAGCTTAATGCCCAGAGTTGCCGAGTGTGTTCCCTGGTTAGAGTAGGCACCGAGGCGAGAATTATCAAGTCCGTTTTGACCCTGGCCGACGACCCTGCCGCGTCGGGAATTGAACCCTGGTCCCGGGCCGTTCTCTGCTTACGGGTCTGCCGCCTCTAACCAGTGAGCCACACCACTCCACTAAATTATGGGCCTTTATCGCCCGGTAGGTAATCGGGACGATTGTCTACCAGCGGAAAAGCACCGGACGGTTTTCCCGTCTGTCGCAGCATCCCCCGCCATGCTAATGTGGCGGGGGTAACATGCCGTCCGGCGTGGTGTTTTGGCTTGCGGATCGCCACCGCCGGTCGGCCGGTGGCTGTCCGCCCGCCATGCTAGTGACCCCCTAAGTTTTGTTGTAGGAAGATATGAATGGATCTGAGTATTAAACCGGTTTACTCCGTAGTTGGTCTTTCACGTTCATATCCGGCATGAATGACCTTGAACAAGTAGGTGTTGTGTTTTCATGTTGATGTGAAGACAAAATCAGACGTCCTTGATAGACCTATCTACATCAGTCACCTACCCGTGGGTTGACCAACTGTTTGGAAACCCCAGATCAATGGAAGACTAAATGAAAAGAGGTTTTCACATCGAGCAAAGCTGTACAAATACATTGTGTTCTGTGGTTTATGTGAGAGACTGCGTTTTATGGGTGCGGATGGATGTAGATCAGAATGAGTGATGATGAGTTAAGTGGGCTGGTGTGTTTTAATGGATGTACAGCAATGATTTAACTGTTGTTATTTCTTGTGTGATTCACCAACAAGTTTATTGTTGAATTTTTTTTCATTGGAACAAATTGATGTATAAATTATGAAAGTTTCAGTTTCTATTTTTAAAGGTTAGATAAAAGAAAAATGCAAGTATAAGAAATAAAAAATATAAAAGGGAATTATACACATTTTTTGTCAGTTACTCTGTTGAATATATTCCAGGACAGCAAGATGGCGGACGCAAGGACGTCTGAGTGAGCAGCAGCGGCAGCGGTCTTGCCATTCATCATTTCTCCATCTGGCTCTACAGGATTAGAGCGGACCTGCCATGTTTTTCTCTCCGCGGATAATGCAGAGTGAGAGAGTCCGGCGTATTAAAACCTGAAACGGCTGTACCTGGCGAATGTTCACGGGATGAGCAAGCCCCATCTTCGGGTAATCATATACAGGGAGCACCAGAGCCGCTGAATCTGCATGAGGATGTTGACTCAACCGATTCCGCATGTCAATTCTACTCAATGTCGGATTTATCCACTGCTTTGGAAACCAGTAGCTTTGATGGTGATGCTGAAGGAGGCGGAGAATGGGGGGACGAGGGGAGTGGTAAGAGTGTACACAGTTCCCCACACGACTCAGAGAGTGATCTAGATGAGTCACCGGGCAGACCAGACTGGGGCGCTGATGAGCATACGGTACTTACGATTCCGGGTGCCACTGGTGAATCTTCTTCTTTATCTCCTTCTTCTAATACTTTTGCGGATCCTGCAATTCCTGAAGTGACTCTAAACACATTATATCAGTTAATGCTCCAGCATAGGGAGGAGAGTAGGACAGAGAACATGCGCACCCAGGAGCGGCTCATCGCCTCCAAACTAATCTACGTCGGGTTGGCAAAACTTGTAATGAGGTATCCGCCAGAATGCTGGAAGCGGAAGCACGGATTTCGACAATTGAAGATTCAATGACACAGCAGAAAACTCAGATATCTTCGCTGGAGGGGTTAAAAGAGGACATCAACTGGAAACTGGTGGACCTCGAAAATAGATCACGTAGGAACAATCTACGAATTCTAGGTATTCCTGAAGGAAGTGAAGGGGGGAACATTAGACAATTTGTTATTGATCTCTTCACAGAGGCTTTTCCAGATCTCACCCAATGGAAATGGGATATGGAACTCTAAAGGGCTCATAGATTCCCATTCCAAAAGAACATCAGAACTGACTCAAATGCTAAGCCCAGGGCTATATTGATTTGTCTGAACAATGGTGGTATTCATGTATTCTATGATTAGGATATCAATCTCTGGTATCTTTGAATCATCAGTTATGTGCTCTAGGCAAACTAGTGTTGTCCTGGATATTTGCTAACCATGTTTTTCCTTTTTTCTCTTCCTTTTTTTTTACATCTTCACAATTGATTGGGTGCTGAATATTTTGTCTAGCTGGATAATGTTTAGTAGATTGAATGGCGAGACACAAGTTGCTTCTCACATCATCAATCCGAGGGACTTTGTAGTCCCTTTGCCCCTTAGTGGGAGGGGGAGGGGGAGGAGGGGTGGGGGGTTGCGGGGATGGCAAGAGGGGGGGTAGGGTGGTGGAAATGGGGCAAGGAAGGTCAGGTGGAAAAAATTTGGAGTCATTTGAATATGAAGTTGAATATCAAATGGATGTTGTGTCTAACAATGAATTATGTAACACTAAGGTTGGGATCTTTAAAAAGAACATGTCGTACAAAAGCTATGCGGGGTTCAGCTTGGGTATACTCGAATAAATTACTATGGTGGGTAAATTAAGGATTTGCTTGTGGAACATATGTGGACTCAATATTAAAACAAGCATTTACAATGCAACGGTTTCGCCTTTGCAAAAGTTAGAGCTATTGGCACTGTAAATGACAACATTTTTATTTATGTGTTGGTTTTGAAAACAGATAAATAAATGGCATTGTCATTTACAATGCCAATAGCTTAATCTCTCGCAAATGCCACAAACACACACCCACAGAGAGCCCCCCCCACACACACACCCACACAGAGCCCCCACAGATCCACCCCACACACCCATACAGAGCCGCCCACACACTGTGAGCCCCTCCCCACACACCCACACAGAACCCCCCACACACTGCGAGCCCCTCCCACACACCCACACAGAGCCCCCCCACACACCCACACAGAGCCCCCCCACACACCCACACAGAGCCCCTCCCCCACACAAACCCACACAGAGCCCACCCGCCCACTGCGAGCCCCCCCACACAGAGCCCTCCCACACACTGCGAACCCCCACCCCCCCCTCTCCCAAGTAAATGTCCGCTCTCAGACCTATCATATGAAAGAACAGAAGTGAAGGTTTAATTCGCCCCTGTAATTACCGGCATAATTATAGCCGTGCGAGGCTGCGGGGCGGCAGGCGGTGCAGGTTCGGGCTGTTCCCGAGCCAAAAACTGAAGGCTGGTCCCAGAATCCAGATACACAGTGGGAGGAGCACCATGAGCAACAGGCTTCAAGGTGCTAAAGCATAGCGCTTTTTCTCCGGTTCACCGCGGGATGGACCGGTCTTAGCCGTCTGTGCTGTTGAGCCATCCGAGAGCGGAAGAGCTACAGAAGTTCTATTTGGCTAGCGGGGACTTCAAGGCGCTGCAGCAAGCGCCTTGTGTTCTGTAGGCAGGCAGTGTCTGCTACAAAGTGCTGCAGCGGCCTGCATTTATTCACAGGGCCTCGGGAGGAGTGGAAGAGCTGGAGCGGCCTACCTTCATTGTGTGGCAGCAGCTTCAATGAGATGCGGCGTCCTGAAGCGCTCTAGGCAGCAGGGGGTTCAATGAGCTACGGGGCCTGAGTTTAGAAGGTGGCAACGGGTGTCAATGAGCAGTACAGGGTTCAAGGAGCTGCTGCAGCCGGTGCTCACTAGGCCGCTGGGCCTTCAAAGACAGCAGATGGCATGTGTGCTCTAAGCTACTCGTTGTCCAGCAGCGCTATGCTCTCTAGGCATTCTGGCTTCAAGGAGCTGCAGCATCATGTACGCTTTGGGCCGCCTTTGCTTCCTTTGCAGCGCTGCTTTAAAGTGTCACAGAGGCCTGTGCTGTTTCTGGCCTAAGGGCAAGAAGGGGGTTCAGACCAAAAATTATCTAGGCAGGCAGGGCTACAATGAGCCGTTATCGTGTGTGCCCTCCTCGTAGACTTCAAGGAGCTGCATGGCCTGCGCTGTCCGGCCGGGGCGGACGATTTCTAGACGGTAAAGCACTTTAGACAGCAAGGGCTTCAATGAGCTGTAGTGGTTTGTGCTCTCCTGGTCGCAAGGGCTTCAGGGGGCTTCAGCGACCTGTGCTGCCCGGCATCGGCAGGTGATTTGATTTCTAAGCAGTAATGGATTCAATGAGTAGCAGCTGCCTGTGTTCTCTGTCTGGCTTCAAGGCGCTGTACTGTCTGTGCCCTGGGTCAGCATAGGCATGAACGAGCTGAACGGCCTGTGCACGATCTTCGAGGAGCCTCAGTGGCCTGGGCTATTTCTGCAGCACCGGCTTGAAGGAGCTGCGTGGTATTCGCCCACTGGGAAGAAAGCGCTTCAAGGAGCTGGACAGTAGGCAGTTTCCAGGAAAATCTCTTCGGAATCTCCCAGGGATATAATGCAAGCATTGGTACCACGTGGCATGAGGAGAAAAAAGGCAACTGACTCAGGACCACACAAGTGTGTGGATTCTCTGCATTTAATACCTTCCAAGGAGGCCGTAAGGCATGTGATAAAATCCGCTATCATCTCTTACTGTTGTCTTTGCAGCGTTCTGCTTTCAGGTAGCTTTGGGGATTAGAAAACTACTTTTGGAAGAGAACATTAGGCTATTAAGGTTAGAAGCAATTTCTTGAAAAGTGGGGCTGAGGACTCCCTGGCACTCCGTGTCTATACACGCTATCAGTGGCACATTCACTACGAAATTATGATTTTCAAAATATATAGAGTCCTTTTCATAATAAATTAAAATACATCTGGTCAAAGAATTGCATACACAAATGGCACAGGAGAGTTCTGACTCCGCTGCACAGTGAGCCTTTTGACCACCACACTCAATTTTTATTTCTATGCAAAAATATGCTAGACGACATAACAGTTTATAAAAAACAATGCTTTATTAATGCCACTCTTGAAATAATGATCCTACATGCAGTCCAATTTTATTTAAATGAATTATCCCAATATAAACATTGATTTCTGTGACAAAGGCCGCCGGCCGCTGTCCTGCCGCATTTTAAACCCAGATAAGGCAGCGTTTGATGTGAAGGTGCTCTGGTTGGGGTTGGGATAGGGCGGGTGAAAAAGGGCCACGGACAGTGTGCGGGCGGGAGGGAGAGGGCCACGGACAGTGTGCGGGTGGGAGGGAGAGGGCCACGGACAGTGTGCGGGCGAGAGGAGCGTTTGATGTGAAGGTGCTCTGGCTGGGGTTGGGATAGGGCGGGTGAAAAAGGGCCACGGACAGTGTGCGGGCGGGAGGGAGAGGGCCACGGACAGTGTGCGGGCGGGAGGGGGCCACGGACAGTGTGCGGGCGGGAGGGAGAGGGCCACAGACAGTGTGCGGGCGGGAGGGGGCCACAGACAGTGTGCGGGCGAGAGGGAGAGGGCCACGGACAGTGTGCGGGCGAGAGGAGCGTTTGATGTGAAGGTGCTCTGGCTGGGGTTGGGATAGGGCGGGTGAAAAAGGGCCATGGACAGTGTGCGGGCGGGAGGGAGAGGACCACGGACAGTGTGCGGGCGGGAGGGAGAGGGCCACGGACAACGGGCGAGAGGAGCGTTTGATGTGAAGGTACTCTGGCTGGGGTTGGGATAGGGCGGGTGGGAGGGTGAAAAAGGGCCACGGACAGAGGGCGGGTGGGAGGGTGAAAAAGGGCCACGGACAGAGGACGGGTGGGAGGGTGAACGGGCGAGAGGAGCGTTTGGATGTGAAGCTGCTCTGGCTGGTGGGAGGGTGAAAAAGGGCCACAGACTGCCTCATCGATTCATAGTCGCAGTCACAGGAGTGCCGTACCAAGCGGAACACGACGGCTAGTAAATGAGAACTCTGGGTGCCTTGAACAGCGATTTAGGAAACCGGACCTGAGACTGGAGAGGCTGGGGGTGGCCGGGAGCAACTGTGAGTACGGCTTCTTCGCTATTCGCCCCTAACTCCAGCCCAAGTCTGAGCCCTTACTCTTTTGCCAGCAATATCTTGCACCAAGCCTCCCACCTCCCGCCTCCTGCTTCCCTCTCGGGGATGCTCTGCTTCGCCACGGTACCCTCTACACCTCTGTACCCGGTGCTTTCTACACCCCCGAAAACCAATACTAACCTCAGCCACGGATAGACAAGTCAGGTCCCGGGCCGGCAGCCACTCGAAGCCCGGCCCGGGGAATGACGTCACGGGGGTGTCCGGGCGGGCAGCCAATCACAGCGCGGCCCGGGGAATGACGTCACGGGGGTGTCCCAGGCCGGCAGCCAATCACAGCGCGGCCCGGGACAAAGGGGCGGGACTTAAAAAAGCCCGAGAAACGCCCCCGAATCGCGTTTTCCCGAGAAAGCGTGATTGACAGCCTCTGTCTCCCAATGGCTAGTCTCCATTTATGGAGCTAGCCAATTGGAAACAGAGGCGGTCTGAACATCCCTACTAAAAACAAAAGTTTTCAAACTGGGAGGGGCACTTCGTGCCCCTCGCCAGGTCGAAACCTAAAAAAGGGGGTGTGCGCACAAATGATTCAGAGTATGCGTATAGACATACTTTGTCTGCAAAAAACGCATCTCTCTTGGAATGACAGGCATCTTTTAAATGATATGGGAATGTATGTGCTGGGTTGTACCCGTCAAGGTATGACAACGAAAGGGATGGTAATTCTTATTAAGAGAGGGCTAGGGCGCCTTAAGCGTATCAAGGTTGACCAATATGGCAGATGGGTTATAGCGGAGATTATTATTGACAATAAAACATGGACTATCTGCTCAATCTATGCTCCTAACGTAGATGATCCAGAAATTTTTAATTTTTAAGCCTAGAATTAGCTCAATGGCCATCCCCGTTAATATTCTGTGGTGACTTTAATATCACTTACAGGGTGGAATGGATATTTATAGCAATGCTTCATATGCTGGCTTAAAGAGAAAGACTTATAAGGCATTAAAAGGCATAGTCATGGAGTTAGGACTGTCTGATGTCGGATACACAAAAAATCCCACCTCATCTGGCTATACATTTTTCTCCGCCCCGCATCAGAAGATGGTGCGCTTGGATTATTTTTTTATAAATTCCGCACTTTTAACCAATACTGCATTGGCGATATTTCCGCAAGTAATTTCGGATCACAATCCAATATTGATTGAGTTTAAAAGTGAGGCTGGTGCTGCTGTCAGTTTCACATCGTGGTTTTTTGTCAGGAAACTATTGGCGGATCCAATATATTTAGAATATATGGGTAAATGGACATTGGAATTTCTCGAATTTAATAGAGGAAGCGCATCCCCACAAATAGTGTGGGATGCTTTTAAAGCGGGGGTGAGAGGGGATTCCCTAGCTTACCCGATTAAAAAGCAGAAAATCATGCGGGACAAAATGGATTATCACTTCAAAGCAGTACGGGAGTGGGAAGAGAATTTAGCACCACCGGCCCGGGGAATGACGTCACGGGGGTGTCCGGGCCGGCAGCCAATCACAGCGCGGCCCGGGGAATGACGTCACGGGGGTGTCCCAGGCCGGCAGCCAATCACAGCGCGGCCCGGGACAAAGGGGCGGGACTTAAAAAAGCCCGAGAAACGCCCCCGAATCGCGTTTTCCCGAGAAAGCGTGATTGACAGCCTCTGTCTCCCAATGGCTAGTCTCCATTTATGGAGCTAGCCAATTGGAAACAGAGGCGGTCTGAACATCCCTACTAAAAACAAAAGTTTTCAAACTGGGAGGGGCACTTCGTGCCCCTCGCCAGGTCGAAACCTAAAAAAGGGGGTGTGCGCACAAATGATTCAGAGTATGCGTATAGACATACTTTGTCTGCAAAAAACGCATCTCTCTTGGAATGACAGGCATCTTTTAAATGATATGGGAATGTATGTGCTGGGTTGTACCCGTCAAGGTATGACAACGAAAGGGATGGTAATTCTTATTAAGAGAGGGCTAGGGCGCCTAAAGCGTATCAAGGTTGACCAATATGGCAGATGGGTTATAGCGGAGATTATTATTGACAATAAAACATGGACTATCTGCTCAATCTATGCTCCTAACGTAGATAATCCAGAAATTTTTAATTTTTAAGCCTAGAATTAGCTCAATGGCCATCCCCGTTAATATTCTGTGGTGACTTTAATATCACTTACAGGGTGGAATGGATATTTATAGCAATGCTTCATATGCTGGCTTAAAGAGAAAGACTTATAAGGCATTAAAAGGCATAGTCATGGAGTTAGGACTGTCTGATGTCGGATACACAAAAATCCCACCTCATCTGGCTATACATTTTTCTCCGCCCCGCATCAGAAGATGGTGCGCTTGGATTATTTTTTTATAAATTCCGCACTTTTAACCAATACTGCATTGGCGATATTTCCGCAAGTAATTTCGGATCACAATCCAATATTGATTGAGTTTAAAAGTGAGGCTGGTGCTGCTGTCAGTTTCACATCGTGGTTTTTTGTCAGGAAACTATTGGCGGATCCAATATATTTAGAATATATGGGTAAATGGACATTGGAATTTCTCGAATTTAATAGAGGAAGCGCATCCCCACAAATAGTGTGGGATGCTTTTAAAGCGGGGGTGAGAGGGGATTCCCTAGCTTACCCGATTAAAAAGCAGAAAATCATGCGGGACAAAATGGATTATCACTTCAAAGCAGTACGGGAGTGGGAAGAGAATTTAGCATCAGCTATTACATCTAATCAGGACACTAAAGGCATTAAAACAACCCTATCCATTTATAAAGTAAAGCTTTATAAAGTCTTTGCATCTAACTTGGCCGAACAGGCAGCAGTAATGCGGACACAGATTTATGAAATGGGGGAGCACTCTGGGAAAATCTTGGCAAAAAAGATCAGGCAAAGAGAGGCATCAAATTTTATCGGCACAATCAAGGATGAAGCAGGTCAGATCCATACTGAAGCGGAATAGATCCTAGAGGTTTTTCGGCAATTTTATAGTAAGCTTTATGAACAGGACACCTTAGACTATTCTAATGAGTTATTTTTTAACTTTATGTCATGTGACTTTATTTCAAAACTATCATCTGCGCAGGCCCAGATCTTAGATGCAGATATTACATGGGAAGAAATCGGCTCAGCATTACTATCTCTTGCTATGGGTAAAGCCATGGGACCTGATGGGATTCCCTTAGAATTGTATCGAATGTTTAGAAATGTGCTAAAACAAGATCTATTAACCACTTTTTTGGAGGCACAGAAAGGGACTTCCCCCCCTTCTTGGGGACAATCAATTATAATGGCATTTATTAAAAAGGACAAATCCTCACTTAACCTGGCCTCTTATAGGCCGATCTCACTCATTAATGCTGACAGCAAGGCCTTCTCTAAAATATTAGCAGTTCGCTTATCATCTGTAATCTCTAGTATAGTCTCTTGCTGGCAACACGGGTTTATCCCTAACCGCGATACATCGGATCATGTCCGGAGAGTAATCACTTTGCTGGACTGGGCCGAGTGTACAAATACACCCATAGGGGTCACCCTGTTAGATGCTGAGAAGGCATTTGACAGGGTTATCCTGTCTTTTAAGGGGTTCGGACTAGGCATAATCAGGGCTGTGAAAACTGTATTCAGCACCAACATCCTGCATTAAAATTGGGTCAAACAAATCTACTCCGTTTCCCATCTACTGAGGAACAAGACAAGGGTGTCCAACCTCCCTGCTACTGTTTGCAATATATATTGATGTTCTTCTTAATAAACTAAATCATGTGGAGGAGATAACACCAGTGTTGGTGGCAGGTACACCGTATAGGGCATTGGCCTATGAGGATGACGTGGTGGTCATCACCACGGGTATTGTAAGAGCTATCCCAAAGATAGAGGAACTGGCTAGTCAGTTTGGTGCCTTCTCTGGCTACAAGCTGAACCTGTCAAAGACACAAATCCTGTTTACTGGTCAGTCGCCACCGGCACTGCCTAATATAGTATCCACATCAACTTATCTGGGGGTCAAGATCACATCTCCAATATCACAGATCCCAGAATTAAATGTCAATCCTATTATTAAACAGTCTAATGCTACACTCGAACGTATTAACCATTTACATTTGTCACTCTATGGGAGAAATAATGTGTTAAAAATACTTATTTTGCAGAATTTTTATATCTATTTTGATGTATTCCTTTAGAGTTCCCTCTTTCAACTTTCAAACAATTAGAGAGAATGACAGGAAGATTTTTATGGGGATATAAGCGTCATCGTAGAGCCTACCAGAAAATCATACTCTCAAAGGCTAGGGGGGATGGGGCATCCCACATTTCTTATTTTATTATCTTTCTTCGGTGTTGCAATTCATCACTCCCTTAATAATTGGAGATAAGGCGCCGATCTCAGATGCGCACGCACCGTCTATCTATGAGCTGGCCCTAGGGGTAGAGGCTAGGGGATGGCTGTTAAAAATGGTCGAGCCCAGCTACCACAAAAAAACAAAATTTAAAAACCTAAAGGCAGCATTTAGGGCTTGGAAACTTATTAGGCGCATCACTGATATTCCTAAAATCACGCTATACACCCCCTTGGAGTCTCCACATCTTCTCATCTGCTGGTAGGGATAACAATTTGAGAAGGTGGCGTAATCATGGTATTATATACTTGAGTGACCTCTGGCAGAATGATCATATTGTATCTTTTCAGGATTTACAAACCAAATTTAAGCTCACGAATGCCGATTATTTGAAATATTTTCAGTGGCATAGTCTGCTCAATTCGTTAAGCTCTCAGGAACGCGCAGGATTGCAGCGGAGTCCTTTGATTGATTCTCTGTATAATAAAAGGAAGATTGTTTTTTTCTACAATTTATTGCTGGCTTTCTCCCCAGATGATTTACTGGTTAGGCAACAGAGTTGGGCTGAGAAAATGGGAGTAGATCATATTAAGATCGAGTAATCTATTAAGTTGGCTAATTCCATTCTATTATCGGGAAGAAGTCGGACACAACATTATATGGTGTTGTTCGACCTGTATTGCACTCCAGCTAAAATATCCAAATGGGGAACTTCTGTCGGCACCTCATGCAGTAGATGCGGCTTACACGCTGCGGACACCATGCATATGTTTTTTCTCTGTCCACATCTATCCTTAATATTATCTGAAATCCAAACTTTTCTCTCTATGTTACTTGGTACTCCAGTAGCACTTACTTCAGAGCTTGTATTGATCGGCGTCTCTTCGGCAGCTTTTGTTGAGGACCATAGGAAGGTAATATTTATTGCTATGGGAATCTTACGCTCATGTGTCACTCAAGACTGGATTAGCTCAGACCCGCCATCTTTCTTTTCATGGAGAGCACGTCTGCTGGCTATGTTTACCTTAGAGCGGGCTATCTATAGAACGAAAGGACGAAAAAAAAGAGCACTAGGCATAAAATAATGGGCGCCGATTGAACGTTGGATGGAGGGCAAACTGGGGTAGAGATATATTGACTGTATTTTGTATATTTCTTTTTTCTTGTTAGTTCCTTATGCAATATTTTGGTGGGAATCTTCATGGAACGCATTGAAATGCAACGTATCAACTGTAATTGCTCTTATTCGTATTTGTTTGGAAATGTTGGTAACCTGATCTGCTTGCAATAAAACAGAAAACAATAAAAAAAAAGAATATATTCCAGGACTGATGTTGATAGGTCTATCTAGAATATTTGATTTTGTCTTGATTTTTTGTTTCTCCCTTGTTCCCGGCATTACAGCACATATTGGGGGTAACCTATATGCTTGTTTTCATGTTGATGTGCCATGTGAGGTGAAATCATTAATTCTATGGTAATATTTTCTTTTCTGATGTTGATTTTGGTTTGTGGCGCAGTCATCGGAGAGGTGATGTAAAGCATGATTTTCCTGCACCGGACCATACTACATGACGTATTAAAAGAAGTATGCCTATCTGAGTGCAATATTTATATTACCTTGTGTATTCGAAAGTACTTATGTTTTTGCATTGCACACATATTCACAAAATATAAGCACTCTGAGGCTTAGCTCCATTGGGTGGCTGTGTGATCTCTTTTAAAAGCCCTATATTAAGTCAGTCATAACACTAACGTCGGTGCATTAGAAAACCGATTTTATAGATTCATAAATCTCCCACAGCTTTATGTCAACATGATGCAAAACCAATATGGCAAGGCAGCTAATCTTTAAGTAATTAGATGGTCTCGTGAGCAGTTCTGTGGGTAACCAGCAGCATTTCTAACCCATTAGTGACACCGGGAAAACATCCAAAGGAATCAATGTATCAGTCACAGAGTGATTCCACTGACCACGAGGGAATATACGAAACCTGCCAGAGGAAGCACTTTAAACTAAGTGATGACCAGTGAGATGTGGCCAGGTACATCTATAGCACACAGAGGACCCTTAAACGTATATTAAAAAGAAACACTCATTATTTACTTTCATGAAAACATGGCAGCCCATCAGTGTAATAACACTTCTAAATTTCCCACTGACACAGGCCAGTAAATGTTTTGCATCACACACAATGAAAACACTGTAGACCATTGAAAAGTGGCCTGCAATAAGAAGGCATTACAAAGCTGTTAGACTTTGCATACCTCCTGTGGTTTCCCCCTAACATTTTGCTTTCAGACCTATTTTTGCTGACTTTGTTTTCGCTGGCATTAGGATTCTGCACTTTACCACTGCTAACCAGTGCCAAAGTATTTGTGCTCTTTCCCTTAAATATTGTAACATCGGCTAATACCCAATTTGCATATTTATTTTACTTTTACGTCTCCAATAAAGTGCACAACCTGTGTCCAAGGCCTGTAAATTAAATGCTACTAGTAGGCCTGTAGCACTGATTGTGCCACCCACTTAAGTAGTCCTTTAAGCATGTCCCAGGTCTGCCATGGCAAGATGAACCGTTTGGGAGGCCCAAACCTTCCCTTTTAATGCATATAAGTCACCCCTAGGGTAGGCCATGGACAGCCCCAAAGGCAGGGTGCAGTGTATTTAAAAAGTTCAATCAATCCTTCAATCAATCAATCAGGGGTTGTAAAGCACGCTACTCACCCATGAGGGTGTCAAGGCATGGGGGGGGAAGCGGCTCCAGAACAGTTGAAGAACTAGGTCTTGAGGTTCTTCCTGAACGTGTGCAGGGTCGGGGAGCACTTGATGTTCAAGGGGATCTCGTTCCCGGTTCTGGCTGCGATGTAGGAGAAAGCTCTCCTGCCGGTTCTGTTTCTGCGTATGCGGGGGACATCTGTCAGGGCGAGGTCCGCCGAGCAGAGCTTCCTCTTGGAACGTGGTACTTGGAAGGATACTCTCCCGTTGAGGTATTTGGGTCCGATGTTGTTGAAGGATTTGTAGGCGTGGATGAGGAGTTTGAAGGTGACCCGCTTCTTGATGGGGATCCAGTGGAGGCCTCGTAGGTGTTGGGTCATGTGCTTGTGACGCTTTGTCCGGAGGACGAGTCTGGCTGCCGCGTTCTGGATGGTTTGGAGTTTGTGTAGAAGAGTTCTGTTGATTCTGGCAGAGAGGGCGTTGCCGTAGTCAGGCCCGAGCGTGATCTGTAGGGGTGGGTGGGTTCCCGAGGGTGAAAGGCCACCAGGTCTTGTCCCATGCGGAGTTGCAAGGTCCGAGGATGAGGACCTCGGTCTTCTCTGAGTTCTCTGAGTTGAGCTTCAAGCAGCTGTCCTTCATCCAGGCTGCCAAGTTCTTCATTCCTTCCTGGAAGCAGAGTCAGGTGTCTTCGGGATTCTTAGTGAATGAGAGGATGAGCTGGGTGTTGTCGGCGTAGGATACGATGCTGAGCCCATGCTGTCTGACGATGGCAGCGAGGGGGGCCATGTAGATGTTGAAGAGCGTGGGGTTGTGTGATGATCCCTGGGTACTCTGCACTTGATTTTGTGGGTTGGGAGAGGAAGGGAGGTTGTTGAATCCTCTGGGATCTGCCGTAGAGGAAGGATTGGATCCAGTCGAGGGCGGCTCCTTGTAGCCCTGCATCATGAAGTCTGGCTGTGAGCGTGCAATGGTGTCAAAGGCTGCAAAGAGATCTAACAGGATGGGACCCTCAGTGTGTCCCTGGTCTAGTAGCATGCGAATGTTGTCAGTGGCGGCGAGGAGGACGGTCTCGGTGCTGTGGTTGCTGCAGAATCCAGACTGGGAGGAGTCTAGGATGGAGTTCTCTTCAATGAAGGTGGTCAGCTGGGCGTTTACGAGTCTCTCAGTGACTTTGGCCGCGAACGGGAGGAGAGAGATTGGTCGGTAGTTTTCAGGTCCATTGGGTCCGCTTTAGGTTTCTTGAGGAGGGGTTTCACTTCCGCCCATTTCCAGTCATCAGGGCAGATGCCGGATCTGAGGGAGGCGTTGATCGTCCGTCCTAGTTCAGGTGCAATGACGACAGCAGCCCTGTGGAAGATGTGCGATGGGCAGGGGTCCATTGGGGCTCCTGAGTGAGTTTTCTTCATGGTTGCGGAGATGAGTTCGACAGTAGCGGGGTCCCAGGAAGTGATGGTCGGCTTATCGGCGGTGGTGGGTAGGGGAGTGGTGTCCGGTGCTGGTTTGCTGAAGTTGTCGTAAAGGACCTTGATCTTCAGATGGAAGTAGGAGCTGAGCTTGTCACAGAGTTCCTGAGAAGGTGTGACATCCGTGGCTTTGCAGGTGGGTTTTGTGAACTGCTGTATGACATTGAACAGTTCCTTGATGTTGGTCGCGTTGGTCTGGACCTTGTCCCTTGTGAAGGTCCCTTTGGTGTCTCTTATGTGCTGGTGGTATTTCTTCAGGGCGCTTTGTGGTTGTTCAGTGCTTCCATGGTTTTCTGGTTTCGCCAGGTTTTCTCTAGGCGTCTGCAGGAGCGTCTGGCTTCTTGAAGTTCTGCGGTGAACCAGACGGCCTTCAGAAGGCGTTGTTTGGCGGGGTGGCTGAGGGGTGCAAGCTTGTTGGGGCAGCAGGAGACCCAATGGTGAAATTCAATGGCTGCGTAGTTGGTGTCGGTTGTGGCGCTGGGCGGGGGTGGGGTTGACGGATGGTGGAGTTGAGGTGTTTCTCTGTGACCTTGCTCCAGTTCTGTCATGGCGGGCGCAGGGCGTGCTTTGGTGCGGTGGTGGTGTAGAAGGTGGACGCAGTAATGCTCTGTCCAGAGGGGCTGGGTGGTGTAGCTGAAATGGATGTTAGTTCCTCCTGCGAAGGGGTTGAGGGTGTGGCCCACTCTGTGGGAGGGTGTGTTGATGAGCTGCTTCAGTCCTAGATTGCTGAGGTTGTCGAGGAGAGTGGTGGAGTCGGGGTCATTGAAGTTGTCGAGGTGGAAGTACAGGTCCCCGAGTAGGATGTAGTCTGTGGAGGTGATGACGTGTGGTGCGGCGAGTTCGGCAATGGTGGTTGCGGGATGGGTGTGAGGTCTTGGCGGTCTGTAGATGAGGGTGCAGCGTAGCGTGGTCCGGGGGCTGGTCTGGATCTGGAAGTGGAGGTGTTCTGTCTTGGAGTGGGGGTCACTCGTGCTGGATGTAGAGAGTCGGAGTGGGTCTTGTGTGTGTTAGCGAGTGCCCCTCCTGGGCGGTGCAGGCGGTCCATTCTCTGGATCTTGTAGCCGTCGGGGTTGGCTGTGGCGATGTGGGCAGAGGTGGCATTGGTCCAGGTTTCCATGAAGAAGGCGAAATCGGGCGAGAGAGTGTCGAACAGGTCCCAGATCTCTATGGCATGTCGGTGCAGGGAGCGCATGTTGAGGAGGATGCAAGTCAGGGTTTCGGCAGTCCGTGCATCAGGCGGGGATTTGGCGGTTGTTGGAGCTCTGTCGATAGTGAAGGATCTGCGGCAGGGTCTGCACGAGAACGGCCCATGGGTGGCGTATGGCGAGGATCTTGCGTATTCGGCGTGTCTTCCGGGATTGAGTGAGTGGAGGGTGAATGAGTCGTAGAGGTGGAGTCTAGGAGATTCAGGGTTCCTGGTGCTGGCTGCAGTCGGGTCACGGACGAGCGCAGGCAGGCTTGCCTTTTCCGCGCCCTCGGCGCGCCTGTTGTGTGAGCACGCAGCGGTTGCCATTTAGTAGGGGATTGGGCAGGAGCAGAGGTAGGGAGGCGGCCGCGGCCTGATTCAGTGGGCAGAGCAGCAGGAGCAGCAGCGGCGGGAACAGTGGGAGAAAACACACAGTACTACAGAGAAGTTCAACAAAATAAGCACTATAGGCAAAAATGAAGCAAATAAAAACGGAAGGCACAAGGAGAAAATTGGACGTGTACTTTTAAGTTTGACATGTTCTGGTAGTGAAAAATACTTTAATTTATTTTTCACTACTGCAAGGCCTATCTCTCCCATTGGATATCATTGGGATTAGCTTATTACATTTTATAAGTGTGATTTCCAAATGGAAAGATATGACCCCTTCAAGGTTGGTGTCTCTGGAATCAGAATGTAAAAACTTAACTGATTGTGAAGTCGGGTTTTAAATTGCAATTCTGAAAATTGCACGTTTAGAAAGTTGAACAATCAATGAATAATACGAAGCTGGAAGGCACTCAAAGATTCTAGTTTAAACAAATGAATTGTTTATACAAACTTGAATGAAAATCATGTTTGCACCAGGTCGGAGGCTCGGCAGGCCACCTAATTCAAAGTGAAAAGAAAATGACCCATAAATGTATCCAGGAATACTCAGTGCATTACTAACACATCACTGTAAAGTATACGTTATCAAAACAATTCTAACTGATATACCATTACTCTTATTGTAATCAACAGTAATATACAAATAGTTTCCAATGAGTCCAAGGCTGAGAATAAGATCTTCAAACCATGAAATTGATTGTATAATCTGCTTTATTCTTGATAGTTGCCGATGAAATATAGTTAAAAAATAGCAAATGATGCAGCTTATAGTCAGCGTAAACAAAAAAACTTCACATGTCCCAATACATTTTAGGATTTTCCCATAAGCCCTTCGGCAGGAGGGAATCTGCAATGTATCAATAAACTGGTTTTGATGAAGAGTATACAGCAACAAGAAACTTTACCTTAATCGTATAACATTAGGACTCACGAGAGGGCAGGAAAATGCAACTGGTGAAGTTCCACCTCATGCAATGTGTGAAAAGCCAACATGAAATTAATAAGGTGCCAAAAATTGGGTACAAAAAAATTAATGAGTGCCGAAAGCAAGCATGTATGGACAAACAAAAACAAATAGGTGACTTTAGTGAAAAGCGACCCAGATTGGAAAAAGCGGGAGAGGGGTGAAGTGAAGAAAATTTGTCAAGCCTCTACCGCTAGATTTTTTAAAAAAACGGGAGAGTGGAGAAGTGAAGAAAATTCATCATACCTCTACCGCTTGAGTGCGTGCAACCAAAGCGAAAATAGAAGCCAGCGGGTGACCGCTAATCACTGCAGAAAAAAACAAACAAATGCTGCAGTGTAGGTTGAGACAGAGGAAAATGGTGTAACGACAAGGAACAACTGTGGCGCTTACCAGAAACATACCGCTAGACACGCGCTTGGTCAGTAGTCAATAAAGTTACTAGCACCTAAAAAACGAAGATGGTGTAACAATAGTGACTGACATACTCGCCATTAAACGATGTCATGCAGGCTTCAAAACGCGGAACTCACCAGAATCAGCAAACACACCAGCGCAAACTATCACACGGAAGACGCCGACTCCAGCAAGTGAGCCCATGCATCGTCTCCGTCTAAATGTGTAGCGGTGGAAGTGAGCACAAACATAAAAATAGGACTGGTGCCTGAACAGCGGAAGACTGCCACCATGGATGCGTGGCAAGAGCTGATGAGAATGCCGAAAATACCAGTGCAAAAATAAATGAAGGATTAATCAAAACCAATGAAAGCCAGTGAAAAAGTAATGTGAGCAAATTAAAGGAAAATGTAAACAAGTTGAAAGAAAATGACATACATAAAAATAGGAACAACGACATAAGGTGAAACCCTGCCAGCAAATTGCAACAAACACAAAATGGCTTACAGAATTAAACAACCACAATAAAGATTATAGAACCTAATCTAATACAGACATGGTGAACCTATCTGTGGAGTAACAAACATAGTATACAAATGCCAAAAATACAGTAACATAATTCAAAAAGTTATAAAAAGCTGGACAATTCAGTTGTGTCGTTCAACCCTTTCAGCGACAATGTTTGCATGAACCAAATCCAATGAGACTCACGTTGGGATAAAGCTCTGGACATATCTCTGCCCGGACAAGTCTCAACCATCTCAACAACACTGAATATTAGCTGTGCAATAGTATGTTTTTCAGCTAACCAGTGTTGTGCTAACGGAGAACTGATAGTTTTAGTTCTGATTCTACTCTTGTGTTTAGTGATTCGGGTGTGGAGGACCCTCTCTGTCTTCCCCACATAATGTAAATCACACGGATATTTGATCACGTAAATGACATGATGACTGTTGCAATTTGTTGCAGTTTAAAACTTTCAAATCAGTACACATAGTCCCACACGCCAAACCATTTATTACATTCATACCGTCATACTTTCCAGGAAACAACATAACTCATACTACACGCACACAGGGTATCAAACAAGTACATAGCAGCCACAAGATGATTAAGATGACAGAATGGAAACAAATCATCAGAGGGGTGGAGGTGTAATCAGTCCAAATGCCCCCAAGCGAAGAACGCTCTTCGCTTGCTTTGGCATATCAAGACAAAAGTGTCTTGATATGGCTACATCTGATGAGGAAATATTGATAAATTTCATGGTGGTTACAAAAGCAATAAAAGAAGCTCTTTTTGTCAAATTAAAAAACACTAACCCCAAAAAGAAAGGTTGGTTTAACAGTAGCTGTACAAAAGCCCATTCTAAACTGAAAATTGCCTTACAGAAACCAGAACGGGTGGCCCAAGAAATTGTAACTCTCAGAAAGGAGTATAATCTAGCAATAAAAGCCAGAAAGGCAGAACTGAAACAGGAACTTTGGGAACAACTTCATAAAAGTTGCTCCCAAAAAAATAGTTAATCATTTTGGGCTGTCATTAAATCTTCTTTCCTTTCTGTTTTGGGAGACTCCCCTAAAATAGACGTGGCCATGGACGAGAGGACCTGGGTTGATCACTTCGCTAGGACTTTTATGAGGGAAAACGAAGCAGCGAACTGTTTGGAAAACATCTCCCCTGATCAAAAAACAATTCCTTATCCCATAGTCCTTGATATAACCTATGATGAAGTAGACCTCGCACTAAAGGCCAGTAAAAATGGGAAGGCGCCAGGCCCCGACGGGGTGCCTATTGACTTTTTTAAATTTAAACCAGATTTGTGGACCCCAATTCTGGCTAGGGTTTTGCAGGCATCATGTGCGGTAGGGCTCGTGGAATCTTGGTCGAAATCAATCCTAGTTCCCATCTTTAAAAAGGGGGACCGTCAGCTGCCTTCCTGCTACTGTCCAATCTCACTGCTGGATTCCCTAGGTAAAGTGGCGGGCTGAGTCATCCTTGAACGCCTCCAGCAGTGGGCGGACGATAGCAGAATTCTATCAGACTTGCAATTTGGGTTCCGAGAAGGCCTAGGAACCATCGAACAAGCCCTCAATTTGACGCTTTTGTTAGGCAAGTACGTTAGTGCAAAAGGAGGACCGTTGTATATAGCGTATGTCAACTTGTCGGCTGCCTTTGACTGTGTCAGTCTCGTAAAACTCTGGTCAGTTTTGCTGGAAATGGGGGTAGAGCAGGTGCTTTTTGGCTTCTTGCACGAGCTATATTCAAATGCCACATCCAGGGTGAGGTATGGACATATGGGGGAACTTACAGCGTCTTTCGGTGTAGAGAGAGGGGTGAGGTAGGGCTGTGTCCTGGCCCCCTTTCTCTTTACACTCTATACCAATGGATTTGAGCAGGACATGGTAAATGGGTGCCAGGACCTCCCCATCATAAACAACCGCCCAATACCGGCCCTACGCCAACCACGCTGTAATACTGGCACGTACCCCTGTAGAATTACAGCATGCCCTCGTTAGATATAATACTTTTATGGCTAACCTGGACCTGATTATAAACATTACATTTTTGTTATGTCCTCGGGATCCAGAATGAAAAAAACACAGGCTATTTTTCTAAATGATACTAAGATTGAGGGCACAAACACATATCTATACCTAGGGATAGAAATCGATCATAAATAATATTACCTGAAAACCGGCCATTAAGTCTAGGAAACTCCTCTTCATGAGAGCTACAGTTGCTCTGGTACATTTCTCTCGAAGGTTGGGAAGAAGACCCCCCGTGGAACTTATAGAGATTTTTAAGGCCAAATGTCTAACAGTTGCAACCTATGGGGCGGGAGTGTGGGGCTATGAAAACATAGATGCCATACAAAAGGCCGAAAACAATTTTCTAAGATATCTTCTTGCTATTCCCCAGGGTACCTCGACCTTTTCATGCCACTTGGAATTGGGTCTTTCTCATCTGACAGATATTGTCAAAATACAACCTCTTCTTTTGTGGCACTGTATCTGGTCATCAAATAAAACCACCTTTTGTCAAGGGTTTATCCAGGATTGTATTTCTTTGGAAAATGCATGCAAGATTGGGTGGATACGTTGTATTAAAAGCTTTATGTATGATCTAGGCTTGGAAAAATATTTTTATTCACCCACCTCAATTCTAGAGGTATCAAGAAAAGCATTTCAAGCGCAGTGTTTAACACATCTGGAAGAACTGCGTCTGGCTAAAGAGGCCAGTAAATTATCTGTCCAACATATCCTGTTCATACAAACCACTCTGACTATTCAACCCTACATAACATTAAACATTACCAGCTATGAAAGATTCCTGCTGATTAAGTTTAGGCTAAACTCTTTCCATCAATTAGTTACCTTCCCAAAAAGAAACAACTGGGCAATAGCACTACCACCGTGTCCATGCGACGATCTCTCTACTCAGGCCACAAACCATACAATCTTATTTTGTAAGTTCTACAGTGAACCTAGAAGGCTTTGGCTCATCCCGTTTTTAAACTCTATGGGCATTCGATGAAGCCGCCTTGCATTGCTCTCTTTGCAGTTTTTGGAAGAGGAATGTATAACGAAAGTTATAATTACATTTCTGAAGTTTATTGTTCGGCAAAGGCCAAATTTAGAGTAGTCTATTACTTCTTTGTCCGGGATCTTTGCTTTTTCTACCTAATTTTTTTATACTGTTTTTTAATAATGATTGAATAATTTTGTATTCTATGAACAGTCAAAATATCTAAATGAATTTTATCATCTACTAGTTTTTAAAGATATGGATATTTTTATAATTACTGAAATGAGGGAAACATACCTCTGAAATGTACTTTTATGGTTTTGTACAGGAAGAAAACCGAATAAAGTAAATTTTGATTTGATTTGATTTGATTTGAAAGTTTTCAACTATTATGCTATTTGATATTTAATATGTTTTGTTGATAAAATTGAAGTAAACATTTTTTCCACAATAAAATTATTATATTTTTGCTACCTTTGATGTTATGATTTGATTAAGCTCTTGTCTGCTCCGATGACAATGAATCAGTAATAGGACCCCTTTGTTGGGCCTTTTTGAAATCATTGTGGCAGGTATTTTTCTTGCTTCCTGGTGTGCCTTCTTTCCCTTGCTTACCTGCCACTATTTTTGCCAGGGATCTCCCTTCTATTTAGTCAATCTGAAAAGTGAACTGAATTCCAGGGTTAATGCCATTCAACTTCAGAATCTGGGATTCTAAGTCACTGCGTGACACATGCCAAATGATGAGTATATCGTCGATGAAATGTCGATATGCTATCAGCTTAGATGTCCGTGAAATGTCAGAAAGTATGTGCTCAGTTTTGTCTCCAGGTCAATGGTACATCTATGGGCTTTTCGGTTGCCCCCAGCTTTGCAAATATTTGTATGTTAAAGTTTGAAATAGAGCACATTCTTTCTGACATTTCATGGACATTTAAGCTGATAGCATATCAACATTTCATTGACGATATACTCATCATTTGGCATAGGTCACGTAGTGATTTAGAATCCCAGATTCTGAAGTTGAATGGCATTAACCCTAGAATTCAGTTCACTTTTCAGATTGAATCTCAACACATAGCTTTCCTGGACGTTTTGCTCAAACTTTCAGGTACCGCCATTGAGACCTCTGTTTTTAAAAAAACCTACTGGTCGTAACAATGCCCTGGTATATCAAAGTTTTCACCCTTGGCCTTTGAAACGCCATCTTCCTTTTTCCCAGCTTTTGAGAATTAGACATATCACTTCGGATTCAGATTTAGGTTTTCAGGCGATTCAGGATTCCAAAGAAAAGTTTTTTAAATAGAGGTTATCCTCAACAGGTAGTACATCAGGTAGTAACAAGATGATTAGCATTACATCGCGATGATCTGTTGAAAAAGAAAATCATACATCCTGGCTCCGCCAGAGAAGTGTTTGTTTCTACATATTCAACTCATTCTAGCCTCTTGAAAAAGATCATAATGCAAAGATGGGATTTTCTCCAATCTGAATCTGATTTTAAAGGAATGTTTTCAGATCCCCGTTATTTGCATATAAGAGGTCACGTAATTTTAAAGAAATTTTAAATAAACCTACAAACAATGTTCAAGTTCCTTACAAAGGGATGGCTAAATGTATGAACTGCTCGCATTGTAACAATGTAATCACAGGTAGAAGTCTGTCACACCCTTGACCAGGTAAAAAGATTTTTCTGAATTTTAATGCAAATTGCAACAGTCATCATGTCATTTACGTGATCAAATGTCCGTGTGATTTACATTATATGGGGACGACTGAGAGGGTTCTCTGCACCCAAATCACTGAACACAAGAGTAGATTCAGAACTAAAATGAACAGTTCTCCGTTAGCACAACACTGGTTAGCTGAAAAACATACTATTGCACAGCTAAAATTCCATGTTCTTGAGATGGTTGAGACTCGTCCGGGCAGGGATATGTCCCTGGCTTTATCCCAAAGTGAGTTATATTGGATTTGGTTCATGCAAACATTGCCGCCGAAAGGGTTGAATGACAAAATTGAATTGTCCTGCTTTTTATACCTTTTTGAATTATGTTACTGTATTTTTGGCATTTATTTTCTATGTTTGTTACTCCATGACAGATAGGTTCACCATGTATGTATTAGGTTAGGTTCTATAATCGTTATTGTTGTTGTTTAATTCTGTAAGCCATTTTGTGTTTGTTGCAATTTGCTGGCAGCGTTTCACCTTATGTTGTTGTTCCTATTTATATGTATGTCATTTCTTTTCAACATGTTAACATTTTCCTTTAATTTGCTCACATTACTTTTTCACTTGCTTTCATTGGTTTTGATTAATCCTTCATTTATTTTTGCACTGGTATTTTTGGCTTTCTCATCAGCTCTTGCCATGCATCCATGGTGGCAGTCACCCGCGGTTCAGGCACCAGTCCTATTTTTATGTTTTTGCTCACTTCCACCCCTACGCATGTAGATGGAGATGACGCACGGGCTCACTTTTTTGGAGCCAGCGTTTTCAGTGTGATAGTTTGCGCTGGTGTCTTTGCTGATTCTGGTGAGTTCTGCGTTTTGAAGGCTGCATGACATGGTTTAATGGCGAGTATGTCAGTCACTATTTTTCCACCAGCTTCGTTTTTTTTGGTGCTAGTAACTTTATTGACTACTGACCAAGCGCATGTCTAGCGGTAATGTTTCAGGTAAGCACTGCTGTTCTTCCTCGGTGTTACACCATTTTCCTCTGTCTGAACCTAGACTTAAGCATTTGCTAGGTTTTTTCTGCAGTGATTAGCGGTCTCCCATTGGCTTCTGTTTTCGCTTTGAGTGCACGCACTCAAGCGTTAGAGGTATGATGAATTTTCTCCACTCTCCTGTTTTTTCCAATCTAGCGGTAGAGGCTCGACGAATTTTATTCACTTCTCCACTCTCCCGTTCTTTCCAATCTGGGTCGCTTTTCATTAATGTCACCTATTTGTTTTCGTTCGTCCATACATGCTTGCTTTCAGCCCTCATTAATTTTTTTGTACCCGATTTTTGGCACCTTATTTATTTCACGTTGGCTTTTCACACATTGCATGTGGTGGAACTTCATCAGTTGCATTTTCCGGCCCTCTCGTGAGCCCTAACGGTATACGATTAATGTAAAGTTTCTTGTAGCTTTATATTCTTTATCATAACCAGTTTATTGATACATTGCAGAAGTCCCTGATGAAGGGCTTATGTGAAAAGCCCGAAATGCATTGGGACATGTGAAGTTTTTTTGTTTACGCTGACTATAATGATCCAACGTTTGGCAGACATTGGCCTACAAGATCAGGCACTCGGTTGGATGCAGTCCTACCTGTCAAACCGAACGCAGAGGGTCACTCTAGGCACTTGTGACTCAAAGCGTAAGCCACTGCGATGCGGGGTCCCGCAAGGATCTGCCCTTAGCCCCCTTTTGTTTAACGTTTATCTTGCCCCTCTTTTCTCCCTCATTGCCAACTGGGGAGTCACCGCAATATCTTATGCGGATGACACCCAGTTGGTTTTTCCCTACTCTGAGGTGACAGAGGCGGCATTTGCAAACTTTAAGGGGTTCCTTCAGGATGTGGCCTCCTGGATGAATACTAATAAGCTGAAATTGAATCCGGGAAAAACGGAAGTGATCTTCTTTGGTAAAGGCAGTCACCCTCCAGCTGAGCTCTGGTGGCCAACTGAGATGGGTACTCCACCTTCCCCTTCCCAATGGGCTAAAAATCTGGGAGTTAAGTGGGATGAAAATCTCTCCTTTGCGCCCCAGATCCATCAGGTCACAGGCTGCTGCCTGAGCAAAATGAGGAATCTCCGCCCAGTCCTGAAGCTTTTGCCCGAGTCTTGCCGGAAAACCGTGATCCATGCGACCATCACCTCGAGATTGGACTATGCTAATGGCCTGTATAGCGGCCTCCCGAAATACTTGGTTCAAAGGCTGCAGACGGTGCAAAACGCGGCAGCCAGGTTGCTTAAACATATTCCTTTTAAAGAGCACATTTCTCCCCATCTTCGGGCCTTACACTGGCTCCCGATTGCCAGTAGAATAAAATTTAAAACCCTTACTCTGGCATATAGGTCCCTCTACGGCACCTGTCCTAATTATTTGAGAGCCCGTCTGCCTAGATATACACAGTCCCGCTCCCTTCGTTCAAATGATCAGGTGCTACTGAGTGTGCCGCGAGTCAAAAGGGCCAGACTGGGTGGCCGGACCTTTTCAGCCAACGTGACCCGTCTCTGGAATTCCCTACCTCCTGAGCTGCGAAAGGCCCAATCAGAAACAAGTTTCAGGAGACAGCTTAAGTCGTGGCTGTTCTCGGAGCATCTATAAGTTGCAGACTCCCAGCTAGCTTTCTTGTCGAGCCCTCACAGCGCCGGGACGCCTCCTAGTTGAGGCAGCTGTTCGCGCTTTATAAATACTAGTATTATTATTATTATTATAAGCTGCATCATTTGCTATTTTTTAACTACATTTCATATGCGACTATCAAGAATAAAGCAGATCAAAATCAATTTCATGGTTTGAAGATCTTATTCTCAGCCTTGGACTCATTGGAAACTATTTGGATTCCTGTTGTTTACAATAAGAGTAATTGTATATCATTTAGCAAGCGACGCGTGCCTGTAATGCACATGTGTCACGAATGCGCATGAGCAGGAGTTGCGGCCTGGTCGCATACCAATCGCGTACATCACGTAATATTAAATGTATATTATTTAACTGAAAAACACACTGCCGTTGCACACAATACACAGATCCTGCATGACTTTTCTAAAATGGCGGCTAGAATCCGCGCACCCACCGTGATGTGTACGCTTTGGGTGCGTGACTCCGTTGGGGAAAAAAAGAAAATAATATAAATATATTAAAATAAAAAAATTAAAAAAATTAAACAATATTTCAGTTTGAATTTAAACAATTTTTTTGCAATTTTCAGAAAAATATATAGTGTTATTTAATAAATAAAATATGTATAAATAAACAGTTAAAAACTGTAGAAAATTAGTACAAAAAATAGGTATAACTACTATTACACTTAAAAATTTGCATTTTAAAAACCTTTGAAATTCAATGAGAAAACCATAGGTTTCAGAGACGTTATAGTTCGAAATTACCATTCAAAAAACCTTAGAAATTCACAGAAAAAAACATAGGTTTCAGGTGTGGTATAGTTAGCTGGACATTTCACTCGTACAAAACCATAGAAATTCCTCTGTTATATTTAGTTCTGCTAACTACACCTCGCGCACCTGCAATGCACTGCTGGTGATGTCACATATTACATTATTCATGACATGGTCAGTGACATCACTGATGACATCACCGATGCATGAATTATAGTTAGCAGTTGTGGATCATCCCTGCACCCTGTGGCAGGCACCTATGACGCCCATCGGCCTTCAACCGCCTTGCACCCAAGAGGGTCCTGTTGGGGGCCCCCAACACGCTTTCCGTCATGCTTTCCATGTCGGACAGGCAGGCATGGAAACCATGTTGGAACCTGTCATCATAATCTCAAGGGTGGAAAGGCCGGCTCTTGAGATTACTACCTGCTTCCAACTGGCAGAGAGGCTCTCAGAGCCTGTTGGAAGCCAGCACCGCCCGCGCCAATGCTGGGGCTGCACACAGTGCATGTGCATGCACAACGTGGCAGGCAGGTGCGGTTCCTGCCACGTCCTGCATGCAAGTGCATAGTTACCCACCATGTGCCCCCACTACTCCCCCCAACATCCTGGGGGCCCGCAACAGGCCCCCAACTGAGACAACCGCATGCCTTCCTGAGGCGGCAATGCCACCACGGAATAGCTGCTTCACGCATCCATCATAATATGGACAACGGTGTCTAGCAGACACTGCCACCAAATCAGGCCCCTTTTCCGCCTGGTCACCTGTGTGACCGGCGGAATACCCAGGGTCCCACGCCATCCTAATATGGCGGGGAAAATGGGTAGCAGGCGGAGGTTATTGTCGGGCAGATCGCCACCGAAATGTAGGCGGTGGCGATCTGCCCGACATCCTAATAGGCCCCTAAATGTCATCTTTATTCACCACAGTCACTTATTGTTTCTTGATGCAATTGAATTTGTAACTGTGACAGCCCTTAGTATTTGATACTCATTTAGAATACACTACTGATTCTTATTTTGTGTGTGTTTTTTCTTTTGTGAATTATTTCCCTTTGTGAATCATTGCTATATGCTCTGTAAAAAAGTAATTGCTCTCTGTATTCACAAACAGTACCCTAAGCCATTGTACATATCGGGACAGAACCAATTGTTTTTGTTTAATATTAATACCCAGCTTCTGGGGACACTGGGCCGCCCCAATATTGTTAATATTTAACTTTCTAAGTATGACATTTTCAAATTAGTAATTTTAAATCTGACTTTACCATTAGATTGGTTTTTAAATCCCTATTTATTTTAGTCCTTGAATCACTGTTCAATCTATACCCAAACTGAAGTTATACATTATAAGGTGTTATGCTGTAACTCAGTGCTTTTGTTTGGGAGAGCCAGCCTTGCCACAGTGTAAAACGACTGTAAAGATGTGCCACTGCCAAAACCTGTAAAACCTAAGTACACATGACCTATTTTTACCATGCACCCTGTATATGGGCATTTACGGTCTACCTTAGGGGTGACATATCAGTATTAAAAATAAAGGTATAGCCCCGGCAAAAGGTTTATTTGCCAGATCGAACTTGCAGTTTAAACTCTCCACAGTAAGGCTGCAGTGGCCTAAAGACATGCTTTGCATTGTTACGTTAGTGTGGACCAATAGGTGTGGCAGTATTCTAGTGACATGGCTGGGGCCTGGTTAGCAGTGTCTTACTGTACAGAGTCCAAACACCAGCATCAACAGTCCACAGTGATGGAGGTGACCTGGTAAAAAGTGGCATTTCCTGAGAAGTCTTAAGTAAGCATGGGCAAATTTTGCGGATCTCGCGTTCGCGGATTTTGCGGATTTGCGAACTCGCAATCCGCAAAATCCGCGAATTCTCGCAAATTTGCAGAATATTTTTTTTTATGTTCGCACGGGTTTTCTGCAAGTTCGCGAGGGTTTTGTACAATTTTGCAAATTGCGAAACTGTACAAAACGTGTGCGAACTTGCAGCAACCCGTGCGAACACAATAATATGAAGAGAAAGAAGCTCCTGGTCACAGGAACAGCACGGGGATTGCGCTCATGAAAGTCAAGGATGCAAAGGCCTCTACCCAGCATCACAGCTGATTTTCCACAGTAGATTTGGGAAGAGGCACACCTGTCCCGCCTCGAAGACGCTCATGATTGTTTTTGGGCTAATGAATGAGTCACTGATTTTGAGCATCAACTAGTTCGAGCGACCATGCAAAGGCCGCCCTCTACCCAGCATCACAGCTGACTTTCCACGGTAGATTTGGGAAGAGGCACACCTGTCCAGTCTCGAAGACGCTCATGATTGTTTTTGGGCTAATGAATGAGTCACTGAATTTGAGCATCAACTAGTTCGAGCGACCATGTGTGTGTTACTATGCAATCGCCCCGAAGGGCGCAGGGGTCCCTTGAGTGTGCTGTCCATCATAGTGGGTGAATGGCGGGAAGACAGTGCAAACCGCGAGTGTGTGGGCTGGGCCAAACGGGCAGGGCTACCATGTAAGTTCACATAGTGTGTATAAAAGGTCAGAGAAAGATCAGTTCAGCAGATGAAGAGAAATAAATAAGCTCCTGGTCACAGAAACAGCACGGGTATTGCGCTCGTGAAAGTCACGGATGCAAAAGCCTTTATCCAGCATCACAGCTGATTTTCCACGGTAGATTGTGAAGAAGTCACAGGAAGGGCATGGTAAATATTTTAGGATGGTGGCGGCAAGCTGCCAGCGCCATCCTAAAATAGTTACTAAGTTAGCTTCAACAGGAAGCTCTAATAGATAAAATCGAGCACCTGCTTAATTTTATCTATTAGAGCTTCCTGTTGAAGCTAACTTAGTAACTATTTTAGGATGGCGCTGGCAGCTTGCCGGTGCCATCCTAAAATATTTACAACAGGCCAGGCTTCAACTTTTGAACTTTTGCCCCCGGAAAAATCCGCCGCTCGCGGATTTGCGAAATCTCTGTAAATTCGCGGGAGTTCGCGGAATTTACCGAAAATTCGCAAAATCCGCGAGCAGGACGGATTTTCCGCTCATACTTAGTCTTAAGGCACAATGGTCCTAGAAAAAATACAGAGCCAATGAAAAGTATCAGTTTGCAGTTAACCAGGACCTAAATGGGAGTTCAAGCTGCCTGCAATGGAGTAGTGCTCAGATACACCAAGCAGGTTGCCCAGGTCAACATTGAGATTTAAAGCTTTGAATCCTCAAGCAGGGCAAAGTTCAATGTTGAAGCTGGTCAGCGCCCTCAAAGTTGTTGATGTCGCCTGAATTTGAGCTCTCACTAAAGCTGTTGATTTTTAGCGCCAAGGAAGACATAGCTGGTTCCTCTTGCACATAGATTGCTTCTGTGTTGGGTTGGTTTATTAATTCACCCTGGTCCAAAGTTTCACTTTCTGACTAGTGTCATTTTGGGTTCTCAAACATTTCTACAGAACAAGGCTGAGTGCTGTAGCCAAGCAGGGCTCAATGAGGGCAGATATCGATGCTAAGACGTTTGCAGGGGAAAAAAAGTCACAATCTTCTCTAACTCCTGAGAAAACTATTTCTGGTCATGCCTGTATCCCTAGTTCCTCAGGGCAGTCTTCTAGATACAGAAGGGCAAATTTCTCATACTTTCACGCATTGCAGAGCCGCAAGCCACCTTGCTGTCCTGCATGAAAGGACAGGAATGTGTCATATTTAAATCATACAGCACTTCCTTGTCCTTTTCTTGCAGCGGCTCACTTTTGGCTGCCTAGTGCCAATCTTTGCACCCATGCACCACGAGGCAAGGGTGTCTGCTTTGTAAGCAGGATTGGTTTTGTGCAGGAAGGAACACCTTCCTGCACAAAAACAATCAAACAATCCTGAGAGACATTTTCCTCTTTTTAGGTCAAGCCTACAGCATTGCTTTAGCAATGGTTGTTGGCGAGATATTATGTAGGGGCTTTCAAAAATGCACCCAAAGGCTTTCCAGGCAGATTGCCTACAGTGCATGTGAGCCGGTCGCGTGCACATCGCACACCATTTGACTTCAAAGGAAGCCGATCCCCCGCCCCTGCCACACAATGTCGCTCCCCCGCCCCGCCACGCAATGCTGCTCCCCCGCCCCGCCACGCAATGCTGCTCCCCTGCCCCACCACGCAATGCAGAGTGCTTGTTTCCAAAACAACAAACCAAGAAGTGCAGGAAAAAAGTGGTAGCAGAAAATAACTGCTTGTGACAAACAAAAGTGCTTAAAATCAACAGGTACACCCCTCCGCAAGTTTATTGAAAAAATGGGTGTGCTCTATTGAATTAAAAAGGCTGGTAGTTATTCTAGCAAACCATTACCCAATGCACTTTTGTTTGTCACAAGCAATTATTTTCTGCTACCACTTTTTTACTGCACTTCTTGGTTTGTTGTTTTGGACACATTTCTTTTCAACCGAATGATGACCAATGATGAGAAAGGGGCCCAGTTTGGAGTTCACATACCAGTTGCCCCGTTGGTGGTGTTCCCGTGAGGTGTCATTCGTTTCATCACGCATTTTTTGATCCCTATGTGTTGCACACTTGGCTTTGACTTAGGCTCCAGACAGATGTTTGGGTTTGCTCTTTGTGACTGTCAAGGAATTGTTGGCCATTAGGTTTTCCTTTTTATCATTCAAATATTTGGACGCTGTGCAGTAAGACATCCCGATTAAAAAAATATAAAACATAGGGGAGTATAACGGTGATCAGGACTGTTTGACTGATCTGTTATAAAAATTACTGACATAACCTACGTCCGTAAGACAGGGTTTCTGTTGTTGATGAGATATTTAGTGGGGCTTTCAAAAGTGCACCCAACGTCTGCAGGTGGAACGGGAACAGTGCATGTGCGCCGGGCGCGTGCACCATTTGTCCGCCTGCAGCCTTTGGGGGCACTTTCGCTGCCGCTTTGATGCTCTCAGTGAGCCGCGTGGCCACAGAGAACATTAAAGCGGCTGCAAAAATGCTCACCATTTGCAACCCCCTCCCTTATCACAATTCTTGCTTGTTAACTCGGGATATCGATGGGGCTCAACCTCGCAGGGCAGGCCGGGCTCCTTCCGTCAGACTGACCACATAAGCCCGTGTATTGCAGTTGGCAGCCTCGGGCACATTTTCGAGCCATGAGTCACAGACATTAACTTTATAAGAACCGTCGAACCCCCTCCCCTTCCTCAGCCTTGCTTTCCTGCAGTTTAAATGTGGTCAAAAGGTGAAAAATAACAGTAGTGAAATAAATTATGTTTTCCAATGTGTTTCTTAAGCAAACTCAGACATGAGTCTCTGAATATTCATCCTTTCTTCTCCACTTCCCCACCTCCAAACCAGTTTACCTATAGCTCCTCCCCCGCGTTTTCTCCACATCTTGCTGCTGACCTCTGGCTTTAGTTTCTGTGAATTCCCTTTCTGCTTATTTTTGCTTTTCACCTTTTATTCTCCTCCTCATGCTCCCTGTTCAAGCAAAATGTGATACACATGTATAATGTACATATTATTATTATTATTATTATTATTATTATTATTATTGCATTTATTGAGCGCACAGCTACCCGGAGGTTTCCCGGCGCTTGCCTTAGGAACCCGTCCTGGCTTTTCCCTGTGAGATAACCCCTACAGGACATCCCCAAGGTGAAAACCAGGCATCCCGCCGCAGGGGGGCCGTTGTGGAGTTTAAGCAAGCTTAATGCCCAGAGTTGCAGAGTGAGAACCCATGATTAGAGCAGGCACCGAAGCGAGAATTATCGAGTCCGTGGACATTTGAGCTCAAGACCATGCCGCGTCGGGAATTGAACCCTGGTCCCGGGTCTGACCTCAGCTTCCGGGTCTGCCTGCTCTACACCATGAGCCACACTTCTCTACATATATGTGTAATACTTTTTTTTTTCTTTTTTTTCAGTTTAGTAAAGTTTTATTTTGTTTAAGAAAAATAGTACAGCATAATATAACAGTATGACTAAAAACAGAACCAATATGAGAGAACCATGAGAGATAAATGGAGATGAAAAATGGTTCAGATAAAATATGAAAAGGAAGAAAATAGATGAGAGAAAGAAAGAGAAGAAAAGAAAGAGAAAAAGAGGGAGAGAGAGAAAGAGGAAGGGAGGGTTAGGGAGGGGGATAAAAGGATAAGAAGGTAGAGAAAGGTAGCCAGGTAAGGTCAGATTTAATTTTTAAAGTGACAGAAGAAGAAGAAGCAATTGCAATTCTGTGCTCATCACATACGAAATTCCACCATGTATGCACCGACAATTTAGTGTTATTCTTCCATCAAGACAAAATTACTTTGAAAGCAGTTGCAATGAAAAGATCAAATAATTTAGCATTATACGAATGTAAGTCCAAAACATCAGATAGGGAACCTAAAAAAATGTGCAACGATGAGAATGGTTCAGAAAAATGAAAAATACGCATGCAATAATCCCAAACTGAGCTCCAAAAAGTAAGAACAGAGGGGCAATCAAACAAGAGGTGTTTGAGTGTGCCAGGGTGGGAGGAACAGGACCAACAAAGGGGGGAGGAGGAAGGGGAGAATTTTGTTATGCTTACAGGGGTAATAAGAGCTCTATGGTAAAGAAAAAAAAGTGACTGAGTAATACGAGCTGAAATCGAAGTCTTAAACAGTTTACACCATAAGCGATCCCAAACATCAACAGATAACGAGAAAGATAAATCAGTTTCCCAAACAGTTTCAGTAATGGTTTTAGGTCTAAGGCCAACATTATCTAATAACAGTTTATAAATTAGAGCAGCTTTGGGGATTTGTTGAGTAAACATAGGATATAGAGGAGTGGAAGGAGTAAGGGAAGGAAGGAGATCAAAAGTAGGAAGGGTAGATAGGTGAGATAGAATGGCAGAAGTAATAATGTCATATTCTTTGCGAAAATGTACAGGTAAATCAAACATAGTTTGCATTACATCAAATGAAATAATGGAGGAATCAGAAAAAAATTGGTATACAAACATAATATCCTTTTCTTTCCAATACTTGAAATAAAAAGATTTACCCTTGTACTTAAGATATTTGTTATACCATTTACTAGAAGAAAGAAAACTTTGTAAGGGGGAGGAATCTTTCGAGAATACATTGTGCAGCAGAGTATGAGAGTATTTCAGTACAGGGTGTGTAGTCAAGAATGAACAATTTGACATGAAAAGAGATTGTTGGAAAGTAAAATCTTTTAACAAGGACCGTTCGACTGCAATCCATCTGGGCAGAGGGGTATCATTGAAATCGAAAGCCAATGAGAAGGCTTGTTTTATTAAAAAGGCAGAGTGGTATGATTGAAAGTCAGGAAAGCGAACCCCACCTTCAGATTTTGGGCGTGTAAGTTTATGTAAGGCAATACGAGGTCTTTTATTATTCCACAGAAATTTGGAGCAGATGGAGTTCAGCCGATTGAAATACAATTTAGGGATTTTCACAGGGAGCATGGAGACAGTGTATAAAATATGTGGGGAAATCATCATTTTGATGGTGTCTAAACGACCCCACCATGAAAGGAAAAGGGGAGACCATAATTGAAGGAGTGATTGAATTTTTTGAGTAAGGGAGGTAAAGGTCAGTTTAAGTGTTTCACCTAAGGTAGAGGAGAACCAAATACCCAAGTATTTGATCTTGGAGGGACACCATGCAAAATCAGTTGATGCAAACATATATTGGTAACAAGATGAGTTGAGGGGTAGGACCTCCGTTTTAGAGAGATTAAGCTTATAACCAGAAACAGAGGAGTATAAGCGGACTTCTTCTAAAAATGGAGGAAGGGAAGAAACAGGATTAGCCATGTAAACCAGGACATCATCGGCATAGGCTGAAATTTTTGTCTCAATCGATGACAATTTGAACCCCTGAATTAGGGGGTTAGAGCGGATTTTAATGAGGAAGGGTTCAAGGCAAAGAATAAAAAGTAAAGGGGAAAGAGGGCAGCCTTGTCTCGTTCCTCTGGATAAGGGGAAAAATGTTGAGAATTGGTTATTAACAAAAACACTTGCACGAGGAGCAGAATAAAGTAGTATATATGTGTAATACTAATCGTGAAGTTACACTCCCTAAAAAAACAATAATAAATTATAATACAGCATATCAACTTTTGTAGTCAACAGCTTTTTGATCTCTTCAAACAACATCAGAGCTCAATTGTAAGAAGAGCCGGAGCGGAATCTTCTGAGCATTGCTTTATGTAGGACATTGTATTATCAGGATATGCCAAATTGTTCGTAGACCCACTGGACAGTCGTACGTGGGCTACTGGACATCCAAAACATTAAACCAGGGATTGGAACAATTGTCCAACATGCTCATATAATATGGGGAGCGGGTCTTCAGGGACTTCTTGGAGCGACTGCACTCAAAGGTTGGGCCCTTGTCCTATCGTGAAGATGCCGATGCGTGAGCACCTATGATTTCTGTCTACAGGATGCCAAATCCCCGGGCCACGGGACACATTCCCTAACACCACTACGTCCACCACCACGTCCACCACCACCACCACACCCACCTCCACTATCACCACGTCCACCACCACCATGTCCACCACATCCACCACCACCGTGTACACCACCACCACCATGTCCACCACCACAGCCACCACCATGTCCACCACGAGGCCACTACCACGTCCACCACCACCACATCTACCTCCAACACCACCACGTCCACCACCATGTTCACCACCACATCCACCACCACCGCGTCCACCACCACCGTGTCCACCACCACCACCATGTCCACCACGTCCACCACGAGGCCACTACCATGTCCACCACCACGTCCACGTCCACCACAACCACGTCCACCACCACGTCCACCACCACCACGTTCAACACCACTACATCCACCACGTCCACCACATCCACCACCACTACGTCCACCACTACTATGTCCACCACCACCATGTCCACCACCAGCACGTCTGCCACTACCACCACCACGTCCACCACCACCACACCCACCCCCACCACCACCACGTCCACTACCACCACGTCCACCACCACTACCGCCACCACTACGTCCACCACCACTACCATGGCCACCACCACATCAACCACGGGTCCACAACCACGTCCACCACCACCACATCCACTACCACCACCACGTCCACCACCAAGTCCACCACCACATTCACCACTACATCCACCACCACCACATCCACCACCACCACCACCACGTCCACCACCACCACCACCACGTCCACCACAACAACATCTACCACCACAATGTCCACGTCCACCACAAGGTCAACCTCACTCTATCTATCTATTTATCTATCTATCTATCTATTTATCAATCTATCTATCTATCTATGTATCTATCTATCTCCCTCACTCTATCTATCGCCCTCACTCTATCTATTGCCCTCACTCTATATATCGCCCTCACTCTATCTATCTATCGCTCTCACTCTATATATCACCATCACTATCTATCTATCGGCCTTACTCTATCTATCCATCTATTGCCCTCTATCTATCGATCGCCCTAACTCTATTTATCTATCTATCTATCTATCTATCTATCTATCTATCTATCTATCTATCTATCTATCTATCTATCTATCTATCTATCTATCTATCTATCTATCTATCTATCTATCTATCTATCTATCTATCTATCTCCCTCACTCTATCTATCTATCTATCTATCTATCTATCTATCTATCTATCTATCTATCTATCTATCTATCTATCTATCTATCTATCTATCTATCTATCTATATATCGCCCTCTATCTACTATCTATCGCCCTCACTCTAACTATTTTTTGCTATCACTCTGTCTATCCCCTCACTCTATCTAAGTATCTGTCTATCTATCTATCGCCCTCACTCTATCTATCTATCACCATCTATCTATCTATCTATCTATCTATCTATCTATCTATCTATCTATCTATCTATCTATCTATCTATCTATCTATCTATCTACTATCTATCGCCCTCACTCTATCTATTTTTTGCTATCACTCTATCTATCCCCCTCACTCTATCTAAGTATCTGTCTATCTATCTATCACCCTCACTCTACCTATCTATCACCCTCACTCTATCTATCTATCACCCTCACTCTATCTATCTATCACCCTCACTCTATCTATCGCCCTCACTCTATCTATCTATCTATCTATCTATCTATCTATCTATCTATCTATCTATCTATCTATCTATCTATCTATCTATCTATCTATCTATCTATCTATCTATCTATCTATCTATCTATCTATCTATCGTCCTCACTCACTCTATCTATCTATCGCCCTCACTCTATCCATGTCTATCTATCTATCGCCCTCACTCTATCTATCTGTCTATCTATCTATCTATCGCCCTCACTCTATCTATCTATCGCCCTCACTCTATCTATCTGTCTAGCTATCTATCGCCTCCACTCTATCTGTCTATCTATCATCCTCACTCTATCTACTGCCCTCACTGTATCTATCTATCACCCTCACTCTAGCTATTGCCCTCTATCTATCTCTCTATCTATCTATCTATCTATCTATCTATCTATCTATCTATCTTTCACCCTCACTCTATCTATCGCCCTCACTCTATCTATCGCCCTCACTCCATCCATCTATCGCCCTCACTCTATCTATCGCCCTCACTCTATCTATCTATCGCCCTCACTCTATCTATCTATCACCCTCACTCTATCTATCTATCGCCCTCACTCTATCTATCTATCTATCTATCTATCTATCTATCTATCTATCTATCTATCTATCTATCTATCTATCTATCTATCTATCTATTATCTATCTATCTTTCACCCTCACTCTATCTATCGCCCTCACTCTATCTATCTATCGCCCTCACTCTATCTATCTATCGCCCTCACTCTATCTATCTATCGCCCTCACTCTATCTATCTATCACCATCTATCTATCACCATCTATCTATCTATCTATCTATCTATCTATCTATCTATCTATCTATCTATCTATCTATCTATCTATCGCCCTCACTCACTCTATCTATCACCCTCACTCACTCTATCTATCTATCGCCCTCACTCTATCTGTCTATCTATCACCCTCACTCTATCTATTGCCCTCACTCTATCTAGCTATCACCCTCACTCTATCTATTGCAATACTCTATGGCCCTCACTCTATCTATCTATCTATCTATCTATCTATCTATCTATCTATCTATCTATCTATCTATCGATCTATCTATCTATCTATCTATCTATCTATCTATCTATCTATCTATTGCTAGCTATCTATCTATCTATCTATCTATCTATCTATCTATCTATCTATCTATCTATCTATCTATCTATCTATCTATCTATCTATCTATCTATCTATCTATCTATCTATCTATCTATCTATCTAAGTATCTATCTATCTATCTATCTATCTATCTATCTATCTATCTATCTATCTATCTATCTATCTATCTATCTATCTATCTCCCTCTATCTATCTATGTATAGCCCTCTATCTATCTATCGCCCTCACTCTATCTATTGATCGCCCTAACTCTATTTATCTATCTATCTATCTATCTATCTATCTATCTATCTATCTATCTATCTATCTATCTATCTATCTATCTATCTATCTACCTCACTCTATCTATCTCTCTATCTATCTCTCTATCTATCTATCTATCTATCTATCTATCTATCTATCTATCTATCTATCTATCTATCTATCTATCTATCTATCTATCTATCGCCCTCACTCTATCTATCTCTCTATCTCTCTATCTCTCTCTCTATCTATCTATCTATCTATCTATCTATCTATCTATCTATCTATCTATCTATCTATCTATCTATCTATGTATCGCCCTCAATCTATCTATCGCCCTTCCTCTATCTATCTATCGCCCTCTATCTATCTATCTATCTATCTATCTATCTATCTATCTATCTATCTATCTATCTATCTATCTATCTATCTATCTATCTATCTATCTATCTATCTATCTATCTATCTATGTATCGCCCTCAATCTATCTATCTATCGCCCTCCCTCTATCTATCTATCGCCCTCTATCTATCTATCTATCTATCTATCTATCTATCTATCTATCTATCTATCTATCTATCTATCTATCTATCTATCTATCTATCTATCTATCTATCTATCTATCTATCTATCTATCACCCTCCCTCTATCTATCTATCGCCCTCACTCTATTTATCTATTGCACTCACTCTACCTATCTATCTATCGCTTCTCCACAGCATCACTCAGCACCACCACAGCATCACTCAGGGGCAATACAGCATCACTATGCGCTACCACAGCATTACTGAATGCCACAGCATCACTCGTCGCCACAACAACATCACTCAGTGCCACCACTGCATCAATCTGTGCAAACATTCAACAACAACTGGTTCAAATATGTTAGCTCAATGTTTCAAGCTTTATTACAAATGTCACAAAAAGATGTTAATATTTCACTTCTGTTCTTGGATTTTCGTCACAATAAAATACACTGAACATAATCTTCACAAAAGTTATTTACAAAAGTTTAAGCTATTGCCTTTATAAATTACAATAGCTTTTATTTAAGTATCAATTATTTAAAAAAATTAAAAGTCATTATTTGTAATATCAATACATCTAAGTCACGTAAATACCACACATATTGCATTACAAATGCTATAGGTGTCACTTTTGCGAAAGTTAAAACTATTGGCATTGTAAATGACAAAGCTATTAATTTCACTATTTTCAAAACCAACACATTAAAAAAAATGTGTCCTTTACAATACCAATAGCTCAAACTTTCCTAATGCGAGACCTATTGCATTGCAAATGCTTGTTATCCGTGTTGCAGCATGCAGTGCTCATAGGAAGAGGCTCACACAAGGAGAAATAAAGATAATTCTCCTGATCAGGCCTCCACTGGGGAAATGCAGCATTTGTACGCATTCGTAGTTGTACCATTCATGGTAAATCTGGGAATCCACCAAAATTCATGGGTGGATGCAGAGGAACACCCATGTTCCACCCACGGAAAGCCTCCTTAGGGCAGAGTAACACGAGGCAAGTATTTGCACTGCCTTGCGGTACTCTAGATTTATCAAGCCATGCAGGACCGCTCAAGGTGGCCTTGCGTGGCTTGATAAATCAGAATTTATCATAAATAGGAGCCCAAATCTCTCACCATTCGGCACTCTTGTAGGTTCCAGTTATCTCTTATCAGCTTGGAACTCCAAGAGTCAGGATTCCTGTAGCTTTTTGTGCCTCTGGATAAGGTACAGAGGTCATCCGTCTCACCATTAGGTAGCAGCTCTAGTCACTGGGTGTCAGTAGGAGTTCTGAGGTTCTTTTTTGTCTGGCAGGACCTACTTCATCAAGTATAGTGTGCCAGGTCCAGGAATGTTCTGAGGAGATGGTGAGATTCCAGTGTTATCCTGTTCACTTGTCAATCACTGGAGATTTTTTCATACACAGTCTTGACTACTTTGCCATCCTACATGCCACTTCTTTTATGTCTGCCTCTCTTTATTTCAATATTTCCTAGAAGTCCTAAATCCCAAATGGTTAACCTCTTCCTCACCCATCAGAAGGGTCTCTTGCTCTTTCAAAGTTACTCCCCTATTTAGACAGGCCTCCACCCTCTATCAGGGTCAACATTATACAGGCCCTTATACAGGCGCTTTTAGTCAGCAGACTAGACTATGGAAATTCACTACTGGTAAAGATTAGCGAAGATTTATTATCAAGTTTGCAAGTTGTTCAAAATACAGCAGCGTGTCTTGCCCTCAACAAACCTGCATGAACTCCGTCATTACCCCTTTTGCGACAATTACACTGGCTCCCTATCAGGAAAGAGCAGTCTTTAAGCTCTTGTGTCTAGAGTTTAAATCACTGCAGGTGATGGGTCCCGCCTATCTAATGAAGAAATTAGAACTGTACATTCCTGTGCGTCAACCGAGACCGGGTAGCCAAAATCTGCTATGTACGTGAAGAATCAGGAAATCCAAGATTGGCGGTTGTGCTTTTTCTTATCTAGCCCCACCACACTGGAACAGATTACAAGATGACATTTGAGTCTGCTCCAATCTGGCATAGTTTAAGAAACTGCTTAAACTTGGCTGTTTTAATGAGTATTTTAATATGTTGTTTGCTACACAGACGCCGAGAGATCCCCAGAGAATGATTTGCTGCGCCATACACATTTTTATAATAATAATAACATTGTTTTCCACATGTTGGAACTCATGTCAGTGAGTCCACAATGCCCTGGGAATGAATTGGAGCAGATACTATAGGCCATATTTAGTGTATTGGCCTCTTGAGGTGAGTTCAGTTACAAATATGGCTCAAACCAATACAAAGTATACTTTTATAGTTATTTACTGACTTAAGTTGTCAACAATCTGATTTCATTGTTACATTTTATTTTTAAATCTGATTTGTAAATTAATTTTAATCATGTTACTTGCTTTTCTTAAGTGAAGTTAGAAATAAAAGGCTTCAATTTTGCCTTGGTCTATTAATGGAGAATCTAGCTAAACCCACAGTTTTTAGACATGTAGTCACGGTGGGTTTACAAGTCAATGTTTAGAGATGATTTATTAATATAAATAAAAGGAAGTTTTCTACATTGCAAAGGTACTGTTCCTTTCCATGTGGCACTGCAGTGCTTTTAAACTGTAGGCAAGCCAGAGCACAGTGGTTCTCCTCACAGCGTATATTTTGCCATATTTGCGGATGGTGTAAATACACCCTGCAGCCCTCACATACAATGATACTCTCATACCATTGGTGCATGATCTGCATCATGTATCATTGCCTTACAGGACAGTAAAATAAACCAAATTTAACAGCTCCATTTTAGGATCAGAGCACGTGCACTGTGGCGGTGAATAGCAAGGTCACAGCCACACATCCTAATACCAGTAAATGCATGGTCTGGAAGAGCTGCTTTAAAAATTTCAGGGAACTTGATTTGGCACTATACTACTTGTATTTCTACTGGTGATGCTAACACCTTAACGCATAATCCGTCCTCACTTGAAATGCACATATGGAGCAGATTCTTTAACCCAGATGTTGTGCAACAGTCAACCTTTTAAAAAGCATGGACTTTTGCCTGAAATGTGAATCCATCCCTAGCCAGGATAGTGCCCTGGAAGCCAATGATCAAGCAGTTGCCACAAGTATTTAGAACCCTACCTTTGGTAGACAAGACATTACCTTGAAAGATGGCTTGCTATCAATATAAAAGTCAAGATATTTTCCTCAGGTTTTCTACGAGGCATGATTTATCCCGGTTCATGTCTGAGAGACATGACTTGATGGGAGAATGATTGGTGTTGATGGGATCACATCTATCTTTAGTTTTGTTTAGCTTCATGCTGGTGCAAACGAAAATCACAGTTATCCATATTTAAGGTACTGCCAGGCATAACAGGAAATGCTCCACTGGATTCCAAACCATGACAATCAGAAAAAATCACAATGCATAAAAATAATATCCACATGCAACATCGTTATATATTTCTGCAGTTCACCAGTACACCTCTGTTACAGATTGAATGGCCTTTATTAACGCCACTGAAGACCATTACCCAGCATCAAAATAATTCTGAGCACAGGACAAACAGATATTGCTGGACTTACCCTTGTATCAGACGCCTCCTTAAACATTACTTCAATCAAATAAACAAACGTAAAGAAAAATGTGTGGTCTCTTAAGAAACCAGCAAGGTGCAGAAACCAAAACTTGTAAAAAATCTACTCTGAAATTATTAGAGGCAGATTGCTGAAGATTAAGTCTAATTAACCCCACCATCTGGGCTAAACTCATGTTCAACTAAATGAACAAACTATCAAACATTCTAGATGCGTAATGAGAATATTATATTTTAAAATGACACAATATTAAGATAAAAATGTATATTATTGCCAAACCCTTTTCCAAGGAATGAAATATAATATACAATGCCCAACAAAAGAGGCTACGATATGAGCTCATGGCATCAAAGAAACAGGAAAATAAATGTGGAATCATTGGCAAGTCTTAGAAATAGGCAATGATGAAAAAAAACTCTCTAAAATAGAAATGACAAAATCAATAATACAGAAAGAAAATCTCTCAGTGACAATATAAATGCACTAGATAAAACGGTGGACAATAGTTCTAGGGGAATGGGCATGTGGAAGGCAGGTCTGTCATAGAGTAGCAACTGGCAGGGTTCATGTTCCAGCACCTATTCTTACGCTGCAACTGGATTGAACCCCAGAAAAGCACCTGGACTGTGTTCCATTATAGTGTGCAACAAGTAGGGACATATATTAACACATTATCTCTCTCTTCCTTGTCCCAATGACAGCCTGTAATCCTTAAATTCCCCTTCTTTTTAATTTTAAAACCCCACTTCCGTGGCAGAAAATGTTACAACCCATTGCACTAGTGTGTATTACAAATGTGTTCCCAATTTTGGTGCTTTGTCTCTAGTGTTGATCTGCCATGCAACCCCCTTAAATACATGTAGATAAAACTCAATATATGGGAAGCACCTGATGATTACAGTCTAAAATTTACCTAATGACATCTACAATTGAATATAGCTCCTGACCCTCATGATGCAGAGCTGGTTTTTTGAAATGTAAAATCCAAGGAATAGGCACAAACTTCGTAGTTTAAAAATTATACAGTTAATTTTTATTCTTCAATCTTCTTCAGAAAAGAAAGTGTCAATCCAGCCAACATGTTTTGTCCCCAAGTAGGACTTCATCAGGGCTGCAAAGAACATGTATAACAATATTTACAATTCAAAATACCCACGTTGTTTAATCCCCACAAGTTTGATTGCATTCCACAATATATTCCAACCCATGATTAGTAAAAAATCACACATATGTGGTATACGATCCTCTGCATCATGCATGATTATCTCCATATTCAATCCTGAGTCTTACAAAAATAACTGGCTACAAATAATCCTCATATATATCAAGTTCACAAGACAATTACCTCCATCCAAATCCATAGCATTCCAATCAGTAATAATATAGTACTTACACAAATTCACATCAATTCATGTATTATGTCTTAAAATCACATATTTTCATAAATTCATACTTCAGTACAAAATATCTAAAGAAAAATCAAAAAATCATATTAATGGTTCCCTAGATCACCTCAATCAAAGCAAGATGTTTGCATTCTGGTACTACATTCTCAATGTCGCCAATTTTTACCTTGAAGATAACATACCATCACAATACTCCATCATAACACTCAAGAAGGTGTTGTACCATCTTCTCGATTATAGTCACACCATTAATTCATTCCTGCTTGGGCAATTTTGTTCCACACATATTTAGTCATGAAATTGGAAAAAAACATATGAATATGTAATTGGGGCCAGTGAACCCTCATCCAATTGGGTACAGGGTCATGGGCCAGTATTCACCCAACACACACCGATAATCAGAAATTTTATGGATTTTACATTACAATACACCAGCTCAGCCTCATGGAAATTGAAAACTAGGTATTATTTTTTAGTCTCTTCCCATAAAGGAGGCACTAGATCTCAATTCCCCTCCAGGAAACCCTGCTCTTTTCCTGTTTTCCAGTAAGGCATGTCTCAAAGTACTATAGTGTAAGAAATGGGGGGTTACCCAAATCTCCAAGGGGGTAGCATGGCATCAAGCGGGCAGGCCAAACTTCGAGGACATGTGAAGCATTCACGCAGTACCCACAGACGACACACCAGTCACACCACAAAAGAGTCACAACACCACCTTTGGTTGGAAAAAGATTAAGTTTAGTGATATCTCCAACCTGTAAGGTAAAAAGGAAAAATACACTGGTAATCACAACAAGGCGCCAACTGGCACCCAAGCCAAGTACTTCAGTGGGGGATTATTTACATGGGACGAAAAGGGTTGAGTCCAAAGTCCATAGCTGAAATAAAAATGGTTGGTTAAATGAACATTAGACCTGGGGCCAATCTGGTGGGGCCAACTCAGGCTCTCATCCTTGGGGGTAGGCTGTAATTGCAAAATCCAACATTATGCATGAATACACCTCAGGCGTTATAACGCCAAACCCCACCCCTGTAAGGGAAGAACAACAGAGCATCACAGCACATACTAGACAGGAGCACCTGTAAGAAATCAGTACGGCAGGCTCATTAACACGGGGCATAAACAGGGGCCTGGATTAACTCATCAGGCCAGCTTAGAGACACACCTGCAATAAAAGGGCACAAAAGCATACCATCACCCATCAGGTGTAACATAACAGTATACCTGGACTTCAATAACCTTAGTGTAGGCATATCATTAGCATATTCTCATCAGCAGGGTGATCAGCCTACAATTCAAGCTAGGCACGGAAGCGCACCACACCTTGACAGGTAACATGGAAATGCCGCGTTACCATAGGGCAACCAGCATCCTAATTAGGAATAAACATGGCCATTAACCATTGCAGGACCCAGGGATAAACAAGCCACCAACAACCAGGCTAAATTACCCCAACCCTTCACTCCACAGTGTCTAACACCTAGCCAGGGGTTAACTTGTCCCTTTACCAGTCCAAGGGGGGGGTTTCAGTAATGTCCCGGTCTGGTTTAGAGGCTTAAAAGGGGACCCATAGGGCCAGCGAGGCTCAGAAACAGTTCCCAGGGGCGATCACTAGTCCAGGGGTGAGCACCGACCCTGTGCCCCGACTTCCACACAGGTTAACCAAGTCCCCACTCACCGGGCTCTCCTCGATGGCTCCTGCGGGGCTCAATAGGTCCTGCGGGGCGTCCTTTGGGGTCTCCTCTGCAGGGGGGGGGTCACCAGGCACCGACAATGTGCCTCGAGTCGCAGGACTCCTTTCCAGAGGAGGGGGCAGGCACCGGCAATGTGCCTCGAGGCCCCTCCTCTCTGCGGCAACACTCGGGCCCCTCCTCCTCTCGGGGGCCTGGGGGGCCACTATACTTCTGGGCAACCACACTCGCCTCACCTGGGCCTCCTTTCCTCACAGTGGCCCGGGGTTTTAATACAACCTCAGGGAGGCCTCAGGGGACACACGCAGTGTCTCGGCACACGTGGGGGGAAGCCTGCCTGGCATTCCTCCCACCTCGCACGGCTCCCGCAGTACTCTCTGGGCTCCCTTCTCCGGTCGCCTCTAGTCGGGAGGCGGGGCTAGCACCGACAGTGTGCCCCGGCCCCGCCTCCTTCACCGGCCCCTCGCGTGGGGCACAGACCGGCGGGGTGGCCTCCCGCTCGCGTCGCTTCTCTCGGGGCTCCCTCCTTGGCACGGGGGCCCCGCAACGGAGCTTCACCTGGGTCCCCCTCCTACGTCACGGGGACCCGGGGCTTAGACTCTGCTTCTCCCTCCAGCGCGGGCACAGACCGGCGGGGTGGCCTCCCGCTCCGGTCGCTCGATCCTCGGGCTCCCCCTTCGTCCACGGGGGCCCCACACCAGCGCTTCACCCGGGTCCCCCTCCTACCTCACGGGGACCCGGGGCTTTGATTCCCCTACTCCCGGCCTTCCCGGCCAACAGCCAATCCCTGCGCGGCCTTCAGAGGTCACGGCCGCGCAGGCCAATCCGTGCGCGGCGGGGGCGGGCCAATGACGCGACCTGGTCCCCCCGTCACGTGATGCGGGAGTCGGCGGCCTCAGGGCCGAGCGCGGCCCTTCCTTCACTTCAGTGGCCCTCTCCTCTACGCCACAACGATCACCACAGTAGTGGGGGGAATCCCCACGACAGCGCCGGGCCGCGACGGTGATTTCCGGTGGCAATAAGGGGTAGGCTCCCTTTTAATTAATTCTCCACATCGGCAAAAGCACGCTTCCTCCAACGGCGCTAGTCACAAGCTGCCTCAGTCTCCTCAGGGAAAACAGCGAAAATGGCGCTATTTACAAGCTGCCACAGTCTCTTTATAAAACAGCGCTTTTCATAGCGCACAGCGCCTCCCTCTGCCCACAACTTCAGCTCCTTCTTCAGTCCACGCCAAGGGGGCTGGAATTTAGCGCTTCACCACACAGCGCTGGACAAGCGGCTTTCCAACACTAGGGGGCCACAACAGTCCCAGGGGCCCAGCGCTTCCACGGGGCTTCACACCACCTCAGCCCGCAGCAGTTCCTTTGGGGGCACAATCTTCCCCAGGGGGCTTCAGAGGGGCAGACAGTCCCACAGCAGTTCCTCAGGGGCACACTCCTCACCTCCTGGGAGCTTCTTCTCACAGCGCTGGCGTGGTACCCGGTCAAATAGCGTCAGTGACCTGGATAGGGGCCCTCTCTTGTCAGGGGCCCATGGGGGCAGTAGAGGGGGGGTTTATAGGGGTGCAGGGCCCAGCTCACAGGCCCATGTGGCGGTAGCACCTCACAGCAGGTCCCCTCTCTTCCTTGTCCCAGCGCTGACTGACTCTCTGGTGACACTTCTCCCGATTTATACCCTCCTCCCAGGCAGTGCCAGGACCTTCTAGAATGTTGGCACATCTAGCCTAAACTGGTTCTAGGGGAGGGGGTGAGCACCCTGGGTGCCAGGCTTTCCCTCCAAAAGCTAGGGGTAGCTGGGTAATATTATCTAGACCGCTGACCTATGGCAGTCCAGTGGCAAAACCCATGGCCATGGCATCCATTTTACATTCAATACATTTCAGTCAGGTACATTTTTAATATGGGGGATATTTTCTGTACACCATTTAACAACATGTAATTTTACATTTTCAACAAGGTGTCTCACACCACTCATGGCCTATACAGGTTTAATCCCATGGGGGAGAAATCCTAGGTAAGGGGGTCAAAAGCGAAAAATTTTGGGGGGAAAAAGGCCAAGTCCAACACAACTCCCCCCCAGCCAAAAGCCAGGGTAGGCCAATCATTGCCTTGATGGACTTCCCTGCTTGGGGCGGAAAAAGGTGGACGCAGGCCTGCAACTACAGGAGAACCTGCAGTTTCTCCTCCACTCTGGAACCAAATGGTTCTCTTTCGCAACCCTCCCTTCAGCACAAAACCACCCCACTGGTGTTCCCTAGTGGGATGTTTCTCCTTCCTAGAGTGGGAGGCTCTAGCCTCAGGCTTCGAATTCTCTTGAACCACTCTCCTCTCTCCAAATTTCCACTGGTCCACCCACCTGGGGTCTACACCCTCAGACTGACCAGCCCTTAGGGGCGAGGCTCCCCTCCCCCTACTTCTCCTCCTAGGGTTCCTCCATCTCCTACACCTGGGGACACCCTCACACAACCACTCTCTCCCCAACCTGGAGTCGAAACCCACAGGCTGAACCAGTGACAGGGGCGAGTCCTCCCTCTCCCTGCACCCCCTCCCAGAGTTCCGCACCCTCCTACCCGGAGAAGTACCCCTGGGAGTCACTTTCGGGGGGACTCTGGTTACAGAGGTCCCTCCCACCAGGGCAGGCAACTCCTGTCCCTGGCCACCCAACCCGGGATCTATGCCCTGTGGCTGAGCCGGTGACAGAGAAGAGACCATCCTCCCTCTGCACCCCCTCCCAGAGTTCCGCACCCTCCCACTGGGAGTGGTACCCCTGGGAGTCAGTTTGGTAGGGACCTGCATTACAGGAACCCCACCCTCCAGGTCAGGCAACCCCTGAACCTGGAACCCCAGTCCAGGATCTAAACCCTGTGACTGGTCAGACCCCCGAACCACTGGAGCTCTGATTATTGATGCTCCGGGTTCTCCTGACATAAGGGGATCCCTCCCTCTGGATGACACATCGGGGAAGCCTAGCCTCCCAAGCTGGGGTTCTCTTAAAGAACACTCCAGGCCCGGTGGCCGCAGCTGGGGCACCTTGGGACACCTCCCTGTCTCACTTCCTTCAGGATCACTCCCCTCAGCCTTCCCAGGCGCTCTGGCACTTACCCAGAGGTCTGCCTCCCGTGCAAGTTCCCTGGGGTCTGAAAACCCGCACTGCAACAGATGGTGACGCAGTCTTGGGAAACAACTCCTCAGCATGTGCTCCCGGATAACGGCATGGCACAGCCCTTCCCAATCCTCCACTGCTCTCCTCACCACCCAATCCTCCAGTACAGTCCAACACTCCTCCTCAAATTCTCCCCAGGACTGATGGGACAGCTTTCCCCTGCCCCTGAACACTAACCCGTCCTCCTCTTCCGGGGAATCAGGCACAGTCTCCTGGGCTTCGGGAGTGGGACTCCTTGCACTGGACCTACACTCGCTGCCACCACTGGATCCCACCCACCTCGGTGAATCCAGACTCCTAAAACCACTCTCAGGGGACAAACTACCCACCTGAACTGATCTCTCCCTGGCGAAGGCCCTCTCCGCCTCCGCCATCCTCTCCAGCGCTAGGACTTTTTCAGTCTCTAGTCGCTGCTCTTCTACCCTCAGCTGCGCTAAGCCCTCGGCATGCCTGAGCTTTGCCAGCGCCAGCTGATACTCCCTCTCTTCTCTCCTATCTACCCACTCTTCTGGGGACAGGGAAAGGGATGGGGCAGTGCACCCGGGACTGGACCCAGTGCGAGACTCCCTATCTTCGGTGTCCTCCACAGCTACTGGCGTCTCTGCCCTGTTAACCTCTTCGGAGTAATTACCTCCCAGGGTTCTGGATGGGGAGCCCTCTCTCTGGTCTCTAACCCACTGACCCTTTAAAACCTCAGGGGGGTAGTCAGACAAGTCCCCATCAATCTCTAAGGGCTCTCTCCTCTTGAGGGCCTCATAGAGAAACAAATTTCTCCTAATGTTCCCTACTGGGGGTATCCCTCTCTCCAGGAGGAAATCTATCACCTCCTGTTCGGTGTACTCCATCAGTTCCACTTCCTGGTAAATCAACCCCATCGTGGCGAGGTACACCCGGGACACACCCTCCCAGTGGAACAAGGGGACACAATTCTGCTACAACACTTTCCAGGAGGAGGCAATACAAAGTCACAATGTTCTGCCAAACAACAATAATCCCCACAAAAAGGCTGTGATTACCTCCAAGCTCTATTTGCAGTGTAACCCGTGGCCGCTGTGGTACTGCGCAAACACAAGTCCTATCCCACCGCTTGCCACCAATGTAAGAAATGGGGGGTTACCCAAATCTCCAAGGGGGTAGCATGGCATCAAGCGGGCAGGCCAAACTTCGAGGACATGTGAAGCATTCACGCAGTACCCACAGACGACACACCAATCACACCACAAAAGAGTCACAACACCACCTTTGGTTGGAAAAAGATTAAGTTTAGTGATATCTCCAACCTGTAAGGTAAAAAGGAAAAATACACTGGTAATCACAACACGGCGCCAACTGGCACCCAAGCCAAGTACTTTAGTGGGGGATTATTTACATGGGACAAAAAGGGTTGAGTCCAAAGTCCATAGCTGAAATAAAAATGGTTGGTTAAATGAACATTAGACCTGGGGCCAATCTGGCGGGGCCAACTCAGGCTCTCATCCTCAGGGGTGGGCTATAATTGCAAAATCCAACATTATGCATGAATACACCTCAGGCGTTATAACGCCAAACCCCACCCCTGTAAGGGAAGAACAACAGAGCATCACAGCACATACTAGACAGGAGCACCTGTAAGAAATCAGTACGGCAGGCTCATTAACACGGGGCATAAACAGGGGCCTGGATTAACTCATCAGGCCAGCTTAGAGGCACACCTGCAATAAAAGGGCACGAAAGCATACCATCACCCATCAGGTGTAACATAACAGTATACCTGGACCTCAATAACCTTAGTGTAGGCATATCATTAGCATATTCTCATCAGCAGGGTGATCAGCCTACAATTCAAGCTATGCACGGAAGCGCACCGCACCTTGACAGGTAACATGGAAATGCTGCGTTACCATAGGGCAACCAGCATCCTAATTAGGAATAAACTTGGCCATTAACCATTGCAGGACCCAGGGATAAACAAGCCACCAACAACCAGGCTAAATTACCCCAACCCTTCACTCCACAGTGTCTAACACCTAGCCAGGGGTTAACTTGTCCCTGTACCAGTCCAAGGGGGGGGTTTCAGTAATGTCCCGGTCTGGTTTAGAGGCTTAAAAGGGGACCCATAGGGCCAGCGAGGCTCAGAAACAGTGCCCAGGGGCGATCACTATTCCAGGGGTGAGCACCGACCCTGTGCCCCGACTTCCACACAGGTTAACCAAGTCCCCACTCACCGGGCTCTCCTCGATGGCTCCTGCGGGGCTCAATAGGTCCTGCGGGGCGTCCTTTGGGGTCTCCTCTGAAGGGGGGGGGGGGGGGGGGGGGGAGGGTCACCAGGCACCGACAATGTGCCTCGAGTCGCAGGACTCCTTTCCAGAGGAGGGGGCAGGCACCGGCAATGTGCCTCGAGGCCCCTCCTCTCTGCGGCAACACTCGGGCCCCTCCTCCTCTCGGGGGCCTGGGGGGCCACTATACTTCTGGGCAACCACACTCGCCTCACCCGGGCCTCCTTTCCTCACAGGGGCCCGGGGTTTTAATAAAACCTCAGGGAGGCCTCAGGGGACACACGCAGTGTCTCGGCACACTTGGGGGGAAGCCTGCCTGGCATTCCTCCCACCTCGCACGGCTCCCGCAGTACTCTCTGGGCTCCCTTCTCAGGTCGCCTCTAGTCGGGAGGCGGGGCTAGCACCGACAGTGTGCCCCGGCCCCGCCTTCTTCACCGGCCCCTCGCGTGGGGCACAGACCGGCGGGGTGGCCTCCCGCTCCGGTCGCTTCTCTCGGGGCTCCCTCCTTGGCACGGGGGCCCCGCAACGGAGCTTCACCCGGGTCCCCCTCCTACGTCACGGGGACCCGGGGCTTAGACTCTGCTTCTCCCTCCAGCGCGGGCACAGACCGGCGGGGTGGCCTCCCGCTCCGGTCGCTCGATCCTCGGGGCTCCCCTTCGTCCACGGGGGCCCCACACCAGCGCTTCACCCGGGTCCCCCTCCTACCTCACGGGGACCCGGGGCTTCGATTCCCCTACACCTGGCCTTCCCGGCCAACAGCCAATCCCTGCGCGGCCTTCAGAGGTCACGGCCGCGCAGGCCAATCCGTACGCGGCGGGGGCGGGCCGATGACGTGGCCTGGTCCCTCCGTCACGTGATGCGGGAGTCGGCGGCCTCAGGGCCGAGCGCGGCGCTTCCTTCACTTCGGCGGCCCTCTCCTGGTACCGGGGGCCGCCGCAACGATCGCCACAGTAGTGGGGGGAATCCCCACGACAGCGCCGGGCCGCGGCGGTGATTTCCGGTGGCAATAAGGGTAGGCTCCCTTTTAATTAATTCTCCACATCGGCAAAAGCGCGCTTCCTCCAACGGCGCTAGTCACAAGCTGCCTCAGTCTCCTCAGGGAAAACAGCGAAAATGGCGCTATTTACAAGCTGCCACAGTCTCTTTATAAAACAGCGCTTTTCATAGCGCACAGCGCCTCCCTCTGCCCACAACTTCAGCTCCTTCTTCAGTCCACGCCAAGGGGGCTGGAATTTAGCGCTTCACCACACAGCGCTGGACAAGCGGCTTTCCAACACTAGGGGGCCACAACAGTCCCAGGGGCCCAGTGCTTCCACGGGGCCTCACACCACCTCAGCCCGCAGCAGTTCCTTTGGGGGCACAATCTTCCCCAGGGGGCTTCAGAGGGGCAGACAGTCCCACAGCAGTTCCTCAGGGGCACACTCCTCACCTCCTGGGCGCTTCTTCTCACAGCACTGGCGTGGTACCCGGTCAAATAGCGTCAGTGACCTGGATAGGGGCCCTCCCTTGTCAGGGGCCCATGGGGGCAGTAGAGGGGGGGTTTATAGGGGTGCAGGGCCCAGCTCACAGGCCCATGTGGCGGTAGCACCTCACAGCAGGTCCCCTCTCTTCCTTGTCCCAGCGCTGACTGACTCTCTGGTGACACTTCTCCCTATTTATACCCTCCTCCCAGGCAGTGCCAGGACCTTCTAGAATGTTGGCACATCTAGCCTAAACTCGTTCTAGGGGAGGGGGTGAGCACCCTGGGTGCCAGGCTTTCCCTCCAAAAGCTAGGGGTAGCTGGGTAATATTATCTAGACCGCTGACCTATGGCAGTCCAGTGGCAAAACCCATGGCCATGGCATCCATTTTACATTCAATACATTTCAGTCAGGTACATTTTTAAAATGGGGGATATTTTCTGTAAACCATTTAACAACATGTAATTTTACATTTTCAACAAGGTGTCTCACACCACTCATGGCCTATACAGGTTTAATCCCATGGGGGAGACATCCTAGGTAAGGGGGTCAAAAGCGAAACATTTTGGGGGGAAAAAGGCCAAGTCCAACATATAGCATAAGCAAGATGAAAACCATAGCATAGCCTTTCCTGTCAGCTACATTACTAGGGTAGAAAATGTGACAGCAGACGTTCTCTCCAGAGTGTCTCCAACCTTAACAAATATACCTTAAGAAAATACCTTTTTTCAGAAACTGTTCACAAGTCTGGGATCTCCTGATGGATCTCTTTGCAAACTCACTTAGTCCTCATCTACCTCTGTTCTGTTGCCAGGGTAGGAATCCTAAAGCACTGGGAATAGATACCATCTTACCTTATTGTCCTCATTGTCTTCTGTTGTTTGCTTTTCAACTCTTCTCATGGTTACAGAAAGAGATCTTTAGAGAATTAAGTGGAAGGACAGGCCAGGTTATCTTGGGAGCCCCAAACTGGCTAAGGAAGTCCTGGTTTCCAAGTCTCAGGAAACCGAGGTTGGGACAGGAGTGGATTATATCCTTTGCTAAGCCTCTTAATTGGTCTCTCTTTCCCCAGTCTGGTTGTAAGGGCTGTGGGATGGCATGGAGTTTGAGAGGTTAGAGCTCTGTAATTTGGGGGTCTCCTCTGAGATTGCTTTGACATATCTGGTATACCAGCAGAGTATAACTAATCAACGCAAGGAAAGTGTGGCATTCTTTTGTTACTTTGCTAAAACAGTCACAGGGACGTATTTCAACCTCTACCTGTGTGTTATATGCATATCAAATTGTTTTTCAGATATACTACAGACGTGATGCTCAAACCTATGGTGAATATGCAAAGCTCACCAGTGCCTTGTTCATTGTGTCACCTGGAGGCTCCAAGTGAAGGACTTGCAGTACCATACCCTTGATATATATTGACAAACATTGTCTTGCATATGATTGATGTATTTGGGTACCCCTTCCTGATCTTGCAAAAGTGCGAGAATACACCTGATCACTCATCTCCTTTCTTTCTATACATTAGTAACTGCCAATAGATAGAAGAAAGAGAGTAATAGACATCCCTGGTCCGGAAGAAGGACATTGACATATGGTAGGCTTCTTTTACCACTGAATCCTGTTAACACTGATGTGGGAATGAATAGGAATTCCAAGCAACTTACTTGTTATTATTCTTATCAGTGTCTCTTTTTCAATAAATTGGACAAGGTACACCATTATATGATTTTACTACTTTTTTTGCAATAGGTGTCCCACTATTGACATGCCTCCACGACTTGAACTTCCATAACATGTTGAGCCCATCCTGGGACATGGAGTAACCAAGGGGGCCGGAGGGGACCCTATGATGAAGCATTCCACCAATGGTGACCGAAGGTTTCACTTTCTAATCCCAAATTACACCTATGCATATTGAATAGCGTAGTAATAATTTTTGTGTGTTGGTTCACTATACTCTGTTGGTATACCGCATATCCTCTAGGGAGTTTGTATAATATGAAACATAGTCTTCTCTCACTCAGTGGTTATATTTATGTATGCTTTGGCATATCAGCAGGCATGTTGTCCTTCTACACTATGGGCATATGATGAGCTTTGGAGTTTCATTTAGATGCTGGTGCTCCTCTGAACCCTCCCCCCTTGGAGATGGGACCTCAATGATACTGATGTGTCATACAAAACAAAGCGAAAGAATGATGGTTGGTCATAGGCTTGCGCTCAGTTATGATTAGTAATTTCAAAACATATCAGGCTGCTCCCAGGGATAAGGATGACGTCCATCAAACCGCCACCATTAAATGTAGAAAGCATCCACATCAATAAAGTTACATACATTGTATCCCGAGCAAAAGTAGAATTACAGAAGGTTACAAAAAATTATAGTCCAACAAAGGGTTCAAGTCCACACATATACTTTTTCTTCTTCTTTTATTATTTTCACAGCAGCATCCTTGTGGATCCTAGCCAACACATGTTTCGTCTTAAAAGCGGTATACGCTAAAGACTTTCTCGGGGCAAAATCCAATTAGCTATATTCTCATGCTGCAAGCGAAATCCAGTCTCATAATAAATAATCCTGTTAAGTAGATAAAATGTATCTAAGGAATTAAGTCCACGTAAGGTAAGGCGCTCCAGTCTAAACTGGACTACACTGACTGCGCCACTGAGATTGTGAGAGAGAGTGAGGGCTGAAAGAAAGAGTGAAAAGAAGGACATATGAAAAAAAGAAAAAACTATGACAAGAAGGAAAGGCTGAAAGCAGCAAAAGGTGGATTCAGGTGTGGAAGGTCCGATGGATGAAAGTGTAAAACAAAATTTCAATGGGTGGGTGAAAGAAAGAATGGCTTAAATTATGAAAGGCTGGTTGAATGGAAATCTGAATGGATGGGTGAACTGAAAAAGGAGGTTGCAACAATGGATGAAAACAAATGGATGCATGGATGGTGAAAGGATGAATAAGTGACTGGGAATTTGATTTGAAGGATAGAAGGATAGCTGGAAGAGTGTAATCAATAAAGGGTTGATAGACAAAACGGTAAAGGAAGGATGGATAGAAGCATGAAAATATGGCTCGATCAATGGATGCATGAAAGGTTTAAGGGATAGAGAGATAGAAGAATGGAAAGTGAGATGAAGGGACCTCATCTAGCGTGGGTAGGGCTTACTCGCTTTGCTCACCTGATGGCATTGTAGGCGGAGATCAAAGTGGGGAGTATTATTTACATTTTCTGGATACTCCCTTGCAAAGCCCTCTCCTTCTATTGGCATATTTGGACTGTTTCAGGAGCAGAACTCTCGCAGGATCCAAAATTGTGTACCGATGTCTCACAAACATATTCGCTATTTACTGGGGATACAATGATCATGGTACTGTGTGAGACAATGTTGTAGTTTAGAAACACCTACAATCTGATCAAATGTCAAAAATGCATTGGCACATGAGATATAAGTAGTCCAGCCTATGTCTGTACACTGGATTGTATGTTGTTTATGTAATTTGATTCAACATTGTTCATGGGCACAGATACGGCTTTTATGTTTTTTTTCTCTTTTTACAGCAGTTGAGATATTTAAAAAAAAACTTACCATAACCTTAAATTCATTTTTTCAAAAGTTTCCTTTCTCCGTTTAATAGTTCCTGTTACTTAAATGCACCTCTTCCTGTTTATGAGGGTATGTTTCCTTCATTTAAAGCATAGCTAAAAATACAACTAGATTTTCACAGTGGAGATTTGGAACCTCACTGAAATGTGCCAACGTTTGAAAATGATTACTTCAGTGACTCATATAGTTCTGAAAATAAATCCTTTGATGTAATACTTTAAGCAAACAAAATACACAAGAAATTAGTTCAGTTATTTTTTAAGCAATGCCATCTCATCCCATAAGATACTGCAACTCTGCATTTATTTATTTAAATATTTGGTAAGACAATAGCTTGAGACCAGAGCCCCTTTGAAGGAGCAATAAAGGAGGAACGTAGATCTTGGACCAGTCGATCTACCCCAGATATGGGGATCCAAGGGTGATGAGCAGAGGTTCGCATGGAGGTCATTGACTTCAGTAGCTGTGGCGGTGTGCTCTTAGGTTGCCTGTCACAGTTGAAGGTAGACCCAAGGTCGACTGGCAAGATGGAGAAGCCTCTTTCAACAGACTTGCTGTTGAGAAGTCTGTTTTCTAGAATTCTGGATATTTAATTATATTTGAACAGATGTTGATTGGACTTCCTAGTACATGCTGCTCTGACAGCGGCTCTGTAGTGAATGAGCCACTTTAGTGGTCTGATGATCGGTGATGACCCTCGATCACCACCATTGTTAACTGATTTTAGTGTGCTATGTTACTTTAGCCTTAATGTAGGATGGTCTTGCATTAGAATAATCTTGCCAAAGAATAGAAGGTATGGGATGTCGAGGTGCAGAGTTGTTGGTGATGGTGCACACATGTGCTCCATAGTGGATACTGAGGGAATAAATGCATAGTGTTATTTGAGTTAGGTGAATTATGACTTTAGCCTATTGGCTTTGACGTGGTCTAATATCATTCTGCTTTCCAAGTAGTAGAGGCCTATGCTTGAGCAACTCCATATTCTAAACTGCAGCCATCTTCTGAGCCTCTGTAAGTGAGAGGTGATATTTGAGATTACATGTGTTGTTCACCGGCAGTGAACCAGAGCAGACCAGTTCTTATCAAGAGGAATGTGCCTTCTTCGCATTGGCATCATAACAAAATGCTTGGCCAGCTGCTGTTGGGTTCCGGTATCTTGTGAGAAAGGTAGGCGGGTTCTTCCAGAAGCTTCGAGAGAGGATAGAGTTCTATATTAGAGAAAGGGGGTCCGAGAGATTCAGAGATTCTGAGATTCAGAGATGCTGAGAGGCTGGTCTGGTGGTTTGGCCGTCTGATGATACATCACGGTGCAGACGTGCAGACGTGTTTGTGCAACAGAGAGTCCTGACCCAGCCAGAGAGGGAAAGAGAGACGGACCCTTCTTCAAATGTAAAGACGACTAAGATTATGGTGAGGTATTCCAGGTGTACTTATTGTATCTAACTATGCTTTTATTTTCAGGCTCTATGTATATGTATGTGTTGATGATTGCTACTAATGTTTACTGTGATGTTTAGTTATTTCTTTCTTTTGGATGTAATAAAGAAACCCTAGAAAATATCATTTGTTTGTATTCCTTGTGAGGGGAGGTCGGGGCCCTTTTTTACCAAGTACTTACAGAGGGATGGGCGATTCCCCTCTAATGGGTAATTGTTGATACAGGAGGGAAATCGGCTCCCATCAGGGATGTCTAAATTACATTGCTAGCAGGAGCATGCGCTGTGTACCCTCTTAGATGGGGAGGTGTTGTGATTTGCTGCGTACCCTCTCGGATGGGGATGTGTTGTGACTTGTTATTTGCGAGCTCCTCTGCAATGGTCTTATATGTTGTCAGTGTTTATTCCTTTCTTTGGTAAGTATTGTGAAATGTGGTGTCTTTCTGGATCCTGAGAAAGGATGTGGTAAGTAATGGCCTGGTGACTGACAGGAGCACTAAAACACACAGAGAGGTAGGTCATTACAGGCTCTCTGTAAACATTGGCGAGAGGGGCTGGCGAAACCACCGACCTCCCTGTTTTGCCAGTATAGAGTAATGGCAGGCGAAACGATCAAAGCGGTCACTTGCCTATACCAGCGTATCACACAAGGGATGCGATGACCCCTGACGATATTACGACTCAAATGGGTGGCAGATCTAGGCGTGGCCATCGATAAGAAACCATGGGGGGAACTGGTTGAAAGAGCTTGGAAAAGTTCTAGAAATGCGCGCTTCCAGCTGATTCATTTCTTTGTTCTCCATAGGGCTTACCTTACACCGCATAAAATCAATGAATATTTTGGGACCCTGCCTAAGATGTAACTGGGAGAATGCTGGGTTCTTACACATGCTCTGGGACTGCCCGCTTTTGGTTCAGTTTTGGAGAACGGTGGTGGTTAGGCTAGGGGACCCTACAGAACGTGACATAGCGCTGACACCAGGGTGTTACCTCCTACACTGCTTCCCTCATACTGCCAAAAGTAAAGTTACCAGCAATTTTTTAGACCTGGGGTTGGTATTGGCCAAAAGGGAACTTACTAGCCATTGGGAGGCGAAAACCGCCGCTAGCATGTTGAGGTGGACAAGGGAGCTAATACGATGGGCGGACTGCGAATGGATCTTCAGACTACAGTTGGCCCAGAGAACTGGGAGTGAAAAGTCACTGAAGACAGCGAGAGCATGGTTGGCATTGGTGGAGGTTCTGAAACAGCTGAGGGACGACACCGACATCCCCCTTGATGGAGTGGACCCAGTTGTGGGGAATTGAGCACTTGATATCCTGGCTGGCCCGCATAGCTACCCGGGTGGTCACGATATGGGATGCGCTTCCCGGTGGGAGAGGGCCACACCTGGGGAACTACACCATCTGGAATAATACACCTGATGCCCTGTAGAGCTGATTAGCAAATGTATAAGTGACATGCCTCTGGGGGGTGGGGAGGGTGGTCACCTGGCAGGAGGTGGGGGGCAGGGAGTTCTTTCTCTGTTGATTTGCTAGGGGCTGATTGTAGAGTTGATTATAGAGTTGATATATGGTTGCAGATGACCAAACTGGGACCAGCAACCCGGCAGATCTATAATTATATTAGATATCCCATCCTGTCCTTGTGTTGGTGCAAGGCCAATTTTTCTAAACAGCCTGCAATTAATATGTATGACTGTAAAATCGAACGCTTGATCTGAACTGCATTTATAGCATTATTGTTATGATGTCACTAATCACCTTATTATCATTTAATAAAAAAATCAACAAAAAAAGGAACAGATGTTAACGAGTCTTGATAAAGCAGAAATGCATTTTGGGTAATTTTCACATAGCCTAGCAGTTCCAGCGAGACTTTCTTTCTTGCATGCGGGTTAGAGGGGCTGATTACCCCCTTCATGGATTTATTCTGTAATGGCACAAAACAACTGCAAAGGATGTTATGAAAAGCAAAGCACAGGATATTCTTATGCTTCAAATTTATTGGCAAAAACAAAAAGAACATTATTGGCTCAAGCATGTCTATCCAAAATGTTGTTATAACAGATGTGATCCACGTTCTATGAAAAAAGCAATGATGAGAGCAAGAGATATCTCAGTAAGACATTCCTGATTCAGGCGAAACGCTTAGCTCGGTCAGACCAACATGGCTCTCTCGTTCAAAAGTTCATTCACTATACAGCAAAGACACTAGTACAGGCATAGAAATTCCCATCAGTATGTGCAGGTCTCTATAGAGAGCAGGTAGTCTTTCATCAGTAGGACAGAGAACATATTTACTGATGACTTCGAGGGCCAGCAGGCTGCCCACCAAGGGTCAAATCAGCCCCTCGTTTACAGCCAAGGTTGGAGTCAAGCGCAACTACTAACAGAATAGGGAGCTTGTTTAACTTGGGCAGACAGAGTAATTACCATCGTTATGGTGGAGTACTTCACTCCCCCCAGGGCGAGGGTTCTCTGCCTGCCTTACTTAGAGAAGTTTGCTGCCCCCGGCAGAAATCGCTTGCATATCCTGAAACCGACATCATGGTGGTTCCTGGAAATGCATTGTGAGTTTGATGGACAGCTCCTTCAACATGATGGAACCTTACATCAAACTTGTAACTTTTTTTTCCCAAAAAGATTATCTCAAAGTGGGATTTTCTTTCTGAAAATAAAAAAGAAATACCTGTAGTGTGGGTGTCATTTTAAAGTTTTAACTGCCCTTTAGCACCACATTTTTCATGTCTGTGATGGGCAGTTAAAACTGCCCATGTGTCCACCCAATCTAAATATGGTGGGAGGATATATGGTCACACCTCAGAAGGCCCTTACACCATCATTCTGTCACAGGTGTGTGTAGGAGGCAGAGACGGAGTAGTCTACTGTTTACACACTGAAGTCCTCACAACTCTGAGGCGGGCACACCTTTAGGTTGGCAGACCTTCAGGTTGGCAACAGAGTACCCTTCCCACCAACATTTAAATCAGCCCTGAAGGTTTTGGAATGCAGTCCATGGTGCTCTGTTCTAGACACCTGTCCTGGAAGAGTGATAGCTTAATTTTCAAACACAGCCGCTTAATAGAAATTTCAGTGGAGTATTTTATGTCACTTTATTTATTTTTCTGGGTATTGTGTAAAGTGCTGGCTGTCATCTTCTGGTTGCTTGCAGCACATTTGAACCCAATCTGCTACTGCACAGTTGGCAGACTGTGAAAATGACGTACTTTGAATAAGCAGCACAGAACTGTAGATTCAGGCAAATTATTTCTATAAGAGCACTGTTTTTCAAATGTTTTCTGAATTCAAGGTAGTACAGTTGTGATTTGGGGGTCCAGTGTATTCTATAGTTTAGGGCCTAATATTGTCAAGTAACATCAACTGGTGTTTTGGCCATTTGAATGGACTTTGTGGAACAAGGTATAGCAAAAATGAACAAAGGTTTCTGATGGGGTAATATTTTTGTTCACATATGTAGGCATTTCAGGCTTTTGTCACAACAAGCCATATGGGGAATGCGGTTTGACTTCAATTTGATAATAACCTCTACTTGTAGCCAATTGAATGCTTTCAGGGCTGGATAGTCATAGTTAATTTAACAATAGAAAACTTGCTCAAGTTTAGTCATATGTTTGTGGCTTGGCTTTGAAGTCATTTTAGGTTATCAGCTTCCTAGAAAGGCATGCATGTTGCAATAAAGTATGTGCTGCAAGCCTGTAGCTCAGAACAGGAAGTTTGTAATCAGACCCTTCAGGCATTTCTGGTAGTCCTGCATTCAAGGAGATGGTACTCCCTCCTTCAAGCAGAAAGGCAGGCCTCAAGCACCAAGGCAGCACTCTGAAGTGCAAGACAGACTTTCTGAAGTCTTTCACAGGTCCAGGAGTCTACTGAAGAGTAGTTCTCACTGTACAATAGTTATAACTCGTGCCAGCCTTTGAAGTGGGAGAAATGTCTAGACTTAGCCCCACATCTGTTTGTGGAAATTCCCTTCCTTCCCCTGCCCAGGCTCCAAGGGATCTGGGGTGAAAATAAGGTGGTTCAATATCTTTGTGAGTGGGCTGGATGCAGCCCCTATAAAATATAAAATGCAAACGGGCCAGGCAACAGCTGCGTCCCTTCCATCATGGCAGGGTGGCCCATCCTGCCAACTCAAGTCCCCATTTGTCTCACTGTCTGGGAGGAACCCACGAAGGCCAACTACAAACTACATGCAGTTATGTGACCCAGGACACAGGCTGCAGGCACCAAATAAATTGTAAGGGCAAGACAATGCCAACTTTCTAAATGTGGCATTTCCAGAATTGTCACTTAAAATCCAAATTTAGCAATAAATGTTTTTAAATTAGACACAAACATGAAATTTTGACTTGCTACCAAACAAAAGTTACCTATATTGAAAGTAATAAGGTAGCCCAATGTTATCCAATGGGAGTGCGAGGTCTTACAATAGTGAAAAACAAATGTAGGAGTTTTTCACTATCAGGACATTTACAACTTAAAAATGCATGTCTTATTTTTTAAAGACAATAGACCCTATCCTATGGGCTGTTTGGGGCCTACCTTAGGGGTGACTTAAATGTTTTAAAAAGGAAGGTGTAGCCCTGGAAAATGGTTCATTTTGCCAGGTCAAATTGGGAGCACTGCTCTACAGGCTGCAGGGGCTGGCATGAGAAATGTTTTCAAAGACTAGTTTAGTGGGTAGCACTAAGAATTCGACAGCCCCAGTAGCAGCATTCAATTTACAGGCCCTTGGCACATGCAGTACCATTTCATAGGGAATGAAATATGCCAATTAGGTGTGGGCTAATTATGCTAGGAAGTTAACACAAGCACTGTGGTGTGGGTGAGCAGTGGTAAACTGCAGAGGGTCCTAAAGGCAACAAAAATAAATTCAGCAAAATAGGAGGGGAGAAGGCAAAATGCCCGATGGTGTCCCTGGATAGAGAGCCAGGTCCAACACAAATATATTATCAATACCATCCTTCCAGCTGATTTCTGGTCACTTCTTCCAACTTGTAGGCCTGGCTGTAGTAAGCATAGTCGCGCTACGCGAAGACTTTCTTGCACTACGCAACCTTCGCATAGCTTCACGGGCGTGCGTAGTTGCTTGCCGGACCCGTTCGCGAGGCGTTTATCTTGTTCGGTAACGTGTTGTGCATGTTCGGGCGCTGTCTGCGTGTTCAGGGGATCGTAGCTAACGAACTTACCCATGCAGTCGCCTATAGGTGCGGCCATCTTGTTTTTTCAATAGTCCCGCCCGCTCACGTTGCCTCATTTCCTGTTCTGGGTCGCGTATAACGTGTGTGAGTTGTGCAAGTCATGTTCGGGAACGTTTTCTACTTGTTCGCGGAAAATATCGCGCAAACTTACCCACATGATCGCGACGGGCACGGCCATCTTGTTTTTCATTCTATGCTATGGTTCTGGCCCTAGTTTTCTATCCAGCTTTAATCTTTGCAAACTTTACTTATTTTCACTGTTTTTTTTGCTTTTTTTATTTATCATCTCTGTCTCTCTGTCCCTAAGTTTATATTTTGTGATTTATTTCTACTTTCACTGTGTTTTTGTTACTTTTCTACTGTTTTATATTACTTCTTTATTCAAACTCCTACTTCTTCCCCTTAACTTTATTTTTTCCTTCTTTTCTTTTCTGCCTCCACCCCAGAACCATGGCCAAGGGCAGCAGTACCAGCTCCAAGGGCAAGGCGCCTGCACCCAAGAGCCGGCTGCCTTGCGGCAGAATGCGCCCTGCAGGGGTGCAGGCCCGACAACTTTTCGGAGAGACGGATGTGGCCGCCCTGGTTTTCTTCATCCAACGCCACCTCCCCTTGACCTTGGCAGCAGGCGGCAGGCCAGGCTCCGGTTACCTTACCCAGGAGCGTCACCGCCGGTGGGCAAAGATGCGCCGGGCAGTCTTTCACTGCTCGGGTATCCGGCGCACCCACCAGCAGCTGGCCCACTGGTGGGCAGACATTCTGGACCAGGAGCAGGACCTGTTGGACCTCCTAGGTGTAGAGGTCATGGGGCTTGGTGAGTAGCTAGTAATACATAGTAGTATAAGTATTGTGTATAATTCTTGGACGAATAAGTAACACGATTACTGGCGCGCTTAGTAACATTGCAGATCAATTCCGTTTCATATCTTCTGCGATTGTATGACACAGGTGCTGCTCTGTACTTCTCTTACTTGTTTCTAACTTTGCGCTAGCTTGGGCTGATTATTGATGTTAGAGTTTACTTTAGAGAACTGAAGTTAGTTAATGCTATTGCTAGAGTCTAGTCCTTCCATTGTCCTTCAGTGAAATAGTGGTGGATGGATACTAGGTTTACTTAGTATTAGTTCATATATTTTTTACTGTCTGCGTGATGCCTCCTCTGTCACTGAATGCTTAGTTCTTACCACAGTCCTCCATTGAACCTTTTTGTAGTTTGTTTAGTGAGTGGTAGGCTTAGCAGCAATAGCATTGTCAGTCAGTAGCAGAACAACATATGACGCAACCAACCAACAATTTGGTGTATGCACAAATGTATGCATGTGTCCTCCATCTCATCTATGCATTTTTGCTGGCAAAAATAAAATGGAAGTGCAGACTTACTGAACAATTGGCCCATCTGGAATAGGTTGCATAGGTCAGGTGGTACTTAGGCTTCATTTGTATTCTGGAATCAGAATGATTATGGAACATTTGATTAGTGTTCATATAAGTAGACACACCATGAATCCTGCAAGCCAGTAGTTGTTTTGAGTAGGTAGGTCAATTTTATTGCAATTGTTGTTTCCTAAAATGTTTGAGTGTTTTTTTTAATGATTTATTTGTTTCATATCACTCAATGTTTCTCTCTTGCTTTATTATTTCTTACATGATCAGCACCCAGGGGCAAGAAGACGGGTCCGAGTCGGCGGGACAACCATCAGAGGAGCGCTCCTCTACCGAGGATCCTGCTGCTGGCCCCAGTAAGTCCTACAGTGCTTATATTATTAACAATTATATTTCCCTAACTTTTAACACACTTTATTTTTTCCAAACTATTAATTACGCTTCCTCCTAATTCAATTGTTAACAAAAGCATCTTTGATCTTCATTATCTGTTCTCCAAATTTTTTGTATCCCGGACTTTCAGTTCCTTCAAACTGCCTCTGCTATGACTCTCTGTACTACTACTATTAGACTGTCTGTAGCTAAGCTTGCCCTGTTGGCCACTCTTTAGTTAAGGTTTTCTTTTGAATACAGCTGTGATAGAACAATAGCTGTAGCCAGTGGGTCCACTCCTGTCCTTTGCGTTGTCCTCTTTAATCTCTTAGGCTTTGACAATTCCCACCAACAAAATAGTATTTTTTGTTAGGGTAGTAGTACATACTACTACTACTGTGGTGGATATTCTGCACAGATACATACAGAACAGAACTTTTCACAAGAAAATAGGATCTTGGTGATGGGAGGTTGGACCTTACTTACACCTCAGTCAGAGAACTAGAACCCACAATTCACTGACCGACTAGCTATAGTGTCTCAGTCATTACTTAGTCATTATGTCCCGAACCCCCACACGAAGATACCCAATGATTTTATTACACAACCCAGAACATAACACCCTTTCGCTCACTCACTCGTGTAAGTCCACAACACCACAGACACACCAAATATACCACATAGTCTATGTGCAAGTTCAAAAGCTTTATTTTTTTCAAATAATAACAAGCTTTGTAAGTTGTTCTATGAATTACATCCCCCTCCAACATGGAAAATAAAGAAGATTAAAGTAAACATTTGTACAAGTAGTGCATGAGAGAGAATCTGTGTGAATTTTTAGAGACGCCTCACCGCTGACCATATACTGATTACATGCATCTTTCGTAAGCTCTGCAAATCTCTGGTTCGTAGAAGGGAATCTTCTGCCTATTATGAGAAAAATGGGGCACGTTAGACAATATAATACAATTATGCAAGCTTTTTGCAGTCATGCCAAAAAGTGTAACATTATGGCTAAGCAATATAACTAAAGGAACTCCATATGTTCGAAAATACTGGAAAGGCACGTTAATATCCAGTTGTCATTTTGTTGAGAGTTTAGGGTTTCTCCATGCATCCCAGTCAGGCTTTCGAGCACACTATTCCACCGAGACCACGCTCCTTGGAATGACGGAGAGTTTGCAGCACGGTATCGATCGCGGCGAAAAATCTGCACTCATCCTTTTGCATCTGAGTGCTGCGTTCGATACCATGTCCCATTCTATTCTTCTGGCAACTCTCCGCTCCCTGGGTGTGGATGGTCTGGCGCTGGCCTGGATCGCCTCCTTTTTGAGCGGGCGTACCTTCCAGGTCTTTTCTGCGAAAGCTGCATCTGCAGTCTGTTCATCAGCGTACGGCGTCCCCCAGGGGTTTATACTTAGTCCTCTTTTATTCAACATCTATGTTAAACCCCTGGCCACTATTGTGGAGGACGCTGGGCTGACGCTATTTTCTTACGCCGATGATACCCAAATTGTTTTCTCCCTTTCTAATAGTGACTGCAACAAGACTTCTGCCTTGAAGCTTGGCCTGTCTCGTGTGGCTGAGTGGATGCAGAGCAATCTCCTTAAACTCAATGGGGAAAAGACCGAGGTGGTGATACTGGAAAAGAATAAAGATCTTTGGGGTCCCCAGCATTGGCCCAGTGACATGGGGCCTACCCCCCAGCCTGTCGCCGTAGTTCGTAACCTCGGCTTTCTCATTGATGACAAGCTCTCAATGAGGCAGCAGGCCACTAAGGTGGCCTCCATCTCTTTTGCCAATCTGAGATGGCTCCCAAAAATGTTGTGGATGCTTCCCCCTTCTACTCAAAGAACTGTAGTCCAGGCGTTGGTGGTATCCCTATATAGGACCAAGAGACAGGGACTGCTTGTCAGTGTCACTCCCCAGGATATGTCTAATAACATAAATCCTTAGGTCAAGATGCGTACTTCTTCAATATAAAATCACACAGGACCACATACAATACACCCAGGAAAAGGTGTGAGAGAGTACCTTTTCTGTCCTACATAAGAATGGGTCGTGTCTCGGTGTGAGTACATACCCAAAGCCCTTATTTAAAACACTCCGCTCGATTGATGTAAGTTCATAGGAGGACAGATTTACCACGATGTCATTGGTAATAGAAGGTGATGAGTTGTTCTCTCTCCCTAATTGCGGAAGGAGCTGGCCCTGTTCCGTGTGATGCGGGGTGAGAATGTTTGCCATGTCGGTTGTATCCTCCCTCTGCCTTGCCCCTGTAGTCACGACCCATTCTTATGTAGGACAGAAATCTCAGAGATGATGAGAAAGATAAAGCTACACAAATTCTTTGCTGAGAAAGAAAGTACGCCTCTCTCTCTCTTTGACACTAATTTGCGTAGGCCTTCAAACTTTTGCCCACCAACCTCGCTCCTAGGTCCAGAAGTGGCAGTGTTTGAACAACGTGTCATACAAGAAATAGAATCTCTTGAACAAAACTCAGGACACAACTTGGGCCACAATATGACGAAGGAAGAATGGCAGGTGGTTGGAACCTTACAAAAAAATTCGGCCATTACTATCAAGCCAGCCGATAAAGGCGGGGCCGTAGTCATACTTAATACCAGCGACTACGAGACGGAAATTCTTGAACTCCTGGGGGTACGCACCAACTACCATCCTTTAATGCGTGACCCCACCCCTGAACTTGCTGACACCATCAAGAGGATGGTGGCAGAGGCAGTCTCGAAAAAATTGATCTCTTCCAAGGAGGCGGATTTCATTACCAACATCAATCCCAAGGTGCCGGCATTTTACATCTTGCCTAAAATTCATAAGCCCCAACGTCCGCCTCCCGGGCGCCCCATTGTCTCTGGGATTCAATCCATTCTTGAACCTTTATCCCAGTTCGCCGACTTTTTTCTTAGGGAAGCGGTGGTTACTCAGGAGTCATACGTACAAGACACTACCGACATTCTAAACATCTTGAAAGACACAGCCTTTGACCCTGCAAACCAACTACTGGTTATGATTGACATTGAGTCACTGTATACCAGCATCCCCCAGGATGCCACGCTGGTAGCAGCAGCGCGGGCCCTGGGGTCGATGGAGTGGTTTTATGACACACCCCAGACGTTTGTAATGCAATGCATTGAGTTGGCACTCACGAAAAATTTCTTTGAATATCGGGGGCAATTGTATTTGCAGACCACTGGAACTTCCATGGGGGCCACATTTGCTCCCAGCCTGGCCTGCATTTATGTGGGCCAGGTTGAGAAGAATGCGGTCCTCCATCAGTCCAACTCATACAGAGAAAACATCTCTCTATGGAGACGTTATATTGATGACGTCCTCTGTATCTGGACAGGTACAGAGGACCGGCTCAACTCATTTTTACAATGGTTGAACCAAGTGGATCCCAGCCTCCGATTTACCTGGACCATCAGCAACACGTCTACGGTATATCTGGACGTCGACATCGCCGCGGTGGATCTTAAGCTGGTGAGCAGTGTGCACCACAAGGCTACAGATAAGAACTCCCTCCTCCACTACCATTCTTTCCATCCGAGATCACTCCAGGATAACCTTCCGGTTGGACAATTTTTGCGATACTGGCGCAATTGCTCGTCCACTGAAACCTTCCTTGAGCAATCTTACGAGCTAGTCACTAAACTTCAACAACGGGACTATCCGGTTAAAGTGATCAAACATGCACAGGAGAGACCCCTCAATACGCCGCGTGAAGCGCTGTTTGAGCGCAATGTAAAAGAAAAACAAACTTGCCTACCAGTAGTGACAACTTTTGACCCCCTCTCAACTAAAATAAGACAGATCATCAGAAAACACTGGTCTATACTTGATATTGGGGAAAACAAGATGCCAACCCCGCGATTTGCCTTCAGAAGAGCCCTTAATTTACGAGACAAGCTGGTCCATACACGATATCCGAGCACTGTCCAGGCAAGCACCATACCGGCGGGACATTATCCATGTGGTAATTGCTCGGTCTGTGGGCTCACATCAGCCACTAAAAGCGTATCTTTACGTGGGGGCAGAACCTCGTTTCTCAACCGGTTCAGCAATTGTAACACGACACATGTAATCTACAGACTGATGTGTAGTTGTGGTCTTTATTACATCGGCCTCATGACCCGCAAAGTAAAAATACAGGTACAGGAACATCTGAGTACTTTTAGAGCAAAGAAACTCACCACCCGCCTGGTACAACATTTCAATGTTTCGGGACATGATCCTAAGGATCTTAAAAGGACCTTCTTAGAAAAAGTGGTGGGCAAAACACATAACCTGAAAAATATCCTGGCAAGAAAAGAAGCGAAATGGATATTTTTGGAGAAGGCAGACCAGGAGGGGCTTAATGAAAATAATGAGTGGAACAAAGTGAGCAGGCGATAATAGGGCTCTATTATGGACCTCCTGTCCCACTCTGACATCTACTAGGATCTGAGCGTCAGCAACCCCCACACTGTAAAGAGATACTGAGGGCTAGTTATTGACCTCCCTGGCATTTTCTAGGCATATATGCCTTTCCCTTCCTGTTCCGCGCACAGATCCAGTGCGAGGACCGTCTGAAGCGCTGGAGGGACTCGGCAACAGTAAGATTGTAATGGAGGTTGATTGCGTGTGTAACTGAGGTACTTTGTCGATACTTTGAATGATTCAGATGTACACCGACTCCTCGTCCTAGTAAAAATTGGGACCGCGAGCCATGCGATTACTTTATCTGAATGCCTATCGAAAGAAAATAGCCGTGCATTTTTGATTGGGGGGTCTAAGTTAACAACACAGTCCCTGCCGCATATGCTTTAAGATGGTTGTCTGTACTCTGGATAACCATGCTTGATCTATCTAGACGGAAGGTTTTCGAACCATTCAACAATGAGCGCAGCATGTTGCAACGCTATGGAGTAGGGGTAGCATAGTTCTCACCAACAAGTTTCCATCAGCCTTTCATTGGCTATCTAGCTCGTGTGGCTCCATTTTATGAGGTGGCTGTGATCAATTCCAGTCATTTTTGGGACACGTGAAAAATTTGGTACGGTGTCTTACAGAGTCAAGTCAAGTCAAGTCAAGTCAAGAGATTTATATAGCGCGCTACATACCCAGAGAGTCTCAAGGCGCTTGAAGAAGGGTGGGGAATTACTTGTCGAATATCCACGTTTTAAGTTGCTTTCTGAATGCTAGGTGGTTCTGAGTAAGGCGAAGGTGAGTGGGAAGTGAGTTCCAGGTTTTAGCTGCCAGGTAGGAGAAGGATCTACCTCCCATGGTGGTTTTGTTGATGCGAGGTACAGTGGCAAGGGCTTGGTTGGAGGATCGTAGCTGGCGGGAGGGGGTGTAGAAGGACAGTCGTGTGTTGAGGCATTCGGGTCCAAGTTCGTAAAGTGGTTTGTGTGCATGGGTTAGAAGACGGAAAGTAATCCTCTTATTGACGGGGAGCCAGTGGAGGTTTTTCAGGTGACCAGAGATGTGATCTTTACGCGGGATGTCTAATATGAGCCTGGCTGAGGCGTTCTGGATGCGTTGGAGTTTTTTCTGGAGTTTTGCGGTGGTACCGGCGTATAGGGTGTTTCCGTAGTCCAGGCGGCTCGTGACCAGTGCGTGGGTGACTGTTTTTCTAGTTTCGTGGGGATCCAACAAAATGTTTTTTTGAGCATGCGAAGAATGTTGAAGCAAGATGAAGAAACGGCGTTGACTTGTCTGTTCATCGAGAGTGAGGAATCCAGGATGACGCCCAGGTTCCGTGCATGGTCCATCGGGATGGGTGCTTTTCCAAGGGCCTCTGGCCACCAAGAGTCATCCCAGGCGGAGGGGGAGGTGCCTAGGATGAGGACTTCTGTTTTGTCTGAGTTCAGTTTCAGACGGCTGTGCTTCATCCATTCGGCTACTTCTTTCATTCCTTCATGCAGGTTGGTTTTGGCAGTGTTAGGGTCTCTGGTGAGTGATAGGATCAGTTGAGTTTCATCGGCGTAGGAGATGATGTTGAGGTTGTGTTGGCGTGCGATGACCGCGAGGGGGCTCATGTATACGTTGAAGAGGGTGGGGCTGAGTGAAGATCCTTGTGGTACGCCGCAGATGACTTCAGTGGCCTCTGACTTGAATGGTGGAAGGCGGACTCTCTGGGTTCTTCCGGTGAGGAACGAGGTGATCCATTCCAGTGCTTTTCCTTGGATTCCGACGTTTCTGAGGCGCTGTAAAAGGGTGCTATGACAGACTGTGTCGAAGGCTGCGGAGAGGTCGAGGAGGATGAGGGCGACTGTGTCTCCATTGTCCAGTAGAGTTCGAATGTCGTCTGTTGCTGCGATGAGGGCGGTTTCAGTGCTGTGTTTGGCTCAGAAGCCGGACTGTGAGGAGTCGAGGGATTTGTTGGTTTCGAGGAAGGCGGCGAGCTGGTTGTTGACCGCTTTCTCGATGACTTTGGCCGGGAATGGAAGGAGGCGGTAGTTTTTGAGTTCGGTGGGGTCAGCTGTGGGTTTCTTCAGAAGGGCGCTGAGTTCGGCATGTTTCCAACTTTCCGGGAAGGTTGCGGAGTTGAGGGAGCAATTGATGACGTCTCGGAGGTGTGGTGCTATAATGGAGTCTGCTTTGTTAAAGATGTGGTGAGGGCATGGGACTTTGGGGGATCCTGAGTGGATAGAGTTCATCAGACGGATGGTGTCCTCAGTGGAGATTGAGTTCCAGTCATTGAGGATGTTCAAGGGGGGTGGGGGTCCTGCAGAGGGTTGGGTGGGTTGGTCTTCGGGTCGGTTGTCGAACCTGTTGTGGATGTCTGCAATTTTGTTGTGGAAGAATGAGGCTAGGGAGTCGCAGAGGGCTTGAGAGGGGGTGATGTCGTTGGAGTTGGCTGAGGGGTTGGTAAATTCCTTGACGATGTTGAATAATTCCTTGCTGTTGTGGGCGTTGCTATCTAGTCGGTCCTTGAAAGCGGCTTTCTTGGCATTCCGGATCAGTTGGTGGTGTATGCGGGTGGCGTTTTTGAAAGCGTCCTTGGTGCTGGTGTTTGGGTCTTTTTTCCAGGCCTTCTCAAGGGAGCGACAGAGTTTCTTGGATTTCTTAAGAACATCGTTGAACCAGGAGGCCTTCTTGCTGCCTAGTTTGATTTGTCGTTTTTTCCGTGGTGCTAGGATATCGGCGCTGTTGGATAACCATTGGGTGAAGTTAGTGGCTGCTTGGTTGGAGTTTGAGGATTGGGCGGGGTGGTTTTGAAGAAGCGATGAGGAGATCTGGTCGATGGTGATTTTGTTCCAGTTTCTTCGCAGAGTGGGTTGGGGATGGTTGTTGGATGTGGACTTGTTGTAGGTAAAGTGAACGCAGCTGTGGTCAGTCCAGAGGAGAGCTGTGGTGTGGCTGAAGGAGACATGTTTGCTGGAGGTGAAGATAGGGTCGAGTGTGTGGCCTGCGATGTGGGTGGGGGTAGTGACAAGTTGTTTAAGTCCGAGGTTGGCGAGGTTGTCCAAAAGGGTGGTGGTGTTGCGGTCGTTGTTCTTTTCAAGGTGAAAGTTGAGGTCTCCCAAAAGGATGTACTCCTCGGAGGGGAGGGCGTGTGGAGTGATGAAGTCCATGATGTCTTCACTAAATTGTGCGCGGGGTCCTGGTGGCCTGTAGAGGAGGGTGCCTCTGAGTGTGGTCTTGGGGTCGATGTGGATCTGGAAGTGAAGGTGTTCAGTGTTGGCGAGATTGACGTCTGAGCTGGTTGAGATGCGGATGGAGTTCTTATGGACGATAGCGATGCCTCCTCCTGTTTGGCCGGTACGGTCCTTGCGAATGATCTTATAGCCTTCCGGGATGGCAATGGTGATGTCTGGGGCTGATGTGGCGTTCATCCATGTTTCTGTTAGGAAGGCGACGTCCGGAGAGATGGTGTCTAGTAGATTCCAGAGGTCGAAGGCGTGCCTGTGGACTGAGCGGGTGTTGAGCAGGATGCATTGTAGGTGGTTGGGGTCGGATATCTGTTGTGTGATCGTAGATGAGGAGTTGTTCTTGGTGCCGTTAAACTTGCAGGAGTTGCAAGAGAAGGGTCCATGGGTGTGTCCAGGAGCGGCTTGGACGCAGTTGGGGGAACGGCCGGGGTTAAGGGCTAGGAGGGTGGTGGCATCGTAAGTAATGCGGGAGGGGTGGGCATTACGAGGACCAGGGGGTCTGGCGCTGGGCGCGGTCCAGGCACGGACGGGAGTAGACGGGCTTACCTTTGGCGCACCTTCGGCGCAACTGGGGCGCGGTCGCTGCGCGTGGACGCTGCGCGTTAGAAGATCTACCATAAGTAGTTAGTGGAGGGGGCGGGGCGAGGGGTTGTCAGCTGGGAGGCGGGATGCGGGATGCGGGGTGGAGCTGCAGGCTGGAACAAAACAACAACAACAAGATGGCAGGCAAAGCAGAAGTGAGGACGACGGGGCTGGGGTGGGCAGGGTCGCCGGTCTAGTCGGTACAGAAAACAGCCAAGGCAGCAAATATGTAACTAGCGCACTGAACGAGGATACGGTCCTAGCACACAACAACAATGCTAATCAAGCGCAGGCACAATAGCGCTAGCGTTAGGCTGAAATCCAACTAATTAAGCGTAGGCACAATAGCGCTAGCGTTAGACTGAAATCCAACTAATTAAGCGCAGGCACAATAGCGCTAGCGTTAGGCTGAAATCCAAAGTGCAGGCAAGCGTAGGCACAAGCGTGGGTGCAAGCAACGATACCACAGGAGGCTTGGTGAGGAGCGTGGTGGGAGCGACCTCTGCAGATGGATGCAGTGCGGTCACAGCGCTTCCTTGGGCGATACGATACTCTACTCTGTTGTGGGAGGGGTGGTCAGCTGGGAGGCGGGATGCGGGGTGGAGCTGCAGGCTGGGACAAAACAACAACAACAAGATGGCAGGCAAAGCGGCATGAGGACGACGGGGCTGGGGTGGGCAGGGTCGCCGGTCTAGTCGGTACAGAAAACAGCCAAGGCAGCAAATATGTAACTAGCGCACCGAACGAGGATACGTCCTAGCACACAACAACAATGCTAATCAAGCGCAGGCACAATAGCGCTAGCGTTAGGCTGAAATCCAACTAATTAAGCGTAGGCACAATAGCGCTAGCGTTAGACTGAAACCAACTAATTAAGCGCAGGCACAAAAGCGCTAGCGTTAGGCTGAAATCCAAAGTGCAGGCAAGCGTAGGCACAAGCGTGGGTGCAAGCAACGATACCACAGGAGGCTTGGTGAGGAGCGTGGTGGGAGCGACCTCTGCAGATGGATGCTGGTACACACTGACTTAGCACCCTCGAGGTAAATATGCCTTAACTGTGTGCCAATATGTGCTGCATCGGATTTGCCCCCAATGGGAGGGGCAGGAACGGCGCTTTTAGCGTTTTTGTGTTTTATTCCTTCACACAGGCCCAGACTCTTCTGAAAAGACTGAGAATAGATAACCCCTCTTATGCCCTGATGAAATCGATGAAACTTGGAGCGATGAAACATGTCGGCTTGAGGATATAAATCACCATGGTATACATACATACAAGTAACCATTTTTAATTGGTGGCGATTGCTGCGACAGAATAAAAAACGAAAAGCAAGCAAAGCCCTGATTTACAAAAATCTTTTTGTGGTTGGTTAGGGGTCTGTTTGTTTGTTTATGTACACAACAATTTGGTGTCAGTGTTTATATGTTTGTCACTATTTGTGTTTTTCACCACTATTCTCACGTTTGCACGACTACTTTATCTAGTGCACTTTTGTCTTTTCACATAGAGAGAGTGGCCAATGATGAGAAGTGGGTATACCGGCAATTGCTAACAGGGAACCCCCTCGGGTTCTTCTACCGTGAGGTACTCTCTCTATTTCTCACACCTTTTCCTGGGTGAATTGTATGTGGTCCTGTGTGATTTTATATTGAAGAAGTACGCATCTTGACCTAAGAATTTATGTTATTAGACATATCCTGGGGAGTGACACTGACAAGCAGTCCCTGTCTCTTGGTCCTATATATGGATGCGTTTGCATATAGGTGAGGCCTTAATTGTTTGAATATTGGTTGAGCGGGGGGCTGCCTTACCTATTCCCTTCCCCCTCTACCCCTTGAGATTGTTCCGTTGGTGGTATCCCGCCTGGACTATGGAAATGTTCTTTATCTCGGAGCTGATTCTTCAACTATTAACAAATTGCAAGTTGTACAAAACGCGGCTGCTCGACTTCTCCGCAACGTTCCAAGGAGAAAATCGGCCTCACATGCACTACGTGACTTGCATTGGCTCAGGATCCCAAGCCGTGTCAAGTTTAAAGGCATGTGTCATCTTTTTAAAATTAGACAAGGCTCGGCCCCAAAATATCTACAGAGCCTAGTACAACCGTATAAGCCAAGTCACACTTTGAGATTTTCAATGAATGGTGACTTTACTATTCCAAGATTTAAACTTGTAAAGATGGGTGGTCGGTCCTTTTCCCATCTAGGTCCAACATTTTGGAATGCCTTACCCACGGTTTTAAAATCTGAAACAAACTTGTTTCATTTCCGCAAAGGACTCAAAACTCTGTTTTTCAATCAATGAGATGTCGTTATCAGCTAGCATCAGTAGCATCAGTATGCCTATCCTTTTTACTTCTTGAGTCTGTCCCTGGCGCCAGGAAACCCACTGCGGGTAGCTGTTGCGCGTTACCAATTTGAATAAAGAAAATAAAAAAAGTGGCTTGTTTTTTAACCTCTTCACTTGTATGCAACACTCATGTGGCCTCAAAGGCATCTTACTGCGCAACAAGCTGTGAGGTAACATGGACAAAAGAGTAGCGGGGCCAGCGGCGATGCCAATGCTGCCATTTAGGAGGGGGCAGGAGATGCGGCACCTGCAGGAGCACCAGAGGGGGAGGAAACAGCAGCGGTGGGCAGTGGTAAGTTATATTCATTATTTATTGGCATTACTAGCTGGAAGGGGAACACTTCACTCACTGTACTGTGAGTCTTATTAAGTAAGTATGAACTTGAAGTTCTACTGAACAATATACAAGGGTTGAAGAAGACACCCTTTACTTAGCATTACCAATGCATTAGCAATAGCAATACCAGCGTGAGAAGAGTAAACAAATGGCCTCTTCTATCAGACTCCAACTCAGCTGTGAAAGTTATGGAGAAGACTAAAAGTCAGATCAGATGACCTTGATGGATGTGTTGAACAAAAAGGGAAAGAAGAACTAGGGTGGAAGGAGGAAGGACGAAAGATGTATGACTAGCAGAGAAGGATACTTTGGAAGCAGCATGCAGGTGGCTGATGGGAATCAGATGCATGGGTTGTTGAAGAATGGGTGGAAGGTGAAAAAAGATACCAGCCTGGTTTGGCGACACAATATGGGTGGATAGTGGATAGCAAGAATCATCCCCGGTGTTTGTGTCAAACCCAAAGCCAAGGGTAGGAAGGAAGGAATGGACGAATGGGTGGTTGTTGGTGAAAGTGAAATAAGCTAAGGTTAGTAAAAAAATACCTAATAACAAAAGAACAATAGACATTTTCTTGTAATGGATGGATGCCCCCTGGATGTATTCATCATAGGTGGAGACTGTCACTGGATGTAGACGAGTCTTACTTTGAAAATAATGTAAAAGAAACTGACCCAGAGTAGCAAAGCAGAGGTTCATCATATATTATATAAAAGTAAGATTTCATTTCAGAATACAGTTGATGACTCAGTAATTTGCAAGCACATTGTATATATTATCCAGCGCCTTCCTCTGAATCCAAGGCCCACTTCCTACCTATGTTAATTTTTCTTCAAATTTTTCTTTATATGTTTACTTACCAGTAATTGTCCACAATCATTAGTTTGCTCCCCCACCCTGCCCCTCTCCACGTCACCACCCGCCAACACTCCCATCTCTGACCGCTACTGGACTGATATGTCGTTCCATATAAGTAATGATGATTGGATCAGAAGTATATATCATTAATCTCAGTAATCTGCCTTTTTGTAGTCGCCAAGGCACTGTGAAAGTAAAATTGAGCAATTACCTTTCATGTAACTGAGAGAGTATGGCCAGTGCCACCCGTAATCAGAAAATATACGAGCTTCCCCACCTGCAGCTTAGTAAATAAAAGTAATAGGCGTCTGCGTATTGACTCGTATGTTGGTCTTGGACGCAAGCTTAGCTGACTGAGCTGGCTTGCCGGCTACAGCCTACAGCAAGGTTATGTAATTTATGTAAACTAGAGATAAGAAAAAGACTGGTGTTCTTCTGTGTACTGGAGTCCATCCATAGTAATAGGGCAAGTATAATGCCGGAAAAAAACTACAACAAATGTTAGAGGCCGGGAAAGCAGGAAGATAGATACTTAAAGTTACCACAAATGTTATGTACTGCACTTGCTAGTGCTACTGTGCCACTATGTGTTGAATTCATTTTGTGTTACTGTTTTGCTAAGAGATTTGGTTACAATTCTGTTTCTTTCTTTATAGATCCTCCTTCTCAAAAACCAACACGGAAGGAGTTGGCAGCCAGGGCCCGGCAACGGAAACTGCAGGCCATCGCTGAGGAATACCGCCGGCTGGTGGCTCAGGCTGAGGAGGAGGAGGACGCGGCAGCAGCAGCTGCTGCCTCTTCCAATGCCTCGGGCCCCAGCCAGGCCCCACCTGCAGGAGTACGGCGCTGTGGTCAGGCAGCCGCCCACCGCTGCCATTTGTCAACATCTGCTGCCCCCCCACATGGAGGCAAATGTAGGTGCCGTGCATTTTGCCAACTACTACTCCTCCGGATGGCACAGCTGGAGGACCAATTAGAGGAGCGTGTGAAAATCCTGATAGACAAACACCTTAAAGCACGCCGATCATAGATGGCCCCTGTTGGTTTGCCCCTTTTTTAGAACTTTTGTTGGTGGTGGGAATTGGGTGTTGGGGTTTCTCTTATTTTTTGGACATTCGTTGGACTTGGACATTGGTTGGGGTTGGGGAGAGGGCTGGGTGAGGTGTGGGATAAGCTATTTTTGTTATTCAGATAAATGTTATTTATTTATACTTACACATACTATGTAAATGTTTTGCGGTGGGGTTACTGTTTCACGAATTAATGTATGTCACAAAGTTTACTTGCAGATAGAGGCAGCAGCCAGTGTTTGATTTAAATAATCTCCTGCCAATTTTGTAACATGCAAACAGATAGATGCGGTACCCCTCACTGATTTATATTTGTCCTACTAGTACTACCAGCCGCTCCTCCTACTCCATTATACCTCCCAGCAAACTTATCTTACCTGTGATTGATGATGATTAAGTTTGACACAGCAATGGCTGCATGGTTTCCCAAGAGATTGGAGAAGATGCCGTGGTTGTGGTGGTAGTAGTAGACAGACACTGGCACTAGCATTTGCAAACAAAAAAAGAGAAAGTCATTTGCCTGAGAGAGACTGTGGGAGTAGTAGAAAAGTACAGTACATAAGAAGACTGCCAAACACGCCCTGCCTCATTGACATTTAATTAGTGTTGCTTTCACCACATCTGCCCCAGCAAGCGTGTGATCAATTGTTGGTGTAGATTTAATGTAGTCATATCACACCTCAATATAAAACCACACAGCCCGGGGGAAGAGGGTTAGGGTTTGATGAATGGATGGGAAGGGGGGTTTGGGGAAAGGTTTGACAAAGAAAAACAGAACACATGGCGACAACAAAAGCAAAACAATATTTGAAGACGATGATGATCCAATAAATCTATTAAGGTTGAAAAAGGAAATGCATGCATGATGAAGATAACTTGATGGTTAATGGGGAGTACTTATCTACTACTACACAATACGACAGTACAGGGAAGTAGTACTATTTGAAATGTGCCTTGGCTGTATGGCCTCAGAGAAACCCTAATTACCTGATGTACCGGGCTGAAAGCTAGCAAAGAAAATTAAAAATTAGTTGTAGGGAGCAATTATCAAACACAGTCGTAAAATTAATGAAGAGAAAAAAGGAATCTAATTATTAAAAAGACAAAAATGATACAAATGTTACTGTATTATCCAGGTCCAAATGTATCATTGTATCATCTTTGTCCTCCCTTCCATGGAAACTCTGCACATCATTCTTGGGTGCCACTGGCTGACTGATAAGGATTGGTAAGGTAAGTGTGAGTTGTTGCTCCAAGTATAATAGCACTGGGTAAAAGGCCGACCTGTAAGTGTTGATGAAAAAACAAAATGGTATTGAAAAAAAATTAATGAAAAAAAACATCAATTAACGTGTAGTGCAAAAAAAACAAGACTCTTGAGCGAGAAGACTTTCAGACTGAGGCTGATTGGATACATTGTGTCTACACTGCTATTTAGTTGCACAGCATTAATCTACAAGAACAACAAGATAGGAGCCAGCACAGAACAGGCCCACGGCACCGGGCCGTGACCCAAACTCCATTTACCTTTCTTTTTGACAGCCAGACAAAAGGCATATACAGCAACCTAGCATTTTCCAAATCAAGTGACTAAATCAATGCACCACTGTCAGTCATCATCATACCACTATTCAACTCCACCACTGCACAGACATGTACCCTAGGTCTGCTGTGGTTCTTGTTGATTGGTTGTGTTTACCTTTTATGCCACTTCCTGAAAAGTATTCCATCAATCATCTCAGATCCAACTGACTGACTGCGTGCAAAGATAGTATGGTCATCATCAGGTGCGGTACGTGTACGTGTTGTCTAACAGACCAACAACAACTCAGTCTGTAGTGAGTGACTCTGATTAAGTAGGTCCAGACTGCGCCTGCAGTAGTAGGAGTACAATTGGTTATTATTAAACAACATGGAAACATTGACTATCACTTGAGTCACTTTTACTTTGTTATTTTTAACTACTAGTATAGTTCGACTTCATGCACATTTACTCAGAGTCAGCAAGCATCCAATACAATGCTTCATTCATTAATCATATACCTATCTTGCTCTTTTCTTTGGCTGTCAGATCAGAGATGCCATGCCTTCTGAAAGTGATGACGAGTTTACTTTAGTTTTGGATGCCTGCTCAAGTTCTGACAGTGAAGAGTTGTGTATGCCTGCAGACAGAGGAGGTAGCCTCAAGACAGGCATTAGTTTTGGATTGGAAACAAAACAGAAGATGGCGATAGGCACGTACGTTTAACTTGTTATGGAGGGACTGTTAGAGGCTATATTATTGTACTATTATCCATCTCCATCCAATGTCTGGCAAGATGGAAATGTATTTAGGGCGAGTCAGGAAGATGGAGCAGGACTCTGAGGAGTGGAGTGGACAGTTAAATGCACAAACGTGCAACTCCAATAGGTAAATAAAAATAAGAGACGGTGTTGATGGATTTGTTGTGGTTTGATTTGAACCACAAAGACAGATATACACACAAATAAAGGAAGGGAGAAAGTAACAATTTGAAAGCCTAGTTTTCAGGGAAGAGGAGCTCGTCCTCAAACCGTGGTGGTTCGGACAGCAGTAGGTCATTTAACCCACTACTTATGCCTTCGGAGTCGCTCTCTCCTTCCTGCTGTGATTCACGTATTTTGTAGTCCAGTGGTATGAAGAGCTGATTCATATTGGTAATGGTTAACCTCTCCACGCTTTTGGTCGATTGACTGGTCCTTTTTACAGTTACAATGGCACCAGCAGCACTGAAAACACGCTCAGAAGAGACACTTGCAACAGGGCAAGCCAGATACTTTATCGCCAGCCTGCAGAGCACTGGCCATTGGCTTCTTTTCCTAGACCTCTGTTGTGTCATCCAAATAGGCCTGGACCATCCGCTCAATGTTATTATTATTATTATTATTATTATTTAATTTTATAGAGCGCGTAGTCACCCGTAAGTATCCCAGCGCTAACATCAGTACAACTGGGGGTTAGCGGGGGCAGGGAGGGAGACAGGATAAGGAAAGAGGTGGGTTTTCAATTGCTTCCTGAACCGTAGGTAGTTGGGTTCAGTTCTCAGGTGGTGAGGTAGGGCGTTCCAGAGGCGTGCAGTGTGGACCGAGAAGCGTCTTCCTCCTGTTCGGGCTTTCTTAACTCTGGGAGTGACGATGAGATGGTCGGAGCGGAGGGATCTAGGGGCTTTGTATGGTTTGATAATTTTTTTCAGGCTTGGGGGGCCATTGTTTTGAAGCAGTCTGTGTGCCAGGCAGAGGGCCTTGAACATCACACGTTCTCTCACCAGAAGCCAATGGAGACGCTTCAGAGCTGGTTTGGCCGAAGCTCTGGCAGGGGTGTTAGTGAGGATCCGGGCAGCTGCATTGTGGACCCTTTGTAGTTTATTCAGGGTTGCCTCTGGGGCCCCTAAGTAGATGGAATTACTAAAGTCGAGCCTAGAGAGTATCAGGCCTTGTATCAGCAGTTTTTGGGAGTTGTGGGGGAGTAGGGGCAGGATCTTACGAATTGACCTGAGCAGCCCAAAGCACGTCCCGGCTACCTTCTTTGCTTGTGTTGCGAATGATAGGTCCTTATCGAGCCAAACACCCAGGCTTTTTACCTCTGGTTTCGGATCTGGGAGCGGGCCTAGACAGGGTGGCCAGATGTTTTGTAGTAGAGAGGGCCCCTTCTTACCAAGGAGGAGAATGTCAGTCTTTGAACCGTTAAGTTTCAGAGACGATCTGTTCATCCATCCTTGTATCTGTGTCAGACAGTTGTAAAGGTCCGCAGGTTGTTGTCTAGGATGAGAAAGGGACACCACTAACTGTGTATCGTCAGCATAGCTGACGAAGCATTGCTGACGATGCTCACTCCGAACGGAATAACAACCTCCTCCAATGGGGACATGTAGATGTTAAATAATGTGGGGCTCAGGGAGGAGCCCTGAGGCACGCCACATTGGAGGGGAGTGTCGGAGGAGCGGGTGTTATTCTCCCAGATTTGAAAGGAGCGTTGACTCAGAAAGGACGATAGCCAGGACAGTGCAGTTCCTTCAACACCGACACTCCTGAGTCGTTGGATAAGGAGCTGGTGGTTGACGGTGTCGAAGGCCGCACTGAGGTCGAGGGGGATCACTGCCACTGATCCTCCTTTGTCAAAGAGTGCTCTGGCCTCCTCCACCGCCATGAGGAGGGCAATGTCGGTGCCCTGCCCGGGGCGGAATCCCGTCTGCGAGCTTTGTAGGCGGTTGTTGTTCTCCAGAAATTGTGAAAGTTTTCTGTTCACAAGTTTTTCCGCGATCTTGCTAGTTCCCGGCAGGAGGGAGATTGGTCTATAGTTTGCCAGGTCGGCAGGGTCAAGGGAGGTTTTTTTTAGAAGTGCCTTGACGACTGCCGCCTTCCAGCTGGGGGGGACGACTCCTTGTTGAAGGGAGGCGTTGATAAGGTGGGTGAGGGGGGGAGCGATAGTGGGTGCTACCCTTTTGAGAATACGTAAAGGGGCAGGATCCCTGGGAGACCCGCTTTTAATGACATGCAGCGTGTTTTCGACCTCTTCTGCCGTCACTTGTCCCCAGGAAGTGAGACATGGGGGGGTAGGAGAGTTGTTGGCTTCTTTTTCCTCGCTCGGACTTGTGGATGGAATGGAGTCGAGGATTTTTTGGATTTTCTCCTTGAAGAAATTAGCTAACTTGTAGCACTTTTCCTCATCAGCTTTGGGGTCTGGGGGGTCTCTCGGTCCCGGGTCAGGGATTTTGAGGAGTTCTTTTAAAATGGTGAAAGATTCCTTACTGGAACTAGCGGAGTGTTCTATTCTTTCTTGGAAGAATAGACTTTTGGTCTTATATATATATGGTTTTATAGTTTTGTGATGCGGTATGATAGGCTTCCTTCTTTTCGTTAGATTTATCCTTCCTCCAGGAGCGTTCTGTTCTCTTGCATTCCTGTCGCAGAGATTTGAGTGCCGGAGTGTACCAGGGAGCAGGAGTCACTCTTTTCGTATGTTTGAGAGTGGTGGTATTGGGGAGGAGTTTATCCAATGAGGATGTGAGCCAGGAATTGAACTGTTCGTCGGCCGTAACCGGGTCCGTGGAGATGACAGGTGTGGAATCTGAGAGCAAACTGGCCCATTCCACCGGTTCAAGCTTGTGCCAGCGTCGGTCTGTCACTCTGATTTTGGGGGATTGGAGGAGTGCTATGGCAAGGTGCCAGGAAAAGGGAACGAGGAAGTGATCTGACCAAGGGAGAGGGATGGGGGGACCCGAGGTGATATCCCTGATGTTGGTCAGGACGGGGTCCAGAAGGTGACCCTTATCGTGGGTGGGTTCGTTGTTGACCAGTCGGATGTTGAATGACCTAAGGTCCTGAAGGAGATCTGAAGCTGAGGAATCTGTGGGGTCATTAAGGTGAAGGTTGAGATCGCCCACGATGAGAAAGTTCGAGGCGGAGGAGGCTGATTGTGACACCGTGTCGAGGTGTTGAGGAAATTCCCTGGGGTCCCCGGAGGGCGGTAGATCAACAGTCCTGAGAGGGAGTGTGCCAGGGAAATATGAACGGCGAAGTGACAGCTTTCACAATCTTCAATGTTGGCATTGCTAGTCCTACAGGCAAGATGTTTTCTGTGGATGATTGCCAGCCCCCCTCCTCTCCCTTTAGGTCTATGTAAGGTTTGAATGAGATAGCCTGGGGGTAGGGCATTGACAATATCCGAGTCCGTGCTAGCAGAGAGCCAGGTTTCTGTGAGGAACAGAGCGTCCAGGCCATGATCCTGTATCAACAAGTTGATTTTGTGCGCATGCTTAGGGAGAGAGCGGCAGTTAAGGAGGCCCATCTGTAGTCCTGGCTTTCCCGAGCAGTGTTCGGCTGGGTTACATCGTGCGCAGTTGACAAAGGGTTTACCTTCAGCGTGGACGTAGTGGCAGTCCTGCTTTTTTTCCTGGTGAAGGGCCCAAAGCATGTCACTTGTGTACACCACACGATCCTGCAGCAAATCCGGCAGAGTTCCTGGGCCAGGGTCCGGCTGGGCCCGGACGGGCCCAGACGGGCTTGCTTTAGGCACGCCTTCGGCGCGCTGACGGCACGCCCGCTGCGCCCGTCCGCTGCGCGTCTGAGTGTTACACATAGTTTTATGCAGGAATAGGACGTGGGGGGTGTGGCCTGGAGAAGTGGGCGTGGCCTGTGAGCAGGCTCGCTCGCTGATGGCGGTGCTTGCGATTTCCTACCCCGTGGCAGCGTTCAGATCGACTGCATGGGTAATTAGGTACAGGATGAGTGCCCCAACCAGCCTAGCAGGTGAGGGAGAGGTGCACAATTCATGTGTACATTCACAATGTTCAGTGGTGCTCCGATTTGCTTGGGCTCTTTTGACTTTGCACCAGCAATGGACTTACCCATCCCTTTCTGCAGAAACCAAGCAGCTATTTTTGTTGCTGTGTCTGATGAATCAGATCCTGTTGGTGCTGTTGTTGATGTTATTGGTAGTGTTGGTGACTGCTGGAAAGCAAACGCTCTCATGCTCTGAAGAAGAACTTGACTCTGGATGACCTGTAGTACTTGCACTGTCCTGGGCTGGCACTGGCAGGCCTCTAATTGAGAGCCGTTCATTTTCTAAATCAGTGGCTTCCTCAGCTATTAAAGTTTTGAACTTGGCAACGTCCCCTTCTGAAAAAGGAATTACTGCATTACTGTTCAGAAATAATTTGTACTGTGGATCCAAAATTGTGGCAGTAATGTAATGTCGATGTGACACAATCTTATTTTGAATCCCTGTATTGTCGGATAAGCGGCCGGCTAAGGCATTCGCCAAATAGCATGCGTCTACTTTGTCTTACACACCTTCGTATGTTTCAGACACCTCCTTCAGTTCTTGCTCTAGCATATACAACAATGGGATAGCTTGGCCCATAGTACAGTCCTCCCTGCTGACTGCATGTGTAAAGACCTCAAAAGGAAGTAGCATCTCTGTCAGGCATTTAATGAGTTTCCATTGCCACATCTCAACGGTCATGACTTTCACAGTAGGATTTTCTTGTCATGACATAAGCATTAACTGGTATGTACTGCTCAAACAGCTGATCAAGCATGTAATATGTTGAGAAACTGAACGAATAGTGCTTCGTAGAAGTATTGGCACGTGTACTTGAGCAACGTCGCAACGCCACATGAGGACGTGACATTGCAAGGTGACTCTGAGTGATCCCAGAGCATTTATACTGAAGGTAAGAGACATAGAAACTTTTTGTTACTTTGTCTCAGTAAGGAATGGAATGAAGGATTCCTTGAGAACTCGATACATTTGATAACCACTAAAAAAACCACAATGTGAACTGAAAATAGAGCGGGATAACTCAATTTGCAAACATTTGAAATGTGTAAAGCAATATCAGTTAATTGTTCCCTTCACAAAGAGGGGTTTTAGAAATAATTGGAGCAATGGATTACTAGCTTGACAGAACATTTTTTAGTTTATGTTTGTAATGTAAAGTTTTGAATTGTCATGTTTTCTGTACGGTAATTATGTATCTCTTTATAGAGAAACAGTCCTGAAGAAGGTGCCTATTACCAACACCGAAACTCTGCGTTGACATTTTGTTCTCTTGAACTTTTTAAAAAATATTGATTTGTAAAACCTTTTTAAAAATATTGATGTGTAAAACTTTTTTTAAATTTCTCCTCAAGAATATTATGAAGTATTGATTTTTTATTGATGTTTGTATTTGTTATTGTGTACTATTTTACAGTGATCGGTGATCTGAATCTTCACCTGGATAACGAACATTGCTCTAAAGCCACGGAACTTATTGATGACTTCTTATCCCTCAATTTGATTCTCAAAAATTCTGGCCCTACCCATACTGCAGGTCATTTACTAGACCCAATCTTTTCTAATATTCTGAATTTAAACACCTTCCCAGCTTTACCTATTCCCCGGTCCGACCACTTTCCCATCAAATTTTCCTTTCAAACGCCAACAACCAATATCACTCCTATGGCGCTGCCCGCCATGGTGAGAAAATGGAAAAAGCTAGATATCAACATTCTTAATACCCTGCTAGAAGATACGATACCATGCACCATCTCAGGAGTACAAAATCTATCCATCTCGGTCCAATCATGGCTCTTAACAGCCATTGACTCCTGTCTCCCTCAGACTAAGTTAAAAGGCATTTATCAACGTCCCCCCGCTCCGTGGTTCAATGACTCTTTAAAACATGAAAAAACCAAATGTAAGAACGCTGAGCGTCAATGGAGAAAGTCCTACTCCTTTGAAGCTAAAAATGAATACAAAAATCAACTAAATCAATATCAGAAGCTGTGCAGCAGATTAAAAGCCAACTTTCTCTGCTCAAAAATAACTGCAGCATTAAATCAAGCTAAAACACTCTTCAAAACAGTCAAAGAGCTAGCTGGCTCTAACACCTCACCTTCCCCACCTGATCTAAATAAAACTCAATGCAATAAACTTGCCGCATTTTTTGTCGACAAAGTTGATAGAGTCTATCAAGCCATCCAACCTAATCAGGACAATCATGAGGGAAATCACTATGACAGTAGTGATGTTAATAGATCAGACAGTGAAGAGACCAATACTGCCACCCCTTCTGATACTACCACTACCCCTTCTTTGAGTGCTTGGCCTACACTCAACGTTGACACTGTCATCGAACTTCTAAACACCATTAAATCAGGTTCGCCAAAAGACCCTCTACCCTGCTCAATCTTAAAACTACTTAGCAGGAAAGACTTATCTACCATCACAGACCTTCTAAATAAATCCTTGCAAGAAGAATGTGTTCCACAGGAGTGAAAGCATGCCATGATCCATCCCCTTCTAAAAAAAGCTAATGCTGACCCGAAGGTACCCGCAAACTTCCGACCAATATCTCTCCTGCCTATTTTTGCTAAAATTCTAGAGAAACACGTCCACCGCTGTCTCTCACATTATATAACGACACATGACCTGTTACCTCCCCATCAATCTGGCTTTCGAGCAGGTTTTTCAACAGAAACCACTCTCCTAGGTGTCACTGAAAATATTCGTCAAATGATAGACAAGGGTGAAACAGTGGCACTGATGCTTTTAGACCTCAGTGCCGCATTTGACACTGTTTCACATGCGGTACTAATAAAAACCCTTCGTCTAATGGGTATCTGTGGCCCTGCTTTAAATTGGATCACATCCCTACTTGAAAATAGAACTTTTCAAATCTTCTCAAACTCCACGTACTCTGATACCTATACCTTTAAACATGGCGTCCCTCAGGGTTCAATTTTAAGCCCACTACTTTTTAATCTATATATGAGCCCTCTTGCACAAATTGCTAAAGACTCTGGACTGATAATGTTTTCATATGCTGATGATTCTCAGCTTCTCTTTTCCCTTCCACCAACAGACAATAATGATCCTTCTATCTTGAGAACAGGGCTTACAAAAATTGCTGGATGGATGAAAAATAATTTCTTAAAATTAAACGGTGAAAAAACCAAACTCATAATCCTAGGAAAAAAATAAAGAACTCTGGGGACCCCAACACTGGCCCCCAGAAATGGGCTCTCCTCCTACTCCAACTAACCAGGCCCGTAACCTTGGCTTTGTGGTTGATGACACTCTTAGTATGCACCAGCAGGCTATCAAAACATCAGCCACCTGTTTTGTCATCTTGAAGTGGCTAAAGAAAATATGCTGGATGCTACCAGTTCACACTAAAAGAACTGTCATCAACGCCCTTATAACATCTAGATTGGACTATGCCAATGTACTATACTTAGGGGCCAACAAAGCCACAGTCCGTAAACTACAAACTGTGCAGAATGCTGCTGCAAGACTGTTAGGTAAAATCCCTATCCATGCACCCACCACCAAACTCATACGAGAATTACACTGGTTAAAAATTGAGAGCAGAATCAAATTCAAATCATTATGCTTCATGCATAAAATCTCAGCAAACAAAGCTCCTAAATATCTGCTAAATCTGGTGCAACGTTACCACCCACCCAGGACGCTGAGATCTGCAACAGCGAACAAATTTGCTGTGCCTAAAATAAGACTGTCACGCATGGGAGGCAGATCCTTTGCCTACCTTGGCCCCTCCTTGTGGAACTCCATGCCACAAGTTCTGCGCTCAGAGGTTAACTACACCAGTTTTAGAAAAGCCATAAAAACCTGGCTGTTCAACATCTAAGTCAGCTGTCCAAACTCCCTTCACTGAATCACAAGCGCCGGGAAACCCTTTGTTGGGTAGCTGTTTGCGCTATACAAACTAAACAAATAAAAATAAAAATATATATAAAACCATACCATGCATAATAAACATGTACATGTTTTAAGTTTTTAACCATAATCTTGTCAAGACAGTATTTTTTGAAGACTTGCACACCTTGTGTTCTGTTAAATTGTATGTATAAATTACCAACACTATTGATTTATGTACTTGAATGTTTAGCCCCCCTCTATACGAGTAAGTTCAATGGTTTCTGTGGTTGTTAGATAGACCTAAAGAATAGGTGTGTTCATAAGTCCGATCTTGGACGCATATATTTTTCTGGACTATATCATCTGTCCATTAGATATATGCCATAGGGACACTCTTAAAGTTTTTACTAGCACTAAGAGCCGACTGTGGTTATCTGCTTGTGCCATGCCAGGACAAAAGTCACAAGTTCAGACCAATAGCGATGGAGAACAGCAAAAGAGGAGCAATACTCCTTGCTGAGCAGCACAACCATCCTTCTAAGTCTTCCACAGGATCAGGGGTGTAGGTGGTGGGTCTAGGGGTCCCTTATTTATACTGGGTGCCAGCTTTGATGTAAGAAAAGTTTGGAGGTTTCTACCTACAGAGGGGTTTGACATTTCCTGCCTTCCTGCTTTGGCCCCAGCTTGCCTGTTGTAAAAAAAGACTAGTGTCAAACCATTTGCAAGCTTGCCCAGGCAGAGCCTTTGTGATGTGCAAGTGTGGAAGGGGAGAACTCCTCACCCTCATCAAGTCAGAAATGGCCTATCCAATCACAACCTCTTGCCCTGTGTCTCACTGCCTGGGAACCCTGCGGGCCCGTCTGCGCCCGTCCGCGCCGGGACCGGGCTCAGGGCCCCGACCCCTGGCCAGATCTCATCAAATTGTAGGATAACCCATTCTCGAGCCTCCTTATTAGAACTACGCACCCTTTCCAACTCTCGATGCTTGGTTCACGACCCCAGCAGTCTTACATACAACACGGCTATTAACTGTACCAATTGTAATACCACGATCTTCATAAATAACCAAAAAATTCTATCTAAAGGAATATCAGCAGCGAAAGAAACTGATTATCTCATGGCCCTGATTAATGCGAGATCAGTATGCAAGCATAGACAAGAAATAGCTGACCTCATTATAGACAACAATCTAGATGTCCTTTTTGTTACTGAGACCTGGCTGGATGAAGCATCCGGACCAGACTTGGTTATTGCTGTGCCTCATGGCTACACCATTTACCGCCTGGACAGGAAACTACAACGAGGGGGGGACTGGCAATTATTGCCAGAGAAGGATTTCCAATTAAAATAACACCTATTTTAGTAACCACATGTGAGGTACTTCAATTTAGCATTCGCTTCACAGCCATTTATAGTTTCAAAGGACTACTCTTATATCGTCCCCCTGGAAACAGAAAGCCTTTTATAAACACTCTTAGTACAATCATGGAATGACTTATCATGGAGGAATCATTTACAATTCTGGGTGATATGAACTTTCACCTGGACCTGAAAGAGGACAAGGATACCCAGACCTTGATTATGGATCTGGACATGTTAGGACTCAAACATTTGATCACGTCCCCGACCCATCAAGCCGGACACATTCTTGACGGTATCTTTTCTAATGTTGAGACCCTACATATACTTAACATCCTGCCATTGCCTTGGACGGATCACTATGTCATATTCAATAAGCTGACTCTAATAGATACATCAAATAAAAAAGCTTTGCCACCGAAGCCAGCCACTTTTAAAATTTGGAAAAATATAAATAATTCCGACTTAACCAATCTATTGGACAGCTCTTGTCCATTACTCTCCACCGATCCATCCATTGCCACTCAACAATTTCACGACTGGCTAAGAAACGCCACTAATACCTTAGTTCCAACAAAAAAAGTTTCCATGAACAGAACGACTCCTTCTGCCCCATGGTACACTGACGAGCTTAGGAGACAAAAACAGCTCAATAGAACCAGGGAAAGGAAATGGCGAAGAAATTATGATCCCGATGAGAAAGCGAAATATAAAGAGTCTCTATCAGTGTATAAAGATATGATTATGGAAGCAAAGAAAACTTTCTTTTCAGAAGAAATCGACAAAGCTAAAAACTCATCTAGACAACTATACGACATTACCAGAACACTATCGGGTAACGCACCAGATCTTACCCCGCCTGCCTCTCAATCCTTCTGTGATGAATTGGCTAAATTCTTTTATTCCAAAGTCAATGACATCTATCAGGCTTTCTCTTCTAACCCCCTAAACTCGTCCCCCCCTAAGCCAGTACAGGACTATGAATTCACGAGTTTTAAACCTCTGACCATGGAACAAACCACAAAAATAGTCTCTTCTATTAAGACCGGATCCATACTGGATCCGTGTCCATTCTCTGTTCTCCCACCAGTGATGAACACTCTCGTCCCCATGATCACTTCAGTCTGTAACACCATACTAGGCTCCGGAATCTTTCCCGAATCCTTAAAAAACACAATTGTGAAGCCTCTGTTAAAGAAAGCTAGCTTGGACAAGACAGACCCAAAGAACTATAGACCAATTGCAAGCCTACCCTTCCTAGCCAAAGTGGTCGAAAAGGCCATGAATCAACAGCTGGTCGAGTACATCGAGACACACCATCTACTGGATGACTCACAATTTGGCTTTCGAAGACACCATGGCACCGAAACTGCCTTAATCAAGGCTGCGGATGACATAAGAACCATCCGAGATCTCGGTGGAACAGCAGTCCTAGTCATGTTGGACCTGTCGGCGGCGTTCGACACGGTCGACCACAACACTCTAATCGACCGTGTCGAAAAGATGGGCATTCACCAATCGGCGAGCAAACTGATTGCCTCATTCCTAGCTGATAGATCACAAGCTGTCACCATTGGCCCTCATCAGTCCATCAATCTGTCATTACCATGTGGGGTTCCTCAAGGCTCATCCCTAAGTCTGACACTTTTTAACATCTATGTGTCGGACCTTGCCAATGTCATCAAGGCATATGGGATGAGCGTAACCTCCTATGCAGATGATACCCAGCTGGTTTTGGGTATTAAAGATAATGGACCAGAGGTGGCTGACCGATTTCGGTGCGGAATGCTCGCAATCAGTGAGTGGATGGCTTGCAACTGTCTCAAGCTAAATTCCGATAAGACGGAAGTGCTAATTTTCGGACCCCTCAGACCTGACTGGTCATCAACTTGGTGGCCACCGGGAATGGGTGAGCCTCCGAAGCCAGCACTCAAGGTTAGGAACCTAGGAGTAACTTTCGATGTGGACTTAAATTTCATGGCACATGCAAACAAGGTAGCGGCAACAGCCCACCATAAATTAAGGCTGATTAGGAAGATCCTCCCTTTTCTCCCAGCTACTGCTGCAAAAACACTAATTAGTTCATTAGTGCTAACTTCCCTGACTACTGCAACGGGCTATTTTTAAATGCCCAAACCAGGATAATAAACAAGCTTCAGTCATTACAGAATGCTGCAGCACGGCTCCTTTCAGGAACACCTAAATTTTCCTCAGTATCTGACACCCTTAAAAACTATCACTGGCTAACGATCCGCAATCGAATAAAATTTAAATCTTTATGCATAGTTTACAAAGCATTACATGACCAAGCTCCCCAATTTTTTAAGGCAAAGCTGACACCCTATAAACCAACCAGAATGCTTCGATCCACCACTCTGAATCATCTAGTGGTTCCTCGATCCAAGACAGTATCTTGGGGAGACCGTTGCTTTCTAGTTGCGGCTTCAAAGCTTTGGAACTCCTTGCCACTCTGCATCAAGACCTCTCCTTCACTTATGCAATTTCGAAAGTTATTGAAAACCTGGCTATTCGATCAGTAGTCCAACACAGCCTGCTATGAGCGATGAGGGAATTTAATGGAATCAATTAGCGCCGAGACGCCCACGGGTATTCGCCGCGCTCAATAAATTACAAAAATAAATAAACAATAGACAAAAACAGATGCACCTAATTATGTTACCTAGAATACAGGCTGTAGACATCAAATTGTTCAGACAAGAAAATGCCAACTTTCGAAAATTGGGTGTCTTTAACTTTCTAAAAGTGGCATTTTTAGTATTGTGGCATGAAATCCGATTTTACCATTAAAGAGTGCTTTAATGGTAAACGCCGATTATTACAACAAAAAACAAAAATTTTACTGAAAAAATAAGCCTGGTGGAAAACTCTACTAGAGACCGCTTTCAAACTGTAACCTCTCAAATTTAGACCAAAGCAAACTTTTTATTCCTGCAAACCCACATCAACATGATGGCAAAAAATGCCACCTTCCATGTGAGCTATCTTAGAAAACTGAAACTATTCATAGCAACATCAGGCCTATAAACAGCAGGTCAGGCTTTAGTCATCTCGAGGATTGAGTACGGATACAAAACTTTATCAGCCCCGCTAAAAGCTTGTCTCAATGCGGGCACTGGGCTTATAACAAGCTCTAGAAAGTTTCAACTCATCACTCCACATCTAAAAGCGCTTAATTGCCTGCCCAAAGAAGCAAGAATCCAACTAAAGAAGGCATGTATCACACACAAAGTGATACACTACAAAATGCCACTATACCTAGCCCAAAAAATCATGTTATCTGGAGGAAGCAGATTCTCTCGGAGCACCAGAGATCTTCTACTGAAACCTGCATCCTTCCGGAAAAAGAGAACTTATGACAGAGTGTTCTCTGGAGCTGCACCAAGAATTTGGAACTCACTCCCCCTGAACATTAGAAGAATCCTGTCCACTTCAGTATTCAAAAAGGAAGCTAAGACCTATTTTATGAGCAAATACCTCCATAATAACAGCAGACCAGACACTGTTAGGGTATTATCTAGGTCAAGTTCTATTATAATACTAGTCAATCTCTAGTAATCGTTAGGTCATGAGTGTTTTGTAATGACAAATGTCTCACATTTAAAATATTTATATTTATGCTTGGTAATTTTGCTTTAAGGTCGGTCAAACTTGCTGTCGAAAGTTAAGGCTTTGGAATTGTGAAGCGCTCTGATACCCTAATTGGGTCATGTCTGCGCTATATAAAACACTGAATAAATAAATGACTGCATTGCATGGTCTTGACAGTTTCCCCTTTATCTGAATAAAGAGTAAAAAGCTTGTTGGAAACTAACAAATCTCGCTCCCTTATGGATCCGTGCCCACCTCATGTTTGGCAATTGGTCTCCAGCTCGATTGCGATCCAGCTTGCTAAACTTTTAGATTAACATGCTGACTTCAGGGCTTTTTCCAGTAGCATCGAAAAAGGCATTGGTGCCCCCTCACCTAAAATAAAAACCATCGTAGGATCCTGCTGAAGTTAAAAACTACAGTCCCATTTTCTGTCTACCACTCCCAGTTAACATTTTATAAAATGCTCTAAATTAGTGTTAGAAATGGGATTTCTGGTTGGCTAGGGCATGCTCCTAAGCCAGGCAGAAACCACCACTCTAGTCAGGGCAAGGGAGTTACACACTGAAGATAACCCCTGCTCACCCCCTTGGTAGCTTGGCACCAATTCTGCTTCAGGCCACCAGCCCCACTCACTGGGACCTTCTTCTGACTCCTTTGAGGCTGCGGGTCAGGCACCGACAAAATCCGAATTTAGCAATAAAGGTTTTTAAATTACAATTCCTGAGACACAAAATGACATTTTTATTTGCTCCCAAACAAAAGTTATCTTTATTTATTTATTTATTTATTTATTTATTTATTGACATTTGTAGAGCGCGGCGAATACCCGTGGGCGTCTCGGCGCTAGTTAAGGGATGGATCAGCAACTGGGGTAAAGAAGATATACAAGGCTATTATTGAAAGTAATAGGGTAGCCCAATGTTCCTCAAATGGCCCTGTCTCCTTTCTCCGCTTCCCTAGTGGAGTGCCCAGTGCAGGGTAGGCTCCTGCTGGGATGGGTACTCCTCTTCTGGTTCTGCGGCATCAGGGCACGGCTTCACTCCGGCTTCCTGGAATACAGGCACAACTCTACCTGGCTTCCGGCCGGTGCTTCTCTTTGGCTCGCCCACAACTAGGCACTGCTGCCTGGCTTCTGGGTCAGGCCGCAGAGGTGATCTCTCGCAGATCTCGGTGGCTCCTCCGGGCGGCAGCAATGCGGGGTAGGCTCCGGCTCTAAAAAAATACAAATGCCCCATCGGTCAGGAGCTGGACCCTCGCTACACCCCAAACTCCTCTGGCACCACAGGATCTGCAGGAACGATGGGCACCCTCACTGTACCATTCAAGAACAGTTCACCGCACCTCTGCAGGTGGAGTGCCTGTAGCAAAGGAGGAACTGGTATAGAAAAGGGGAGGAGGAGCCACAACTGCCCCTAGCAAGACATGCTCAGCCCTCACAGTACTCACTTCAGGCAATATCCACAGTCCACATATCAGGCCTCAAGCCAGGGGCCTCACGTGATGGAGTGTTCCACTATGCTCAATCCCAGCACCAATTGAAGCATCAGGAAAGGCTAGTGTTGTTAGGCCTATCCCCACGAAGCGTCTGTTCGCCCCCACCGGGTCCGAGCCACGATGTAGGGTGGGGGGCCTCCCAGAATCAGGCAGTATTCTCACACTGTGCAGGTGGACTGCTGCACAAAGAATCCGTAGGAGAAGTGGAGAAAAAAGGAGGGGGCATAGCTGCCATTTCTCCCGGCACATCAGGTTAGGTAGACCACAAGCAGGGGCCCCCAGACAGCACAAATCAGGCCAATACAGGACCCCGAGCCGGTCACCTCCCTTCGAGACACGGAAGGTCCCAGCCAGAAGAAAACTTAATAGACGTACTCACCGCATCTCACACTTGGGATTACTGCTCTACGGTGGAGGATCGACCCACGAACATCACAGGTACAGGCGGTGGAGCCCAATCACCCCCGCCAGGGCTCCAGCAGTTCCCCACCGGATGCCTCCACAATATGTCTGTAAAGCTCCAAACAGGCAGTCAGCTGGGGCCTCGCTCTGCGGAGCACCCCGCCATCCTTGGATAGCAGCGCAGCGTAGAGCACAAGGGAAGAGCGATGCTCACAGGCCCAGTCCATGCAGAGCAGGCCAGTTGCATCAGGTCTGCTCCAGAAAGCCGGGCGATCCACAGCAGCACTCAACAAGTTCCAAAAAGTGTCCGCCACGTTCAACAGGAGATCCGGTATGAATGCGCTGCCCCACAGGGAAACAGGCACGGCAGGAGCATACAGGCAATATCGGATTAAGGACCCGGAGCTCATCACTTAAGCGACCTCCATCTTGGGCTGCTAGCCATGCCCCTGCATACATTCCCACCCATGATCAGTAAAAATTACACATATCTCCATAAACAATCTTGAGTCTTACAAGAATACCTGGATACAAATCATCCTCATACATATCAAGTTCACAAGACGACCCCCATCCAAATCCATAGCATTCAAATCAGTAATAATACAGTACTTACACAAATTCACATTAATTCATGTATTATGTCTTAAAATCACATATTTTCATAAATTCATCGGTCAGTACAAAATATCTAAAGAAATTAAGAAAACAAACATAGTAATGCTTCCCTATACCACCTCAATCAAAGCAAGATGTTTGCATTATAGTACTACATTCTCATTGTCACCAATATGTTTCATGAAGATAACACACCATCACAATACTCCTTTATAAACCTCAAGAAAGTGTCATACCATCTACTCAATTAGAGTCACTCCAGTGGTAGATGTCATTAATTCATGCCTGCTTGGGCAATTTTGTTCCACATATATTTATTCATGAAAATTGGACAAAACAAATGTATATTTAATTGGGGCCAATGAACCCCTCATCTAACATGGGCCAGTATTCACCCAACGCCCACCGGTATTCAGGAAATCTTTGTATTTTACATTACAATACACCAACTCAGCACCATGGAAATTGCGAACTTGTTATTTTCGTTTTACCTCTTCCCATAAAGGAGGGACAAGATCTCAATTCCCCTCCAGGAAACACGGCTCTTTTCCTGTTTTCCTGTAAGACGTGTCTCAAAGTACTATAGCATAAGCAAGACGGAAACCATAGCAAGAAACATTTATGTTCCTTTCCTGTTAGCTACATTACTAGGGTAGATAATATGACAACAGACTCTCTCACCACAGTGTCTCCAACTTTATCAAATATAACGTAAGAATAGACCTTTTTCAGAAAATGTGTCACACGTCTGGGATATCCTGATGGATCTCTTTGCAAACTCACTTAATCCTCATCTACCTCTGTTCTGTTGCCAGGGATGAATCCCAAAGCACTGGCAATAGATACCTTGTTGTCTTCTTGTACTCAGGGTCTTCTGTTGTTTGCTTTTCCACTATTCTCATGGTTTCAAAGAGCGATCTTTAGAGAATCAAGTGGAAGGACAGGTCAGATCATCTTGGGAGCCCCAGACTGGCTAAGGAAGTCCTGGTTTCCACATCTCAGGAAACTGAGGTTTGGACAGGAGTGGATTCTATCCTTTGATATTGCCTCTTAATTGGTCTCTCTTTCCCCAGTCTGGTTGTAAGGGTTGCGGGATGGTATGGAGTTTGAGAGGTTAGAGCTCTGTAATTTGGGGGTCTCGTCTGAGATTGCTTTGACATATCTGGTATACCGGCAGAGTATAACCAACCAATACAAGGAAATTGTGGCGCTCTTTTGATACATTGCTAAACCAGACACAGGGAAGTGTTTCATCCTCTTCCTGTGTGTTGTATGAATATCTAATTGCTTTTTATATAGAACACAGACGTAATGCTCAAACATATGGTGAATATGCAAAGCTCACCAGTGTGTCGTTCATTGTGTCACCTGGTGGCTACAAAGGAAGGACTTTCAGTACCATACCATTAATATATATTGAGAAACATTGTCTTGCATATGGATTGATATATTTGGGTACCCCTTCTTGCCATTGCAAAAGTGTGGGAATACACCTGATCACTCATCTCCTTTCTTTCTATACATTAGTAACTGCCCGTAGATAGAAAAAAGAGAGCAATAGACATCCTTGGTCCTGAAGAAGGCCATTGACATATAGTGGGCTTCCTTCATCACTGAATCCTGTTGACACTGATGTGGGAATGAATATGATTTCAAAACATCTTACTTGTTATTAGTCATATCAGTGTCCCTTTTCATAAATTGAACAAGGTACATCAATATATGATTTTACTACTTTTTTTGCAATAGGTGTACCACTAGTGACATTCTGCCACGACTTGAACTTCCATAACATGTTGAGCCCATCCTAGGACATGGAGTAACCAAGGGTGCAGGAGGGAACCCTATGATGAAGCATTCCACCAATGATGATATATTGAACAGCGTAGTGATACATTTCTTGTGTTGGTTCACTATAGTCTGATGGTATATCATATATCCTCTAGGGAGTTTGTATAATATCAAACATAATCTTCTCTCACCCAGTGGTTATATTTATGTATGCTTTGGCATATCCACAGGCATGTTGTCCTTCTACTCTATGGTCACATATTTAGCTTTGGATTTCATTTAGATGCTGATGCTCTCCTGAACCCTCTTCCCTTGGAGATGGGACCTCAATGATACTGATGTGTCATTGGAGAGTTGCGGTGCAGTAGCTAGATCGACTGACTCCAGAGCACGGGGATCACGGTTCGAATGCCGGCTGCAGCTCAGCTCAGCATCATGTGACTCTAGGCAATAGCTCACTTAATCTCCAAGATGGCCCCCAGTGTCTAGAAAACCTTAAGGGGTGATTTGTTTGTGCTTTACAAGTATTGAAAATTATTAATATTATTATAAACCTGCACACAATGAAACACCTCATCACAAACATTCAAAGATAGGCCATTAGCCAGCAAAACCTCATTGGGCCCTGTGAATCCCTATTCTGTCTGCAGCTCTGCAAATAAAAGCTCATAAAAGACTAAGTAAGAGAGAAACATAATAGAGATCAGGAATGTGAAGTAACTCATACTGTAGGAGGCCCAAAAGTTAAAATGATGAGAGAAAGAAAGGGAAAGAGTGTGCGTAGCTTCCATGCCGCAGGTAAAGTTGTCTCGGGACCCACTGAACCCAGATTATTACTGCATTTTAAAATTCAAATAGAAACTGGGGTCCCAATTCCTTTCTTGCACTAGGGCCCACGATACACTGATTATGCCACTGAGATTATGAGAGAGAGTGAGGGCTGGAAGATAGAGTGAAATGAAGGACATATGAAAAGTAGAAAATAACTATGACAAGAAGGAAATGCTGAAAGGTGGATTCAGGTGTGAAAGGTACGATGGACTGAAGTGTAAAACAAAATTTGCATGGGTCGGTGAAAGAAGGGCTTAAACTATGAATGGCTGGTTGAATGGAATCTGGATGGATGGGTGAACTGAAAAAATGGGTCAACTGATTGATGAAAACAAATGGATGCATGGATGGCGAAAGGATGGCTGAATGGCTGGGAGTTTTAATTTGAATGATAGAAGGATAGATGGAAGAGTGTAAACAATAAAGGGTTGATAGACAAAATGGTAAAGGAAGGATGGATAGAAGCATGAAAAGACGGCTCGATGGATGGATGCATGAACGGTTTAAGGGATTGAGAGACAGAAGAACGGAAAGTGAGATGAAGGGACCTCATCTAGCGTGGGTAGGGCTCACTCGCTTTGCTCACCTGATGGCATTGAAGGCGGAGATCAAAGTGGGGAGGATTTACATTTTCTGGATATTCCCTTGCAGAGCCTTCTCCTTCTATTGGCATACTGGGACTGTTTCAGCAGCAGAAATCACAGAGGATACAACATTTTGTACCAATGTCTGCCAAACATAGTCGCTATTTGCTGGGGATACAATGGTCATGGCATTGTGAGAGACAATGTTGTAGTTTAGAAACGCCTAAAATCTGAACAAATGTCTGGAATGCACTGGCTCGCGAGATATAAGTAGTCCAGCTTCTGTCTGCACACTGGATTGCTTGTTTTTTATTAATTTGGTTCAACATTGTTCATTGGCATACAAACGGCTGTTATGTTTTTTTTTCTTGGTAGCAGTTGAGGTATATATATTTTTTTTACCACAACCTTAAACAAATGTTTTCAAAAGTTTCCTTTCTCCGTTTAATACTGCCAGTTAATTAAATGCACCTCTTCCTGTTTACGAGCGTTAGCTTCCTTCAATTAAAGCATAGCTAAAAACACAATTAAATTTTCACAGTGGAGATTTGAAACCTCACTGAAATGTGCCAACATTTGAAAATGATTACTTCAGTGACTCATATAGTTCTGAAAATAAATCCTTTGATGTAATACTTTAAGCAAGCAAAATACACAAGAACGAGTTGAGTTATTTTTTAAGCAATGCCATCTCATCCAATAAGATACTGTAACTCTGTATTTATTTATTTAAATGTTTGGTAAGACAATAGCTTGAGGCCAGATTCGCTTTGAAGTAGCAATACATGATGAACGTAGATCTTTGACCAGTCGATCTACCCCAGATGTGGGGATCCAAGGCTGATGACCAGAGGTTCGCCTGGAGGTCATGGGCTTCAGCATCTGTGGTGGTGTGCTCTTGGGGTGCCTGGCACAGTTGAAGGTAGACCTAAGGTCGTCTAGCAAGATGGAGAAACCTCTTTCAACTCACTTGCTATTGAGAAATCTGTTCTCTAGAATTCTGGATTTTTAATTATATATGAACAGATGTTGATGAGTCTTGATAAGGCAGAAATGCATTCTGGGTAATTTCCCCATAGCCTGGCAGTTTCAGCGAGACTTTCTTTCTTGCATGTCGGTTGGAGGGGCTGATTACCTCCTTCATGGATTTATTCTGTAATGGCACAAAACAACTGAAAAGGATGTTATGAAAAGCTAAGCACAGGATATTCTTATGCTTAGAAAATCATTGGCCAAAAAAAAACATTATTGGCTCAAGCATGTCTATCCAACAATTTGTTGTAACAGATGTGATCCACGTTCTATGAAAAAAGCAATGAGGAGAGCAAGAGATGTCTCAGTAAGACATTCCTGATTCGGGCGAAACGCTTAGCTCGGTCAAACCAACATGGCGCTCTCGTTTAAAAGTTCATTCATTATACTGCAAAGACACTAGTACAGGCTTAGAAATTACCATCAGTATGTGCTGATCTCTAGAGAGCAGGCAGCCTTCTACCAGTGGGACAGAGAACATCGTGATGACTTGGAGGGCCAGCAGGCTACCCACCAAGGGTCAAATCAGCCCCTAGTTTACAGCCAAGGTTGGAGTCAAGCGCAACTACTAACAGAATAAGGAGCTTGTTTAATTTGGGCAGACAGAGTAATTACCATCGCTACGGTGGAGTACTTTACTCCCGCTAGGGCCAGGGTACTCTTCCTGCCATACTTCGAGATGTTGGCTGCCCCCTGCAGAAATCGATTGCATTTCCTGGAACTGCCATCATGGTGGTTCCTGGAAATGCATTGTGAGTTTGATGGACAGCTCCTTTAACATGATGGAGCCGTACATCAAACTTAGAACTTTTTTTTCTCAAAAAGAAAATCTCAAAGTGGGATTTTCTTTCTGAAAATAAAAAAGAAATACCCATGGTGTGGGGGTCATTTTAACGTTTTAACTGCCCTTTAGCACCACATTTTTCATGTCTGTGATGGACAGTGAAAACTGATTTAAACAGCCTTTGAACTTACTGGGAGAAACGCCGCCATACCAGCTTCTCAAACCCTTGCAGGATTGCCATCTTCGCCGACCTCGCTGCTGCTCCACCGCCGAGTGCCCCCTCCCCCCGCCGCAGCCTCACAACAACAGCGCTACCGCAGTGTGGGGGAGAGGGAAAACTACATCTCCCAGCGGCCTCCGCGACCGGAAGTCGCGTCGAGGCGGAGCGCGCCAGGAGGCGCTTAAAAGCAGCCTTCACCTGCCGTGGAGTGGGTGCATGATTTAAACAGCCTTTGAACTTACTGGGAGAAACGCCGCCATACCAGCTTCTCAAACCCTTGCAGGATTGCCATCTTCGCCGACCTCGCTGCTGCTCCACCGCCGAGTGCCCCCTCCCCCCGCCGCAGCCTCACAACAACAGCGCTGCCGCAGTGTGGGGGAGAGGGAAAACTACATCTCCCAGCGGCCTCCGCGACCGGAAGTCGCGTCGAGGCGGAGCGCGCCAGGAGGCGCTTAAAAGCAGCCTTCACCTGCCGTGGAGTGGGTGCATGATTTAAACAGCCTTCGAACTTACTGGGAGAAACGCCACCATACCAGCTTCTCAAACCCTTGCAGGATTGCCATCTTCGCCGACCTCGCTGCTGCTCCACCGCCGAGTGCCCCCTCCCCCCGCCGCAGCCTCACAACAACAGCGCTGCCGCAGTGTGGCTCAGAGGGAAAACTACATCTCCCAGCGGCCTCCGCGACCGGAAGTCACGTTGAGGCGGAGCGTGCCAGGAGGCGCTTAAAAGCAGCCTTCATCTCCCGCATCGCGGGAGCGCGCGGGGCAGCGCCGGGCTAAGCCCGGGCAAAGGGCGGGCCCTCTGTGGCCCTCAGGGGACCGAGGAGGACGGGACGGGCTACCCCCCTTTCCTCTGTGTTAAGGTATCCTTATACATCTTGTTTTCTACCTACAGCGTATTAAAGAGGAGTTCCTCATTACTGTTATACCTTGGATAATAACGTGAAGATGTCTAAAATCAGAAAGACCCCTGTGGCCACGAGATCTGTAACAAGAACAACAAGTGTTCCCAAAACCCCTCTTCCCACAATAACCGCTATTGACTTAATGTTACAGAAAACAATCAGTGTGGTGGCAGATGCTATTCAGGATACTGAAAGACGTCTATCTCTAACTCCAGACCTGTGTTTTCCGGACCTTTCTTTACACACTACTACCGAAAACGTTAACTCAAAGGACAATACAATGAACTCTCAAGAATCAATCTTAATGTTGTCCTTCACAGGGCTCCCCAGCCCCCAAACCAGAGACAACACTCCAACAGCCCTGTCCATTCCCTCCCCAGGCAGCAGCAGGGACAACAGCCTTATGCTGCCTAGTGAAAATGGTACCAATATATGTTTGTCGTCTACAGACCACTTAGATCTTGGGTCTTTAACCTCGGCAGGCTTAACACCTACAGTATCTACAGGAACAGAACCCCCCCCCGGCTAGAAGACTAGGGCCAAAAAATATAAACAGGTCCCGTGGATCACAAAGCAAAAAAACATCTTTAGCTAAAAAAATGTCTCGTTTAAAGGCCAAAAAATATCATCCAGTTAAAGATATTTGGTCCACTTTCAGACTGGCTAACCCTACACCAAAAGCAGTAACTTTTTGCCCTCCTACAATCAGTCAGGAGCTGGGGTCGCCCTTGAGCAAGAAGCAGACAGGTCCTATAGACACGACTATAGACCACACAGATCAGACAGACAACATACTGACAAACAATGAGCTGCTCCTGGGTCAACTAGAAGCCCTAATCAAGACCCTCTTGAAGCCCATTAGTGAGAGAGTCATTAACATCGAGAAGGCTTTAGGGAAATTCGAAAGGGCCCAAAACGATGCATCCTCTACTTTGCTCAAAATACTGAACGCACCAAAAACCACCTCCACCTTTGTACCAGCTCGTAGTTCACTTGTCCCAACTAGTAACAAAGCCGTAAGGACAAAGCAAACTACTCATAACACTGTAAATAACCATACTCTGCCAGTTCGTCAGGATAAAATCCTTCACTCTAAGCCGAGAAAAAATCTAGACACGGTGGCTAACCCTTCTCCCACAGTGGCCACAACCCTGACTAATGCCCAAATTCCACCTGACATTGAAACTGAGGAAAGCGAATGGGCCGCTGAAAGTTCTCCAGCTAAACTAGTACCAACCCACTTAGAACTATCGAGCCAAATTAAATCCCCACATTTGAGTATACCTATAATGCAAACAGGGGATAAATTGTCAAAACCAGTGGCAGTTAAAAGACCACCCCACATAAACCTTCCCCCTGAATCCAGTCCTTATACCACCGTTATGATTGGGGTACCTAAATTACCGGACGAGAAAACAGAATCTCAAGTGGAACTAAAAAATAAGGTCAGCCACTGGCTTACAACTCATAGACCGATTCCACAACACATAATTGGCCATATTTCACATGTGAAAAGAGTAGACTGGGTGGGCACCAGATTTAAATCAACTGAGGGTGATTGCATCGTGGGAACCTTCGGTGATAGCAGTGCAGCTAGTTTTGTGAACAGCTGGAAAAGTGGTGTGACTAATAGTCTGATCCGCACAATGGATCTGAGCTATTTTTATCCCTCCAATAATCCCAGCCACAATGTAAAACAATCACAGCTAACCTATGGACAGGGGGGGCTGTCTGAGCAAACGGCGTATCACCAATTTAGGGAAACCTCATGGCCGTATGGCCCGTCCACCCCGTTGGATCATACAAACTACAGGAATGAACCCCCATGGTTTAACAGGCAAAATAGATATTGTACAAGTCATCAGGAGAGAAGGGAGATTCCACCTCGCCCACAGTTTCAGCACTACTCACATCCACAACAGTTAAACACGCACTACGGGGTCCCCGTCTCAAACAGATATGACACGCTTTATGCTCCAGAATATCTGGACAAGATTGATTGACATACAGTCCCCCTAATTCCCCTTCCTACATACTCCGAGTCTTCATGTTTGGAAGCAGTTCCCCTCAATCTAGTGAGTACTATATTAGAGTGCACAAATAATCCTATTCAAGGGTTAGGTGTAACCCCCGGGGCAGCTTTTTTAGCAAGCCAGTCAGAGAGCATGTTGCCTCTAAATGAGCTTAGTCCTCCACATCCCCTCACTCAAGTCTATTGCGGTACCTTTGGTGTAGTAAATTCTCTATCCAGCACTGATGAAATACAAGCAGATACAATAACTGATCAAGGGAATCAAGTGATACCTCCACCTACAACCAACGCCCAGGAAGCAGGCCTAGATGACACATCACCATGTATTATAAAACTTTTATCCTGGAACGTTGCTGGCCTGGCCACTAAGGTAAAGGATCCAATATGGGTATCATACATAAAAGACTATACCATCTTGTGTTTCCAAGAAACATGGCTGGAAGACGTAAACGTACATATCGAGGGCTTCCAAAGTTTCTTCCTACCGGCAACTCCATCGAATAGTGGAAGATCAAAGGGGGGCTTGGTAATTTATGTTAGCCTTGCACTTATTTGTCAGGTTTCAAACAGGGAATCCAACAATAGACATATCCAAACCCTGGTGCTCAGGAGGGGCAAAAGGGCATTGACCCTTATTAACTTCTATAATGCTGTATCATCAAATAGGGAGTGCAATATTCTCCATCTACATAACTTCCTTAAAGTTAAAGCATCAAGTTTGCCCCGAAGCACCCTCATTGCTGGAGATTTTAACACGCATCCATGCGGTAACCCTGTAGTAACACCAATCGGACTTTTAGGTTGCAACAGCAGATCTGGTTTCCATTTCGATCACTCGCCACGTGGTATCCATGTTAACAACTTAACTGATGACAGGAACCTGACAGTTGCAATGTCTATATCAGAGGATTCTCACATTTTTGACGTCCCCACGTATAAAGGTCCTGGAAATGGCACTTATATAGATCACATTCTTCTTTCAAGAGACCTTGTTGATCTAGTTACTGACTTTGAAATTCAAACAAGTTTGTTCAGTGACCATAATCCCATCTCTATCAAAATTAGAGGAGGTATTTTTGAACTCCGGAAGCCCAGGAAAGACTGTGGCTCCTTAAAGCCAATAAACGGAAATCAACGTTTGAAGTGGTCAAAAGTCAACAGTGTCACTCTGTATAATTCAATTAATAACAGCTGCGGTAAAGAACTCGCACTTTGTGCTTCTCCTACCACCTTGCCTGAAGTGACCTTAACCGCCTTCTCAGTTGTGGTGGATAGAGTTGGTGAACTGTTAACCATACCAGTGAAGGGACACTATGAATCCCACCTGAAATGGTTCGATCAAGCTTGCTCAAAGGCTGGACGTAACTTAAAAAAAGCACTAAAGGCTAACCCCAGAGATCCTGCCCTTGTAAAAGAACTGAGAAACATCTATAAGACATCTCTAGCAGCCCGGAAAAAAGAAGTGAAGGCAAGCATCTGGGAATCTCTGTGTGACCCTGCAATTTTGGGTAATAGTTCTAAGTTCTGGAACATTATAAACCAGCCCTTGTTCGACGACCCTAGTAACTCTGTGATTGGGTCAAACATACCTGAGGATGAGTGGTTATCTCATTTTAGAATAATTTTTCAAAGTGACGATGCACAAGCGGACATTGATTTTAATACCTCTGATGAAGAATTGTTGTGTTTGACAGTGAGGGAGGTAGTAAAGGGGATTCAGGGCTTGACTAGCAACAAAGCACCGGGCCCTGATGGTCTTCCCCCTGACCTCTTTAAATCAGACATTCAACTATGGGCACCAGTTCTTACCGCAGTAATAAATGCCGGGATCTCTATAGGTTGTCCGAAATCATGGGGGTCTTCGACCATAGTGCCTGTATTCAAGAAAGGTGACCGTAGAAGTGCAACATGTTACAGGCCAATATCACTGATCAACTCAGTTGCTAAGGTGGTGGGGGTATTATTTTAAATAGGCTAGTAGTTTGGGCCAAGGAAAAAAACATCCTGTCGCCAATCCAATACGGGTTCAGAACAGGTCACTCCACGATAGCTCAATGTCTGAACCTGTACTTAATAAATGGCAAATATACCATGGCAAGAAAAGGGTCCATCTACATGGCCTTTATGGATTTATCATCCGCCTTCGACTGCGTTGACAGAGGTCGGCTTTGGGAGGTCTTGCAAAAAATGGGTGTGGAGCAAAACCTCATTAATTTTTTAGCAGATCTACATTCGGACACCAGAGCAAATGTTCGCTTTACACAAGATATGAAAGTAACCAGGGACTTCAGGATAAACCGGGGGGTTAGACAAGGGTGCATCCTAGCCCCGTTTCTTTTTAATCTTTACATCAATGATCTGGAGGAACATCTATTAAAAACCGGTACAGATTACCCATACATAGGGAGGAAGGGCGTGCCCGTCTTGCTATATGCGGACGACGCCGTCCTAATCTCTAGAACGGCGATCGGCCTTCAAACCCTGCTTGATTCTTTTTTTGTATTTATGAATTCCCGTGGCCTGAGCATTAACAACTCGAAATCTTTTATTATGATGACTGGCTCAGGTCCAAAAAAAAGATATCCCCATTCTGTAAACAACGAAAAAATACCGACAACTAGGACCTTTTCGTATCTTGGTGTCCTTTTTGACCACAAACTAACCTGGGCACCTGCAATACAAAAGAAAAAGGGCGAGGTAGTGCGTGTAAACGCAGGTATAATGGATTTTGCAAAGAAAATGGGTAATAGCCCAGTGGCCGCTGTTTTGAAGTTATACCAAGCCAAAAGCATTGCAGTTGCGTGCTATGGGAGTGAAATATGGGGATCTGAACCCTTAGATGCCCTTGAGGTCACTGAAAATAATTTTTTAAAGCAAGTTCTAAGGCTCCCCAGGGGCACGGCAAACTTTTCTGTTCACGCGGAACTAGGTATGCCCTATTTAAGCGATAGGATAGCGGTAAACCCCTTGCTATGCTGGCTAAACAGTTGGCTAAATCCAGCTATACCCCTCACTAGAAACATTCTGCAAGAGGCATTAGAGTGGGAAGGGAAGTATAAGATCCCGTGGTTAAAATATATTAGAAGATGTCTCTCCGAATTAGGCCGGCCGGATCTTTTTCTAGCCCCTGAGAAAATAACTAAATCTGATGTTATTTACGTGAAGAACACCTTCATGACAACTAGGTACTTGGCAAGGGAGGAGAGAGAGTATGAGAAAAATAGTGTGAGATTGCATGCTCTCACTAAAACAACCCTCCATATAGAACCCTATTTAGTCTGGCCTTTGTCGGGTTATGAACGCTTTTTGCTGAGAAGGTTCCGATTTGATATGTTCCACCTTTTGCTAGCTGTACCAAGCGGGGCACACAGAGGTCAAGTGTTGCCAGCTTGTGGCTGCGACAATAAGTCTCCACAAGATCTGGCACACTTTTTATTTTTCTGCTCATATTATACAGTCCCTCGTAAGTTGTTTTTAAAACCTTTACTACAACGGCTCCATTTTGCACAATTCAGACCAGCACTTTATTACCTTCAAATGCTAAATAGCGACTGCACCCTGTTTTTATGTAGTTTTTTAAAACTTGCACTTAAACATAGGAAAAGCATGGAAGGCTAATTAACTTTGCTCCTGATATGAATCCTTTTTTTAAATTCATATTGTATTTTTACTGTTTTTTAAATTACAAACTTGTAACTTTTGCTTGTGCTCGTGTTTATGTGGTAACAAACTTTTTTTCGCATAAACTGTACTTTGTGATAAATGTTTTTGAAATGTACTTTTATGATTGTTATATGCAAACAATCGAATAAAGATATTTTACTTACTTACAGTGAAAACTGACCATGTGTCCACCCAATCTAAATATGGCGGGTGTATATACCTCAGATGGCCCTTACACCATCATTCTGTCAGAGGTGTGTGTAGGAGGCAGAGACAGAGTAGTCAACTGTTTACACACTGAGGTCCACACAACTCTAAGGTGGGCAGACCTTCAGGTTGGCGACAAGGGTATTCCATCACCATTGCAACAGAGTACCCTTTCCGCCAACATTTAAATCAGCCCTGAAGTTTTTGGAATGCCGTCCATGGTGCTCTGTTCTAGACACCTGTCCTGGAAGAGTGATAGCTTAATTTTCAAACACAGCCGCTTAAAAGAGATTTCAGTGGAGTATTTTATGTCAATTTATTTATTTATCTGAGTATTGTGTAAATTGCTGGCTGTCCTCTTCTGGTTGCTTGCAGCACCTTTGAAACCAACCTGCTACTGCACAGTTGGCAGACTGTGAAAACGACGTACTTCGAATCTGCAGCACAGAATTGTAGATTCAGGCAAATTATTTCTATAAGAGTTCATTTTTTCAAATGTTATCTGAATTCAAAGTAGTACAGTTGTGATTTGGGGGTCCTGTGTATTTTATAGTTTAGGGCCCAACATTGCCAAGTAACGTTAACTGGTGTTTTGGCCATTTGAATGGACTTCGTGGAATAAAGTATATGAAAATGAACAAGGCATTTCATTGCATAGCCGGTCCACTGGGGCCTCGTATATATCATGATTTACTGCCGCCAACTGGGAAGCCCAGTACTATTTCGGAAGGTCTGGTAACCCTATTCCCCCATCATACCAGGGGAGGGTGAGCTTGTAAAAGGCAATGCGGGGCCAACCATACCAAAGAGCTGCCTCTGGAGAGCTTCTATTTCCTTGAAGTAAGCAACAGGCACGGGGTCCATAGCGGTATGGAGTGCGTATAAAAATCGGGTAAGAGCATCCTCTAAAAAAGGACTGCTCTGCCCAAAAGATTCAGAAAAGGGGGTGGTGATGAACAGAGTGTCTGAATTAGGCAGACCACTCTTACCCAGTCCAAAGATCAGGGCTTGATCCATCACCATTTTTTAGCTCACTGCACCATCCCAGCTCAGAACCTGGCTACATGCAAATTACTCTGTTCCTGTCCCAGTGCATGATGGGAACAGGGCAAACCAAACTACCAAGCCAATTCTTATGCTGGGAAGGAAACAAGCTACCGGGGACCGGTTTCTGGCATTTCAGCCGTCGTCGGCCCGGCTTGCTTGAATCCTGATGGTGCAATGAGCAAGGGACTCACATCTGAGTATACCCTTCCACGCTTATGGTGGACAAAATGATTCAGAAAAGGGGGTGGTGATGAACAGAGTGTCTGAATTAAGCAGACCACTCTTACCCAGTCCAAAGATCAGGGCTTGATCCATCACCGTTTTTTAGCACACTGCACCATCCCAGCTCAGAACCTGGCTACATGCAAATTAGTCTGTTCCTGTCCCAGTGCATGATGGGAATAGGGCAAACCAAACTACCAAGCCAATTCTTATACTGGGAAGGAAACAAGCTACCGGGGACTGGTTTCTGGCATTTCAGCCGTCGTCGGCCCGGCTTGCTTGAATCCTGATGGTGCAATGAGCAAGGGACTCACATCTGAGTATACCCTTCCACGCTTATGGTGGACAAAATGATTCAGAAAAGAGGGTGGTGATGAACAGAGTGTCTGAATTAAGCAGACCACTCTTACCCAGTCCAAAGATCAGGGCTAGATCCATCACCGTTTTTTAGCTCACTGCACCACCCCAGCTCAGAACCTGGCTACATGCAAATTAGTCTGTCCCTGGCCCAGTGCATCATGGGAACAGGGCAGACCAAACTACCAAGCCAATTCTTTTACTGGAAAGGAAACAAGCTTCCGGAGACCGGTTTCTGGCATTACAGCCGTCGTCGGCCCGGCTTGCTTGAATCCTGATGGTGCAATGAGCAAGGGACTCACATCTGAGTATACCCTTCCACGCTTATGGTGGACAAAATGATTCAGAAAAGGGGGTGGTGATGAACAGAGTATCTGAATTAAGCAGACCACTCTTACCCAGTCCAAAGATCAGGGCTTGATCCATCACTGTTTTTTAGCTCACTGCACCATCCCAGCTCAGAACCTGGCTACATGCAAATTAGTATGTTCCTGTCCCAGTGCATGATGGGAACAGGGCAAACCAAACTACCAAGCCAATTCTTATACTGGGAAGGAAACAAGCTACCGGAGACCGGTTTCTGGCATTTCAGCCGTCGTCGGCCCGGCTTGCTTGAATCCTGATGGTGCAATGAGCAAAGGGACTCATGTCTGAGCATACCCTTCCACGCTTGTGGTGGACAAAATGATTCAGAAAAGGGGGTGGTGATGAACAGAGTGTCTGAATTAAGCAGACCACTCTTACCCAGTCCAAAGATCAGGGCTTGATCCATCACCGTTATTTAGCTCACTGCACCATCCCAGCTCAGAATCTGGCTACATGCACATTAGTCTGTCCCTGGCCCAGTGCATCATGGGAACAGGGCAGACCAAACTACCAAGCCAATTCTTTTACTGGAAAGGAAACAAGCTTCCGGGGACCGGTTTCTGGCATTACAGCCGTCTTCGGCCTGACTTGCTTGAATCCTGATGGTGCAGTGAGCAAGGGACTCATGTCTGAGCATACCCTTCCACGCTGGTGGTGGACAAAACGATTCAGAAAAGGGGGTGGTGATGGACAGAGTATCTGAATTAAGCAGAACACTCGTACCCAGTCAACAGATCAGGGCTTGATCCATCACCGTTTTTTAGCTCACTGCACCATCCCAGCTCAGAACCTGGCTACATGCAAATTAGTCTGTCCCTGGCCCAGTGCATCATGGGAACAGGACAGACCAAACTACCAAGCCAATTCTTTTACTGGAAAGGAAACAAGCTTCCGGGGACCGGTTTCTGGCATTACAGCCGTCTTCGGCCTGGCTTGCTTGAATCCTGATGGTGCAGTGAGCAAGGGACTCATGTCTGAGCATACCCTTCCACTCTTGTGAGTGATGGGTCTCCTGAAGTAATACTACATCTGGGGAGTGTCTTATAATTAGTTGATTCACCATTCCCCTCTTAAGTTTGTCCCCGAAGCCATTCACATTCCAGCTGAGCACAGTCATCCCCGATCCCTGTCATTGAAACAGTATGGATAAAATACAAGCATAGTTCTGTCACCTGATGCAAAACAAAAAAGAAAAAAAACAAATTCAAACAAGTCAACAATCCCCCAGACCCACAAGACTTTCAGCCCCCACCCCCACGCCCTGCACCTCCATCCCCAACTAGCATTGTGCCTGTCGCCCCAGACCAACTAACAGCTAACTAAAAGTAGAAAATAGGAGGAGATCTGCCCCCCCCCAAGTTTCTTTAAAAAACAGTCACTCCCCCTGACAGCACCATTCCTTAGTCCCGGGGTAAAATTAGAAGAGGTCCTTGTGGGTGTAACCCACTACCTACCAGACTCCATAGATCTTTACACAGCTGTCCCCATCACGCCTGTTCCTGTACGTCACCATCGCCTTCTCGAGTTCGTCCCTCAGGCCCATCCAGGGGGAGGCCGTCCAGCCAGTCTGACGCCACCTCCGGATTGGCGAAAAACCATGCTCTTCCCTCGACCTCCACACTCAACTGGGCCGGGAACAGCATGGCATACTTTAGACCTCTATCTCAGAGATTCCTCTTCACCTCAAAGAAGCTTTGGCGCTGACTTTGGCCGGCTTGTGTGAAGTCCGGAAAAAAGGAGAGGGTAGTGTTTTCATACCAGAACAGGAGGCCTGCAGGATAGCGTCATGGTCCCTAAAATTTTGTACCCGAGCAATCAACAGTCCGGGTGGTGCTCCGGGCCTGGGCCTACCCCCCGGCACCCTGTGTGCCTGTTCAATGGTGAAAAAGCTTGAGATGACTGAGGATAATGTTTTCAACGAATAGATCTGGGGCTGGACCTTCAGCCTTCTCAGGAACTCCTATGATGCGGACATTGTTCCGCCTGGCCCTCCCTTCGTACTCAACCAGTTTCCGGACGTTGAGAACACTGGCGGCTGTTAGATCTCGCATCTCCTGCTGAAGCAAGGCCACATCATCCTTTAAACTCGCTGTTTTAATGTCTAGAGACATGACTTTCTCACTTGCTTATGTGAGGTCAGCGCGGATGAGATTGACCTCTATGGTGACGGTGTCTAGTTTGTTGTCCAGCGATTCCATCTTCTGTCCAAGAGATGATTTGACGTCATCAATAGCTGCCATCACGTCCGATAGTGTCGGCTCGGCCAAAGGGCCAGTGGCGTCGCCCCCCAGCGACTGAATCCTTCTCGGCTCCGGTGGGGACCCCCTTGGCATCGTGTAGTGGTCCAACTTGTTGGTCTGGATATGTTTGGGTCCTTTGGCAGATCTCAAGTGCTGCCTATCCGAGTCAAGTTTAGTCGCCAACAGAAATGCCTCCCAGGGGCCGAAGGGCCTTTCCTTCTACTCCAGGCACGCAACGCACACCAACGCACACCAACTGTCCGGGCCCGGCCGTCGCAAGCCTCCAATCGACGACCTCAATGCCCGGAGCACCAAGAGGGGCAACGGACCGGACCGGCCCAATGGAAGCCGCCGGAACAACCCCAGCGAAGAATCGATAGATCCACAAGAGAATCACCGATCTGGTCTTTCGCCGGAAAGTTCAAGCCAAACGGCCCCAAAGAGAGGTTACAAAGAGCGTTCAGCCTCAGACACAAGTAAAGCGGAACGATCAATAGTGTCATAGAAGCTGTCCGCTGGCCGCTCAGATCGGACCTTCCCCAGGGGCCAAGACAATATCAATCTGGGTCATCTCCAGTGTGTTCCGGCGGTAAGGGAGGGCCTCCAAAATGTACTCACGCGGGATAGAACGACTGGGGCTTACCTCCACACATCAATCGCTCGTCAGCGTTTGTGTCCCCCCAGCGCAATATTGTGATGGATCAGCCAATCCCCGGACTGGGTTCTCCCTTGCACCAAATCAGGACCCACAACAGGCAACACAGTGGAGGGAGCAGGCCAGGGAACCACACAGTGGTGTTGGTGTGTGCCCCTATAATGTCCACCTCTTATAGCAAAATCCAATTGTAGCTCCGCAGCACCACTCTCCACCTCGTGGGGAGCCCCCTAATGGCCAAAAAGAGAGGGGGGAGTCCAATTTCAGTGCCAGAAGCACCGCGACACACACACCAAAGATGGAACTTTTTACCCTTGTGTATTATATTGGGGGGCGGCGACCACTGGACTCTCCAGCCGCCCCCAAGACAAGCAACAGGTATGCGCCAATCGTGCTCTCCCGACCTGTGCCCCTCATGAGGTAAGTAGTGTTCCCCGTGTGAGCAGGGGGACCGTCGACCCTGGCCACCAGACGCCGTGGCTGCATTGACTCTCCAGGGCCCGGCTGAGAGGACTCAGTGCCGGCCCTGCTCAGCAATGTTTTCTGTCTTCACAGCACGGGTGGCTGGCCATCCCTCTGGCAGCCTCACCCCACAGCGAGAACGCTGGTAATGCCGGGGCCCGGACAGTTGTCACCAGGGCCGGCCCCGCTCCAAAGAAGTACCTCATCACGTCCCTCCGGGGCAGGGCCGTCCTCCAAACCAACAGGAGCCCCTTTGAAAAATCTTAGTGGCTCCGGGGCCCGGGCGGAAATCCCCAGGGCCGGCCCGATGTTTACAGCTTTGCAGCAGGGTTCATGCTAAATCGATCCCCAGGCTTCAGAGGGTCGCCAGGCCCCAAATTACGGGCAAGATATCTCCGGCCCCCGATGTCAAAGCATGGCCGGATTGGGGTAGATGGCTGTCGCGCCTCTTCGGCAACACAGCGGCAGGCTCAAGAGTCAGGATAGACGACAGTATGTTGGGACTTGGGGACAGACCGACGGAGCCGAGCACTCACACGGCCATCTTTGCTCGGTGCGTGGCTCCTCCTGTCCACCAACATTTCAATCAGCTCTGAAGTGTTTAGAATGCATTCCATGGTGCACTTGTTAGAAATTGGATTTTTGGCAGGCTAGGGCATGTGTCAAAGCCAGGCAGAAACCACCACTCTAGTCAGGATAAGGGAGTTACCGTCCTAAAATAATCCCTGCTCACCCCCTTGGTAGCTTGGCACGAGCAGTCAGGCTTATCTTAGACACAGCATTTGCACATAACCAACAGTAATACAGTGTAAGTACTACAAAAGAACACCACACTGATTTAGAAAAATATCCAATATTTTTATATACAAGACCAAAAACGAGCAGAATCCACAATACAGTACTTAAAAATCTACAGTTATCAAAATACTCTTTAAAAACGGTTCCTTGATGTTGATAGCTCCGTCCGAGGCTATCACAGCATCGTGAGGAAACAAATCCACACAGGTCAAGCTGGTCACGGTGTCGCGGACCAGCTACGTTGTCGGGAAGACACGCAAACAGTACCTGTTAGAGATGCAGGACGCCGAGGCCCTTGAAGTCACTCGCATTGCAGGTAGAGCTCCTTTCTGTTGGGATCAGGAGCGCTGGTGTCGTCAGGCGTTGGATGCTGCGGTGCGAAGTACAGCAGTGCGGCGTGCGGTGCCCTCAGGTCGTGGTGCGAGCAGCGGCTTGGTGGCAGCATCAGATGGCATTGTTGGTGATACCAGGGTCACGATGCGAAGTGAAGGCAGTGCTTGTCACAGTGCTTGCAGGTCACTGTGCAAGCAGCGGCGGCATTGTTGCTGCATCGCTGTCGTCGGCTGACGAACCGGAGTCGATGGTGCCGAATTCAGTAGGCCAAGGCTTCAGTGCGGGATGAGGGCGTTGCATCGCGTAACTTTATGAGCAGTGCCCTCGAACCATGGTGCAAGCAGCGACATCGATGTCGGCGTGGAGCAGCGGTGTTGGGGAGGCCAAGGTCTAATCATCTTGCGCCTGGACTACAGTAACGCGCTCTTTCTCGGAGCACCGGAGTCAACGTTCAAGATCCTGCAACAAGTGCAGAACGCGGCAGCAAGGTTGCTGCTGAACGTTCCGGCCAGGCAGTCAGCCAGGCCCGCTTTACAAGCACTCCACTGGCTCCCTATCCGAGAGAGAGTTACCTTCAGGGCCCTCTGTATTGCCCATAAGAGCATACAGGGGAGAGGACCAGCCATTCTGAAGGATATGATCCGGCCCTACAAGCCTACAAGAGCTCTACGCTCTGACAACAAACACCTCCTTCAGACAAAGAGAGTTAGGAGAGCCCGTTCAGGTGGCAGGAGCTTTTCCATCCATACAGCGTGGGCCTGGAACTCCCTCCCATTCTCACTGCGTTCTGAACCAAATCTTCTCAGGTTCCGGAAACATTTGAAAACCTACCTATTCCCGGAATAATTTTAGCTCTTTCTGCTCCGTAATGGCAGCTTGCTCTAGGTCTCTATAAGCGCTGGGATGCCCCTGGGTAACCGTGCGCGGTACAAAATTCGTTAATAATAATAATAATAATAATAAGTTGCGGCATCAGCAGGTGTCGTCGGTGAGACAAGGGTCGCGGTGCCCTCTGCGGTCCCTTCAGGACACAGAGTCAGCAGCGTCGTCGTAGATATCATCGAGTTGCTTTTCTTCTGTTGCAGCGCAAAACACACAGTCCCCAGTGCTGAGGGAAGAAGAGCTTTGCTGTGCCTTGACAAGCTCTACCTCAAGCCCTTGGAGAAACTCACAAAAGTAAATTGTCGAAAGTTCAGTCCCGTCCTTTTGATGCCCAAGACAGAAGCAGACACTGTAGGCCAATACAGCAAAGCACACAGCAAAGTGGTAGTCCTTCCTCACAGCTTCTCCAGCTCTTCTTCTTGGCAGTCTTCTTGATCCAAAAGAGTTCTGAAGTTCAGGGGTCGGGCCCTAGTATTTGTATCCAAAAATCCGCTGAACCTCTAGGCAGAAGGTGTCTCTGCCCAGCCAGAACCAGTTCTGCCTTCTCTGGTGTGATTTCCTGGCAGGGGTGGAGACGGAATTGTCAGAGGCAGACCAGGCCCTTTGAGGTGCAAGGAAATCTTCTCCCCCCTTCCCCCATCGCAGCCCAGGTCTATTCAGCCCTTTCCGGGCCCACCTAGACTATCTTGGAGCCCCTCCTGCTCCCCCAGCCTTCTGTCATCCAAAACCCAGTCAGGCAATCCACATTACAGCAGAGGCACACGGGATGACTGAGCAAGAAAATACCTACTTTCTAAAAGTGCTACTGTCAAACATGGATGTATGTCGTTACAACGCATGCTTTTTCCACACATGCCTTTACAACGCAGGTTTTACAACGCAAGTCGTTACAACGACTTGCGTTGGGGGCGCTGGATAGTGAATAGTTTAATTTACTATTCCAACTCCAGTCCCCGTGGATAGTAGGGAAGATTTTGGATAGTAAATTAAACTATTCCCTATCCTACAGCGCCCTCCAGCGCAAGTCGTTGTGATGACTTGCGTTGTAATTCCTGCGTTGTAAAGGTACTGCGTGGAAAAAGTTTCATTGTAAAGGATGTTTCCCGTCAAACACAGAGCATAAAATCCCCTCCACTAAAAGATACATCTTTAGATTCTGAGTTCAGGCATATTATATTTTATTTTCCTACCTAGTTCCCAAGTCCAGTTATGTTTATAAGATGTTATGAACAAACTTCCCATTCTGTCCTATGGGGATCAGGTAGCCTTGAAATAGTGAAAAATGAAATTGTCTGTAATTCACTATCAGGACATGCCACCAGGGCATGTCCTACCTTTCACATACACTGCACCCTGCCCACAGAGGTACCTTGGGCCTACCTTAGGGGTGCCTGACTTGTAAGAAATGGGAAGGTTAGGGACTGGGAAGGTTTGTGCACTGTCCAAGTCGACATGGCAGTTACCAACTGCTCGCAGACTCTGAAATGGCAGGTCTGAGTTACCTTTCAAGGCTACTCACATGGGTGGCGCAATCAGTGCTGTAGGCCCACTAGTAGCATTTGATTTACAGGCCCTGGTACACTCAGTGCACTTTACTAGGGACTAACAAGTAAATCAGACATCCAATCATGGAAACACCAATCCATAACACACTTTACAAAGATAGCATATGCACTTTAGCACTGATTAGCAGTGGTAAAGTGCCCAGAGTCCTAAACCCAACACAAACAGGTCAGGGAAAAATTGGAGGAAGTAGCAAAAAGTTTGGGCATAACCCTGGAAAAAAAAATACCTTGTACTGGAAGAGTGATAGCGTAATTTTCAAACACAGCCGCTTAATAGAGATTTCAGTGGAGCATTTTATGTCAATTTATTTATTTATCGAGGTGTTGTGTAAAGTGCTGCCTGTCATCTTCTGGTTGCTTGTAGCACCTTTGAACCCAACCTGCTACTGCACAGTTGGCAGACTGTGAAAACTACGAAAGTGCGTACTTTGAATCCGCAGCACAGAACTGTAGATTCAGGCAAATTATTTCTACAAGAGCTCAGTTTTTCAAATGTTTTCTGAATTCAAGGTAGTACAGTTGTGATTTGGGGGTCCTGTGTATTCTACAGTTTAGGGCCCAACATTGCCAAGTAACGTCAACTGGCCATTTGGATAAACTTTGTGTGATAAGGTGTAGCAAAAATTAACAAAATCTCCTGGTGGGGTAATATTTGTGTTCACATATGTAGGCATTTCCGGCTTTTGTCACAATAAGCCATATGGGTAATCTAGTGTGACTTCAATTTGATAATAACCTCCACGTGTGGCCAATAGAGTGCTTTCAGGGCAGGTTAGTCATAGTTAACTTAAAAATAGTAAACTTGCTCAAGTTTAGTCATATGTTTGTGGCTTGGATTTGGAGTCATTTTAGGTTATCAGCTTCTTAGAAAGGCATGCATGTTGCAATAAACTATGTGCTGTAAGCCTGTAGCTCAGAACAGGAGGTTTATAATCTGACCCTTCAAGACACTCTGGTAGTCTTGCGTTCAAGGAGATGGTCCTCCCTCCTTCCAGGAGAAAAGCGGGCCTCAAGCAGCAGAGCAGTCCTCTGAAGTACAAGACAGACTATCTGAAGTCTTTCACAGGTCCAGGAGTGTACTGAAGAGTAGGTCTGACGGTACAATATTTATTACTGGTGCCAGCCTTTGAAGTGGGAGAAACATCTAGACTTAGCCCCGCATCGGTTTGTGAAAATGCCCTTCCTTCCCCTACCCAGGCTCCAAGGGATCTGGGGTGACAATAGGAAGGTTCAATATCTTTGTGAGTCTGCTTGAGGCAGCCCGTTTAAAATGCAAGTGCGGCAGGGAACAGCTGTGCCCCCTCCATCCTGCCAACTCAAGTCCCCATTTGTCTCACTGTCTGGGAGGAATACCTGCACAGTTTGGGAGGAATACATGCAGGTATGTGACCTATGACACAGGCTGCAGGCGCCAAATAAATTGTTAGGGCAAGAAAAGGCCAACTTTCTAACACTGGCATCAACAGAATTGTCACTTGAAATCCGAATTTAGCAATAAAGGGTTTTAAATTGCAATTCCTTAGACACAAACATGACATTTTTACCTGCTCCCAAACAAAAGTTACCATTATTGAAAGTAATAAGGTAACCCAATGTTATCCAATGGGAGTGCAAGGTCTTACGATAGTGAAAAACAAATGTAGGAGTGTTTCACTATCAGGACATTTACAACTTACAAATGCATGTCTTACTTTTTAAACACAATAGACCCTGCCATATGGGCTGTTTGGGGCCACCTTAGGGGCGACTTAAATGTTTTAAAAAAGAAGGTATAGCAGAACTGCTCCACAGGCTGCAGGGCCAGGCATGAGGAATGTTTTCAAAGGCTACTTTAGTGGGTGGCACAATTAATGCAGTCAGGCTTAACTTAGAGGGAAAATGGAAAGTATTTATGCAGCACTTCAAACAGGAAAAAAGTGAAAACACAACTCAAGAAAAATCCCACACCAATTTTGAAAACCTGAGTCAAATGTAATACATTATTTTAGATCGAAATGACGAAATCTAATTAATAGAAATGGAGGTATGCAACTTTAAAAGTTTAAGTAAAACTAGTGCCTACTAGCACTACGAGCCAACTGTGGTTATCTGTTTATGCCACATCAGGACAAAAGTCACAAGTTCAGGTGAACAGCAATGGAGAATAGCAGAAGAGGAGCAGTACTCCTTGCAGAGCAGCACAGCCATCCTTCTGAGTCTTCAACAGGTTCAGAGGTGTAGGTGGTGGGTCTAGAGGTCCCTTATTTATACTTGGCGCCAGCTTTGTAGTAGGAAAAGGCTTGAGGTTTCCAGCCCCAGAGGGGTGTGGAATTTCTTGCCTTCGTGCCTTGGCTCCAGCTTGTCTGTGGTCACAAAAGAATAGTGTCAAACCCTTCGTGAGCTTGCCCAGGCAGAACCTTTGTGATGTGCAAGTGTGGTAGGTGACAATGCCTCCCCCCTCATCAAGTCAGAGATGGCCCATCCTATCATAACCTATTGCCCTGTGTCTCACTGTCTGGGAGCAATAGGCAAAAACAGCTGCACCTCATTATATGACCTAGAATACAGACTGCAGACACCAAATGGTTCGGAAAAGAAAATGCCAACTTTCTAAAAGTGAAATTTTTAATATTGTGGCATAAAATCCGATTTTACCATTAAAGAGTGCTTTAATGGTAAACTGCGACTTTTACTACAGAAAACATATTTTTTACTGAAAAAATAAGCATGCTGGAAAACTCCACTAGCGAATACTATCAAACTGTAACTTCACTCTTACATTTTGACCGAAGCAAACTTTATATTCCTGATCAAAATCTTTGTAATCAACTTGCTGAGTTTTTACAAAGGAAAGCACGCAGTGTTTATGAGGTATTTTCTGATAATTGGAATGAAAATTATATAATCGATCTCTCCAGCTCTTCTGTCCTAGGGCTGCATGAAATTACAAATGATGTACATGCAAGCCCACATCAGCACAATGGCAAAAAATGCCCGCTTCTATCTGTGCTATCTTAGGAAACTGAAACCATTCATCGCAGCATCAAACCTCAAAACGGCAGTCCAGGCATTAGTCATTTCCAGGATTGAGAACGGATGCACAACTTTATCAGCCCCGCTAAAAGCTTGTCTCATTGCGGTCACAAGACTCATAATAGGCTCTAGAAAGTTTGAACACATGACTCCACATCTGAAAGCGCTTGATTGGCTGCCTAACAAAGCAAGAATCCAACTAAAGATGGCATGTATCACACACAAAGTGATACACTACAAAATGCCACTATACCTAGCCCGAAAAAATCACATTATCAGGAGGAAGCAGATTCTCTCGGAGCACCAGAGATCTTTTACTGAAACCTGCATTCTTCTGGAAGAAGAGAACTTATGACAGATCGTTCTCTGGAGCTGCACCAAGAATTTGCAACTCACCCCCCCCGGAACAATAGAAGAACCGTGTCCACTTCAGTATTCAAAAAGGAAGGTAAGACCTATCTTATGAGCAAATTCCTCCATAATAACAGCAGACCAGACACCGTTAGGGTATTATCTATGTCATGTACTATTATAATACAAGTCAATCTCTAGTAATCGTTAGGGCATGTGTGTTTTGTAATGACAAATGTCTAACATTTGCTGTCGAAAGTTAGGGCTTTGGAATTGTGAAGCTTTTTGATCCCCTAATTGGGTCATGTCCGCTCTATTTAAAACACTGAATTAATCAATAAATGTATTGAATGTTCTTGACAGTTTTTCCCCTTTATCTGAAGATAGAGTAAAAATCTTGTTGGAAACCACTAAATCTCGCTCGCCTATGGACCCGTGCCCACCACATGTTTTGCAATTGGTCTCGAGCACGATTGTGGTCCAGCTTCCTAAACTTTTAAATTAACATTCAGGGCTTTTTCCAGTGGCATGGAAAAAGGCCTTGGTGCACCCTCTTCTAAAAAAACAAAAACATCCCAGGATCCTGCTGAGGTTAAAACACTACAGGCCCATTTTCCGTTTACCGCTCCTTGCTAGAAATCTATAAATGGCTTTAAATGAGGAACTGGCTGCCTTTCTGGAGGCAAAAAAAATTCTAGACCCATTGTAACATGTCTTCAGGCCATAGCACTGTACAAAATCAGCCATAGTTATCACTGCTGAGGAGATTTGAAGGCAGATGGACAAATGATAAAGGGCTGCACTGATACTGCTTGACCTTTCCGCTGCGTTTGATAGGGGGAACCACCTGGTGCTTATCAACTGGCTAGAGAGGTTGGAGGATCCACCTTTAATTCCTTCTTGCTTCCTTGTGGGGTGGGTCAGGATTCATCATTTTCCCCAACGTAAATTGCCATCTAAGTTACATCCTTGGCAAAACTTATTCGGTCTCTGTAATATCCGATGCGGACAATATGTAGATTGTCATTTCAATCACATCCGATGTTGATGCAGTTGCGAAATAATTTAACAACTGCCTGGCAACTATTACATTCTGGATGGAAGAACTGACTTAAGTTAAACACCAAGAAAGGAGAGGTGATATTCTTTGGGAAAGGCATCTCCTTCAGGAATGATTCTTGGTGGCCTGTTATTCTAGGTCTGCTTCCATTCCTAGTTTGGAAAGTTAAAAATCTCAGGGTCACGTTTCCTGGTCAACTCTGTTTCTCTGAACAGATCATTCATATTACATCTTCATGTTTTATCTTCTGAAGTTTCTTAAAAAGGTCCTCCCATTTATCCTGTTGGGTATGCAAAACATGGTATTGGTTACCTTGGTTCTATCCAAGATAGATCATTATAATGCTCGTTATTAGGGGATTCACAAACACCTTCTATCAGTGCTACAATCTCTTCAGAATGCGGCAGCCCACCTGCTCCTAAAAACTCCCAAATATAGTTTCAAAAAGCATTTGAGACCTTCTCTGGCTGCCTGTCAGTGAAAAGGTAAATTTTAATGCCTTATGTATGCTGCACAAGGCACTACAAGAAATTGGCCCTCTCTACTTTCAAAGGGCGTTTTCTTGGCAGGCACCCCGATGAGTCCTAATATCCTCTGTTGCTAAACTAGTAACTATTCCCAAAATAAAGAAGGCTAATTGGGGTGGCAGAAGCTTCTCCTACTTAGCCTGAAAGTTCTGGAATTCTATGCTCCTCTCATTGAGATCTCCAATGAATAGGTCCCTTTTTATTAAATCTCTGAAGACATGGATTTTTGTTTCCGTCATTAAGTAGTTCGCCTTTTTGGACAGCCCAGTTCTAGGAAGCTATTGCCAAGACACTGCGGCATTCGAATGCTCTATAAAAACTTTAATTACTTGAATAACAATTATATAGATACTAAACTCAACACTCCTACCTGCTCCCAATTGAAAGTTATCACTTATTAAATATAATAAGTTAACCCAATGCTATCGTATGGGAAAGTCAGGCCTTACAAAAGTGAAAACCCACTCTTGTCAGGGTAAGACAGATACACTCTAAGGGGCTGATTCCGATCTCGGTCGGTGAGCCCTCCGAGACGTGTCAGTAGCCTTACTTTATGGCCGAATCGTATCAGGAGCGGGACCGTCCGGCCGATGAAGTATGATGTGGAAAAGTGCCAAATCTGAATAGTGGTATAGAGGATCCAGTAACACGATCCACATACATACCCATAAAAGCTTTTAATAACATTCCTCATCCAGACCTTAATTAAAGTAATTTTTCATTTTTTATTTTGGGATGAGTGGAATTTTTTTATCCCACTTCATACCTGAGTGTATGAGAACATCTATCCCTGGACACTACTGCGCTTTCCAGTGGTTGCCTCAGGCTTAAGGCTTGCATACAACACAATAAAACCCAATGATGATGCAATAACGCATATGTGTAGGCGGAGAATCAAGATATACCGCCAGAATTCCTATTAATGCCTTTCTGAGGGTTTTTATAGTAAAACCGTGTTAACGCAGTTACAAGTTGTCCATTATCCCCCTTCTTTTGATTTTTCAATAGTTAAAGACGCCAATGATCAGAGTTTTAGAGTTGTTGATTATTAATTGAGATAGCACATCGCCGAACAGAGAGGGAAAATCAGGCATGTGTTGAGGGAAGCGATAAACAAGGACACAAATGAGAGGGGACAGGGAGGATTCAAGTTTTATGATGACCCTGTCGACTCTAGGAATGCCAGCGACGTTTATGGCAGTAAACCTGAGTGAGTGATGGATAATGGCCGCAACCCCACCACCCGGCTTCCCGGGGGGTCTGTTGGCTTGGAAGATGTAGTAACCTGGGGGCACTGCCGCGAGAATATCTGGAATAGACTCCGCCGTGAGCCACGTTTTCGTGACAAAGAGTATATCGGGTTTATCTGAGTCTAGTAGCTGGAAAATTTCTAACTGGTGTTTAACCAGGGAGCGAGTGTTTCAGTAGTTGAGTGTCAAGGAGGTGTTCGTTTTTCCCCTGGGCGGAGGGGGTGAGAGACCCGGTGAGTCAGGAGGATTGGGAGGGAAGGGGGCTGCCGTAGAATGGGCTGTAAGTTCAGGAAATGCCGACCTAGGTTTGAAGACCCCCAGTGAAACAAGAAGGGCTTGAGTGCTAGGGCTGAGAGGCCAATTGTCATGAAGGTGAATAAGTGCTATGGCTGAGTGGGAAATGAAATGGGCATAGTTCCCTGCCCCTTGCCTCGGTCGGCCGCGGACGGGCGCAGACGGACTTGCCTTTGGCACGCCTATGGCGCGCCCGCTGCGCGCATCCGCTGCACATGAGGAATGGCATGGGTGTTAAGTAGGGGTAGGCTCTAGGTCATGTGACCGTCAGAGCACACCTTTACCGAGCCCCGCCAGCTGCAAGCAATCTCCCACCGAAGTGCAGCACGCGTCACCCTCCACAACAATCATGGTAGGGGCCCTGCGGTGGAACGAGGTGCGGGCGCTCCTTCAAGGAGAAAGTGCGGCAGTAAAGGTTCCTGAACAAGAGGTAGGTTTAAAAAAATGAGCAGCGTGAAGACAAAGTGATTTTAAAAGAAAGTACAGGCAGCACGAATATCCACTGACCTGATCCGTTTGCTGCGCGAGAGGAATGGCAGGGTACATGTAGGGGTAGGCTCTAGATCATGTGACCGTCAGAGCACACCTCCACCGAGCCCTGCCAGCTGCAAGCAATCTCCCATTGAAGTGCAGTGCGCGTCACCCTCCACAACAATCAGGGTAGGGCCCCTGCGGTGGAACGAGGTGCGGCGCTCCTTTAAGGAGAAAGTGCGGCGGTAAACGTTCCTGAACAAGAGGTAGGTTTAAAAAAATGAGCAGTGTGAAGACAAAGTGATTTTAAAAGAAAGCACATGCAGCGCTAATATTCACTGACCTGATCCGACCCCACCAATATGTGTCATGTTGCCTATCACTAATGCCACCCCACCCATATGTGTCATGTTGCCTATCACTAATGCCATCCCACCCATATGTGTCATGTTGCCTATCACTAATGGCACTCCACCCATATGTGTCATGTTGCCTATCACTAATGCCACTCCACCCATATGTGTCATGTTGCCTATCACTAATGCCACCCCACCCATAGGGGCATGTTGCCTATCACTAATGCCACCCCACCCATATGCGCCATGTTGCCTATCACTAATGCCACCCCACCCATAGGGGCATGTTGCCTTCCCATATTGCCACCGCACCCATATGTGTCATGTTGCCTATCACTAATGCCACCTCACCCATATGTGTCATGTTGCCTATCACTAATGCCACCCCATCCATAGGGGCATGTTGCCCACCCATACTGCCACTCCACCCATACTTGTCATGTTGCCTATCACTAATGCCACCCCACCCATAGGGGCATGTTGCCCACCCATACTGCCACCCCACCCATATGGGTAATGGTGCCTATCACTAATGCCACCCCACCCATATGTGTCATGTTGCCTATCACTAATGCCACCCCACCCATATGTGTCATGTTGCCTATCACTAATGCCACTCCACCCATATGTGTCATGTTGCCCACCCATACTGCCACCCGACCCATATGTGTCATGTTGCCTTTTATTATTACCACCCCACCCATATGCTTCATGTTGCCTATCACCAATGCCACCACACCCATCTGTGTCATGTTGCCCACCCATACAGCCACCCCACCCATATGTGTCATGTTACCTATCACAAATGCCACCCCATCCATAGGGGCATGTTGCCTATCACTAATGCCACCCCACTCATAGGGGTATGTTGCCCACCCATACTGCCACCCCACCCATATGTGTCATGTTGCCTATCACTAATGCCACCCCACCCATATGTGTCATGTTGCCTATCACTAATGCCACCCCACCCATATGTGTCATGTTGCCTATCACTAATGCCCCTACCCATATGTGTCATGTTGCCTATCACTAATGCTACCCCACCCATATGTGTCAGGTTGCCCACCCATACTGCCACCCCACCCATATGTGTCATGTCGCCTATCATTAATGTCACCCCACCCATAGGGGCATGCTGCCTATCACTAATGCCACCCCACCCATCTGTGTCATGTTACCTATCACTAATGCCACCCCACCCATATGGGCATGTTGCCCACCCATAATGCAACCCCACCCATATGTGCCATGTTGTGTATCACTACTGCCTCACCAACCCATACGGGTCTGTGTGTCTGACAATATTGACACCCCCACCCATAGGGTGGATGATGGACCACACATCCATCAAACATCAACCACAGGTATGTCAGCCAAATACATTTCCTCACAACATCATGCCAACAGTGTGTAGTGTCTGACAAATACCCCCAACAGTGAATTGGGGGTATTTTTGCTGTAAACGGACTTGGAAGACGGCGTTTCTGTTTTCGCTAGGACCCACCATCTACAACTCGCGGTACCCGCTGCGCGGGTCCCGCTTCGCTGCTCACCTGCCTGACTCGTCGGTGGACCTTACGCCCAGCTGCTCCTGTGGGGTTCTGTGAGTCGGTGAGGCGGCAGGGCTGCGAGCGCGACCCGGGACTCGCTTTCCCAGGAGTCCCGGTGTCTCTGGCCGTGTCACCTGGCCCTGCTCTCCCTGACCGCCCCGCCCCCAGCAGCCCCAGGTGAAAAGGAGGGAAGGATATCTCTGCAGTGGGACACTCTTTTGCTGTAAACGGACTTGGAAGACGGCGTTTCTGTTTTCGCTAGGACCCACCATCTACAACTCGCGGTACCCGCTGCGCGGGTCCCGCTTCGCTGCTCACCTGCCTGACTCGTCGGTGGACCTTACGCCCAGCTGCTCCTGTGGGGTTCTGTGAGTCGGTGAGGCGGCAGGGCTGCGAGCGCGACCCGGGACTCGCTTTCCCAGGAGTCCCGGTGTCTCTGGCCGTGTCACCTGGCCCCGCTCTCCCTGACCGCCCCGCCCCCAGCAGCCCCAGGTGAAAAGGAGGGAAGGATATCTCTGCAGTGGGACACTCTTTTGCTGTAAACGGACTTGGAAGACGGCGTTTCTGTTTTCGCTAGGACCCACCATCTACAACTCGCGGTACCCGCTGCGCGGGTCCCGCTTCGCTGCTCACCTGCCTGACTCGTCAGTGGACCTTACGCCCAGCTGCTCCTGTGGGGTTCTGTGAGTCGGTGAGGCGGCAGGGCTGCGAGCGCGACCCGGGACTCGCTTTCCCAGGAGTCCCGGTGTCTCTGGCCGTGTCACCTGGCCCCGCTCTCCCTGACCGCCCCGCCCCTACCCCGCCCTATAGGTTCCGGTCTATAAACTTGGAAGCTACCCGCTGCGCGGGAGCGCGCGGGAGCGCCCGGGGCTAAGCCCGGGCAAAGGGCGGGCCCTCTGTGGCCGGGCAAAGGGCGGGCCCTCTGTGGCCCTCCGTGGCCTGTAGTGCCTGGCCTGGGCGCACCCTCATTAGTCCCTTGTACCATTGGTTTGTATTGATTGCTATAGTTGCCTTCCTGATTGAAGCTATTGGGGTCCCTTTTCCTTTGAGTAGTCTATTTGCTCTTCTTGTGCTTATAGTTATCTTTGGATCATTTGTTGTGATTTTTTTTATAGTTGGTTTCTTTTTCTAACCTTTCAGAAATGTCTACTCGTAAAACTAGGAGCCAGAGAGCTGGAAACGATAAAACTAAAAAAGTAATTGGCACCCTAGATAATTTTATTTCTCGAACACACTCTTTGATAGACGAGGGCATTTCTATCATGGAAAGGAGAGTATCATTGGATCTTGCCCACGCAAAAAGATCTTCATTGGGCAACATTGCAATGGTGCATTCCCCGCCGTCAAGTTTGATAAACCCTGTTGTTACTTCAGCTGGGAATTCCATTAATGATTCTACTTCCGCCAGTAGTCAACCACTAATTTCTACTAATACCCCAGCTGTGAGCATACTACCCTCTAATATCCCCCTTGTTCCCGTGATAGTTAATCATGATGTTACTGAATCCTCCATTACGGTTGGGTCAGATATCATTACGTTAACTTCAACTGATGTGATTACAACTAACCCTCTCATGGACAATCCCGCCATTTCTTCGCAAGGGTCTATGGGTTCCAATTCCGGGGGGGATAATACAGGTGTGGCGACAGCAAATGATGTGACCCTCCAGGCACTCACTGTTCAAACTGAGTCTGACCCCTTAGATTCTACCCCCCATCTGCTATCTTTAGGGGTTCCGGACGATACAATTCCTGATAGCAGTCTGGCCAGCCTTCTGGATGTGAGCGGAAGTAATGACTCACTTACTAATTCAGGAGACGGGCTTGACTCCTTAATGGAATCCATGTCTAGTTTGTTAAAATCTTTGCTTTCACCCCTGGAGAATAGGCTTTCCAACATAGAACATCAATTGGCTACTATCCTTGCGCTACAAGACCCTAGGCTGACTACTCCTGGCCCCTCTATTTCGGTGGTTTCACCGCCTGTTATTAACACTGGGATTTATGTCACAAATCCACCTACGGGGAGTGCTCCAGCACCCGCAATTATCCTCCCAGCTCCTTCCCTGATAGCAACCAAAACAGTGAATAAAACTAAACCCTCCACTTCTACAGGTCCAAGTGCAGTAAATAGAAAGGCAGCTACCAAAAAGACTCCTGACAACCCAGCCCCTACTATCCCACAGTCCCAGTCCAGAAAAACCTCATCGCGGCGCAACATCAATTTACCGCCAGATGCTTGTCCGTATGTGGTCGTTCTGACAGGGATTCCTGAGCTGCCAATATCCACTTCTGAGCCCTTTTGGGCGATTAAAAATAAAATATGCCACTGGCTTGACAAAAATTACCCTCCACCACCCGGCCTAAACAAGAACATACTTATGGTTGAACGGGCTCCTTGGGTAGGTGGGAAGAAGAAAAGTATAAAAGGCGATTGTGTCGTTATCACATTTGAGGACCCACGACTTGTAGAATTTATATGCTCAACTCCTCCCTGTGATAGTAAGTCAGAGGTAGCAGTCAAACCCTTGTCTTTTTTTTATATGCAGGAGGGCCATGAGGATGTTAGATGGAGTTGGATGAGGCCAAATAGGAAAGGCTTGGGTAGAGGTGGTACATACCAGAATCCACAACAATGGGGAATGCCTGCAGAGGAAGGATGGAACTTAGTCCATAGGAGGAGGGGGCACCAGTGGAAGGGGGATTCACATTTCAATGGAGAAGGGTGGGGCCCACAGCTCAATTACCCTTTATTTCCCTGTTATAATCGATTTGGTGGGTTGGAAGAAGTGGACTGACCATCACCCCAGTGCATTGAAGATGGTGGGGGTTGTGGGGTTCTTCCCACTGTAGATAGTGGTTCTATCGTTTCTACTATGGAAGAAGTACCGGAGCAGTGTAGTACCATTCCAGAGCCCTTGTTAGGGGATGTTGTCACTCAGGCCGCCATGGATACACCTATGCTGTCCCCTTCCCTTGTTAAAATCTTGTCCTGGAACATAGCCGGCCTAAAGAAAAACCTGCCTGACCCGGAATGGAATAATTTTGTAGATGATTTCCATATTTGTATGTTCCAAGAAACCTGGTGTGTAGAGCCACAACACAAACAGGGCTATTCTACGTTCTTTGTCCCCGCAACACAGCTTGGGAGGGGGCGCCCATCGGGAGGATTACTTATTTGGATCAGGATAGATTTGAATTGTAAAATTACTGTGAATTATGTCCCCTGTAATGATATTTTACATATAACTGTTAAAAGGCAGTCTGCCAGGAAGGCTTTTGAACTTTTTTGTATTTATGCCAGGGGGCTCCCAGGGGGCCAATTGTCTCCAACACTGGAGTTGCTAGATAACACGCTTTCTGCCCTCTCTTCTAATTCTTCAGTATTAGTGGGAGGCGATTTTAACTGTACATTCGAGCCTCTTGATGAGGATGAATTTTTGGGCTGTTATAATAAACCAGGAAACCAGTTAATTCCATCCTTATCTCTGGCCCCAATTCAGAAATGGTCGGCTCGATCTATACAGTTGAATGCTCTGGTGTCTGCACATGATCTATGTGCCTTAAACGGCCGCACCACATCCGATCGTATGGGCGCTATGACCTTCAATCGATTAGGTTCCCCGTCACGGATTGACTACATCCTTTTGGATGTAGGGTCATGGGTCAACCTGGTTGATATGGAGGTCAGCCAGAGGATTGATAGCGACCATAATCCCCTTTGCATGGGTATGTTCTGGGGAGATAATAGTGGTAAGGAGGTTCACAATGACCTGATCACCAAAGAACTAGTCCCCTCTAACTGTAATCGTAGAATTAAATGGAATGTGGTTAGGTGTAATGAGGGGACACTTGAGAATATTAGGGTTCTAGTTTTGGCTGCCTCATCTGCCTTGGCCCCAGTGAACCAAATTGCACTTCAGCTCCAGGGGTCGGTGCTGGCAACTAAGTATAAAGACTTAATAGGGGAGGTCAGTATGTTTTTCTCAAAAAAAACAAAGGGTTGCCATTTGTCTAATTGCACGCAAAAAAAGGGGAACCCTTGGTATACTGCCTCCTGTAGAGAGAAAAGGAAAGCAATCTCACTAGCTATTAAAAATAAGGATGCCCCAGCTGCTAGATTAGCTAGAAATGAGTACCGCACTAGTATTATGAAAGCTAAAAAAGATTGGGAAGAGGAACATTGGCAGGCTCTAAAGGAAGCGGCTCATGGGAAAAATGCTACTGCATTTTGGAAATTGATCAACGTCATGGATAGACGAGGCGCTGAGCCCATACCAAACCATATTACTGAGTCCCGATGGTATTCCCACTTCTCAAATTTATATGGCGTGGGCTCCTTAGAAGCTGCGCCAGTATCCCCTATACTAGGAACTGATTGTACGGTCCATGGGAATGATGGCTCTACCGATGTACTGTTTTCGCCCCGTGAGGTACAAGAGGCAATCCTTAAAATAAAACCGGGTAAGGCACCTGGCCCGGATGGAATACCGGGTGATTTATTGATGTCTAACCCACTGGTTTGGGCTGATTTTATTGTAAATGTTTTGAACCTTATTCATCTAGGTCACCAGGTACCGGACTCATGGAAGGGTGCTGAAGTTGTTACCGTTTTTAAAAAGGGTGAGAGAGAGGACCCTGCCAACTACAGACCAATTAGTTTAATTGACGTTATTCAAAAAGTAGTTGGCAGGGTAATTGTAAATAGGATTGAGGGTTGGCTTATGGAAGGAAACATTCTGTCCCACTTTCAGGCCGGTTTCAGAAACAATGTTGGGGCCATTGACCAAGTCTTTAGATTCTGTGCAGTTTTTTGGAAAACTGTGTCAATAGCCAGAGGGAGCCTCTACCTGGCTTTTATTGACCTCAAAACGGCTTTTGATGTAATACCCCGTGTTAAACTTTGGAATGTCCTACTGGATATGGGTTTCCCATCTTACCTGCTAAATCTTATCATCAAACTCCATGAGGGTACATATGCAAAGATACGATGGGGGGTGCAGGGGCAACTCACCAAGAGTATACCTGTCAACAGAGGGGTGCGACAGGGGTGTGTGATGGCCCCTACTTTATTTTCCCTCTTCATAAATGGGGTTGTGAAGCATCTACAAGATACACCGGCCGATGCCCCCATTGTGGCGGGGGAGAAAATACCATCCCTCCTCTTCGCCGACGACACCCTCCTCTTATCAAAAACCCCCACAGGTCTCCAAACTCTTCTTGACCAGTTTAGTGTTTTTTGTCAGGAACGGGGACTCACAATAAACACGACCAAAACTAAACTAATGGTCATGACCGCTAAGAGGAAATATAGGAATATCCACGTTACCCTGAATGGATCTCCTTTAGAGGTGGTCGATGAGTTTGACTATCTTGGTGTTAGAATCAATAACCACTTGAAATGGGAACCCCATATATGTAAAATGATTTTAAATCTTAAAAGGGTCTCCGGCACTATTTTAAAAAATCAACGCCTCTCTATAAGTAGGCCAGTTGCCCCTGCCTTATCAGTATACGAGGGGAAAGCAATTGCCTCAGCTGTTTATGGCTCGGAACTGTGGGGCAATGAGAATACCAATGACCTTGTCCGATCAGAGAACAAGTTTATGAGGGACTTGGTGTCGCTTCCATCCTCTACCCCACTTAAACCTTTATTCTTAGACCTGGGAAGAAAGTCTATTCGGGATATCCTCCAACTCCGTCCCCTCTTATATTGGGTTCGTTTGAGGAGGACCCCCGAACTAGCTAATTATGCCATTGTGCTAGATGAAATACTTAAATTAAACACCTCAGGCAAAATCAGATGGCTAAATGCATTAAAAAAACTTGTAGCAAGTGTGGGTTTAAGCGACGCTTGGGTATCCCAATCACCTCCACCAAAACAAGTGGTGAAAAAGTTATATTGGGATTGGATAGAGACCAAGGCGCTACAGAACCCAAACTGGGGTCACCTGACCGAGACCTTTTTGACCCATAAATGCACCCTAAAACTGGAATTGTTTTTGGACTTTATTCAGGTTCCTCGGGAAAGGACTTTATACCTTAAACTTAGACATGGAACACTGCCCCTCAAAACTTTTACATCTAGATGGAACAATAGGAGGGAAGAGGATAAAATGTGTCCAGGGTGTACAAACCCCGAGGAATCATTGGGCCACTTTTTCTTTGCCTGTAAGGCATATATCCTACCTAGGAAGAAATGGTTAAAACCAGTACTAAAGATTCTTGGGGTTAGAGATTACAAAACAGCTTTGCGCATTCTCATTTCCGACACATCTTCTATGGTTACTATTTGTGGGGTTGCAAAGTTTTTATCATGTGCCTGGATCATTAGGACTAAGATTTTAAAAAATGCTTAACAAGTCAATTTTTCCACATAATTTTTAGATGTCTTTTTAAAATAATGAACTGTTTTGTAATTATGTATGTAATGAACTGTTTTTATAATTATGTATGTATTCTATGTTTGTACTTTTTATGATACATGTGTCGAATAAAAGTATAATGACTTGACTTGACTTGATTTACGACACACAATGTAACTACCATCACATGTGTGACCAACACCAGAGTGTGGGCTACACAACTTTAAGCTTCACAATAGCACTTGGCCAATGTGTTCAAAACCCCATCAGTGTGTACATCCAATGTAAAATGTGTGGACACAAACTGCAGCTAAAGTTGAGCATTGTGGCAAAGGGTCTAAATCCCCCATCATCACAGTGACCTCAAGGTAAGTGTCATCATGGAAATAGCAGCGCATGCCAAACAGTATGTATGATTCCTGGTCATGTCAGCACAACACTTGTTCAGTCAACCATCATTTACCACCCAATGTAGGCACTGGTCACTGGGTATGGTGGTGCCCCTTAAGTCACCTGCACATACACAATACGTATGTCTAGCAAGTTGCACAGAGTACACAGTTGACTTTACACCAATGATGCCCACACCTGCATGTACAGTGGAGATGGGCCAACAGTCAGGGAAAGTGACAAATTGTGCAATGGGAAGCACATCATATTTGCATGGGTGCAAGCCACAGATGTGGCCATGCTAATGAAATGTTAACATCCATGTGCTGAATTAGTTAATCATGACACACCCAGTCAGCTGCAAAGGATGATATGGATACCAACCTGAACAGGATACTTATGCCATAGACCACATGGAATACATCACATCAACACCTCAGTATCAGTCATTTTTAAATCATGCATCATCACAGCAAGGTCAGGGTAAACAGCATCAACATAATGTACAGCTAAATCAAATGCACAAGGATAACAAAAAATGCTTTATACAGCAAATTCAAAGCTGAAAGGGAAAATCCAAAACAAAATTAAGTCCAATGTCCTCTCAAAATACAAAGTCCTCATAGGGTGTGAGTGACACCTGTCACCCGTTGCTTGCCTGCACTGCTAAGGACTGGGGAACTCCACTCTGAGGGGCATACATGAGGCAGGCCAGGCACCGCAGGGACAGGATAAGGGCTCATCAGAAGGAGGCTGTGAATGGGTGGTGGGTACAGGAGAATCAGTGGCAACTGCAGTGGAGGTGTCTGACATGGTTTGTGCCATCACAACTGTGGGGCACAAGTTTGATGGGGTGGGTGCTGGAACAACTGCCGTGGGCAGGTCAGGTGTAGTGGTCGTGGACTCCACTGCAGTGCCTAACCCCATGGGAGTGGCAAGTGGTGCAGGTGAGGTTGGCAGCACAGCTGGAGGGGCCACGGTCCCCACACTAGTTGCACTTACAGACAGACTGGTGGTGGTGTCAGTAGAAGAGCAAGGTGGAGTTGGGGAGGGCCTGAGCATTTTCCTGGGACAGGGAGTGGCGGGTGAACCTATGGTGTGCTGACCTGGGGGATGGAGGAAGGAGACTGTGCAGTAGAGCTGTGGGGTGGGGGTGGCTTGCTCTATCGGGTATGGGGTGACTTGTGGTTGGGGGCCTCAGTCTGCCTGCACCTGGGGGAGGGTGTCCAGGTGTGAGGGGCACTCTTCTCTGTGTGTGGGGACCTCCTCTTCCCCCTGTAGTCTGGATATGCTGGATCAGAGGGGAAGAGGCCTTGGTCACACAGGAAGAGCTTCTTGGGAGATGGGGTTGCAGGTGAGGCAAGGGAAAGGGTCTTGGAGGGAGAGGGATCGGAGGACTGTGGAGTGGTTGTGGATGCCTGTGTGTGTGGTATCAGTCCCCTGACTTTGCTTGCATGCAGGTTTTGACTTTGGTTTGTGTGATTGTGTGCTGTCTGTGTCTGTGTGTTTGGGTGACTGTGCTGATGTGTGTGCTGGGGACATGTAGGGTGCTAGGAATTGTTGATGGGGCAGAGGCTGAAGGGGTGATTGTTGGAGGAGAGATACTGCTGCCGTCAGGGAAAAGGCAATGAACTGATTGGTCCTTTGTAAGGCAGACATGCCCGATGAGATGCCCTCCATGAACGACACCAGTTGTGTCAACAGACTGGTGTGTGCATGGACGACACTCAGCATTGATGTCTGCCCTCCATGGATCTGTTTAAGCAAGTCCACAGACTCCACACTTCGGGCAGCAGGGGACACAGGGGCAAGGGTGCGGTGCCTGGCATGAAAGAGACATGCTCCCGGACACAGGAGCTGCCACGGACCTCTGGGATGGGAGCCGAGGTGAGGGTGGTGGTGGCGGGAATAGCCTCACTATCTGTGGTTTGCTGGCTGCTGACACCCACCCCCACAAGGGAGTCATCCTCCGAGCTGCTGTGGTGCTCAGCTGAGGTGGATGGTGCTGAGGACTCCTCGGCGTGGCTTCCCTCAACCTCTCTGCCACTGGGTCCCTCTGACTCTTCAGTTGCTGGCCCAGGCTGGCTCTGAGGCTCCTCCAGTTCCGTGGCACTGTCTCCTGTGTTCGTGGATGTATCTGCATGTAAGTAGGAAAGCAAGGCCCACATTAGTTGCCTGCACTGACTGCACACAACACTGTAAAAACAGCACATCACATGGCATGCACTGGCATCCTCAGCTGATAATTGCTCAAAATACCCACACAGGTGTACATAGGGCAATAGCCAGTCTGAACATCAACCATGACACCCATATCCCTCCTGGACCTGTACCCATATGTCTGTTGCATGCTGGCTGATAATACCCCAAAGTGCACACATGCACCACCTACACAGTTGTTGTACATGCAAATGACCATGTAGAAGTTCATTACTATACACATACATCACATCACATGCCAATCACTCAGTACAGCTGTCAGGATGAATGGATGCCCGGATCACAGTTCACAATCTTGTAGTGCCTAGCAGCACCACACACAATGATGTTCTCATGTCCTGAATGTCAATGACACAATGGGGTGCATGGAGCACCTCTGACTCCAATGCAGGATCCCTCTTCTCAAGTCAATGCCCTGGCACAGACATGCATGGTAAGTCCGTTTTCACTGCCACATGTCATGGAGCAATGCATCCGGACAACATGCCCATACCAAACTCTGCAGCTGACAAGTGCACTTGTCCGTCCCCTGCCAAAAACAGTTCTTGGACTATGATGAACCCACATCACTAAAATCAGACAAATGAGTGACTGCAAACACAACTACCTAAACATGAACACCTCACAGTCTGCTGCGAATGACACACAGCTGTGTGAAAGTCACTGTTGCATACAGCATTGTGCACAGTCAACTGCCCACACCCCTATATGTTGCACAGGTATCATACCCATTATCACAACTCAGATGTCCTGCTGACACTAAAATGCTCGACACAGCAGTTGTCACAAAAAGAAAGCCACACCACAATGACATTGTGTCAGACACCTGATGGCACATTTCAGGAGGCACAATCAGTAGGTCCATACACATGAGTGTAAGTACAGAGTCTCCCAATGCCATGGAGTGGGCATGACTGACCAGGCAAACCTGTAACTTTGTATTAGCCTGGAGAGTAGGCAGGTGTCTGGGCTAGAGTGACATACTTCCTATACATACTCCTGGGGGCACTACATGGACTCAGCTGCTGCATAGGTGTGTTTTAAAAAACCCCTACACATGTTGTGAGCCAGACCAGCAATTGGAACACATATGAAAGGCACATACAGAACACATGCCAGAGATCAGGCATAGTGCAAAAAATAGACCCACCCAAGAAGCACACATCAGAGTCCCAGTAACATATGCTGTGCAGGACCCTCAGCATAGCTGACTGCAGGGACACAGTACCCAAGTGAAAAAAGTTACAGACTGTATGGGCCACAACTGTGGATCAGATGAGGAATGTAACTTACACAATTGAGGGACATGAGTCCAGGACTCCAAGACTAATGTAATGTGGAAGTATGACCAGGCCAAAAGACTGCAAATAGCATGTCAGACATGTTCACAGATTAGGCATGGATTTACCCTCTCCTTGCTGCTGTCTGGCCTTCAGTCGCCCATCCAGGTCTGGGAAGACCACCGCCAGAATCTGGAGCATGTGTGGGGTCAGGGTCCGGTGTCCGCCCCTAAGGCGAGGAGGCGACAGCTTCAGCTGGACCCTTGCGATCCTCCGGGTCCAGCCACGTAGGTCCTGCCACCGCTTCTGGCAGTTGCAGATCCGGCGCTTGTAGACCCCCACAGATCTTACTGCCCGGGCGATGGTCAGCCAGATCTCTTGCTTCTGATGGGCATCAGCCTGTGAGGATGACAAAGTGAAGAGGGCATTACCACACACGCCACATAATTGTGCTGCATATAGTTTAAAATACATGTAGTCATTACAAAACTAAATGAGGTACACAGGTAGTGCACACATAGAAATGTGCATTTGTGCTGCAGGTCTGACATGGTAACATTGCCTAGGAATTAAAGGGTAGCACTCACCTGTTCATCACATGAACCCACATAACTTGGTTGCCGAAAGTACTCACTCCTGCGGCATCCCACTGCTGTGCACACTTCTATTACTGCTAGTCAGACAACTTGCAGGAAATGGTAGGCAGTGCACTGCACACTCACCTGCTCCCCTGGTTTCCCATACAGCTTGCTGTACTCTGGGAGGAGCCTGTCCAGCAGTGACTGGTTCTCCTCCTCTGTGAATGCTGGGGTCCTCTCCAGAGTACGTGCCATTGCAGGATCCAGAGGAAGTATAGACAGCAGCAGTGGAATCAGATATGTGGTCCTGTAGCATGTAGCGCAGGCAAGTGAGCTCCCTGGGGGCCTGCCAGCCTTAAATCAGTGCTGCAGAGTCAGATTCTGTGGCATTGCCCCTTATTGATAGGCCCGACATGGTTGCATTCTATGAATCTGTCCAATCCATGGAAATGTAAGACTCCTATACGTCTTCCGCATCATCGTTCAAAACTTTTACCTTCAGGACACCCTAGGATTGCAACATTGTTGTAGGCATACAGCTGAATTTCCAGCGCACGATTTGAACGATTTTTAATTCCGCGTCCGTCTCCATGACAGCCCATTGCCAATGAGTGCGCACGGCGCGGTACACTGACTATACGACGCGTATTTTTTGAAACCACACGCATCCGTCCCAATAAGATTCTATGGGCTATGCATGCGCACGTCTCGGTCCATGCCTGTACGACGCGTCTGCTTAGAAGTCACCTGCACCAGTTCAGATTACAATCCATGGCTAAGCCGTGTGCATGGCTCTGTCCAGAACTGCACAACGCGTCTCAGTAGAAGTCACCTGCGTCGGGTCACATTGTCGTACATGCATGAACCGAGTCGTGCGCATGCATAGCCCATTGTCGTCAATGTGACCCGTAGTGGGTGACTGTAATGCATACGTATCGTGCAGTCGATGGACAAGGTGTGCGCACTACTCTGTCCATGCATGTATGGCTCATCTGCATACAAGTCACCCGCGTCGGTTCTCGTTGGTGTGACTTGCATACGGATTCCACACAGATTTCATTGAGGTGGCCACACATTCAAGACTACAGCATGTTCCCATAGCTACCAAGGTTGCAGATTGCTATGTGTGACATTTTCAGAAATTCAGTGTAATTATGATTGACATGTTCACAACTATGAGTGACACTTTCTCACAATCAAAAACAGGCAATTAAGACTATGCAATATGTCAATAAATAAATATTACACCCATTTGAGCTACGGTACACAAAACTCTAAGATGATCTATGAACTGCTGCAAAGCACCAGAAATAGAAGATCACTGACCTAGTCCCCTTGTATCCTGATTGTACTGTTAAGCAAATGTGTTATTATGATATTAACCAACTGTTTGAGTGGCACTACTTTAGAAAATTTTAGTGCACATTAGCAGACATGCGCAGCTAAAATAAAAAAGATAACACTTACTCAACACAGTCAGCTGACTCGCAGACAGTGACAGGCACCGGGTATTCATTGGGAAGCCTCAGGATGAGGCACACACAGTCACATAGGTCACTCACAGGAGACAGCCATTGCTCCGATGTAGGTCATTATACTGTAACACTACATTAATGCCCTGAAGCGCATAGACTGACTACTGCAACAATAGGCTGCGCCGCCTGGAAGTCAGACTCGGCTCTGCAAAGCAGCTCAGTGGGCTATGCATGAGCACGTCTCGGTCCATGCCTGTACGACGCGTCTGCTTAGAAGTCACCCGCACCAGTTCAGATTACTATCCATGACTAAGCCGTTCACACAGCTCGGTCCAGAACTGCACAATGCCTATCTGTAGAAGTCACCTGCGTCGGGTCACATTGTCGTACATGCATGAACCGAGTCGTGCGCACGCATAGCCCATTGTCGTCAATGTGACCCGACGCGGGTGACTGTAATGCATACGTATCGTGCAGTCAATGGACAAGGTGTGCGCACTACTCTGTCCATGCATGTACGGCGCGTCTGCATACAAGTAACCCGCGTCGGTTCACATTGGTGTGACTTGCATACGGATTCCACACAGATTTCATTGCCGTGGCCACACATTCAACACTACAGCATGTCCCCATAGCTACCAAGGTTGCAGATTGCTATGTGTGACATTTTCAGAGATTCAGTCTAATTGTGATTGACATGTGCACGACTATGAGTGACACTTTCTCACAATCAAAAACAGGCAATTAAGACTATGCAACATGTCAATAAATAAATATTACACCCATTTGAGCTACACGAAACTCTAAGATGATCTATGAACTGCTGCAATGCACCTGAAATAGAAGAGCACTAACCTAGTCCCCTTGTAACCTGATTGCACTGTTAAACAAATGTTTTATTATGATATTAACCAACTGTTTGAGTGGCACTACTTTAGAAAATGTTAGTGCACATTAGCAGACATGCGCAGTTAAAATAAAAAAGATAACACTTACTCAACACAGTCAGCTGACTCGCAGACACTGACAGGCACCAGGTATTCATTGGGAAGCCTCAGGCTGAGGCACACACAGTCACATAGGTCACTCACAGCCGACAGCCAGGGCGCTCCGATGTAGGTTATTATACTCTAACACTACATTAATGCCCTGAAGCCCATTGACTGACTCCTGCAATAATAGGCTGCGCCGCCTGGAAGTCAGACTCGGCTCTAGAAAGCAGCTCAGTGGTGTGCTGTGGGCTCCAGGCCGCCTGCTGCGGTCCGTGGGTTTAGGTCCGGTCATGGCAGAGGGGAGGAACAGCATTGATTTGATGATTATATTGCAGACTCCTAACACTATCATGATGTCGAACTGCTGCCTGAGCCCCGCAGCTCATGCGGAGCTTATTTAAATATGTGTTAGGAGTGGTGATATTGCGATAGCCACTGGCAAATGCCTATCCTGACGTCAGTCGCATGAGAACGTAATGGTGTGCGTTCATGTTGAGAATCATATTATTACATTGTAACACTGCCGATCCGTTCAGCCAGCCCACCCAAGCCTGCTGAGTGCAGCACACATGCCATGGCGCAGCTGCCACTGCAGCTTTCAGTTTCTGTCACAGCAAGGTGACCAGGCGCCAGTTCCAGAGCTGTCACAAGAGTTCCTGCCGCCGGTCAGTGCGAAATGCGTGACAATGCATTTCAGTGCGGTGATGCGGGAACACCACAATGACCACGGCTATCTCCCTGACATAGAGTTGTGATGCCTGTGAAACATCAGTCCTTACATGTCACTGTGTTGTGTGTTTTGAACGTGACAGCAGTACATAGGTACTGTGCCACAGCCCAATGATTTGCCATTGCACTCCATGGAAATCATGTACACATGTCTCATTGATATGTGAGATGATCGGCATGAAGATGACATATGTGTCCATGACCAACAGCACACACCTCAGTTCATTGTGTATTGCTATGATGTTTCATGTGATTTTTTTCAAGGTGAGTGCCACATGGGTAGATGAATGTATAATCTTACTTTACCCATCTCTGTACTGCAGGGCATCAGCTGTCCATAGACCATTCCCGGACCTTGAGACCAAGGTGGAACGCGACAGCATCCGACGGTACCGCTTCACCAGGAGACTGATCGATGAGTTGGCGGAGCAGTTGGCGCCACATCTGCTACCTGACCAGACATACTCCACAGCACTGACACCAAAGGTGAAGGTGATGGCAGCCCTGCACTTCTTTGCCACCGGTACCTTTCAACACACTGTGGCTAGTGCTGGTGGTATATCACAAACTATGTTCAGCCGTGTGCTTCGTGTTGTCTTGGAGGGGATGCGCATTTCCTTGACTCATACATCAGGTTTACTAGCTCTTGTGAACTCACTGAAATAAAGGATGCTTTTTATAGACTGGGGAGGATGCCAAACGTCATTGGATCAATTGATCGTACACATGTAGCACTGATACCACCACAGGCACATGAGCAGGCCTACCGCAACAGGAAACTTTTCCACTCCATCAATGTTCTGGTGGTATGTCTGGCGGACATGGTAATCACACGTGTGTGTACGTTTTCCCGGTTCTGCGCACAATGCCTACTTCTTAGGAGGATTCGCATTACGTTGATGATGTCACAGATGCCACAGGTGCCAAACCAGCATGCCTGGCTTGTTGGTGTGTACTGTTTTCCATTGTGTGTGTTTGGCAATGTTGTATCCCACCCTCTTACAAGACTCAACTAATGTGTTATTCTTTGTATGTAGGTGACTCTGGATACCCCAACATTCCGTGGTTGCTGATACCCCTCAGGAACTCTGTGACAGCAGCCGAGATGCGCTACAATGAGGCACATGGTCGAACCAGGAGAGTGATTGAGCGGACCTTTCATCTCCTGAAAAGCCGCTTCCAATGCCTGGACAAGACCGGAGGTGCCCTCCCATATAAGCCTGCAAAGGTGTGCAAGATCATTATAGTATGCTGCATGCTACACAACATGGCAGTTTGGAAGGAGGTGGCTCTCATACAGGATGACGATGACCAACATCCCCCACCTGGGGAGGACCCTGGCCTGGACCACAATGCCAATGATGATGATGATGATGGTGATGTCTGCACACAGCTCATCAACAACTTCTACAGCTGATTGTGAGTTCCTAGGGTTGTTATGTCAATGTCTTGACTTTGCCTGAGATGTGTGGGTGCTGGTCAGTTTCTGTTTGAGTTTGTCCATGTGGTACTTAACTGGATGCGTGCAATGCTGTGTTCTGTCTGATGGTCTGTAGTCCACAATGTTGTCGACATGCCAATTTGTTACTGTGTAGGTTTCTTGTGACATGTTTTGTGCATGTTCATTGCATTTCCATCCTGTTCTGTTGTGCTTATATCTTTCCTTCCAAAGGTACTTTGGCTGGTGCTTGCTCAACTCTGACACCCAACAACCAGAATCCAATGCCAGGGTGGAACTTCTAGTATCCCACCATGTGATGTGACACACACCCCTGAAGCTCAAATCGACAAGACTTGGTGACTGTGTGCCCACTGTGAGGTGGACTTACCTTGCTACTGTTGTATAATAAACTTGTTGCTGATGTGTGATGGACCTGTGCTTCACTTGTTATGTGTGTTGTCTATCTTCACACATCTGACTGACCTTTGATTACCTCACCTGTGGGCTTGTTAGCACTGACTGGGGATAGGTGTGGTGTCTGTGCATTCCATTGTATTTCTGGTAGACACCTTTGTAGACAATGTGTCAAATGTCCATGGTGAGTATGTGTAGTGGGGCCCTATTGGTGTGTCTAACTCATATGTGTCCCACACTGCAGGATGCTCACCTCACAGGAGGTGGAAATGGACTGGCAAGAACTCTGGTACTGGGCCCTGTAGTGGGGAGCACAAGGCCCTGCTGGGAACTGTGCACCAACAGACAACAGGCCAACACTGTCAGTCATCTTGACATTGCTGCCACACTCCCTCACAGGGAAGCAAAGTCAAAAGGAAGGTAGCGAGGGCATGCTGGGAAGGGGTGTAGCCCAGAGCATGCTGGGAGTTGCAGTCACTCACAATCCTCAGCCACCTACATGGCCCAACAAGCCCACACTGCACGATGCTCACCTCACAGGCAGCGGAAATGGACTGGCAAGAACTCTGGGACTGGGCCCTGTAGTGGGGAGCACAAGACCCTGCTGGGAACTGTGCACCAACAGAAAACAGGCCTACACTGTCAGCCATTTTGCCATTGCTGCCACACTCCCTCACAGGGAAGCTGAGTCAAATGTGAAAAGGGATGACACTCCTGTGTCAGTCACCTGATGGCCCTTTCATGACATCCACACCACTGGAGTCAAGCTATCCTGGCTGATGATGGCTGATAGCCAGAAACCGGTCCTAGGATGCTTGATTCCGGTCCAGGAATGACATGGCTTGGCAGTTCGGGCTGGACCGTTCCCCTGAGGCACAAGGTCAAGGCTGATTTGCATATGGCCATGTCCGAACAGGGGTGGTGTGGAGTACAAAAAAATTATAGATTTAGGCCCAGATCTCTGTACTGGGGTGAATGTATGACATTGTTCTTCATTCTGCCCATCAACTGTTGTTTTAGCATTTGTAACCCCGAGTGGGATGGGTATGCTCAAACGTGAGTCCCATGCTCTCCACACCACTGGAGTCAAGCTATCCTGGCTGATGAAGGCTGATAGCCAGAAACCGGTCCTAGAATGCTTGATTCAGGTCCAGAAAAGACATGGCTTGGCAGTTCGGGCTGGGCTGTTCCTATGAGGCACAGGGTCAAGCTGATTTGCATATGGCCATATCTGAACTGGGGTGGTGTGGCGTGCAAAAAAATGATGGATTTAGGCCTAGATCTCTGTACTGGGGTAAATGTATGACATTGCTCTGCATTCTGTCCATCAACTGTTGATTTTGCATCTTAAAATTTAGGGGCACATTAGTATGGCGGGCAGACAACACCACCCGCCATACCAGTAGGAAATGGGACCACCCGCAAAGAGTGCAGCAGTCCCGCACATCCCATTAGGATGCGCCCACCACACTGGCGGGTGCAATCCGCATTTTTTAACATGCCAAAAATGCATGTTGTGCTTTTCAATGCAAAACGTGACAGGCACCTCGGGGTGCCTGCCACGTTGTACTTTGAAATGCATGGGGGTACCCCCCATGTGCATCCCCTATCCCCCAGTGTACCTAGGGGCCCACAACAGGCCCGCAAGAAATCCCTGAATGCCTTTCCATGGCAGCATGTTACCGCTCACATCTTAATATGGCTGGCGGTGTCTAACAGACACCGCCACCATATTGATCCCTTTTCCGCCCAGTCGGCTTGTCGACCGGGCAGAAAAGCGGCGGACGGTTTTTCCATCCACCGCTGACCCCCCAGCCATGGTAATGTGGCGGGGGGTCTTTGCAGCAAGGATGGTGGGCGGATCGCCCCCGCAGGGTCAGCGGTGGCTACTACCGGCCCAGCGGGGGTGATCTGTCAGCCATCCTAATGAGACCCTTAGTGTCCTGAGGAACCTGCAGGTGGTTAAAATGTATTGGTTATTTCCACATGGCCTAAATATATCTCAACCAACAGTAAGTCATGGTCAGAGGTGATGGGTGTGCCTCCCACTCTACTCCTTGTCTTGCTTTACATTTTTCTCTGCATTCTTTTACTGGCAAGGTGGTTTTCCATCGCTGTGCATGCGCAGCTTCCCCATAATAGCTGTTTCTGTCATAAGCTGGTACCAATGTGTCAGTAAGGCTCATTAGTCTCTGTAACTCTCCTATGTCACGAGTAGCGTATGCTTCCCCGTCAAGGGTAAACATGAGTTTTACTCAATATCCCCATTAATAGGCAATCACCTTTTGGCATAGGGAAGTTTATAGATCACTTAATCCTTTGTCTTTAATGAGGGCATAGGACATTTATACTCAAAAAGTTTTTGACTCACTTTGGAATTAAATCCTGTTCATAGCCCTTGCTCAAGTCATTACTCTCTCTTTTAGTTTGAAAAAATGGACCTTGGTGAGCACATCAGGCGGCAAATTCTGCTTTGACTGGTATGCAGGGAAAACCCATTGGTTCCATTACAGCTTGATTTCCATGCTGTCATCTTCAGGTAGAATGTGACTAAAAAGTGTCTTAACGTAGAACTCTACCTTAGAGTTGGAGACATAGGGGTTGGTATCCCAAATGTTGACTTTGTTCTGAAAGCATTTTGGGATTCGATTTCTGACACCCTCTCTGCCTGGCATCATGGTCAGAGGCCAACTCTGCTGTAAAGGTTTTGACTGGGTTAAGTCTGTTTTTGTCTCTCTCTAGACTGTGGTCCAATTAAGAGAAGGCATTGGCCAAATCTTGGTTCAGGGAGGACAGTTCTGTCTTGAACTTGTTGATCAGGAGCTGGATGTTACCCTTGCTGGAGCCCTGGCTGCTTCAGGGTCCAATGCAACAGGTGTACTAGGATAGAGTCCCCCACCGTCCGTCAATGATTTAATTAAAGCAGCAGTGTTGGGAAAGTTTGCTAAAAGTAAGAAATGTGTCTAACTAGCAAAAGTTGTTATGGCAATTATACAAGAAGGAGAAAGGGGTAAGCATGAAAGTAGATGTTGCATCAAGAATATTGAAGGATCTTCAGTCAAAATACAATTGAGAAAGAACCACTGGCAGTTCAAACAATGTGGAGGAATTGAGAACACAAGGGTGTGTAGATGTAAGGATGTTGTGAAGGATAGGCTTATTTTTTCATGCTAGCTCTGCATGATACACTAATACAAGGCTCCTAACTGTGCACGCCTTCTGGAACAGAAGAGGATGAAATGATGCACTGATTGTGGCCGGTGCCTAAAAAGAATCCTTGAACCTCAGTAGGGCACGCTTCATGAAAAATCTGAGTAATGGCAAGAAGGACTATGCTACATGTACGATGGAGACTCTCACAAAACACTCACATGGGGACTCTCACACGCCTTAACAATGGGGGCTGCCATCTTAAAGATCTAGAGTATAAGTTCTTGTTGGTGCACAGCCTCCATGCCAGGGAATTGTGGCACATATCTGCTGCACTTCAGTATGCAAAAAAGGGATGGATGTAATGCTTAAATTAAACATATTTGCTGCAGCCAAGGATTATAAGCATAGTACCACGTCTTTGTTTTCACAAGGAGTTGTACATTAGAATTTCAAATTGGACTTGTTAATTGCAAACTCCACCACTAATTTATTCAACAAGGAGTATGTGCTTACGAACTAATTATTATTGTGAAATTAGTTGACTCATAATTTTTTTTATGGTATGCAGAAATCTGTATAGCAAACATTTGATTACCAAATGTAGAAATGAGATATACAGTACTACCAAATACCTTTTACGTTACAGTTCCCAACTCGTTACATTGAATATACACAAAGATCACAGGAATCTATTCCCTGATTTTGAAGCCTTGTATCTTTAGTTAACAACATGTTATATAACCCTGGCTATGCTTTCCAATTACATGTCAACCTTGCATTTCAGCTCAGAGGAAATGCTGAGTTTAATTTTAAAATAGATAGTAGAAAATACAGAGTCAATAGGTATATCATATACAGTATCAGAAGTAAAATTTCAAAGATAATATTATAGCCACACGAAAGATCTCCTTTCATTTTTAGATATAAACACACAGGAAGTCAGAAAGAGCCCAGTGACACCAGAGAGTGTGATGATATCCAATGTCTCTGTTCCTCCTTTCTCATTCCCATTTCCCTAGATCTCATGTGAGCCTACACAGTAGTAGTGTGAGGTTAGCTGTGGGTTTGGTGAATTGCGAAAACTATTACCACTCCTGTGAGATCCAGATCGCAAGGTTAGTGCTTCTTGGCAGTAGAAGGGTCTCTTAATTGCCACATAATAAGTCCTCTTATTCTGGGTTTTTAGAATAAAGTAGTTGCTTGCCTATCTAGACTAGCTCTGGATGAGAAGAAAATAGAGGAAGAGAAAATTTTGTTTTTTTAATGCTCAGGCGATGGGTAAAGGTGCTGGTGACAAGAAACAATAGATAGAAGTAAGAAATATAGACTCAGAACTAGAAGTGAGAAAATAGGTTGAGAATCAGTGACATGTTCCTGGATGTAATGGCTCAGTGGACAAATGCATCTGTTTTAATCATCATATATTTTATCTTTGTGGTATCCCCCTTCTTGAAATATATATCTTGTTTACTTAGGTAAAGGTTTCAAATGAAAAGTGCACATTAATTCCTGGCGTTATTCATTACAACTTGATAAGTAGGTTTACATGAATATATTCGTGCTTTTCTTTATTGATTACATTTCCTTTTCCAGTTATTAGTTTTAAATAATGAACACGGTTTCATAGAATTGATATCGTCCCTTCTAACTCGTTGCTTTTAAGCAATAACTTGTATCCTGTAAATCATTTTATTTTTGATTCATTAAAATCTTACAATATAAGATCATTAAAACAAATATGTTGTACAGTCATGTACGGTAAAGGTAATCAGCCATCACTTTATAGACTTGAATAAAAAGATGTCAGGATTGCAATTTAAAACCAGTTTTTTTTTATTCCTAAAATATGAGCAGCTCTCATGGAGTCAATGGTTAGCAAAAAGTGCACAATAATCCTCTTTTGATATGTAAGCTAAGTAGTGCCTCATATGCAAGACCTTAAAAGTTAAGACAAGCGTAAAGTAAGCATCTAATTAGTACGTATATATTAACACCAGTTTGAGACAGCTAGTAGGAGATAGCGATCTTTCTGGGGCCCGCTTTGCATGTCAGCGATATTTATCGCTAATGACATGCAAAGTGGGCGTGCCAAGATGTTAGCGACTGTAAACAGTCGCTAACATCGCTATCTCCTATTACCTACTTTTGGAAATATTTGGGCTAAGCCCAAATATCTCCAAAAGCTAACGCCTGCCCAGAGCAGTTCTTAGCCATGTTATCCAATGGTAGGTGGATAACATGGCTAAGAGCATTAGCTCGGTAATGCATGAATATCGCTGAATTTACAGCAATATTCATGCATTTCGGCCGATTTTCATCGCTTTTGAGATAAACCTTGGTAATAGCAAGGTTTATCTGCGATAAAAATCGACGCAGCTCGGCGATAACAATATTGTTGCTAACCGTGTTAAGTGATGATTATCGCTTGATCTTGGTAATAGGCCCCCTGGATAGTTCCAGAGTAGAGAGTTTACATTTGTTTGGACTTCTTGCCAGATAATTTGGCACAGATGGCTTGAGGTGTTTGATTTTATTCCCTACCTCACTTAAACTCGGCCAGTGAGACATTGCGGGGGAGATCTATTTTTTTTTTACAATGATTGTGTTTAGGATTACAGATTTTCTACCACTCAGTGCCTCGCTTCCATAAGAGATGCTTGGTAGTAATTTTGCAGTATTACTTTTAAAAATGGGAGATGACTTGGACCACCTAGTGACCTTTGTGAAGTACGAAATGCTAGAAGTAGGGAGTTGCCTTTACTCTGCAGGTCCATCTTATGCTGCTGAAAGGAATGCTTATCATCAAATAGTACTCCAGGGTATCTATGTTTTGACCTGCTCCAATTGACGGCCTTATAAGTACCACTTATGCTTTCTTTGTATCCTGTTGCTTACTTCCATAACTTTTATATTTTTCTCACTTATAACCATGCATTTAACTAATTTGATTTTGTTTCAATAAGTAATTGAAAATTAACTTTTGTTTGACTTATCAAGATCACATCATTAATGTATAAAGGTTCCATATTTGTCTGTCTCCTAACTTGGGGAGATGCGTATGTACTTCATCCAGTGCGTGCATTAAACCAGACAAAAATAGGTCAAATAGATATAGAGCAAGAACGCACTCTTGCTTCGGTCCTTGAAAGGTTTCAATTTTCCTGGACAAATAAGAACCATCACCCTTTTTTACCCTTACCCAAGTATCAGAATACAACTACTGAGTTGCCTTTAAAAGGCAAGCAGGTATGGCTAGTTTAAACAGCTTTTGCCAAAGAAGATGTTGCTGTAAACAGTCAAACACCGACTTAAAATCTACTAAACAAAGGTAGATTGGCTGTTTACTTAATCTATATTTATCTAATAATTAGGATCACTTAAATATATTCATGTTTTTCTTTATGGATTAAATTTCTGGTTCCAGTTATTAGTTTTAAGTTATGAACAAGGTGTCAAAGAAGTGATATCTTCCCATCTAACTCATTTATTTTTTAACAATAGGCAAGATTTCAAAGATTATAAGGAAGCTGAAAGGCTGCAGGGGCTTTTCTACAAATTGTTTATTCTGAAAATGTTCAACAATTTTCAAATACAATATACAATATATAAACTCTGAACTGATTTTAGACTTTGGTTGACAGGGTTGTCCATCAGCAAAGATTTGAGCTGAAGTCATTTTGCAGATGTGAACTACTTAATATTGAAATGTAATTAATTGATTTTTATGACCCCGTGTTCTCTTAGCGTTCTGCACCCACACCGTGTTCCCTACACCACAACACCCACTTGTCTGTTTCTTCACTGTGATCTCCAACTCATCCCTTTCATTGATTTTTTTCGAAACTATTTTGGTTTTCCCAGGGCCCAGCTGATGCCTGTTGCTACAGTCTAGCTCGCATTTAGGTTACTTTTCTAACATAGCTGGCTGGCTTGATGGAACAGTAAAGTAAAGTAATGACGAAAGGGCTGCTGACACATCATGACGAATATGCATGCATTGACCAAAAAGCCCATCTAAGTGTATACGTTTGGGCTCTTTTCATGAGATGCGGCAGACCTCTAAAACTGGCTGTAGCTGCACCTGAAAACGTTGACAAGACCTCATTCAATTCAATTAAAAAACTTTATTCGAATACAAATTGTATCCATAAACGTTGACAGGACCTTATTAAATGTTGATACATTTTTAAAGCGAGAAGGTACTTGGTTGCTAATATTAAAAAAAAAAAAATAAATAAGAAACCTAGTTCGGAGGGAGGTAGTAAAAATAAGTAACAGCTGTGGCAAAATAGAAATAATCACGCGATTCTAAAATACAGCATAGATTAAATACAATGGGAGTATTCTATCCAGTGTTAGTCAAACATGCATATGGCATTCAGTGTAATATGTAGTCTGCACAGTCATTGATAATAATAATAATAATAATAATAATAATAATAATAATAATAATAATAATACAGATGCTTATAGAGCGCGAACAGCTACCTCTGGTGAGGTGTCTCGGCGCTAGCTAGTCCTACAGCAAAGAGCGAGTAGCCAGGAGGAAGTTCAGGATTATTGCATAAAAAGCCAAGTTTTAGGAGCTTCCTAAAGCTAGCTTCTGTCGTGGCAGATTGGATAGCAGGGGGCAAGGTGTTCCAAAGTTTCGCCGTGCCGGCCGAGAAGGACCTGCCTCCAAGTCTAGCTTTCCTCACGCGCGGAATAGTTAGCTTGAGCATGGAGTTTGAACGCAGCTCTCGCTTTTGGTGGTAACGGGGAAGTCGAAGTTTTAGATAATTGGGGCACGTGCCTTTTAGCGCTCTAAACGCCAAGGTAAGCACCTTGAACTTAATTCTGCTTGCCACTGGCAGCCAATGAAGCTCGTGCAGATGCGGAGAGATATGATGCCTGAAAGGGACACGTTTTATCAATCTCGCAGCCACATTCTGCACGATCTGTAAGCGTTGCACAGCATATTTGGGCAGACCAAGGTAGAGGCCATTTGAATAGTCTAGTCGAGATGTGATTGTTGCATGAACAACCGTTTTTCGACACTCGACTGGTAGCAGAGGCAGAAATTTTCTCAAATTTCTGAGTTTGTGCAGGCAACCAGCGGTAAGCTGTTGTATATGCGGCAGGAAGGAAAGATTCTCATCCCATCTTACTCCTATATGTTTTGCATGGGTTCCGGGAGATGGGGCAGGGCCCATCTCCGGCGGCCACCACAGGTCCGGAGGGGGGTGTTTGAGATTACCAAAGAATAACACCTCCGTTTTGCTAGCATTCATTTTGAGTTTATTTGTGTTCATCCATTTGGCCACGTCTCGAAGTTAGCCCCTGATTTTACTAAAAGCTGCCTCTGACGTGTCTGTATAGGGAAAAACCAATTGAGTGTCATCCGCATATGATATGATATGTCTCTGAAACACAATCCCAATCTAAAATATGAACCATTCAAATGCTAAGATATGAGCATTGTTAGACAAAAGAGACAGGGTTCTCAAAATAATAGTCTGATTCTAAATTAGAGATAGATCAGAAAAAATATCTTCTAATAGTGATTGTTTAATGATACACATTTAAGTAAATGAACACAATCCCTTAATATCCATCCGTGTTAAAGGTGAAATAGTATTGTGCATCTGTGAAGCCGCATTTTCCGCCACCAGCTCTTGCAGAATGTATTTTTACCTTGACCTCATGCAGAGGACCAAAGCAATCAAAACTGTTTACAAGGAGACACTCATTGGATTCTTTCTCCATTAATATTAATGTGTCTTACAGCCCCTTTATGCATGAAGGTATTAGAGCATAGCTAATGGTAAGACAGTTCACTGCCCAATATGAGAAATAGTACTCGACTAGGTTGCCAGTGAATCTCGATCCCCATATTTTAGTTCGGGGAAATGGGTTTGTTTTCCATCAATGGTTCCTCCTGATTAGATCAAAGTGGATTATGCTTTTCTATGGAAATTCTGCAGCAAAGATTTTTCTAAAGCAGTGTTTCGCAAACTTCATAGAGCCACAACCCAATTTTTAGAAAGACAATCTTTCGTGATCCACCTAGAATTAATGGACATGAGGTGGGCGATTTGTAATGTATGTAAAGCATTGTGTGGTAGTGCACTGTCATTTAGAGACAGCACACTTTCCATTGAAATGGGCACTAAATTTGCACAGACAGAGTTAATAAACTGCACACAAACAATTTGTGAAATTTGGCTTTATCATTTGTGCTCCACCAAGTTAAGCGTATTTACATGATTTCATCCTATTCAAATCTTAGCTTCCATCACACTACATAATTTCACAAAATTTGATTCATTTGTGCTTTCCTAACTGCTGAATGGGTACAGTTTATTTACAGGTATTTACATTTTGTTGTGTGTTCCAAAACATTACATCCTGCAGCATTTCCTTCTGCGTATATCAACTTTACTTTTCTTTCCCTGTAAAGTGAGAGGAGTTCGTAAACACCATTCCACGTGTTAAAAAAGCAGCAATTTGTCAGAATACATAGCATGAAATTTTACTTCTGTCTTTAAAACGAAGCTTTTGTGAGAAGATAAATGCGGAATTTAAAGGCATCTTTATTTTTTGCTTGGGACAATGGCGGCCCACAAGAAATCGTCTCATGACCCACCAGTGGGTCGCGACCCACAGATTCGGAAACACTGATATAAATCATGGATGCATTACGGTGGTGAGCACTGGCGAGTGTAAAACGCAATAAAGCCCTCATTAGCTGTGATATGGAGCAGTATCCCTGAAGGGGAAACCTTTCTAGAAAACCTAGAAGTGGTCTTGTGTTTTCTGGACCAAATGTTGCAAGCACTGCACTAGGAAAAAACATGGGTGGAGTAGAACAGAGAGTACACATAGAAACACAGCTCGCTCCTCACCTGTCCCCTCTAGAACTACAGGGAGAGCAGACATTGCTCTTCTACCCTTGAATGGCCTCCCTCCCAATAACATGCACAATACCAATTGCTGTATACTGCCTCCCTCAGATATTTCCCACTTACTCAGCAGTGGAGATAAATACCAGCATTAATCTCCATAGAATCAGGGGAAACCTGCATGAAACAACAACATAATTCCAGGTCTGGGAGGTTCTTCCACAATCTGGGGAGTTTAACCTATAATCCATGTTAACTCATACTGTCCAGAATTAATCATTCGGGTCCCGGGATCTCTCCCTGGAATTAGTGGGGAATGCAGAATGGGGGCCTTAGCGTCTCAGTAATATTTGATAAACAAATTGGTTAATCTAGTTTATATTTTCTGGCAGTAATACATCATCACAGTTTTTGTATTCACAACATGCCAGCATTCTAACTCTTGTCCCTTAAAGAGACAGGGTTCACAATATCAGAAAAACTTCACATTCTGAAAGGGGCTTTTGTGCGGGGGACTAAAACTTTGGGCCTGATTTAGAGTTTGGAAGAGCAGATGGGTACTCAGTCACAAACGTGATAGATATCCCGCCCGGCTTAATAAGTGAGCATAAGGATATATTGCACTTGTAATAAGACATTAGGATATAATGTACTTGTAATAAGACGGGGTACTAGCCCACCAAACTCTAAATCAGGCCCCCTGTCTGCTTCTCCTGATGTCAGCAGCCTCTTGATATAAAGTCAGATGATGCTACAAATTGTGAAATTGAGGGTTGTCTTGTCACCGTCTAAGGTGGCAAGATCATTGTTCATGCAGTTTAGTCCCTGACCTTCAAAGCATTGCTGACACATTTGGTGCATTCTATTCCACGTTGTACAGATCTGAACTCCTTGATGATGAGAACCAGACATCTGCTTTCTTCTCCACTGTCACCCTTCCCAGTCTCAGTGACAAGAGAAGATCCCTGTTGGATGGAGAAATCACTAAGGAAGAGGTGGCACAGGCCATCTCTAAACCCTTCTATAACAAAGCACCAGGCAAAGACGGATAAAGGTAGACGCGGTGGAACAATTCCATGCCGCCTATTCGGAAGTAGAGGGTATTGGTTCTATAACAGGTATTTCCAACAAGATGGAAATTATGGCCCTGCCGAGACCTGGTAAAGACCCCCAACTCTGCAGCAGTTACCGCCTGATTCCCTCCTCATTAATGACACAACAATTAATAAAAATGCCAGTGGACTCAAGCGGGTCATTCTCATTTGATACATGATTCTGAGGTAGGATTTGCCTCTGGCAGTTCTTCTCACAACCACCTTCACACACCGACTCATCTCCTGGGGCTCTCTTAGGTCAATTGCTCTTTCTCTAGATGCCGAGTAGGCGTTCAATGGCAACGAGTATGGTGCATGTTCAGAGTCCTTACCCCACTTGATCTGGGGGACAACTTCATCTAAAAAATCCCATGGCTCTACACCAAACCTACAGCTCAGGTCAACTGCAGCAGATTTTGGTCAAACATCTTCCCAATCCGCAGAGGAACCAGGCAGGGCTGCCTCCTTTCCACTTGCTGTTGCTACAGGCCACAAAACTCCTGGTAGCAGCCATGTGCCAATCTCTCCAAATCGAAGGCATATTGACCAACATGGTGAGGACAAAATTCTGCTTTATGCTGTTGACATTCTGCGAACACTCACTGACTTAGGCAGATCGATACTAGCACTAATGTCACTCACCTCGTCCGGCTCTGCAATCTCCGGTTAAAAAATTCAACTGGATGAAAGCAAAGCACTACCCATGTTGTGCATTACGACATAAGCATTAATTATTGACCTTCTGTTCCACTGGAACCAACGTTGCCTTAAATACATAGGCATCCTGGTCGATACAGTTCTGGAAAATATGGTTTCAGACAATCTAGACTCCCTTATTAACAAAAGTAACCTGAAATACATTAATTGGAACCTCCTTCACGTATCCCTCTGAGAAAGATCTAGAGCTATCAAAATGGTGGTACAAATTTGCATATATTCTCGGAATGTTACCACTTCATTTCCGGATACCTTCCTACGGATTATATACAAAGGTATCTGATCCTTTATTTAGGGTCAATATGAGTCCCCGACCGTCCACCAAACACAAAGGGGATGTGGGGAACTATGAGCACCCTGTATAGAACGCCATTATCAAGCCCTGCACCTGGAACAACTATCCTACTTAGACGAGGGGTGATGGACACCCTTTCTGGGCCTGCCTAGAACGTGCCATGACCAACATCCTTAAGTGCCATAAAGTGCCCACTACACAAACGACTAACCCTATGGTAAAAACAATAGTGACAGTATTGAACCACACCCACAAACTCACAGGCACCCCTGCCCGACTCCATCCGTCCAAGTGGGCAAACACCCCCTGCAATGGATAGACTAAAGATGGCAGGGGTACTGACCCTGGAGGACATCTTCTTAAACAGTGGATTGAGACCTTTGCCGAATTACAGGAGAAGGGCCACCTACCACGTGAGCAACAGTGGCATTACTCCCAACTGCAACACTGCCTCCATGGAGCCCTGGGGGCTAGACTGTGGAAGGTCCAATTTTCTCCCATTCATCAATTGGAGCTCTGGGGCACCTGCAAACTGTTCAAGTCAAGGTTTGACAACTTATTGGTCCCACGCCTTCAATCCCACACTCTCCTGACTTCTCTTCGCATGTCATGGCAAAACATTCTAGACATACGATAAATGGACGAGGACTGGAAGGAACAGATTGCAGGATTTAGTGTGGGGGTGACTGGGGATAAACTGAAATTATACCTCCTCAGAACAGTCAAAAACTGGTACTGACCCCCCAAAATACTTGAGCCAGTGGATCCTCTCATATTGTTGGCGATGGGCCCATCCACAATGTGACACAATGCACATCTTACAAACAGAACAACTTTTGATGACAGCACTGATCATGGCCAAACTCTGTTTCTCCATCACTGGCACTCGCAACATATATCCACATATGATGAGAGCTCACCTAGATGTCCAAAATGGCATCATATGAGTGCCTTGTTTATCGGCTACAAGATAAAGCTGACTTGTTCGAAGCCACTTTGTTCTTCTTACTAAATCTGGGCGGCAATGCTTAGGACCCCCCTTTTCCTAACCCAGCCTGACCCCAGGAACCAATTTCTGACTGACCCCTGCGTGATTGCCCCCATCCCTCTGGGGTGTGCTGCATCAACTACCCTTCCCCTTTTCAACAATCTTCTTCCCCCACGTATCATATGGTAAAACAAGAAACAGATTGAGACCTTAACGATAGGCGCTGGCCCTCCTCCGCCCACTTTCCCTTGAACCACCTTCAGGACTGCCCCCTAGACACACCCCCTGGAACTCCGAATTTAGACCTCATTGACTTACCTTCACCTTTTCCACCCCAGCATTATGTGAATCAACATCTATGATAAAATGGGTTACAACGCCTAATGGTTTGCATTATGCTGGGCCTATTCCATGCATCTCATTGCACTCGCTCCCACTGGCATGTTGGTTTCTATGTTGAATTAGTAGAAAGCGAAATGAGACCGACTGCTGACCAGCCAACTGCATACTGTTGAAAAGAGGCCACACCCTGTTGCACTGTATTCCTTTCATGTGCAGCTGTATTATTGGTGACTTTTGAAATTGCACTTTCTAAATATTTGCTGGGTGCTGTCAGCAGTTAATAACTGTTCCTGTGGCTGCACCGTATTCAGGAATTATCTTATCCGAGCTGCAAGGTGGAAGGAATGCCCCTACACCGCCCACACCTCTCGTAGATCTCAAAGGTGTGTTTTGTAATTCACAGTGGCAATTGTGAACTGTAATATACACACGAAAAGTTATTCAAAGAGAGCACCCATGGCATCAGAGAAAAAAATAAAATTCAATACCCTATTCCTCCGTTCACAAAAGTTGGACATGTGACTATTCTTCTACATTAGAAGTTTACTAAGTGAACTCACGTAACAGTCTAGGCAGAAGGCAGATATTTAATGCCTCATATTATGAGTTCAACATTGTTATTTCCATTCTTTATTGAGTTTTTCTCATTACCATAACAAGACTAGCATATTAGAAATGGCTTTGACAATGAACTTACCCTCAAATAATATTGCTGTCTGTATGATACGGTGAGATGTAATAATGGTGCATGAATGACTTAACCCCTTCGGGGCTATTGACGAGCTGGGCTCGTCATCGCGCTTACCTGTCCTGCGCGGATGACAAGGCCAGCTCGTCACGTAACGCGGTAATTTTGAAATTGCCGCGCACAGCGGGAAAAGCCGCCGCGGCGAAGCGGTTAAAGTTGATTGATTTGTGATATCTGATTTAATTTCTGGATTCACTAACCTTCTATTTTATATAAAGTACCATAACAATCATTTTTAATGATTATCCTATTGACAAAATACCCTTCTGATTTATCTGGCCCGCAATTTCTTCATGAAGTGAAGTATCATTTTCCATTTCCAAGGATGTACCTACAACTGTTTTCGTTCTTGCAAGGTCAATCAGTACACAATGTTAGTAGAAATCTAATATAAACGTTCATGAAAAGGAATCTTTCAATAAAAGTCCCTTTGCAGCTGCCCATTTAGGTTTCAATCAGTCTTGACAAAAGGATATTAGAGTCTGTGCAGTAATTACTTGGAGCAGCTGAGTTGTACAGAAAAGCGAGTTTCAAAAAGAAGTTAGTTGTTTGAGCTGATTTTAGATTAATAGATAGTCTCGCTGGCAAAATTGCCTCATGCAGGATAGCAACAATGTTAGTGTAAGGAGAAGACAGATTTCCTAATTAGATCATAATGACCAAATCCTGACTCTCAGGCCCACAGAGCATTCTCACAAATCAATAGTGAAACATAATGGCAGACAAGGGAAAGACACGGCAATATTTAAAACCGGTCTTGGTTTTGCCCTGATATACTCTACAGGGATTATTCTCTGTACATGGTTGTACTAGCACATTGATTTTTTCTGCAAACCGTATCACTGGTGATCATTTCTAGCTTATTTACTATGCCAGGCAGTGATCCCAAAGCCCTCCGAGCAGGTCATACTTTTTCTGAAGTATATATCTTTGCAATTTTACTTGAGGTGACACTGCCTTTAAAGATGGAAATTACTCTAGAGTCTTGCTTGCAAAATGTGGGCCCATTCCATGAAGCCAGCCCTGCACCTTTGCAGGGACCTGCAAGTGCCCGGGTGCAGTTTCTGAACTTGTAAGTTCCAGGTCCTGATTGGGATTTAGGGGTATGAGTGGTCTGGTCCCTCTTTGCATAACTAAGCCGTAGGAAAGCTCTTGGTGCTCTGCTAGGCATTGGCTCTCATGAGCCATAGTACTACAAAGGCAGGATTTTGTTGGAGTCGGCAGCAGAAATTATGCTACTCACGAGACATCTGGTTAATTTACTATTTATATCTGTTATGTTTATTAATCCTGTGTTTTGATTTAATGTAGAGCACGTGCGCTGTGTTCTCTGCACGTGCGACCTGCCAGTGCATTGTGAAGTCAGGGTGTTCTACCTGACCACCAGCAGGTTGACAGTTATGATTTGACAGTTGCTTGTGAGTGGCGATTGCAAGTAGACGTGCCTTGTTGTCAGGATTTAACTTGAATAAAGACTTTACTACTTACCTGCTTCCTGGTCATCTTTACAAGTTGGCGACGAGACGGGGCGCCTGACACCACGAAGAACCCACCAGAAGCCACCTAATCTGCTGTTGGGTACGTCTTAGACTGCAACGATTTGCCATCTCATCTGAGTTCCGCTAATGGAAGTTGGTGATATCGGAATCTACAGGAGTACAGCTGTCCCTCCACGCTGGTATTGCGTGTGGTAACCAAGTCACGGATCGTCTAAGCGGCGTTACTGTGTTTGTGGGCATCTTAAGAACATTCCTGGAGGCAGCATTCTGGATGTCGCACTGAACACCGCTATTTTAAGGGTGAGTCGGATGTGCCCAGCTGCTTGTGCAAGCCTTGCGTGCTGACATGGTTTTACAAAGTTTCACCTCTCCTGTGCTGGTGAGGAAATTGAGGAGGAAGTTTTAATAAGCAGAGGGTACTTTAGGGGATTTCCAATGGGAGGCATCTAAACTCTTTAGCCACCATCTGCGAATTTGGTTCCTGTTTGCCCCCATCATCCTCTGGCCGGTTTGCTGTTCTGCGGATGCGATTAGCGCCCAAGTTGTGAGGAGATTTTCCTTCCGCACGTATGATGGCAGCGTGTGTCAGGGCTGGTCGGTGTGGAGCAGACACATGAGGTTGCTGTTTTTGTAGAGAAACGACTTCGCGTGTGGGATTCGAGGCGTGTGCCACCTTCCTGCGAAGCTGCACGACGGTTCCTGTGGAGAAAATTCCTGTCAGGCTTAGTGGTGACGTCAGTGGAACGCAGCGTTCAACGACGTCTTGCGGCCATCTTGGAAAGGTCGGAAGCAGTATTTCGTGCTTGCCATTTTTACGGTGATACGCACACCAAACTACAATAACAACACGTCTATTTCTAGCACCACTGAGTGTTTTAAAGACGAAAATAAACACTATTTAACAAGGGATTTGGAATTTGTGTGCTGTTGAGAGCAGTGACACGCACACCATTAAAGTATATTGTTGGAAAATAAAACGTATTAGTTCTAAAACACTTACAGTTTCTCCTAACATTGGTAAAATAAAACATTGGATGTATAGCTAAAGTTACAAGCATTGTACATATAGGTCAGTTATATTATTTACCAGAAAAGAAATATTACTTTCTTTAGTATTGGTCATTAATTGTTACATAAAGGTATTGGCTATGGCTTCAGGCAATGTTTGGAATTTATCACCACCCCTACCTTCCATACCCTCTACAGGGGATGATGCTCTTAAATGGGAAGAGTGGAGGGAGTACTTTGAGAACTATTTATCCACTTTTGAGAGGGAGGAAGAATTGACCCCAGAGAAGAAAAAGAAAATTCTCCTTCATTGTTTAGGCGCAAAGGCTATGAAAATGTATAATCGCATCAACAAAAAAGCTAGGCCAGGTGAAGTATATACTATTGCATTAGAAGATTTGACTATGTATTTCACACCTACCATTTCTATTTCTGTCAACAGATTAAAAAATTTTCAACGCAAGCAAGCACCAGAAGAGTCTGTAGAAGATTACGTTGCTGCGTTGAAAAACATGGCACTAACTTGTAGATTTGGGGCATTACATGACAAGCTGGTTCGTGACCAGGTCGTTATGAGATCCTCAAATAAACATGTCCAGGAGAAAATGTGGGCTAAGGGTGAATTACCGTTGGAAGAAGTAGTAGAAATAGTTAAATGTACTGAATTAACTGGAAGGTGTGCCAAGGCTGTTTTACAAGAAGAAAAATCCTCCACTGAGGAAAAATATATGGTGGCAAAAGTCATAAGTTCTAGGAAAAGTAATTGTAAACCTAATTCCGGTTATGTACAGAAAAGAGATTCTAGCCATAAAGCTAAGCTTTCAGATGACAGGAAATGTTATAGATGTGGCAGTAGATACCATTTCGCCAACCACAGATCGTGTCCAGCGGTGAGACAAAAAATTTCTAATTGCAGTATGGTAGGACATTTCAGTGCCATGTGTCCTAAGAAACAAAAAGAGGGAAGAAATGTAAAAGCTGTAATTTAAGAAGAAGAAGAAAGATTTACATCTTCAGATGAAGATGATATGAACTTATTTGTGTTGAATGTGGAAGATGGTGTAAACAAAAAGAAGAAACCAATATGTGACATGAACATTGGCGGGGTGGACAAGTCAATTGTGGCTGATTCAGGCTCGCCATATACAATAGTAAATGAAGAATTATAGTTAAAGAAATTTGTTCCAGTCATTGGCAAAAAATTAAAAAACTCAGATATTTTCCCAAAGTCATTTAATTATGAACCAATTGAAATGTTAGGTTACAGGGAACTTCAGTTCCAATTTAAATCCCGCCAAACAGTTGGCAAACTGTATGTCTCCAAGGTGGATCCATCTGTGTTAGGGTGGATTGACCAGGGAGAATTAGGTATAATTTTGGATCCAAACAGTCCGGATCCCGTCCTCATCTTACAAACAGAGGAAAAATGTAACAACTTCCTCAAAAAAAGGTATCCTAAGGTATTTTCAGAAAACATTGGGAAACTTAAAGGTTTCGTCCATGAAATTAAACTTAAAAGAGATGCTGTGCCTTGCATACACAAGTCCAGAAACATAACGTTGTCCATCATTGGTGAGGTGGAAAATGAACTTAAAAAATTACAGAAAGAGGGCATCATTGAGCCGGTGGAATCAGCAGAGTGGGTTTCGCCTTTGGTTATCGCGATGAAGCCTAATGGCAAGCTCCGTCTATGCATTGATCTACGCGATCTTAATAAAAACATTCTGGTGGGTCAATTCCCTTTGCCAAAAATTAGTGAGATGCTGTCCCTTACCAATGGTGCGAAATGGTTTTCAACCATTGATCTAAGCTCTGCCTATCACCAAGTGGCCTTACATTCCAAAAGCAGAAGCCTTACCACATTTGTAACCCCGCTGGGGTGTTTCAGGTTTAAGAGAGTACCTTTTGGACTGGCCTCTGCCGCGGCCATGTTTCAGAGGTTGATGAGTGAACTCTTCAAAGGGGAAAAAAATCTCTTAATTTTCCAAGATGACATCATGGTAACAGGCAAAAGTAGAGGTAAACATGATGGCAAACTCAACAGAGTCCTAGGGTTGCTGGAACATCATGGGCTTACAGCTGATCTGCGCAAATGCAAATTTGCTGCAAATAAAGTCACCTATTTGGGTCATGAAATTGATGGGAATGGAATAAAACCAAAAAAAGAGCTTCTGTCGGCAATTAGGGAAGCCCCCTCACCCAAAAATAAGGAAGAGGTCAGAGCATTCCTAGGCCTATCAGAATTTTATGCAAAATTCGTAAAAAACTTCTCTTCTAAAACCTTACACTTAAGAGAACTCATAAAACAGAAGAATAAATGTGAGTGGAATGCTACTTCTGAAGAAGCATTTAACAGGATAAAAGAGGACATTTGTGATGCCCCACACCTTCAAGGGTTCAACCCCTCTTTAAAAAGCATAGTGACCACTGATGCAAGCAACAAGGGGTTGGGAGCGGTACTCTCACAGATTAATGGGGAAGGAAAAGAGGTTACCATTGCTTTTGCCTCACGTTCAATCACGCCCACAGAAGTAAGGTATTCTGTGATTGAGATGGAGGCACTAGCAAGTGCATGGGCTTTGAACCATTTCAGACAATACATTTGGGGATACAAAATCACCCTTAGAAGCGATCACAAACCTTTAGTAAAAGTGCTTTCAACAAAGGGTCTTCAAGTTGCTTCTCCCCGATTGTCACGGATTTCAATGAAATTGTTAGAATATAACTATGAAGTTGAATATCTTCCTGATGTGAAAAACAAGGTGGCGGACTGTTTAAGCCGTTTACCTCTACCAAACAATGAAGATCAAGTTTCAGACATTGACACTTTCTGCATAGCTAATGTCATAGAAGAAGTGCCATGTATCCCTGGTACAGAGTGGTCAGAAAATTTGGAAGAAGATGATGTTCTACATGAGGTAAAGAGATACATAAGAGCAGGCTGGCATTGTACAGCCTGTGAAAACTCGGACAAGACTCGGACGGCATCCTGCTTTGCGAAAATCAAGACTATTTACAGGCTTATTAACTATCTGCCGGTGGACTGCCGTAAGACTGTGGTCCATGCATTAATAACATCCCACCTTGACTACGTCAACGCGCTATACCTTGGTATCACAGCAGGTTTATGTCATAAACTCCAGACTGTCCAAAATGCTGCCGCTCGGCTGGTGGAGTGAATTCCTGCTAGACATCATATTTCCCCACATCTCCGCAACCTGCATTGGTTACCCATTGGTTACCCATTGCTAAAAGATGCGTATTCAAGGCCATGACTATGGCTTTCAGAGCTTCTAAGGGTAATGGGTAATGGTTCGGCCCATTTGAAAAGCACTCTGCGGCCGTATGCCAATGCCAGGACATTGCGTTCTAACTCCCTACTTCTTCTCGCCACTCCCAGATTCAAACGAACTCGTTCTGGAGGGAAAACATTTGAGGTTTGCGCCACTCAGTGTTGGAACAAGCTCCCGATTGCCCTCCGTGCCTGCCAGACAGAATTGGCATTTCGAAAGTCTCTTAAGACCCACCTTTTCTCCATATAATGTTCCCTTCTTTCCTCTCTCTTTTTTCTCTTTCTCTACGCCCCCTGTTCCCAGATCTATCAGCGATGGGACGCCCCGTTGGGGCAGCTGTGCACTTTACAAAACACACAAATAAATAAATAAATAAAACACACATTAAGACCACCTCTTCAACCTCTGTCTTGTCCTAACATGCCTTGGGTCAGATTGGGAATTGACATTTGTGGCCCATTCGTGAACAAGGAGAACTGTTATATCTTATTGTACTGGTAGACCATTTCTCAAAATGGCCAGAGGTTGAAGTGGTACAAGATGCTGATGCTAAAAGTGTTGTAAGTTTTGTGCGCAAACTATTCCTAAGAGAGGGCCTTCCAAAATGCATTCTGTCGGACAATGGCCCACAGTTCACGTCTAAGATATTCAAAGAATTTTTGATGAAACTTGGGGTAGAACACAAAACAACGTCTGTTTACCATCCTGCAGGAAATGGTGCAGTTGAAAGGTTTTATCGGGTGATTAAAGGAATATTCCAACTGGCAAATCAGAATGACATGTCATGGAGAAAGCAACTAATCAAAAATCTTTGGTCATTTCGGGTTACGCCTTGTGTATCTACAGGTACCAGTCCCTTTGTACTCTTGGGAGGGAGGACTTCCATAACAAAGAATAATGTAGGTTGGGCTACCCCTGAAAGAGTGATGTGGTCTCCAGAGGAGATACAAGAGAATGTACGAAGGTCACAAACCATAGGTAAGAAGTACTATGACAATAGGCATGCATGTAAAATGCAGGTGACAATGTGAGAGTGAAAAATGCCAGAAGCACCAGCAAGGGAAAAAATCACTACTCTCAACCAATGGAGGTAAAGAAAGTGTTTTGTAATTCTGCCCTTTTGAGTGATGGAAAAACTTGGCATTTTTCTGCTGTAGCATTATGCAAGGAGGGGAAAGGAATGTGTGAGTCTCAATCCACTCCAGGAAATAATGAGGGTTCCTGTTCTCAGGACAACGATTGGATTCTGAATCATGAAGGAATTTTGGAGTCTCGGCCAGATGGTACTAACATTGTATCTTTAGGTACAAACGAAGTATCTTCTGAGAGTGAGAACACTTCAGATGCCTCACGGTTGGAAGACAGTAGCAGTAGGCAGAGCAAGGGGACATCGGAAGAGTACAGGTATCAGACCAACAGTGATACAGATTCTGATTCTGATGATTCTGTTTATGAAGAGGTTACGTCACAGGACGTCAGTTGTGAGGATGAACCTACTGTGAGCAGATATAGAAGAGTAGTCAAGCCTCCAGCTAAGTTACAAGATTACATTTGTGATTAGCTGTGTTTTCCTCTCCTCATCCTTAAGCTTCAGCCGGGCACCCTCGGTTCCTCTTGTTGTTTTGGGAAGGGAGATGTGTTTTGTTTATTAATCCTGTGTTTCGATCTAATGTAGAGCACGCGCGCTATGTTCTCTGCACGCGCTACCTGCCGGTGCATTGTGACATCAGGGTGTTCTAACTGACCACCGGCAGGTTGACAGTTATGATTTGACAGTTGCTTGTGAGTGGCGATTGCAAGTAGACGGGCCTTGGTGTCAGGATTTAACTTGAATAAAGACTTTACTACTTACCTGCTTCCTGGTCATCTTTACAATATCTCCAGTAGTATGATAAGACATGTGGGTAAATTAATATTTATATCTCCAGTAATATGGTAAGTCCAGGAGGGACCCGCCAGCCAGCTCTACAATGTTCTCCGCTCTACCCCCTCTCGAGCCTTCCCGAAATTCCAACCAGCCCCAGCATTCCAATGGAATCTGTATATGACGACATGTCCTGTAACTGGAGAGACCGAGGTCAAACCCAGATACAACACAACTCCCTCCTTATATAAAACAACAATAATAAATTTAGATAAGATGTAAAATCAAACAATTTACAGAAGAGAAAACTAAATAAAAAATAATGAAAGACAATTACATCTAATTATACATTTATTGAATCAAATTAGACATTTCTTGAATTTTCTTCATGTGAATATTACCTTCCTCCGCTCAACAAAATGTAGTTCATACAATCACATCTCTCCATGCCAGTCCGGCCTCTGTCTGGTCCAATCATGAGCTGGATCCTGTGCCCCTTGCATTTTCTCGAATGGGACCGACTGCTGGCCCGCCCACTGCGTACTGTTGGAATGAGGTCCACACCATGGTGCTCTCTGTTCATTCATGTGCAGCTGCATTAATGGTCTTCGTTTTCCAATAAAAACATTATTTTTTAAATTGGGAAAATGCACTTTCTAAATATTTGGTGTCTGCAGGTACTAATTATTCCTGTGGCTGCACCGTATTCAGGAATCATCTTCCTAGCTGGAAGGTGGATGGAACATCCTTTCAACACCCACACCTCTCGTAGAAGATCTTAAGAGTGTATAATGCAATCCACAATGACAGTTGTGAACTGTAATATACACACGCAAAGTTATTCAAAGAGAGCACCAATGGCTTTAGAGAAAGAAATCAAATTCAGTTGCTATACCTCCTTGTTCTGTTAACAAAAGTTTGAAATGTGGCTATTCTTCTATATAGGACGTTTACTAAGTGAACTCACATAACAGTCCAGCCAGAAGGCGGATATTTATTGTCTTATGTTATGGGTTTGACATTGTTATTTCAATTCTTTATTTAGTTTTTCACATTACTACAACAAGACTGGCATATTGGAAATGGGATTGACATTGAACTTGCACTCAAATATTATTACTGTCTATATGATACGGTGAAATGTCATAATGATGAATGAATGACTTAAAGCTGATTGATTTGTGATATCTGATTTAATTTCTAGACTGACTGACCGTCTATTTTTATTGTAAGTACCATTACAATAATTTTAAATGATTATCCTATTGACAATTAAATAACCTTTTGAATTATCTGGTCTGCAATGTCTTCATGAAGTGAAGCAACATTTTCCATTTTCAAGGATATATCAACAACTGTTTTTATTCTTCCAAGGTCGATCAGTACACAATGTTAGTAGAAATCTAATATAAACGTTCATGAAAAGGATTTTTCAATAAAAGTCCCTGTGCAGCTGCCCATTTAGGTTTCAATCAGTCTTGACAAAAGGATATTAGAGTCGGCGCAGTAATTCTTGGAGCAGCTGAGTTGTACAGAAACGCGAGTTTCAAAAAGAAGTTAGTTGTTTGAGCTGATTTTAGATTAATAGATAGTCTCGCTGGCAATATGGCCTCATGCGGTATAGCAATACATATTAGTGCAGGGAGAAGACTGATTTCCTAATTAGATCATAATGACCAAACACCGACTCTCATGCCCACAGAGCATTCTCACAAATCAATAGTGAAACATAATGGCAGGCCAGGTAAAGACACTGAATTATTTAAAAAAGGTCTTGATTTTCTAGTGAAATACCCTGCAGGGATTATACTCTGTAAATGGTCGTAGTGTATGTATCTTTTTTCGTTCCTAGCACCTCGTAGTTTTTTTGCAACCCGTTTCGCTGGTGACCCCTTCCAGCTTCTTTGCTCTGCCAGGCAGTGCCTAGAAGGCCCTGTGGCCATTCAAGCTGGTCATACTTTTAATATGATCATTGGGCATTTTTCCGAAATATATATCTTTGCACCTTTACTAAAGGTGACACAGCCTTTAACGACGGACATTACTCCAGAGTTTTACTTGGAATGTGTGGGCCCATTGCATGAAGCCAGCCCCGCACATTTGCAGGGACCTGCAAGGGCCCGGTGCAGTTTCTGAACTTGTCGGTTCCAGGTCCTGATTGGTATTAGTGGTATGAGAGGGTGGTCCCCCCATGCATCCCTAAGCTGTAGGGAAGCTCCCAGTGTTCTGCTAGGCATTGGCTCTCATGAGCCATAGTACTACAGTGGCAGGATTGCCCGGTTACTTACCGGTAATACACATTACTCCGAGTCCTGGTCTCCCCGTCCCATTCCTGATAAGTGAGCAGCTAGTCTGCTCCACAGAAACCCCTACCTAGCTGAGCTGTTTGCACTTCCCCCTAGGATGACGTCACCATCATGTGACTATAAAGGGGGAAGTGCATCCATTAATCATCCTGAAAATACCAAAGAAAACCAGAACGAAAAAACAAACAATCACCCAAAGAAAAACCCAAACCAGGGAGGGAGGGAAGGGCTCAGGAATGGGACGGGGAGACCAGGACTCGGAGTAATGTGTATTACCGGTAAGTAACCGGGCATTACCTCCTCGTCCTGTCTCCCAGTCCCATTCCTGATAAGTGAGCCCATACCCAAGCACACGGTGATTGTGAGAAAAAAACAGACCAGAAAGTATGAGAAAAAACAGGTCCATTTTAATCAATAGAAAACAGTACAGACTACAAATCATGTACAGAAGACAGGACACAAGCGCTAAAAGCAGCAGAGGCCGCCATCCCCAACTGAAGACGGTAATGCAACAAAAGTACGGGGAGAAGCCCACGCGGCAGCATTGCAGAAGACTCTCAACGAGGCTCCTTCGAACAAGGCCCAGGAGGACGACACGCTCCTAGCCGACCTACCCTGAACGGAAGAAGGCAGAGGACAGTGGGCAGAACCGTAAGCAGAAACCACAGCGCCCTTGACCCAACGAGCCAAGGTGGACAAAGAAGGGCGAAGCCTAAGCCCCGAGAGGCCCCAGGAGACAAAAAGGGAATCAACTGCACGGAAACCAGCCGTACGCTCCAAGGAGACGCGGAGAGCCCTTAGCACACCTAACGAATGGAGGAGCAAGACCTCTGGAGAGGCAGGAGCCGGAAAAAACACCGGGAGAACAATATCCTCCTGACAGTGAAAGGAAGACACCATCTTAGGAAGAAAGAACTGACTCGGACGGAGAATGACCTTATCATCGCAAAAGCGCAAGAAGGGGGGGGGAAGCCATCAGCGCCCAAATCTCACCAACCCACCGCCCGGAAGCAATGGCCACCAGCAAAACAACCGGAGCAGAAAGGAAGAACAGGGCCACGGAGTCCAAAGGCCTGAAAGGAGGACCCGTGAAAGTCCGGAGAACCAAGGGAAGGTCCCAAGGAGGCACAGGAGAGCGAGAGACCGGACGCTGAAGCAAGAAACTCTGCAGAAGGCGAACCACCAACGGGGATACAGAGGAAACAGAAGAACCCCGGAAAGCGAGAATGGCAGGCCACTGGGCCCGCAGGGAAGAATCCTGCAAGAAGTCCAAAACCTACACGGCCACACAAGAGGCAGAAGAGAGAACCTTCACAAGAAACCAGGAGGAGAAATTCTCCCAGTGACGGCCATATAACATCAAGGTGGAAGGACGAGAAAGCTGGAGACAACGGGCAACCGCAACCGAGCAACCCAGACCCAGTAAACACAACCTCTCAAGTACCAAACCCCCAGCCGGAGGTGACGCAGGGAGGCAACCCCGAGAAGAGGAGCCCGCTAGGAGAACCTCCGCCCGATCCCAACGAGTCTTCCGGAGGACCCACGGAATTTAAGGCAAACGGAGGGAAGGCAAACAGCAGACCCCTCGACCAAGGAATCGAGAAAGTAACGGCAGCCCACGCCAACGGAGAGGGAACCATTCCGCAAAACCTAGGAAGAAGGGCGGACTCCTCCGAGGCAAACAGATCCAGCCAAGGAAGGCGGAACCGGAGGACATCAGGTTGAACAGATCCGGGGACAGACAAAGGGACACCGAGGAGGGAACACCCCGCTCAAAGAATCCGCAGGTCATTACTCCTTCCCCAGAAGATAGACTACCATCAGAGACAAGAGATGCGACACGGCCCAAAAGCCGATTACCTGGGACAGGAGAAACAGAGCACGACACATGCCCCCCAGGCGACGCACAAAAGAGCAAACCACCTGATTGTCCGTCTGCACAGAGACCGCCCGACCCCGAAGGAGAGGAGCAAACCAAAGAAGAGCCAATCAAAACGCCCTCAACTTCGTCCAGTAAGAGGACCGGAGGGATCCAAAACCGGACCCCCGACCCTGAGCCTAGGAGGCACCCAGACCGGCACCCCACCCCAAAGCACTGGCATCCGTGGACAACACGACCACAGACTGAGGAGAAAGAAGACCGAACCCCCGGGAAAGAGAGGGAGAGAACAACCACCACAGGAGATCCGCCCGAATCCCCGGAGTGATAGGGATCAGAGACTCGCAGGCCAAGGAGGCAGGATCCCAGTGCAACAGAACACGATGCAACAGGGGGTACAGACGCAGCCCGGCCCAAGGAGGGAGATGCAGAGCGGACGCCAATTCTCCCAGACACCGCAACCAGAGAAGGGCAGACACCCGGGACTGGGAAAGAAGCCAGGAAAGGAGATGAAACAAAGTCAACCGGCGCCCCTGGGAGAGGAACACCATGCCCAGGTCCATCCGGAAGAGAGTCCCCAGGAACAACAGGGACTGAGAGGGCACCAGGGAGGACTACCGGTGGCTGAGAATGAACCCAGCAGAAGACATAGCCGGGCCACAACCGACAGAGCCAGAGGGGCCAGGAGCAAGGCGAAAACCCTGGGCGCTGAAGACAGGCCGAAAGGCAGTACACAGAACTGAGAACGAAGGGTCCCCACAGCAAAATGCAGAAAACGCTGGCCAACCAGATGGACAGGACCGTGCACATACGTATCCCTCAGAACCAGGGATAGCAGGAAGCCACCCGGAAGGACCAGAGGCAGGACGGACAGAAGGGACACCATCCAGAGTGGACGACAGAGGACGAAGCAAATGACCCGCTTCAGATCCAGAACAGGACGAAGAACCGAAGTGCACCTCCTGGAAACCAGAAAGAGGATTGAGTAGCAACCCAAACCCCACCCCAGCGGAGGAACCCACACAACAGCCCCCTTCACCAACAGGAGTCGCACACCTGCCAACAAACAACTCTACGCAGAGGAAGACGGGGCAGGGGAGTTCGTACAAAACCCGGAGGAGAAGGAGAGGAAAACTCTATCCGACAACCCTCTGAAACAGTCAGATCGCCCAGGCATCCGGAATCAACAACCACTGGGCGCGGAAGGACTGGAGTCGACCACCAACCGGCAAAGGTAGACAGTCACCGAGAAGAGGAGGAAGTGGGGGTGGCAACACCGGCAGCGGAGCGGGGCTTGGCACATCCAGGGGCCCCCTGGCCACGAACTCTGCCACGAAAAGGCAGAGAAGCGCCACGATCAGGAGGCCCAAAACATGACGGTAACCAAACTCACGACCCCGAGAAGGAGGGCGGACCGGACCTCCAGCACAGCCAGGTAACGGATGGTCTAACGACCCTTTTTTACAAAACATACACATCCAAACTAACGCCCCATTTGACATCCTTATTTAATGACATAGCAACGGGACAGGCAGTCTCCCCCACCATGGCAGAAGCGCTTATCACAGTAATGCCAAAGCAGGGTAAGAACCCGCAACACTGTGCCTCATATAGACCAATAGTCCTCCTTAATTTAGATGCCAAGCTTTACTCTGCTATCTTAGTGACCCGTTTAGAAAATGTACTGCCTGACATCCTCCACCCGGATCAGTCTGATTTTATAAAAGGGAGACAGACACACAACAACAACCGCAGAATCCTTCACCTTGTAGAAAAAGCTAACAGGTTCAAACTCGCGGTGATAGTATTGGGCTTGGATGCAAAGAAAGCCTTTGACATGGTGGACTGGCACTTCCTTTTTCTCACCCTAGAGAGATCTGGCTTTGGAGATAGAGTTTTAAGAATGATAAGAGCCAATTACCTAAGCCCATGTTCTAGAGTTCAGGGTAATCGGGTTAGCTCTGCGTTCTTTGAGTGGGGATGGGGTACACAGCAGGGATAACATTGTCCCCATTGCTGTTTGCTCTGAGTATTGAGCTGCTGGCAGCCAGACTCAGGGCAAACCCAGACATCCACGGAATCAGATTTGGGGGAGATGAACATAAGGTGTCTTTATTCGCAGATAACATTTTGTTAACTCTCACACACCCTAGAACATCCCTCCGAGTTCTACAGCCTGAACTAAGAGCTTTTGAGACAGCAACGTGTTTTTTGAGGCAACCTCTCTAAATCCTCCATTCTGAACCTCACACTATTGGAGTGGGAGAAGCTAGCAATACAGGAGGAATCCCCAATTTCATGGGCCAAGCACAGCCTAACATACTTGGGGATCCAGATCACGCCCCGTATAGACGGCCTGTTTGGGGTGAATGTCCCACCCTTGCTCAAACAAATTAAACAGGAACTACAGCGATGGAAACCCCTATTTATTTCTTCGTTGGGTAAGATCCATGCAGTTAAAATGACCCATTTACCCAAGCTGCTGTATCTGTTCCAGTCTCTCCCAATAGAATTAAGTAGGGATTACTTAAGTGAAATAAGATCTTTACTACTTCGCTATATCTGGCAAGATGGCAGAGCACGGTTGCCCTTCTACGTTCTAAGAAGGCCCAAAGAGGGGGAGGGGTGGCTCTCCCGGACACCGAGCTGTACTATAAGGATTATCATTGAGTGCTCCATGTGAGCATCAGACAAGCACTGGCTCCTCATGGATCAAGCCATCGTGGGCAGGACCATTTGGGATGTACTTTGGAAACCCAAGAAGGCTAGACCAGCAAATGCGTACTTAAGCCCCCCTACCAAGAACACGCTGAGGCTTAGGGGTGAGGTTAATAGGACCGAGGCTGGACCTCTTTTCCATCCCCCTATACAGCTGTACACTTTAATCTGGAATTCATGCCCGCACTGAAAGAGGGGCCCTTTGATGTTTGGCGAGACGGAGGCTCCAGAATGCTCTTGGATTTATTCCACAACTATGATATTCCCTCTTTTAAGAAATGCCAACAGAATTTTGGGGTCCCTTCCTCTGAGCACTTCCACTATCTAAAACTTAAACATTGGGCCCTTCATCCGCCGTTTAGGGAAGCTAGGACTAGGGAACTAACCCCGTTAGAAAATTTGGTCCGGAGGTCAAGTACGACCAAGAGCACAATCTCCTTCTTATATAAGCCACTAGTCTCAACCATGACTGCACCGCAGCCCTGATTTAGAGCTACCTGGGACCGGGCATTGGGAAGGGAAATTACAGATGACGAATATAAACATTTTAGATTTGAGTGGGGCCCACTGGTGACGTATCTTACAAAAGGGCTCCCGCTGGCCATATGTCCACCTACATTAAGAGGGCTACACCTGTTCCAATTTTTGCCCCGGCAACATGGGTACCACAGAAGGCGGTGAGCATCTGTAGGAATGACACCCATCACATAACATGTAGAATGTACTCACTATACCAGTTAGTCACAAATATTAGCGAGGAGAGGGAGAGCATGCTTCTCCAGCAGAGGGAGGGGGAGGAGGGGAAGGTTGTTGAGGATTTAGTTAAGGGTTGTTTTTCTTCCTGTCATTTATCTCTGCATTAAGGGCCACTGTTGAGCTTTACAAGACAAGCATTCCTGTCCAGTAGGATACTGTGTCAGAATTAGCTTTGTATAGCTTTTGAAATGTCGAGATGTTTACTACCCAACATGGTTTGAATTTGTTCATATTTTCATGCCAATAAAATGAATTTTGACCAAAAAAAAGGACATAGTGAAATTCCCTTCTGCCTCTGACAGCACCATATCTTTTAACTCCCAGTGTGAGGTACTGGCCAAATTCTTCAGCAGTAAGGTTGAGTGAATTTGTAGCAGTTACTGTTCTAAGAGAAGAGCTCCTGACCACTTGAGGGGTTCTCCCTCTGTCCCTGAGTGTGGCTCACTGGTTAGAGCAGGCAGACCCTGAAGCAGAGGTCAGACCCGGGACCAGGGTTCAATTCCTGACGCGGCAGGGTCTTGAGCTCAAATGTCCATGGACTCGATAATTCTCGCTTCGGTGCCTGACCTAATCATGGGTTCACACTCTGCAACTCTGGGCATTAAGCTTGCTTAATCTCCACAACGGCCCCCCGTGGCGGGATGCCTGGCTTTCACCTTGGGGATGCCCTGTAGGGGCTATCTCACAGGTAAAAGCCAGGACGGGTTCCCAAGGCAAGCGCGGAGATACCCCTTCGGGGGTCGATTCAGGCGCTATATAAGAAACATAATAATAATAATGAGACCTATTTTCTCTCCTCTTTTCCTCCTATGTCCCCCAAAGCCCTGGAAGCCTTGTTTGCCAAGATAAAGTCCGAGTCTCTGGACGATCCTCTGAAACCTGACTTCTTTATAAAGTTCCAGCACTGTCTCTTACCTGGGTGCTTGGAACTGACCAATCTATCTCTATCCTCTGCGCCTATCCGCAAATCGTGGAAACACCCTAAAGTTATTCCCTTACTGAAAAACCCTGACACTGTAGGTTTCAAGGCCTGAAAACCTTCTACTTATCTTCCTGCTTCTGTCCCATACCAAAATAATGGAATCCCACGTTAATACTATTTTAACTCAATATCTGGAAGGCAACTCTATACTGGACTCCTCTCGAAGTGGTTTCCGACCTCTGCACAGTATTGAGTCCACTTTGCTTGCGGTAACCGAGCAATTACGGGCCTCTCTGGATGAGGGCAGAACCTCTGTGCTGATTCTGCTTGACTTGAGCTTTTGACACAGTCTCCCACAAGATTGTGCTGCACCGGCTGCGGGAGATTGGCTTCGATGGCAAGGCCCTCTCCTGGTTCTCATCTTTCCTGGCCGACCGGACCTTCCAAGTAATTTCCCCTCCTTTTCAAAATCCCCCACCCACCCATTATGCTGCCAGGGCTCTGCACTGAGCCTTACCTTGTTCAATGTCTACATCCAACCTCTGGCCTTGGTAGCAAATGCCTGTAACAGCTCTTTGGTGGCATATGCTGCCACAAACAGCTGGTGCCTTCCGTTTCTAATGATCCTAGTCAGGATTTGGTGAAATTCCAGAAAGATCTGACTGCCATCTCTGGCTGGATGGCTGACAACTACCTGCAACTGAATTCCTCCTCGTGGGTAGGGATGCAAACCTTAGGGGTAACCAAAGGTGGCTCCCTGCACTTGGTACATAGAACCTGGGAGTTTGGATGGATAGCACCCTCTCCTTTCATGCCCACGCTAAATCATGAACAGGCACCTGCTTTGGATTGGTACGTGGCCTAAAGTCCATTCTGGGACTTTTTGATCTCCACACCCAGCAGCTGATTGTCCAATCTAGTGTCCTGAATAGATTGGCTCTAATAACATCCAGGCTGGACTATTGTAACAGCCTGTACGCAGGACTAAATAGTCAAGTCAAGTCAAGTCAAAGAATTTATATAGCGCACTACATACCCAGAGGGTCTCAAGGCGCTTAGGGAGGGGAGGAGGATTACTTGTCAAATATCCACGTTTTAAGTTGCTTTCTGAATGCTAGGTGGTTCTGGGTAAGGCGAAGGTAAGTGGGGAGTGAGTTCCATGTTTTAGCAGCCAGGTATGAGAAGGATCTGCCTCCCATGGTGGTCTTGTTGATGCGAGGTACAGTGGCGAGGGCTTGGCTGGAAGAACGTAGTTGGCGGGAGGGGGTGTAGAAGGACAGTCGTGAGTTGAGGCATTCTGGTCCGATGTCGTAGAGTGATTTGTGTGCGTGGGTTAGCAGTCGGAAAGTGATCTTCTTATTGACGGGTAGCCAGTGGAGGTCTTTTAGGTGGCCAGAGATGTGTTCGTTGCGCGGAATGTCTAATATGATCCTGGCTGAGGCGTTTTGGATTCGTTGGAGTTTCTTCTGGAGTTTAGCGGTAGTACCTGCGTAGAGGGTGTTTCCGTAGTCCAGTCGGCTCGTGACCAGAGCATGGGTGACTGTTTTTCTGGTTTCGGTGGGGATCCAGCGAAATGTTTTTTTGAGCATGCGGAGAATGTTGAAGCAGGATGAGGATACGGCGTTGACTTGTCTGTTCATTGAGAGTGAAGAATCCAGGATAACGCCTAGGTTCCGTGCGTCGTCTGTCGGGATGGGTGCTTTTCCAAGGGCTTCCGGCCACCAAGAGTCGTCCCATGCAGAGGGGGATGTACCTAAGATGAGGATTTCTGTTTTATCTGAGTTCAGTTTCAGACGGCTGTGTTTCATCCATTCGGCAACTTCTTTCATTCCTTCGTGTAGGTTATTTTTGGCGGTGCTGGGGTCATTGGTGAGAGAAAGGATCAGTTGAGTGTCATCCGCGTAGGAGATGATGTTGAGGTTGTGTTGGCGGGCGATGGCCGCGAGGGGGCTCATGTATACGTTGAAGAGGGTGGGACTGAGTGAGGATCCTTGTGGTACGCCACAGATGACTTCAGTGGCCTCGGACTTGAATGGTGGAAGGCTGACTCTCTGAGTTCTTCCGGTGAGGAACGAGGTGATCCATTTAAGTGCTTTTCCTTGTATTCCGATGTTTCTGAGGCGTTGTAAAAGGGTGCTGTGGCAGACTGTGTCGTAGGCTGCAGAGAGGTCGAGGAGGATGAGGGCGACTGTGTCTCCATTGTCCAGTAGAGTTCGAATGTCGTCTGTAGCTGCGATGAGGGCGGTCTCAGTGCTGTGTTTTGCTCGGAAGCCAGATTGTGAGGAGTCGAGGGATTTGTTGGCTTCGAGGAAAGCGGCGAGCTGGTTGTTGACAGCTTTCTCGATGACTTTGGCCGGGAATGGAAGGAGCGAGATGGGGCGGTAATTTTTGAGTTCGGTGGGGTCCGCTGTGGGTTTTTTCAGAAGGGCGGTGAGTAAAGCGTGTTTCCAGCTTTCCGGGAAGGTGGCGGAGTTGAAGGAGCAGTTGATGACATCTCGGAGGTGCGGTGCTATGACGGAGTCTGCTTTGTTGAAGATGTGGTGAGGACATGGGTCTGTGGGGGATCCTGAGTGGATGGAGTTCATCAGGCGGATGGTGTCCTCAGTGGAGATTGGGTTCCAGTCGTTGAGGGTGTTCAAGGGGGGAGAATGTTCAGCATATGGTTGGGTGGGTTGGTCTCCGGGTTGGTTGTCGAAGCTGTTGTGGATGTCTGCAATTTTGTTGTGGAAGAATGAGGCTAGGGAGTCGCAGAGGGCTTGAGAGGGGGTGATGTCGTTGGAGTTGGCCGAGGGATTGGTAAATTCCTTGACGATGTTGAAAAGTTCCTTGCTGTTGTGGGCGTTGTTGTCAAGTCGATCCTTGAGTGCTGTTTTCTTGGCCTTTCGGATTAGTTGGTGGTGTGTGCGGGTGGCGTTTTTGAAGGCGTCCTTGGTGCTAGTGGTTGGGTCTTTTTTCCAGGCCTTTTCAAGGGAGCGGCAGAGTTTCTTGGACTTCTTAAGATCATCGTTGAACTATGAGGCCTTCTTGCTGCCAGGTTTGCTTTGACGTTTTTTCAGTGGTGCTAAGGTGTCGGCGGTGTTGGATAATCATAGGGTGAAATTGGCGGCGGCTTGGTCTGGGTTAGAAGAGTGGGCTGGGGTGTTTAGAAGGAGCGATGAGGAGATCTGGTCGATGGTGATTTTGTTCCAGGTTCTTTGCAGAGTTGGTTGGAGGTGGTTGATGGGTTTTGGCTTGTTGTAGGTGAAGTGAACGCAGCTGTGGTCAGTCCAGAGGAGATCCGTAGTGTGGCTGAAGGAGACATGATTGCTGGAGGTGAAGATGGGGTCGAGTGTGTGACCTGCGATGTGGGTGGGGGAAGTGACCAGTTGTTTAAGTCCGAGGTTGGCGAGGTTGTCCAAGAGGGTGGTGGTGTTGCGGTCGTTGATCTTTTCAAGGTGAAAGTTGAGGTCTCCCAGAAGGATGTAGTCTTTGGAGGGGAGCGCCTGTGGAGTGATGAAGTCCGTGATGTCTTCACTGAATTTTGCGCGGGGTCCTGGTGGTCTGTAGAGGAGGGTGCCTCTGAGTGTGGTCTTGGGGTCGATGTGGATCTGGAAGTGAAGGTGTTCGGAGTTGGCGAGGTTGGCGTCAGAGCTGGTTGAGATGCGGATTGATTTTTTATGGACGATAGCGATTCCTCCTCCTGTGTGGCCGGTACGGTCCTTGCGTGTGATCTTATAGTCTTCAGGGATGGCGATGGTGATGTCTGGGGCGGAGGAGGCGTTCATCCATGTTTCTGTTAGGAAGGCGACGTCTGGAGAGATGGTGTCTAGTAGGTTCCATAGGTCAATGGCGTGCCTGTGGACCGATCGGGTGTTGAGCAGGATGCATTGTAGGTGGTTGGGGTCGGGAATCTGAGGTGTGATCGTAGCGGAGTTGTAGACGGTGCCGATGAATTTGCAGGAGTAGCAGGAGAAAGGTCCATGGGTGTGTCCAGGAGCGGCTTGGACGCAGTCGGGGGCGCGACTGGGGTTAAGGGCTAGGAGGGTGGAGGCATCGTAGGTGATGCGGGAGGGCAGCGCAGCGCGAGGGGCAGGGGGTCTGGCGCTGGGCGCGGTCCAGGCGCGGACGGGCGTAGATGGGCTTACCTTTGGCGCACCTTCGGCGTGTACGTAGCGCGTGGACGCTGCGCGTGGGGGCATTGGCCATAAATGGATGGTGGAGGGGGCGGAGCGTGGGAGGGTCAGCAGCTGGGAGGCGGTAGCGGGGAGGAGGGGCTGGGAACAACAACAACAGCAAACAAAATGGAGTTCAAAGGGGAGGCGAGGCAGGGGCAGCAAATCGCCTGAGACACCGAAATGAAGATTAAAATTATGTTTTAAGTTGCTGGCAGAAGCGCAGAAGAAGGCAAACACAGCTAAATGCCAAGCAGGGCGGGCGGCGCTATAATTACATGCACTGCGGGGACAGCGTTACAGTGAGCAGCTTTCAGGTACCACAGCGCTAATTAATTAAATGTAGGCGATACCGCTAGTTAACTGAGTGCAGGCGATACCGTGAAGTCCAATGAGCAGTGCGAAGAACACCAGGCAGGCAGCAGCAGTACTGGGAGAGGAGCGAGGAGGGAGCAACCGGTCAGGAGCGAGTCCAGGCGAGCCCTTCACAGACTACAAATGGTCCAACATGCAGCCGCCAGACTGGTCCTCAGACTGCCGAGGAAATCTTCAGCCTCTGCAGCCTTGGATGCCTTACACTGGCTCCCAATACATAAGCGCATCCTGTTCAAGGTTCTTACCATCACCTACAGAGCCTTTCACCATCATGGACCACTGTATCTGCGCAAATACTTCAGACAATATCAACTGTCACAATCGCTCAGGTCCTCCACAGCTAACTTGCTCCATGTCCCCAGGTTCAAACTGAAGACAAAAGGAGGAAAATCCATTGCAGTCATTGGCGCGAAAGCATGGAACAAGCTACCCCCATTCCTGCGTCAATCTGCAACTGAACAAGAATTCAGAAAGCTTTTAAAAACATGGATTTATTCCCTGCCAAACTCCGAATGCATGGGGCTATTATGATCTTCTGCGTAGCTAGGTAGTCTTTCTTTACCCTTTACCCTTTACTGCCATCTGCTTTTCAGGAATCTGAGCGCCAAGATACTCCTTGGAGTGGTAGCGCGCTATATAAGTGCCATCTCACATCACATCACATCACATCACATCACATCACATCACATTGGACTATTGTAATGCGTTGTTCCTTGGCTCTAACAAGTCAGTGGTCAAAAGGCGCCAACATGTGCAGAATACTGCAGCTTGCACTCTGTTTGCGCTCCCTAAGTACTGCCACGTCTCTGACTTTCTTCACCCGCTGCAATGGCTGCCAATGGAACTGAGGATCCACTTTAAGGTTCTTTGTATCACCCACAAGGTTTATTTGGGCCTCTGCCCTAGGATTCTGAATGACCTGTGTCTTCCTTACGCACCTGCCCATGGCTTGCACTCGGCGGATCTCCATCTGGCCCAAGTGCCTCTGGTATGCAGGGCCAGAGCGGGTGGTCGCTCATTCAAGGCGATGGCGCCTGCCCTTTGGAACTCTCTACCTTTCCCCACACGTTGCATCTCTGACCACTGGGGTTTTGGAAGGGCTGTGAAGTCATTGCTATGCTCCAATCACTAGGCTGCCTTCCCTATCCTACTCTACCACTCATTATAGCGATGGGACATTCCGTTGCTGGGTTAGCAATGCGCTTATATCTTTGTACATAACAAAAGATTTTTTAACATAACATAACTTAAAAGTAATTGATTTGTGATATCTGATTTAATTTCTGGATTCACTAACCTTCTATTTTATAGAAAGTATCATAACAATAATTTTTAATGATTATCCTATTGACAAAATAACCTTCTGATTTATCTGGGCTGCAATTTGTTCATGAAGTGAAGTATCATTTTCATTTTCCAAGGATGTACCTATAAATGTTTTTATTCTTGCAAGGTCAATCAGTACAAAATGTTAGTAGAAATCTAATATAAACGTTCATGAAAAGGAATCTTTCAATAAAAGTCCCTGTGCAGCTGCCCATTTAGGTTTCAATCAGTCTTGACAAAAGGATATTAGAGTCTGTGCAGTAATTACTTGGAGCAGCTGAGTTGTACAGAAAAGCGAGTTTCAAAAAGAAGTTCGTTGTTTGAGCTGATTTTAGATTAATAGATTGTCTCGCTGGCAAAATGGCCTCATGTAGGATATTTCTATTTCTATTTAGGGAGTTTTGTAAAGCGCTTGGTGACGCACAACGGCGTGTCCCCGCGCTAAGGAGCAAAATTTACTGGGATCTACAGAAGCGGCCTACCTTACTGAGCGAATAGTGTCGTTTTAAGCTTGGCTCTAAAGATTAGTTAAGATGGTTCTAATCGCAACAATGTTAGTGTAAGGAGAAGACAGATTTCCAAATTAGATCATAATGACCAAATCCTGACTCTCAGGCCCACAGAGCATTCTCACAAATCAATAGTGAAACATAATGGCAGACAAGGGAAAGACACAGCAATATTTAAAAACGTTCTTGATTTTGCCCTGAAATACTCTACAGGGATTATACTCTGTAAATGGTTGTAGTGTATGTATCTTTTTTACGTTTCTAGCACATTGTAGTATTTTTAGCACACCGTATTGCAGGTGATCCCTTCCAGCGTATTTACTCTGCCAGGAGGTAGCTAGAAGACCCCAAGGCCCTTCAAGCTGGTCATACTTTGAATATGAAGAAGAAAAAGTTTTATTGTTTCAGTTAATTAAAACCATAACAATACATTTTATGAAATCAAGTACTGGAATCAAGGCTCTTAATGTTTAACCGCATTCTCTTTCGTTTGATCCTAAAACATTCTAAGTCTAGTGCAAATTTTTTTTTTTAAATATGAGCATTTTGGTGTAAATAATATACAAGTTAAAAGAAAGAAACGGTCAAGAAACTATTGTTAACACATATAAAATGCGGTTCCAAGAGTTCTGGTACTATTCTTTGTTAAGTTCGAGAGGGCCTTTATTAGGTTCAAGAGAGCCCTCTTCCACGGAGGCCGCCGACATGTGTCCCTTACTCAGGCAGGGTGCCAGGTTGTATTTCAACGCTTGAGCATGAACCAGCAGGAACTTTATTAATAGGCGGTTCAGGCGGGTGTCTGTTAGGTTTAGGACTGCCATAATCGCCGATCTGCACGTTCTGATGCCTCGTTCATTCATGGCCTTTTTTAGGAAGGTGGCTCGAGCGTGGGGCAAATTCGGACAAATGCAAACAAGATGAATATGATCATTAGGCATTTTCCTGAAGAATATATCTTTGCACTTTTACTTAAGGTGACACTGCCTTTAAAGATGGAAAATACTCTAGAGTGTTTCTTGGAATGTTTGGGCCCATTCCATGAAGCCAGCCCTGCACATTTGCATGGACCTTCAAGTGCATGGGTGCAGTTTCTGAACTTGTAGTTTCAAGTTCCTGATTGGGATTTAGAGGTATAAGGGTACTGGTCCCTCTATGCATCAATAAGAACTAGGAAAGCTCCCATTGCTCTGCTAGGCATTGGATCTCATTAGCCATAGTGCTACAATGGCAGGAATGTGCTGGAGTCGGCAGGTGAAATGATGCTACCTACGAGACAGATATGAGTAATGTAGTTTTTTTTTCCCGTAATATGGTAACTGCAGGAAAGAGCTGCCAGCCATCTCCACAACAGTCTCCACTCTCAACCCTCTCACCCCTCTCAAGCCTTCCCCATATTCCAACCATCCCCGCATTCCAATGGAATCTCTATAGGACAACATGTCAGGAATCTGGAGAAACCCTGATACAACACATCTCCCTCCTTATGTTAAACAATAATAATAACATTAGAAAAGAAGTCAAGTACAACAATTTACAGAGCAGAAAGCCAAAGAAAGAAAAAAGAATAAAGAAAATGAAATCAAATCAAATGATACATTTATTGAACCAAAATATAAATTTCTTGAATTCTCCTCATGTGAAAATTCCCTTCCTCTGCTCAACAAAATGCAGTAAATCCCATCACATAATCCCCATGCCAGATTGACCTTCATTTTGTCCTTTCATGAGCTGGATCTCGTTCCCTCTTCATTTTCTCATTAGATGGATTACGTTCCTCTTGCATGTTCCCTTCTTCCAGTTGGCCCTTATCCCTGCCTTTAAGCACTTCCTTCATCTGTCAGCAACTTTTACCACTTTCGTGCAGTTCCACACATTGACATCACTTAACTACACTGTATAGGAATACACCTTCTTCACCTGTAAAGGTTCTGCAAACTTTGCCAACCCTTTATCTACTCTTTGCCCTTTCAACACATGCACCTATTCTCCTAGTTCAAACTCGTTTTAAGGCCAGTACCATTTTCTGCCCAGTTTTTTCTTTCCACCCCTTTGAAAATCAGACCTCTTACTTTCCTTCCTCGCATAATCCCATAGGCACCTTCCCTGTGGCACAGTTGGGTGTTGTGTGATATGCTCACACCTACTTCTTCACTGCAATCCTTCACTGGTTGCTCTGACCTAAAGCCAATTGTAAGCCTTCCTTTAAAGTCCTATTCCACCTCTTAACATGTTCATTGCTCTTGGGGTAATAAACTAATGATCTAATGTGCTCCACACCACATCTTCTCAAACATTCCTTCATCTCTTGAGAGACAAAATGTACGCCAATGTCAGTTACCAACTGTTTATGTATCCCCACTCTATCCCATAATTCTTTCAAAATGTGTAATACATTGTGAGTAGTCCCATGGTCTGTAAACTTAACCTCTAGCCACCTTGAAAAATAATCTGTGGCTACCAAACCAAATGTGTGTGCCCAAACACAGCACTCTGTATGGACTAGAAATATCAAGCCCAAATTTTTGTCCAGGGACCATCTAACTTGTCACTCTCAACAAACGTATACTCCACCAACTGCACTGCAACTTGTCACTTGTAACTCCAAGCGCATGGTACACATGACCTTATTACCCTCTCAACATCTTTATCCAATCCCATTGACCAATACTCCTTTCTTACCTTGTGCTTGGTCGCACACATGCCCATATGCCCTTTGTGTGCCAACCTTAAGATGTGACCCCTCTACTCTTCCGGTACTACCAAAAGTTCACCTCTCAGTATCACCTCACATATGACTGACAATCAAGTACTTACATTTCTGAATTACTCTACTACATCAGATGCTTTCCCCTATGCTGGCCTAGTCAAGTATTCCTTTACCACTTGCAATGTGATAGTGTCCTTTACTGCTTGAACCCACTCCTCTTGAGATATGCAGCCCTCTGTGAGTGTGCAAACATTCGCTATCAACCTCTCCTTGTCCCCTTCAATTATTTTATCCACACTATTTACAGGTAAATGTGACAAACAATCTGCCACCACATTTGTTTTACAGGGACATATTCCATTCTAAAAGTAAACTCCATAAATTTCATCACCTACCTAGTAATTCCAGACAAAACCTGACTAGTGCCCTTATTTGTGAAAACATGCATGTTAGGTTCAAATCACAAAATCCACTGCCCATACACATTTGAGATAACTCACTCCACCAGCACAACAAACCTTTCCTCTCAATGGTGGATTACATCCATTCAGCCATCCCAGTAAGCCTATGTCAGACCTTGCCACCCTCAGAGGAAGGCTGTGAAGAATTCAGCGAATTCTTTTCAGATAAAATTTATAAAATATATTCCACATTCAATATCTGAACTTCGCTGCTAGCAACCAACCACGAAACCTCAACCCTTCGCCCTGATGCATCTGCCTGCATGAGCAACTTCTCCCCATTTTCAGAGGCTGAAGTTGCAAAAACAATGGGGGAAATGTAATGTATGTATAGGCATTTATATAGCGCACTACTTACCCGGAGGGTCCCAAGGCGCTTCGACCGCTGCGAAACCCTTCCTGGCTTCCCTGAGAGATGGCCCCTTAATGGGTATCTCCAGGGTGAGACCAGGCATCCCCGGCAGTCTGGTGGGGCCGTCAGTGAAGATGAGGCAAGCTAATGCCCAGAGTGATCGCTGATCAGAGTGGGCACCGAGGCGAGAGAATTATCGAGTCCGCTGACCCTGGTCCAGAAACCTGCCGCGCCGGGAATCGAACCCTGGTCCCGGGCCGTCCTCTGCTCTCGGGTCTGCCGCCTCTAACCAGTGAGCCACACTACTTCACTCAGTCAGGGTCTCCCCTTGACCCCTGCCCTCACTTTATCTTCACCCAGATCATACCTATAATCTGTCCATATGTCACCCAACTACTCAATAACACGCTGGACTCCGCTGTATTCCCATATTCTTGGAAAAAGGCTGTAGTAATCCCCCTTCTAAAGAAAGCAGGAACAGACGTGCATAATCCGGCAAATTACCGACCTATTTCCCAACTGCCGTATCTCTCCAAAGTTATGGAAAAATTGGTTAATAAACAGCTATCTAATTATCTTGAGCCAAACAATCTATTACACCCTTCTCAAACTGGCTTTAGATCCATCAATAGCATGGAAGCAACTCTCCTAGCCGTGTCCGACAATATTAGATCTCTGGTTGATCAAGGGAAACCTGTCGCCCTAATTTTGTTAGACCTATCGGCGGCGTTCAACACTGTTTCCCACAACCGCCTACTGGAGATTCCTCATGAAAAAGCAATCTATGCTAAAGCCCTTAAATGGCTGAGCTCCTTCCTAACTAATAGAACGCAGAGAGTTCAAATGGGGAGTTTTTCATCGAAACCTAAACCTTTCAGATGTGGTGTTCCTCAGGGGGCATCCCTGAGCCCCACTCTCTTCAATGTCTATTTGTCTTCCCTGGCTAAAAACAGCAAGAAGTGGGGCTTGGGTATCTGCTCTTATGCTGATAAGACTCAGCTGCTGATATCCATGAAGAAGAGCATGATAACACAAGACTAAAACTAAATAACTGTCTCTCGGAGATGGCAACCTGGATGGCAGAACATTGTCTCAAATTAAATGCTGGGAAATCCGAAATCGTACTTTTCGGAGGAGCCAAACTTGTCTGGAAAGCCACTTGGTGGCCCCAGTCATTGGGCGATGCCCCAGTCCCAAAGCAATGCGCAAAAAATCTGGAGATTCTCATGGATAACACTCTATCCATTCAGGACCACGTGCGGGCCCTGTGTGGATGATGCTTTGCGATGTTGAAACTTCTAAGAAGGCTATTTCCCTGGATACCGCAAGCTGGTAGGAGAACTGTCACACAGGCATTACTTACCAGCAGGCTGGATTATGGCAATGCATTATGTATGGGCATGGCAGACTACCTCTTCACTAGTGCAGAATGCTGCAGCCAAACTGGAATGCAACACAGACAGACTAAGTTCTTCGTCTGAGTGCCTCAAATCACTCCATTGGCTGCCAATGCACCAAAGAGCAAAATTAAAGCTGCTTAGTTAGACACACAAAGTCCTGCACCAACAGGGCCCTAGTATTCTGCAGAGGAAAGTTGAATTCTATGTAACCTCAAGGTGCCTCAGATCACGGTCCCTAGCTCTAGCGAGAACCGAATGCATTAAGAAAACAAGAACAGGGGGTCACAGCTTCTTATACCTGGCAGCTAAACACTGGAATGACCTACCACAAGAACTCCGCCTCACAGAGAACTATCTCATTTTCAGAAAAAAACTTAAAACATATCTATTCTCAGGAGAATAATAACAACCACCATCAGGAACCACCCATAAACCACTCAGCCACTCGCTAGAAGTCCTAACACAGCGCTGTGATATCCTTTGGATGAATGTTGCGCTTTATAAATACAAATACAAATAAAATACAGCTCCACTCAAATGTCACAAGAATAAGCAATAATCTCTCATACATGTATGGCTTTAATACTGCATTCAAACTTGCTTGCATCTGTGCATATTATATATTCATCCCATTTTTCAAACTGCTTTAAGGCTGGGGCCAATGCAATACACTGCTTCAGTTGCACAAACTCCCTCTGACATCATTCAACCCATACAAATTTGACATTCTTTGCCATCAGCCCCCTGATGGGTTCCGTTTTGTATGCAAACATTGGAACAAAAACGGGAGTAATCCTCTGATAGCCCTTAGAACAAAGGCAGCTGGTCCTTATTCTGCAGGGATTGGTGTTTCTTATATTCCCCTCATCAGTTTAAACTTGGCTCCACTTCACAGTCATCCAGCCGGTGACCCAACTACTCAACATCTCTTAAGCTAATCCTGTACTTGTCATGCTTAATGGTTAATTCATAATTCTTTAAGGTTCTTAACACCCCCGCAAAGCTTTGTCATGTTCTGCTATACTTTCCCCAAACACCAAGATGTAGTCCTGGAAGTATGTCACATTCCTTTCTTTCTTGAACCGCTGGTGGATGTTAGGTAATATGAATTTTTATGGTCAATTGTGTCCCCTAACGCGAACCCCACCGACTCCATGTACGAGCTTAAAGTGCATGTAACTTCCCTCCTCGACCTGCTATGAAGACGCAAATACATTTGCGTCCAACGTTAACATGTCCTCTTTCAGATCCACCATGAATGGATCGATAATTCAGTTCCTAAGTATGCCTTGCCAACGTCTTTTCATGGTGCACTTTCACGTTTTTCCTAGCCCTACAGAGCTAGGCCCTGATTTCTGCCATCTGCCTCCTAAAAGCTGCAACGTGGGATGTATCCTGACCTCTGTCCTACTCCCTGCGCGGCGAGCGGTGCCCGGCTCGGCCTGCTTGCCTGCCAAAGACAGTATTTTGCCTTCAAGTTATCAGTATAGCCGAGTTCAGCTCCTCGAAAACACATTCCAGTCTAGCAGAATAGATAAACATTTCCCCGGCTGCAGAGCAAAGGGCCCGGCCTCTCTGTCTCCATGCAAGTAATTCATTGCTCCCGTTACCATGGTAGGCCCATGGCCCCTCGCATTACACGCAGACACGTAGTCACATATGCACGCATTAATAGTCAGTATAGAGTAGCTTTTGCCCGAGAGACCTTTCCTTCTAGATAATATAGTTCCCTAAACACAAGATATCAGATATGATTTAGGAACGAGTCGATCTGACATGCCAGACTTCTGTCTCTTTCCTCTAGTGCTAAATGTCAAGTCCCCTGCACCCTCCAGCCCTACGTCAGTCACACGTCATGCTGCTGCGCGCGCATCTTTGCTACAGATTTCTGCTGACACTGCAAGATTCCTCTATGTATCCACCCACTTGTGACAACTTTCATGTGACGTTTCTAGCACACACCTCTGTGTACGCCCTCGTGCACGCCCTTCTGTTACGCACATGTGTTCTTATCTCGTTTCTCTCAGCTGTTACGCCTTCTGTATCCATCACCATTATATGCGTTTACTATAAATATTGTATACTGTCAATAAAGTATTGTCTATCCCTTCCTGATCCTTTATGGTGAAAGGAACATGATACCTGGTTCGAACCATTCCATTTTATGGAATAAAACCCTTATAAACTCAGATACCACGGATTTTGCCTCTTATTTCTGACTGAGTTATTTTTATTGAACTTTACTGCATAGAAATTCCGATGGTAAATATTTATTTACCACATTAATTTGGCGCCCGAACAGGGACCCCTCCCCCACCTTACGCGCCGGCGGTGCGTTGCAAGCCTAGCCCCCTGCCACAGCCGAGACGGACAATTACGCGTACCCGCAGGATTTCCTGTATCTCCCTCTGGCCAACGGAGGTGACTGAGACTGCGATCGACACCCAGACGAGGCGGTGAGGAGTGCGGAGGATCCCGACCAGAGCCCAGCCAAGAGAGCAAGATCCGAGGTGTTTAGAGGCCCACCAGTTCCGACGTGCCAGTGACGTCACGAGTCGAGTCAAGTCCAGTCCAGTCCAGATGAGTTTTCCGAGGCCTTCCGTTCCGTGCTTCCCGGTGAGTACCGTTGCTGGGGACGCATCTAGACGGGTGCATTACTATGCATCCGGTCAAGACGGGTTTGGGTACACAGACCCGGTCTGCACTGTTTTAGCAGTGTATCTGTACTGTTTAGCAGTATATCAAGTATTCGTGTTTTCAAGGGTTCGATTTTTGTCTTCGTTATAGAAATTCAAGCTTAGTTAATATGTGTTCAAAATGTTTCTATGTGATTAATGTTGTGGTGTGAGTGACTGTTTGATATACATTACCGTGTTTCTGTGTCAAAAGTGTGTTCAGGTTCAAGTAAGTATCAAGTACCGAATATCAAGATGCCATTGTTTTCTAAATTAAGACAGATAGGAACTAGGAAAGGGATACTAGAGGAAGCGATTCCTGTCCCACCTAGGGATACTCCCGGAAATTTTATGTACCATAAGCATGGCTTAGATGCCATCTTATATCTAGACTTATGGGCCGATTATACTAAGAACCTAGACGAGAAATATAGATGGCCCGTTACAGGGACATGGGATGCAGATTGCATCATTAGAGTAGAAGAAGCGCTATGGAAAAAGAAGGCCAGACAATCTCAGAAGGACGCTATAGAATTGTGGCGTAAAGAATCGCATAGACGTACAGAGAAAGAACTCAGAAAAGCAGAGAAACATAGAGAAGATTCAGATAAAGCCCGAGAAAACGTGCTAGTTGAAGAAGGGATACGAGTTAAGGCAGAGCAAGTAGACCGACAACGAAACACCCTTGTGAATGGTATGTATCCTCTTTTGGCCGAAGGTTTACCTAAGGCCACTCCGGAAATACCAAAAGATCTGCCCCCTCCATTGGTTCCGACTAAATTACGTCACAAGACCGCAGAAGACATTTTTATTTCTTCCTATTTAGACGATGTAGCTCCCACATATACTACTGCACCTACCCATGTACCCGTACCACCCGCACCTGCTGACGGTCTCCTACCCCATGATCATCCGCCCCCAGGTCCGCAACAGCAGATTCTTCCAGCTCCGCTACCCGCACCCGTTCCCGTTGTCCCCCCTGGTATCCAACAACTGCATCCATTAAATCCTTTTGGGACTGGCGTGGTCCAGGACCCAACCCAGCTACCGCAAGTACAGCCAGGTTATGCTCAAGCCTCCGGTTCAGGAGGTTACCGAACACCCCCACAGATACACAGAGTTACAATGAGAGATTTAGCAAAGGCTCGAACACCGAAAACCGCTTCGAACAACTTAGAAGAGAACTTACAGACTGCAGATATGACACAGTGCCTGGTACGTCAGGACCCATGTTATTAGCGTCCATACGTTTGAGACGTGTTACAGATTATTTGATGCTACTACCCGAAATGCCAGAACATCTAGACAAATTGTATTTCTTTATCAGAACAGGAGAAGGACCGGAGTCTGTTGCCGACGCCATGTCACGTCAGAAAGTTGAGACTAAAGGTTTCATAATGCGATTTCTGGTTAATTGTTTAATAAGAGAACAAGATCAGGCAGGTTTTCCGCAAACTGAGATGAAAAGACTGATTAAATGGAGCCAGAACATGGCGGAGGGTAAACATGAGAAGGAGAACAGTTTACATATTATGGTTAAAAAGATCCGTAAAGAAATAATAGACATACATGCCCAGCGAGAACCTGAGGAAGATTTTGAATTAGACGATCCACTTTCCTCGCAAGAGGAGGAGGAAACAGAGAATGTAGCAGAAACATCACAACAGTCAGACAAAGAGATAATAGCATATGTAGGTAAGGGAAAATACCTTAAGAAAACAATCCGTCCGAAAAGCAAAAGAATTTTTCTCTCTGCCATATCAAATCCGAGTTCTCCTGAACATATGTTTCAGGCTACCGATAAAATACTTCAAAATCGAATGGGGTACCACGTACTCAATTCCATGGATGAGCAAGAACTAGCCCGGTCCGCAGTACAATGGGCTAACGATTCCAGTACATATAATGACGATGCAGTAGCTCAGACGTTTTTGAACCTTTCCCCTGATGAACAAAAATTAGCTAGTGTATACATGATTCAGCATCTCATTACGTTGTTTAAAGGCCAACATTCTGATCCAGGTCCCTTACCGGATATATTAGTAGAACTGCTCTCTAATAGATGAAGAGGCCTAGGTACTGATTTAATTAAAGAAATCCTAGAACATAGACACAAGTATAGTGCTTTTCTGAAACCACAGTTTATGTCAGCTCCACCACCCTCAGAAAGAAAAATGTTTTACTTTGATAGACAGAATCCCTTACGGGAAGTACATCCGGTCAGAAAAGACGATAACACACTAGAACGTGTATTTGTATATACACCCCTCACTAAAATGGAATTATTGGAAATGAAGAAAATAGTGCCCAGTCATGATAAAGACCCCGCAGGTTTTCACCGAGAGATTAAAGATATGTTACTCATGGGCGATTACACGTATACAGATATTATGAAAATGTTAAAAGTACTGTTGCCTGCTGGAATTTACGAGAAACTGAAGGAGAAAGAATGGGAGGTGGGAGACACAAAGATTGATTGGGCTGCATTAGAAGTTGAAGAAAATGGTCGTACTGCAGGTTTAGGCCTTGGGGATAAAGCTAAAGCATTACCAGGTTTATTAGTTCAGGTTTTGCCTAGACTGTTAGCAACTAAAAAGGAAGACTGGGACGCAATCTCAGCCTGCAAGCAGAAACACGATGAAGATACTAGTGATTTTTATTCTAGATTCGAGAAATGTTTTATTATCAACAGTGGCCTGAAAATAAAGTAGCGAGTCATACCCACACCTCTTTGTATCAAAATTAGTCGAGAATTCCCTGCCTCAAGTTAAGAACCGTGTTTTGAAAGTAGAAAGTACATGGCAAGCAAATACACCGTCCCAAATGTTACAAATGTTACAGTATCACCAGAATAGAATTAGAGAAGAACAAGACCACGAACAGAGACGTATGAAAGATACGAAAATGAAAATGTTAGTTGCTCAGTCAGTTCCAGCTGACGGTCAGAAAAGGGATGATCCTCCTCGACGCAGAAAAAGCGTTCGATCGCGTTAGGTGGAAATATCTCTGGGATGTCCTCGTGGAGAGAGGTTTCGGCCCTAAAATCCTGACGGCTATTAAGGCCATGCACTGTGACCCGGTGGCTCGTATTCAGATGATGGGGCAGAGCTCAGATAGGATCATGATAAGCAGAGGCACCCGTCAGGGGTGTCCCTGCTCGCTTATTTTATTTGCATTATATATCGATCCGCTGGTCAGGCAGATACTGAGGAATCACAGTATCAAGCCAGTAATAACCAACGGGTTTGAGAGCAAAATACTAGCATATGGCGACGATCAGACCCTGCAGAGACCATGCGAATTTTGGTGGAAGTTACCAAGCAATTTGGATATTATTCTGGGTATCGCCTAAATGAGGCAAAAACACAGGTAATATGCTCTAAGGACATAGTCAAAATAGATCAACGATATGTCAACTCTGCAACCTATCTCGGGGTAATTATTAATGCAGCAACAGGTTCAATTGTACAAGATAATTTTAATCCACTCCTTAAAAAAATCGAGATAGACTTGAAGCGTATGGATGCACTGCATTTGTTCCTTATAGGTAGGACAAATGTTTTAAAAATGACCATGTTGCCCACACTTCTTTACCTATTTAGATCCATTCCTCATCTAATCGAGGAGGGGGGGTGATAAAAAATGTCTATGTTTAACAGCTTCCTGTGGCAATCTGGTAAAACAAGGAGGGCAGCTAAATACATGACTCTCCCCGAGGAACATGGAGTTCCAAATGTAAGATTCTATCATTGGGCCTGTTTATTGACTCAGATGTCTATCTTATTTGAATCTACACCTAGGGAAAAATACACCTTGGACCCGACCTCTGATTTGTATGCCCCCCCATCAATATATGAACTTTTAATGGGGAAGGAGGCCGTAGGCGCACTACTGAGAAAAACTGGTCACAGATTCTTGAAAATAAAACAGGCTTAAGGTTCCCCTTGGTGCTTGGGATTTGTGGAAAACACTGCAAAAATCATTACAGATCCACAGGATTAACACACATACGCCTTTGTGGAAATCAGGGTTCTTTCCGAACCTGAGCGCAGACGGGGCTTGGAAAATATGGGAACAGCAGGGTATCCAGACAGTGGGGGATGTAATACTGAATGGCAATATTATGACACTTGATGCCATGCAGCAGAAATACAGTTTGCCTACTGGTCATAGCTTCAAGTATCTCCAGATTTCGCGAACGCTTAAAGCTGCTGGATCTGTTGCTGCTTTTGGCGCTCATAGTTCCATACTCGAATATCTATTGAGGGGAGGGGATAGGATTCGGGTTATATATCAGGAATTAATTGAAAAGTTGCCAGATGATCTCGAGAAAAATGAGGCAGCCTGGGCAGTTAAATTGCAAGATCCAGATGCAGATCTTGATAAAGCTCTATATCTGGAAAGGCAGGTGCTTCGGTCCTCCAATCTGAAGGCTCAGCATTTTAAAACTCTCTTCAATCTATACTACAGTCCTTCCAAGCTATACGATTGGGGTATGAGGACTGATAGTAATTGCCCTATATGTCAGAAAGGCTCGGCTGATCTGCTACATATGTTCTTCTCCTGCGAAAAGCTCACTGTAATTAAAACCGAGATCGAGAAATTCCTAGAGGGGTTGCTAGGCTCTAAGATCAGTCTATCCCCGACAGTGATGATTCTTGGGATCGACAGCAAGCTGGGTTTTAGTAGCAGAGAAACGGAGGCATTTATCTTCCTGGCTGTTGCCGTCCTACGGAACCTGCTGTCAGCTGCCTGGAAGGACCCAAATGCCCCAACCTTCTCAATGTGGTTGGCCAGGCTTCTTGCTATCCATAATATTGAATCTATGCATTTTAGGTGGTTACGTGTTTATATATATTAATGTCTATACTTTTATGATGCATATTTATATATTTATGTCTCCTATGGTCGTCCTTTTTGCTCTCTATAATAATATTGAATTGTATTTATGATCAGTTACGTTTTTCTTCATGAATTGATTTGTATTAATTATTGTATAACCACTTGTATTTTCTTTCTGATACCGTTTTTTTAAATTCTCAATAAAAAAATTAAAAAAAAATTTAAAAAAAAAAAAAAAAAGAACTGGATGGTCCACTTAGGAGTGCTTCTGCTAATGGTGCCCCTTCCCTTGGCGATGGGGACCATTAATAGCCTCTACTTACGGGGGAGAGGATTGAGTTTGTGAGCCTCACAGAAAAAGCATTCCTGACGTTTTCAGAACACTATGTCATTGAACCTTTAGAAAACACAGATGTCCTAACCTACATAAGGGAAACAATCTGGAAGATGTATTGAAAATAAAAATTCTTATTGGAATGCAAAAAAAAAAAAAGACATTTTTCCCAAATATTGTGTTGTTTCTCCTCGCAGCAAATGTCACTTTTTTTTTTCTTTTGCAGCTTTGTACACAACTCTCTGTTCGCCATCTACTTTCTTTGAGTCACTAGCGGCCATTTCTTTTAAGTCTTTCTTCTGTACTCCCCGCCCTTTTAGCTATATCAATGGCTTTCTGTACAATTAATCCTTCCGCATTTAACAGATTTCTTGAAATCTTTTTTTCTGCAGCTTCTTTACTAACTGGTCCCTCAGCATCCCATCTGAGAATCCTTTCTAATTATACGTAGATGCCAACAGTCCAAGTGCTGCCACAAACTTGTCTGCAGATTCGCCTGGGAGTTGTGTTCTCTTCAAAAATGTATAGCGCTCAGCCTCCTCCTTTCTGTTTTTTTCAAGATTCTGGTCTATCTTCAGCAGTGCTAGTTGTAATCATCCTAGTCTGACTTGTCATTGTCTTCCAGCGGGAAAGACAACATGTGCTTCAATATACTCCTGCCTGCAGCCCTCTAGCAGTGCCTAGCGTGGCCAGTTTACATGAAATGAAGATTTCACCTCCCACTGCTTCCACATAACCTTGAAATCCCTCCTTCCAATCCTCCCATGCAGTGTGAGATTCCATAGGTAGGTTCAGGAATGGTGTCAGTACCATTAATCCATCTATAGTAAAGTTTAAAGGATTAACTTGCTAGGAACAATGTGACCACAGCTCACTTAGTATGAATTTCCAACTGTGTGTTGGATTGTATGGCACTAAATGACTGTTTCCTGGGAAACCTTTGTTGATAATAATTGTCACTTTTCGCCTTTAGTTAATAATAATAATCCACATTTGTAAAGCGCACACCATGACCCGTAAGGGTCTCTAGGCGCTGGGCCGTCAGGAAGATTAAGCGAGCTGTTGCCTAGAGTCACATGGTGCTGGGCTAACCTGCCGCCGGAGATCGAACGGTGATCCCCAGATTCCAGCATCAGTCGCCCTGGCCGCGGCGCCACACCTCTTCCTGGTAATGTTGTCACTTTTCAAGTTTAGTAGGTAAGAATTATCACTTTTCAACAATAGCGCTAGTTAAGCGTGAGATTGCGGCCTGAAATCTCCTATAATAGCGCAGGGTAGCAGTGTTCAGTCTCAATAATATTTAAAGGCATCTTTAGGCTGCAGGATTGAAGTGCAAGTGTGCTGCTTTTGTTCCTCTTAGCAAGGCGTCCCTCTTTGCTAGCAATGTTACTAGGATGTCTTAGTGTCTGTGTACTTATAACAATGGCGCCTTCTTGTATCTAGGCTTGCCTCTTTGCCATGTACTCTCACACATATGCCCCGAGGGCCTCATTTATGAGAAGTGATGCATCGCTGCGTCAAAACAGCGATGCGTCACTTCTCAGTGTGCTCTCCTTGCAACATGATTGATCTGTCATATTTACTGTATGCCGCAACATGTCGCACGAAGTTACAGATACGTCAGTACTTCTGACGTATCTGTATGGCGCAAAAGTGACGCATTGCTGGAGTGTCTCACTGGTTAATCTTTACGCGGTCCTCAAAAACAGATTGGATTTGATCAAACTTGCGCTGTGCTGCTGCTGTGTTGCCACTGTGCCACTATGCCAAGTCAGTACACAAAAACCAAGCTGTGCCGCCTCACCAAAGCCATGAGATGTGTTGGCGCTTGACTGCTTCTGGCCCAAACTGGGCGCTCTCCTCCTGGGGAAGCTCATCGTCAGTGAAATGAGGCTACTAACCGAGATATGTGAGTAATGTATTATATATTTTCCCCGAATAACATGGTAACTCAAGGAGGGAGCTGCCAGCCAGCTCCACAATGGTCTCCGCTCTCACCACTCAAGCCTTCCCCACATTTTAACCAGCCCCACATTCCAATGGAATCTCTATACAATGACGTGTGCCTCTACAACGCAGTCCTGACCATGCATTCCTTTACCACGCATGCCTTTATGATGAATTTCAGTGTAAAAGCAAGTTTGCTGAAGGGATGTGCATAATAAATTACCACTAATCTTACCCCCTTACCGCTCTAAGCCCTAAAGTTCTATCCCCTACCTTTCCCCCCTGAGCCCTAAAACCATCCCGCTCTTAAAACTACCCCTTCCCCTCCCTCTCCTGAAATCAAAACCCTGCCCCCTACCAAAAACTACCCCAACCCCAGCCTCCCCACCCTGAGCCGTAAAACGTACCCCTGACCTGCTCTTAAAAATACCCCTAACTCTTGCCCAGGTCTGAGGCCTAAAACCCTGCCCTCCTTTAAAAAAACTACCCGACCCCCCAGCCCTGAACCCTAAAGCCGACCCCACCCCTAAAACGTCGCCCCCTCTAAATCTGGTTTGAGCCCTTAAAACTACCTCTCCCCTTTGCTCTCGCCCTGAGCCCTAAAACCCTGCACATTCTTTTAAAAAACTGCCCGACCCCCCCCACTCTGAACTCCAATACTGACCCTTACCATTAAAAACGCCCCTCCAAACTCGGCCCCAGCCCTTAAAACTACTGCAACCCTCCTTCCTTCCCACCCTGAGCTCAAAAACCCACCCCCTCTTCCAAAAACTATCCCGACCTCCTCACCCTGAGGCCTAAAACCGAACCCTACAACTAAAACTACCCCTCCCCAAACTTAGCCCCGGCTCCACTTACCTATCCGCTTCCGGAGCTTCCAGATTCAAAGCTTTTTCACAGTACGCGAAAAGGCAATGGCCATCCGCTTGGAATATCAGCAGCTGGTGTTTCTGGCGGAGGAGGGAAGAGGGGGCAGCAGAAGCTGCGGCCTTCTCCAATGCCCCGGGCCTCAGCCAGGCGGCGGTCCCTCGGGTGGTATGGCGCCGCGGAGAGGCAGCCGCCTGCTGCACTTCATCACACACTGTTGCCCCCCGTGGATGTATTTGTTAAGCGTTTAAACGCTGCATGCTCCTCCGAAGAGTGCGGAGAGAGGAACAGCTAACTAAGGAGGTCCTGGCAATTAACCGGAGAGTGTGAGCCCGCTGATAGACTTTAAATCCCGTTGGATTTCCCCTTTTTTATTCCTTTTTTGGTGGGTGGGCATTGGGCTACGTTGGGTAACGGTTTTTTATGGACAATTTTATTTTTGAATTTTATTTAACGGGCATTGTTTGGACTATTTATCTTTTTGGACATTGGTTGGTGTTAGGGATGGGGTGGGTCAGGTTTTGTGGGATTTTTTACATTAGTTTATTTTGTTAGGGGATTATACCCTACTGCACTGTCCAGAACCTTCCCCTGTGAATGGGGGATCTGCTAGAGGCTGTATTTCTGACCCTCCTTACATACCCCCGAGTGCAATGTTTGTACTGGGGCAAATGTCTGAACAAAAGTCTCTGTGCACGCTCATCACAATTTAAACACAGAGTAGTTATTTTCAGAATTAGGGCCTTTAAATAAAGTTGAGGAATTGGCCCTTGACTCTAAAATCTGGGTATTCATGTGTGAACATTTGGCTGCATGCATCTTCTGCTTCTGACCCTTAAATGTTTTTATCAAAGTTTAGTATTTTAGGGACATACAGTCTTACAAACCACATGCAATGTAACTTTGTAAGATTATTATGAAGAAAATGAAAAATTACTAAAATAGTGCACCTAAAGAACCTAAAAATAATCATAGTTGGTGTTCTACATGGTCCACGAGTAATTAAATAATCAATGCTAAACACAAAAGGCTGCAGTCTGTCCTTCCATCCATCCATCCCTCGCTTCTCCGTCCCTTTCACCCATTCACCCGTCTGAAGTGCATGTACGTTTACGCCTGTATGTGTCTACATGTTGTTTATGTGCATAGCAGTGCATCTGTCTGTTGTCTGTATGCAATGCTGCCTAAATGTGTGTTGCATGTCTGTCTATGTATGCCAACTTGCTTCTCTATGTGTTTTAATCTGTGAGCACAAAGATGCCTATAGATGCACGGTTGAACCTATGTTTTTATGCTTGCTAGTTTTGATCTGGTGGCATGTTGCCCAGGGATCACTGACATAATATCGAGGGACAAAATATAGACTACTAAAAATATTGATGCCAAAATATCGACAGACAAAATATCGACTTCCTATCTACAAACAGGTAAGTACAAAAATATCGACTCCAAAATATCGTTTAAAAATATATACTTTGTAAAAATATCAAATTATTTAAAAATAATGTAAAATTGTAAAAATATTAAAAATAAATAACCAAAATATATTTAATAATACTTAAATGACCTTAAAATTATTAAATAATTATTTGTTATAAAAAAATAATACAATTTTATTTGTTAAAAGATATATATATATATTAACACAATATTATAAAAAATATACAATATTATTACCGTAGGATAGCGGGAGTGTAAACTGTAGGGAAAGTGTTGGATAGCGTAGGGGTAAAAATTACTATTCCCACTCCAGTGAGTGCAACAGTAGGGAAAGCGTTGGATAGCTTAGGGGTAAAAATTACTATTCCCACTCCAGAGAGTGCAACAGTAGGGAAAGCGTTGGATAGTGTAGGGGTAAAAATTACTATTCCCACTCCAGTGAGTGCAACAGTAGGGAAAGCGTTGGATAGTGTAGCAGTAAAAATGACTATTCCCACTCCAGAGAGTGCAACAGTAGGGAAAGCGTTGGATAGCGTAGGGGTAAAAATTACTATTCCCACTCCAGTGAGTGCAACAGTAGGGAAAGCGTTGGATAGCGTAGGGGTAAAAATTACTATTCCCACTCCAGTGAGTGCAACAGAAGGGAAAGCGTTGGATAGCTTAGGGGTAAAAATTACTATTTCCACTCCAGAGAGTGCAACAGTAGGGAAAGCGTTGGATAGCGTAGGGGTAAAAATTATTATTCCCACTCCAGTGAGTGCAACAGTAGGGAAAGCGTTGGATAGTGTAGCAGTAAAAATGACTATTCCCACTCCAGAGAGTGCAACAGTAGGGAAAGCGTTGGATAGCGTAGGGGTAAAAATTACTATTCCCACTCCAGTGAGTGCAACAGTAGGGAAAGTAAATACTTCATATATTATTAAAATATATATATATATTAATATCTATAACAAATTTATTAAAAGTCATTACCAATTTAAAACATATATATATATTAACATAATATTATTAAAAAATATACAATATTATTACCGTAGGATAGCGGGAGTGTAAACAGTAGGGAAAGCGTTGGACAGCGTAGGGGTAAAAATTACTATTTCCACTCCAGAGAGTGCAACACTAGGGAAAGCGTTGGATAACGTGGGTGTAAAAATTATTATTCCCACTCCAGATAGTGCAACAGTAGGGAAAGCGTTGGATAGCGTAGGGGTAAAAATTACTATTCCCACTCCAGTGAGTGCAACAGTAGGGAAAGTAAATACTTCATATATTATCAAAAAATATATATATATTAATATCTATAAAAAATTAATTAAAAGTCATTACCAATTTAATATAATATAATAATTAATCAATTGAAAATACAAATTAAAATTAATTATTACAATTAGTTACCTATTAATATAAATTAATTACAAATTAACAATTAATTAGCAATTAAAAATTAATTAACAATTAATTAAAAAAATACCAATAAATAAATTAAATTATTTAATTAATTATAATTAAATTACTTCCCACCCTATTCCCCTATAAATCCACAACCCGCTACAGAAAATAAATTATTAAAATTAACATAATTATCAATTAATCAATTAAATAAAATTAATTGGCAATTAAAATTTAATTAATTACCAAATAAAAATTATTTCAAAATAAATACCAATAAATACATTTACATATGTAATTAATTATAATTAAATTACTTTTCACCCTACTCCCCTATAAACCCACAGAATCAAATTACGCAAAAATTAAATAACATAAAATTCATTAATTAAAATAAATTATAACATAAATACACACTTTTCACACATGTAATAACATAAAAAACACTATAAAAAATTTGATATTATTAAAAATTTGATAATTTCAATAACCTATATTATATACGTCAATATTTTAACTTTCTATATTTTTAAAATTCGATATTACATTACTTACCTTAAAAACTATGGGCCCGATTCACAGAATGAACTTAAGACTAAATCCTAAACTTACTAATATTTGGTATTCACAGAATGCACTCACTACTTTCGGGATTCACAGAGTGAACTTACTACTTTCGGGATTCACAGAATGAACTTACTACTTTCGGTATTCACAGAATAGATTTAAGACTACTAACTTTACATCCGAACTCGAGCCGTAAATTACGGCCCGGAGGCGGAGCTTCCGGCTTGGGGGCGGAGCTTGCGGCCCGGAGGCGGAGCTTCCGGGCCGGAGGCGGAGCTTGCGGCCCAGAGGTGGGCATTTCAGCCATGGCTAAATCCCCACTTTTCGGCCGCAAGCTCCGCCTCCGGGCCACAAGCTCCGCCCCCAAGCCGGAAGATCCGCCTCCGGGCCCGAGTTCGGACGTAAAGTTAGTAGTCTTAAATCTATTCTGTGAATACCGAAAGTAGTAAGTTCATTCTGTGAATCCTGAAAGTAGTAAGTTCACTCTGTGAATCCCGAAAGTAGTAAGTGCATTTTGTGAATACCAAATAGTAGTAAATTTAGGATTTAGTCTTAAGTTCATTCTGTGAATCGGGCCCTATATTTTTGATGACTATATTCTGTCCATTCGATATTTTGTCCATTCTATATTTTGAAGTCGATATTTTGTCCATTCTATATTTTGAAGTCGATATTTTGTCTGTTTACCGTTGCCGATATCTGTAGTCATTTATATGTACCTAAATGCCTTTAGATGTGCTGTCCTGCCTAAATGATCATGGATCCTATACTTGTTTCTGCCTGCCTATGAGCATAAATGTCTATGTGTATGATGGTCTGTGTGTGCAGGGATACCCACAGGTGTGTATACATCTGCATGTGTATAAATATGTTCTCCATTTGTGTATGCACGTTAGTGTGATTGTGCTTATGGATTTTTCTACCTGTGATACTTCAGGGTGTGCAAAGATGCACGTAGGTGTTTTTCAGGTGTGCCTGTACGCTACATGTGTGCTTGTGTTTTATATCATTTACATTATCTGCAACTTCAGACACCAGACAATAAAAATCTCTTTACGAACAGTTCCAACTTGAGAGTTGAGAGACTGGATTCCAAACATCTGACATCCTCGAAAAAATAAGGTATTAGGTTTCAACCATGTTGTGCAAGGCCCAGTTCACATTGCTGACCAGACTTTGAACTTCCTGCTTAAGCACAATTACGAAGTATCCAATGTATCTGCACAACCACAAACCTTCCCCTGTTATCTCCTTACAATCTTGAAACTGATTTTACCCTCTCGTGAGAACCATACTGCAATAAGGCTTGGCAAGAATAACACATTAGAGCAATCTGAGGCATTGTGTTGCTCCATCGAGATTAACACATAACACATCTGACTCTAAAGCCTTTCTGAAAACCCTCTATTGTAAGACGTAAATCACATTATAGTAGCTTAAACTTCAGGAACTAAAGTGAGGTCTCAAATCTAGTATCAGTGGTCAAACTTTATAAATGTAAATCCTTATTTGTAAAGCCTAACTACTCACCCATATGGGTCTCAGGGCGCTGGGGGCCGTTGTGGAGATTGAGGGCCATATGTATCAAAAAGTCATTTTGCGATTCTCAAATAGCGATTTTTGCGAATCGCTATTTGAGAATCACAAAATTCTATGTATGTAGGATTTGCAATATATTTTGCGAATCCTACATATTCCTTAATTGCGAATCGCAAATTGCGATTGGCAATTAAAGAATACCTCCCCGTTCATTCCTATGGGCCTAAAGGCCCATAGGAATGACTGAGAAGACATTCTCAATTTGCGATTCACAATTAGCGAATCGCAAATTGAGAATGCAATTTCAAGGGTGCAGGGGTGTCAAAAGGACACCCTGTTGCACCCCTAAAATAAGCATGGGTGCACATGTGGCGCACATACTTGCATTTATGTGCTTCACATTGCACTTTGAAAAATACAAAAAAGTGCATTTTTTAAAGAAATGGCAAATTACCATCAACTTGAAGTTGGTGGTAATTTGCGAATCCTTAAGGCCAAATTCAACTTTTTTGGTGCTTCTTACATTGCATTTAAGGAATCGCAAAATTTGCGATTCCTTAAATGCAATTGCAAAATAAGGAATTGCAAATTTTGCGATTCCTTAAATGCAATTTCAAAATAAGGAATCGCAAATTTAGCATTTCCTTATTTTGCCTTAACCCCTTCGATGCTCATGACGAGCTCAGCTCATCATGAGGTACACCTCTCGTGTGCTTATGACGAGCTGAGCTTGTCATGACCACACCCATTTCCATTAAGGCCCAGCACAGCAGAGGGATCGTCTGAGCACCCAAGGTGTTAATACATACCATTTGGCACAATTGCATTTGCAAACGCCAAATTTCTGCGTTTGCGAATGCAATTTTGCTTGATACATATGACCCTAAGTGAGCTATTGCCCAAAGTCCCATGGTGTTGAGCTGCAGCCGGATTCAGGCATCGAACCATGAACCCTGTGCTCCAAAGTCAGCAGTCCTGGCCACTGCACCACATCACACCGCTCCACTTTATAGATGTGTCTGGATCATGTTTAGTGGATTTCCACCTTCATTCAGGTCCCTGCCAGTTAGCTGGGACGTTCAGCGTGAATTCATTACCAGTAATGTCACAAGCCATTGCAGAAGTCAAGAGGAATTGAACATCCCTACAAATTAGAGGATCCGTTTGTTACTAGGTTAAATCAATTACGATTGCTCACTACTCAGGCTACAGTCAAAATTCAAATTCAAACAACTTTATTTCGATTCTAAACAGGAGTCATAAAAGTATACATGCATAATAAAAAAAAATGTTTTAAACAACATTCACAGTTGATATCTACAGTTAAAACAAGATATATTAAAAAAAAAAAACATTAGTCCGATAGGAAAAGAATCATCACTGGGCTCATTTCATTGACAAGAAAAATTCCCCTTAACTAATATCCTATACCCTTTTTTATATTTAATATCGGTTTCTAATCACAAGGGCCGATCTAATAAAATTCAGCACTGCATTGCAAATGGGAGGGGTTGACAAAGATAATAAGTGCTCATAACACTCTCTGTAACAACGGGATCCAAAGGAGACCAACACTGGTCTAATAAATCTGCTTCGGGGAACTTTATACAAAGCACAAAAAAGGGTTAGATGCACAGTAGTCTTAGTAACTATATTATTACAGGGACATGGCGGTAGGTTCTTACACCACCCACCTTGTTTTGGGAAAGCAAAAAGAAAATGTAAAGTATTAAGACGAAAACGTGTTAAAAAAAAACGCCATTGTGTGTGAATAATATAGGTTTGGTAAAGGGGCCTTTGTAGTTTACCCCTTACATACATTGCATGCTTGCTACGAATTAGAGTGCCCAAAGTATTGCAGAAAGCAATTTTGGTCTTTGTTTTTGAATCCTTGCCTATTAACTCAGGGTAATCGAAAATATCGCTTAAACCAATCTTATAAAAGTTATCCTTTACATATTGAAGCCAAGGTATCTCCCTAGTATGGTCCAGCTTGAGGCAGTCCTGTAAAATTCCATGGGCCAATTTTAATTCTTCAGATTGCCAAACTTTAATCCATAGCAATAAGGGGGCCAGAGTTATAATATCACTGAGAAACTCCATGCCCACCTCCGCATGGCAAAAGGTGTTTGAAGTGCCTGTCGGAACTGCTAGGAGACGTTTAATAAATGTATTTTCCTGCAGCTGCAGTGTTTCACAATTGTGTGTGCCCCACATGCCAGCACCATAAATTGCTACCGAGACACATTTGGCTGTATATAGAGATAATAATGTGGGTATTCGTTTTTGGCCTAATTTACTTGCAAGGCGGAAAAGGCCCTCCGCTATATTTGATACTTTTTGGGCCCGCAATGCAATTAATGGTTCCCAGTTCAATTTTTTGTTAAAAAGGTTTCCCAAATAATTACAATTGTCCACTTTCAGTATGATGCAGTCCTTAACCCTATAGGTACGTGTTTTTGCATTTTTAGGTCCGCAGGTCATAGCAAAGGATTTAGTAAAATTAACTTTTAAATCCAAGTCCCCCATAAACAAATCAAAAGCATCCAGACAAAGCTGCATGCCATTTGCTGTGAGAGTCATTAAAACCGTATCATCCGCATATGACAGCATAGGGATCCTTCTATCATTTGCCTTTGGAAAATCAGCCCCACAGTGCAACAAAACTTTTTCTAGGCCATTCGTGTAAACCAATAACAAAAAGGGAGCTAAAATACATCCTTGCCGGACACCCTCAGTGGACGGGATAGGATTCGTTTTTTCTCCCCCAGGGCCATAACGCACACTTAGGGGCCGATCAGGATCGCGGACGGACTTGCGTCCGTCCGCGACCCCAGAGCAGGAGGGAACCTCCGCATGGGCATGCGGAGTTCCCTCCTGTGCAATTAGGATGTGACCGCCACCCTGGCGGTCACATCCTCTATTTTTAACATTGCGGCGGGTGCAGCTTCAAGCTGCACCCGCGGCAATGTTAAAAATGCACGCATTGCTTTTGCATGCAGAAAGAGGCAGGCACCGTGCGGTGCCTGCCGCTTTCTGCATGCAAATGCAGGGGGGTACCATAGGTACCCCCCATGTGCACCCCCCACCCCCCCTTCACCTAGGGGGCCCGCAACGGGCCCCCGCAGTGAAGTTCCGTATGCTTTTCCACGGCGGGACACGCGCCGCGGAAAAGCATAATTCACTGCCCATCCTAATATGGTGGACGGTGTCTGAGAGACACCGTCACCATATTAGAGCTTTTCCGCCGCGGTTGTAAGCCAACCGCGGCGGAAAAGCTGCGGACGGAAACCAGGACCCACCAGCCATCCTAATGTGGCGGTGGGTCCTTGGTCAGTCCGCTGCGGTTTTTCCGCATCCTCGGGGCCGGCGGTGGCTTCCGCCGGCCCCGAGGATGCGGAAAAACCGCTATCCTGATCGGCCCCTTACTGTAGTTGCAGCATGTAGTCTACGGAGCAGGGATACCAATTGCTCCTCAAACCGCATCGAGCCCATCATATGCCACAGCTTGTCCCTACATACGGTGTCAAAGGCACTGGATAAGTCCATGAATGCCAAATGGATGGAACTATGTTTGGCACCCATGTACTTACCCATAATTAGTGCTAAATTCAGGCACTGCTCGGTGGTTCCTCCACCCCATCTAAATCCATATTGGCAGTCAACAATAATGCCAACTGAATCTGCCCAAGTTTCAAGACGCGCCAAAATAATTCTGCCCATTAATTTACAGGTTGCATCAATTAGAGAGATCGGCCTGTAATAGCACGGATCTGTTTTTTACCCTTCTTAAAGATTGGTACCACTACTGCATCTTTCCAGGATCTAGGGATAACCCCCCCAACTATAGCTCTAAACACATTTAATAAGAGAGGTACCCAAACATCCATATTGCATTTAAAGAAATCTAGCGGTACCGCATCAGTGCCAGGCGCTTTTAGGGCAGAACCCCTTGTCAGAGCCATCTTTACCTCAGAAAGAGTGAGAGACGCTCCTAACTCTTTAGCTGATTCACTATCAAAATCCTCTATTCCCTGTAAGGCTCCTAGGGACACATCTTTTGGATTAAAAATGTTACTGTAATGGGCGACCCATTCATCTTCTGATATTTGCACCTGCATTAACTCCCTATCCTCGGTTTTTAAAAATGGTTGATTGATTACTTTCCAAAACAGGGTATTATCCCTCATGTCTACTGCTTTCTCCACATCTTCCCAAGCCTTTGATTTTAACTCATTTTTTTGTCTGTTTAGTGCTACATTGTACCTTTTCCTGGCCGCTCTAACCAAGTCTCTGTTAAGTGGCACTTTCGTAAGGCTTTTGCTAGGCTGGTTTGGGAAGCCGAACATTCTGCATCAAACCATTTAAAGCCCTTCCCTTTGCTTCTACCTGCCTTCTTCACTGGGTGTGTAGCTACATTACCCAGGAGAGTTTCAAAATTCTTAATAATGCAGTCAGGGTCAGTCTTGGGGTTCAAACACAATTCTATAACTCCGATGTTTTCCTTAAAAATATCCGACTCTAGTTTATCCACATTTACTTTATCCCATCTTAGCGTGACCCCCTGATTTTTGGTATATTTTCTTTGATGATCAGTATGATCACTATGCCGATTTTTTCCGGGGGCAGGGACAAAGCTCACAATTAAGGGATTATGGTCACTAGCCGGGTTCGCCTCAACCTTAAAATCAGTCAACAAGTCTACATAACCCATAGATACAATAATAAAATCAATTGTAGTGACTCGATCCCCTAGCCCCTGAAATGTTGGAATACATGTTTTGGTTGAAAAACTGGACATGTCCAGAATGCATAGGTCATTATTAACAATAATACTATTTAAAGCATTCCCTTGACTTGAGTGAGTAAAGTGGGCCAAAGGCTGATCACTATGATCAAACAACCCACATGCATTTGATCCACTGAACTTGCAGAGGGTACAACTGAAGTCACCCAACCAAATAATAAAAAGTGGGAAAACTGTATTTGTTAATTTAACAATCTCCTCCTGTAACATTTCCATAACAAACGTTTCTTGGTGATTAAACACATTATAATACCAATTTATCAGAAGGACAGGGGGAAAGAATAGACCACTAACCATAAGCAATTGATACCAGGTGGATTCAGCTAATTGTTTCACCTATATTTGGTTAATTTTTACAGAGATGGCAGAGAGGAGTCCCCCCTTTGCCCTCCCTGACTGTGAGGGTTCTGCCTGAACATTCCATGATTGGAAACCGTCAAAACTTGCTATACCGGTGGACCACGTTTCCTGTAGACATACCAAATCAAAAGATTCAATACATTTCAACCATGCAGGGTCTTGTAATCTCCGTGATAGACCCGCTATATTCCAGGAAATCAAACGGACACTTTAGTTTTCTACTCGTTTGTACACCTTCCCTGGTATAGACATTTTCCCCAATGGGATTTGGTCGCCCTCCCTCAAGACCACAGGGTTGGCATCCTTAACCGTCTCTAAATCGGAGTTTTCAACACTTTCATTTGGTGCTTTAATATTCATGTGGCCAACAAACTTCCTATTTATATGAACCAGATCATGCATTTATGTATGGATTTTCTGTGTTCCTAGCCCCAACCTGCTGCTGAGACACTACTTTATCCACGTTTCCATTAACCATAGTGACTGTAGTAGCGTTCTCCGTTTGACCTTTAAACCCCCACCTAATAGAGCAGGGCCTATGGAGTCAGTCCACTCCTTCCAGGCCCATAAGGGGATCAAACCGGTTTCTTAAAGGCAGGAAATGTGGAAAATGTGGATAAGAAAATTGATGCTGCACCCTCCCTGCACCATTTAGGCCAGGCCAACTACCCCAGGAGGGCGTCTTTGGCAATCGGGAATGGTTGTTATTCCCATAGGGGTAAAAGTAATGTAAACTAATAGACTGTATGTCCCCTGCACGAGCAAACCTAGGTGTCTTACAAATAAATTCAACTACCCAAGGATCCTGGAGGTTGACAATCACGCAGTCACCCTCAAGATCCTTGGCGCTATGCCCCACCCAGGGGACCCTTCTTACAGCCATGATGTCAGTCCTCATACCCTGAGGTAGACTCCTATGCTTATTGAGCCAGAAGAGAACCTTGCTTCTTAAGTCTGAATTAGACTCCCTAGCATTTGTTCCACGTTCAGGGACCCCTGTTAAAATGACTGTATAAGGGATTGATTCCGGGGGTAAATTAACTAAAGGGGGCGTCTTCTTATGTGGTTGATTGACAGTTGGGGTAATAACAGTAGGGGTACTAACAGATGTTTGTGTGAGACCCTGCATTGGAGTAGGTACTGTCCATGGGACATTTGATACTGTGGTCGATGGTTTTGGGGCTGATAAAGCATTTTTTGTAGCCAGATTCACCGGGGCTCCTACTTTAGTTTTGTTATCAGGCTGTTTCGGAGGGTCAGTTCTACCTTTTGGAATATTCCCAATTGTTATTACCCAATTTCAGTGTGTTCCCTTTATTTCATTCAAACGATTTATCATTGGCATCACCAAAGATTTAACCAGTGCTTCAATTTTTCCCACAATGTCCACAGTTTGTGTGACCTATTTGATTTACATTCTCCTCTGCCCTGTCTAATATAACCCGCTGAGTTTGTCTTTTTTGATTGCTTAGTCACCCTCCTTTTCCTACCCTTTCTATGTCCTCCCCTTCTTCTTCTTGTCACTATTTCTACATTTTCACTAGTTGAGGTTTCATTCTCGGGTAGAACCAGGTTAATGACTGCCTGTGATTGGGGTACATTACTTAAACATGATACATCAGTATCAGCCACATCCTTGTCTATACCTGTTTGTTCAAGGAACACATTTTTAGGGGTGGAGGATAAATTTGGAGGTTCAGATGAATAAGAAGCTTCAACTGTTACAAGGTTGTTAGATATAGGAGCATTTTCCACCACCACTCCGTCCTGCTCCATATCTAGAGTACATTGGATTGGGCTGGTAATAATTAGCGGGGCCAAGTGAACTCGTTCGGCCGGGGTTACCGCTACGCTCATTACACCAAGAGAAGATCTTTTACCCGTCCCAATATCAATTGAGAGACGCCTTTCTGCAAGGGCGATTTCCTTTTCTATAATTTTTGTTGTTCTGGTAAAGAAATCGTCAAGTGTACCAGTTACTAACCCGGCCTTAGTTTTAATGGAGACTACTCTTGTTTTCCCTGAGCGTAAATCCATCCTAATATTTTAACCAGAGGGGGTCAGGGTTTACACAAGTTTTGCTAATATGCGGCTCCTATAGCAATCCAATATTACACCATAAGCAAAACACACAGAACACAGAGGCCAGAATATATGGCCCAACCCAACCTCGACCGACCACGGACGGCCACAGACGGCCCTGCCCTTGTCCCGGGCTTCTCCCGGTCGCTCCCGCGCTTCCCGCGCAGCGGGACTAGCAGAATACTATTATAGAGTTTGAGCCTGAGGGGAGGTGCAGGCAGGGAGAGCGGTCCAGGTGCTGCTAATTCGGGCTGGCGGGCGCGCGCTCCTGGGAGTTGGAGTCCCGAGCCCGCAGCACGCTCGCAGCCCTGCCTACAATCCCTCTTCTAAGGCAGAATCCAAAGTACTCCAAAACCAGTGCCTTCTAATCCAGCGATGTACCCCCGCGATGCGGGACCCGCAAAGCGGGTTCCGCGAGGAGTAGCAGGGAAAACAGGGAAAATCCAAGGTCCACGGCTGTAGAGTTCAGCAGAGCGTCCCAAGTTATTGGCAAAGGCTGGGCTTTTTAAACACGTTACTTATGGAGGCGCGGGCAGGGAGAGCGGCCCAGGTGCTGCTAATTCGGGCTGGCGGGCGTGCGCTCCTGGGAGTTGGAGTCCCGAGCCCGCTGCACGCTCGCAGCCCTGCCTACAATCCCTCTTCTAAGGCAGAATCGAAAGTACTCCAAAACCAGTGCCTTCTAATCCAGCAATGTACCCCCCGCGATGCGGGACCCGCGAAGCGGGTTCCGCGAGCAGTAGCAGGGAAAACAGGGAAAACCCAAGGTCCACGGCTGTAGAGTTCAGCAGAGCGTCCCCAGGCTACAGTCATCCTTTCGACTACTTAGGTGAAGGTAATGATTGCTACAGACGTTAATATTGGATGATCGCAAACACTTTTTGTTCAGGGGTGTTTGGCACCTGCAATTTGCCTCCACGTTTAACACTTTCAGAGCTGTTTACTGGAGATCCGGAACAGTTTCAATTATATTTGGCCACAATGCACCTTGACTTTTTAGTCACCATCAGGGAGTACGACAGATGGTAAGGTCTAGTTTGTGCTATCCTTTCTAAACAAGGAAGTCATGATGAGTGCTGCACAACTGATTTTCACTAAAACTATTGGTTAGCTGCTTATTATACATTTCTTACTCCATTCATAGAACTTTTTTGGAAAGAGACAAACAATAGAAGCTGCTCATACTCCCTTACTCAATTTACAGCAAGGATTGAAGGGTTTAATACCGTACATCCGTCAGTTTCATCATTTGGATTAAGAAATCGCTGGTAATGATGAAGTAGCTGCATCAGCCTTATATAAGGAATTGTACGGAGGCCTAAAGGATGCCCAGTTGCTAGCAGTCAATCTACCCAAAATGATTCCAGCATTTATTCATGATCACACCCTCTAAATAGACCATTGGCAAGGATTATCATCTAACCAGGAAAGAGAAAGAATGTTAAAGGAAGTGCAGCAGCAAACGGTTGCAATCATCCAGATTACTCATTATTATTGAGATAATTAGAGATTTTGTTGTGTGACGAAAAGGGGATTTTTCATACACCTACTACATTTTGTTGTGCTGCAGCAACTGTAGTGATAAAGAGCAATTCTATGTGCATAGATGAAAACAAAAGAACCCCAAGTGACTGGCAGAGAATGAAACCATCAATTTGTAATGAGGGAAGTGGATAGGGATATGCAAGGAGACAAGTGCACATAAAGAAGGGAATCAAGAAACCTCAGCTTTGGATGAATGTGTGGGACATTTTCTGCAAGATTTGTCTGGCTTGTCAGGCCAGCTACCAAAGGATACTGAAGGTAAGAGTTCTCTTAGTGAAACCTGGGTGGCCGAGTGAGTCTGTCTGTGCAGTATGAGAACTAGTTCACACCCCAGATCCTGACTGTGGTCGTTCTCTCTAATACTTCTTCAGCACTTGTACCCAAACATATCTTGCTATCAAGCATGCCCCATGTCTATGCAAACCTTCATCGTGGACACATCATGAAAGTCGAGGTGATCTGCAGGCCTCAAATGCATGTTCTCTGTGTAACCAGAGCTACCCACAAAGTGTACAGCTTTAAAAACCAACTGAGAATGACCAAATGCTCTACATTATTAAAGGTTGTGGTTAATTATTGTTTACACATTCACATCGCCGAAGCGCTGGAGGCGTGAGTCAGAGGAGGAGGGTGAGAGGACGCGTTGGCAGGCAGCTGCGGGCTTTACTATCTTCAGCTTATCGTCGGCCCCTTTGCCTCTCTGCCTCTCCCCAGCTGAAAAAATCTGCCGCTATACCCTGCTGTACCCTGCCCTTCCCCGTGCCCCCCCGTGCAGTAAGGTGCGGAGCGCGAGGGGTGTGAGCGCGGGAGGCCGCCAGAGTTCCAGTCTCCTTGTCAGCTGCGGCGGGCGAAAAACGGGAGCGGCCCGGTAGCGGCGGGAGCTGTGAGGCTCTGTGCAGCTGAGAGGCTCTGTGCAGCGGCTGGGCAAACGAGAGCAGCGGAGAGCTTTTGGGTCGACTTAGCAAAACTGTGAGAGCCCAAAGGTTGTGGGGGGCTCCCACCACGGTTTGTTTGGGGCGGAGTTCGACCCAGAGCCGGAGCCAGCGCCAGCACCAGAGGAGCAGCAGAAAGCTAAAGGAGCTAAACAGCGTGAAGCTCTTGCTCCCCCCGAGTGAAGGGAGCAAAGGAAGCAATATCCACTGCTAGTCCTGCAGTGGTGGTTAAGTGATCTGCAAGCTGCTACAGGGGCACGTGCTGAAAAAAAAAAAAAAAATTAAGAAAACTTGGAGATATGCCAGGCAATGAACAAGACACCAATGTGATACTGAGGTACTGGGCATTTTGAAAAACAAATAGTGCTCCTATATACTTTGCAATCGTATTTCTACCCCTTTTTTCATCTACCTGCTGTTAGTGCCATTACCCTTCCTGTGCCTATGGTTGCCTATCACTGTCTGCCTACCACCGCAGTGCCTTGCCAAATTGTGCATTTGATGGTTGTTTGATTGAGGCTCGCACTGAGGTCATATTGCCACGCTGGTTGGTCCTGGTGCATGGTGCTATTGGCGGCCGCGGAACAAGTGTATTAGCAGTGAGTAGAAAGGCTGGGGAGGTAATTGGTCTACAGCTTGGATCTACAACTTGGATTGATAAGATAAGGGGAGACACAAACCTAGAAAAGACTTATCTGCCCTGTGCTTAGCCTGTGTTTAGCCTGTGCTTACCCTGTGCTCAGACAGGTTGGCAAATAAGGCAATTCAAAGTACCTACTCCCATATTTTCTGTTGATCCCGTGCTGGAAGAATCTACATCTATTCTAATCTAATCCTGAAAAGAACGTCACTGCTTATTGCAGAAAGTATTATACAAGGTATATATGATATCACAGACGGGCTGAATTACACACAGTTTTTCTACCAGGGAGTTTGATCGGTCCTAAACCTTACTACATACTACATTGATATCACTGTACCACAAAAATAACTATGCGTTCTGGGAGGGAACGGCTATCTGCACCCCCGGCACGTAGATCACGTAAATCTAAAGCTCCAAATACCATAAAGAACTCCAAGGCACAATCTAAGGAGCTGAGACAAACACTAATCTCACCAATTGCGAGAATGTTTGAAAAATCCTCTAAAATTCCTAAAAAATTTGACTTTCTAAAGGATCCAACAGGAGTTCTATTGTCTATCCAAGGCGACCAAACAATAGGTAAATTACAAACCCCAATTATACCTATTAATGTTATACCACATAACAATCACGAAAGCAAATATAAACACCCTGGAATAAATGAGGCAAATATGGTGATCACACAATCTAACAGCTCAGTGAACTCTGTAAATCAAATATCAATGGAAGCCTCGGACCAAGATGATATGCATATAACGAGCTCACATGAATCTGTTACTATAGGGAATACTAAAGACGGGATAGAAATTGGAGACTCCTTTGTTAATGACCTCAATGGGGTCTCAGGAATAGTATCCATGCCATCTAGGCTACCTTTGGAAGTCAATGTTGTAATAAAGAAAAATATAGCGCAAATAGGGATACTAACAACCGATAATCAAACCATCTTAAATACGTCAGATAGTTGCATGCTCAAGAGTCCGCTAAGTAAAGAAAAAATGGTTTCATTGGATATTGAAAATGCTAGGCTATCATTAAGCAAGGAAAGTAGAGAACAAGGTACTCAAATAAAAGATTCATTAAACCCCAAATCTGTTGAACCATCGAAACAAGCAACCAATGCCAACTCAGACAGGGAGGTAATACAACTTGCGGGAGTTAAAAGAAGGCGAATCTCTGAACCGGAACAATTATTAGACTGCAAAGACAATACTAGTAACAACGAAAATGTCTTTATTAAGAATGATCTTAAACTGCAGGGGAGTGAAAAAAACAAAACCATTGATAATCAGGACTCGGCCTCGGTTTGGGATATTTTCTTTCAAACTTCAACACTTACTATTGAAGCATTATCACTTCAGTCTAATAAAATGGATATCCAAATTGATATTCTAAGCACAATGGCTAAAGCAGTAGCAGGAATAGATCTCAAATTAGCTAACCTCAACTCCCTGATAACCAGAGTACAGGCAGACAAATCAGCATCATATGTAGAATGTTTACACACACCAATAATCAACAAACTAGCAACTATACCAGAGGTAATTAGTACGATGCTAGAAGATGTTAAAACAACACTTAATAGGGGCCTCAACTGGTCTATAGATGGGAATAGAGGTATGATTTGCCCAACTGGAAATAAAGAAATTAAAAAAGAGAACAAGGCATGCCAAATTGAACTTCAAATGATTAATCGATTGACAGATCGACTAACTCCAAATACTCGAGACATTGCTAAAAATACTGAAACTGAGAAAGAAATTGCACAAGAAATGGAAATAGATAAAGGATATACTGAAATGGAGGAAAAAAGTGACACAGACCGGAACCCTTTTATTATGTCAAAAAGGAACAAGAAAAAGTTACGTAAAGCCCGAAATAAAGCAAAACTAGTGGAACAAGTAGGACTATTCCCTCTAGAGGAACCACTACAAAGCAGATCACTTAAGGGAAATATAGAAAATCAACCTATTAGGGAATTAACCAGGGAAATAAGTAACAAGTCGTCAATACAAACAAATGAGAAAGCTAAGTATTATGATATATTTGCGCAAAAAAGCAATAATACTAATATGGTCAAGAATATGGAGAATACCACCTGTGGAAATAAGAAAACTAAACAATATACATCGAATCACATAAGTACCAATAGTAACCCTTCCAGTGGTAAAGTTAAAAAAAATGAGACTCAAATAGTACTTAATTGTTGTAATGCAAATGGGCCAATAACACGAGAAATATGTGACACTGTACAGGAAGAAAACAACGCAGGTACAATGTATGACGTGCCAAGGGACCAACATCCAGCGATTTATGCTCAAAATGAAGAAGCAAATAGGAATGAAATTTTGTCAACCAAACTGGTAAAAGAAAATCTAAAAACACCAAATAAAACCATCACAGACAAAAGACAACTCCCTTGGGTTGTACCAGCAAAGCCCTTGGAACCTATGGCACTGACAGAAATTGTGATGGAAACAACAAAAAAGGAGCAATTACAAATTGTAAAAAGAGCCAACAATGAAAGAGTTATAAATATCGTCAAAGGGGAGTTAAATTTCCAAAACACAGGGGATACAAATGACCATAAGAGGGAACAACTAACATTTAAACCTATATATGAGTCTAGAGGTCGACAAGATACGCTCAATAGAAGCAACTTATTGTGCCTTTTTTCATCAGTCCCGTCTTTGGAAAAAGTGACAACTAAAGATATTGATTCTGTTGGATTCTTAGAAAACCCAGATGGCCAGTTACCAACAACAATAATAACACTCGCCTCCCCTGTCATAGCTGAGCATATTATAAGGCAAGAAGACACCTTCCGTAAATGGGGAATATTGGTTAATAGAATCATGCCTAAAGAATATCCCACACCGCTTTTGAAAGCATTAAATCTGAATGGTCCAGAAAAAGGCAAAAAGGGCCTCCAAACCTATTCGGTTCTTAGAAATCCAAATCAACGGATAGATAAAGGAGTGCTAGATCAAGCAAAAGACACTATCGATAAAACTGAAATTGGTATAAATGATTTATGGATTAAGAGTGCCCTACATGGAAATAATACCTATTGACAAACAAAACATGAAAAAACTGCTAAAACTACAAATAAACCCTTTACGGAAATAACGATTTGTTCATGGAACGTAAATGGTATAACTAATAAATTAGATAAGATAACTGAGCTACTTAAGTGCTATCAAATAATTTTGCTACAAGAGACCTGGGCAATAACCCCGTTTATAATACATGGTTATAAAGGATACTACATACCTGCTATTAAGGAAAGCACTTATGGGCGTCCCTCAGGTGGGCTAGCAATTTTCATTTCAATTGATCTCAATGTGGAACATGCTGAAATATTTACAAACAGTATGAAGTTTCAGTCTATATTGGTGAGGTATTGGATGTACGACCAAAAAAGATCATTGAAGCTGGTTAACATATATATCCCTCCTACACTCATCTCTAGGAAAACCATGTGTGCAGCACTGTCCACGTACCTCCTTGAGCAAAGGATTGAGGATCCCTTTATGGATTTTTTTATTTCAGGAGACTTCAATCTCAATCTTTTAATACCATTTACAAGGGACGAAGTAACGCAATCGCAAGACCAGCAATGGTCAATCCCGGTTCAGGTAACAGACCCTTTGAACAAACAAGGTCCTCAACAATTGGGTATAAATTTTATAAAGGATATGGAAGCCTTGGGGCTACGAACACTCAATGGAAGATTTTTAACAGACTCACCACCAGCATGGTCCTACTACACCCAAAGTACTAAATCACGCATAGATTATACTATGGTATCACTAAATATCTTTGGCAACTGTACATCATACCATTTAAAGCAAGTCTTGGAGAGTGATCATTGTCAGCAAATCATTACTACAACATTCAAAAATAAAAATCACCAAATCTATCTAACAACTGAAGGTCAAATTGGAACCACTAATTATAAAAAGTTAACTTGGGAAACAGAATCTCGAAACAACCTACTGACAAGTGATCTGGCACTAAAACGGCTACGAGAATGCAGCGAAGAGCTATCATTTGCATCAGTAATCGAACAATGGGCCAGTTTCACTGCCAGACTGCCTACTAGTAAAGGTAATTCCAATATCATTAGAGATGGCCAAATGACTCAGGTAATAAAGAGGGTAACCAATATTAATCTCACACGCGCAGTGCAGAAAATGAAACGAACCAGAAATAGATTAAGGAAAGAGCTGACTAAATTCCCAGATAAAGAAGAAGCTAGAACTGCCCTGAAAGTGGCAAACAAAAATTTAAAGAAGATAATATGGAATGAAAAAACTGAAGCCAATAACGCTCTTTGGACTCGTATATTTTATGCTAGTAACCTAGGAAATTCGAGGGAGTTCTGGAAGATGGTTAATACCCTAAATAGGCCGGATAAAGCAATAGTCTCATCAGTATTGACTGAAACAGAATGGGTACACTTTCTAAGCCATCATCTAAATCCCCATCCAGCAGTACAGGCAATTGAAGACCATAGCCCATGGAATGAAACCGCAATAACAAATCAAGAACAAGTCATGGAGATAACACAGGAGCAGATTGTTAAAATAATAAAGAAGCAGAAAAATGGAGCACCAGGACCGAACGGGATACCCTTTTCTATATACAAAGATGATCCGGAAACATGGGCCGAAGTACTTGTAAAGGTCTTTAAAGAAATAATTAGTAAAGGGGAGATACCTGAAAGCTGGAGAGGCTCCTTAATATCCCCAATTTATAAAAAAGGAGACTGGGCGCTTCCTGAAAACTACCGTTTAATAACGCTACAGGACACTGATGCAAAACTTTTTGCAGCCTATCTGCTAACAATCTTATCTGACTTGGTGAAAAAGAACAACATCCTCCCGCCAAATCAAACCGGCTTCATTAAAGGACTTGGTACTACCTCCAATATCCTGGCACTATCTATTTTAATGGAAAAGGCAATCTTAAAGGGCGAATCACTGTTTCTATGTTTTGTTGATTTTAAATCAGCTTTTGACTGTGTCGACCGAGATCTTTTATGGAAAAAGTTACAAGCACAAGGGATTCCTCAGCCTTTAATATATTTGATCAGTCTCTTGTATACAAAAACTTGGGCCAAAGTTCGTATTGGGAACGGCAGATCATTAACTAAGGAAATACCAACTCTTGGCGGCGTGAAGCAAGGCTGCGTATTGGCACCGTTATTATTTAATTTGTTTTTAACTGATTTAACTGAAACACTGAATAAGATAAATGCCCATCCACCTAAACTTGCAGATAAGCACATATCAAACTTGCTATATGCAGATGATGTTATTCTTTTAAGTAGAACGAAGGTAGGCTTGCAAAGGTTAATTACACGTATACAGGAGTACGCAATAAAAAATAAAATGGTAATAAACGAATCCAAATCTAAAGTTATGGTTGTCTCAAAAAATCTAAGAAGGAAATACAATATGAAATGGTTCTTAGGTAAAGAAAAATTGGAGCAAACAAAAATCTATAGATACCTAGGACTGGTTTTTGATGACAATGGTAGCTTCAAACCCCAGATATTGGACATTACCCGGAAGGCGAACTCCCTAACAGGTGCATTTGGTATGATAAAAAAATCCACCAGTAACTTAACCTACCAGCCGCTACTCAAGGTCATATCTGCAAAATTGTTACCTTCCCTAACCTACGGCAGTGAAGCATTGAACGGAAAGGACGCAATAACATTAAACAAAGAAATCTCGAAAACATTTCGATCTCTTTTCTGTTTACCAAAAAATGCCTCACAGTCCCAAATTAGACTAGAATTTGGCTTGAATAACCAACTACATGCTCGGATGGGTAACACAATTAAAGTATGGTATAGGGTAAAAAATGACAAGGACAATTTAATCTCAGAGCTTTTATGGAAAGAAGTAGAGGGCAATAATAAACTATCTGTTTGGAAGTATCTTGAGAAGGCTTTGGATGAATTTGGGCTGAAGGAAATTTGGATGACCACTATTCCTCAGGAATCTTTTAAAAAAATTGTAAATAAGACAATTGATATTCTATCTATAATAAGTGACAAAGAGTCCCTGGTCAAAAGGAAACATGCTTGGTCTATAATAAATAGCTATAAAAAAAAGATTCTGCAACAATATTTGAATACAGCTTGGACCTGGAAATATAAAAATATATTCATGAAAGCCCGGTTCGGAATCCTGCCTGGAGAATCTCATGCACTGCCATGGAAAAAGCTTGAAAACAATATATCATGTCGGCTGTGTAATACAGGAGAAGAAAATATCATACATCTATTATGCCTCTGCCCAGAACTAAAAAATGAAAGATTAACACTATTAAAAAGGCACTTTAACAAAAGATCAATAAGGACATGTAGACAAGCACTAATCCAGTGTCTTTGCTTGGAAGATATACATATTAACTCTGCTCTCTCAAAATTCCTAACAAGTGCATGGAGAAAACTGGAATTTTTAAAATATGAATTATTATACTGTTTATATTTCTGAATTTTTAACATTATGAAATTATCGCTTATTTTTAAAATTATCGCCCTTTTACTGTATTCTATAAATGAAATGTTATATTGTGCATTCTCTTTTGGTAAAGATTTTAAATAATCAATCAATAAACATTACTTACTCACATTCACATTACCAGTGCTACATTCTAGGGTGTTACTAAGACACTGAAATCACAATTGCACCTGCTGTTTAGCACTGGGATATACTATGTGCCAGAAAGGTGAAAATTAGGATATGAACCTTGAAATCAAACATGGATATGGCCCTAGTGTCAGGGAATTAGTTGGTCTTAAGCAGACAAAAGAGCTAGTGGTGTAGAGGACAAAGACAGTCTACGAAGGGATAGAAAGCAGGCATGCGAGTCTAAGGTATAGGGAGTAAAGGAAAGTGCCCAAGATTAATGTAGATGCAGTTTGAAGCTACATGATCATGACAGGCGTTGCTCATGGTAAAACAGCCTAGCCATTAACTAGGAACAACAAATTCAAAGCTGTCTTTACTGCCCACAGACATAAAATGCAACATGCTTACAATGTACGACCTCAAAAGTTGCATTTTTCTAAACTTATTTAAGATTTAAAACATGTATTTGCACAAACCATATAAAAAGCCAAAACCATCAATTAGAAGTATAGTAACACTTCAAAGTAAGATAATTAAATAAAAAGACTATGCTACAATCATTCATATGGGCCGGGATTCCCGCCACCCCCTCCCAACACCAATTCCCCATGGGAGGAGACAGACACAAGTTTGAACTTTTGGAAGGCGGGGGGGAGTTACCCCCCCCCCCCCGGCCGTATTTATTAAAATATGAAACAAAATTTAAAACTTTAAATTAAAAACGTTTCATGAATTATGTACAATTTTACTTCCATTACATTTTGATGAAGACAAGTTCTTTGGCTAACCTTAACAGATCTCTAATACAAAGGTTTCCTAGCCGAGTCTAGCATCCTGAAAATGCATAACATTCTAAAATAAAATTGTACATCCTAGCATTAAGGTCTTAACCGGTGTCAGATCCCTACTACCAAATTCCCGCCCTCATGGTGTGAGTGGCGCATGCGCAGAGGACTTTACCCTCGTTGCCAACTGTAACTTCCCTTGTCGTGGGGGCCCCCTTTCACTCGACGCCATCTTAAAGGTCGTCCGAGTTCGCGTGCGAGGTATCCGTAAGAAGGACAGCGTGGACTCCCCCCCTTTCCCACACTCTCTTCCGCCGGAGCGGATATCCGGCCCCCGGGAAATTCGTAGGAGGGGCATATAGCCGTCTCCCCCTGGGAGGGGCCTATGGCCGTCTTCCCCTAGGCGACCCATCCGTAGTGGGTGCCGCCTCCCCGTGGGAGGGGCCAATGGCCGCCTCCCCCGGGTGCTCCCATCCGTACTGGGTGGCGCCCCCCCTAGGGACCTTGAAATCACTGCTCACCGATCATGACCTTACCGCCACAGGCCGGATAGTTGACCGACTATCCGGCCCCCCCACACCTCCTAAAGGTCATGTCTCCTTAATCCCACTAGCCATGCTATGAAGTCTCCTATGAGTAAATCATTCCCAGCCCTGGACAGGTGAACCCCATCACTCAAGAAACAGTGATCGCCCTGAATACACCCATGGGGAATGCTTTGCAAATGCGCGGAGCGAAACAACTTCTCAATTTTGTTGTTGACCCTCTTTACTGAGTGGTTCAACGCCGTTACAGAGATACCCCCCCGCCAGATTCTCCTGGGGATCATGTGGGACCAGGCAATCGTACACCCCGGGAGCCTCCTAGCCAACCAGCTGACTGCCGACAATATGTGTTCAACTAACACCCGTCTTCCCAGTCTTACCAAATCATTGCCTCCCAGGTGCACTATGATTACAGATGGCGGTGACCTTTGCCGCCCTAAGAGCACCTCCACAAAGGTTTGAAATTGGTCAAAACAGAGGCCTCCCTTCCCATGGAAGGTCACTCTGAACCCGTATTCCCCAGATGCGTGAGTCGCGTCACCTGCCATGAATACGTCCCCGGCGCGCCTCACGTATGAGTGGCCCACGACCCATACCACTCGATCTCCAGTCGGTGATCCTTGACCGCTGGTCCTCTGGTGTTGGGTCGATCCCAAATTCCGCCCCGCCTCACAGGCTTGCAAACCTGTAATCCAAACAAAAGACAACAAGCGTGAGTGCATTTCATCAGTCTTTTACAACATGTGCAGTCGCACATACCTCTTGAAACAGTTCGAGGACCAACGGCCTACCTGTTTCACTTCTTCCATACCAAGACCCCGAGCCGTAGCCTCAGTAGCGGCCCCTATTCTGAATGAGTGGGTCCCAAAATCGTACGGGTTCAAGCCCGCCGCAGCAATCGTAATTGCCAGCACCCTCCGTAACTGAAATCTCGTCAACGGTGTGCCGTCCTCGTGTCTAAGCAGGCTCCCCCCCCATGTCGCTGACATCTGTGCCAGGTAGTCCTCCACATACCTTATGGGACAACTGGGGCTCCCTCGGGCGCGCTGCAAAACAACACTACTCCCCAAAGCTTCCTGGTCTGTCTTGGACCTGGCTATCGAGATCAACATAGAATCACCCCGTATTTGAACATGATCCCTGCATAAACGTCCCTCCACATCCTTCTTGCTTCTTGCTACGAGTTCACTTACCCGCATGGCCCCATGAAATGCCAATGCGAAAGCCGCTCGGAACAGAATTACCTCGGAAGGGGAGGTGCATGTCTCATCCAGTTTTGCTAATAGCAAGGACAATCTTTCTAAACCAATCGGGTGCCTTGTATCTTGTCTGCGACCTTCCAGGCGCTGCCAACCGCGGAGCGCCTTCCTAACTAAGAAGGAACCCGTCGGGTCCTGTATCCCATGGAGCTGTGCCATGAATGATATGGCCGCCCTATGTCTGTTGGCAGTTGCCGCCGATCGGCCTTCCTTATGCAGTGCCACCAAGAACCCTAGGAAGGATTCTTCCCGCCCCCAGCTATGTCTCCCTACCGGCCCTAAAAAGGCGCAGTATGAACGAAACGCTCCCTCATAAGCTTTCCTCGTCCTGGGCGCTAAGCTGGCTGCCACGAGGTCTTGTAATCCGGGGCACCGATCTGCCATAGTGCTTCGGGGAACGGTGCCGCCACTAGTTCCGCTGTGGGTAGGTAACCCCTGAAAGCCTGCATGTGTGAACGAAAGAGTGCATCAGCTGCATTATTCAGTACACCTGGCACATGTGTTGCCCTGAATTGTACATTCAATCTCATGCATCGCAATACAATTTCTTTCAACAGTCTCAAGATCCACTTGCAGCCTGCGGCCTGGTGATTAATGCACTCGACTACCGTCATGTTGTCTGACCAAAACACCACTGAGCGGTCCCTAAAGTCTTCCGGCCATGCCAACAGAGCCACCCAAATGGGAAATAGCTCCAAGAACCCAATGTTACCTGTTAGGCCACTGTAGTGCCACCACGTTGGCCATGTTTGCGCCGACCATCGATTACCAAAGATTGCGCCAAATCCCACACTCCCAGCTGAGTCGGTCCACAAACCCAGTTCATAAGACGATGCTGGGGGTTTGTTCCACGCCACTCGACCATTGAAGTCCGCCAGGAATGCCAACCAAATGCGCATGTCCTGGCGAACCTCTGCCGACAGTCTTGTGCGGTGGTGTCCTTCCTTGAGGCCTATCATAGCTTGTGCAATGGAACGTGAGAAGGGGCGAGCCATCGTTATCACCCTTAAAGCAAAATTAAGCTGGCCCACTGTCTGTTGTAACTGGTGTAGGGTCACCTTGTCCCTACTGAGACATTGTATTAAGGAAGCCCTGAACTTGGCCACCTTCTTATTTGGCAGCCGGAAACACCCCTCCACTGAGTCGAGCTTAATTCCCAGAAACTCCAGTGAGGTAGATGGCCCCACCGTCTTACCTGGCGCCAATGGGACCCCAAACTCCCGCATGAGTGTGCAGAAGTCCTGCAGTGTTTGTGCACATTCCGTAGTGTCTGCCGGACCGAGAAAAAGGAAGTCATCTAAATAGTGCATCACCTGTCTATGCCGAGTGGCCTCGGTGAACGCCCATTCCAAAAAGGAGCTGAACATTTCAAAATAGGCACATGAAATTGAACAACCCATGGGCATACATTTATCCATGTAATACTTCCCTTGGAACGTGAATCCCAGCAAGCTCTGGTCCCGAGGGTGTACCGGGAGCAACCTAAATGCCGATTCGATGTCTGCTTTTGCCAATAGTGCACCAGGGCCCAGGCAATTCAGTAGATCGACGGCATCGTCGAACGATGCGTATCGAACTGAGCATACCTCAGGGTCAATAGCCTCATTCACCGAGGCCCCCTTTGGAGCCGACAGATTGTGAATGAGTCTATACTCCCCCGGGTCCTTCTTCGGAACCACTCCTAGAGGTGAACACACAAATTCCGCAACTGGCGGGCATGCAAACGGCCCCGCTACCCGTCCCAAGCCGACCTCTTTCGCTATTTTTGTGGCGGCAACCCCCGGGTTCTGTTGAATAGATAGTTGGTTCTTATAGAAGGGGCTCCCCCGAAAATTTCCCGCCGGGATTTCGAAGCCATACAGAAAGCCATTCCTCAAAATCCCGGCGGATACATGATTTGGGTATCGGTTCTGCCAGGGGGTCAAAGCCAAGATATCGATGGGCGAAGATGTTTGCTTCCAGGGCACCACTTTAATCCTGCTTGGATCCCCCCTTTCCTCCCGCACCATTGGACTTGGATCTACAGCTAATTTCTGGGTGTGAGGAATTCCCACAGCCCGAACAAGCATGCCGGAACCTACATGTTCCTTGAGGCCTGTTACAGGTTCCCTTGTTGAAACCCCAACAATCCCCACGCTTGCCAGCATTCCCGCCGGACTTGGGATGTGATTCCCCCCCGGCGCCCGCCCGAAAGGGTTGTGCCGGTCTCTGCTGGAATGTCCCAGACCCACTGGTGCTTGGCACCGACGTACCCGCCGGTCCCGGCAAAAGCTGATTATGCCACGACACCGTGTCCAAACAATCCCATGTTAAAGCCTTGTTAAACTCTTTTGCTTTTCTAAAGTTATTGTCATAACCCTTCCATTCATTTCCCCCGTACATTGCATAGAAATTCATGATCCTGTTCTGGTAACATGATAAGTCGGGTAACACTTCAGGTTTACGCTCCCCCATTACTGCCGTAAAGATAGAAAAGGCCTTGACCCAGTTAACCATGGTCTCATCGACCCTAAATTCCGCCATCTTGGCCCGCCATACGCTGGGGTGCCACAAATCTTTCTGGGTCTTCGCATATTCTACCTCACGATGGTCAGTCAACAGTGAAAACATATTAATGTATTTGTCCCCCCATATCATTTCCTTCGTGGCCGCCGGAATGTGCTGAGACAAACGTTCCCGCCTTGAAGGCACTGAACTCTCCCCCACCAATGGCAATGGTCTCTTACCGGGTTCAGCCGCCGTGTCCGTTGTCTTCGCTCGACCATCCGTTGTAACCCCCGTCGCTACCTGTGGGGGAATACAAGGTACATTCGCTGTCCCGGCCTCCCTTGACTGCCGCAACTGCTCAATGATTAGTCTGGCTTCCTCAGCCGGATCACCCGCAGCCACTGATCCCCCAGCTTTCTTTTTTAGCCAAGGTAATACTGCAGCTAACTGAAGGGCCAGTTCTGGGGGCATTTGGTCATCCTCAACTGGCATTATCACTACGGGGATTGGTAAACCCACGTCCGGACCTGGTACCGGGCTATCCACCGGCGCGACTGGATTGATTGCGCCCGGGCTCGCTGGGGCTGGGACCTCCCTGGAACCCGCCCTCCTCTTATTCCTCTTACCCTTACCCTCTGGGGCGACATCCGACAAGGCCGGCCCTATCACCTGTTTAGGCCGCCCCGAGAGGTTGTTCTGTGCTGCCATCTGCTTCTTGACATCCGCTAAGCCCCGACCGATCGCATCCACTTTACCCATTTTCCGGTCCATCACCGCTACTCGGTTCACCAAGGTGCGTAGCATCTTCTCCATCTCGGAGCTCTTTTCCGCTTTCTTGCCAGACATATCTTGTTTACTCCATCCAACTTGATCCACAAGGTACTAGATCTTCCACACGCCTGACACTGAAAGAGAAACAACAAAGATTACAAATTCTCAAAATTGCCGCTTGTTCCTTCGAGGGCTCACGAGCGACGAGTGGTGCAGCTTCAGAGCACTGGAACAAGAGGAAGCTTCGTTGGATTCCCGCTCTATTTATCCATCTGCGGGAGGGCGAGGGCCCGCCTCGGGTACGCCTATCCATGCGCGGACTTCAGGGCGGGTGTCTAGGACAACCCCTTCTGGGCGGGAAGGGCGTGCTCCGGCTACGCCGCTTTAGGCATACCAGCCGAAACACGCCCCCCGCCCAAAACGGTTTCCCGGGGGGATCGGGGCACCCATCCATACGTTCGGGGGGACCGAGTGGTCTTCCCTTTCCAGTCTTTTCTTCAGAGATAGAGTTAGTTGGTGTGCTGCTGAATTTCCAAAACAAACTAACTAATAATCAAAAAGAGAACGGACACTAGTATCTGCAAAAAACCATTAGTTTTTATCGAAAACCCTCATAGACATCCTGGAGTTATTAAAGCGGTATATCTTTTCGTCCGCCCCATCAGGAGTCTTGGCATCGTCATTGGGTCAACGATTAACGTGCAGTATGCCTGCCTCACCCGAGGCTACTTCTGGTGTATGCAGAAGTGTCCAGAAATGAAAATTAGTGTCTAAAAAATAATGACTTAGCCAAAAGGACTTGGTTTTTCATCTAAAAAATAGACTAGTCACTAATATTAAAAAGAAGTTGGGATATTAAGGTAGTTGAGTTACTAAACTACCATATCGTTCTCAAAATATGTCGACATGTTTCAGCTCACGGGGCCCACAGAGGGTCAGGGGAGCTTTCGTCAGGACAAGAACAAAAAAACAAACAAACAAAAAATCTGTATAACTCATACACCTTTTGTGTGTATGGTGCAAGTGGCACAATGGAATTTCCAAGCTGTGAAAGAAACCAATAGAATAGTTGTATCAGTGGTATGTTCACTAGGTTAAGGCAGACATATATATAAATAATAGCATTATTTTATGCATAACACAGGTTAACCAATTTGCGGCGTAAACCTTGTGTGTTGAGGAAGTAGGAGAAACTTCATGGGCTTGGGAGGGGATGGTATATACCCTTGAGTTGTTGATTTACAGGGTTCTCAATGTAACAAAAACTGTGCTTTCAGGTTTCTTACAAACATTCATTTGTATCATATACAATGCGGTATTGAGAAGTATGTCGTCTATTCACGTATCACATTCGAAACAGTATGGTCAAAGCACCGGTTCACATTCAGGTGGCATGCATAATGAAAATACTGGCATTATTGAAGTATGCTAGCGGGGTCAGATATAGTCAAAAGTGCTTATACATGAGGACACAAAATGTATGTTTGTATATCGTCGGGTCCGGAATGTATGGTATTATAAGCCGACTCGTATGTTAATAAATCACTGGTATTGGATTTAGACAGACTAGAACATTCGCGGCTTGTGTTCAAAACTCCATGCAAACACCATGTAAAACCCCCGTGAAGTACCTTGTGTTTTCAGTAGATAGATATCCACAGGGACTTAGAGTCGCTTCTGGAGTTGCTCTACATTCGAAATAATATAGTGCCTCTGGTTAGTTGTTGGGGTTTATCTTACCTCTTTTTCTTGAAAACACGGCAAAAACGCCATTCTTACCCATGCGGCATCAACTTGCGAGCCTTGTGCTGACTCTGCCCCCGGCTGAGGGCGGGTCTTGTGTTGCTGGTCTCTTATATGGGCCGTAAACACAAAGGAGGGACCATTTGTTTACGTGGCCGATATAGTAGGCTGATGTATTGGACTTAAGGAACCCGATTTGGGGCGTAGTTACCGGCAGGATGTAAATAGCGATATAAAGATTCTTATTATACCCAGTATTAAGCATGTGTACGTGTAACCCATATTTTGCACTACAGAGGGTAAATAGTCAAATGTACATCATATCAATCCGCATTGTAATTTCTTATGAGGGTGAAGAGACCCATGGGTCGGAGCAAATGTTCATTTAGAAATCGGTGTGTAGTATATTTACAGTGACAGATGTAGGCAGAAATACATTTTTTGTTCTAAATGAATAGAGTCAGTAGAATTGATTCCATGGGATATGATCGTTCATTCCTATTACATCAGTCTTTAAACGGTCTACCCATCTTTGTTCTTTCCGGCATGTCATGCCGCATAGTCAAACTCCGCATAGGGGAACACCGGAGCAATGTCAGGTTAAAAAAGAATACGACCAAATTATGCACCCATTTTACAGAGGCTGGCCATACATGTGATGAGCTGAAGTGGACAGTACTAGAAATGCTTGAAATAAAGGACCAAAATGCAGAACAAGTTCTTTTCAATAAAGAACAAAGATGGGTCATTTGGGTCACCAGTCATTTGTCCATAGCTTCTTTGCATTGCCAAAATGTACAATTTCTGTTTTATTTGCATTCAGCTGGAGGTTGTTAGTTGACATCCAGTTGTTTATGTCCAGCATGCATTGTCCAAATCTGTGTTTAGTACTGGCGACATCCAAGCCGAGAGTGATTAATAGCTGTGTATCATCGGCATTCGACAATGTGTTGAAGCCGTGATCCTTGATGATTTTAGCCAAGGGAGATACATATAAGTGTAAGAGCGTAGGACTCAGGATAGATCCCTGGGGGACGCCTTTATTTATGGGTTGGCTCTTAGAGGTGATAGCACCAATTTGGACTCGAGAGGTGCGCTCACTCAGATAACTCCTGAACCAGGTCAATGCAGGGATCTCAACATCAGCCTCTCTCAGGCGATCCAGAAGAATGGAATGGGAAATGGTGTTAAAGGGGGCCGACAGATCAAACAGAACTAAGATGGCCGACCTCCGATTGTCAAAAGAGAGTCTGATGCTATTCATGACTTCAAGTGAAGCTGTTTCGGCGCTGTGAAAAGCTCAAAACCCTGACTGAGAGGGATCCAGCACTTTATTTTTCTCTAGATGTTTAATTAATTGACCATTTATCAAAGACTCTTGGATTTTACCAAACAGAGGGAGAAGGGATGTAGGTCGGTGGTTGTTTAGTCAGATTTCGGTTTTTTTTTTTAAATGGATCTTACTATGGCCTCCTTCCATCTTATGGGTACCTACGAATGTAGTAATGAGAAGTTGAAAGGCCTCGTTAGGCATGGAGTGATGAGTGAACTAATTTTTAATAAAACCTGGGAAGATACTATATCATAATAATAATCCCATGACAACTTTAGAATAATTGAGAAACAGTGAATGAGTAAAATGACACCAAAATCACTAAAATCAAATAAGGGGATCCAGAGATAGGAATTTTCAAAGATTTAAGGAAAAAAAACCACAAAAAAGTAAAGCACCAAACAATGATCACTGTTTGAGGTTGGCCTGGACCTAGGCATGATTTCAGGCTGAAGGCGATATTGCATGGGTCAGATACAGCAAGCGGGTTCATCCTGGTCAAAGATTTTACCATGTGACTTAACGCCTTATTATGAGTTTGGCAGTAAGGCAGGGGCAGCCACACCAGTGCCCGACTGCCACACTGTCAAAGTAATATTGAGACCGACTGCCAGATTCTGACTGGAAACCAGGTGGGGAAGTCCTTGGGAGCTGGAATGCACTGCTGGGGATCATACGTAAGCCTTAGCAAGGCACAGCAGTGGGAATGCTATTGCATGTTCCTGCAGGGAGGTTGGACAACGAGACTGGGGGTAGCTGCACCACCACCGTGGGTTTGGTGGTCCACTGGACTGCCAAACTCATAATAAGGCCCTAAGTTACTGAAATTGAAATCAAAATCTTCCAGCATGACAAGGTTATGGGCTGTATATGCCGACTTTTTCTTGAAGTCTTGTAGTCATTGGATGAAGCACCACTGAAGCTATTGATTTTAGTTGGAAAGAAGAAGAAAGAAGAAGAAATTCAATTGTCTATGCCGCAGTAGTTTGGCAGATACTTTGTGCGCCCATGCCCAGTCAAGATTTCTACCTTTGGACAGTTGGGGAAGTGTCCAATAAAGTCCCCTCAAATTCTGTTGCTGTTACCTGCGAGAGCTGTTACAGTTAACGCTCTGGAGATCTTGGAAGTCCCAATTTTTCAGTGTTCTGGAGCAGCTCCTCTTGGTTCATTCTAAAGCTCTAAGGAACTGAGGGACATCACCCAAGGGCCAGCATTCACTCCAACAGATCCACCGAGCAGGCACTTGTCAACGTGCCACTTTAAGAAATAGGTCTCTTGCAGCTTGTAGTGTACATGTTGCCACATGGGAGGGCAGTCAACTGATCACTGGAGTCCATTTCCAAGTCCCGGGTCCAAGTGGGAGGAGATCTAGCCATTCAGGTCTACACACAGGTCACAAAAGCAGGTCTAGTTTTCTTCTGTTCTTCTGCAGCCCTAGGAGTGTACTGAAGAGCTGAGGCTCATCTAAGACTTCAGTCGTAATCACTAGCCAGTTGGTCAGGGTGGTACCTTGGCTAGATACCCTCTAAACAATGAGAAAAAGTTTGCAAGGGCACATTTTCCAATTTTTACAGTACATCCTGTTTGCCTTACCATAAAGTATCAGACATTTCACGATCCTAACTAAAATGCAAAATAACAAAGCCTTTCAGCTTTTGAACACTGGGGAGCCAGCCAGGGCATGTTGGGGGAAATGAGCAGTCTCGTCTTCAGCTACACCAAAACAATTGTGCGACAGGCACCCCTCCCACTTGGCTGGTGCCAAACTGGCTTCAGAGAGACCAGGAAACAGAGCCTTTTCTTTCCAGGTCTCCCTTTACACTTTATTATGAATGGGCTAGCCTCACCTTTGCCTCTTTTAAGCTCCTGTCCTCTCCACAGCTGCCCTTCCTGGGGGTGATCACACAAAGAGGGGGAATTTCGTACAATTATACATTTTTTACAACAGTATGTATTAATTCAGTTTGCTATCCCATTTGGGGACCAGGTGGAAAGTGCTATAAATAAATATTAATTATAACTGTGATGCTATTGCTCTTAAAATACAAAATAAATAAGTATAAATTAAAATCTCACATTTGTAACAAAAATATCTTTTTAAGGTGTCAATTAGTTCAATCCCTCATCACATGATTAGAAAACCTTTCATCCCTGCAGAGCAAAAGCATGAACTGCCATGTGCATTGAAAGTGCTGAGGGACCACGTTTTTAAAAGGCAACATCTAAGCAGTCTGAATAATCTATTTATGTAATTTAACTTTATGCAAGTGATGCATATTGATCTTAGGCCTACTCAGAGACAGGCAGGGGGAAGGCCAGTTGCACCTGGACTGTGACAAGAGTAAGTGCATATAGGTATCATTGAGTGGTAATCAGTCCTATCACAGCTCTGTGGTGATGCCTGATTGAGAGGATGATATTAACATCTTGATTTGAGGAATGGAAGCTACTCTGTAAGAGGCAGTAAGCATGTGGCTTGAACTCTCCATCTAAAACTGAGAGGAAGAACTGAGGGGCGGATTTACTAAGGACATGCACTGTCCTTGCGTGACGCAAGTTATTGCAAGAAAATGCAAGTCCTTAGCTTGGATTTACTAAGCACACAGAGCCCCTTTGTGTGTCTTTCAATGATTTAGTAAATAAAGAGTAACACAACGCAGTGCATTGCGCTGCCTTGCATTACTTTGCATCGGGAAGGCATTACAAGAATGGAGCACAGGTGCTTCCATGCCACCATCCATGTATTTTGAAGCAAACCCAGATTTACAAAGACTTGTAAACCTGGAGTTGTGGGAAAATGGTGTGCCTACCTAACAGAACGAAGAGAAAATCTTTACTTCTCATAGTTAATTCTTCTTTCAACACCTGCTGCATTCTGCAGCAGACATAGAATGAAGAATATACCTATTCCTTCCTCCACAAAAACAATCCTGCCCGTAATACAGGCACCATTGCCCTATAGTATGCAAAGGTAAATACCCAGGCAAATTAAAAAAAAATTATCTGGCAAGGGGAGATGTTAAATACTTCAATTAATTTCGGGAATCATCAATGCTTTAAATTTTCCCTGATTACTGTATATTCATTGGATTGAAGAATTGTCTTTTTTTTAAAACCTCTCTTAAAATATTTGTATCATTGAATATGTTCATATCAATTTTTATAAGTATAATTACATTTTTCATGCTGTCATAATTTGTTTGAGTTTTTTTCTTCTTATACTGTGTTTTCTTTCTTTAACATCTCTCCTTGCCAGATCATTATTTTTTTAATTTGCCTGGGTATTTACCTTTGCATATTATTGCTTTACCCTGACCCAGGAAATTGATCTCATTCAGGGGTTCCTTGTTCTTACCATTGCCCTATAGGGCAAGGATGCCTCCGTTGGCAAATAGGGAGCATTTCAAACCCTTTCACCCAGGACAGGGCAGCAAGTTGCCTTGCTGTGTTGCATTGCATAAAAGAATGGTAAATCTGCCCCTATGTCTTTAGTTCATACTGAAACACTAGTGCCTCTCCATGGTATGTTGAAAGTAAATTCCATAATGAGACACATTTGTTGTGGTGAGATCATCGGGCAAACAGTTTTGATCTTGTTGCGCAGATGGATGTTTGAATTACCTTGACATGTGATCTCCTACTGAATAGTGCGCATTGTATTTTATGTAATTTTGCATTAATCAGAGTCCAACGCAAAGAAGAGAGAGAGAGAGATGCTGCTGCTCAATATTGACTCAAAGGGAGCCAGAGTTAAAAGAACACAGAGGATTGCCTGTAATCTGCAGAGTTTCCTGTAATTGGTAACAGATATTTGTTTCCCTTCATCAGCTTGCAATGCACACTACCTCTCTTTACTGGATGGGCCTTGATTGGGATTCTAACAACTCCCAATGGCTGTTCTGCTGTCTAGTTTTTCTCAGAAATGAAAAAAAAAATAGCCGGAGATCTGACCTCGAAACCACAGCTTTAAATGGGAAAAATAAGTGCAGGCATGCACCAATTTGAACAGTGAATGACGGGAGGAGGGCATTTGGGGGTGGGGTTAGAGGCAGAGTTAGGAGGCAAACATTTAATTGGAGCAACATTTTTTGGTGTGCAGTTGTGCATGATAATACAGAAATATTTCTCCCTTCTATTATTTGTTTCCCCCCATGTGCAAAAGGATAAATGTATTATTTTTGTAATTTCATACTAATGCAGATTGTCTGTGACCCTATACACACATGAAACGAAAATCAAATTAATGTTCTCATCTTGTACAACAACAGATACTGTTGGCAATTTGAGTAGGAAACCTGGGTAATGATAGACCTATCCCTTTTGGCCTCCATTCTTTAGAGCACACCTCCCCCCTCGCATCTTCACTTGTATTTCTCTCACTTTCCTCCTATACTTTTTACATAGTTATTGAACCAATCTACATAAAAGGGGACATGTTCAATATGGTCTTCAGGACAATGCATACAACTCAACTCTCTCTCTCACCATTTAATATACAACACGCACCAACCGTGGTCATTCTACACCTTCCACAGCTCCTTCAATGCGAACACGAGGTGCGTGAGCGCTGGGTGCGTGAAATGATTACAGGGAATTAGAATGGTAACTACGTGTGATGAAGAGCTTGCATAAATGGTTAGATGAATGCAATAGGGTGAGTTGAGCCAACATATGTCAAGGCAAAGTGAATGAGATGAGCAACAGAGGGCGCCTGGTTAAGCAAAGCATGCTCAGGATGGCCAATGCAAGCAAAAGGCAGTGCAGAGGCGGTCTAAGGCATGTGCAAGCTGTGCACCTGCACAGGGCCACCAAACCCCAGGGGCCACCACACCAATAAATATCCTTAATATAATAATAATCTGAGAATGGATACATATTTGCGTGGCGGCCACTACAAGGGATTTGGCGGCCTCCGGCTCTGTTCCACTTCCAAACACCCTGACCCCCCCTCTTCACTGGCCTCCGTGCTCCACCCCACCCAGACCCCCTCTTCCGGGGCCCCCTACCTACGCTCCCTGCCCAGGGCCACCATGAGCCTAGAGCCGCCTCTGATTGGAGCCCCGAAATGGCTACACCAGGTGAGAACTAGGTTAGTGAGTTGAGGAAGGATAGGTCAAAATAAGGCAGGTTGAGTAAATCAAGCATAGAGGGTCAGTGAACAGTGGAAGAGACAAGCACCGCCAGCAAGGGCAGGCAAGGCAAATACACAATGGGTGAGTCCAGCACAGGTGAGAACATGGTAGTCTAGATGATTGACGGTTGAGTAAAGCAAGTAATCTGGGTGTGTAGAAGAGGCAAGCACAGTTTGCATTAAGTAAGCTCAACTTGTGCGAGGCAAGTAGATGTTGGATAAATCCAGCACATTGTAGTTAGTACAGTGGGAACAAGAAAGGTTAGACGAACAGATGTTCTTGAAGTCTTTTTTATGGAGAGGAACAGGCCTCCTGGGGATCGGAGCAATGCAAAAGAGAGGTTAGTACAGTTTTCTAGCATTTGGATGTCCCCTAAAACGTACCTCAGGATAATACATGTGTAGACATTTGGGAGAGAAAAATGTGGTTTCAGAAAAAAGTTTCATATGGGAGGGGCATCAAACAGAGAAGGTTCCACCCATGATTCTCTTCTCTCCATAAAACAAGGACCTATCAACACAATTCTTAATGCGTGGTCTGACTTCCTCAGACAACAAAAGAGACTCTGACTGTAATGCTGGCCCAAAATGCAAAGACTGCATTGCTTTTCACTAAATGTAATGAATGCTTTGCTTCACTGTAATTTGAAACACGGGCAAACTCATCTCTGTGTCTTGCTAGCATCATAAACACATTCTACAATATCTTTTTGTTTAGAGATGCTGGCCAGGGCTGAGAGAACTCTGTTATATTGTCTACATTTGAGAGCCACTTTAAGGTTTGAGGTCATTATACTTCCAAAAATAGGAGAAAATGTCTCCGAATGCACAGTAACAGGGTGAGTGCAAACTGCTGAAGATCAACTATGATGTAAGAGATTCAGTTAAGCCTCAATGTTTTGGAAAAAAGGGTTTGAGGAAGTGTCTGAACAAGAAGACGGAATGTGAGGAGGTTACACCTGGATACGCGCCACACTAGACATAAGGATCAAAGTCAAGTTGTATTGTTATTTTGAAGACCACTCATTCTCAAGCCATTCATTTCACTGTGTATTCTTGCACATTTCCTTCTACCTCGCAAAATCCATGAGAGTTTATGCAGCCCCTCTTTCTCAGTTCCTGGGCAATCTGCTTATTATCTGCTGCTGTGTATTTAACCCTAGACATCCATGCGTGGCCACCCTCCAACCTCTTACTTTCTCCCCTGAAGCTTTATCTCACGATCTGCCTTCCTATCCCAGGGGTGGGGGGGGGGGTACTTTGTGTTCTGGGGGGCACCTGCCTCTCACCCTGTGTCTGGCAAAGCCAATAGGATGGACTTATGCTGCCAATGCTGGCTTCGGTTTAGACAGACATGGCTGGACTCTATTATGTGGTTGTGATCCCGTATTGCCCCACTAAACACATGTATGCACATGCCTCACCCACCACAGAAAGCACACACACATTCACGATCCCTCACATACAATTTGATTCAGATAGTTAGCTTGCACACCTACCTGATGTTGACAGCCTGTAAAGCAGGACTGGAAGTGACCCTTCTGGACCCATGTTGGACGCCCCTTTCACAATATACCCTCAAAAGGCAGAAACATAAAATGTATACACTGCACACAATGAAAGGCACACAAACATGAAATGAGTCTGCTGATTACAAAGCTGAGAACTGAGTTAATTTTTCAATGGACAATGAAACTGAAGACATTCAAGCACTGATCTTATGGGCACGTTAATTTAATTCCACAGGGTTGTCGGTAGGTGGACATCGTAACATAAAATACTTGTGTGCAGAGTACTCGCTGCCCCGAGAAGGCCTCTTGGTGTTATTTTCAGATCTTTGTTATTTAAAAGAGTAAACCCCATAACAGCAGACCCAGTTTCTCTTCCAAACCTCACGGCTAACTAAATTACTGTCTCTCAAAGTTCTGTTAGGGAAAAATTTAGTGGATGCTCGGGTTGCCTTAGTGCGCTCTGCTTCTTCAGAAACCAGTGGAGTAAGTGGAGTACGCGTGTCCCTTTACCAGAATAAATACTGCAATTTGGATGATTACGAGAAATTTGTGTAATGGACACAGGTGGGCTGGGACGGGTAGAGACAGTAGTGTGCCCATCCTCATTCAACTGTGTAGCTGAATGGTGATCAACCAGCTCAAGGTAGTGAGTGGTACACCACCCCTCTTATGATGCCATGGGTTCCTCTGGTTCACACAGACATGGCTGGGCTCCACCAGGTGGTTGTGAGCCTGTCTTCCACCACTAAACACATTTATGCACATGTTCTCACCCCCACATAAAACACTCACACATCATTTGATTCAGATAGTTAGATTGCACAGTTGTCTCATGTCTACACAGGTGAGCTGGGACAGGTAGAGACAATAGATTAGACAATGCAAGACAACGGGTGTTGCATCACAACGCATCTCTGCTGCCTGCAGATAGGCGCTTAGAGGTGCAATCTCTGCTGGGTTATGTTTTGTAAATAAATTAGATTTCCTTTCTCGCTTTTCATGAGACATGCCGGGGGCAGGCACTGTGACACATCCACAGTGTGATTGCCTGCACAGGGTCTGATGGATCCTGCACTTTCAATCACAGGCAGTCACAAAGCATCCAAAACCCCAAACAGCCCTAAAGTAATGCAAATGATCTGCTGCTGAATTATTCACCAGTGGCTCCATTCAGTGCTTCACTGGCTCACTCACTCCACTCTGACAGCATATTTTTTTTCGGCTACAGTTGAGCAGAGCACTTTTTGTGAGACTGCATAGTCTCCAATGCCACCGAGCCTGGCCTTCCTGGCTGCCCCCAAGAATTCAGGTACTCTCCTTAACCAAGGGCAAGTTCTGGTACTTAAAGGGAGAACATTTAGATAGGCCGGTACTCACGTCCGGTAAGTACCTGCTCATTTACAGCACTGCAGGTAACTATAAAAATGTATTTTTAATTTTTTATTATCTGCAATTAGTTCTTTTGCGTTCAGATTTGTTAAATGACTACAAAACCTGCAGGTACTAAAATTAGTAAATTGTTTTTTGTCAAAATGCATTGTTTCAAATAAATACACAAATGTTGATAAAACTGATGTCTAACGTTTGAGGCAGAGAAGACAGACACTGTAAATGTTTGAAGACAAAAAAAGGTTTTACTTTTCCAACTATTAAAGGACGTGTTAACTGTGGATTAGGGGTGGGCGGAATGTTTAATTCCCAGTCAGAATTAGAGTAATTGAATAATTCTGCGTTACTCATGTAATGTGGAATTGTTATCTTATGTTAAAATTTCTTATAGAGCGCACGTACACCGATTGGTTTCTTGGCGCTGTTCTAGGAATTGCCGGAGCCCTTTTGATTTAGTTGTTTGCTTGGGTGAATAGCCATGTCTTGAGAAGTCTTCTGAATCTTGAAAGGTCCGTGCAGGATCTGATGTCAAGTGGAAGGGTGTTCCAGAATCTAGGTGCCAGCACTGTGAACCTGCATCCGCCCTGTCGCTTCAGTTTGTAGGAGGGTGTGACCAAAAGGTTCATGTGGGCTGCGCACAGGTTGCTGGTAGGTATATGCCTTGGAATAAGGCTAGAGATAAATTGTGGGCTTGTGCCATGCAAGGACTTATAAATAAGGCAACCATCTTTGAAGGCATACCGTTCTGGTATGGGAAGCCAATGCAACTTCTTCATGAGGGGGGAGATCTGTTGCCATCGAGGCTGCTGGGAGATCAGGCCTGGTTCTGCACCAGTTGTAGTCTTTTAGTTAGATATAGTGGTATGCCGAGGTATACGCAGTCGGCAAAGTCTATGTGCGATATACCCATGACTAAAACAACCTGTACCAACCCTTCCCTAGTGAGGAGTCTGCTGATCTTCCTTAGCTGAAAGAAGCAAGTAGAGATTACCGGTCCAACTTGAGTTTTCATAGTAAGGTCACAATTGATTGTCACCTCAAAACTCTTGGTGGAGGGGGATGGAGTGGGGAGAGACCCCAGCTCAACTGGCCAGAATAACTTATTAATTCCACAGTTCTGCTGGCAGAATTAATTCAGCAATGTAATGGTACTTCAACAGGCATGAGAGGAAGTAGTTCCACTATTTTTGAAAAATACTGCAGATTAAACGTTAATCTGCAGAGATTTTTAAACATAGAGGGACTGCTCCCTCTTCCATCCTTATTTGAAGGGGTATGCCCTGGAGTGGATACCCCTCAGTGCCCTGACATACTTATGCCAGGGCACTGAGGGGGTATGCACTGTACTGAAGTGCACTGCATACCCCTTGGTACCATGACATAGGTATGAGTGCACCGAGGGGTTTGCACTGCACTGTAGTGCACTGCATAGGCGTTTGCTCTGCACATTTTGGTGCCTGCCCTGCCCATTGATGGAATTCTGTAGAATTTAGTAGAATTTTAATGTGATTCAGCAGAATTCCCCAGATTAAAACTCTCCCAGTTCCACCCGACCCTAGAATTGAAATTTAATTAGAACATTGGAATGTTGGGAGCTCCATTGCAGACAATGAATGCTCCCTGCTTCTACGGGCCGGTAAAGGCCCGCAGAGCAACATTCCAATGTTCTACAAAGGCTTCTCAAAGCTCGAGGGGTTTTATATCCCCTCGAGCTTCAAGAACCCTTTGTTTAATTTGTTAGAACATTCTGCCCTCTAGTGGCAGAATGTTCTAATAGCCTTATAGCCCTTTGTAGCAGGGCTATACCGGCAATTAAAGTCCCAATGTATCGTTAAAGTCCCTCGCCTTCGGCTTGGGCCTTTAATGATTCAGCGGGCCTTTAATAGCCGGTATAGCCCGCTACGGTGGGCTATAAGGCTATATTCAGCTCAATTCCACGGAATTAAACTCTACCACTTCCGCCCACGCCTAATGTGAACCCACTTGAGAACTGAAGGCCTCATTTCACACTTCTTCAGCACTTTTATGCCGCTGGAATCTCACATTTTTGATGTTCCGGCGTTGCTGCATATTTAAAAGGCCACGTAAAGCCACTTTACATGGCTTATCATGGACTTGTAAATATGTGGCCCTTTTACACAGAACACTGCATGAAAGGGCGTTCCATGGGTGTTGCTGTGGGTGTTCCATGGGTGTTGCTGTGGGTGTTCCCACACAACACCCATGGAATCTGAAGCATTCCCAGATTTACAAGGAATCGTAAACCTGGGAATGTGTCAGTATCTAATGCCACTCCAGGGGTGGCATTAGAGAGGTGCAACGAGTTAAAATGTTTTCATTTCTCCTCGTTTTTTTCCTTTTTCTATGTGTGCTCCATTCTGCAGCACACATTGAAAGAGGAAATCACCTGAATTGATTGATTTTGTGCAGAAAAACTGCACAAACTCCATCATCCTGCAATGCAGGCAACCCTGCACCATGGTGCAAGGACGCCTGCTTTGGCGCATGGCAGCCCATTGTACGCCAGCGCTGGGGAGAAGGACAGAGATGCACCGTATCTCATAGATACAGTGCATTTCTGCCATTTTGTTTTCACGCAGCGCAGCAAGATTCCTTGCGACACTGCCTGCGCCAAAACCTCATAAGTGAGGCCCTGGGTGTGTAATTTCACACGCACACTCTCTCACCCGCACACCCACACTCTGTATTTCTCTCTGTCTCTTACTTACTTTCGGGGGACTGCAATGCTCATTATGTGACATTTCAATTTATAAATACCATGAAAATGTTGAGTCCACCTTCAGAGATGTAAACAAAGGTCAAGAACCAATGATCAAAAGATGAACATGTTGTTTGTTTAACTTGTCGCGCTGCCTGTGCGCATTGCCACTTGCCTTACTGTCCTAATTAAAATGTGCTGCCTGCTTGGGATTGCTGTTTTAAATAGCAGGGCACCATGCCACACTGTATCAATTAAGGGACCGCATACATTAACTGGCCAACGAGGAAGAGGATGTCAGGTGACATTTCTTACAGCCTTCCTGACATTTCTTGAGGATTAGCAGTGCTTTAATTATTTAAACCCTGCTGTTCAGCTCCTCTCTTGCGTCTCGGAGTCAATTAAGCAGCAAAACACCTGATGCAACTGATGCGAATGCAAAGAAGACCTCGACAACCCAGTCACATCAGTGGTGGAGTGACAGTGCCATCAATGCACTTGTGGAAAGGGAAGACTGAGCCGAGTTCAGAAAGGGGTTTTCATGAAATGTTGTTTTTGGACTCCATTAATCCAGTCCTCGTCACATATCAATGTTTAATTGAGTCATGCTTGAATTAGTACAGGATTCTAGTAAAACTTCCTACATTTGTTTTTACAACAAACACAGGCATTTTTTACCATTCGCAAAGTCTCTACATTGTTCATACGTTTAAGTCTGATTATAATAGTTCAACATCTGAAAATAAGCCTCTTCAAAGAGGTCGTTCAAATTATCCATTACAACGCCCTGAGCCACCCGCTCTTTGGAGGGGTCGGGCCCTCTCTCTGCAGTTTTTGCCCCGCTGAACATTGGCAATGCAATGTTTGGAGGCACAACCCTCTCAAGTCTTCGAGCAGGGTTCTATAGTGGATGGAGATGTGCAAGTAACAAGAACTGCTGCTCCCACTGGTATTTTGTTTTAAGAAGCATCAAAGGGTTACAAACCAGTGCTTTATGAAAGAACTAGACTTTTTAGCAAGGGAAAAAGAAAAAAACCCATCAAGGCCAATATGCCCAATGTTGTCCTTTGGCAATTTTTGTTTTGTCATTATTTTGCAAAATTCTATTGTTCAGGAAGCTGCCAGGTGTTCCTCCATCTAACAAATAACACTGACTAAAGGCGAAAATGCTTCTTGGTCTCAAAAAAGCATACATCACCATGGTATTCCGAGCATACATTACCATAGTACTCCCTGGCGCTGAAGGGAACTTCTTTGTGTGTGGATGTGCTAAGTGTGAAAGGGCAGCATGCCCTAACTCATATTGAAGTCTGAAGTAGGCTGATGCATTGCCCATTCATGCATGCTTGAGTGGGTTGATGAAAAATATGAATGACTTAACCACAGACAAATGACTAGGTAGAAGGAAAGAGAGAAATAACTAAAGAGAGAAAAAACAAATAAAAGAATAGAGGAAAGGAAGAAAAAATTAAGGAAGGAAGAGAAAGAAAGAATGAGGGAAAGATAAGAGATTGATAAAAAAAAGGAAAGCAAGAAAGAAGGAACAAAAAAGAAAGGAAAGAGGGATGGTAAGAAAGAAAAAACAAAGGAAAGTAAGAAATAAAAAAGGATAGCAGACAAGAGGAAAAGAAGGCAAGAAAGAAGAGAGGAAACAAACAAACAAAGAAGGAAGGAAGAAGCTAAGAAACAGACCAACAAACAAAGGAAGAAAGAAACATGGCCTGATTAATCTTCAAGTTTAAGTTTATTAAAGAATTGTTTGTGAAAATTAGTTCAGAATGAACTGTTCTGAAGATTTGTCCCCTTATGAATTCACATGCATACTATTGAAGCTTTCAGTTTGTGTATAGCATTCATAGTAAAAAGAGAATAACTTAATACTGAACAGTTTCAAATTGATGCAATCTGTTATGCCGTGAAGTACCAGCAGTCAGATAAACAAAGGACACTTGAAAAGGAATTTGCAACAGCATTGGCAGGAAACACGAACTGATAAAGCACAGAATATGGCCTGTGCTCACATCTGATAGAATGGTCCTGCTTTCACCTTAGGCTCTAAACACATAGGCAACACTAAATTACCTATTACATTTTTGAAAAACACTGGCACTGAAGGGAAATACCTTGTGCGAACGTTCTCATTGTGAAGGAGCAAAATTGCAGTTACTCAATGTGAACTTAACCAGTGCCTGAAGTAGGATGACCCTATGCCCCAATGTGTAAGCTGTAGTGGGGGGAAGTGAAAGCAAATGTGATTGACACAACAACAAACCAATGGATGACGGGAGGTGACTGAAAGCAACTTAAAGTAAGGATATTATACAAATAATTTTAGTAAAATCAAAAGGTCAGATCACCAGACCTAAAAAAAAGATTCCCAAGAATGGAGATGAAGGCTTCTTTTACCAACAGAAAGCATGAGAACCCCCCTCCACTGTCTGACAGTGCTGATGACTGCTTGAGAGACCCCATTCTCAGGCCACCCAAGTTCAACCAGTGACCCTCTCTCCTCATTTCATCAGCGTCTCTCTCGTGCCATTTTTCTCAAAGCTCCTCCTGCCCATCTGAGTGTCTAATTTGCCTCCTCACCCCCAAGCACTCCGTCTAGGCGGAGACCTGATCTCTGTCCCTTAGTCGCGTCTGCTTGCTTGCTCCACGCCTGGCACTCATTATTGCTCCTTTAATACCCTCCCCCAGGCACTTCTGCTTGCTCTATTCCCCCACTCACTTAAGAACTCCTGCTTGCTCTTCCTCATGGCTGGTTGGGGTACTCCAGTCCACCTTTCTCTCTTACTGTGAGGGCATATTGAGAACAGCCACTGATGCTATGAGGAGAGGAGCAGCAACAGAGGTCGATCGGGCAGCTGGGCAATGGTAAAGGCTATGCTGCATGTTTGTGTGGCATGTGTGAATCTTTGAGGGCATTGTGTGCATGGGTGTGTGTGATTGTCTTTATGTGTGCATGCATGTGTACATGTGTGTGAGTGTGAATGTGTGTCTGTGGCTTTGCATATGTATATGAGTGTCGTGCCACCTTTCCACCCTGGTTAAATGTTACACCCTCGTGTAATAAGATAGTGAAAAATTGTGGGCATCTACCGGTGTTATCTCTTGCTCATCCCGGTTACATGGCATCCTACCCGTAATGGTGGGAATTCATGGAAAGGTGTGGGCTTCCATGAGACGGTGCCCATTGACCACCATGGTCAAATATCGGCCCTGGAAAATGGTGGTAATTGATGGCAACCATGTCACTATTCCCACTGCTCACCAGTAGCACAATGCTTGTCTTCACAAATTCGAGGCATTTCTTTGCAACTGTTGGCATCCTTGAATGATGTCCAGCCTTGTAAAAGACAGACTCTCAAAGAATGTGCTAAAAATTGCCAACTTGTGAGCATTCATGCAATGATGCTCTTTGCCCACACCTTGTAGATGTGTAAAGCCTCCTGTGAGTACCTAGGGCAAACACTGATTTTTGGACAGTTTCTTAGTTTGTACTGTTGTACTTCACTTAGATAATCAAGTTACTCAGTTGGACTGCCCAGGGTTAAAGGAGTGTGATTAGAAACTTTGGAGCATATGATATTTTAAAGAATACACTATAAAATGACTTTCCAAATATAGCTGTCTATTTTAGAGGAAATGGTTCTATATTTACAGATTAGTAATATAGGGAAGCAAACATAACCATGTGCACACAATACAGAAGGCGGCAAGATGAAAAGATGCAACCCTATACACTTTTCTAGCATTATGGGAAAACAACAAGTCGATGAGTGGAATACTTGTAAAATTCTGAGTCACTGTCAAGTGTTCAGGCCACATTTCATCCCTCATTTTTCGCCACTATGCCATGCCAGAGAGAGACCAACCAAATAAAAAACAGTTTTGGCTCTGCTCCTATAGGCTCCAGTTGCAGAAACACTGGAACACATTTACAAGCCATTCGCCATGAGAACAATGGCAGTCTGGATACCAAGCCAAGAAGAAAGCCAACTTAAGAGAGAATCTACCATTTTGAGTAGGCTTACTTTGTGACCTCATTGAGCAAAATTCAGCCTGATCACAGTGTCATTGCCCTACACACATAAAACAGGTTATGCCCATCACATAATTCACCATACAACAAAGAATTAAAATAAGGGCCTGTGTTGGGTCTTCACAGATTCATATATTTTATAGTGGAAAATTTAGGGTCTAGGGGCAGAGGGTCGTGCACCTGAGAATTAGAGGGCTGTGAACCTGAGACTAGGATGCAGCTCCCACCAATTGTCAGTCTCCCCTTTGACTGATATAAGGCAACACAATACATGATTAACTGTGGATGAAGGTACACTTGGTTGCATCTCATAACCAGTATGGTCTCAGAAGAGTGAAACAATAAGGCATTAGCAATAAATGGTCAGATGCAGTACACAAGAGGTACACAGAATGGAATGAATGGTCATATTCTGTGAGGAACCATCTTCCAAGCCTCTTGAGAGGGCATATGCTTCATTGACATTACTGGATGGCAATTTTCTGAGGTCCAGTAGATAAACCTTGCCCTGCTGGGTAGGTCCCGTGAAGAGAATGCATGGTAGAATACATTCCAGAAGATGACTGACGGTTAAAGCTCTCTACAGTCTCACATTTAGGTAGTCAGAGGGCTTACACATAGTCTGCTGAGTCTGTCAGGCATGCAAGATCACTCAATATTTTCATTTATCTTTTGGATAAAGGAGCATACTTTTACTGGTGGGGGCAGTCAATGTATAATCTTGTCTTTCTCTATTATCTGCTAACTGCAGGGAAAATTAGCCGGATAGCACCCACTGAACAAAAGACTTTATCACAGACAAAAAAGATGCTGGCGTCAACACACTACGATCCCAAGGAGAAAGAAATATATACGACAAAATTGGCACAATACAAAGAACTGATTCAGAAAACTAAAAGCAGTTACTTTTCAAAATAAAATAGAAGGAACAAAGAATAACTCCAAAGAGCTATTTGCGAAGGTGCTGAAACCTAGTCACTTGCAGGAGACTAGACAAACTACAATAGACCAGGCTGTTTGTAATAGTTTGGCTTCCTCCTTCTGCAATACAGTTTCCACTATTCACAATACCTTTGCCTTACGCACTGTTAACAATCAGAGTGCACAAACTCCGTTGTTAGACGCTATAAATTTATCTTCAGCCGTGCCCAACTTCAGTAGCGGTCGGTGGTGGGAGTGCTGCTGGGCCGTGACGTGGGGTGGGGGAGGGGTAGGGTAGGGGGTAGTAAACTACGGAATATGGCCAAATACAGGTAAGTAAACATAAAAATTAATAAAATGAATTTCGTTGCGTGCACTGCATCGCCAAATGCGATGCAGTGCTCACAACAAAATTCATTTTATTTATTTTTATGTTTACTTACATGTATTCGGCCGTATTTAGTAATTTACTACCCCCCCACTTTGCCTCTGCCCCGCCCCACGTCACCGCCCGCAGCACTCCAACCAACGACCGCTACTGCCCAACTTATATCTAGAACCCGATCCGTCCCGATTTATTAATTTCACAACGATTTCTTATGAACAAACCTCAAAACTTCTTTTAGTCACTAAATCTGGATCTCCGTTTGGATCCATGTCCTGCCAGAGTAACTCATATGATAGCGGAGACAGTTACTCACCCACTTATGGAGGTACTTAATACTGCCATTGAAACAGGAATTTTTTCCAAGATGTGGAAAAATCATCTATTTTACCTATGTTAAAAAAGTGAAACGTAGATAAAACTGACCCAGGAAATTACCGCCCTATCTCCTGTTTACCTTAACCAGAAAAAACTTGGAGAAACATATGAATCAAGAATCAGCTAACTTAATTGAGAATGACCATGTTTTGGACTCCACCCAGTATGGCTTCAGAACTAAGCACAGTACTGAACTGGCCTTAATCACCGCAATAGAGGAAATTAGACATGCAGTTGGCAATGGAGGTTCTGCAGCTCTGATATTGCTATACTTGTCAGCTGCCTTTGATACAGTTAATCATGGTATTCTAATAAATCGGCTTCAACAAGTAGGGATAGCAGGCCCAGCCCACCTCCTCAAATCATTTCTTTTACATTGTGAACAATTTGTTGAAGTAGAAGGCTTTAAATCACAGTGCTTCATACTCCCATGTGGGTGCAACAGGGCTCATCTCAGAGCCCTACCCTATTTAATATATATGTTACACCTCTGGCTTGTCTGATCAAAACCCACAGCTTCGAGTTAGTATCATATGCAGATGATACCCAGATTATTGTATCAGTCTCGAGCAAATATTATGATCAGCCCACAACTTTAAGGAGTGCATGAGATGTGTAAGCGATTGGATGGCAGAGAATTGCATCAAGTTGAACTCAAATGAAATAGAAGTTCTACTCTTTGGCAGAGACACATCATTCTGGTGGCCACCCGGAGCTGGGGACCTTTCCTACCCCCGTTACCAAGGCCAAAAATCTTGGACTCATTATTAACACTACCTTATCTTTCGCCCATCATATAAAGACGCTGACCACATCAATCGATTTTACTTTGAAAATTCTGAGGAAAATTCTTTCATTTATACCAGCAGAATTACAGAAAACAGTGGTGGCAGCTCTAGTTCTGTCTAAACTAGAGTATTTTTTATTAAACTAGAGAGGTGGTCCCACCGCCAAGGGGAACAGGGCACTACTAAACAGTAGAGAAAATATGACTTCCCCTTGGAAACAGAATGTCCAACACTCACCAACACTCTCACATGCGATACACACAATACATGCAATACTACTCTAGGTCAAAAAAGATCAGCCTCACTTGCTAATGTACCCCAAAGTCGAGATGTAGTGTTAATGGATTATTTAATAATTAAAAACAACATATCCTATCACAGTATACTTTTCAAAATTTATATCACATAAGAAAAAGATATGTAAAATTCATTTAATCTATTTTTTTAAATTTGTGTGAGATTGTTCTTGTGTGGTGTTTTCACTGTATTACTGTTTGAAGTGGTGCACAAATTCTTTACACATAGGTGAAGCCTGCCTGCTGTGTGCCAAGCTACCAGAGGGTTGAGCAGAGGTCAATTTAGGGTTTGCTTCTGACTTCACCTTGACAAAAATTATGGTTGCTGCTTGAGAAAGGTTTCACCGTTCCCCAACCGTCAACTCCATTTCTTACACAGTTGTTGTCGATGAATTGAATATCATATGCACAATATTAGCAAAGTGAGTCATGTATTGCGTTTGTAACAGCCTCTAAATTTCCGAAGCACTTCCAACTGTCTGCAGGTTCTATTTTTCTGCTGCCGAAGTCAGAGGAACTTCTTTTTGTACTAATACTGCAACTAATCTGCTAATTTCGTCAAAATGCATGAATCTCATATGAATACTAGGCCAAAGGACATTTTGGATTACCTATTGAGGCGGAGGGTACAAAGGCACTCCGCAGCACTGTCTTGTTTTAGAAACCATAATCCGAGTTGGCCTAGTTTCAAGGCACAACAAGTAACATTAGTTAGTGCTAAATAAGAGCCATTGTATGGTAGTTCATGGTGTGTGGTGATGGATGTAGTGTGAGTGACTGATAAACACAATTTAACCCTGGTATCAAAGCAATACATATTCAACACAGGGAAATAGTATCACACTGAAGGGAGTGTCCTAACGGTTTCTACAGCTTAATGTACTAATAAACACAGGCTCATCTTCATTACAGCACATGTAGGAAAAAGGAATATTCCATTAATGAAACAGATGTGAACTGTGCATTGTTTTATATCAACCTAATGATTTGTACTTCTGTCAGTCATGATGATTAAAAGTTTTTGTTGGTAGGGAAATAATGCCATGTATCAGCCAACTGACAGGTGGGTGGTCACTAACTGAAAATGGTGTTTCCTCCACTTGCTCAATACTCAGTAGATTATTTTTTGCTACTGTTTTCTGTTTTGAGGTCAAAAATAGCTGTTAATTCAAAAGTTGCCAAGGCATGAAACCTTATCTGACTGTTTGTGATGCTCAATTTAATTGTTTAATAGCTCTTAAATGGGCCTGGCCATTTTGCAGCAGACCCAAAGCTCATTTGAAGAGGCCAGAGGCTGGGACAGGATGTGATTCAATGAATGCACTCTCTTGGAGGGTGTGTCAATGCTACTGTGGATAACTTTGATAACTGTTTGCAAGTTTTCCTGCTATGTCTGCTTAATACTCTCTACAAAAAGATCAGATGATGGATGGAATGCTAAACAAATCAAACATCCCCCCTCAGTCACGGGTCTGAGTTAAGTCCATAGTTTTATTTTTAGACCTAATGCCATTCCAGTTTGTATCCAGCCATATGCAAATAAGTCTTGACTGTGCTCCTCATGGGAACAGTCCGGCACGAACTGACAAGCCAGGCCCTCCCTGGAGCAGAAACAAGCATACTGGGACTAATTTCAGGGTATCAGTGCTCATCAGCCAGGCTACCCTGAGTCTGGTGGAATAGCAAGCACAGGACCCATGTCTGTGCATAACCATCCCACTTAGGGCGACAGATGCAAAAAGATCAGATGATGGACGAATCAACCAATCACCGCCAGTCACAAATCTGGCTTAAATCCATTGTTCTTTTGCACTCCAGGCCAATCCAGTTTAGACCTAGCCATATGCGAATCTGTCTTGCCCCTGCTCCCCATAGGAACAATCCAGTCTGAACCACCAAGCCAGGCCCTTCTTTGGGCCAGAAACAAGCATCCTGGGACTGATCAGGGTATCATCCCATATCAGCCAGTTTTTCCTGAATATGTTGGCATAGCGACATTGGACACACATCTGGGCATACCATTCCCACTTAGGGAGACAAATGCAAAAAGAAGAGATGATGGACAGAATGCTGAACAAACTAAACAATCACCCCAGTCACCGATCTGGATTAAATATATCGTTTTTCTGGAAGGATGTAACACAGATGTCTTGACTGGGGTGAATGTTTGATTTGTTCTTCATTCTGTCCATTATTTGTGTGTCTTTTTATTCTCTCTCCAGCTTCTTTCTCTGAGTATGTGTTCCATTCATCATAAATGGCATATATTCCTATCACTGTGGAATGTTTATTTCTAGTGGTATGTGGTCCCAGGAGGAAATCAGAAAAAAACATGATTGCTTTAATTGAGCATAATTGTTCTTTCAAGCCAAAATACTGGAATGTGCTAACCAGCACTGGCACAGTTTGGCTGCACAATATGTGGAATCCGCTAGAAGTATATGCATTTTGTATTGTGGATCAAGTCAATTGCTTTAGGGCCAGGGATTTCGAAAAGAAAATTACGAATGTAGGGCCATAAGGCTAATTCTTCAAGAGGGAACTGAGAGGAATTGTAGGTTCCAATCTGTAACATCATTTACATCATAGTCAGAAACGTTCATTCGTGGTTGCCAATTATCAAACAAAATCAAATTACCTTTTGGTATAGAAGGTTCTTTAAGGTCTTCCTTAGTACCAAATCACTGAAATGTAGTCTGCTGGCTTGCTTTGTTAAAAAAGAAATTCTTTAGGTATAATGCATGCTTGAAATAAGAACTCCTTGCCTTGAATATGCCAACATATTGCTCCCTAAATACTTGCCTCATGAATATTTTTTTCCAATACTTATAAGTTTGGATAGCCAAGTGCTGATTACATTTATTTGAATAAATCAGCTTGGTAGTGGTGATTAGATTCTTCTGAAATTGTTGTGGATTTTGTGAAAAATTATAAGCAGAGGCACAACTATTAGGAGGAAGAGCTTCACAATGCTACCATTGTGTGTAGTTGAATATTTCCCAGTTATATCTATGTAATAGTGTGCATAGTGATGATAACAATACACTTCTTTGTCACTGACAGATTCAAATTAGGATCTTCATTGTTCAAAGTAACATTCACCTGTAAATCCATCATCATTAATTTTACAGTCTCTAAATCCCAGCCATTTGAAATAGGTTGTGCTATTGTTCTTTCTCCAAAGTAATGTCCATTTAAGAACAGTAGCACATTGATCATTGTGGCTAGCCATATAATGAGTAAAAATACTCCTAGAGTGGTCCAGATATAGGATCATGGTGGAATGAAGTATTTGTCTCTGGACCAATGGTAAGAAAGAAGCCATTTATGGCATAGTGTGATTTTGGAGCATGATGAAGTCCTCTGTGTAAAGTTCAACGTCATTTTCATAAATAGTTGTTTCTCAAACAAGGCATTATTTCAGTTGATGTGGTCTCAGGTAGAACTTCATAATAAAGAATGGTGTTACGCGAAGCATATGCAACTGTAGTCATGGCAGCATCATATTTGCCGGTAGTTTATTGCTATGTGTCATCAAAATCTGGCTGGGAACTAAAGTTAGTGATGTTACTGTTCTCATTACTGGGTATTTCTTTCAGAGTAGGGAGAGGCCGAGTGGTTCTAACCTGAGTCCTCTTGGTGTCTGCGAGGTTGTATGACATTACAACGCATGCTAATACATCGCGTGCCATTACATCGCGGTTTTTAAAACGCAAGTCGTTACAACAACTTGCATTGGAGGGTGCTGGATTTAGGGGTAGTATAATTTACTATTCCAACTCCAGTCTACATACAGTAGGGAAGGTGTTGGATAGTAAATTATACTATTCCTTGTCCTAGAGCGCCATCCAGCGCAAGTCGTTGTAACGACTTGCATTCTAAAAACCGCAATGTAATGGCATCGCGATGTAACGACCGCGTTGTACATGACGTTTCCTATCTGCGATGGCCTGCTTTAGAGAATCTGCTTCATAGTGCTTTTTCACATGGTTGATGGAAGCCTGTCTGTTTTTCTTTCAACTAGACAAAATAGGCAAATGACAGTTCTTTTGCCTATTACTCCACTGTAAATGGTGGTCTGGAAGATGGTTCAAAAGCTTCTTGCTATGGATCTTTTTATGAACTAGATCCCCTTCTTTAGGGATCCATCCATCAGCAGTGGTTGCAACCTTCTTTTCGCTGCTTGTGGCTACAGAATGGTTCACATTAAACAGCTTGTCTCTGACTGCTTGGATACTCTGTAATACATCCAAACCCTTTTCCAGGTCAAATATTTCCTCATGTGCTACCTTCCCAAGATAATCTAAGCCAGGCACTTAAATAGGAACTCCGAAGAGAACCTTCCATAGAGTGCATCCCCCCAGTACTCATCTAGACACGTTATTTACTGCTCTCTGGACTTCCTACAGATAATGGTACCAACTGAGACCTGTACTTAGGATCCTAGTGGTCAAGCCTTAGTTAATAATACCATTAGCATAGCCAACTAACTAACCCATTGGATTCGACTTTAAATGGGTTGCAGAATTGCAGACAGAGCCATACCTTTCATCTTGTAATTGTGGTTGCAACACAAAATTTTCTGGACACCAATCAAAGCCTTCTTATCCATTGATCCAACTTTGGGACTGCATAACCAAAATGGATGGTTCAAGAAAAAGCTCCCGTGCCCATTGGGGGACATTTATTTAATAAATGTAGGTGTGTGGATAGCTTTAGCACTGTCCATGGGCAGTGCCCATTTGTCCATTTTTTAAACCCTTTCAAGCCATTCCTATGTAGATTTGTAACAATAATTTCTCAAACACGTTTTGAAAGATTTATCTCAAACCAAGCAAAAGTACTTCTCTGAGTAAAGTTTTAGTTTTATGGAAAGTTTGGTTTATTTCCTTTCGGGGTGTTTTTACTGTTGTGGAGATTAAGGGGGCCATTAGGATGACGGGCGGACTTAGTCCGCCCACCATCCCATCGGTAATCGGGACCGCCCGCAATAAGAGCGGGGGTCCCGCGGGTGGTATTAGGATGCGTCCGCCACTGTGGCGGGCGCAACCTGTATTTTTAGCATTGTTAGCATTTTTAGCATTTTTAGCATTGTGGCGGGCGGTGCTCTCAGCACCCCCCGCCAAATGCAGGGGTGTACCCCAGGTACCCCTCCGTGTGCACCCCCCACCTCTCCTTCACTCTGGGGGCCCGCAGGGGGCCCCCAGAGAAAAGACCGCATGCCTTTCCGTGGCGGCATCGCCGCCACGGAAAGGCATCTCCCTAAGCCCATTGTAATATGGCTGGCGGTGTCTAATAGACACCACCACCATATTAATCCTTTTACGCCCCGGCCGCAAGGCGACCGAGGCGGAAAAGCGGCGGACGGTCATATTAGTATGGCGGGGGGAATTCGAATGTGAATGCTGGGCGGATTGCTCCCACTAGCCTGGCGGGGGCAATCCGCCCGACATCCTAAAGGGCCCCTAAGTATTCATGTGGAAATGAAAATGGGAAATGCCACTTTTTTTTAACCCATCCTTATTTTTCACCCCTTCAATATATCTAAAGGAAACTTGAGTTGCCAAACCCATACCAGATAAACGTTTGGGTTTCCATTTGTCAAACAGTGTAAAGGTTTTTTAGCAAAACAAAAAACTTGAAAGGATAGTTTTGTATTAGTATGTCAAATTGCACCTATGCATCAAGGGGGCAAAGTTAAATAGGGTGGGGTCAATAAAATATTAACTTGCTTATAACTTTAGCAATGTTTGATGAATCTGCAAATCTGCACAAAATGTGGCAGGCAGTTAGCAAGTTGCACCCCAGGCATGTATTTAAAGTTTAATGAAGATCCACTGAAGGGTAAAGTTAAGAGGGGAGCACTTAATTATGTTTTATTTACTAATAACCTTCTCACTGTTTGTTGGATCTTAATGAAATGTGTCAGGAAAATTAGCCTGTTCAGCCTTCTCTCTGTATCTTTACGTTTCTGCCGATTCATCAAGTAAGGCTCAGTTAAAAAGGTGGGGGACAAGGAATTATTCATTTGGTAAGAATATTGACACTGTATGTCAAATCTGCACGATATGTATCAGAAGTCTAGACGGATCGATTTTTTTATCTGTATGTCAGGTTATGTGCTAATACATCAAGGGTGGGGCAAAGTTAAAAGAGCGGGGCAAAAGCATTTTCATTTGTTTATAACTTTAGTGCTGTTTGATAGATCTGAATCACATGTGGCAATTTAGACCCACTGCAGGCATAACAGGTTTCATGCAGATCAACTATGGAGGACTACAAGGGGGAGGATATTAACTTCAGCAACTTTTGATGGAATTGCACAACATTTGGCCCCTTGGCATGAGCGCGTCGGGCGCGTCGGGCGCGGCACTGAAATGGCTGACCTCCTTCCTGGATGAGCGCTTCTTCCAGGTGTTTGAGGGCGAGGTAGCATCCTCGAAACATCCTCTGAGCTGCGGGGTTCCTCAGGGCTCGGCCCTGAGCCCCACGCTCTTTAATGTCTACATGAGTCCTCTGGCAGGGATAGTACAGCCCTTCGGTGTGCGTATTATCACCTACGCGGATGATACCCAACTGGTGGTCTTGGATCACACGGAGGGTTCATCCAACACCTTAGGGCCCTGTCTAGAGGCAGTAGCCAAGTGGATGCATTCCTCATGTCTCAGACTCAACGGGGAGAAGACGGAGATTATGCTACTGGGCAACCCCGCACCGACCATTCTGGTTCCCACCTGGCCCGCCTGTCTTGGTGCTCCTCCCTTGCCGAAACCCCACATCAAAAGCCTCGGAGTCTGGCTTGATAAAGCATTGGATTTTTCTGTGCAGGCCACTAAAACTGCTTCCATCTGCATCGGTCTGTTGAGAATGCTCCGGAAGATTCTCCCATTGCTTCCTTTCCAGGCGAGGAGAATCATGGTTCAGGCCTTGATACTCTCCCGCCTGGATTATGGAAATGCATTATATCTGGGTGCCCCGGCAGCAGTGATCAACAGACTTCAAGTTACGCAGAACTGTGCTGCTCGACTCTTGTTTGGCATCCCCCGTGGGCAATCAGCAAGGAAGGCTTTAAAAGAACTCCATTGGCTCCCAATAGCTGCCAGAATGCATTTCAAAGCTATGTGCATTGTGCACAAAGCTTTTCACCGAACAGGTCCTGCCATTTTGCGCCCTCTGGTCGTACCTTATGTTCCATCGAGAACCCTTCGTTCCAGCGCCCTTCATCTTGCCACGACAACTAAAGTCAAGAAGGCTCGCTGGGGAGGCCGGGCGTTTTCACACTTGGCAGCTAAGATGTGGAATTCGCTCCCGCCAAATATGCGGGAACTCAGCAATCTGATGGTCTTTAGGAAGACATTAAAAACTTACCTGTTCGCCAAAATGTGTTAACCTTGCTATCTGCTCACCACACTATTCAGTTCAAGCGCTGCGAGGCCTTAGGGTATGTGCGCGCTATATAAATATAATTTTTAATTTCATTTCATTTCATGCTGAGCATACTCTTAGTTTTCTCGATTTCATACAGGTTCATTGGGGCACATTTCAATGGAGGGTGAAAAATACGGCCATTTGCTAATATATTTTTCACCATTAGTAAATCCACCAAACAGTTGGCATACGTTTATAATGTTTAGGTTGCTGTTATCTATGTGAGATTTTGAGCAGATTCATCAAGGGAAGCAAAGGTAAATGGGGAGGTGGGAGCACAAAACGTGTAATTCACAAAAAACGTAGGCGATGTTTGATAAATCAGTATGAACTTTGGCAGCGATGTAACCCAGACAGGACCTGCAACCAACCTCCACTGCGATTGTTGAAGCAGGTTGGGCGCCAGGCTGGCCAAATGCCATGCACATGGCTGATTGGCACATGGCAGGTGAATGTAGCATATCCTGCAAAACAGATGAATGAACTGAAAAAGCAAAGGTTAACTCACTTGTTCAAACTCTGCAACTGCACGGTCCCATTTAGGCCTTCATTATAAATTGCCCGCAAAAGTATAACCACCACAGGATACCACTCTGGGCAACTTCAATTTTTCCACAGTCTCTGGGATCATACATTTTGGCTCCTCAAACTCTGGACCCATAACTATGGTCAGGGCCGGACTGGGAACTAAAACCAGCACGGCAAAGTGGGCGACTGGCCCCGAGGGGAGGTCCGATTTTGTTGCAGGGCCGATTTTGCAGCTATGCTGCATAAACGGCCCTGTAACAAAAATGGCCTTCAGGGGCCCAAAACCGGCCCCCACCCTTGCGGCGCACCGGGGAATTGCCCGGTGCCCGCAACGGCCAGTCCGGCCCTGACTATGGTCCTGGAGACACCAGATCCGGATCCATCTGCAGAGCTTCTTTGGCTGCAGGCACCCGCTCTGCCCGTGCCCGCCCACATCCTTCATCATGGGGTGAGTGGGAGAAGCTCCCTCATGCTGAGAAAAAAATTAAACCTGCCATTCCACTGCCCATTTCCCCTTTTCCTTCATCCCGGCTCAAACGAAAAATCCCCAGTTACATACTACATGCATGTTGCAAGTGAGAAATGTTTGCTGATTATGACCCATTATTTCTCCTGAAAGATAGAAAACATGCAGAAGTGGACCAAGTATTACAAGGTTATCATGTCATTCCTCATTACAGGGAAAAAATCATAGTCCCTGTTTACTCACAGAGAAATACCAGCAAGAGCTGTTAGTTCCAGGCCTAGCATCTCCACATGGAGGTAACAGGGAACTTGGGGGTATATTACCAAGGCGGCGACATGAAATTATCGCCGCTTTTGCTGCCGTTTCCGGCTGAAAAGCGGCGATAATTTCATCGCCTTATCAGCAAAGACAAGCTATTGCGTGTTTTGCTGATTTAGCACCCCTTTTAACAATGCCCAGCTTTGCATCTCTAATGAGATGCAAATTGGGTGTCCCGTGCCAAAATAACTGGAGAAATTTCGCTAACCAACATTTCTCCATTTATCAAGCTGCATGCAAACAAGCAGAACGTTAAGAAAAGTAGCACTAACCACAGTTAACGCTACTTTCCTAGCGCCTGCTTGTGACCTGACTTAGCCATGTAATCCAATGGGAGGTGGATTACATGGCTAAGATGACCCTGCCCTATCAGAAAGGTTTTGCTGGTTGCAGTGTGATTATAGCAGGATTTCCAGTGATAATCACACTGTTTTCCAGCTAACGCATGGATTCCTTTCACTTGGGAGTTAAGGGTTACTGATAGCACGCTATCGCTGCAATAGAATCCAGCATTAGCCTGCGATAATTATCCTCGCGCTAAAAGCGCTGAGCGATAATTATCGCAAGACTTTGCTCATATGTCCGTTGGATGGAGTACAAGCAAATGCAGACAGTTGTGGTCTATTGATCTAATTAAGATGGCTCAGTGAGCTAAATACTCATAGATGACATCTATTGTGATTTACAGAACTGAGAAATGGCAGAAGGATAGTATGATGCCTTCAGTGCTTAATTGAGCTGGTAGTTTTTGCTGCTCAGTTCCAGCACATAATTTTCAACACTGGCAATTGTTACATATATTACATAAAGAGCCTCGGGGGTGCAATGGGCGTTTGTGCCCGGTTTGTGCGCACCCTGGGCACTTTGGTATTGTAGAAGGGGACGCAACATTTGTGTTGCTCCATCTGTAATACCGGTAGCGCTGGCGCACAAAAAGCACCAGTTCTATCTTTAACCTCTTAAGTGCTGCGTCGGGGCGTTGGCCGACGGCAGCACTACCTCCCCAGTGCTGCGCACGACCATTGGACGTCCATTCAGCACTAGTTCCAATGGACAGCGCAGCACTGGGGAGGGATGTTTGCGCGCATCTAAGGTGTTAAGAAGGCGTTCCCTATTGCATGGGGGCGTGCCCCATTCAAGTGAGGGAATCCCTTTGCCTCTGTGCCCACTCTGTGTTACTGATGGGGGCGCACTGACAGTGCACCTCCTCTGGCTGGGGGAAAGTGGACGATGACCCCCCAGGCATCCCCTTGCAGGCGGGTGCTGTCACTGACTTCACCTGCCTGCAAGGGGATTTCTCATCTCCTTCTAAAGTGCAGGCAGGTTGCCGCCTTCACTGTAAAAGCACGGAGGGGCTGTAAAGCAGCCCCCCGTATTTCACCTGAATTCATTGCCCTGGGGACAATGCGAGTTCGCGAGTGCCCTGGGGGCAGCACATTCATCGTAATAGGGAGCATTTTGACTTTTTGCAACCTGAGCACCTTTTTAAATGTGCACCCGGTGCAAACAATGAAAATTAGCTTCATTTTTAATGTGGCCCCAGCTGTTTATTAATTCAATACACAATAATAAATGACTAATACTTACCACCCAGACTTTTTTTACAGCTTTCAGGGCCCGGAATTGTCACACTTTTAAGAGTGATATGATTAGTAGTATGTTGGTGCTGTCAATGACAGCTCTGGAAGAGACAGCGGATGGTGCAAGCTGCAGTGGCCGCCTGACAAGGGCCCTGGCACTTATTTCAATTAAGCACTGGATGCACTGCATAAAAACACATTATTATGCTGATTTTCCACTTGTAGGTTTGTACATCACTCTGTTGACTTATGGGTAGAACCACACTTCATTAAACAGCATAAATAATGAAAATACGGTTATGAGCGAAATTTAAAATATGAGGCAAGCTGCACAATTTGCATGACTAGCTCAGAAAACAATTTGATAGGATATGCGGGGTAGCATATCTGAACATTAATCACACGTTTGCAGACATGGAAACAGGAAGCTGGTGAACACAATATCTTGAAGGATGCTGTTTAATCATGTTTCTAGAAGATAACCACTGTCATGCACTATCAATGTATGTGAGAAAATGATATAACACACAATATGCAGAAACTGTCTAGAACTTGGTTTTAATGCTCAAGGATACAAACAGCTTTTCGAAAATCATTCATACTTGCTCAATGAGTTAACAACAAACATTGGCCATGCCAATAAGTCTGTCTCATGAATTAAAGTGTCTTTTGTGTCACTGATGGGTGTAGACACTCTACAATTCATCATACTCACATTCTGTCACTCATCTTTGCACTCCTGCATCCATTTATCAATTCACAGGCTCATTCGTATCTTCATCCTCTTACACAACTGCAATAAAATGCACTCAAATATAACAACATAGGTAAGATAAATTAAAAGAATACATGTATAAAGAAGGAAACAATTCTACCTTCTAAAAACGATGGGAATATGTTTGCAATAACAGAACTAAACATAGTAGTAGGTGCCTGTCTTGCAAAGGTATTGTGTTAGAACTGGGGGTCTCTGGTAGGCAATGGCTTGCACCTTTGTCCAAATAGGGAGCCTTGCTTCTAGTCAGAGTAAGTGGGCTACACTCCTAAATAACCCCAGCTCAACCCTGTGGTAGCATGGCACAAGCAGTAAGGCTTATCTCATAGGCAGTGTGCAAAGCATTTGTGAACCCATATAGTAATACAGTGAAAACACTACAGATGAACACAACACAGGTTTTATAAAAATAAGTATTGTTTATATAGACATAACTCAAGACCTAAATGACAAAAATCCACAATACAGTATAAAGAAAATGACTTTAAGATGATAGAAATACTTTAGTTCAAAGGTGATGGTAAATCCAACACGTTTCTCACAAAGTACCTTTGGATGTATCATGCAAGATAAGTTCGCTGGGAGAACGATGTGTTGGTTCCTTGCTTTTGGGGAGGCGATGCGCCTGTCCCTCAGTGCTTGCACAAAGTAGGCAATGCATCTGTTCCTTACCAGAGAGGAGGTGATGCGACGATCTCAAGGTGCGTCCCGGTTGCAATGCAACAAGATGGCGCCTTGATGCAATGTGACGATCCAGTGCGATGCGAGAAGATGGCACCCTTGATGCAACATGAAGACGATGTGTGCACGCCCGACGGGCGTGCAGTGACTCTGTAACTTTGGAGCCGTGACAGGCCCTGTGACATACTTCTCCAGTGATGCGATGGTGACCCTTGCGGTAGTGGCACTCTTCTCCGGTGATGCGACGACACACAGCTTTGACGGAGACACGCTACACTGGTGATGCGAAAGCGACCCTTGTGGTGACGACATGCTTCAATGATGCAACGACAACACCTGCGGATGCAACATGCTTCTTCTCGCTGAGTCACACTTTCATCTCCCAAAAAAACGCAGGCTCCTGCAGACAGAATTCCCAGCAAGGAAATTCAGGTGGGAGCTGGTGGTGAAGTCTCGTATCCCTGAGACTTCAGCAGGAGGCAAGCACAGTTCAAGCCCTTGGAGATTCTCACCCCTCATCTGCATCAACAATCTAAGGGGCCTGTGGTCGGTGTGAACCCAGAAGGGAGTCCCACACAAGTATGGTCTACAAGCATATATAGAAATGCACTTGTTGCAATGATTCTCTGTTATCAACATAAATTATTGTTCCACTTTGTTTGAGGATATTAAGTTGATATGACATTATTTTATCTTTTCTGTTCCCCTGAAGAAGAGATCCAAGGATCTCAAAATGCATTGGGATTAACAACTACATAGTAAAATATAAATGATTGTTATGTCATGTGAATTATTCATGTCATTGGATTAATACATTTTTTGTGTTTGAAACATTAATGTGTCAATATTAATTTAAATACATACTGCAAGAGAGATTGCGAAGTATATATTGTGGAGTAAAACCATTAAGTTTTTTTGCAAATTTCCAGAAAAGTTACAGATAAAATAGAGCTGAACCAAAAGGTCAGCACCAGCTGTGCCGGAAGGGTTTAGTGATTAATATGTCACTTCAATCCTATTCTTAATTACACAGGAGAATTGCTCCCTCCCCCCTACCTTGCACGCCCTGTTTTAAACTAGTTTAAACTTGAAACGCCGCAGATTAACACCGAAATCACAACAGAGTGCACAGTACATCCCCCAAAATTCATTTGTTCTGCACAGCGCCATCAACACTTCCCAGAGGTGGCGCAGACGTTCTTCCCAACTGCCGCTGAACACTGCAGTGTCAACTAGGAAGGAGGCACTGAAATCTACCAGTCCAGCAAACACCTGGTTAAGCAACCTCTGAAAAGTGGCAGGGGCAATCATTCCAAAGGGCATACCCAGAATTGGTAATTCCCATCTGGTGTGGAGAATGCTGACCTCTCTTTTGCCCCATTAGTGAAGTCGACCTGCCAGTACCCTGTTGTCAAATCAAATGTGCTGAGGTACCGTGCAGCCCCTAGCTGATCAATGAGCTCATCAGCTTTGGGGAGGGGTGCACGTCAGTCCTGGTGACTGAATTGAGCCCTTGGTATTCCACACAGAACCGGAGTTCTGGTGTGGCACCCGGCGCTGCAGCCTTTGGGACCAAGACTACTGGGCTGGCCCAAGGACTGTTAGAGGACTCAATCACCCCTAATGCAAACATCTGGAGACCTCTTCCTTGATGTAAGCTCTGACTGTGTCAGTAACTCTATAAGCCTTTTGCTTAACCGAAGGACTATCCCCAGTGTCTACATCAGGGATGCACCACTCAATGACACCAGGAACCAGGGAGAACAAATCAGAGAATTGCCCCAACAGTTGGTGACAATCATTCTGCTGCTCAGGGGGTCAGGGTAGAAGAGAGGTTTACTCCATCCACTGACCCATCTTGCTCTGTTGAAGGCAGGAGGTCAGGAAGAGACTCGGTCTCCTCTTCCATTCCAGCATCTGTCGCTAGGAGCATCCCCACCTAGGACCTTTCTAAGTGGGGCTTCAGGCGGTTGACATGTAAGACTCGCAAAGGGTTCCTGGGAGATCGTAAGTCCGCCAAGTAGGTGATATCCCTTTTGCTCTCCACCACCTCCACTTATCTTGGAGTGCACAGGGCTCCACTGGGGCCATGACCCAAACTTTCTGACCAGGTTGAAGCTTAATCAGAGTGGCATTCTGATTGTACCGCCATCTCGTCTGGTTCCTGAAGGCCAGCATGTAGCTATATACATATTGGGGTGGCTTCACTGGAAGCTTTCTCCCAGCCTTCCTTAACCAGACACAGAGGTCCTCTTACTGGGTGTTCATACAGCAGTTCAAAGGGACTGAACCCGAAGGACTTTTGTGGCACCTCACAATAAGCAAAGAGAATGCATGGCAATAGGACATCCAATGTACGCCTCATACATTCCTCAAGACCCATAATCATGCCTTTGAGGGTCCGGTTGAATCTCTCAACCAGCCCATTATAAGTTACTCCACCCTCCTGCCAAAGAGACTTCATATATTTGGAAATTAAGTTTGTATCACGGTCTGACACCACCTCTCTGGGGAACCCCAGACGAGAGAAAATCCCCATCAGTGCACGTCCCACCATGGGGGCCATCACTGTCCAGAGAAGGATGGCTTCCGGGTACCAGGTAGCATGGTCCACCAAGACCAGGATTAACCTGTCACCCATGGCTGTCTTGGGATCCAGAGGCCCTACAATGTCTTGTGCTTCCTCCCACTCTTCCCACTTGCCTGGTTAGTTTGACAAGTCCTGAACTCTTGTGCATCTGGGGCCAATAAAAGTGGGTGACAAGTCTTTCAAAGGTCTTGCCCTGCCCCAGATGTCCAGCTAAAGATACATCATGAGCCAAACCCAGTAGGGCTCTGAAGCGCTGGGATACCACCAGCACACGGGCTGACCCAGCCTCAACACCCTTAGGCTCGCTTTACAGGAGGTCATTCTCCCAGTAGATCCAATGGGATCCAGACTGCTCACCTGCTGCCTGGTTTAAGGCCTGTTGTCGCACACCCACAGAGAACGGCACTTCTTCTGCTTTGCACAGAATTCCTCTGGAGGGTCCTCCTACTTGCTGCCAATGGGCAGGTCCGTCTGTTCAGCAACTTGCTCCCCTGTAGGCTCCAGTGCATCCCCCTCAAGGTCTGCCTCCTCCAGGACCGTAGGACTGTGGGAACGCCCCCACCTCTTCTCTTTAAGGCAGGTACCTGGGCAATACTCTCAGGCTCCAGGACCTTTTAAACACCCTTACTGGCTGCAATAGACCAAGTACTCACACACACCCAATCAGGCAGACCTAACATCTCTAAATGAGACTTCTTTATCACCTTAGCCCAAGGATAGCTCTCTAAATAATTGCCCAACAGACAATCCACATGCATGGATTGCCTCACAGCTCCTTGAAGAGTACCTGACACCCCCCACCCAGAAGGGAACCTGAGCCGACTCACAGTGTCTCTCTGAGTTGTACGCGGGAACTACAGGAAGAGTGCATCAATCAATCAATCAATCAATTATGCAGTACATACCCGTGAGGGTCTCAAGTCGCTGGGGGGGGTTACTGCTAGTGATCAAAGATCCAGGTCTTGAGGAATCTTCTGAAGGCCAGTAGGTCTTGGGTCTGCCGTAGGTTGGTGGGGAGGGTGTTCCAGTTCTTAGCGGTGAGGTGGGAGAAGAATCTGCCACCGGCGGTCATTCTTCGGATGCAGGGGACTATGGCAAGGGCGAGGCTGGCGGAGCTGAGCTGGTGGGTGGGGTTGTAGAAGTTGAGTCGTCTGTTGAGGTATGCTGGGCCGGTCTTGTGGAGAGCTTTGTGTGCGTGAATGAGGAGTTAGAAGGTTATCCTCTTGTTGATGGGGAGCCAGTGCAGGTCTCTCAGGTGGGGTGTGACGTGACTGCGGCAGGGATGTCGATGATCAGACGTGCCGAAGTGTTCTGGATGCATTGCAATCGTCTCAGGATCTTGGCTGACGTTCCTGCGTTGAGGGCGTTTCCGCAGTCCAGCCTGCTGGTGACGAGGGCCTGGGTGGCTGTTCTTCTCGTCTCGGTGGGGATCCACTTGAACATCCTGCGGAACATTTGGATGGTGTTGAAGCAGGATGCGGAGACGGCGTTGACCTGCTTAGTCATAGAGAGGGTGGAGTTGAGGTTGACCCCTAGGTTGCGTGCATGGTCGGTGGGTGTCAGGGCTGTTCCTAGTGTTGTTGGCCACCAGGAGTTGTCCCAGGCTGAAGGGGTAGAGCCGAGGAGGAGGACCTCCATCTTGTCCGAGTTCAGCTTCAGTCGGCTGTTCCTCATCCATTCGGCGATGGCCTTCATTCCTTCGTGGAGGTTGGTTTTGGCAGTGAGAGGGTCTTTGGTGAAGGAGATGATCAGCTGGATGTCGTCGGTGTAGGAGATGATGTTGAGGTTGTGCTGTCGGGCAACGTGGGTAAGGGGTGCCATGTAGATGTTGAACAGCATCGGGCTGAGGGGAAAGCCTCGTGGTACGCCGCAGATGATTTCTGTGGCAGTGGAGTGGAAGAGGGGAAGCAGATGCTCTGAGTTCTGCTGGAGAGGAAGGATGTGGTCCAGTCTAGGGCCTTCTCTTGGATCCCGGCGTTGTGTAGGCGTGTTCATAGTGTCGAAGGCGGCTGACAGATCCAGGAGGATGAGGGCTGCTGTTTCTCCGTTGTCAAGCAGGGTCCTGATGACATCGGTTGTGGCGATGAGGGCGGTTTCGGTGCTGTGGTTGCTGCGGAACGCGGACTGGGATCGGTCCAGGATGTTGTTCTCCTCGAGGAAGTGGGTCAGCTGTTTGTTGATGATTTTCTTGTGACCTTCGACAGGAACGGGAGCAGGGAGATGGGTCGGAAGTTCTTGAAGTCCTTGGGGTCCACATTGGGTTTCTTAAGTAAGGCGTTGATCTCAATGTGCTTCCAGCTTTCTTGGAGGGTTTTTGTCTCGAAGGAGATGTTGATTACTTTCCGGAGATGGGGTGCGATGGCTGTGCTGGCTTTGTTGAAGATGTGGTGAGGGCATGGGTCTAACGGTGATCCAGAGTGGATGGCGTTCATGATCTCGCTGGTGTCCTCGTTGTTGATGCCGGTCCAGGAGAGCAGGCGGTTGGTGCAGGTGGTGGTCATGGCGTTGAAGCTGTCGTGGATATCCGCGATCTTGCAGTGGAAGAAGGTGGCCAGCGAGTTGCACAGGTCTTGCGAAGGCGGGATGTCGTTGGTGTTGGAGCTGGGGTTGGAGTGTTCCTTCACGATGTTGAAGATCTCTTTGCTGTTGTGTGCGTTGTTATCCAGGCGGTCTTTGAATGAGGCCCTCTTGGCAGCTCCGATGAGTTGATGGTGTCTGTGGGTGGCGTTCTGTGGGTGGCATGGGGGATCACCTGCTGCTGAGACACCAGCCGACAACTGACAGCTGTCACACTGGCCCCAGTATCTCTCAGAACCTCCACCCTATGGCCATTGATGGTCAACCACTGCCTGTGATTGTTAGTGTTATCAGGCAGCTGGGTCCTAGGGACCCTCTCAGAATCTCCTAAAGAGACAAGGGACATTTCTGGGGGACCTCACCCACCTTGGGCACCCATCCCATCTCCTCTCCTCCCAGGGCTACACTTGCCATCTGATGGGGTGTGCACTGGGTGGTGCATTTCAGTCCTTCTGGGGGCAATGAGGCTCATACACCAATGGTGTCCCACTAGCTTACACTGAAAGCATGTAGATGGCCCCCTGTGAACAAGTTTACCTGCCTGGGATCTGACTTCTTCTCAGGGGGAGGCTTGGAACCCTAACATTGGTTCCCTTGGGAATTACTTTGGGGCCCTTTCTGGGACTCCCTCTTTTCACCCTTGTCCCCCCACTCTTCTGCTGGGGACCCTACCCACAATTGATGAAGTCTCCCACATGACCCTTGTCACCTTTGTCCAAATAGGGTCCTTTGCTTCTAGTCAGAGTAAGGGGGCTACACTCCTAAATAACCCCTGCTCAACCCTGTGGTAGCTTGGCACGAGCAGGAAGGCTTATCTCAGAGGCAGTGTAAAGCATTTGTAAATACATACAGTAATACAGTGAAAACACTGCAGATGGACATAGCACAGGTTTTATAAAAATAAGTATTCTTTATATAGACTTAACACAAGACCTAAACGACAAAAATCCACAATACAGTATTAAGAAAATGACTTTAAGATGGTGGAAATAACTTAGTTCAAAGGTGATGGTAAATGCGACACGTTTCTCACACAGTACCTTTGGATGCGCCACGCAAGATAAACAAAAGGTTCGCAGGGAGACCGATTCCTTGCTGGGGGTGGGGGGGATGCGTCTGTCCCTCAGTGCTTGCACAAAGTAGGCGATGCGTCTGTTCCTTACCGGAGAGCAGGTGATGCGGCGATCTCGAAGTGCATCCCGGTTGCAATACGATAAGATGGCGCCTTGATGTGATGCGACGATCCTTTGCGATGCGAGACGATGGGCCCTTGATGTGATGCGACGACTTGAAGATGATGTGTGCATGCCCGACGGCCGTGCAGCGACTCTGTAACTTTGGACGACAGGCCCTGCGACACGCTTCTCCGGTGATGCAACGGCGACCCTTGCGATAGCGGCACGCTTCTCTGGTGTTGCGACGATACATAGCTGCGACAGAGACACGCTTCTCCGGTGATGCGATGGCGACCCTTGCGGTGGCGACAGGCTTCTCCGATGATGCAACAACTGCGGATGCGACATGCTTCTTCTCATTGAGTACGCTTCCAGTTCCCAACAATGCGCAGGCTTCTGCAGTCAGAATTCCCAGAAAGGAAATTCATGGGGGGGAGCAGGCGGTGAAGTCTTGTATCCCTGAGACTTAAGCAGGAGGCCAGCACAGTACAAACCCTAGGAGATTCTTCTTCAAGATGATGAAAGTTGCAAATAAAAGTCATTCTCCTTTCCTTGGCAATAGAAACCACTGCAGGCCAACCCCAGAAAGCAACACACTGGCACAGAGGAAGTCAAAAACTCCTACAGATTCTCTGGTTCTTCTCCTTGGCAAATGGTCCGTCTTGATGTCAAGAAGTGATCTAAAATTCTTGGGTCTCAGTCCCTCTTTTTATGCACACAAAACCTTTGTCTCCGAAGGCAGAGAGTGTATGTACCTAGTCCAAACCAGTTCTGGGTGCATTCTGCCAGTGCACAACTTCTTCCTTTGTCAGCGTGGGCCAGGGTCATCCGACGCACCACAGGAGGTAGAGCCAGCATTGTGGAAGGCAGGCACAGCCCTATTCAAGCCCAAGTGCTACTCCTCACACTGCTTCCAATGCAGATAGGTCTATTCAGCCTAGTGCTGACTCATCCTGCCTCCTGGAACCCCCTCAGCCCCTGTCACTCACAAACCAGACATGCAATACACCACCCAGAAGAGGCAGTCTTGGTGCTTTAGGAAAGAAAATACCTACTTTCTAAAAGTGGTATTTTCAAACACAGAATGTTAAAACCAACTTTACTAAAATATGTATTTTATCATTCTGAGTTCAGGCATACTAAATCAGTTTTTCTACCATGTTCCCTGGGTCAGTTAGGATTATAAAATGTTATAATCAAACTGCCCATTCTGGCCTATGGGGACACTGAGCCTTGCAATAGTGAAAAACTAAATTGGCTGTAATTCACTATCAGGACATGCCACACACATCAGGGCATGTCCTACCTTTCACATACAATGCACCCTGCCCTGGGGCCTACCTTAGGGGTGGCTAACATATAGAAAAGGGAAGATTAGGGACTGGTAAGTGGGTGCACTTACCAAGTCGACATGTCAGTACTAGACTGTACACATGCTCTGCAATGGGAGAGCTGAGACTCACTTTACAAGCTGCTTCTGTTTGTGACAAAATCAGTGCTGCAAGCCACTAGCAGCATTTGATCTACAGGCCCTGGGCACACATGGTGAACTGTACTAGGGTCTGACAAGTAAATCAAATAAGCCAATCATGGAGTCACTAATCCAATACAGTAATTTACAATAGGGAGCATTTGCATTGTGGCATTAAATAGCAGTGGCACAGTGCCCAAAGCATCTAACCAGCAAAAACATATCAAAAACAGTGGCGACAACAGCAAAAAATGGAAGGGAGACTCATGCTAATGGTACCAGGTCTAACATATTGTAATTAGTATATCATTGTTTTAAAATCTAAGCAAGACTGCCACATTTAGAATCAATGAGTTCACCATCTTGTAGTGGTAAAACAGTGATACACCATAGACAACAGCATTCCATAATGATCTCCTGGTTTAGAGGAAGTGGCCTTGTGGAATACGTGGCACTGCAGATGAAATGATCTGCAAGCAGGCAACCCGTTAGCCAGCCTGGAAAACTTAACTATCTGTTTAAGAATCATTAAAATAAAAAGAGGAGAGGCATATGAATGAAATGGAACTATAAAAGGAGACTATTCAAAACTAAAGGACCCGCCAACTAACCTTTTTACTAAAGCGCATGCCTTTTTTATGTGGATGTGCACACACCAGATCATTAAATGGCATCATTCACATGGCAAGAGAGCAATAACTGATGCAGACTGAATAATTACCCCATGCAGTTCACTGTCATGGATGGAGGCAAAATGTAAAGGACACACCAAAGGACAGAACAGAATAGCCCAAAAATCCCTTCATGTATCTGTATGAATACACACATATATGTGAGTGTGTGTGTGTGTGTGTGTGTGTGCGTGGGTTTGTGTTACTATCCTTGTGGGGACTTGGGCATGATAACACACTCACGCTGTGGGGACTTGATTGCACTGTGGGGACCTGAACCCAGGTCCCCACAAGGTAATGTCTTCTAAATGATAAAAAATGACTTCAGGAACATCTGTGTCAATTTTTACAACTTTTGAAAAAATTGCCTTGTGGGGACCTGTGTTTCATAAAGTGTGTTTAAATTTTTGCTCGCTCTGTCCCCGTAGGCAGGAGGTGGTACTGCAGTCCTAAACACACTTTGCATTTTAAACACACATTGCTCACAGAAACAAATACTAGCAGCAGAAAGGATGCACATTTCGAAGGGAAAGCTCCATATCCTTTTATTTATCCAAATATTTTGAATGTAAATTAACCTTTTCTCTACATAAAAACTTATTTACATGATGCTGCTATTGAATTTAGTCTTTTTGTGCCTGAAAAGTGTGGTTTTATGAGCATTTTTAAAATCTATTTGAGTTGTAACACTTCACTATAGCCATGTGATCTTTATCTTCAATTAAAGAATGATGGTGCACTGGACTGTGATATAAAGTAAAGGATTCTGATCATGTTTTGTAAATAACTTAGGGGACTATTCAGGCCCAGTGTTCAGAGCACTTGTCTTTTTTCGCTATTGCAAAGTCAATTCACTCCAAGACTCTGGCCATCCTTTGGTGGAGTAGCCAGCCAGAGTCGACTTCAGTGTTGGTGGTGCCTGGTGCAACAGTCTTTTTTGGTGATTTCTTGATATTCCTTAATTGCGAATTTGCAAATTGCGAAATCGCAAATAAGAAATACTTTCCCATTCACCAGGAGTCCCACAGCAAGGAATGGGAAGTAATTCTCAATTTGCGATTCGCAATTTGCTAATCGCAATTTGAGAATAATTTGAAGGGGTGCAGGGGTGTCCAAAGGACACCCTGGTGCACCCCTGAAATTTACATGTGTGTACATATGGCGCACATACATGCCCTAAGGGCATGTATGTGCGCCACATGGCACCTTTACAAATGCCAAAAAGTGCATTTGTAAAATAATTTGCAATTTCCTAATTGGAATTCGCGCAACTTGAGTGCTTCATACATAGCATTTAAGGAATCGCAATTTGAGATTCTGTAAATGCTGACTCAAAATTAAGGAATCGCAAATTTTGTGATTCCTTAATTTTGCGATGCGATTTCCATGATACATCGCATTTTCCTTACTTTTTCTCGCAAACGCTGTTTTTTTGTGAATTGCAGCGTTTGCGAGAAAAAAAACGGATGATACATCTGCCCCAAAATGTATGTTTACCTCTTTACTACACAAACACAAAATCTGCACCATTTGCCAGCAAGTTTCGTGACACATTTTTCCTGATGAAAATTCAGTCTGTAAAAATTCTTGGGGTGAGAAATGTGTCTTCCAGTTGTAATCCAATACATTGTTTGCGTTAAAAAAAAGGATTAGAGTTTACATTGGTTTGAAGGAATAAAGAAAAGGACAGAACTTGTTATAATTTATCATTTGCATTTACAATTAAATACTAACCTGTGATAAAAGGTGTTTCTTTTTTACTAAGCGCATATCAGGTACTCTTCAAAACTTGCACTAGCACAGAGTTTAAATTGCAGTGGTTTACCTGTTTTAAAGCTTTCTCAACCCGTACGAGAGAGATTTCAGGAACAGTAATAACGAGTTATTAGATATTAGCTTGCATAATGTTCTGAACTGTCAGCGCTTACTTGAAATGCGTTCTTTATGATAGCAGAGTCCGTGAAATAAATGGTTTGGGAAAAAATACCTGTGAAGTTGGTGCGCACGGATGTAAGCAAAACACTTTTACAAGTCTGATCACTAAAGAAACACTTTACCCAGTTTGAATAGCATTTCCTCTGCCCCTCGGAATGATAATCCTGGCGGCCTGAAAGCAAACCAAACCTGTAAGGTTTCAGGATGGCCGAGCACAGATATGCAGATTCACCTTCGCGCATAACAAAAGGGAAATTAGCCCTCAAGAGGCCAGCGCGACGCTCGAATCACCTGAGCAGGAAACTCTCCCAGACTGGGGGATGGGCCCTGCTGAAAAGACGGCACCTTTGCAGGGAAAGACAACATGAGATGTGACTGACTGGGACACTGAGAGCAGAACGAGGTTTAAGCACCCAGAGACTGAACCCAGGCTAACTCTTAGCGAGTTTGTAAACATTAATAAAGAAATTTGTGTAATTTAGAAATGCAGGCATTAAGTAATACAGAGGTTTATTTGTCTCTAAAATTAATTGGGAGAGTATGTGGCATGTCAGCTCAACATTCTGTGATTGTGGGCAATTCACATACTCTCCCAGTGCCTACAAAACAAGCATTGTCATAGCCAATAGATCCTGCCTTTGTCGCCTTATAAGTGTTTAGTGATGCAGCACTTTATCCTGGGTGTTCCAACATCTACTGTGATTTCATGTGCCAATGAGGATGTGGGGAGGCTATGTACAAGAATGTGTGTATACTGAATGCTAGAAAAGAAGGGAACAATTAACACCAATCTGTCTTTTATTAAATAAAGCTGCCTACAATATTGTGAGGCCAGTGTTGTGCGCTGTTAACAGAGATTACATAGAAAGCAGATTTTTTTATCAGAGGCCTATTTTATAGTTAACTGTCACCTCACGGCCACTTCTAGACATTTTACTGGAAAGAATGCATATTGGTGTAGCTACCTCTTTTGACCATACATGGAGTCAAGGGGAGGATCAGTATGCATATGGTATGACTGTCAGTTTAGTCAGTCCAGATTCCATCTTGCTTGAGTATTACATCACCTTTCTGTGGCCAGGAGTACATAGTGCTGGGACCTGGGCAAATGAGTAGTGGCAACTAAACCCCAGCACTGCGGTGTTACAAATCTCTGCACAAAATGCGAGTCAACAGGTGGGGTGCGTGAATGCCATCTTAAAACTTTTGGGATTTATTAAGTCATTGGAACAAATCTATGTTGCCCTTCATAATAGAAGTTTAACAACAACAACTATTGCATCACATCCAATTTCTAAACCGGGCACACAATTAAAAATTACCCATAATAAGCAGTAACAGCAGCCAATCACGAAGGCATTTGTGGTGTAAACACAGTTTACTTTTCTTCTAGTTGTCCTATTAAGTAATTTAGTGAACACGTCTTTACTTTGGTAAGTTTACTGCAGCACTTAAAATAATGTTGCGCTTTATGCGTGGTTTAAAGGTCTAACACGCAACACCTGTGGCTCAGGGGTATAGAGTATTGAAAGTGGAGCATAAATAACAAAATGAGAGAAAGTGAAATACAACAGAATGAGAGAAAGTAAAATGAAAGGAGGAGGACAAATGAAACATCAAAAAAGAAAAGGACAACAAACACGAGTGAAGAAAGAAATATAGGGATCAAAATAGAAAATGTGAGACGGGAAGAGGGGAGAAAGGAGAAATAGAGGTAGTGGAATATGAAGGGAAGAGGGTGGAGTAATATCCAAAAAGAGAAAGGAGAAGGAGAAAGATGCAAAGACAAAGAAGGAGAAAGAAATGGGAGGTCTCGAGAGAGGATAGGAGCGAGCGAGGAAGAAAATGAGACCGAGATTTAAAGTTAAAGAGACTGACAGAAGGAACGGACAAGAAAGAGAGCAAGAGAATGAGAGGAAAGGGAGTGTGTCTTACAATTGTAACAGTTGTAAAAGTCTGACTATAGGGCTAACTAGTAATGAGTGACAACGTCAGCCTGGCTTTTACCCAGCAGCAAATTGTGTTGTGTGACTTGCAGTTTCACTTTTAACATATGCAGTTCGCTAAAATGTTAAATGTCTGACTGAAAGTGCTATATACAGCTTTTCGGCTATCAGCACACCAAACGCGTTCCTGAATTAAAGGGCGCACTCATTTAATTCTAAACGCATCTTTAGCGCCTGGATACCCTCGAGGTTGATTAGCCGCTGTACAAGTCCCAATTGATTAATTGTAAATAGATTCTCTTTAATCTCTCCTCCTGCAGCTATGGTTATGACTTGATGGATAGAATAAACAATAACTGTTCACTAAGTATAAATAGTCAGCTGGTCCGTTCCGGAGTCCTTATTGTCTGCTTTGTATTTATATAGCACTTAGGAACCCCTGATGACGCGATACATATGGAAACTAAATGCTGTAGCCCATAGATGTGAATTATATTTCCATATTTCCACAACATATGGCTTAGGCAGCGTAAACCTCGCAGCATGGCTTAGAACTGCATTAAAATGCTCACAAACTAGAAAGATAGCTCAGTGGGCTAATGTGCCAGTGGCGTAGAGCTGAATGCCACCTTCAGCCACGTTTAAAACCAGGTGAGGCATTCAGCAGATCAAGAACTAACGGACCAGCATGGTTGCAGAGGCTATCCAAGCTTACAGACTGGACCAATTCCTTTCCCGCGCTTTCCTGCGCTCTCACGGGAGCAACCAGATCCCTACTATACAGAAGCCTTAAAAACAAGCATTTGTAATCCTGCTCCAATTTTGTTTTCTGTAACTAAAGCGGATACAAGCCCCTTTCTCCAAAAGCAATAGTTGCTATCCTTCGTCTTCTTCACAAATCCAAATAAGTATCGCAAGGCCATATCGTACCAAGGGGTATAATATAATTTTATACTTTTGAGAAGTGGTCTAACCTCCAAGTTGAACAGCACAAAAAGTGATGCATGGGATGCTTGAGTGAATCTCAATCACTCGTAATTACAATGGTCACATTCCAATGCACCCTTTTTTAACTTACCTCTTCATTTACAGTCGGGGAATAATCATATAAGTAGTTTTTCATATTGAGAAAACGTCCCAACATACATCCCTATATGGCAGTAGGCAGTGCTTTAAATGGGAAAAATAAGTGCAGGTACTCATTAAAATGAGCTAGAGGTGTAGTGAGGGGCGGGGCTAAAGGCAAGACCTGATGATACTTTATGACTTCTATTATTAGTTGCAGGACACATCAAAACAGATGAGAAATGTGTTTATATAAACAAAGCAAGTTAACTCATTACACAAAAATGAAAGAGTAATGCTGTAATATGTTAACATTTCCTTTTTTTGCAATCGATGCACTTTCTCAATGCCATACTGTTAATTGCTGTTGTTTGGCACAAAACCATATATTTTTCAGCACATGAGTAGAAAGAAACTGAAAATACCCCCACGTCACACCAAAGCTCTTATGGCACCAAGCAAATGAAGCAAATCATCATGACCCTCCTCAGAAGAGATCTCTTGTCTCTTACATAGATCTATCCATTCATCCTTTCATCCTACCATTTACCTGCTGATGTCCACCATTTAACATTTACATTCTGTCGTCTATTCTGTCTTTCATCCATCATTCAGTTTTTCACCATTCTGCCTGTCTACCCTTCATATAAACACCTATCCATCCATCCAACTCAAAACCTATCCATTCATCCTTCTCTTTATCCACTCTTTCGCTCACATATCAATCCTTTCGCTCATCTGTTCATCAACCCTTTCACTCCTTTATTCCATCCACCCATTCATTCCATTACCCTTTCACTCAATCTCTCCTTTCACTCATCCATCCTCCATCCCTTTCATTCATCCTCCCTCCCTTTCATTCATTCATCCATCCAATCTTTCACTTATCCACCCATCATCCACCCTTTTATCCAATCATCCACCCTCTTTCACCCAGCAATCCATGCTTTCACTCATCCATCCATCTATACATCCACTCTTGCTCACTCATCCATCCACACACTCACCCACTGAAAATACCCCCACTTCGACCCAAAGCTTTTATAGCACAATGTAAATGAAGGAAATCATCATGACCCTCCCCAGAAGATAGCGCTTGTCTCTTCCATAGATCTATCCATTCATTCTTTCATCCTACCATTTACCTGCTGATGTCCGCTATTTAACCTTTACATTGTGTCGTCTGCTCAGTCTTTCATCCATCATTCAGTTTTCACCATTCAGTCTGTCCACCCTTCATATACAAACCTATCCATCCATCCATCTCCAAACCTTTCCATTCATCTTTTTATCCACTCTTTCGCTCATTTATTAATCCTTTCGCTCATCTATCCATCAACCCCTTCACTCCTTTATTCCATCCACCCTTTCATTCCATCCACCCTTTCACTTAAACCCTCCTTTCACTCATCCATCATCCATCCTTTCATCCTTTCATCCTCCCTCCCTTTCATTCATTATTCAAATGAGCCCTGCTGAATAGCTCAGCTGGGGCTCAGATCGGGGCTGCAGAAGCGGTGCCTTGGCTGCCAGATACACATTCCACTCCGGCTCACCAGCACAGCCAATGAGCCTTACTTTTTTTGTGAGTACTGGTACTCTCAACGGCAGTAGAGAAGTGCCGGTACTCAGAGTGATAAATCTGAGAAGTGCCGATACTCAGTACCGGTGAGTACCGGTTCATTTAAAGCACTGGCAGTAGGAATAATTTGCTTTCCGCTTGTAGGAGCTCCGACCTTTCGTTATTCCAAAATGTAGTCTAGCAAGGCAGCATCAAAAAGGGTGCCCCATGAATGCTGATGCCTTGCTGACATCAGGCTTTTCATCGATGGATTGATGAATGAGAGGCAGTTGGAGTATCAGGGAGGTGACATATGGCACGCCGCTCGCCCCTGTTGAGTGACGGTGCAGGTTAGAGTGAGCCTCACAGACCTGAAGATGGCCCATTGCTGTAGACTGCTGGTGATTTGCTGCAAAGGCCCCTCTCCTACTTCAATCCATCACATTTTACCTGCGACTGCTGAGGTGGTCACAACAGGGCTGCTGACAACTGTTCTTATCTCAGGATCATTGAGGCGGGATGCCCCTTATCTAGGAATCGTGGTTCTCATTATGTAACCCAGCAAACGCCGACAGCATCTAATGGGACCCACGGCCTCCATCAGCCCATGCATTTAGCAGCCACTGAAGGGCAGAGGGGAAGAAAAGCCCAGAGCGCAAGTGTTTATTTACACTTGTCAGAGTCCCAGGCTCACAAAGCACATCTGCGAAAAAGCTCAAAGTGTGGGTGGGTAATGTTGTCAGACTTTAAATGCTTAAAGGTTATGCTGTAAAACACTATCATAATTGAGGGGAGTGAGTCTCTTACATGCTTGGGCCCCGGTATCACTACACATGCTGAAGTACCACTTGGAGACACTTATGTCAGAAAAAAGCCCATGCATATTTCTATTGTAAGGTCACACGGCACACTCACCATAGAATCTGAACACTTTGGGCCCGATTCACTAAAGTAATCTGAGACAAAATCCTAAGATTACGACTTTTTGTATTCACAAAAGGCATTTAGTAGTAGTAGTACTACAACTAAACGCCTTTTGTGAATACAAAAATTCAAAATGTTAGGATTGTTGTCAGTTTTGTAGTAGTAAAGTTAGGAATCCTAACTTTACTACTCCTAAATGCCTTCTGTGAATACCGAAAGTCGTAAAGTTAGGATTTTGCCTGAGATTAATTTTGTGAATCGGGCCCTATGTCTTCCTGGGAGACATCAACTTCCACCTGGACTCCACTGACCTACTGGAAAGATTGGACAACTTTGGACTCAAGCAACTGGTTACATACCCCAAACACAAAGCAGGACAAACGCTAGACCCCATCTTCACGTCCATCAACAGACTATGATACAGCCACACCACAGAAGTCACCTGGTCAGACCACTCCATCGTACACTTCACCCTCGATAGACGCCCCAATACCACCCCCAACTGCCCCAGTGCCCCACTCCACAGCTGGACCAGTGTCACTCAGAACCAGTGGATCGACACTCTCAGCATCACACAGCCTAACACTGCTGTTGTGGTTTTTGTCATGGGCAGAGCTTTACATACAGACCAGTTAATTTTGTAAAAAAGTTATCAGGACATTAATGTTGGTTAGGAAACCTTGATCGTTACAAGTGCAACCACAATACCATCTGCATAAAACAGAAGTGTCATTATGTTCCATATGTGCCTGCTTTGTGTGATTGCCATCTCAAATAAAAACAGAGTTAGTAAAACAAGAGTGGGGACAGAGGACAGACCATTCTAGTGCCCCTGAAGATGAGGAACGGTTGTGAGATAAAGCTCCAAACGTTTATCTGAATCAGTCACTTTATATAGCTTCTGCACTTTTTCAATGAAATCCCTGCACAGACTCAAGTCAAGTCAAATAAACTTTATTCGGTTGTTCGATTTGACAACCATAAAAGTATTTACATTACAGTTAATAACACGACAAACACGTGATCTAAAAGAAAGTATTCAATTACAGATAAAAATCACAGAGTTAAGAGTACTGCACTATCTCAAGACATAGAAGACCGTTTAAAAAAAATAGTATTCCTTTAACAACAATAATAAATAACAATTCATATATCAGTATTACTATCCATCCATACTGTTTCTGAATTTGATCGCCATTCTTAAAAAACTACATATAAACAAAGTGTAATCACAATTTAGCAGCTGTAAAAAATGTTGTGCAGGGCGAAATTGTTGGAAGTTCAATTTTTTCAAACAGGGTTTCAAGTATAGCTTCCTTGGTATAGCATAAAATGAGCAAAAAAACAAAAAGTGTGCCTGGTCTTGCGGAGACTTATCGTCGCAGCCGCAAGCCGGCAACACTTGACCTCGATGAGAACCCCTAGGTACCGCCAACAAAAGATGAAACAGGTTGAACCTGAACCTTGTCAGCAGGAAACGGTCGTAACTCGACATTTGCCATGTCAGGTAGGGTTCTGTAAACAAAGTGCTTTTAATTAGTATATGATTTCGTACACTTTCTTTTTTTAGTTCACATGATTCCCTTTCCTGTTGTCTAGAGTCAATAAAAGCATTTTTGACCGTAATAAGTTCCGTTTTGGTGATGGATTCCGGGTATAGAAAGAGTTCAGAGCGGCCTAAATCAGTAAAACATTTGGATAAATATTTAAGCCAAGGAACCTCCATCCTGTTGTCCCATGTAAGTGCTTCTCTTAAAATAAGCTTGGTCAAAGGGATGTTGTCATTTAACCAACAATTCATCCAGCACAACATGGGATTCACTGCAATTTTATCGCATACGTACGGAACCCCCAATTCTTCATGCACAGAATAGTTTGCTGTACCCCTGGGAACCCTTAAAATCTGTTTTAAAAAATTATTTTCGACTATCTGGAGTGCATCCGGGGGAACATATCCCCAAATTTCACTGCCATAACAAGCTGTGGTTACACTTTTGGCCTTATAAAGTTGGAGTAGAGCGGCAACTGGGCTATTTCCCATCTTTTTTGAGAAATCCAATATAGCCGCGTTTACCCTTGTAACGTCTCCCTTCTTTTTCTGAATCACGGGTCCCCATTTAAGTTAACTATCAAAGAGGACCCCGAGATAAGAGAATGTGTGAGTTACAGGGATTTCCACTCCATTTACATTTAGGCGATTTGGTTTTTTAAAACCTTGACCAACCTTCATTATGTAGGATTTAGTGTTGTTAATACTTAAATCTCTTGTCTTCATAAATGTGTAAAAGGAATCTAGTAAAATTTGGAGTCCATTGGCCGTTCTAGATAAAAGGACTGCGTCGTCCGCATATAATAGTACCGGCAGACCTTTTCGACCAATGTATGGATAATCTGTGTTGGTGCTTAGAAGGGTCTCTTCCAGGTCATTAATGTATAGATTGAAGAGGAACGGGGCCAAAATGCATCCTTGCCGGACGCCCCGAAACACTCCAAAATCTTTGGTCACTTTTAGGTCTTGGGTATATCTGACATTAGCTTTAGTATCTGAATGCATATCTCCTAGAAAGTTTACTAGGTTTTTGTCCACGCCCATTTTTTCCATGGCGCCCCAGAGCTTCCCTCGGTTCACACAATCGAAAGCCGAGGAGAGATCCATGAACGCCATGTGAATCGTGCCTCTTCGAGCCTTGGTGTACTTCCCTATGATAAGATACAAATTCAGACACTGCGAAATGGTAGAATGTCCAGGCCTAAAACCATACTGGATTGGAGATATTATGTTATTTTCCTCTGACCAACTGATCAATCTGTTTAAAATGACTCCTCCTATCACTTTTGCCACGGAATTTATTAACGATATCGGTCTGTAGCAGACCGGGCTGCTACGGTCTCCCTTCTTAAATATAGGGACTATTGTAGATACCCCCCATGATTTTGGGCATCCACATAACACAGCAGCATTAAGTACTGCTGTAAGTACCGGCGCCCATAATGCTTCGCATGATTTAAAGAGGTCAGGCGGAAGTCCATCAGGACCTGGGGCCTTATTATTTGATAGACCTTTAATTCCTTTAATTATTTCGTCATTTGTGAAACATAGTGAGATGTCTCTACCTTTACCTGAGTTGTGTTCTGCCTGTGGTTCATTGTTTATAAAAATAGAACTAAAATGGTCTATCCATTCATCCTCTGAAATGTTTGTGCCCACATTTGAATTGCTAGGACAATCAAATATTGGTTTATTGATTATCCCCCAAAACTTCGAGCTGTTTTTTAGAGTCTCGGGTTCTAAAAGTGACTCCCATACACTTTTTTTAACTGCTCGCTTGCGGGCGGCCAGTGATTTCTTATATTCAGTCCGCAGACCCCTGGTGATCAATGGATCTCTTGGTTTTGTTTTTAAGGCTTTCTTAAGCTCACGACTAGCCTTTGAACAGCCACTATCAAACCATTTTGGGTTGCAATTTGAATTTATTCTCCCTTTATTGGGTACCATTAAAAATAACTCCACCTTCTTGGCTATCTCCTTGAAGGATGTCAAGATTTGCAACGGAGCTGATGCAGGAGATGTACATATCATCAGTTCTTGATTACATACTGCATTAATAGAAGTATAAAATTGATCGCAATCCACCATTGACCATTTTAGGCGACGCTTACCATTAATGCATTTTAAAAGGCCACGGTCCTCTCGAGGGTTGCATTTTTCAAGTAGACTCATGCCCATAGTAATGCATAAAGGGTTATGGTCGCTGTAAATACTCATGAGGATCATAAATTCCGCGGTGATATTAACAAAATCAGCTGAGATAAGAATGTGGTCTATATATGTACCTGTAGCATGGCCCCTAAAAGTAGGGATTGGGAACACAGTTTGATCAGGTACTGTCGACATTGCCGTGAATAGATTGTTTTCATTCATTAAATCGTTTAGACCTGTACCCCTCCGCGAGTGTTCAAAATGTATTCCTTCCATACTGTTACAACCCAATTGTCCAACAGGTCTCACGCTGGGGTTCCCACATAAATGTGTTTTAAAATCACCTACTAGGATTTTGGAACGTGGCAGAGAACTATCAATTGCCCCTAGCAAATCACGTAAGAATTCTATATTACAATCTCCAAGCTGGTTCACAGAATTATAAAAATTAATCAGTGCAAAGTTAGTTTTACCCCTTTTGAATTCCAGGATCTGTATGTTATTATTACCAGATTTGTGTTCACTTTTATGACATATGAGCGACAAATTAACAAAAATGGCCAAACCCCCTTTAGCTCTTCCACTAGCAGATGGAATTGCCGGGATTATAAAGCTCTGGTATCCTTCAATATACAAGTTTTTCCCTACTACCCAGGTTTCTTGAAGACATATTATAGGATATTTTTTAACATAGTGCAACCAATCTTTATCTTGCATTTTATCAGAGAGTCCAGCTATATTCCATGATAACAAAGAAAATCCCTTTTTACATTTTTGACGTCCACATTGTGTTCTATTCATATTCTCGCTTACAAGTGGATTAGTAGGGATAACAATACTGTTACATTCTTGAACTGGCCCAGAATACTCCATGGTATGAACTGGAGGTAAAAATAAATGTGATACAGTTTTTGGACCAGGGATACCTATATGAGTGGTATCTGCACCCAGTACCCTAATAATACCAGCCTCTGAGTTTAAAACTTGGTTAGCATTCACTAAGCCTGCGTCTTCTGGTAGTCATTCTACCCCATCCAGCCCACCCTCCGCAGAGAAAATGTCATACCTATTGGATGTGGGGATATTAAAGTATTGGTGATCTGTATGAAATGGTCGTGATGGTTGGTCATATCCGTCCCTACTATAACCCCAGATGTTTGCTGGTGCATCAAAGCCCCAACCGTTTGTTTTTTCTGGCCATAAAGGCCTAATATAGGTATGATTAGGCTTAGGATAAGTCATGCTCCGTTGTTTTTTACCAAAAAATTCCAGAGTAAGAGGGATGATGGTACCTCTCCTTCGTTGTGGTGTTGGAATGTTAGGGAGGATATTTGGTAAGACTGCAGAATTTACAAAATTAATAATTATGCAGTCGCCTTTAAATTTTTTGGGATTTTGTCCTATCCATGTGGCCCTTCTAGCTGATTTAATATCTCTAGCTAGCTGTTGCTTCCCCCATGGGGCCAACCGCATGTTGCCGGATAGCCAATGCAGGGCTTTACTTGTTAGCGCCGTGGTTGATTCAGATTGATCTGGTGCTAGTGGGGGAGCATTTGCTAAGACCAGCACTAATGGGGCCGCGTCTTCAATGAAGTGTAATGTGTCTTCTTCTACATTTGGTAGGGTTATTTCTGGGGGTTGTGGAGGGTGGATCACCCTTGACGGTGACTGGTTGGATGCAATAATTGGGGTCTGATCTAAATGATTTAGCCTTGTGATGTTAGGAGTTGTGCCTGTATCTGGCTGGAGGCCAGATACCTCTTTTACAGGTAAGGCCAGATTTTTAACTGTACCAGATATGTCAGACACTTCTTCCATTAGCTTCTTCTGATCTACACCCAACTTTTTCACATCTGCGGATAACTTATCCAGTTTAGCCACTACTGGTTTAATTAAGGCTCTAAGTTTGGTGTCAATTAAATCTGCTATCCTAGATATAAGATCTTCATCCATATTTAACTTTTCGTCATCTTCTACTTTCCTCCTACCTTTTTCCCTACTTCTCAATGGTGACGCGGCCCTCTTCCTCCCTGAGCAAACTCCTCCGCGGAGTAATTGGGTTTTTCTACACTTTCTAATTGCTCGAGGAGCTGGGGCTTGAGTGGGAGGATCAGCTTCTGTGTTTGTCTGCTCACTGTCTTGTGCAGTGTGATCTTCTTCAAGATCAACTATCTGGGAGTCCGAAACATTAGTCGTAGGTATATCTTGAACCTGAGCTAAACTGATACTCATATTTGATGGACCATTTTCAATTATCTCAGGATCTAAAATTACACTTCCCTCAGCCTGAGATGGAATATCTAACCATGGTGAGTCTGGTGATGGACTCGAGGGAGATAAATTAGGGGAGTGACTAAGACCTAGAGATTGTCTCCTATCGTTATTGATCTTTGACACTACTTGTACCATGTAATTTTCAATGGAATTACCCCCCACCATAACATTCTTCTTTGGCATTCTGAATGAGGTAGATATTAAAACCTATTATTTAGCGGACTGCCAAAAGAAGCGGACTCACAAAAATACGGTACAAATTAACAAAAATTAAACGAATATTTCAGGGATTATTAGTCTTACTTTGAGGAAAAGATCAAGTTCAACAAAGGCGGAGTGACGTGCCCAGTCCAGTCTCAGCCTGTCTCGGACTGTCTAAGACTGTCCGCCCTTTGTCCGGGCTTCGTCCGGCGTCCCGCACACGCGTCCCGCTGTACGTCTATTGCACGTTTTTTGTAGGAGGAGTAGGGGGCGGGAATAGACTCCAGGTGCGCTCCGATGCTCCTGCGCGGAACCCTGGGTCTCGCAGTCCCGTCCCCTGAGGCAGCAGGCTTCTCGGTGTTGATTGAGGCTCTGGAACACCTTCTCCTCACTCCTTGTGGCAGCGGCTTAGGTAAAGGAAAGAATCCACACTATTGCACGAAGGCTGACTCAGCTGCGAGCGGCTCCCGCGAAGCGGGGGCCGCGAGCTGTTTTGTGCGTTACTGGCAATCAGGGGAGGAGCAGGGGGCGGGAAGAGACTCCAGGTGCGCTCCGATGCTCCTGCGCGGAACCCTGGGTCTCGCAGTCCCGTCCCCTGAGGCAGCAGGCTTCTCGGTGTTGATTGAGGCTCTGGAACACCTTCTCCTCACTCCTTGTGGCAGCGGCTTAGGTAAAGGAAAGAATCCACACTATTGCACGAAGGCTGACTCAGCTGCGAGCGGCCCCCGCGAAGCGGGGGCCGCGAGCTGTTTTGTGCGTTACTGGCAATCAGGGGAGGAGCAGGGGGCGGGAAGAGACTCCAGGTGCGCTCCGATGCTCCTGCGCGGAACCCTGGGTCTCGCAGTCCCGTCCCCTGAGGCAGCAGGCTTCTCGGTGTTGATTGAGGCTCTGGAACACCTTCTCCTCACTCCTTGTGGCAGCGGCTTAGGTAAAGGAAAGAATCCACACTATTGCACGAAGGCTGACTCAGCTGCGAGCGGCACAGACTCAATTTACCTATTACCATGATTAGATACCTGCACTCTACATAGTCAAAGGCCTTTTCTGCAACCAGCAATATTGTTAGTCTGTCATTTGCTTCATTCTTTACCTGCCACTGTAGATGTATAATGGTTCTAATATGATTGCCAGCTCATTTGCCTAGAAAAAACACCACTGCATCCTTGTACACCTGTGTAATAGTGGTACCAACTTTGCATTATTCAATTTATAATATTGAACTGGAAAGCAATCATCATACTTATCGTTCCCCTTACTCATACTGTCCAGTGCATTGCTAGTTCATCTATCTTGATGTCCCTACACAGGAAAGGCCTCCATCTCACTGTCTGTCATGGTCTCGGAAGTGGCTTGGAATTACTATTATGATGCATAAACTCTGACGGGACAATCATTAGACTCTATCTCAGTGGGGGCCGTAGCATTACTATAATTACGTATTACCTCTTCAGAGACAGGAACTTGATTAGCACACTATATGTGTGTGACCTTAAACTTGTCTATCATCACATACTATCTGTGTGAAGGTTTGAACATGACTTTTATCATGTACTGAGACAATCTGGTCATTACAGTAATCAGACTATCTGTGTGGGGACTTGCACGACTACAGCTCACTCTATCTCAGCATGTCTTGAATAAGAACACTATAGCATACTATCTCCATGGGGACCTGCCCATTACTCTCATCACACACTATTTCTGCATGTCTTGGATATGAATATCACAACTACTACCTCTGTGGGGAGTTGAATATCATGGCCATCACATACTAACAGATGTATGGTTCACAATCTTGCTATAGAGTTTTTATTAAAGAAACCTCATTTTAAGGTGGCCGGCAATATGCCACATGCACAAGTGTTCGCCGTGATGTGTGTCCTAATGCATGTATGAATGAGCTTCATGACACAAGAATGTGTCATGACACAAGCCTCTGCTTTAAATGTACTAATCTAACATGGCGGACAACCATGTTAGATCAGTAAATTCAAATGTAAATAAAGTGAAAATAAAAGAGTGCAATATACAGAAGGAAGCAAATGGAGCAGAAGCATTTTGCAGATGCCAGCCCATTGTAAACCAATAAATATAGACAGGAAGGAAATACCTGCACTCCCATGAAATGTTAAATCTAAAATAAAAAACAGCTCCACAAGTATGCAGAAGTAGGATAAAAAACATTCACTAACAACACTGTGAGATCAAAATGCCCCAGGGTGGAACAAACACAGGGACAGAGAGAAAAGCCATTGAATCAAGACATCTGATATAAACAACAATGGCTGTCCAATCACGAGCAAGTGGCTGTCCCAAAGTCCACTCTAAGTACATGTAATGTTTTGGACACAACAGGTCTTGCCAACTTGATGGTCAGGGGTGTGCAGGGCTTCATGTGGGTGGGATGGCGGGTACTAAATTGATGCATAGTGGGATCCATTGCTTGTACTGCAAAGCATGATGGGTCCGCTTGTGTTAAGCTGGTGTTGTCTATCTCCGATGTCTCGGCATGGTTTTAATCCATGGCTGTTCCTATCTTCCTAAAATCTGTGCACCTGATGCCTGAGGGAGGTTGCTAGCCCCCTTCTTACGTCAGTTGCTGGGTGAAATTCACCCATTCCCAGTTGTGTGGCCAGGGATCTCATTTCCGAACATGCATTCAGATGTATGGTGGATACAATTTTGATAAATCAGATAGATAGACTGATCGACAGATTTACAACTAGATAGAGGGATGGGCAGACAGATGTACAGATGTACATACAAATAAAGGGATATATAGATGGACAGATGCACTACTAAGGATAGATTGAAGGAGAAACAAATATAGACAAAGACCGATCTATGTAGCTAAAGATGTCTCTGTTACAGGTAGAAAGATCAAGAGAGGGTGGGATAGAGGTTAATGGACAGACAAATAGCTTTAGTCTGGAGAAGTATGGCTCAATGGTGGAGAAGTGTGACTCAATTGTTAGAGTGGCAGACCCTGATGCAGAGGTCTAGCCTGGGACCAGGGTTTAATTCCCTGCCTCGGCGGGTCTTGGGCTCAAAAATTCCACGGACCTGATAATTCTCGCCTCAGTGCCTATTCCAATCATGGAGTTCCACTCTGCAACTTTGGGCAATAGCTTGCTTAATCTCCACAATGGCCCCACAACGTTAAGGATGCCTGGCCTCCACCTTGGGGGTGCCCAGGAGTGGACGCCTCACAGGGAAAGCCAGGAGGGGTTCCACAGGGGTATTCGTACAAGCGCCTTGAGACCCTTGTGGGTGCGTAGTGCGCTATACAAGTATCAATTTACATTTACATTTAGATTCAGTTCAGTGTGTATTTCCTTCCTTTCTTCCTCCTGTCCACCTTCCTGTCTTTCTAGTATGTTTCATAAACCCACCCCTCTCCTTGTCTTACTCTTTCCCTGTCTTTTACTCTCTCCCACTTCCTCACTCCATTTCGATTTCACATCTCTCCCTGTCTTTCTTTTTTTCTCTCTTCCTATTTTTCCATCTCTGTTTCTGTCTTTCGCCCTCTGTTTTTGTCTCTACCTATCTCTCCCTCCTTATGACACTATCTGGCTTTATTTCTCTCACCAATTCTAACCCTGTTTCTCCTTGACTCTCACATATGTCTCATATTAGGCTGTCTTTCCCTATTTTTTTCTCTCCCTTCTTGTCTTTCTCTGTTTCTGTCTTTCTTTCTTGTTCCCTGTCTATCTCTGTATCTCTATCTTTCGATGCCTCTCACTAGCTTTAATTTATCTGCCTCTCCTGTCATTCCTGTGCCCTCCCCAGTCTCCCCATATATCTGACTTTCTCTCTCCCTGTCTATTTCTCTCACTGGTTTTGTTTGACTTTCCTATCTCTAAATCTCTCTCTCCTGTTTACCCCTATTTCCTTGTTTGTCTCCAAGACTTTTACCACGCCGTTCTCTCCCTAAATCTTGACTGAACTTGTATCTCTCCCCATCTCTCTCTGTTTTCTCTGTCTTTGTCCATTTCTCCCTATGCCCCTCTTACTATTTTCCCCATTCCCTCCCCATTTTCCTCCCCATGGCCCTTCTTACTGTCTTGGGTGAAATGTACACTAGAGGCTCAATGCTTTATTTTCCTATGCTTAGCTATTTATGCTAAATGAAAGGAAGAGGATGCCGACTCCATAAATGGGGATCCAGGTTCGATTCTCGGCGCTCAGTATCAGCTCAACACCCTGTGATTCTGGGCGTCCCCTTTTCTCCCTGTGACTAGGAACATTAATGTGTCCTTGTGTAACGTACCTGGTGCTGTGTAAAGCGCTTCAATGCCTTCGGGTCGAGTTTCTGCTACATAAACCTGAAAAGGTTTCAGTCCTAGAAGGTTAGACCTGCAATGTTTACATTGAAGGATGAATAACTAGACTTGAATTATTTGCTAGCATATAGTGCACCAAAGTCCTCCCTCTCGTTTGCTTCACTAACAAAAAATAAAATGTATCAAAAACTATTAACTTTAGTTTTTGTGTTGTCATCCTGGAATTTCTAGTGCATAATCATGTGGTTGCAAAGAAATGCCAGTTTCATGTATCAGCCTTTGTCAAATACCTATTAATTGTACAAATTGTCACACGCAAAACAAACTATGGGTCTTCCGCAGTTGCCTTGTTAAATTCAGTGTCCATATTATGTTTTCAAGAGTGGCTCTCGTTGTTGCAACCAACCTGTGTTTGGAGGTTGGGGGAGGGGGGTGTTCCTTTCATTCCTAACTTGAGGCTCACCTCTGTGATCAGCCGAAACACAAAGGCTGTGATCTGCATACATTAACACTTTGACGGCTGCCCAGGAAGTGCTCTGCCCAGAAGGAACTGCTAACGCCCTGCTCTTGCACCTGTCGCCTGAGAAAGGGGAGAGATTTTCTTTACAGCTGTTTTGTAGCGCCCAAATTATGATGAGCATGTTCTCTTGCTGTTAAAAAAAAATTATAACGTGGGTTTACATGGTGTAGCATGAGGCAATTTTGCAGTTTTCTTTTTCATGAGTTTATGTACATTCCGAAACCTATTTAACGCACCTTGGCACCTCATTTAAGGCCTGAATAAGATAATCAAAGAGAATGGTGAGCACAGCCCTATTCAAACAATTCGAGGATTCCCCCCACTTAGGCTGTTCTCAAACAGAGTGGACGCAGACATACGAGGTAAAAAGCAAGCGCTATGTGGAGGCCAAATTGTAAACGATTCCAAGCCGTTGATGGCAATGCACATCCCTGATCAGTTCAAAAAGGCAACAGCATATGTAGCAGGTGTACAGTAACACAGGCACTCTTGTGTTACCCTGTGAAGCACCACCTGCAAAATCAGATTTCAAACTTTTATTACTTCCTTCACTAAAATTGTATTTAAGACATCACAGAGCAAAATTGTAGGCATTGACTACTACATTTCCTTTGTGGATTTGAACAAGTTGAGTTTGTAATTTATGTATTTATTTAATTGCATTTATATAGCGTTTACTACCCCTGACGAGGCGTCAAAGTACTTTTGTGACCTTCTGTAAAATCACTGGCTTCTAAATCATGTTTGTTTTTTCTTGAGACATTGCAATACTTTGCAAGACGTTGTATTTGTTAAATTAGAGGAGGGCCATCATATATGTAGGGCGCTCTGCATTCCAAGCCATTCATTTAGTGCTACAAAGAGCAAAGCACATGCATTTCGTTCCATGTTGCTCACTGATTTGATTTCCACAACCTATTCAAATAGTATTTCTATTTTGTCTTCTTGGACATGTTGTGACTGCGGCCTCTTATGTCTCCTATTGTTTTTGTTTTTTTGTTGTTTAAATGCAGTGCACTGATTCAGCAATCGAGAGACAAGCGATCCACTGGTGTAATACCCATTTCTATAGGTTGCGCCCGGAATACCTGGGTGATCGCTTCAGGCATATGCTATAGCCAGGGGCACTGGAATTATGCAGCAGGGGAGGACCAAATTATGCAGCAGGCTTGAGTAGATTATGCAGCAAGAAAAGGGAAATTATGCACTAAAATATGGCAGATTTTTTAATAGTATTGCTGGATTCTTTTCTCATTTTTAAACTTGGTAACACTGTCAGTGCATTGGCTGTGCCTCTTTGGAACCAGTTTACCGCCCTAATATAGTAATAACAACAGAAAGGCGACTAGTTAACCTTTGCAAAGATCCTTCCATTGTGTGGCAATAGATGTTGCTTCTTTTTTAGTAACTTTTGAACCGTTCAAACAAGAAACAATTTTTTTGTTACATTCTGCAGATTATGCGGTAGAGAGTGGATTCTGTGACCAATGCGGCATATCTATACTCATGTTAAAATCGATGCTGCCACACAATTGCATAATTCCAGTGGCCCTGACTATAGCTTACCATACAATGATTGTTCCTCTGCTGGTACACAGTGGATTCATTAGAGTTTATATTGTTTCTGGTTAAAAAATAGCCATTCTGATGGGTAGCTCTTTTAATGGTCCTCTGTGAAGGCAAGAGTATTTACTATAGTTAATCCATGATTGACCCCCACCACAGCTCCATCGCATTTTAGCTTCTTTCACATCTGGACATCTCCAATGCCAATATTCAGTGTTCTTTAAACTGTTTGATAGTCTAATCCAAATGGTAGATGTCCACTAGGCCTGAGAAAAATGTAACTTACCCTTGCATAGTTTGAGTAATTTGGGGAATTTCATGTTGCACTTGTTATGTAAAATCCCTGATGCCACATCACCTAATTATGTGGCATTTGCTACAAACATTTATGTTGAACACTCAGGAGGAATGCGGGCAAACAGAACGTGAGCAGGTATTGCTCATGCCAATTGTCTTGTTTGAGCTATAATATGCTGCAGAATGTGTGCTTGTGTCAAAAAATGACTTATTGGTTATTTTGTGCTAAAATATAGCACTAAAAGTCAGATTCACATTTTGCATAATTACATGCCATTTCGTAAAATTTTCCTAAAATTTTGTGTAAGTGCGTAAAAACAAATCACATGAATTTCTCACACTCCTACTGTCCACATGCATGAATAGCAACATCTTTTCTAACACTTTTCCCACCTACCTAGGCATATACACAGCTATACTGCTGCTGTGACAAATATTGCAAAGCCGCTTTCATATACACACAAGAGAGGGAGTTGGCCTAACGGCTAGGATGTTCGATCTCGGACCTGGAGGAACTGGGTTCGAGTCTCGGTAACGGCACCAAACGTCCTGTGATTCTGGGCAAATCACTTAATATCCCCGTGCCTAACAAAAATGGATGTGTGTCCTCATGTAACGTAACTGGAGCTATGTAAAGCAATCTGATACCCGATTCGGTTCGGGTCTAGTTCGCGCTATATAAAACTCTGCAAAAAAAATTAAAACCAAAAAAATAAAACAGAAACACCTCTCAAATGGGCCAGATTGCACCGACTCACTTTTTCCCCATCCATAGACTTGACAGTAAGGTTTAAGCACATTATCTCACACTACTTTTTGCTTTATCTTCACACATTCTTCAATCCTTAGCACTACCACAGAGTAGCACAATACCCATTTATAAATGCATCTCGGCCCTTCACCAGCTACATATGCCATACTATAAATGCATTTTTTTATATAAATTGCCAGTACAGGAGGAAATAATTTGATTACTGAATTCAGTGTTTTGTGACAGAAGTCTAAGCTCTGGTCTTAACTTACTCACTACATCAAATTGTGTGTGCACGGGAAAGACATTTCAATCCAATATTCCTAATTTTCTTCAGGTTGTGTTATGTATGTAATCTCATATGCTGCAGGTGGCGATGATGGAGGGGAGCGGAAGCGACTCTATCGTATGTGGTGCGTCATGCGGCTGCACTCTGGCAGAGATGTGTGGAGCGGGTTCTGCGGCGGGCCCCCTTTGATAGGGAGTTGCCAGTTTGGATTTTGGCGCCTATTGTAGCTATGGAGGAACACATGTCTTTTCGGGATTGGAGGGCTGGGGGCTGTGATACTCTGGCGGACCTGTATCCGGGCGACTAATTTGTCTCCTACGAGGAGGCTGCGGAGGCCTTTGGGCTAGAGGGAAGACAATATTTACATTACCGCTGTATGCAGGAGGTGGTGAAGGAGATGTGGCCCCAGTTTCCAGAGGCGCCTAAGACTTCTCACACTCTGAACATCATCCTCACCTGTGGCAGGGGTCGCAGGTTGATCTCCTTGCTTTACTCCGCACTCCGTCAGGACTCGGAGCCACCTGTCCAGCCTGCGTGGAGTGCCTGGGAGATAGATCTGGGGGAGACACTGGATGCCGGGCAGCGTAGGCGTATTGGGGGTCTCACACGTAAGGTCTCTTGTAATGCACGGTTTAAGCTCACACACTTTAATTTTATGCATCGCACATACCTGACACCGGTCTCTTTACAGCGCATTTTGCCAGATAGGGAGGACACTTGCCCTAGGTGCGGTGCTGAGAGAGCGGGGTTTCTCCACTTGGCCTAGGAGTGTGCCCTGGTGTGGGATTTTTGGACGGAGGTGGTGGGACGGATTGCAGTCGCTACCGGCCTTAGTATAACCCTGACACCGCTCCACTGTCTGCTAGCTCTGGTTCCCCGGCCTAGGAAGAGGAAAATCCCCTATAAACTATTACAGCTTATGTTGGTTCTGGCACGGCGTAGGGTAGCCATTACCTGGATGGGGCGGAGGGCCCCTGAGATTTCAGCATGGCTGAGGGATGTCCGGGAGTGGTCATTGGCGGAAGAGACTCATATGCAATGTACGCGTAAAGACGAGAGATTGCAGGAAGACCTGTTGGCATGGAGAATGATGTGTAATGCTGGTTTGACCTTGAGTGACTCTGAGGGGAATAGTGCAGAACTGTTCATCTCTGAGGGATCGGGAACTGACGGGGAGGGGGAGGGTATTGGGGATGGTTAGATCCGGATTGTCTTTGTGTGCTCGGCCGCTGCCTCAACTCACGGTTGCCATGTACTGATTGTACTGTAAGGTTGCTTTACAAGCCCAAGGCCTGACTGACGATTAGCGATGTTTTTGTCCCTAATGTGCCTTAATGAGGTTGTCGTCCTGTATGCAACAGTTCTGTACGATGCCACAATTTGGGGGGAATATTTATGTTTGTTTGCATAACCAAAAATAAAGTTTAAAAAAAATGTATGTAATCTCATGTATTTATTGTTTTCTAGAGTATAATTATGTGCCATATACAATAATGGTATGTGTATTTGTAGAATGTACTCTCATCCATGATGGAATTCTAGTGATGACCAGCTGTATGTGCATCGAAACCAGTCGAGACAGATCTTCAGGTTCTTTTGGAATTCAAGAAGATAGAAGACTCTGTCTGATGAAAAAATGGAAGATTATTTGATGCTTTAGGTGTTATGTAAGAGAATGCTGTGGTTCTGTGCATGCATGGAATGTGTGTGAATCGTACTGCAGAGTGTAGGTGACTAGGTGGTGGGTGAAAGGAGAGGTGGGTGGCCTGGTAAGTGGAGCCTAAGTTGTGTAGCGGCTTGAACATGTGTGTGGGAAGTTTGAAATGCACACATTTGTGCATTGGGAGTCAGTGGAGCTCCCTGGGATGTGATGTGATGTGGGTTATACATGGTGGGTTGAGGATGAGACTGGCTGACACATTTTGGATGGTTTGTCGTCTTCTTGTGAGATGCTTGGTGATACAACCAGAATGAATGCTTGATGGTACGACCAGAGAGAATGTTTCAGTAGTCTAGTTTGCTGGTGGTGAGGGTGACATTCTTTTCTGGTGTTACTTGGGAGCCATAGAATATTCCTCTGCATCTTTAGGGTGTGGAAGCAGGATGACTGTGCTTACTTGTGCTGTCACTGCCAGTTTGGTGTCAGTGATGATTCCGAGGTTCTGAGTTAATGGAATAGGGTCATGGGGAAGTTCTGTAGGTCTTTTTTTAAACAGGTGATCATGTTCGTTTGTGGCTAGATTTCAAATCAAAAGGTGGTAAGGTGGTGTAACAATTGGTATTTCTTATTATGATAGGCAAAGTAAAATCCTGTGCTTTAGAAGTGTGTGGTCAATGCTAACATTACTTGACTTTGAAGTGAAATACAAAGACAGGATGAACTTCCAACCACTATCTAAAGAACACTATCCAAAAATACATTGGAATACTGTGCCAAAGAAACAAATGACTAATTCCTGACTCAGAAGTTCCTACCTGTAGCCTTTCTGGATTTTAAATGTACTGGTTCTCATTAACGCTATTTTGACTTTATTACTCTCCTAGTGGCTAGTTAGTTATGTGTAAAATTCAGACGTGTCTCTTTAATTCTGTGGTTTTTGTTCCAAACGGTAGAACATATACCACCTGTTCAGCTCTATGCCGTCATGTAATTTGCCAGATGAAAGAATGGCTCATCTTCTATTCTTTTGTGCAGCATATAAAAAATCCCAGGAGGAAGGGGATAATATGGATTTGCCATTCCATGGGGTAACACAACAAGCAGAGACATTAAGGCTATTGAGAAAACACTCTAGGGAAGCCACTTGTATGCAGTCTGACAAAAGTATCTCCAAATGGTTTGATGCATGAGGAGAAAGATCATTGGCAGGTTGACTGTTCAAGAATCATGTCAAAACACATTAAAAATGGTAACCAGGTAATGGTAATGGAGAAATTTCTGAAATGGGACGAATATTATCTTAAGTTTATATTTATGTTTTATCAGTAGAATGAGAGTTATGAATTTGTAAATTTAAAATTTTAAAGCACCAACTGTGGGCATCTCATCGTGGACCACAGTTTGGATACAAGAAGTTGATTGGGCTGCGTATCCATTTACCTACCGATTTAGAAGAAATTTTGAAGTTAAAGCACAGCTGGGCAGGGCAGCCAAGGGTGTCCAAAGAGGAGGCATTGTTTTTGTTGAGCCCTTGGACGAAGTAACGGTGAAGATTCCTACTTTCAGACTTAGGGTTAAATTTACCAAGATTTGACATAGCGCAAAGCAGCAAGACAACATGCTGCACTGCATCAAATGGAGAGGTCAGGAATGGGCCATACTCATAAATACTTTGCGCATTGCTGCTTTCTCACTGTGCTGGTGCTTTTTGTGTAAGGCTACCTGTTTTCCGTTTTTACTGATTTTAACAGATACATACAGACTGAAAACCTTTATTTTCTTGTCTATATTTATTTTTATATGTGAATAAAAACAGACATTGTGTTACTTTTTGAGTAATTCTAACTGCCAGGCGCATAGCTGTGTAGATTGATAGGTAAGGGAGCTAAAAAAGAAAGGAATTTTAGTAAAGAGGCTTTAACAGCAGTAGATATGCACAAGGTTGATACTGAAAAGTGCATATTTTCTTGAAAGGGCATTAATTTCTCTTCTGCGGGTGTTTACAGCACTGAAACCTAGTAGACATTCAAGCATGAGTGCATATTTATAAATATGGATAAATACTGACGGAAATGTCAAAAAATAATTACCATAAAACCGGGATTATTTTTTGTGCTACCTAGCGCAAACACAGGCACCTTTTGTGCTGTAGTGAAAGGGTGCCTGTGTTGCAGGAAAGATTCTTTTTATTGAGGAAGGGACACCTTCCCGCACCAAGGCATTCCTTAGATGCATTTTCCTCTTTCTAAGTGTGCTGTATTCTGAACAAACAAGGAGGAATAAAGATATTTTTCCTTGTTGCGCCTCTATCAGGAAGGCATACAATGGTAATGCATCCCCAGGTTTACTTGTCGTTGTAAATCTGGGAATGTGCCAGAATATATGGGTGGATGTATGGGAACACCCAAACTCCACCCAAGAAACACCTTTTTGGCACTGACTAATGCAATCTATATTAATACGATCGGTATGGATTTTTCAACATACCTATCATTACACACATCACTGTGGAGACTTGAATATGATGGTAATCACACATTATCACTGTGGGGACTTAAACGTACCTGTAATATATTTGTCAGGACTTGTACATGACTACAATCATGCACCATCTCTGTGTGCTATCCCTGTGCATCCCATTAATCACACGCTATCTCTGTGGGGACCTGGGCATGTCTATAATCACACACTATCTCTGTGGGTACCTGGGCATGTGTATAATCACACACTATCTCTATGGGGACCTGGGCATGTCTATAATCGCACACTATCTCTGTGGGGACCTGGGTATGTCTATAATCACACACTATCTCTGTGGGGACCTGGGCATGTCTATAATCACACACTATCTTTATGGGGACCTGGGCATGTCTATAATCGCACACTATCTCTGTGGGGACCTGGGTATGTCTATAATCACACACTATCTCTGTGGGGACCTGGGCATGTCTATAATCACACACTATCTCTGTGGGGACCTGGGCATGTCTATAATCACACACTATCTCTGTGGGGACCTAAACATCTCTAATCACACACTATCTCTGTGGGGACCTGGGCATGTCTATAATCACACACTATCTCTATGGGGACCTGGGCATGTCTATAATCACACACTATCTCTGTGGGGACCTGGGCATGTCTATAATCACACACTATCTCTGTGGGGACCTAAACATCTCTAATCACACACTATCTCTGTGGGGACCTGGGCATGTCTATAATCACACACTATCTCTATGGGGACCTGGGCATGTCTATAATCACACACTATCTCTATGGGGACCTGGGCATGTCTATAATCGCACACTATCTCTGTGGGGACCTGGGCGTGTCTATAATCACACACTATCTCTGTGGGGACCTGGGCGTGTCTATAATCACACACTATCTCTGTGGGGACCTGGGCATGTCTATAACCACACACTATCTCTATGCGGACCTGGGCATGTCTATAATCACACACTATGTCTGTGGGGACCTGGGCATGTCTATAATCACACACTATCTCTATGCGGACCTGGGCATGTCTATAATCACACACTATATCTGTGGGGACCTGGGCATTTCTATAATCACACACATTCTATTTGGTGACCGTGGTAATACTATAGTCACACACCATCTCTGTGGGGTCTTGAACATTCATTTAATTACACACAAGCTCTGTTTTGGCTTGAGCATCACCAGCTTTGCATTCTCTGTATGGGGCTTTTTGAATACTGAAAAGTAGTAAAGTTAGACTTTTGGTCTAAGTTTACCTTTGTGAATCGGGCCCTATTTTAATGAGGACTTAAACACAATCACCTTCATGCACTATCTCTGTGGGGACTTAAACATCACTATATTAACACACCATCTCTGTGGGGACTTGAACATCTCTATGATAACACACTATCTCTGTGGGGACTTGAACATCTCTATGATAACACACTATCTCTGTGAGGACTTGAGCATTTCTATAATTAAACACAACCTCTGTGTGGACTTGAACATCATTAGCTTCACACCCTTTATAATGGGATTCAAGCTTTGAATGTACACACTATTTCAGTATCTCTGTTGGAACTTAAACATCTATTTTGGTAAAAATGTAAGCGGCTACTCAAGCTCTGGATTCCACTTGACCATATTCCTTTGTTCCATATGTTAATTTCTTTATGTGTTATTTCCCTTTTCTCCTAAGATTTTAGGCACTAATAAATAAGTTAAATGCAGCTTTAAGTATCTTTCGATGAGCATGACAGGGTATTTTCTTGTAAATTAAGATAATCTACCTTTAATGTATACCCCTATTATATACGCAGCAATTCATATATGAATATATTATAATGTTGTTTGTGTATATTGTTGCTAAAATAAACATTTAGCCATGTGCCTTCGACTGTATTCAATCACAAATAGTGTTATGGACTAGGTCCCCACAAGGATGGTAGCACATGTTCAAGTCCCCACAAGGATGGTGCTGTGCGCACGATTAAATAACAATATATTTGCAAATTTGAAGCAGGATCCTGTATCATGAATTTTTTCTTAACATTTTTCTGTTAGTTGTGTGTTTTAAAAACATTGGGAAAGGTAAGTCCCCACAAGGCAGGTATTCACACATAGTCCCCACAAGGATGGTAACACGTGTATGCGTGTGTGTGTGTGTGTTATATATATATATATATATATATATATATATATATATATATATATATATGCAAAGCAAACTCGAACCCGAACCTCCAGCAATCCTCCATACACAAGGACACCACCAGAGAAGGAAACGAGAGCCGACCCAATCTTGCAGGTGAAAAAATAATGTATTCTGTTTTTTCGCCACCTGCCAGCATAACGTTTCGACCTACCCAGTGCCCTTGTTCACACAACGGTAAAGGAGGAGCAGTTCATTTTTAAAGTGCAACCTGCTAATTACTCTGTTACATGATTGGTTATCACAGGAGCCAGCATGGATGAAAATGGAAAACATACTGAATGTGGATTTAAAGACATTGTTGAAAAAACCTCACATTATTTAACCAGACCTAAAAATCTAAAGTACGTTTTTATAAAAGACAGCAAAATAAAGCAAGCCTTTTAAAAACATTAATGTTAAAAAACGTATATACAGATCGGTCAAAAAAATTAATTCATAACAATCTTATCAGTACACCAGATTGATGCAGTTGGTAAATAGACTAAGGCAGACGCCCTAGGATAATACAACCCAAGTGGGTTAAATCCATATCATATTTAAAATTAAAAAAATGTAAACATTCACAGTCATGCGGCAATTAAAGTGCAAACACTATGTAATATCAGTCCAAAAGAATGTGCAAAAATATGTGCAAAGAATAATATAAAAGACCAAATTCTCTTATATTAAAAAATCCTAAAAACAGATGAAATAGTTAAAAAAACACTGTACTGTACAAAGAAAGAGGCAGGCACCTTTGTTATCCCACTAATTAAAAAAATTACAGCAATGGGGAGATATAATATAGAACCTAAATGTTTAAGAAAAGGTGCTGAATGGGTGAAAAAGTGGAGACTACAGGTAGGTATAAAAATCTTCACTAGCATTAAGGCCTAAAGGAGATTTGCAGTCAAAATCCACAATGTACCTAGTTTCAAGGGCTCACAGGATAGCCTCACGATTCCCTCCCCTCCTCAGGGGTGGAACTGCATCAATCAAATAGTAACATAACAGCTGACTTTGATTTCCATGAAGATCTTTGAAATGACGTGCGACTGGGTAAGCGGCATCACCCGTGTTGATGGCCCTAATGTGCTGGAGTATCCGTTTGTGAGCCTGCAGCTTGGTGCTACCCACATACCACAGGCCACATGGACACTCCAGCACATACACCGTGAACTCAGTCTTGCACGTCAGCTGTTTTTGGATTACACATGGGATATCAGAAAAAGGTGTCGTGTATTCTGTCCTGCTCACCCGTGTTTTCAAGCCTTACATGATGAGCACTTTCTGAAACCCTTACTGGCCTGAAGCCAGGAGGTGTTGGTTAATACCTCTGGACTGGACTTGACCAGAGCATCGCTCATCAAGCGTGCTTTCCTAAAGGAAATTTCAGGTTTGGCTGACATCAGATTACCAATAACCGGGTCATTACATACCAAGTTCTAATTTTTGGTAACTATTTTACGGAGAGCTTGGTGCTGTCTGTTGTACGTCAGTACAAGTCTGACCGGTTGTTTGGTAATAGCGGGTTCTGCTTTCTAAGATTTCTTGTGTAGCAGAGCCTCTTTCCTCGGAATAGAATTAACCTTCCGAATGGCCACATATAAAGCAGTCTTGGTGTAACCTCTGGCCAAAAATCGTGCTTTACTTTCCTCCTGTGCTGCCCTACATTGGCGCTCAGTGCTGGCAATGCGTCTGATATGCAGCATCTCCCCGTAGGGGATACTTCGAATCAGATGCACCGGATGATGACTCTTGGCTTGCAGCACTGTATTGCCAGCTGTAGGTTTTCTGTATAGTACAGTCTCCAATTTGTTGTTGTTCACCACTACCTCTACATCCAAAAAGAAGATTCTATCTTGACTAATGTTGGAGATGAAAGCAAGGTTGAAGGTATGACTATTTATCATATCAATGAGGTCACTAGCCTGCTGTTTGGTACCCCGCCATATAAGAAAAATATCATCAAAATAGCGGTACCAGTGAACCACATGCTCAACAACAGCATCATGGAATGTGCCATGTAGGACCTGCTCCTCCCACTAGCCCATATGCAGATAGGCATAACTGGGAGAGAAGCAGGCCCCCATGGCCACACCCCTGATTTGTTGGAAATACTGACTGTTGAACACGAAGAAGTTGTTATGGAGGGAAAAGGAAATCATAGTGATTAACATTTTGTTATGTTCATGCAATTGGATCGGCCTATTACCCAAATAGAATTGTACAGCTCTCAAGCCGTCCATATGTTGGATGCTGGTATAGAGAGCTGAAGCATCTAACGTTACAAGCCAACATTCTGAATCCCAATGTACACTGTCAAATTTTCTTAGAAATCACCAGAATATATGATGGTAAAGCTTTCACAAAATCCTGAAGAAAAAAGTCAATGTACATGGTAGTATTTTCCAACAGTCAACTTTTTTTGTGGATCAAGCAGAAAACAAGCATCACAGGATAATCTTTCTTAAGAAATTTGAATTCATCCAGGCTCAACAAACCTGCACTCCTCCAACCCGTCAGGAGTGTGTAGAACTCTGCCTGAACTCGCCTGACAGTAGCCACATCACAGCGTTTTTTACACAATACATCATTTAGTTGGAGGTAAGCCTCTTCCAAATATAGAGAACGTGGCCAAAGTACGACATTTCCCCCTTTGTCGGCTTGGCGAACGATGATGGCATTGTCTGCCTGCAATTTCTTAACCAAGTTGTTATAATGGTTGTTGTGTGCCCCATATTTACGTTTTTCCTTCAATGTTGTCATATGGAGTTTCTTGATTCCAGCTGTTGCTAATATATATATATATATATATATATATATATATATATATATATATATATATATATATATATATATATATATATATATATATATATATATATACATATGTGTGTGTGTGTGTGTGTATATATATATATTTATATATAATAGAATTCAGAACGCCGCAGCTAGAGCGGTGGTAGGCCTCCCAAGATTCTGTCCTACTTCCAGTACCCTGCATTGGCTTCCGGTGGCCCAGCGGATCCAGTTTAAGGTCCTCTGCGTCGCCTATAAAATTCTGAAGGGGTCCCCAGCAACGATCCTTACGGCCCTCCTGGCCAACTACATTCCAGCGCGACCCTTAAGATCTGCAGACCTTGAACTGGCCTTTGTGCCGCGCTTCAAGCGGAGTAGGGCCGGTGGACGCTCGTTTCGAGTGCGCGCAGCTGCCCTTTGGAACTCCTTGCCCCCGGCGATTCGCGCTATGAGCGGTTTGCTTTCCTTTCGCCGTGCGGTGAAAACCTTTTTATTTCCTTAGTTTGTATACATATGTTTGTTTTTTTGTTTAGTTGTGTTGTGCAGCTGCCTTGTCGGGCGCCAGGACGCTCCTTAGCTGGAGCATCTGTGCGCCAAATAAAAACGCATAACATAACATAACATAACATATGATATATTTATATTTGGATGGATGTATTATTTAATGATTTCTTTCTTGCAAGCTCCTTGCAGATGTCTAAGTAGAGTAAACTAGGAAGAATTATTACAGTGCAAATCTTCTCTCCATAGGGCTTGTCAGAGGCAGTAACAAACACCAAAATATTTCCCTACAAAGGTAAATGGACATTTTTGTAAGAAAATATGTATCCATTGGCTTTAATACAGAAAAATACCAATCCACATTAAATGCGTGTTGATTTTAACCTATGCTTTTCACATCTGCTTTTATTGTAACTTTTCATAATAACAAATCAGGCATATAGCCTTTATCATACCCAACTTAGGCCCATTGTACTGAGTGCACTCTTGCCTCAATGGAACCATCTAGCATACAGTCATAAAAGTGGAAATGTATACAAAATTACAAATGGCAACATACTATCTCTCCTAAGAGAGCTAACTGAGTATTATTGTATTGCATACATTCTATCCTGATGTTTTTTGGCTAGATCTCCAACACCAAAACTCTTGCCTTATCCAGTCATATATGAAAATTCAATGTAACAAAGTACCTGCTTACATGCTCTAGCAAAGCGTAATAATGATCCATCCTTTAACGTCTATTGTCGTTAATAAGTAGGTCAGGTCAATTGGCTTTTTAAAAATAATTTTTCAAAGTAAACAGATCAAACCTTTGAAATCTGTAATGGTTTTTCCAACAAACTAATGAAGACTTTACCCTTTAACATTAGCTTCATACTTTACCCAACACTGGCCTATTCAAGTGCAAATAAACTGGCAACCATCATGCACACAATTATAAAATTACAAATATGTAAATAATTACAGTTTTCAAAACAGTATACATCACCTCTCAAAAGCGACAATGTCAAAACCATTGCCTACTATGGTAATCTGTGAGAGTGTTTGCACCAAAATACATGTAGGCTTTAATGTAGAGTAATAACAATTCAACCCTACTTTAACATATGCTTTTCACAATAAACACATCAGACCTGGTGGCTTTTTCATAACATTTCATAATACACCGATCAGGCCTATGTCCGTAATCATTGGCTTACCACAATAACCAACTCAGTCCTTCTGCATCAAGAATACATTTTGCCACAAGCCAAAAAGTGCAATACATGTGGTCTTTTTAGTGGAAGCATCGAAAATCTGCCCAATCACATCCTGTACTCAGGAGGACCAACATGTGAGTTGAACCTGACCCCTCTCTGATTAGGACTCAGAATTCTCTTTTTTGTTGAACACATAAGGTCAGATGAAAGTTGCACTGTCCAGCCACACCTAAAGGTCCATGTAGGTTAATGACTGCCATCCTCCCATTGGTGCTGCTACCAGAGAAATACACTGTATACTTATCTAAGACACATTAATGACTGTTGGAAATCAGGACCTGTTTGCAGTATCCCCCCACTTTTAGCCCTATTTGCCACCCCTGGATGCTAGTTTTCTGACTCTGAGAAGACACACTTAGAATACAGTGAAAACACCTACATACACTAAGGTATGCTATGGACTAGGGTACTCCTATGATTGACACGACCTCCCCAATAAGGCTAAAGGAAATAATAGAGCAGGGGGGGGGGGGGAAACGATTCAGTATTTAATAGGGCATGGCAGTTTAGAGGACAGCAGCCCTTTCTGCACTTTCATGAATGCACTGCTGAGGCCTGAGGTCAGTTTAAAACCATCCTTGTGTTGCAGGACTGCTTTTAACATGTACATTGTGGCCAAATTTGACATTGGTGTTTGGAACACTTACAAATTAAACAAACTACAATCTGAGTCTCCCCTAGGTGTCCCAGTGGTGGGGGATTAGGTACTTTTAAGGAGGAGCCTTATAAAATAGGTTTTATATGCCTTGAGTTTAGTGAAATTCCACATTTCACTTCCCACATTGTAATAACGTGCTTTCCAAAATTGACTTTTATGCTAGGAACACTGTGAAGTGAGGATCTGCAATATTTTCAATCAATCACAGGTTTGTAAAGTGCAGCTGATCACCCGTGAGGGTATCAAGGCGCTGAGGGAAGCTGCTGATGCGTCTGGGTGTGGAGATTTAGTCGAAGAGCCAGGTCTTGAGATCCTTCCTGAATTAGGTCAAAGACGCAGAATGCCTAAAGTCGAGGGGCAGGGTGTTCCTGGTCTTGGCGGTGAAGTAGGAGAAGGTTTTTCCTCTGGTTCTGGTCTTGTGGATCTGTGGGACGGAGACCAGGGCGAGTTTGACGGAGCGAAGTTGTCTGGCGCGTGTGTGTGTGGAAAGCGAGGCCTTATTTCAGATATTCTGGTCCTGCATTGTGGAGAGCCTTGTAGGCATGTGTGATGAGCTTGAAAGTGATTCTCCTGTTGATATTTTCACATTTTCTGAACCCCAAAAGTCTTTCCTAGGTGTTCCATGGGTGGAGGGGTCCTGTAAATACAGACAGGGTCCTTTTAAAAGATGTTTTATAAGACCTGGTTTTGGAAAAAATGCCAAGTTCATTTTCCCCATTGCAGATCCCCAGGCAGATCCCCAGGCACATAGGTTAACATGGCCAGAAGCTATTAATTAATTGCTCTGGTCAGGGAACACAGAAAATACCATTCAAGGACTTATTAGACTGGTATTGATAAATCCAACAATATGCTATTGTTGAATGTATCCTAAAAGGTACAGACAACAAAAAGTTATATGACTTTCTTGTCTGCAAGCCAACATTCAGACTTCCAGTGATCTGCCCTGATTTGTCAGAGTCAAGTGGATTAGCCAGCCTGCTTTGATGAGGTGATAAGTAGTCCCTTGGGTGAAGGAGCCTTTCTGTGAGGAGAGTGTTCTGTCGCCTCGGAATGCCAGAGCAAGGGGGAGGGGTCATAAAGGAGACAGGTAGAAGAAACCTGATTCATTTACACCCCTACCATCTGAACCCAGCCAGATGGCAGGCTTAAAGAAGCAATGTGCAGATGCCAGGGGGAAGGAGTATATGGGGATGAGCCATCCCAGGGGTAGTTTAGCCAGCTTTTGCCTGTCTGCTGAGGCTTTAGCCATATTGAATTTTGGAGAACTAGTGCTTTCTGGGAGACCATTGTGCAACACTTTGGAGGAAATGGTCATGCTCTGGGGTGTTATCCTGCATCTCATTGGACAGGAGTGCCCCCCCAGAGAACACTGAATATGTATCTGAGAGGGGCAGAGCATCTCAGATCTGCTGCTTGAAACTAATTAAAGAAGAAGGGTCCATGCTGACAAGTGTGATTTGCACCAACCATGCCCTGCACTCTGACCTACTGCACCTGCTGCACAATATGGAACTACAGCCCTGTGGATCAAACCTGCTTCACAAGTGGACCCCCTGCAAGCTACAGATTAACAGAGCTCAGCTAGATCTTCACCACCAAGAATCCTGAGCCTTGAGTACGACTAGTGGATTTGTAAGGGTTTTGTCCAAGTGGATTGTGGGAATTGCAGTCCCAAATATCAGGGACCATCTTGGAGCTTCCAGACCCTTGGAGTAAGTTTTGGACACGTTGGTACCCTCAAAGGAACTTCAGTCAAGTTTGGAGAACTTTGGAGCAACTTTTAAAAAAGCTCCATAAGTGGTCCGACTCAAACTAGCCAGCCAAGCTGGAACCCCCCCCCAGGCCAGACCTGGGGGGCTGGCCTGCCCCCCAGGTCCCTCCTACTGAAAAGCTCTGGAGGTCTGACCAGGAGTTGGGTAAAACCGAAGCCGGCGAACCTTAACCGAATCTGGCCTGGTGAAGATCATCGAGGGACCCAGGGAGAAAAACCTTTGCATATGTTTCTAAATCTGAACATAGACCAGGTGGCCAGGAGCAACCACAAGAGTTAACTCCCCCACCTTCCACCACAAACCGGCCTGGATCTGTGGTTCATCCCACTGGAAAGCTCTGGAAGTCTCACTTCCATAAGCTTGACCGGGAGCTCGTCGCATGGCAAGCCAGCAAACCCTCACCGAATTCGGACTGGCTGAGAGCTTCAAGGCATCCAGGGAAGAAAAGCTCCAGAAAAGTTTCTAAGTCTACAGCAAGGGGTATCTTTAAAAAAATCATCTCTACTGTTCCCTACATTGATTCTGTTTTATTTTGATGTCATTTTAAAATTCTATTATTTCCTATGATTATAAATTGATGTTGGATTTTTGTTGTGTGTTGTGTCTTAATTATTTACTAGGTTGGTGTTTTTAAATGCTTTACATACATGTCTTTGAAGTTAGGTCTGCCTGCTCACATCCAAGCTACCAAGGGTATGATTTTCTGAGACCTATTCAGAGCCCTATATAATATTAGTGGCATTATTGGTGGATGCATATTTACCACTGCTAATGATCCACTTACCAACAATAAAATTACAGTGTCATGTGTGTCCCTGAAAACTCAAGCTCATGCATCTGTATAAATAAACAAAATTACCACAGCTGCTGAAAGGCAAGCACGTTTTTGTGGAAGCACACATCTTCCCAATCAAACCATGTACTACTGGAGCCCAACATGGGGGCAAAACGGAAGCCCGCTGCTCTGCGAGACATTTAATGTGTGGCTCCAGAAAAAGCTACCACACGCTTTTGCTTGTGGCAGCCTAGAGATTGCTGTTGGAGGAGTGTGGCTCAATGGTTAGAGCGGCAGACCCTGATGCAGAGTTCTGGCCAGGGACCAGGGTTCGATTCCCGCCTCAGCGGGAATCGGGCTCAATTTCCTCTGACCTGCTAATTCTCGCCTCGGTGCCTATTCTAATCACAGGCCCCACGCTGCAACTCTGGCCAAATTGGTTGTATTCTGTTTACTTTTACTTTTTTTTATCAGGCAGCATATTACTCTTATCAAATGCATAATCTGAATTAAGTTGCATCATGTTGTTTATAGCGGGGCACAATTTGGTTGTAGCTGAAGGCAGTGTGAGTTTTTCTCAGTGGGGCAGTATGGTGCTCAGTGGGTGAGAGGATGTGGCACTATGGCCAGAGCTGTCAAATTTGGAACTGTGGAACAGTGGAGCCAGGTTCAGCCTTCATGACCAGTCCCCCAGACCACTCTCCTGAGGGAGCACATTCCCATGCCAGACCTTAGAAAGCTCCACTAGACCATAGAAGCCCAGGTGTCTTAGCACCAGCAGGTGGACCTTCCCAGCGGCAAGTGTGGGTTAACCTTGAAGGCCTGTCCATCACAATCCATACTGAAGTTCACCTCCAGCCTTGCGGGCAGGCCTAAGAAGCAGCACACCCTAGAGCAACAGTGATCCAGCAGGTTAGGGCGGTGCGAACAGTGTGACTGCACTAGGTACCTACTTTGGGTGGGTGCGTAGTGTTTGCAAGTATATAATGGTTTTTTAAAAACTTGTTGCCTCCTTCCTGGCCTCCAGCAACTTTCAGCAACAATAAAAATGTCATGATAACTTTGGTGATTAATGTTCTTCCTAGAGAGAGATCAGAGTTTTGTCTAGTGGAAGGGTTGACTCCTGTAAATGTGGCACAGAGGGTTAATGTACCTGCAGCAAATAACATGTACAATGCAGATCACAAAGTGTACATAATTTTAACTAGGTTAGTAGGTTACTGCTGGTGTCAGAGAGATCCTTTTGTTACTTGCAGTTTATAAGTTAAATTCCTAACATAGAACAGTGAGCTATTAAACTATACTGCCTACTAGCATGGTTGCCACGTAGCTTCTGCACATTGTAGTCCTTTGTCTTATGTAACATTTCCTGTACAGTGATTTACACACATATAAAGGATTGTCTCTATGTAGTGTCCGAGGTGTAGGTGATCTTTGGGGGTACCAACAAACATTGTTGCACAGGGCCGACCAGCTCTAAAGCCGGCCCTGCCATCGAGGCCAGTCTGCCACACCCATTGGTACCTCCATTGGCCTTGTTTCAGCAGTAGCGGCTGCAACTCACCAAGGATCGGCAATGCAGGATTTACAAACACACCAAAGTAAGTTTGCAAACTTCACACTCTCTAATTCATGCACAAGCACTTTTAACATGTGCTATCTGCTCTGGAGCCACTGAAATTATGCAGTAATGGGGGACAAAATGATGCCGCTGTGTTGACTAAATTATGCAACAAAAAAAAGGCTGCAACGTAATGCAATATATTTTCTTATACTTTATTATTTAGACATTTTTACACATGTTAAGTCTCTGCAAATAATCTGCCACATTAGCATCAGTATAACATACAAATGCAGCAATGAGAACGGTGATCAGTCAACCTTTGCAAAGGGCGGTCCACTTTGCAGCAACTCAAGTCACATTTTTTAGTAACTTTTTATCCGTTTGAGCTACAAAAATGATTAGTTAAAACTGCAAGATTATGCAGTGGATGATGTATTATGTGACAAATATGGCCGAACCATAATTATATAGAAAACATTGTCAAACTAGGATATTTTGCCATTCATGTTTGAACTGCTCTTGTGAAAGAAGGGTGGAGAAGTGCTAATAAGAGAAACTGCATGGCTTGGAGACAAATGGCTTGTGATTCCACTTTTAAGCATATTTGGGACATTGTGTGATTGGAAATATATTCCACTTTGTGAATGTATTTAAATGACAATTACTCCTATTAAACCTTAAATATTCAAGTGTATCCATTGGTTTAATTAAATAACCCAATAAGCTGTAACTGGTCAGTGAAATGCCAAAGAAATACTAAAAATTTCGATGATTGGCACATTCTGGCCACACCTCTGACTCCGCCCACTGATCCAATCCTTGGGTTATCCCCGCCCCACAGTTCCCCTACTTTTTTTCCCCCACTTCGACCACTGGGTAAATCATGGACTTGAAACAGTGCAGCAAGGAGATGTATATTTACTCTGTGTGGTGAGGATGTGTAAACTCCGGAGGTTTAACTCTTCATCACCCTAGGATTACGCTCTCTTGCATGCATTCCGTCTCTCTCGTTTTCCTCTCTCTCTCACTCTCCCCTTCCTTCCCTGCCTCTCTCCCTCACTCTAGTCCTTTCCCTCATGTTCTCATCCTTTCTTTATCTAGCACTTTCTCTCTCCATATCTGTATCCTCTCCCTGTGTCTCTTTTTTTGCTCTCTGTGGCTTTGTCTGTCTAAAGCACACACACTCGTCTTTCTCTGTTTATCTGTTTCCACACCCACCCGAAACTCTTGCCTTTTCTTCCCTACCACCTACTGTTTGAACGACGCAAGAAAAATATGATATCTTTATTTAAGGTGTTAAGAATATCGTACCATTTACATCCAGAAAGTCAGATTAGAAATATTTTTTCCTTTAAGGGCAAGAATTTTTTTTATTTAAATCTATATCCCTAGAAAACATTCTAATATTGAAAAGTCCTGTCTCCTAATGGAAATTAAATGTTAATGTTTCTGATCAAAGCATGTATTTTCAACACGCGCTTTTTAATCAATGTGTGTAATTTTTAGCTCCATTTAGCTTCAGAGCTGTGTGGGTGCAATACAGATTCCATATGCTTTTCTCATCCGTTTCTGGCAGCCTGCTGTAAATCGTGTAGACAACTTGTCCCCTAATGGAGCAAATAACCCGGGACACCGATCCTTATTCCTTACAAACTTGCCACAGACAGTCTCAAAGCTCTCCCTGCAATGCCCCTTGACCGGTCTTGATGTTCTGCTCGCTCGGTAAAAAAGACAACGATTCGAACAGCTAAACATGTCAAGGCTGACTCGGGAACTACGGGCCATGTGTTTGCCAAGGACAACTGTCTGGCTTCTCAGGAGTGGAGCAGTAACTCATCAGCCTGGCCAGTTTTGCATGATTTTCTTGTCTGATTGACACTTCTTGTCTGCTTTGAGACAATTTCTTAAGATGAATCCCCTTTGTCCGATAACTCTTTTTATGGTGTAGAATCTATCTTCTGTAAATTCTTCACCCCTCCTCCTTCTCTCCTTTTGAGGTTGAGCCAGTACTAGAAAGGTTCCATTGCAGGTTCGGGTTGATACCTACATCTGTCTAGTTTCCCCTTCCTTAGGCTTTGGTTGGCCGCCGGGAAAAACAATCATTGGCATAGCCAATAGGTCTCGCCTAAGGGACCTTATAAGTGTTTAGCCATGCAACAGATGATGTTGATGCACCAAGGATATTGTGCTGCATAACTAAATACTTATAAGGTCCCAAAAGCTAGACCTATTGGCTATGCCATTGCTTGTTTTTTTTAACTTTCAGCGCGAGGTGCGCGCTTGTTCTCTCTTTTATTCATCCCATTACAAAATGCATCCTTAAACTTCACAGGGCGCTTTTCAAACTTATATCTCTCTTAAAAAAGTGCTCACTTTGCATTCACCTTAATGTGATCGCCTCCTTCAAAATGCTTTCACTTGTATGTTTGAGTCAAAAGGTAGCCTATCCCTGTTCTCAGAAATGTCAGACTGACGCAAAAGGGGAGTCTCTTATTCAAATGCAGCGTGTCTCACTGTAAAAGTAAGAGTGAGACACATGCAAAAACAACATTTCCTTCTTAGCTGGATAAGAAGGTCAGGGGAGCCGGCGGTGTTCAGCATCCACTCTAGAAGATGCCATGTCCTGTCAGGGCCGTTTCTGCCATTAGGCAAGACTAGGCGGCCGCCTAGGGCGGCAAAAGGTGGAGGGCGGAAAAAATTATGCGGGCAGCAGCACTGATAATAAGTGGAGTGCAAGCGCATCATTCTTTATTTTGCTTGTACTAGTAGATTGTTGCTGCGCAGCGCTGAGCGCACCCTAGCATAGTGGTGGTTTGTGGTGCCTGTGGAGAGCAGCGGGCGGGCGGTACAAGCAGTATTCTATCATGTGCGGTCCCTCCCCAGGGCCGTCAATCTAGTAGCGCGGGATAGCGCTACCAATGACGGCCCTAGGCATCATCATTTTGTCCAATCCCCGAGCGGTGCTTCAACAGCCGGTGACAGCATGACGCGCACTACCCTCTCCCTGTCGGTGCGCGGGGGACGGCCGGACTGTGTGTAGCGGCGCGGGCTAATGGAGAATTGACTGCCAGGCCCGACCAGTTGACTGCTGCCAGTGCCCCGGTGCCCCACAAGAACAACACAGACCTGTCCTGTCAGGCGGCCGGCTACTCCGAGTCCTCGGCTCCTGCTGGCCTGGCTTGAGACCCCAGAGTCTCACAGTAGTAGTGCCGGTGGTAGCGCAGAGCGTCTGACTGAGGCCAGCAGTGCATGAGCCTCGGAGCCTGCAAACTGCACAGACTTGCGCGTGGACGTGACTTTCTTTCACCCGAGCACAGGTGAGTAAGTTACTGCGCAGTTAGAGCGAAGTGAGTATTACGAACATCATGCAGGCCTACTGCAAATGTGAAAAATATGTCCAGTACTTACTCTTAATTTGAAAAGAGGCCTGTGAGTCTGAGTCAGTCTCTGAGCTCGTCCCGGTCCTCACGGCTCCAGAGACGGGGGAACAACTGTGAGAGATAAGTCTGCGTGGGTGTTGTTAATTGTTTGTTTGTTTGTTGTGCAGCAGGCCCTCATTCAAAAGTCATAAAATGGCAGGCATTGTGATTGGCGTCCGCCACCCTATGTCCAGGCGGCATGCCTCGGCTCCAGTCGGTGAGGTGATAGAATCCCTCCACAACTGTGCATGTGGGCAAGGCTGGGTAGAGGTGAGGAAACGGGAGAGGGGGTCAAGGAAGGCCGCGAAGAGCGTGTGCCTTCCACTAGTTTAAAGTCTGAGTGAGGCCCCAATTTCCTTAAGCTGCGCGCATTCCAGCAATGTGTTTGACTGTCTGGGCCTGGTCCTGGTGTCAAGAGTGTGGAGCGCCAGTGCCAGGCTGAGTGGAGGTCTGCCATTTATTCCAGTATTATACCTCTACTGTACTTTGTACGCTTTTGTATCTTGCACATATGTCACTTTTTCCTCCTGTAATTTACCGTTTGCTACCTCTTGTATTTTGTTTGCTCACAATTGTCACTTCTGCCTCATGTAACTTAACGTATACCTTTGTAATCTGTTCACTTGTAATTTTCTCCTCATATATCATTACTGTTCCCATTGTGAAGCGCTCTGACACCATCGGGTAAAGTCTGCGCTATATAAAAATGCATAAAATAAATAAAATAAAAGGAAGGCCGTGAAGAGCGTGTGCCTTCCACTAGTAGTTTAAACTCTGAGGCTCCCCTTTCCTTGAGCTGCGCGCATTCCAGCAATGCGTGGAACTGTCAGGGCCTGATGTCAAGAGTGCTGAGCGCCAGTGCCACAGCATTTCACCACTGCCAGCCCTTCTGTGGTACAAATTAAAAGATTTAGGAGGATTATGTAGGATAATTCGGACTATGGATAGACCTCAATTGGAGGCTGTTCATCATGATTAAGGGTGGCTTGGGTCCTATTGCTTGAAAGAAAAAATGCCCTGTTGCCTCTATAGTTGAGTACTTAAATCTAGCCACAATTGGTGCTTATTGGGCCACATAGCCTATGATGTCAAAATGTGTGGCATTACAGTAAGTGACATCACAAGAAGTAACATCAGATAAGTTAAGATCCCACTCATTGGTTTTTAAACAAATTTTGCTTTACGATTGTCCTGAAAAAGTGGCACACTCCCAAAGCAAAATGTAGGCCTAAACTAATTTTAGAATTTTTTTAAAACCCTGCCATAAAGAAATTGGTAACCAGGAGAAGCATGGCAGTACATCTGTTATGCTTAATTGGTTTCAAAGTCTGCATTTTCTAATATTTAATGTTTGATGTGCTTTATCGTTTAATGTTGAATACAAGTTGTTTTATATCTGATGCATTCATTCTTCTATCCTGGATGACGGGGGTGGGAAAAAGTGATCGTAGTAAAAGGGAGGGGGCGGCATTTTTCAATTCTCACCTAGGGCGGCAAAACACCAAGAAACGGCCCTGTGTCCTGTGTCTACAGAGTGCACCCCACACACGCTCCTGTTGCCCGCCTCGTGCAGTGACACCAGCGCTTCCGGGGCCTCACGCAGTTTGTTTATTTCCTTAACAGACTCACAGCCTGCCGTAACATCAGCCCCCTCATTCATTACTGGTAATTAGATATGGATTCCCCAACAACTTCATCCCTTTTAATGAATGTCCCCCCTGGCAGTCACCATTACACATTAGCATTTTTCCAGTGCATCATCTCCCTCTGCTCTTTTTTTCTTCATTGGGCAGGAATATATTTTAAATAAAATATTAGCAATCCATTGAGGATATTTATGAGTTCTGTAGTGCCTGAAATCTGCTGCCATGCTTTGAATTACTTTTGCGTCTTCGCTTCACAGTTTGATTGGATTTTAACCCCTTGCCTGCGGGGCTAATTCCCCCGCTGTGCTGGGGGGGCACCCCAATGCTCGTGACGAGCTCAGCTCGTCATGAACCGCGGTGGCCGTGTGCTCATGATGAGCTGAGCTCGTCACGACCACGCCCGTTCCAATGGAATGCCCAGCAGAGCAGGGAAATTATCCCCGCGTGGGGGCGGTGCAACGTCATGACGAGCTCAGCTCATCATGAGCATGGGAGGGGTTAATGGAGTGGGCTCCTTACCAGGGGAGTCCGCATTGGACCGGGCACAAGTGTTCCTGCAGGGGGAAAACAAGAGGCAACTCCTTTCCTCAAGTACCTCAGAAAGGGAGTGCTGTGCCTCCGGGCGTTACAAAAGGGGGCGGTGATGGACGGAGCATCTGAACCAATCAAACACTCACACCCAGTCAACAGATCTGGGTTTAATCCATCACTGTTCTTTAGGCCACTCTGCCACCCCAGTTCAGACATGGCCATATGCAAATCAGTCTGACCCTGTGCCTCATGGGAACAGTCCAGCCCGAGCTGCCAAGCCATGACTTCCCTGGACCGGAAACAAGCTTTCAGCCGTCTTCAGCCCGGCTTGCTTGAATCCAGTGGCAAAGTGAGCATAACTGATTAGCCATGCAACAGTTGATGTTGTTGTACCAAGGATATTTTGCTGCATAACTAAATACTAATAAGGACCCAAAAGCGAGACATATTGGCTATGCCAATGCTTGTTGTTTATAGGATGTTTAATTTAGGGCTGTGCAAAGTTTTCATTATGCAAGTCTATTCTCACATAGTTGCCAATATTGGCCTACCCATAGTTCGCACCACTGCCTGCTCTTAAAAAATTTATTTGCATATACTCACAGCAGGGGTCTACTAAGTACCCCTTCCCATTCGTGAATGGATTTCCACCAACTTCAAGTTGGTGGTAGAAAGCAAATGTCTTGTGACTGCATATCAATCACAAAACATTCTTACATACTACTGTGAGTCGCTATTAGAAAGGGGCGCTAACCCATTTTGCGATTTGGTAACCTATTACCGAATCACAAAATGGGCCTTGATTTACAGAATCTGGTTGTTTGTGACTGTTAAAACGGCTTTTTATGTGTACCAAACCCTTGTGATTCAGTAACCTCTTATGGCAAAATAGGTTAGCGATTCGGTATTAGGAACAGGTGTGTTAAGGAGGTCCCTTCCTAATAGTGACTCGCAGTGGTATGTTTGAATGTTTTGTGACTGAAATGCAGTCACAAAACATTCAGGGGCATATTTACAATTACTGGAGCATCCCTGCAAATTAGCAGGGATGTGCCATGCCTCCGCCACCCATGATGCGCTGCATTTACAATGCGGCGCACCATGGGGCAAAAATGGCACAGATGCGTCACGCATCTGTGCCGTAAAGGTGTCGCATTTCTGGAGTTGCGTCGCATATGCGACGCAGCTCCAGCAATGCTCTGGGGGGCCCATTCTACTAATGCTGCGTTAAGCCTTACGCCTGCTTCAAGTAGGCGCAGGGTTTTGACGTAGCATTGGCCTAAAAGTGACTAAGGGAAATCTTGTAGATTTCACTCAGCCACTTTAAGGAGGTGTTCCTGTGCCGGAACGCCCACCCCCCTGCACCGGAACGCCTCCTTAAGGCGCTGGGCTTTACAACGGGACGCGTCTCCCAGATGCGTCAGGTTGTAAATAGCCCGTACCATGGCGCATCTTTTGTGCCGCCGCTGCATCACAAAAGTGACGCAACGGCGGCGCAAAAGAGGCGCAAGGGGCTTGTAAATCTGCCCCTCACTTTTTTGCCACCAAATTCAATTTGGTGGTAAAGCATTCGCAAGCAGGAAGGGGAGGACCCCTTATCCTTTGTGAATGCCGGTAAAAACTTTTTTTAAGAGCAGCTAGTGGTCCCACAGACCACTGTTTACTCAGAATTTCTTTTTTCTAACTTGGCATTTTTCTTTTTGAAATACATTCTGTATTCTTAGGAATACAGAATATGTTTTTCCCATAAAAATGCTTTACTTAAAAGTAAACACGGATATGGTGATCTGCTGTCCACTGCAGGCCACCATCACTGTGTTTTTAGCAATTCCCACTAGGTCATAAATTGCGATCTACCTCATGAATATTTATGAGGTAGGTCAATTTCAACACACTGAGATTCACAAACATTGTAAAACACACAGTTGTAGTTAGAGGTTTGCGATTTCCTAATAGCGAATTGCAAAGATTCGCCACAAGAAAATCGCAAACTGAAATGTAAGTAATTCGGCCCCTAGATATTAGTTAGACAAAGCATGATCACTAATAGTTATTTTCAGTTCTAATCTAAATTATATCTGTTCACCCTGATGCAAAAGCTTTTATGTTTTCTCTTGAATTTTGGTCTGTTTCTGCTTTTAATTTGAGTAACAGTTTTACCAGAAATTGGGTTATTGGTCGAAGGAGGTGTAAGTCCCACTCAGGCAACAGCCACAATCCTAGTGAAGGTAAACCACAAAAAGTCACTACATTTACCTATGTTTAACCCTCTGGTAGTTTGTTAATAAAGAAGTAAGGCTTTACTTACAGACAACGTGTAAAGTAATTATCCAGCACACATTCAGTAATACAGTGCAAGCTCAAAACAAGAGACATCCAAGGTGGAAAATAGAGTACATTTTAATAAATAAAATATTACCTGTTAGACTTGGCCCTCTCTGCAGGATCGGCCCCAAACATGTTGCCTTCATCGCTCCTATTTTTGCTGTATTATTTTGGTTGGCCTTAGGACTCTGCACTTTACCACTGCTAACCAATGATAAAGGGCTTGTGCTCACTCCCTAAAGTATGGTAACATTGGCTTACCCATGATTGGCATATTTTATTTACATATAATACCCTTTAAAGCAGTATACCATACACCCAGGGCCTGTTCATTAAATGCTACTAGTGGACCTGTAGCACTTGTTGTGCCACTCACTTAAGTAGCCCCCAAAACATGTTTCAGGCCTGCCATTGCAGCCTGCATGCAGCTTTAAACTGAAAATTCGACTTGGCAATATAAACCCCTTGCCAAGGCTTAAACTCCCCTATTGTTGTATACAAGCCACCCCTAAGGTAGGCCCTAGGTAGCCTATAGTGCATTGTAACTAAAAGGTTAGGCCTGTACTTTAAAGTTTTACATGTCCTGGTGGTGAAAATATCCTACATTCAGTTTTCAATACTGTTAGGCCTAATTCTGCCATAGGATAACATTGGGTTCCCTCATTACATTAAATAAGTTCTAAGTTTTTGAATGGGAACAGTAAACAGTTTGTGTTTGGTGTTTTAGAAATTGTAATTAAAAATCATAATTATTGGATAAATCAGATTTCAAATATCAATTTTGAAAATGGCACTTTTAGAAAGTTGGCATTTTCCTGCCCAATTTGGTGCCTGCAGCCCTTCCCAGGTCACATGATCGGGTGTTGTTGACAGATGGACTTTGTTTATTCCTCTCAGTAACACAAAAGAGGGATTAGGTGTGCCTGGAGGAGCCATCAACTGGCTGGATGGGAGCAGAGCTGGGCACAGGCCCACTTGCAACTGAATAGGCTGTGCTCTGTCTTCACACAAAGTATTTGCTCATGCAGCCAGCATGGAGCCTGGGCATCAGAGTCAGGATACTTCAAGCGCTTCAGGCAATTCTCTAGGAACTTCTACTTCAAAGAAGGCACCGGCTATAAAAATAGGATGATCAGACCCACTCTTCAGTTCACTTTCTGGACCTGTGGAAGGATTCTCAGGTCACTGTCTGCTGATGTGGTCTGTTGTGTACTCCACAAGATTGCTTTGCTGCACCTGGAAAGGCTATTTTTCTGCCTGGAGCCTGCCCTGACCCCTCAGAGACCTACCCTGCTGCTTTAGCCCTGATTCATCACTTGAACCCAGGTCTATGAGAGTGAGTCCAAAGGCTGGTTGTCTTGAGTCCTGATCAGAGCCTCAGGGACTGAAAGGCTCCAACCATCGTGAACCCGCACCTGGACCAACCGTGAAGGATTCCTGAGCCCCCAAGTGGCACCCCTCCAGTCCTTAACCTTTGGTTGTCATATTAAAGGTGCACAGATATCCACAATACAATTCCTCACCCCATTTTCCTTTTCTTCTATGCTCCTAAAAAGTTTTTTCTGGTATCTTTTGTAACTATGTACTCCTCATCTCTACGTCCTGTCTTCCTCCTACCCCATTACCCTATCCCCTTACCCTTCCTGCTCCATTCACCTTGTCCCCTGTTAGAACCGGCTGTCTCTAGTTGGCAGAGGTAGGCACTTCTGACAAATAGGGACACAACTTTTCTAGTCAGGGCAAGGGGATCACACCCTTTGATAACCCCTGCTCACCCCCTTGGTAGCTTGGCAGAGCAGACAGGCTTATCTCAGAGGCTGTGTGTTAAGCATTTATGACCACATACAGTAATAAAGTGAATACACTACAAATGGACAAGACACAGTAGTATTATAAAAAAAAGTATTTTTATATAAGGCTTAGCACAAGACCAAATAACGACAAAAATATACCACAATCTTAATAAATACTCTTGGAAGGAAAAATAATAGTTCAAGTGCAGTTTCTTCTCAGCACAAAGTCTTTAGTAACAAAAGCAACTCTTCTTCTTGGAAACACAGTTCTTGGCAACAATGTAACCCACACGGGAGTCACACGACGACGAGGCAAAGTTAATCCAAAGGTTCGGCGTCGACCGCGAGGAGCGCTACATCAAGCCCGGAGTCACACGGACCCCCAACAAGACAGTACCTTAGGAAAATGAAGCACACGATGATCAGCGGCGTCAAGCAATCCGGCGTCGCGTCTTCGGTGTCGATCAGGCCTCAGTAGTCGTCGATGTTGATGATGCTGTTGCAAGAGTGAGCAGCACTCACGGGGTCGAGAGAGCACGAAGTCGATGTGATCAGCAGCGGTGCAGACACGAGGTCCCTTGGAGCTGGAGCCGAACTCACTACTCACTGGCGTTGCTGCTGGCGTTGATCAGGCCCGGCGGCCGGCGTCGAGGAAGCGGGACACTGGAGCCGTTACTCACGATGTCAAGCTGGATTCGGCGACGTCCGTCGGCGTCGAGATTGCTGGTTTCTTTCAGAGGTGCTGGATCCTCAAGTTCCAGCAAATAGCACTTTTAGCAGATGAAGTCCTTTAGCCCTTTGACTTCAACAGGAGGCTGGCACTCTTCCAACCCTTGGAGATTTTCTTAGCAAAGTTTGAGAGTACACACACAGTACCTCTCTCCTGGTTCCTTGGCAAAAATAAAGAAGCAATGCAGGACTCCCCCCAGCAAACAGCACGCTGGCAGAAGGGGTAGGCAAGTCCTTGGATCAGCAGGCTTCTTGTCCTTGGTTCAGGTTTCCTTGTCAGAAGTGATCTAAATTCTTGGTTCAGGGGTCCTTCTCTTATACCCCTTTTTGGCTTTGATCCCTTTGTCCATGCAGGGGAATTTCCCAACATCCTGGGTCTGTTGTGGGTGTAGCCAGGCAGAGGCACCTGGCCTATTCACTGAGCAGGGCTGGGTCCTCAGATGCCCAGCAGGAGGTGGAGCCAGCATTGTCACTGGCAGGAGCAGAGCTATCGGCCTCCTGGTAGGAGGTGGGGCCAGGATCGTCCATGGCAGGCACAGAGCCATCAGTCGCCTGGCAGGAGGTGGAGCCAGCATTGTATCAGGCAGGGCAGGCTATCAGAAGCTACTCTCCCCCTACTCTCAACGCAAATGTCCCACTCATCCCACACTGACTCATTCAGACCTCTGGAGCCACCCAGCTCCTGTCACACACACACCAAACCAGCAGAAACCAGAAATAGTTAGACAAGAAAATAGCTACTTTCTAAAAGTGCTATTTTCAAACTCAGAGTCCAAAAACCATCCACACAAACGGATGCGTAATTAAACCCCGAGCTCAGGGATACCAAACTCGACATTGCACCATGCTCCCCGAGCCAGCTAGGATTATAGCATTAATAATCCTGGCAGCCCATTCTAACTAATGGAGAGCAGGTTACCTCGCAATAGTAAAAAACGAATATGGCTGTAATTCACTATTAGGACATGCCAACTTGGTCAGGCCTGTCCTACCTTATACTTACAATGCACCCTGCCCGTGGGCCTACCATAGGGGTGACTAACACGAAGTTAAGTGAAGGTTTAGGGACTGGCAAGTAGGTGTACTTGCGCAGTCCACGTGACAGTACCAGACTGCACGTAGGTCTAGCAATGGCAGACCTGTAGACATACTTTTACTAGCCTGCTCTTGTGGGTGGCACAACATGTGCTGCAAGCCCACGAGCAGCATTTGTATTTACAAGCCCTGGCACTCCTGGTGCACTAGACTAGGGACTGACAGTAAACCAAATAAGCCAAACATGGAATTCAATCAATACAGTAATTTAACATAAGGAGCACTTGCACTGTGGCACTGATCAGCAGTGGCACAGTGCCCAAAGCAGTATACCAGCAAAAACATCGTAAAGAGTGGAGGCAAACAGAAACAAGCATTAGAAATGCAATCGGGCTCGGATTTATTTGAGTTTGAGCTAATGGCATTGTAAATGCCAATGTATTGTTGCTATGTGTTATGGAGTGTGTTCATGTGGTGTGTACTGCCAGTGATCTCCTTGTGAGTGTGAGAATATTGCAACACTTGCCTGTGATGTCCTTCTTGTGAGTGTGAGAAACTTGCACCTCTGCTGCCTGTGGTCTCCGTTTGAGTGTAAGAAGCTTGCACTGCTGCTGCCTGTGATGTCGTTCTTGTGAGTGGGAGAAGATTGCACCTCAGCTGCCTGTGGTCTCCTTGTGAGTGTAAGAAGCTTGCACAGCTGCTGCCTGTGATGTCCTACTCACTACTCTACTCTACTCACTACTCTACTCACTACTCTGTACTCACTACTCACTACTCTACTCACTACTCTAATCACTACTCTACTCACTACTCTACTCACTACTCTACTCACTACTCTACTCACTACTCTGCTCTCACTACTCTGCACTCACTACTCTGCTACTCTGCACTCACTACTCACTACTCTACTCACTACTCTGCACTCACTACTCTGCTACTCTGCACTCACTACTCACTACTCTACTCACTACTCTGCATTCACTACTCACTACTCTACTCACTACTCACTACTCTACTTACTACTCTACTCACTACTCTACTCACTACTCTACTCACTACTCACTACTCTACTCACTACTCTGCACTCACTACTCTACTCACTACCCTCCACTCACTACTCTACTCACTACTCACTACTCTACTTTCTACTCACTACTCTACTCACTACTCACTACTCTACTCACTACTCACTACTCTCCACTCACTACTCACTACTCTCCACTCACTACTCACTACTCTCCACTCACTACTCTACTTTCTACTCACTACTCTACTCACTACTCTACTCACTACTCTACTCACTACTCACTACTCACTACTCACTAATCACTTCTCTACTCACTACTCTGCACTCACTACTTTACTCACTACTCTACTCTACTCACCTCACTACTCTACTCACTACTCCACTCACTACTCTACTCACTACTCTGCACTCACTACTCTGCACTCACTACTCTACTCACTACTCACTACTCTGCACTCACTACTCACTACTCTACTCACTACTCTACTCACTACTCTACTCACTACTCTACTCTACTCACTACTCTACTCACTACTCTACTCACTACTCACTACTCTGCACTCACTACTCACTACTCTGCACTCACTACTCTACTCACTACTCTCCACTCACTACTCTACTCACTACTCTACTTTCTACTCACTACTCTACTCACTACTCACTACTCTACTCACTACTCTACTCACTACTCACTACTCTACACTCACTACTCTGCACTCACTACTCACTACTCTGCACTCACTACTCTACTCACTACTCACAACTCTCCACTCACTACTCTACTCACTACTCTACTTTCTACTCACTACTCACTACTCTACTCCATTGGTTGCAACTTCAATTTTTACATATTTATTTTTGCAGGCACAAGGAGAGTAAGCGATTAGCGCAGAATCAATATTTTTGGACAGGTACCAAGTACATGGTTCAAACCCATATTACTAGGCTCCAAAATTGGCAGTTAGTTACTAGACCATTTCTCCTCCTAATAAAGTAGAGTGGACAGAAGAAAAAAATCTGGTCTTAGTATGTGGAATATCTGTTTAATGACTCAGGAGAGGAAGCCATATGGAGTAACAGGAGTTCATCTTGAGTAGCCTACAGTGGCTAAGGCTGGGCTGCTGTTTTGTGCATGGTGTGGTTGGATCCTCAGTTAAACCATTGGCCCACGCTCTCACTCTTGGTGGTTGCAACTTCACTGGTTAGTGGCAATGCAACATCACATCCCTCAAGGGCATATATTGCATTGCCTTTATGAATTGCTTCTAACCATTTTGGGGGTGGTTGGATTGTAACGTTAGGGACAAGCTGTGTTCCGCCAACAGTAAGTAGCCAAACTAGCAGTGTCCAAGACGACTCCATTAACTATAGACCTACCTTCTGGATTTCACTAAAATTACTGTAGCCTCTCGAGAAGCAAACTCCTGTCTACTCTCCCATGTTAATCTGAGGAAGTCAGTGGAGCGCTAATGGCGTGGAGTTTTAATGGTGTGGAGGCCAGATGGACTTAACTAGTAGAACAAGGTCAGGAAAGCTCCAGTAAAGTGTCCATTGTGGAGCTCCATCACATTCTCGACTACTACTTACGGTGCCCATGAACAGACCAAGTGGAAGAGCTGAAAAACCTTGCAAGGAGGTATTGTGAGGCTGGTAAACCTTCCTGCCATACTTAATGTTGATAATTAAAGGACAGATGAAGGGTGCCTTGACTGTGTTTAGAAGGTGGTGCCCACAACCTAGGAGTATATTTACCTAATTCTGAGGTGTTTTTTGAATTGTGTAGGCTATTGAATCTGCACCAAGACAAGTACTGCAATACTCCATGAATAATCTTCAACTAACATAATGCTGCTTTGTGTTCACGTGATCCCCGGGAGCAGTGGGTGTATGCTAAGTGAACCTTGAATATCCAACTGAAGGGCTTCTGCTCCTGCAGGATTTAATACAAGAAAAAACACTAAGCACTTGTCTTGCGTAAATTCACCAGGGGGTGCTCTTGCAAGATGAAAAGAAAAGTCACAGGTTCATAGAGCTGTAAGTTGATAGACCTCTGTGACGGGCAGAGCATATCTCATGACGTTGAGACCGCAGGTAAAATGCAATTGTTCGTTGCAGAAATGCATGAACTAACTTTACAGTGAAGCTTAGCCAGAGCAGTTTCAAGATGGGTCACTTGTTGCATTCATTCAAAGTCTTAATGTGGCGTTGTATCAACAAAAAGTTGAGCGCCCTTTCCCAAGGGAAATGGAAGAAGCAGTTTCACCTAAAACTTTAATTTGTGGTAACATGCTGCTAATGCGCAAGTTTATATTAGGGAAGTGTGCCATTTTAAGCAGCTTTTGCACCTGTGTCTGGCCGAAGTGCCACCTTGCTAAATATGGAATGTGTTGTCTGTGTATTTGCTAGGTTCAGCTGTAAAGACCCAGTGCTAAAAGCCACTTCGAGGTGATCTTTACTACAGTGTGAGCAACCATGTAATACGAATTGTAGCATCAGAAATCCGACAAATTAAAGTTTGGCCATATGTGGAAATACTGAGGGACCACCAACAGACTGCATAGGTGAAATTATCTGTGTGCCAGATGTCGTTGTTAACACACCAATTACTTTGCCCCCATTTGTTGTGGTTACTGCTTTTCTCAGTAAGGACATGCTGTTTCAATAGCTGGCGGGAATCCTGTATAAAAGATCTCCAAGCAGTGGTGGCTTTCTGCTGAAGTGCAGGTGCACAGGCTATATTTGTGTTGTTTCCTAATGTAACCAGGGTGTAGTGATCCAGATATTGTATTGTTATGCACTTCGACTCCTGGGTAATGAAGGCATGTTGATGGTCTGAGATTAGAGGGGCCTTCTCAGAGCAGACATCCTCTAGAGTGCCAGCGGGTTGCCTTCTGTTGTCGCGGCGTTACTGCTGTCTGCCGGAATGCCTGATCAATAATGGGGTATTTATATATAATTCCACACACATGAAAAAGCCCGTTGTGTAGCAGTTTCCAGAAATAGTGGAACATGCAGACCACCATGGAATTTCTGGTGCATCTAATCAGCGAGCACAAATAGGCTTTGTGCGCAACTCTCTTTAAATCAAAGGATATCCTCTCTGTCCTGTAATGGTATGCAAGGAACAGGCGATGACGCTGCCGCTTGGGAGCCAATCCCAGCGCGGCGTTCGGTGAGGGGGCTCGGCACTTCGAGCCAATCAGGGCTCTGCTCCTTCGGTTCTCGCCCTCGGCGGCCCCGGCCAGATGCCGACCTTTGCAGGGATGATTCCGGCCACGGGCAGCGGCGATTCACAGGCGGCCAGCAGATTGTACACGGCCAGGAGCGGGCAGAGTGCTTGTGAAGCCCCCACTCTTGCTAGGGGGATAGCTTAAAAAATACTGTGCCTGCCCTTGAAGCTACAGGAAACTTCTTTCCATTATCTCCGCCGTGAACGCGGCACCGCGCATGATACATGCAATGCAATGGTGAACGCGCTCGCAGCATCTGGATTGCATTACACGGGCACTCTGACAGCTCCTAATTAAGATTAATCACTCTCCGTGCTCGTTCGCGCACAGAATATGCCAAATCGGGCATGCGTACATTACATACAGCCTATCACGTCAACGCTACTAAATACACAGCACAGCGAAGACGAATCACTAGGCAGATGCCATAAAAAACTAAGGAATTTGCCAGCCGGAGCCCTTTCTGAACTTTTTTTTTCTAAATACTAAAGAGCTCGCAAGCTCCGCCTCCACTTCGTGGAAGGCGAGGCCCGAGCCCTAAAAATGGAGGAGAGACTCAAGCCAATGATGTCAGGTCTAACATCCCCTATGTTCTGTAAATACTTTTCTTGATACTTATGTAACTTTTAACTGATGTAATTTGCAACATTATTGTCCCTCATGTAAAGCTCTCTGATTCCATCGGGTCTAGCCAGCCCTAAATAATAACTCATTCATTTAATTTGTTCCCATTTAGTACTCTTTCTCCCTTTGTCTACCTCCCTAGCTCCTAGCTCCTATCCACTCTCCCCTGAATCTCTCACCTTGCCTGCTAGTCTGCCTAGCCCGCTGTCCTTTGTGCCCTTTGACTAAGCACTCCTTCTCCCCTTGTTGGGTGAAGATCCAATGTTTATAATATGGAGTCTCAGCGTACCCACTGAGGGAGTCCACTGCGCCAAGGGAGCCACTCACAGCTGAGGTATGGTATGGCACCCCTTGCCAAAGCACTCCTCCCTTTTTGGGGAAGGATCCCAGTATTTAGGCCTTGGAGTCTCAGAGACCCCTCTGAGAGAGTCCACTGCGTAAAGGGTGCCTCCCGCAACGGAGATAGGGAAGTGATACGACTTCCCCTGGGATCACAGCTTACTGGACAGTTTGTGCCCCCGTCTCCCTTCCCCTCCTCTTTCCATGCAATGTCCTTCACCCTCCCCTCCTCTTTCCCACCTTTATTACCTGTCTACTTCCCCAACTCCTTCCCCCCTCCCCTGAATCTTTACCCTTGCTTGCTTTTCCCCTTTCATATTTGTGCTTATTGTTTTCTTGGCCTTACAAGAAACTATGTTGCCATGCTCTAATAACTGTGTAACCTTTGTAACGATGTAACCTGTAACTATGATCTGATGCTCATGTAAAGCGCTCTGATACCTCTGGGTCTAGCCAGCACTATACAAAAACTTAAAAATTAAATAAATAAATAAATAAGCTCATGCTACGTTCTCTGCACAGCACCAAATGGCTATCCAGTCTCCTGGATCTCTCCTTGGCTAAAGCTGCCCGCTATGTCTGTTAGAGATTTTCAATTTCCAAAAACCAGACTAAATCAGAGCGTAGATATCTTCACCTTGACTTTGCCTACCAGCTCACCAATGACACCTCCTCTTCAGACACCTTGCAGCCCTGCCCCGCTGAACTTCTACCTTCTCAGAAAATTTTTGTTTTTGTTGAAATGTCATCTAAGTCCGAAGGTCAGAACTACCTGTGACCCGATCTCAATCAACTAGATGTCCGTGGTTGGGGCTTTTTTCTTTTAGTTGGTAATTTTTACCTTAAACTTTAAAATGTCATAACTCTATTTCTACTGACTGGATTTATGCTGTTTTGTGTCAAATAATGTATTAAAGTGTACTCTAATTTTCTAAATTGGTGAGTGAATTTTCTTGTGGTGTGCTTTCACTTTATTACTGTTTGTGTGCTGCATAATTACTTTACACATTGCCTCTAAGTTAAGCCTGATTGATCTATGCCAAGCTACCATAGGGCTGAGCACAGGTTAATTTCGGGTTTGCCTGTGCCTCACCACAACAAACGACAACCCGCAATGTGAGATCTGCACTTTGCGCCACGGCAATGACAGGCCTGATGCTGTACCTTCATAAAAACTTTCCACATTTCCTCTAAATTAAGCCTGACTGCTTTTCTTCCAAGCTACTAAAGGGTTAAGGACAGGTCAATCTAGTGACTTTTTTGGTTTAGCCTGACACAGAATTGTGGCTGTTGCTTGACCAGGGTTAACATCCCACGTAAACCACAACTCAATTTTTCACAATACCAGAATGACAAAAAATCCAATCAATAGAACCAGAGATATTCAGTTTTAAAGTTTTAAGTGAATATAGCGCTTCAAAGCACAGAGTGCCAATTCTATCATCTTATTGTGCTAGACCAGGGGAAAGACTCAAGTTCATGCGAACCATATTAGATCATTGGAGGGGATTGCAGAAAGTCACTTTCGGCGTGCAGAGCAGGTCTCAATGGAGCTTCACTTTCGTGGTTGTTGCGGGCAGCAGAGTGTCAGCGCAAACAGGCCTGTTCACAGTAACGATTAGCTCAAACTGCAGGATTTTTAACTTTTTCTCTTAGAGGTGCTTTCACTGAGGCCAGCCAAGGATCTAGGACCTGGGGGCACCACTTTGGGATCAAGATTCACTTCTCCAGATTCTAGCAGGATGGCTCATGCACATCCAGGCAGGTGTAGGCAGGTCTCATTGCAGCTGGTCGGCAAGGTAGTTGCTGAGAGCCCTTTGAAGCATGTTGTGTCCTGGTAGCACACACAGGAAGTCAACCATCTGACTATTGAAAAGCCTGTGATCAAGGAAGCAGGCCCAATCTCCCTTCTTCAGTCAGCATGACAGTCGTTCAAGCAGCAGAACAGTTCTACTTCTGAATTTTCCACAGATCCAGGAGTGTTCTGATGAGTGGCTCTGGGAGCCCAATATCCATATCTCGTTTGAGCCTTTTTGTGGAGAACTTCTTCACCTACCCAACACCGGTTCTGGAAAGTTTTCCTCTTTCCCTGGTCAAGGTTCCAAACTGTCTGGGAAGACAAACGGCTGGATAGGCCTTGTGTCAGGTTAATTTGTGTTTACAGTGGGCAAAGCCATTTGAAGTGTAAGTAGGGGTGGGTACAGTCTCTCCCTAGTCATCCTGTCCACACCTAAGCCCCTTTTGTCTCACTGTTTGCAAGCAATACTCAAACCCCAGCAGTAGAGCTATTCACAGTCATGTGACCCAGGAAACTGGCAAAAAGGCACAGTTGCTTGAGACAAAACAGTTTCAACTTTCTAAATGCGACAAAATCAAACTTCAAGAGGATTTTAAATTAAAATTAATTTGAGTGTAAACAGCATTTCTCTGTCTGCTCCCAATCTAAAGTTAGCACTTACGGCATTTAATTGTAGTTAATGAGAGAGATAAGCTTCACAACAGGGAAACATGACTTTAGGAGTTCTTCACTGCCAGGACATGTAAAACTTAAGTACACATGTCCTACTTTTGAAATACAATGCAACCTGCCCTATTGGCAAATTTGTTTTGCCATGTCAAAATGACAGTTTAAAACTAGGGGTAGGTGTAACTCCGCATAATTCTGTGTAGTGAAATCACGCAGGATTAACTCTGAATTTCAAGATTATGCTTGAATTATGTGAGAAGAGTAATTCTGTGTTCTGTTGCTTATTGCAAAAATGCCCCCTTATGTCCAAAATGGACGTGAGGATCATGTTATGCTAAGAACAGCGGTAAATTCAGCAAAAAAGAATAGTGAATGCAAGCAATTGCTCACAAAATTTGCTCCCACAGTAGGATCTTTCACCCACAAGTTACTCTCAATCATGCAAGGAGGAGTAATCAGACAATTGCCAGTAGTTCAGAGTCAAAGAGTAACACGAAATTACTGAAACTACTCAGATTACTCTGGCTTAGTCAAATTTCTGCCTGGCCTTTTTAAAACTGCCCACACAGGCTACAGTGACAGGCCTGAGGCATGCTGCCCACTAGTAGCATTTAATTTATAGGCCCTGGGTACTGGCAGTGCCATTTACTATGGACTTACAAGTAAATTATATTTTCCAATTAGTTGTAGTCCAGTTTTAAGGAGAGGGCACAAGCTCTGTAAACACCTGTCAGCAGATATAATGTGCAAAGAGTCCCAAAGGCAACAAAAACAAATTCAGAAAAGTGAAGGGGTGCAGGCAAATCGTTTGGGGGAATACTACTCCACAGATGCCAGGGCTAACAACTTTAGTCACAGTTTACTATATCTTGCTGTTGTCCATAAAATGACTGTGAATCAGAGTTGTTTTCTTAGTGGTGTTCAGCAATTGTTAAGAGGAACTTATATGCAAGACTGCTTTACTCTAGATTCATCAAATTAGATGCTAAACTGTCCTTTGCTAATTGGCGCTTACACAAGTACGAAATCACCATTTGTCCTTTTTCCTGTTTTTACAGATTGCTGGGTTAAGATTCAGAAAGAACAAGATGACCATGGTAGGTGAAACAGATGTCCTGAGTCTCCAATACTAAAGCAAAGCCAAACAAATTTCCACCCACACCTTTCGTATGGGTTATACACCGCTGCAGACCATGTGGCCTCCTGGTCACATAGGACTCTGAATGTGCTTAGTAATCTTGTGAAATTTGGAAGCAAATTGGACTTGGGCGGGACCAAGGCCATCATGAGGAGGGAATTACATTTATAGGGTTGTCTGCTAAAGGTGTAGGTCTTCTGGGGTAGATCTAAAATACCTATGACACAAATGCTGTATCTGTTTTTCAGTGGACAGATACTGAGAAAAGGGCACCAATTGATCAGGAGGAACCGAAAATGGCACTGCATGCTCTGTCAGTCTACTTTAGTATTTACATCTCTAAATGAGATGATGTACATAGTTGGGTAACGTAATGAGCATCACTTTCCCTAGCGGATTAATCTGCGCATAAAGATTTTGAGGTGGAAGAGAGCCTCCCCACTAGACCCAGCACAGCTACAACCACAGCTTCAACAGCAGCTGCCATCACTGCAGCCAGCTGGTCGCCAGACACAGCTAGAAGTCCAGCTCTAGCAACAGTTTCTACACTTGCCAACAGTACAGCTATCCCTTCTTTCCCCTCTACCTGCATTCATGTATGTGCACTGTAGGAGAGCGACGAGGTGGTCAAGGCTGAGGACATATAATACATTTTGATGAAGTGAGTGAGACTGAACGAATGCCAACATTGTAGGATTTGGCAAGGCACCTCTCCTCCCATAGAGGACATGCAGGTCCATAGGAAGTAAAGGATCTGAAGTGAAGGATGAACACCATGAAAGCTTGCTAGGCACACCCAGGGGAACCTACCATGGCACTGAATGGCCTTAGTGATATCATGAACCCGTGAGGGAGCTCAGCATCACAGAATGGTAGGCCAGGTCAGTCTAACACAATGTTCCAGACCAAAGTGCCAGGAACAGTCAGTCTCCCAAATCTGTAATCTAACTGAGGGGACCTGCAACCTCACAATCAGCTTGACAAATAATCAGCAAAAAAGTGTACCATTGTTAGTTGGTACTGGCTTTTGGAGCATAGTGAACAGAACCTGTTGCACATGGCAAATTCGTTCTACCTGGACAAAACTACTGCCTATCTTGGGCAATAATGAGGTCAGTCTGTGAAGCCCACCTCCCAGGGGTGGGGAAGCCTCATTCAAAGAATGATTATGTTAAATACACATAGCTTGGCCTTTAGATGTTGACCAAGGATAAACTGCAGCCCTCATCATCCTGGACCTCTTGGCCGCCTTTGACACCGTCTCCGATCACGCCCTCTGCATAAGACTTCACGATGCCGGAGTCCGTGGCAAAGCCCTAGAATGGATCCACTCCTTCCTCACCAGCCGAACACAGAGATTCAGACTTCTACCGTTTTACTCAGTGCCCAGAACCCACAGAGATCAGTTGCAGAGTGCCTCAGGGTTCCTCCCTGAACCCCACCCTCTTCAACAACTACATGGACCTGCTTCCTGCCATTATCAGCAGCCATGGACTCAACATCATCTCCTACTCCGATGACACCCAGCTGATTCACCCCCTCAAAGACGAACCCACAGTCACCAAGAGCAACTTCTACAACGGGATGAAGGCAGTCGCCACCTGGATGAAGGACAGCTTCCTCAAGCTCAACTGAGACAAGACCGAAGTCCTCATCCTGGGCCCACCCCCTCTTTAGTCCACACTGAACCTCACCCAGACCCACGGACCATGCACAAAACCTCTGCATCATCCTGGACTCCTCACTCTCAATGAACCACCAAATCGTCTTGTCCTCCTGCTTCCACACGCTCCGCCTTCTTCAGAAGATTTTCAAGTGGATCCTCACCGAGCCAAAAAAAAAATACCCATGGGCTCATCAGCAACAGACTTGACTATGGCAACGCTCTCTATTTCAACAATTCAAATGAACGGTATATCCCAATCTTTTGGATGGAAAGGTTGGTTTGAAACCTTTTGCCTAAATTGAGATTGTTTGTTGTTGGCGTTGGAAACCACATTTTTTCATTTGCAGTTTTATTATTGTATATGATTGTTTTTCTTTTTATGTTTTTCTTGGGTCTATTTCTCATGGGACATGTTATATTGTGTAGATATCTTTGAACAATATATATTAATTATCATTACAACTTTTTTTCCGTTTTGAAACATTATTTATGGGCATTCTCAGTGTTGAGTCTTCCTTGTGTGCATCCTACTATAAATTTTTATTCACAGGGTTGTGTTTTTGTTTTTTGTTTTATGAAAAAAATATACATTTTTGGGGCATTTTTATAGAGAGCCAAAGGTATTGAAGCCTTCAAAAAGCGCCAGTTGCATTACACAAGGTCAGGTACAGTTCTTTGTTTTTAGGTGCGCGAGATTAAGTGAGTCCCACGGCGCCCCTGTTTATTCATTATTTCCCCTCTACCTGACAAAGCAGCATTCCTTTCTCCCACCTCCTCCGATGTTGCTGCATGCCCGCCTGCTGCCTCTTTCTGTCGTTCTCCTCTCACAGCTCTAATTTTAAAGCTCATTCACGGCAGCTCCCTAGGGATTGTAAGACATTTTTTATTATATAATATGAACTTGAGCGACCCGATTTTGGGGGGATTTTTATAAAGCATGAGCTCAACTGATCCATAGGTTCTGAAGAACTTTACAAAAGTGCCAGTAACATGGCATAAGGTCAGGCCATTTTTTTTGTTTTTAGGTGGGGCCGGGGGCTTGCTGGTAAACGGATGGTGCGCGCAGTGTTTTGAATGGAAAACTCTGGAGAAGGGTGCCTGGTGAATAGAGGCCTAGAGGAGGAGGGATGTGTTGTCTCTGCCATTGGAAAGTAATTCACTGCTGTTTTTCATAAGTTGTTCAATACTCTAGTGATGCAGTCGCACACAGAGTGTTATAATGCTGTTGACCTGCATCTGGGCACTTGTCTTTCTGTCTGTGCGTTAAAAAGCCTTGGAATGTGTCCATAAATGTTTCCTGAGGCAAGCATGCATTCCTGAATCACACTGTATGACCCACTATAGCTCTTCAATCCCTGGCAGCACAGCACCCAGGATGATGTGCTGCATGGCTAAACACATAAGGTCCTAAAGGCGAGACCTATTGCCTATGCCAATGCTTGTTTAAAGTAGCGACTGGGGTTGCATTGAATTTGATCAGAATAAAGAAAATAATAATTGGCTACATGCTGATATCGCCGGTCCGGGATACCGAACCCGCTGCTCTCACTCTATTCACCGAGGTACAGGAACAGCATTTCAACTATACGTGACGCTCTTCTTGGCGCCTGTGTGTAGTACTGAGTAACAAACATCCCAGCTCATCCAATGGGAGCCGCCGTAGGCACTGCGCAAAGAGTAGGCGCAGTGCGGGGGAGAAGATTCAAGAGGTCAGTCGACAAGCAATAAGCAGGCTGTGCAGACTGAGTCAGAAAAATATGTTGCAAAGTCAAAAGCAATCAAAAAATAGAAGCCAGAAAAAAGCGAGAAAATGTGTGCTCAGCGTTGCATTATCCCCAAATTAAATGAAAAGGGAAGAGAAGTGATGAGCGTATGGATAAGTGGTTCTAGCAAACTCGCGCTCACTCTGGTAGTTTCAAGAGAGGGCGATGAAAGGCGTGATGTGCACACGTACCAGTTTGGCATTAGCTCCATTAGGGCAGATGGAGGCTTCTGCTGTGTAAGTCATAGGTGGGAGGCACAGCTGAGGAGTTGCAACCGTCAGCAAAAGTTGGCATCTACTTGGCTGAAAAACTCTTACACGCTAACCCCATAGGCCAGAAATAGTATCGTGTTTTCTTTTCGCATTTGTCCGTTTCTACAGTTTTTATGCGCTCTAAGGGTCTCCATCATCTGAGCTTATTTAATGAATTAGTAATGTGGATAATCGCCCTGGCCGCCACCTTCCAAACGCCCCCGAGAATTGTGATCTTGTGAGTCAAAATGTCCGCGATGATAAATGTGTGCATTGAAAACAGCATCTTTTTTAGTCTGTCCACCGAGCATGCAGGCTTCACTGACCTTTGCGTTCTCACGCAGGTAGATGGTGGTAATTTAAAAAAAAAATCTTTCTGTCTTGTGTCTCTGCCTCACTTCACTACACATCTTCTACATCACCCCCCTCTTTACCTATTACTACATGCCCGCTCTCTGTCTCACATTTCTCTTCCTCACATGTCTGCTCACCTTTCTACAAATACACCTCTACCCACTCTGTCTCACGTGCAGTCACATCTCTCTCTACCACTCTGTGTTCCTACCTTTATGCCTCAACTACTCTATCATCTCTCTCTCAGCACTCTCTCTTTCTATCTCTCCCTCCCCCTCTGCATTCCATTGCTGTTCTCTCCTCCATCTACTTAGCCTCAATATCACCCTAATTTCTGTTTACCTAAGCACTATCCCCATTTCTCTATATTGTACCTCTCTTTACCTCTCTCTCGATCTTCTCTCTACTTCACCTCTCTCTGCCTCACATATCTCTCACAACCCCATCCTGTTCTGCGCTACCTCTCTTTTCATTAACTTCTCCGTGTGCATCATAATGTGTTTGCTTTCCCACCTCTTCACCCCTTCTTACTATTTTTGCTCCTTCTACCTCCCCTCTTTTACCGCCTCATCCGTTTCTTGTTACTTCGCTTTTTCTATCTCTGTCTCTTTTTCCCTATCTAATATTGTCTCCACGTGCTCCCTTCTGGCTGCACTTTCTCTGTTTCGACTCCTCTCCCCCTCATCCCTTCTCTATACATGTCCTTACCTCCCCTCTCTGTTCCTTTCTGTCTCACTTTTCACAATTCTCTCTATATAACCCCTCTCTCTCTCTACTATAGTATCAGCCTCACATCTTTTATTCTACCTCAGCTATGCTTCCCTCTACTTTGCTGCTTTTCTCTCTACACCTCATCTCATTTTACCCTTCACCCTCTCTCTCTATCTTTCTCTCTGCCCCACTTATCTCTTCACCTGACTTGCCTTTCTATACTTCTTTTCGTTGTGTTCCTCACTCATCCTTACCTCTCTCGCTCCATTTCTTCTCTTTATGTTTTCTCAAAACCTCACCTCTTTAACTGTCTACTGCTATATCTACATTTGCATCTAAAGCTCTATAACTCATCTATCTTTCAACCTTACCTTTCTTTATACCTCTGCTATTAGTGTGACCCACCCTTTCTCTTTCTATTCACATGCACTTTTCACTATTTATCTCTAGCAATATTAATTTATCTACCTTACTCTAAAACCTTACCCAATTTTTTTCTCTACCTAGCTAATTTTTTGCTACTACTATGTTGCTTTCTTTCTGGCTACTTCACTTTACTCTCTTTGCATCATTTCTCTCCCTTCCACACCAGCACATTTCTATCTCTACTTCTGTTCTCCTTCTCCTGTTACCATCCCTACAATTTCTTTCATTTAGCAGACACAGAGTTCTCTGTCAAAATCACAGAAGTGTACACTCAGGAAGAGAAGTGGAAGAACAATGCAAAGTTAGGGGAATAAAGGGGAAAATAGTTAGATTTTAATTGATGGCATGGTGAAAATCCTCATGCAGTGCTTTGATGATTTTAACTGCTGCAACCAGAACACCAGTTGAGAGATTTGTATATGACTATGTATATCTGACAATTAATTCTACAATTTCATACACCAGATGTCTTATATTAATACTATTTACTAGCCCACCAAACATCCACCTGCCCATCTTTACCACATTGTATCTATTATGTGAACATGCTAATTAGACTCAAATTCTTACATGAAATTCTGTTTATGCAAAACAAAAAGGGTATATTCATCCAGTCGTAAAAAGATATGATCTTATCAATGCTTTTTTAAGCTTTATTTTGGTGCTGTTTGACTGGCAGACACATGAAAGCTTCAATCAATCAATCAAATCACAGCATTTGTAAAGCGCGCTACTCAGCCGGGAGGGTCTCAAGGCGCAGGGGGGGGGGGGGGTATGTTACTGCTCGAACAGCCAGGTCTTGAGCTGTTTCCTGAAGGAGAGATGGTCCTGGGTTTGTCGAAGGTGGGTGGGGAGGGAGTTCCAGGTCTTGGCTGCCAGGTAGGAGAAGGATCTTCCTCCGGCTGTGGCTCTGCGGATGCGTGGTACGGTGGCGAGGGCATGGCTGGTTGATCGTATCTGGCGGGTGGGCGTGTAGAAGGTCATGCGGTCGTCGAGGTACTTGGGGCCCAGGTTGTGGAGAGCCTTGTGTGCGTGGGTCAGGAGTCTGAACGTGATTCTCTTACTGACGGGGAGCCAGTGCAGGTCTCTAAAGTGTCCGGTGATGTGGCTGTGCCGGGGGATGTCCAGGATGAGGATGAGTCGTGCAGAGGCGTTCTGGATGCGCTGGAGTCTTTTTTGAAGTTTGGCTGTGGTTCCGGCATAGAGGGTGTTCCCGTAGTCCAGTCAGCTGGTGACGAGTGCCTGGGTGACGGTCTTCCTAGTTTCAGTGGGGATCCATCTGAAGAGCTTGCGGAGCATGCGCAGGGTGTTGAAGCACGAAGATGAGACGGCGTTGACTTGTCTGGTCATCGACAGGGAGGAGTCCAGGATGAGCCCAGGTTGCGTGCGTGGTCCGTTGGCTTGGGAGCGGTGCCCAGGGCCGGGGTCCACCAGGAGTCGTCCCAGGCGGAGGGTGATGATCCCAGGATGAGGACTTCCGTCTTGTCTGAGTTCAGTTTAAGGCGGCTGTTCCTCATCCAGTCGGCGACGTCTTTCATCCCTTCGTGTAGGTTGGCTCTGGCGGTGGTGGGGTGGTTGGTGAGGGAGAGGATCAGCTGGGTGTCGTCGGCGTAGGAGATGATGTTGAGGTCGTGTTGGCGTGCAATGGCTGCGAGGGGGCTCATGTAGACGTTGAAGAGGGTTGGACTGAGTGAAGATCCTTGTGGTACGCCACAGATGACTTCGGTGGCCTCGGATCTGAACGGGGGTAGACGGACTCTCTGGGTTCTTCCGGTGAGAAACGAGATGATCCACTCCAATGCTTTCTCTCGGATTCCGATGTTGCTGAGGCGCTTCACTAGGGTGCGGTGGCAGACGGTGTCGAACGCCGCAGAGAGGTCCAAGAGGATGAGGGCCGCTGTTTCCCCATTGTCGATCAGGGTTCTGATGTCGTCGGCTGCTGCGATTAGGGCAGTCTCGGTGCTGTGGTTGGCCCGAAACCCGGACTGCGAGGGGTCGAGGGATCCATTTGTCTCGAGGAAGGCGGCCAGCTGTCTGTTGAAGGTCTTCTCGATGACTTTGGCCGGAAAGGGAAGGAGCGAGATGGGACGGTAGTTCTTGAGGTCGGTGGGGTCCGCCGTTGGTTTCTTCAGGAGGGCGGTAAGCTCGGCGTGCTTCCAGCTCTCCGGGAAGGTGGCGGTGTAGAAGGAGGAGTTGATGATGTCCCGGAGATGGGGTGCGATGATGGCGTCAGCTTTGTTGAAGACGTGGTGTTTTTGTTTTGTAAGCACCTCCTTCTTGAAAGTCCCCCTATGATTTGGAGTTATAAAAAACTAGTTTTTGCTGACATTGGCAATACATTCAAGGTTGTTCACAAATTGGGAGGTCCAAAATATTTCTTGCTCAGGGGACCTCAAAAATCCGTATTATGGCACTAACTATCATCCAATGTATTGGTGTGGTACCCAGTTTACGATCCTCGGAAAGGTAAAAAGCTGAGAGAACCTGGAGTTGTACTCCTGATATGCAGATTACTCCAAGCTTTAGAGGTACAAGGAGCCCACATACCAGCATATATAAGCATAACTTGGGACTTTTAGTGTCACTCCTTAGACATCACTTTCTTCCCCTAGAATTCATTTCTTGCATCAGTTTATCCAAATAAACCATTTTCCAAAAGTGTTATGCAATATAAACGTCAAGCATTAAAAGCCCCCTCTTCATTGGTAAACAGTGATAAAACCATTGTAGTATTACTTTCACCTGCAACTAAAATAATATTTAATAACTGTTGGCCAGCGTACTCAGGATCTAGGATTGCAAACAGAGTGTAAGAGCTACATATTTATATGTAGTATTAATTGGGGGATTTGTAAAGCTTAATGAGGCCATTAATAGGTGTCAGAGTGCTGTGTGTTAGGAGTACATAAACTGATTATACATCAAACTGAAAGCAAAATAATGTAGGTGCAACAATGATATATTATAGCAAATAATATGGCTTTGCTATGCATTTGTCATGAGCCATTGCCCATTTAAATGAGGCGCCATGTACAATTTTCCCAACAAAAATACATTTTAGAAATACAGGTGGAAAAGAGCGTAATGGCCAGCAAGAATTCTTGATAGTGATATAGTTTGCCATCATTTTGGGACAGATATACACAGCATTTTTGCAGGAGCAAACGGTCTCATTCTCACAATTGGAAGGGTTGGGACTCCAAACATGCTTTTCAAAATGCACAAAAGGCAAAATACAATACAGTAACTTGTTACCGAATTGCAATCTGCATTAGTGATTTGGGATTCGAAAGGGGTGTGTCTAGGGTGCCCCTTCAAATACCGAGTCCCAGTAATATGTACTAATGTTTTGCGACTAAATTCCAGTTGCAAAACTTTAATAATTTACCACCTGTAGAAACGTGCTGATAACTCATTCACAAGCAGTGGTCCCCAGGGGATGCCTTCCCCTACGAGAATGTTAAAAAATATATATTTTAGGAGAAGGCAGCAGTCCCACAAAGCAGTTCCTACTCTTAAACAAGCATTTGCAATGCAATAGGTCTCGCATTTGTGAGAGTTTGAGCTATTGGATTTGTAAATGACAATGCATTTTATTTGTGGTGTTTTGAAAACTTGCGAGGTCTAACTTTGTACTTATAGTCCTTACTTACAAGATGCAAGGCTGGCAATAACTGCACCTCTTTTACTGCCAGCCTTGCTTCTCATAAGCAAGGACTAGAAGTAAAAAGTGCATGTTTACGCACCCTCTGCAGCTTTTCAAAACATATAAATAAAAGGCATTGTCATTTACAATGCCAATAGCTCAAACTCTCGCAAATGAGACTGATTGCACTGCAAATGCTTGTTTAGTAATCTAATTCACGAAGTGAGACATTTTTTTTTTGCTGCCCGGGACTATTTTCTGCCCCAGCCCGCCCCTGGTTACATTAAAGGAAATTATTTTTTAAATGAAGAATTGCTCCATAAAAGTTAGCTACAAACGCCCCTGCAGAACATATGTACAGTCAAGCCGGAAGTCTTTCCGTTCAACTAACAAACCGGAACTCCTGAAGTTTGGGAGTTTTATCGCAGGTGCCCATCCTGAACAGATTTCCAGACCTGGGTTCGCTCTTTCAAAAACATCGCTGAATGGGCGCTACGTTATGAGGCTGCAAACTCTGCATCTCTGATGTGCGAGTTTCTAATCGAACACGTCACACGCCGAGACAAATTGACCCGTCCTCTCTCAGCAGGGAGTTTTATAGTGAGGTTTCACATCTCTGATGTTATTCGTAAGAAAAATCTACGACTTAAGCTTTGCTGTCCTTGAGGCGTCACAGGGGTTCAATGGCATTGTGAATAGGTTTCTGGAATGACCTTTTTTACAGAAAGGCATTTTTTTCCACTAGCACTCAAATATGTTGTGCATACTGCAATATTTCAAACAGTCTCCTCTGTGTGTTTTCCCTTACTGCACTTCTACTCCACAACACTGAGTGATAGATCACCTGTTGCAGTGCGAGTTGCTGGATCAGACCCCTCCTTCCCTCAGAGAAGCAGCTGTTGTGGTTTTTCCTTCTACAAATCCATCACGTCGCACCCATCAATGCCTGGTGTTCTGTATTTAGGCATTGGAACTTCACTTCCTCCCCCCTACTGTCACTCAAAAGTAAACAAACTATCCCCATTGCGCAAAGCCGATTGTTTATATTTGCCTCGCACTTCGCTGCCGCCATTGCCAAAGCCAGATGAACAAACGAGAAAACACGCAACAGTTACGTTCCAAAGCACGCCCTGACAATACCCACGCACCAGAGGGCAGCCTGTCCAGCACAGCATTATTAAAGAGTAATCCATGCACGGAAAAAAAAATAAAAAGCATTGGCGGACGTGAATGAAAAAAAAAAAAAAAGCGAGTGTGGTATCCGGGCTGGGAGGAGTGGGAACGTGCCGCAGCCATTAGAGCCTGTACTAAGACCTAGGGCGTTTGGTATTGGCTACTAGTTATTGAGTGGGCGGGGCTGTGTATTCCGCGCCGCTCTGTGTGTAGCTGGGCGCCGCTGCCGGCTGTAGGTGCGCTGTCTCCGTTTGGAGCTTCTGTCCCCCGGCGAGATCCACATGCCTTCCCTGTGAGCCGAGGTAATGTGGGGCAGAAGCCCCGGGCTCCTAGTGCTGTGTTCCGGCCTGCGGGGCGGCGTCCGACGGGGGACTCCGTGGCCAGGACAGCGGCTGTAAGGGGGGATCCCCGCCGATGGAGGCTGGGGCGGCTAGAGCGCCGGGTGGCCCGGCGAGCAGCACTGGCAAACAGCAAGGAGAGGAGGCAGCCTGGTACCCACCTACCTCTCTGTAGGAGCCGCCTCTGCCGCTTCCAGAGGAGCCGCCGCAGTACCGGCTGGAAGACCTGGACACGCTGGCCACAGTGGTGCAAGCCTGGTAAGGGGGGGCGGGGCGCGGGTGAGTTTGCCTGTATGTGTGTGCCTGTGTGTGTGTGTGCATGCCTTCCTGCGCGCGTGTGTGAGTGTGTGTGCCTGCGTGCATGTGCGCACGTGTGTGTGCCTGCATGCGTGCCTGTTCACCAACGCGAAAGCGTGCGCGTTCACGAGGTCAAATCTCCGGCAGGAGAAGCGCGTGACAGTTTGCTGTCCACATTCCCCCAAAAGTGATCACATAAGTTGTCAAACCCTAGACAGCAAAGCTTCGCTTTGCTTTCGTCTAGGCTCGACCTAAAAATGAACGTTACACTTACCACTTTTCTTTTTTTCAATGCATTCCATTTTCCTTCGAAGAAAATGGTTTGCTTTAAAAAAAAAAATTATTGTTTTATTTAAAAAGCAACCACAGGAATGGTGGTCTGCTGACCTCAGCAGGCCACCATCCCAGTGATGGCTGTCATTGCTAATGGGTCGCAAATTGCGACAGATCTCATATTAATCATGAGCTAGGTGTGAATGGAACCCACTCGGAATCACTAAACAAAAAACAAAACTTTCATACATTTAGGGGTCGATTACGATGCGGCCTGAAAAGGCTCCAACGGTCGATTGGAGACTTTCCGGCCCACATTTCGGTTTACTTTCCAACATTACAAAGCTGGCGGTCAGAAATTAAGCTGACTGGTCCTTCCGGCTGGCTTCCGAAGGCCAGCCTTTCTGCCCTTTCGGATTACGATACTTGGTCTCAGACAAGCTTTCCATGTCGGGCTTTCTGACATGGAAAGCCTTTTGCAAAGACAGTATGGGGGGCCTTAGTAGGCCCCCTTGCCTCGGTGGCCTCCAGTTGGGAGCAGAGGGGGCACCTATAATGCCCCCTGTTAATCCCTGAAACTCATGGCAGGCACCTTGAGGTGCCTGCCACGAGGTACGAGGATTAACACCACCTCCAATTTCCCTGTGGGTGTATGTACTAAGGCTGGTTTACAGCCATAACACACGCTCCCATAGGGAAATGTTAGAATGTGACCGAACAGTAGCCAGGTGCATCCTAATCAGGAGGTCAGGACCGCAGACCGGAGGTCGCTCAGTCCCATTTCCAAGACGGTCTCCAAGACGGTGTTGGGCGACATCGTAACGGGCCCCTGTAAATAACGATTACCACATAGAAATTTGGAAAAAAGTCACTACTTGGAAATCGCTCTCTTAAAGGTACATACATCTGGCCCATAGTGCTAATATGGGGGGGTGAGCAATGCTGTACAATCGGTACAACTGTAAAAGACTCTCCCAAATTCACAGCTTGAGAATCAGCACATAATACTTTTCCCACTAACACCTAATCACAAACAATAGCCTAAACCTCAGTCTCATACCAATGGGCTGATGGGCATACAGTCATACAAATACCAAAACACACCTATAGTCTCATGCATGTGTATAAATGCAAAATATGCAGAATGGCCTTGATTCTCTCGAAACTACAAAAAACAGTGAAATTATGGGGAAGACATCCCTTAAGGATAAGAACCCTCACTCACCCGGAGGTGACATGCTTCATCATATGGGTCCTCCTTACCAGTGTTGAAAACCTAGTCGACACTCGGAGCTACTACTTCAGAAGTTAAGGAAGGAGCTCAGAGATGTCTTTGAGTAAGGAGCAGGATACTAATTCCATATGTGAGATGATGAGTGTAGTGAGGTTTGCAGCGCTGTGTGAAACGATAGTGAGTGAGTTAAAACTGCGTCGATAGAATCACTGACATTTACTTTATTGCTGTGTTCTACCTGGCAGGATTAAAAAGAATGAAACAGCACAGTGGTATGGATGTAGAACCACTGTCACTTTATGGTCAACATGGTTCAGCCTATTGATCAAACTATGTATCATTGGCTGTCTTCAGGACCAGATATAAATGTGCTATTGCTGCTGCAAATATGTGATGAAAATAATAAAGGTTATACAACACCGGTATTCCTGTATTTCTTTCTTTTGTCAGGATTATACCCAGGTATCTATGGATAAAACACAGGAAAGGTAGATAGTTTCGAGGGGGGAAAAGGCAGTAAATCACATGAAGACTTGAGCACTATGCATTGTCATTATGGTACAAGTACATTGTATGCTTATTATAAGTCATAAGCAAAATGAACTTACCCTCAACTGTAGGATAGTCCTGCCTCACCTCTACCTGGCTGGCTGCTCTGGAGGGAGGCCCAATCTAGTCCTTAATGATTTCACATATACAACCCTGGGGATATGGACTAGCTACTTAGTCCTCTCTCTCTCCTTTGATAGTGATACTTTTAGAAAGATACCTTTTCCCTGCCTAAAGTCTCTGGCAGATAATTTGCATTAACCTCCCTCTGTAGCCTTCTGAGTGACTGAACGAGGTGTGAAAGCTGCTCCCAGAGCAGAAATATAGGCCTGGCTGTGGGGAGGTGAAGGATGAACATATGGGCTGTGCCATGAACTTAATTTACTTCAAAGGGGACTCCACTGCCACAGGCAGATGCCAAATGACACCCGGAAAGGCCTCTTCTTTTATTCCCCCATTCAGGCAGGTTCCAGTCCTGGTGGGGATGGAGGTGCCCCCAGTGGAGGTTTGAAGTGACCAAACATGAAGGGTTGCTCATTTCCCTTTTCACACCTCTGGCGAAGGCACACAGACTCTCCACAATTGGAGAAGGGTTTTACCATCTTGGTGAGAGTGTGCCACAGTGAGGTTGTTTCAGTAAGGCACACAGGAAATGCTGAGAAAGTGAGTAGGGTAACATCTAGGAACTTTTACCTCCATTGGTTTGGAAGGAGCTAAGAGTCATGCCCCACCCACAAGCTGGTGCCAAGCATACACTTGGTAGCCGCAGTTCCCTCCTCAGAACGCTACTGGATCTGCAGAAGATCAGAAGAAGACAGAACTTGCAGTGTGAGAAGTGAGAAGAGCCCTAAAGGAATGGAACTGCTTTGGACACCAAAGGTCCTAAAGTTGACTTTCTGGTCAAGCTACAGGGACACAACAAGCTACAAGAATTCTTCCTAAAGATTCCAAGCGGACCAGTTCCAACTGGCCCACCCATGGACTATGCTAGTGGCCTCTGCTGGAGTGAGTCGTGACCTCCCCCAATGCTGTTCCTGAGGACTTGGAAATCTTGGCCAGGTTTGGTTGGGCTTCTTCGACCACCCCTGAATACTTGGGTCTTAGATCAGTTTGGTACTAAAAACCTCCAGAGAAGTGGGGAAGCCTGCCATGCTGATCTGATAAAGATGCAAAGCCGATGGGCTGAAGATTCAGGCTCTCCTGCTCAGAATGTTTGGTGATACATATCCTCATCAGCAGGATGTCATGAAAAAGGTATCTGGCCTCATGGAGATCTCTTTAGATACAGCTTAAGCCTTGCCCTGTTGGTTGAATCCAAGCTACAAAAAGTACTTAAGGGGCTGATTATGACTACGGCAGTCCTATGGGCTGTTGTAGCCATGTCCGACCGCTCTATTACGAGCTTGGCGGTCGGACTGCCAAAGGACCACTGTAACTACCGGGGATCCCCGGTGATCCTACCATGAAAAGTGTTGTGGTGAGGAAACAAAGGGGGCCTCAGGGCCAGGGAATGCAGGGGGTCTCAGGACAAGGGGATGCATGCAGGGGGGGCATGCATGTGCACCCCTGTATGCATGCACCTCCAGTTCCAACATGCCATGGACTTAACAGTCCATGGTAGGCAGGTACTTGCTTTGACATTCCCATTTCAGTACCTTTTTAAGGCTCATAACCTGGGACCGCCAATGTACTACCTGCCAGACCAAGAGATAACTCCTAATCTGGCAGCCGGTCAGCAAATGATTTGGCGGTGTGGGAGCGGGCCGCTGGCGTGGTGGCTCACTCCCACACCGCCAAACTTGTATTCAGGCCCTAAGTTTGAACTATGAAATCTTGACCGAGCAAAGGCACAAAACTATAAAAGGCAAGGGACCTTCCTTCGGCTCAAAATCGGAATATCTCCTGCTCTCAGGTTTCTGACCTAAAACCATTAGTTTTGACATTACATTGTCTCACTGCTTTTTGACCTCATGAAACCCTCCTCAGCTGCACTCTTCTGCTTTGCCCTACTAAAGAATTTAGACTTCATTTTTGAGACTTAGGGTTTGATTACGATGTCAGTGGAGTTGCCTCTGACCGATACTGTCACGGTCCCGATACTGACCGGCCTCCAGTCAGCGGCCCGACACCGTAATTACAATGCGAGCGCACCCGGTGTGGTCACATACTTCCATTTCTCTATGGGAGCTTGTGTTTCATCCGTAAATCGGCCTTAGCACAATCTCCCATAGAGAAATAGGAGATTGTATTAATCCCTGCACTGCGTGGCAGGCACCTCAAGGTGCTTGCCACACGGTGCAGGGATCAACTGGGGGGCATCATAGGTTCCCCCTTGGCCCACAACCGGAGGCCGCAAGGGGAAGGGGCCCTGCTAGGGACCCCCAAATTCACTTTCTGACAGGCTTTCCATGTCGGAAAGCCCAGCATGGAAAGCCTGTCGGAAACAGAGCATCATAATCTCAACGGTGGAAACGCCGTCTATTAGGATTACGGGACAGTCTCTGATTTGCCAACGGGCTCCTTCAGCCTGTCGGAATCCAGCTGGAATGACCGACCGGTTTCAATTCCATCTGGCTAAATTGTAATTAGGCGGTCGGAATTGAAACTCAGATGAGGCCCGAAGTAGTGATTCGGGGCCTCAGCGTATTAAAGCCCTAAATCACAAGTCAAACCTTGCTGTCCATTCAAACCTGATTTCTGTATCCCTCCCATGCAGTATTTGGATAACATTTTTAGTTTTAAATATCAAGTTACAGAAATCTCCCCAAAAACATATTGTGATACATAAATATTATAATGCAGAAATATCGTTGTGAAGAATATAGATTTTTTCTGGTGAGTAATATCGTAGTCAAGAATATCATTGTTGTTAAAATAATTTTCAAAAATATTGTTAAAAATATATAATTTTTAATTATCTTTATGTATTATCATTTTATGTGTTATTATTTGTATAGCTGTTAATAATGTTTTTGAAGATACTTGTAAGGTTAAGTGATTAATAATTTTGTATTTAATCGCTAAAAGTAAATTATACTGGGTTGCTAGGTTTGTAAGGGTGTAGGTTGGGAAGTTAATTAAGTATAATTAATCAATAACTAATGATTAGTAATTATTGAATTGATTAATAAGTATGTAAATTGTGTAATAATGATATTTCTCAATATATATATTAGGTGCGGGTGCTGGGTCTGCAGGGGTATAGGATGGGAAGTTAAATAATAAGTATTTAACAATTAAATATTGTTTTATTATTAATTATTTAATCGAATAATAATTATGGAATATATATAATAATGATATTTTGTAGTTATATATTAGGTGCGGACTGCTGGGTTTGTAGGGGTGCAGAGAGGGAAGTAAACTAACTAATATTTATTTTATCAATTACCTATTTATTATTAATTATTTGATGTATTATTAATTATGTACATTGTGTAATAATAATATTAGTAGGCTAAATATTAGGTGTGGGCTGCTGGGTTTGTAGGGATATAAGGTGGGAATATAATTAAGAAATAATTAATTAACAATCAATTATTAATATATTAAAAGCATGTATTTGATTATTAATCATGGTAATCATGGTAATTGTGCTATACCTATTTATTTAGTTATATTTTAACTGTGGGCTGCTAGGTTTGTGGGCCATTAGTGTGGGAAGTTAAGTAAGTGATAACTCATTTTACTAAATTTTATGTGATAATGATTACATTGTTTAAAAATCATTTAAATGTTGTAATTGTTTTGTATTATTATATGTATAATTCTGGGGGTTAATTAATAATGCACATATTAGGAGTTTTTTATTTCTTGCAAATTAATAGGATTCTTCAAATATGTTGTGTGTCTGAAGTGAAATATTTTCCTTACTGTCGCACAGACTGGAATGGGAAATGTAAATTGGACCCCTCCAAAGTCCAATGTTTCCCTACTGCTGCGCATACTGGAGTAGGAAAATTAAATTTTACCCTTCCGAAGTCCAATGCCTTCCCTACTGTTGCAGTGGCTAGAGTGGGAATAGTAAACGTAATTCTTTCTATTTCCAACACTTTCCTTACTGCTGCACAGAGTGGAGTGGGATAATACATTTTATTCCTTCGAAGGCCAACACTTTCCTTACTGTTGCATAGACTGGAGTGGGAATAGTAAGTGTCAACCCTCCGACGTCCATCACTTTCCCTACTGTTGCACAGGCTAGAGTGGGATTAGATAATGTAACTTCACCAAAGTCCAAAGCTTCACCTACTGTTTCACAGAGGAGAGTGGGAATAGTAAATGTTATTCCTCCGAAGTCCAATATTTTCCCTTTTGCTGCACAGACAGGAGTGGGAATAGTTCAGACTGGAGTGGGAATAGTAAACATTGTTACGTTGCCGTGATCCTATAGGACTGTTCTGGAAACCAGCAGTACTCCCTTGTTCCTGCTAAAGTCCCATGAGAGTGCAGGGGCCACACTGACTCAGTGAGAGTCGGAAGGTATTAGAAAACCATTGAAAACAAGCAATGGGAAAAGGAGTGTGCAGATGTGGCAATGCGACAGGGAAAGTGGGGGCAGGGTAGAGAAGCAGTGTGTGAGAGAAGAATGTGGGTAGAACTAACAAAACAACACAGGGCAAGGCGGAGTGGAAAAACTATGTGTAAGAGAGCAATGTGGAGCGGGAGTAGAGAAGCACATGGACAACAAAGAGCAACGCAGAGTGCAGTGGGAGAGAAGTTCAAGAGGGAGTCAGCTGGAAAACACATGCACTGTCATGGAGTGCTTAACTAATAACAAAGAAAGGTTGGGCTTGAAAATCATGCAGTGGAAGCAAAAGAAATGGTAAAGAGGCTATGCCTTTGCACTGCTTATAACCTCACATTTTACATCACTCATGACATATTTTTCACATTATTGATAATATCAGAAATGACATCATTGACGGCAGCACTGTGAATGGCTGGGGCGCGAGTTATAGTTGCTTGAAATAAGTATGGTATATTTTAAAGATGTATTTCAGTTTGAATTTGTTAAGTTTAAATTGATGTATTCACCTTTACTATAATGTCAATTTAACTTTTGTTTTTTCAGTGAATATATGTATGTAATCATTTCAAATTAAAGCAACTATTTTTTAAGATTCAAAATATGACAAATATGAATATAATTGTGAAAAAAATAAATTTTTCTTTCTCGCTCGCATTCAGCGTGTTCAGTTTATCGCCATTTATACTTTTCAAATCATATTCTTCCCATTTGTCTACTTACATGTTATCCATCTAGCTATGCGAAAATATTTACGATGTGCCAAAAGCCTTGAGGTTTCCTTTGAAAATATCCAAATAAGCAAATCAATGAGCCTGGCAGCTCTCAGAGTAATCGTGCAACTTTAAACTAAGCCACAATGAAACATGTCCACTTTGCTCTCATTTCAATAAACCAGCTGTCATTCGAGCTCATTTCGGGGTAGCTAAATATTCCAAGCACGTTGGCACTTACGAGCAGACGGAGCTGGCCGTGGGCGGTTGTAATATCTGCAAATCGAGGTGTTTTTAGCTAGACCAGTGAATAGGCAATACTTTTGTATAGTTTTGCACTACAATGAATTATTCGGATACGCAGCAAATGAACTATTAGTCAACACTAGTGCGTCCAAGTGAACAATAATACAAACATCGTTCCAATAAATATGACGGACATAACGCACTCGTGGACGTGGTTAGGAATGTCCGTAAGTGTGAAGTGTGTGACAGTTCGAAGAGGTTAATGGCAGGTGAAAGGAAGAGGTAGAACAATAATCAGAGACATGCGTTGCAGTTTTGGTGAACTCACGCAAATTCTTATGAAATGCACGCGCTGCCATTTTGGGAACGTCTTATTTACACATCAATGGACCCGAGTAAGTCAGGTAAGAAAGTGTGATTAAGCATGATACCTGTAGCTTACTGTTTATTATGTAAGTTGCACATTTGCCCGTGGACGTTTATTTAGTACGGAAGTAACTAGCCTTTCTTCATAGAAAGGTGATTTATTATACAAGGAGTGACATTTTGTCTGAGCTGTAACAGAAATAAAGAATTCAGGATTTTCAAACTGAAAAGATGTGGATGTAATTTTGTTCTAGTTCGGTACATCACCATGCCTACTTCCGGGGCACAAGTCCGAAAAAAAGAAGTGGGGGTACTCTCCAAGTTAGGTAGTATCACAGGAGGTGACATCACAGCGCGTGGCATTGCAGGAAGTGACATTACAGGAAGTGACATCACGGTGTGTGACAGGTTCCTTTACCCAAGGATTGACAAACTAACTGCTGCCAGCCTAGCCCACCAGGCGAAATATTCCATTTTCAGCACATTTCCATGTAGATGTGATTGATTTAGGTGCCTGGGGGTTAACACATTTGATGGAAAGATCTGTGTTTTGTCTAGTCCTAGTTTTGACTTAAAGTAGCATGCAGGGTTAATGCTCCTCCTGCAAAACACATCATGTAACATGCAGATGGCAGATTTTATTTTATGTAGAGAGGTAAGTAGGTTACTGCTTTGAACACAGAGATCCTTTTGTTACATGCAGTTTTATCTATTATAGCAGTGAGCTATGAAGGATGATAGGTGACTCCTACATCCAGTAAACCCCACTGTCTTATGTAACACATCCTGTACAATTATTTACAAAGTTGTGTGATTTATTGACAATATATTATGTTTGTTTGCTGTAAAGTGATCTGGCACCCTACATTGGGATGAATTGCGCTGCAAAACAAATACAAAATACTGGGGGAAACCTTACTTGCAGAGGGGGAAACCTTACTTGCAGACTGAAGTCGCCCACTGCCATTTGCATCGGAAAATAGCCTTGGGGAACCACGGAGCCGGCAGCTGATCCGCTGAGAAACCACACGCTTGTCTCCCGCTGACCGACGCTCAATCACCAGCTGGAGCGAGGCAGTCGGTTGAGACGAGCACGAGGCGGACCACAACCCCCAGAGGGCTGTGCGGTGTGCCGCGTTACCGCTCTGCGCCAGGAGGTGCTTAAAAGTGTCATCATCCCCTGTGTGGAGGGGGAAACCTTACTTGCAGACTGAAGTCGCCCACTGCCAGTTGCATCGGAAAATAGCCTTGGGGAACCACGGAGCCGGCAGCTGATCCGCTGAGAAACCACCCGCTTGTCTCCCGCTGATCGACGCTCAATCACCAGCTGGAGCGAGGCAGTCGGTTGAGATGAGCGCGAGGCGGACCACAACCCCCAGAGGGCTGTGCGGTGTGCCGCGTTACCGCTCTGCGCCAGGAGGCACTTAAAAGTGTCATCATCCCCTGTGTGGTGGGGGAAACCTTACTTGCAGACTGAAGTCGCCCACTGCCAGTTGCATCGGAAAATAGCCTTGGGGAACCACGGAGCCGGCAGCTGATCCGCTGAGAAACCACCCGCTTGTCTCCCGCTGACCGACGCTCAATCACCAGCTGGAGCGAGGCAGTCGGTTGAGACAAGCGCGAGGCGGACCACAACCCCCAGAGGGCTGTGCGGTGTGCCGCGTTACCGCTCTGCGCCAGGAGGCGCTTAAAAGTGTCATCATCCCCTGTGTGGAGGGGGAAACCTTACTTGCAGACTCAAGTCGCCCACTGCCAGTTGCATCGGAAAATAGCCTTGGGGAACCACGGAGCCGGCAGCTGATCCGCTGAGAAACCACCCGCTTGTCTCCCGCTGACCGACGCTCAATCACCAGCTGGAGCGAGGCAGTCGGTTGAGATGAGCGCGAGGCGGGCCACAACCCCCAGAGGGCTGTGCGGTGTGCCGCGTTACCGCTCTGCGCCAGGAGGCACTTAAAAGTGTCATCATCCCCTGTGTGGTGGGGGAAACCTTACTTGCAGACTGAAGTCGCCCACTGCCAGTTGCATCGGAAAATAGCCTTGGGGAACAACGGAGCCGGCAGCTGATCCGCTGAGAAACCACCCGCTTGTCTCCCGCTGACCGACGCTCAATAACCAGCTGGAGCGAGGCAGTCGGTTGAGACGAGCGCGAGGCGGACACCAACCCCCAGAGGGCTGTGCGGTGTGCCGCGTTACCGCTCTGCGCCAGGAGGCGCTTAAAAGTGTCATCATCCCCGTCTCGCGGGACGCCCGGGGCGAAGCCCGGGCAAAGGGCGGGCCCTCTACGGCCCTCCAAGGCCAGACAAGGCTGGGCTGGGCCACGCTATTAACAAATGCTGGCCTGCATCGATTTGCTGCACACAAGGTACAGTTGGGCCTTCTTGGGTGGCATAGGACTTTTCATACTCTACCCTCTCCAGTCCTAACTTTACAAGCTACCACCAGACTTATATCATAAAGAGGACGCCAAGTTAAAATATGAGGAGGGGATCCAAAATAAGTAAAATGCCCACCTTCAGATCAAATACCAGACAGAAAGGTGACAACCCACAGTCGCAGCCTCTCCCTACCTTAACAGCGATAGACAAAATGCTGCAACAAACAATTGGGGTAGTGGCTACAGCCATTGAGAACACAGAAAGGCGACTCTTGCTAGCACCCACTGTAGCTATCCACGACACAGAGGAGGGCCAGGTGATATCCTTAATAGATAACCCAGACGCCAGTTTTTCCCTAACCTCCTCGTATGTATAACTCCCCTGTGCACAGCCTATTCCAAACATTCCAAACAACACGCCCGGAGTCACAGATCTCACAAATTTAGAGCAGTCACCACGAGTGATTATACAAATGAGCAACCCAGGCAAGCCTGCCCAAAAGTCTAGGAAAAAGAGTGCTTGTAAACCAAGTAACAAAAAGGGGGGCAAAGAGAACTCTAAGGCTAATCACAATCTGATAACCCCGATGGTTAGCACCACATCTGGCATACCCTGCTGGGTAGCCAATATGGTGGCAGACCTCAAGGCAGAACTAGAAGAGTCCATCCGGAAACAGCTTAAACCCCTAATGGCCAAATTGGACAGACTAACATCTGTCATAAACAACAAGATGATAGGACCAACTAGACAGGTGCCCCAAGTATCAACTACAGCCTCAGTTAATCCTAATAACTCTGGATCCGGGGTTGAAGAGAATACAAGCAAGGGAATAACAACTTCTTCTCTAAATACCGGCAAATCAACAAATAATACAGTCCCACAAAACAACATGCCGGCGAAAACCAACTCATACCCAACGACTAACACAAAGAGTGTAGTACCACAGGAAAATAAAAACCAAGGAAAAAGCTCCACATCAGTAGCTAAGGCAAGCCAAAGCAAAGATAACATTGGAAACACCACCCAACCTAAAACTAACAACCCTTTAGGAACCCCTAGAGAAAAATCTGGAGGGCGGTTCCACTCTATTAATCTACCACCAGAAGCACTAACGTATGTAGTGGTGCTAACAGGAGTACCTCCCCTAAAAGACGGAAAAAGAGAACATGAAGGGGAGTTAAGGAACAAATGCGTCCAATGGCTAAAGACCAATACACCATTGCCCTTACACATGTCTGGGGAAATATTATCTGTTAGAAGGGGGCAGTGGATAGGAAATGGTGCAAAAACGATAGCAGGGGATGTAATCGCAATTAACTTCAGGGACACTTCAGTAGTCACCCATATATGCAATTCCCCCTCGATGGGACAACAAACAAACATATACCCCCTACCTCTATCATATTTCTATCCCTTGCATCCAAAACATGGACTGCCGGACACAAATAGGGCACGAGTAAACATGGCCCCACACCCCATGCAGTTCCATAGAGCAGAAAATTGGCAGGCCCCTTGGCAGGCACCACCCTTCTATGACCCAATAGTCGCAATGCATGCACACTGGAATAGGTTCTGCACCTTGGACAATGTTGATTGACTCCAACTAAATAGGGAACTCAATCCAAGTCTGACGAAGGACAGCGCTACGAAAAGCAAGCAAAAACCAGGCTACTCGCCTCCTACCATCTTAACAGACCAAAGAAGTGCACCTATTGTATCCATGGATGAACACCCATTAGTGAACATTAATGATAATTTAAAGTCTGGACATAACACCGCGTCCTGGGAAGGTTCTTCACTAAACAAAATGGACATTGGGAGAGGTTCCAGCCAGCCACTCCATGACCGCTGGCAAACAAAAAGCGGAGGTTGAGCAAGGCATAAAAATCTTATCATGGAACATAGCAGGGATAGCAGCCAAACACAATGTGAAGGAGTGGAGAGAGTTTGTAACCAATTTCCACATCATCTGCCTACAGGAAACCTGGACTGTTGACCACAGTCAGTTTCCACTAGACGGTTTTAAAGGTTTTGGGTTCCCCGCAGTAAAAGCACCATCTGGAAGAGCTATGGGTGGACTAATCATATATGTGGACCTTCGCATCCAGGGGCACTGGTCAAACTTAAACTGTGCCTCCAAAAATATGCAAGCAATCGGCTTTTCACACAAAGGTCTAAAAATCATCCTGATAAACTGGTACAACTCGGTGGGCACACGGAATAAAAATAAAACCTTGAAAGAACTGGATGAATATTTTAAAAACCTATCTTCATCTAACCACGCCAAGGGTGTACCATACACGATTTTAGCAGGGGATTTCAACTGTCACCTTTGCAAAAAACTAAGACCCATAAATAAGGATTGGTCAAGGTGCACGGAGGAAAAGGGGCCCCACTTTGCCCACACCATCGAAGGAAAGGAGATGGAGAACTTCACCAAGAGGCATAATTTATCGCCCATAATGGACCTGATAAAGATAGATAATAAGAAGGAACCTAACCCAACGTACAAAGGAAGAGGCTGTCACTCCCATATAGACTTTATCATGGTGTCCCCAACACTCAAAAAATGGATCACAAACTTTGATATCACTCTGAGCCCCTTCAGTGACCATAACCCACTGAAGATGAACCGTATATGCATGAACCTCAGAGAAGGAGTGGGTGCACCTGAAGCCTTAGAACAGGTAACTGCACAGGGGAGAAGGCTTAAATGGGCCAAGATAGATGGAGACAAATTCTATCTTGACCTTGTGACAAAGGGACAAGAACAATTAAAGATATGCCTGGATGAAAACGTGACCGGTCCAACTGTAGTTAGAGCATTTGAAGAAATTGCTAAACTTGTAGACAACCTACTGAAATCCTCACCCCGAACAGGACCTAAACAGGCCCTGATCCCACGTTGGTTTGACCACGATTGCACCAAGGCATTGAAAGACCTAAAAAAAAGCCTCACGGAACAACCGAAAGATAAAGTCAAGATTGCAGGGAAGAGAGCCATTTATAAAAAAACTCTGAAAATACGTAAAAAATCCCTGCAACATCGAGCATGGGAGGATTTAAGGGAAGCAGCAGAGCGAGGCGATATGTCGGCTTTCTGGAGAACCATAAATGACCCATGTTTTAAAGACCCAAGAGGGCCGGACATAATAAACACCATTCTCCCTGAGCAATGGCGCAATCACTTTTGTGGTCTCTATAATCACACGGGGGCCACACCACAAGAAAAAGGGACAAAACCACCAACACCTACAGGTCTAATGTTCTCGTTAAAAGAAACAAAATCAGCCATTCAAGGGCTGTCAAAAAATAAAGCTCCTGGCCCCGACGGCATCCCCCCCATCTCTACCTGAGCAACATTGAACTGTGGGCACCCGTTCTGACCAGGGTCTTGAACGAGGCAGTAGTGGCAGGACTGCCTCGCTCCTGGTCCTCCGCAACCATTGTCCCCATCTACAAAAAGGGCAGTCGGGACGACCCCCAATGTTACCGCCCAATCTCTCTGATAGATGTTACGGCAAAAGTTTTGGGACGTGTAATTTTAAATCGTCTGCAAACCTGGGCAGAGGACCATCATATTTTAACTGATGTACAGTACGGATTCAGAGAAGGGAGATACACAACAGATCAATGCCTAAACCTATATCTCCTCACCGCTAAATACACCATCGCAGCCAAGGGGACTATTTATATGAGTTTTATGGATCTCTCAGCGGCCTTTGATCGCGTCAACAGACAGAAATTATGGGCCCTGATGATCTCCATGGGGGTGGATCATGAAGTAGTAGACATCTTACAGGCACTACACTGGGAGACTACGGCTACAGTCCGTTACAATAACGAAGGGATGAAGACTGAACCGTTTCCCTGCACAAGTGGAGTGCGGCAGGGCTGCATTTTAGCGCCTTTTCTATTCTCTTTGTACATAAATAACCTGGACAAAGAACTCATGGAATTGGGAGTGGATTGCCCTAAGATCGGCCAGCGTTCGGTACCCGTCCTCCTCTATGCGGACAACGCTGTGCTGCTAGCCCGTACGCCACTGGGACTGCAAAAATTAATTGATGGGTTTGTAAATTTCATGAATTCTTTGGACCTTTCAGCAAACCTAGAAAAATCTTTTGTTATGACCACAGGCCGGAATCCAAAAAACACCTTCTCGTACAGCATAGGTAGCCACAAGCTGGGAACAGTTAAGACATTTTCCTACCTTGGTGTCCTCTTTGACGAGAAATTAGAATTCAAAAATCTGGCGGAAAAACATGCATCTAAATTGGTGGCCTCAACGGGTGCTATAATGGCATTCAGAAGGAGGCTAGGCAGGTGGTCACCGGAACAGATATTAAACCTATATAAAGCTGTATCCTGCGCTAAAACGGCATATGGAGCGGAAGTGTGGGGCTGCAAAATTAACCACATACAGCAGATACAAGCTGAGGAAAATAAATTCTTTAACAGATTACTCAAGGTCCCTCAGAGCACCCCCGTACACATAACCCACTTGGAACTGGGAGAACCCTAAATCGAGGACAAAATTAAGATTCGACCACTTATGGCCTGGATCAGGATATGGACAAACCCAGAGGCCTGCTTTAGCAGACAGATTATTACGGATTGTTTGAGCCGGGACAAATGGGAACAAATCACATGGCTAAAATACGTAAAGGACACCTTGGATTGTATTGGCTGTAAAGATCTGTTCACTGACCCAGAGCAGATGACCGCACAGAATAAAACACTGCTTAAAAACTCATTCAATGCATGGTCAACAGCAAGGAGGGCGATCACTGAAAATAAAAACCCTCAGTGGTGGTATCCACAAACTTCAAAATGGAACCATACCTAGCGGTACTGTATAAAGCGCAGGGAAGATTTTATATGACTAGGTTCCGCTTGAATTTACTACACCATCTATTGGCAGTTCCTGCAGGTTTCACATCTACTGTAGAGGCGAAGGGTTCCTGCGGCTGCGACACTAGGTCTCCGCAGGACACCCTTCACTTTGTTTTATTATGCCCTCTCTACTCAGAGCCAAGAAAGAAGTTTTTAGTAAGGATCCTGAAAAATCAAAAACTGAAGCACGCCAAAGCAGCCCTTCTTTTTCTGCAAAAAGCATCAGATCCACATACCCTGCTAAGCATTATAAGCTTCATTAAAGTTGCTATGAGATTGAGGAACACCAGGGAAACAACCGTATACTCCAATTGAACGCAGTCTGAAACCCCCACTGACTGATGATGACGTACTGTTTTTTATACATGAATCTTTTTTTTAACTAAAAATGTTCTTAATTTTTTTTAACTGTTTTTAACTGTGCTTTTTAAACTGTATGTATGTATTCTCTATGCACTTTAATGGTATCTTTGTAAGTACCGAATAAAGACATTTTGACTTGACTTGAAATACAAAATACTGGTATTTAAATTGTTATTTTGCACTGGGACAGAGTTACGCATCTGACATTCTCACAGTTCATTATTATCTATTATGTACGGGGGTCCGAACAAAGTCAGAATCATGCCTCTCATGTGCCTTTGAAGTGTTAACAAGCTGCTGCTTTTGCTTCCCTTCCTTTGCATTTACATCTCGGTGTGAGGCTACAGGCAGCCCCCAGCCTGGATACTCGGACAAAGAAGGCCAAATGGGCCCTTAAGTTCAGCCTTTGTTATGGCCCAGCTGGCGTCTCAAATAACAAAACCTCATCCCCATCTGTATGTTGCTGCTTGGAAGGAAAGCAGACAATAATCAAGCGCTGCTGGATGAATCCCAGTGTCTCAAACTTACACTGAGACGAGTTCAGCATATTTTAGGGTAGGGCTCAACTTCTTGGCAGGGTGGACGGTGTCCACCCTGTTAAAAGAGTGGGTGGTGCCGTCCACCCACGTTCTCCCCATCGTCTCGAGCCCTGCCTTCTCCTGTCCTCTTCAAAATGAGGAATACTTGGGCCAGATGTAAAAGCCATTTTGTCTTCGCAAACCCTGTGATACGCAAATGCACAAGGTTTGAGACCGCAAAGGGTTCTTCTTAATATCAAAAGCTCTTTTATGAGTCGAAAATACTTTCAGACTCATAAAAGACTTTAGCTATACCTTTTTTTCTCAATGATTTATCGAATGTGGAGTGGAAAGGGCATCCCCCTCCCATATCTGATTCAAAATGGAATGTATCCATGATTTGTGACTGTAGTTGCATTAAAAACAAAATAATGAGTTACCAACCCCAAGATGAGGTGGTAACTGACTTATAAAAGAGAATGATTCTCCTCTGTGTTTCAGAGTTCTGAGATAATACATCACAACTGAGTGATGTGTGTGTGTGAGACACTGTTTTTGGAGAAACTCCACATATGAAATTGCTGTGGGGTATTTTCAAATGACCACTCCTGGACACAATATGTAATGTGCTGAACTTTACCCTGAGAGAAGAATGAGTTTCTAAAACCTGCAGACTACAAACTGTACAATATTCTCAAGTTTTTCAATCAGACTACAGTATGAACTATGGGCTGGAGTTAAACGCCCAGTACTGTGTTTGTTTTTGTTGTGTGTAGGACTCCTATGCTTATTTCATGCATTTAGCCTAATACACATACAGACAGAGAATTCTTCGGGCCCTTAATAGCACAGGATGAGCATACACTTCTTGATGAAAGTCATGAACCTCGTATGTGGCCATAGTATAAAAACACAGCTGAAACATGTCAACACTGGGATTGAGTACCATTACCCATCCTCTATAGATCCCACTTCCTTTCAACCTCACCAACCAATGATGTCCCTATGTCTCCTAGCATCACTACTTACCTGGGCAGCTGTGGGTATTCTTCGTCTATCCTTCTGGCATGAGCTTGCAGCCTTTCTTCAAAACCGATCTCTCCCATTGAATTGCATTGGGCAACGTAAGCTGTGCTGGCACTCAGCATCCCGCCGCCCCTGTACCTCAGAGGGTGTAAGCTTGGTGCTGCCTTGTGGCCCCCCTGTACTTACCTTAACTCGAGGAGATTGACCCCTGACACCGCGTTAATGTCAGTACATTTTCAATCACACCCATTCTCTATTGGTTAATATTGGGCACCGACCCCAAATTTGACCTCTGCACCCTCCTGTGCTGCTGGTGGTGCACTCTTGATACTGATTTGAACCTTGCCTGGTGTTGACCTGAATCCCAGAAAAGTGGATTTGTAAGTTGTGTATTTACCCTCAAATTGCATTTGTGTTTTCCTCTCTTTGGTTAACATTACTGAACTGAAAAAGTGCAGGGTCCACTTTTAAAAGTGAAAAGTATTTTTAACATACATCTTGCAACTTGGTGTGGATCTCTTTTTTGAGTCGTGTGTCATTTATTAGAGCACTTTGGGTTTACATTGAGCCCTGTAAATGCCTTGGGGAATCTCTGGACTCTTTTCAATATATAACCACTAAGTTGTATATCGTATAAACAGCAAACACAAGGAGATGATGGACGGAGCACTGAAACCATCATAGTTTTTTATCTCACTTCGCCACCCCAGTTCAGACCCAGCCATTTGCAAACCAGTCTTGACCCTGTACCTCATGGGAATAGTCCAGCCCGAACTGCCAAGCCAGGTCTTGCCTGAACCGGACATAAGTATTCTGGGGCTGCTTTCACTCACTCAAATACCAAGGAATTCAGATATGAACAAGTTTTCCGGGCAAGGTGAAGAATACTCATCGAACTGTGAATTGTCGTAGGATAACAGCAGCAAATACTTCACCATAAAGAAATGTTTTACGGGAACACATTCCTGACACAAAAAGAAATGTCCGCTATGTTTGAATAGACAAAGCTGAGCGGTGATTAGGACGAAAACCTTCTCTCTGCCACCGTTTCAAGAATCCAAACTTTGATTAGTGAACTGCACCCTTAGCCACAAGAAGACTCCAATGCAAATGCACAGCAGCTCTACTACAGAGATCAGTCAAGAATAATCTGCTGAGTGCTGAACCTGGAAGCAGCTTTTATACTTCCAGTTCAGCAGGAATCACGGGAATTGAAGTTCTGTATCTCAGACCATCTCCTCCCACAAAACCATCAACTGAGAATACAACTCCTGCATGGCTGAATGACTCAGTGGGGAACACAAAATGGGTAACGAGGAACATTCTCCACTGGCACACAAACGTTTTGTTATTCGTCCTGACTTCTTCACAATGAATGTGTAACAGGATACCCCCCTCCCAGAGGCAGTGTGCCCGGACCAGGTTTACCCAGATTTGTGGCATGGAACAAACATAACAATCTTGGAGCATGCACAATTTCCACAGGCTCCCACGAATCTTCCTCAACACCATATCACTTCTAAAAAAAATGAGATACCACAATTTAGTTCCCCCTGACTTAGAATTATTTATGGAGCAGGTGCCGACCTTAACTTAGCCCAAGATGGTTTAATAAAGGATATGGAAAAAATAGGATGGATTCTGAAAGATTTAGGTAATGCTAACTTCACTGCCACAGGATTCACCCTTTTGAGCATTTTGTATGGTCCAATAAAACGAGAGTTAAACACACTATACCTCTTAAAACGGATGTTTCTAGTTGATAACCATACCATGTCACTCACACAATGTAAAGGTCCTGATCTTCTATGCTTGTCCGCATAGTTTTTATACCTTTCTTTAGCATGATTCAGATTTTCTTGTGTTTGCTTCAAGGTCTAATGTATGTGCTGTACTCTTCTTTTTACTTTAGGAACACTTTCCATAGATCCTGGATGCCAAAAATCTGTAAAATATGGATGGAACCCATAAGTGCTATAGAATGGGTCTACGTTCGTGGAGCTATGTATTGCACTGTTATATGCAATTTCATCTATACAAAGGAGATCAACCCAAGAGTTTGTGTTTATTTCAACATAACAGAGCAGATACTGTTTTAGAGCTTGATTTATTCTCTCAGTCTGTCCATCAGTTTGAGGATGAAAGCTGGTAGACTTGAAGGAGGTGATATTTAATGCCTTGCACCACACATTCCAAAAATGAGCCGTAAATTGTGAACCCCTGTCGGACACAACAATTCTAGGTAACCTATGCAATCTAATTATATGGATCAAGAGTATTTGTGCCAACTGCCCAGCCGTGGGTACCTGAGTACAGGCGATAGAGTGGCCTACTTTTGTCAGACCATCGACCACCACTAGAATTACTGAACAACCTTTAGCGGTAGGTAACCCAATGATCAAGTCCAAAGATATCATATCCCATGGTTTCTCAGGCGTAGGCAAAGTTTGCAATAGTCCCTGTGGTTGCTGCGATCTGTTTTGGCTTGAGTACAAATAGCGTATTTGCGTATTAAAACAGGTATGTCTTCATGTATCGTGGGCCACCAAAATTATCGTAATACTCTGTCTAGAGTTTTCTCCACCCCATTATGTTCTGCACTGGGTACCTCATGACACCAACAAAGCACCCCCATTTGTTGTTCTTTGTTAGGAATCAACAATTTCTACCCACACATAGGAAGACCTTCTTTTATCCGCCATTCAGGATGTTGATTTAACCACTCCTTCCACTTGTTAGAACCGACCTCTTTGATTATGTTCTGTGAAAAGTAATCTGTTTGTAATTAAGCATGAGCGCAAAATCTGTTCCGCTCGCGGATTTTGCGAATTTTCGGTAAATTCGCGATCCGCGGACTCCCGCGAATTTACCGCGAATTCGCAAATCCGCGAGCGGCGGATTCCGGGGGCAAAAGTTGAAGCCTGGCTGGCCTGTCAACTTGTAACTATTTTAGGATGGCGCCGGCAAGCTGCCAGCGCCATCCTAAAATAGTTACTAAGTTAGCTTCAACAGAAAGCTCTAATAGATAAAATAAAGCAGGTGCTCGCACCTGCTTTATTTTATCTATTAGAGCTTTCTGTTGAAGCTAATTTAGTAAGTATTTTAGGATGGCGCTGGCAGCTTGCCGGCGCCATTCTAAAATAGTTACAACATGCCCATGCAGGTGTGCCTTCTTCACAAATCTACCGTGGAAAATCAGCTGTGATGCTGGATAGAGGCTTTTGCATCCTTGACTTTCACGAGCGCAATACCCGTGCTGTTTCTGTGACCAGGAGCTTATTTCTCTTCATCTACTGAACTGATCTTTCTCTGACCTTTTATACACACAAGAAGCATGTGAACTCGCATGGTAGCCCTGCCCGTTTGGCCCCGCCCACACACTTGCGGTTTGCACCGTCTTCCCGCCATTCACCCACTATGATGGACAGCTCACTCAAGGGACCCCTGCGCCCTTCGGGGCGATTGCATAGTAACACACACATGGTTGCTCGAACTAGTTGATGCTCAAATTCAGTGACTCATTCATTAGCCCAAAAACAATCGTGAGCGTCGTCGAGGCAGGTGTGCCTTCTTCCCAACTCTACCGTGGAAAATCAGCTGTGATGCTGGATAGAGGCCTTTGCATCCTTGACTTTCACGAGCACAATACCCGTGCTGTTCTTGTGACCAGGGGTTTCTTTCTCTTCATCTGCTGAACTGATCTTTCTCAGACCTTTTATACACAGAAGAAGCATGTGAACTCGCATGGTAGCCCTGCCCGTTTGGCCCCGCCCACACACTCGCGGTTTGCACCGTCTTCCCGCCATTCACCCACTATGATGGACAGCTCACTCAAGGGACCCCTGCGCCCGTCGGGGCGATTGCATAGTAAAACACACATGGTCGCTCGAACTAGTTGATGCCCAAATTCAGTGACTCATTCATTAGCCCAAAAACAATCGTGAGCGTCGTCGAGGCTGGACAGGTGTGCCTTCTTCCCAACTCTACCGTGGAAAATCAGCTGTGATGCTGGATAGAGGCCTCACAAGAGGCATGTGCACTTGCATGGAAGCCCCGCCCCCGCCCCAAATCTGCGGATCCGCAAATCTGCACAATCCGCGGATTTTGCGGATCCACGATCCGCAAATCCGCAAAATCCGCGGATCGTGGATCCGCAAAATCCGCCCATGCTTATTTGTAATGCACCAATCACTTGAGGTAGTTTTAATTAGCCCTGGGCGAAGAACTACGCTCCGTTCGCGGAGTTTGCGGAGTTTCGGCAACTCCGCGCTCCGCGGAGAACGCGAAGTTGTCAAATACTCCGCAAACTGCTGCGTAGCGTAGTTCTCGCGCGCTCAATAGCATTTTCGCGTGCGCGAGGATGCTTGTCGGTAAGATTGAGTTGCCGAACACGCAGAAACTGCAATCTGGCACAGAATTACTCGCGAACACGTTAGTAGTGACCGGAAATAAGGGGACGCAGCGGGCGGGACAAACCTCATGGGTAACTTCACGCGCTACACATCCCGAGCATGCAGGCAATCAATCAATCAATCAATCAGGATATTTGTATAGCGCGCTACTCACCCAGAGGGTCTCAAGGCGCTTGGGGGAGGGGGGTCCACTACTGCTCGAACAGCCATGTCTTGAGTTGCTTCCTGAAGCAGAGGTGGTCTTGGGTCAGGCGGAGGTGGATGGGAAGGGAGTTCCAAGTCTTGGCTGCCAGGTAGGAGAAGGATCTTCCTCCCATGGTGGATCTTCGGATGCGTGGCACGGCGGCGAGGGCATGGCTGGTCGATCGTAGCTGGCGGGTGGGAGTGTAGAAGGTCAGGCGGTTGTTGAGGTACCTGGGGCCCAGGTCGTGGAGGGCCTTGTGTGCGTGGGTGAGGAGTTGGAACGTGATTCTTTTGCTGACGGGGAGCCAGTGAAGGTCTCTCAGGTGTCCGGAGATGTGGCTGTGTCGGGGGATGTCCAAGATGAGTCGTGCGGAGGCGTTCTGGATGTGTTAGAGTCTTTTCTGGAGTTTGGCTGTGGTTCCGGTATAGAGGGTGTTTCTGTAGTCCAGTCGGCTGGTGACGAGTGCCTGTGTGACCGTCTTCCTGGTTTCGGTGGCGAGCCATCGGAAGATCTTTCAGAGCATGCGTAGGATGTTGAAGCATGATGATGAGACGGCGTTGACTTGTCTGGTCATCGAGAGGGAGGAGTCCAGGATGAAGCCCAGGTTGCGTGCGTGGTCCGTTGGTTTGGGTGCGCTGCCCATGGCAGGGGGCCACCAGGAGTCGTCCCAGGCGGAGGGTGATGATCCAAGGATGAGGACTTCTGTCTTGTCTGAGTTCAGTTTCAGGCGGCTGTTCCTCATCCATTCGACTACGTCTTTCATCCCTTCGCGTAGGTTGGTTCTGGCGGTTCCTGGGTCGTGGTGAGGGAGAGGATCAGCTGGGTGTCGTCGGCGTAGGAGATGATGTTGAGGTTGTGTTGGCGTACGATGGCTGCGAGGGGGCTCATGTAAACGTTGAAGAGGGTGGGGCTGAGTGATGATCCTTGTGGTACGCCGCATATGACTTCGGTAGCCTTGGATCTGTACGGGGGAGGCGGGCTCTCTGGGTTCTTCCGGTGAGGAACGTGATGATCCACTCCAGTGCCTTCTCTTGGATTCTGATGTTGCTGAGGCGCTGCACTAGGGTGCGTTGGCAGACCGTATCGAATGCTGCGGAGAGGTCCAGGAGGATGAGGGCCGCTGTTTCCCAGTTGACGAGCAGGGCTCGGATGTCGTCAGTGGCTGCAATGAGGGCGGTTTCGGTGATGTGATTGGCGCGGAAGCCGGACTGCGAGTGGTCGAGGCTGGTTGGGCGAGCGCAATTGGTGATCCACTGTGTGAGGTTGTTGGCTGCTTGGTTGGGGTCCGTTGAGCTGGCGGGAGGGTTCTGGCTCAGTGAAGTGGTGAGCTGGTCGGTGGTGATCTTGTTTCAGTTCCTGCGGGGAACCTGTTGCGGTGGTGGTGAGTCGTGGTCTTTCTGAAGCTGAAGTGGACGGAGCTGTGGTCTGTCCAGTGGAGTCCGGTGGAGTGGCTGAAGGAGATGTACTTGCTGGAGGAGAAGACTGGGTCAAGCGTGTGTCCGGCGTAGTGGGTGGGGGTGTTCACCAGTTGCATGAGTCCGAGGTTGGCGAGGTTGTCCAGCAGGAGGGTGGTGGTGTTGTCGTTGTTGTTCTCCAGGTGGAAGTTGAGGTCCCCTAGGAGGATGTAGTCAGCGGAGGCGAGGGCGTGTGGGCTGATGAAGTCTGCGATGTCTTCGCTGAATTGTGTGCGAGGTCCTGGGGGTCTGTAGATGAGGGTGCCTCTGAGTGTGGTCTTGGGGTCCGTGTGTATCTGGAAGTGAAGATGTTCGGCGGCTGTGAGGGTGTCGTCTGAGTTGGTCGTGATGCGGATGGTGTTCTTGTGGACGATGGCGATGCCTTCTCCTGTCTGGTCTCTCCGGGTGATCTTGTATCCGTCCGGGATGGCGACGGCGATGTCGGGTGCTGAGGAGGCGTTCATCCATGTTTCCATGAGGAAGGCGACGTCTGGAGATGTGGTGTCGAGCAGGTTCCAGAGTTCCACGGCGCTCCGGAAGACAAAAACGGCTCGCGAACGGGTCAAGCAAGCTACTACGCATGTTCGCGGAGTTATGCGTAGTTCGCGGAGTGCAAGTGCATCTTCGCGTAGCTCGCGGAGTGCGGCTACGCGAACTACGCCCAGGCTTAGTTTTAATATGTCTATAGGGGTAGACTTTGTAGTCTCTTTCATGGTTTCTTGCCTTGTAAGAGCATCTGCTTTTCTATTCTCCATGCATGGTATGTGGGTTACAAAAATTAATACAAAAGTAGTAATTTTAAGATTTTATCTCAATTTAGTAGTAGTAAAATTAGGAGTCCTAACTTTATTACTACTGAGTGTCTTCTATGAATACCAAAAGTAGTAAAGTTAGGATTTTTTTTCAGATTAGTTCTGTGAATCGGCCCCTGAAACGGTAAAGTGGTGTCTTTCACTACAGCCGTGGCTTTGCTATGTCCATGAGCTAATGCTTGCACCCAGTTAGTTTATTTCATACAATGCTCTTGACAAAAAGGAGAGATAAACCTGATTGTTTCTTCTGCCCAATCAATGGTGAGATTGTGTAGTTTCAAACAAGGTAACCCAAATATTCCTCCATATTGAGGTGCTTTGATGATGTCGAATTGCATTGTCTCCACATTGTTCTCTTTACTTTTGACAGAAAACAAATCAGTGTTGCATCTGATGGAACTAGAGGAGAGTTTCCTCCCAACTACCACTAATACATGTTCAGGATCTTCCTTTTTGATTAGTGTCAATTGTAATTCTTTTGCGATTCTTTCATCCATTAACATGCTTGTGGCTCCTGAATCAATCATGGTTTGTATAGATTGCCATCCTATATGAGCCTATATGGATTGAAAGAAATGTTCTCTTGATCCTTGGTGTATCTCTGTCAGAGAAGAGATATCAATACTGCTCAAGGTATTCCCTTTCACCTTTTTTGAGTATTCTAGTTTTACGATTTCTTGTTTGTATTCTTTGGTTGTATTTTTCAGTCTTTTAAATAATGGCCCTTTTTTCTGCAATATAAACAAAGACCATTCTTTCTTCTTTGCTCTTTTTCTTCTTGTTTGAGAGAAGCCCTGACTGAAACTATTTCCATTGGTTCTACTGTGGAACTGGACCCCTCCCATATTTTGCTGTATCTCAAATCATTGTGCTCTTTCTTCTATCTCCTCTGCGTTCACTCAGATGATGATGTAATCTCAATGTTAGATTAATTAATTGGTGTGTTGGGGTTCTAATTGCGCTATCACATCTTTAAGTTCATCTTGCAATCCTTCTTTAAAAAGAGCAGCTAATTTTTCTTCTGGTTAATTGGTTTCTGATACTAAGCTTTGAAGTGTATTCAAATATACCACTAACTCGTTATTACCTTGTTTCAACACGAGTAGTTCTCTGTCTGCTGAGAACATCATGGCTTGATGGCATGTAAAATTACAATAGGATTTGTGTAGGAAATAACTGTCACTTAGTAACGTCCCCGTTGAATCTCTCAGGCGGCTAATGGAATTGGTGTACGGCCTTCTACCATAATATGAGGCATTTGGGCTGTAGCTCCCCCAGGCCTCCCCCATTACTTGCATCAAAAGGATGTTATGTTATGTTAAAGTCTCTTGTAAAGCGCACGTACACCGATTGGTTTCTTGGCCCAAACTCTGGGATCTGCTGAAGCCCTGTTATTTTATTGTGTGCTTAAGTTTCAGTCATAGGCTTGGGTAAATAACCAAGTCTTGAGGAGCCTTCTGAATCTCAAAGGGTTTGTGCAGGATCTGATGGTAAATGGAAGGGAGTTCCAGAATCTGGGTACCAGCACTGCAAACCTGCATCCACCTTGCTGCTTCAGTTTGTAAGAGGGTGTGGCCAAAAGATTCATATAGGATGAGCGCAGTTTGCGAGTAGGTATATGCCTTCGAATAAGGCTGGAGATGAACTTTGGGCTTGTGCCGTGCAAGGACTTAAAGATAAGGCAGCCGACTTTAAATGCTGATCGCTGTGGGATGGGAAGCCAATGTAACTTCCTCTTGAGAGGGGAGACATGTTGCCATCAAGGCTGCTGGAAATCAATCTTGCTGCCTGGTTCTGCACCAGTTATAGTCTTTTAGCGAGATATAATGGAGTGCCAAAATATAGAGAGTTGGCATAATCTATATGTGATATGACAATGGCTATGACATCCTGCATCAATGCATCCCTAGTAAGGAGTCTACTGATCTTGCTTATCTTTCTCAACTGAAGGAAGAAGGTCGAGTTAAATGATCCAATCTGGGTTTTCAGGGTCAGGTTGCTGTTAATTATCACCCCAGGCTCTTAACTGAGGGGGATGGAATGGGGGAGGAGCCCAACTGAGTTGGGCAAAAATATTTTTGCATCCTAGCTTGTACTGCTGCTGTATCTGCCCTAGAGGTGGTAACTTCTTGCTGTACCACAGCTAAAGCTGCTAGTATATCATCTAGGGAGGCCATTTAGAGAGCGAACCGACCAGGAGGGAAATAATTCATGAGCAGATTATTCTGTTAAGTCTCAATAATCGAGTCCTTCAGGATTGGCTTGCTGCTCAAAGTACTCCACCACTTGATAGCCTTAATTCCGATAACTATAACAGCACAGATCATTAAGGGGATGGGAAGGAAGGGAAGGGCAGAGAAGGAGATCTGTAAAATCTGTAAAACATAACATATGAACTTTATATATATATATATACTAGCAGCCCGCCCCAGCGTTGCCTGGGGCAGAAAGGGGCTGGGGGCAGCATTGTGCATATATAAAAAGGATCACTGAAATAATATCGAGGGACAAAATATCGACTTGCCAAAATATCGTGGACAAAATATCGACAGTCAAAATATCGAGTTTGTATCTACAAACAGGTAAGTACAAAAATATCGAGTACAAAATATCGTTAACAATAATATAGATGTAAAAAATATCGACTTTATTAAAAACAGTGTTAAATTAAATTAATATTAAATTTTAATTACTAAAATATACTTAAAAATACTTAAATTAAATTATAATAATTAAATAATAAATGAAAATAATAAAAATAATTTTTTACAATCTTATTTGTTGACCCTGAACCCTAAAATACCCCTTTACCCAAAAACCCAAAACTGACCCTGAACCCTAAAAATACCCCTTTACCCAAAAACTGAAAACTGACCCTGAACCCTAAAAATGCCCCTTTACCCAAAAACTGAAAACTGACCCTGAACCCTAAAAATACCCCTTTACCCAAGAACTGAAAACTGACCCTGAACCCTAAAAATAGCCCTTTACCCATGAACTGAAAACTGACCCTGAACCTAAAAATACCCCTTTACCCATGAACTGAAAACTGACCCTGAACCCTAAAAATACCCCTTTACCCTAAAACTGAAAACTGACCCTGAACCCTAAAAATGCCCCTTTACCCAAAAACTGAAAACTGACCCTGAACCCCAAAAATACCCCTTTACCCTAAAACTGAAAACTGACCCTGAACCCTAAAAATGCTCCTTTACCCAAAATGTATCAATATTATTTAATTACCAATTAATTATTAATTAACAATAACAATAAAGTAAATATATTAGCACATTAGCTGTAATTATTTTAATAATTAATATTATTTTTTCCAAATTAATTACTTAAAAATAACACAAAATTATATATATTAAAAATTTACTCTAATTATTGTAATTAACTAATTACAATTAATTAATTACCAATTAATTACTAATACAAAATATGTTCAGAATTATATTAATTAATTAACTAATTAATATTAATTAATTATCAATTAATTATTAAGTAAAAATATTAACAAACATATATTAATTAATTAATTATTGTTAAATTACTTCCCACCCTATTCCCCTATAAACCCACAACCCGCTACAGAATTACATTACGCAATTATTATAAAAACAAAATTCATTTAATAAAATATTTTATAACATTAAGACACACTTTTCACACATATTATTACATAAAAATACACTATAAAATATAATATATTATTAAAAATTCGATATTTTTGCTATCTATATTTTATACAGTCGATATTACTTCACTTACCTGAAAAACGATATTTTTGTAGTCAATATTATGTCCAGTCGATATTTTGTCCAGTCTATATTTAAAACTCGATATTATGTCCAGTCGATATTTTGGAGTCAATATTTTGTCTGTACACCATATAAAAAGACACATTTGAATTTCAAATGCAGAAGCCTGTATAACATACTTAGAAGCGAGCAGACTGCATTGCAATCCTGTTTTTTTCCTATCCCTCTAATCATTAATTTTGCTCTTTTTCAACTTTCCTGCCATCTGTGCACTTAGCATTTCACCGTATATCCGTTTCTCGGAATGTGTTTTTATGTAGTCATAAAACCCATGTCTGATGAGATGTCCTATTTTTTTCTGCATATTCCTCGTAACTTATTTCCTCTGCCCAATATCCGGAAGATATTGTTTACTTTGAGACAGAAGGTCATTTTCTCAAGAAATACAAATTTGCGTTTCATTCCCCGTGATGATCAAACCCTGTGTGCAGATGAACCAAGGTAAAGCTTATTTAAGCTTGTATATGAACATTAGGACTCGAGCATAGAGCGTGGCGCATAGCGCGAGGCGCCTCCCGCCTCCCGTCTCCCGTCTCGAGTCTCCCGCCTCCCGTCTCGAGTCTCCCGCCCGCCTCCCGCCTCCTGCCCCGGCAGATGAACCAAGGTAAAGCTTATTTAAGCTTGTATATGAACCATAGGACTCGAGCACAGAGCGTGGCGCATAGCGCGAGGCGCCTCCCACCTCCCGTCTCGTGTCTCGAGTCTCCCGCCCGCCTCCCGCCTCCCGCCTCGGCTTTGAGATCCCCCCCCGCAAGACGACTTACCTCCCCGCGCTGCCACTGCTCCTCCGCTTCTCACCGCTCGGTATTGCTGTTGCTGTGGTGAACTCCGCTCTTCCCCTCACTCAGACGCTAATCATGTCCTCGCTCCTCCTGTTGCTGTGAAGGACGCTACTCCCCTCACGCATACGTCGCGACCGGCGCTACTTGCAAGGGACTACTTTATTTTTCTTTGTAAATATTTTAAACAACGTTTATTTTTTATTTTTATGTAGCCTATGTCCTTCTGCTTGCCCTGAGGTTTTCTAAGATGTCTTGGGTGTTCAGATTGGTGGTGTAGTTTTCGAGGTTACCTTGCCCAAAGGTGCAAGTTCTCTCTTTATAATAGTAGTATAGATATACATATTCAATTACCACTCCGGCACTTGAAACCACCAAACGGAGAAAGACACGGACTCCAAGATTAACTTACACACTGCTGGCTGCAGTGACTTTTATTTTTAAGATAGTGCGGAATGTCAGACGGGATGACGCATTTCGGCTACCGTGTAGCCTTGCTCATATAACCCCGCTGCTCAAACAACTTAGTTTAAATACAATGGTGACAGTGCTCACGTGATTACTTGGACAACACAGGTCATAGACAGTGAAAACATACTGCGATAAAAACTACAAAAATGTTTTCTAAATTTTCATTCGAGTCAAAATGCATTTATATTGAGCATTAAACAACTAATAATCATTTCAGTTGAATTAAAGATATTATCTGTACAAATACATTTGTTTTGAAAATAGAAAACAACAAATATTGTAAGTTAATCGGAGAAGGGCATGATTGTTTGTCATAATACTGTTATATTGCAATCATATGGACAACCATTTTATATCCTTGGTATCCTAGGGTCTTTATGCGAGTATATCATATTGTTTTTTACAACAAAATGTATCATGCTCAAATGCATTAAATTTATACCCAAATGCAACTTTTCATCATTTCCTCAAAGTATTACTCTGACTTAATGCCAAATTGATCAAACAGACCTTAAATAGCCTATTGGTGCCTTCTGGTTGATAACGCCTTAACTCCACAATATAGTCGCAGTGTTAAATAAACAAGATGTGCAATGTGATTATAAAAGTGCAAATAAAGTGTAGTGTGATTAAAAAAGTTAAGCTGTCGTACTAAACCAGCAAGTGTATCACGTACACTATATAATGCTGGTTGAGAAGGATAGGCAAAATTGAAATTGAATCTTCCTAAGACTATATATATCACACCATTGACCTATGTAAGGTCAATTTCCATGGGCGAATATTGAACAATCATATTGGAAGACAGTTACATCAATCAAAAATGGAGGATTTCATATCTAGACAAAAGCTAAGAATATATGCAGAAAACTTAGTATCACAGAATATAGATATGACTCATTTAAACTGATAAATGTAGAAAAAGGTGAAAACGGGTCAGGCATTAGGAAAGCCGTAATGAATCTTAGTCAATATATTTAGTGAATAGAGTGGACATGGGTTTGTTGCAGAGTAATGAAACAATTCAATTAATCAAAAAAGTTAATCAGAACAGGTTATACCAAACTTCTTGGGATCTGAACCAATGAATCTACAGGAAATGGTGAATATCTTCACAGATATTTAACCCATTAGGTGTCTTACAATTAAGTATTAGAATATACTTGGTTTCCAGTTGTCGCAACTTTTTCTCGCGATCCCCACTCTGTTTGCTCAAAGACACACAGTCAATGACAAAGTATTGAAGCATATTTAAATTGCCACTGTGTTCTTCGTTGATGTGGCGAGCCACCGGATATGCACTATCTGAATTTACGGTTGCCCGAAGATGCTGCAGTATTGGTTGGTGGACTGGGAGCTTAGTGCTCCCCACGTAACGGAGTCCGCAGCCACATTGCAACACGTAAACCGCATGGTCTGTTCGGCATGTGTAGTGTCCTTTTAGTTTTACCGGTACATTGAAAAAGCCATCTATGTAGGTCTTGGTGTTGACACCAAACTTGCATGCACGGCATGTGCTACATTTAAAAAAGCCCAAACTGGCTGAAAGCCAATTTTTGTTAATCTCCAGCTCCGGGCTAGTTCTAACCAGATCACTACGTATAGATCTAGCTTTGCGATAAGTATGATTTGGTCTTATAGGTAATGTTGGTGCCAGGACTGTGTCGGTCAATGTAATTGGCCATTGGGCATTGATGATACTTTTTATAGCTTTTGCCTGTCTGCTATATGTAGATATAAATCTACACGGTGCCATGATACTTGCTCTAGACTCAACAGCAGGAGTATTACCTTCCGGCATTACTGTTTGTGGCGGGCTCTTGTCTTGTTGTGTGAAGAGCAGTTCTTTCCTGTCCCTAGCATTGGCCTTAGCTAATGCAGAATCCAACAACTTGGCTGAATAGCCACGTTGTAGCAGTCTATTTTTAGCTGCGTGTTGCGCTGCGATCATAGCCATGGTAGTACTACACGCTCTGCGTATTCTTAAGAATTCTCCATATGGCAGGCCAATGATGGTATGTTGTGGGTGAAAGCTGGATGCATGTAGCAAGAAATTCCCTGCTGTGGGTTTGCGATACAACTGTGTGGTGATCTGATTATTCTCAATAATCACTGCAATGTCCAAAAAATTCACTCGATTTTGATCTATATGTGCGGTAAATTGCAAGTTCATTTCATTGTCATTGATAGTATTAACAAATGTTTGTGCCTCAAATTCGCTCCCATTCCAAATAATGAATATGTCATCTATATATCTCCAGATGTTCATCAGAGGTTTGTCAGCCAAATTCTTGTGTCTGCCCCTGAGTACATGCTCCTCCCACCAGCCCACGTGGAAACACGCGTAGATGGGGGAGAAGCATGCACCCATGGCGACACCTTGTAGCTGTTTAAATATTTTCCCCACAAACAAAAATAAGTTATTATGCAAACATAGATGAATCATGCTTAGTAACATTTTGTTGTGATAATAGAACTAAATGTTTCTATTTTGGAAAAAAAAAATCTATTGCATTTAGACCATCTTCATGTCTGATACTTGTGTATAAGGAACAAACCTCAAGAGATAATTTTCTGACCAAGTAATGGAATCCAATTTGCGAAGGAAGTTTTTGGTGTCTCTTAGGTATGTGGGCAGAGAAGTCATGTGTTCCTGAAGATAATAATCCACATATTTGGATGTGGTTTCAAAAACACTGTCTCTGGCAGAAATAATGGGACGTCCGGGGACTGGAGTAATTCATTTATGGACCTTTGGAATCAGGTAGTAGGTAGTAGGTAGGTAAGGTGGGAAACTCCTTATTTAAAAAACAAAATTCATCTTTTGGGATTAATCCTTCTCTTTTCCAAGCCATCAGTTGTATTTTGTACTCCTTATTAACCTTATGTACTGCCATACCGTTGGATTGTTCATAGCACTCTACATTGTTCAGGTGCCGGTATACCTCTGTTTTGTATTCAGTTTTGTCCCAGAGTACCAAATTACCCCCTTTGTCAGAGTTTTTTACTACCACAGAATTGTTGTTTTTTAACTTATCCATTAATTGAAAATACTGTTTGGGTTTAGAGTCTTTGTGTTTTTGTTCTGCCCTTATTGTCTTGATATGCAATTTCTTAAGTTCTTCCGTGACGCGATCATGAAAAATGTCTAGAGCGTCACGCGGCATTATTGGGACAAAAGTAGATGGTACCTTGAACGGGCTCTTGCCAGCAGCAGAAATTACTATTCCTTCCTCATCAGCTATTTGTTGAGTACTGGTCGTTGCTTGTGAATTATCAGTAATATCTCTGCCCAAGGAGAACAAAGTTTTTATAAGGGGAATTTGTTTAGCATTAAGTCTTGTGGGAGCAGGGACATCAGCAGAGTTGGCCACAGGTGTTGTTTGGTTTTTGATTTTATAGAATTTAGCTAATTTAAGCTTCCGTATAAATTTATATACATCAACTCTCGTGTCTACAAAGTTGAAATTGCTCTCTGGGCAATAACTGAGCCTCAAGCTTAATAGTTGCAGTTCCGGAGGAGCTACGACGGCAAACAAGATGGCTGCTTAGGTTCCCGGCTCCGCCGACCTCCGTACTCTGCCACTAGATCCTGCACAATATCCTGATCTTACGCCCAGCTTCTTCTTGGATGAAGTGTTCCTCATTCTGTTGGTGAAATCCCCAAATTTTATCGGCTGATTTCACGAACTTACACCGAGTTGAAGATCGTGGCCTGCTCCAGCGGTGAAGCCGGGGCCTCGAGTATCTGCAAGGCCAGGCTGCAGTGCAACAACATCGGCTGAGAGACCCTGGCAGGGTCCGGTCAACCGTAGTTGAGACTTTGTCTACGCCCGAATTTGGTGACGATTGCTTTCCTTTTCCAGCGTTGAGAGAGAGGTGACCTGCTGTTGCTTACTGTGGGTGGGGATCCCTGTCCTGCGGACCCGGTATAGATTCCGGCCGGGGTTCGGCGGGTCGGGACCCCAGCCTGCGGTGTTGCGCCGGGTTAACGCGGCTGTGGATAATGACGGATCGCCATCCACGCTTGCCCTCTCGTGATCCTGTCCGTTCCCCCCAAAAATGCCAGATTCACCCGGGGAGTTAATTGTGATTGGTACCGAACTTGATACCATGGATCGGAAGGCATCTGGGCTAACGCTGAGGGCAATATGGGCAGAACTTTGGGCGTTTCACTCGCAAGTGGATGTGTTATTCACTAAAATGGATGCATGCCTAACTGGGATTCTGCTTGAGATACCGGACCCTGCCCCACGGTTGAACCAGCAATCTACAGCCATTCAAGCCGCGGCCATTTTGACTTTGTGCGAGGACCCCGTAAGGAAACGAGTATCGAAGCGAATAGCGGAACCAACGGATGGCGCTCTGGAAGATAGTATCCCGAGGCCGTGAGTGTATCACCGTACCTTTCATCACCATTGACTTTGGAGGTATGGAATGGCGTCCCGTCAGAGTCCTACAAATGACTGTTTCTATATCTGTATCCTGTTTTCTTGGCCTGTCCCCCGTATCCTATTGTTAGATTGTATGGCACCTGACCCGCTCATTTAAATAATATAAAATGAAACCTTTATTATATCCTGTGATTTATCAATGCGTTTTAATACAAGATCCATCCTGAATCGTTGCCGGACCTCAGGGTTGTCGGCTGAGGAGCTGTGTTGTATCATGATCAATTGGGTTTTACTTCTGTTTAGCGGCCGGCCCCTGCGGTTGTAGGCCCATACTTGTACTTTATGAATGCTGCAATAAAGGTTTTAAAAAAAAATAAAAAATAGTTGCAGTTCCGCAGTATTCAGTTCAACATTGGTAAGATTAATGATGGAGTTTTGGGCACTTACGTCTACTGCTTTTGCGTCTTCTTTTTGTAGAATCGCCCTCGTCCTCTGCTTTGCACATTTCCGTCGTTGCCGCCTTTTGTAGTTCCTGCGTTTGTTGTAGGAGGGTTGGCATTCCGTGATCGCAGGGTTGATTTTCTCTGCTGGTGAATATAATTCATTTCTTCAGCATATGTCAACCGCCCCAAAGCAGAGTTGCTGCTGGTTTCCGAACCACTGCCCTCTGTTTCTGTGTCGGAAATCGTAATGCTAGCATCAGATGACGAGGTGGCTGCATTGCTTGCGCTAGACACTGGTTCTTTTCTTTGTTTTGCTTGCGCCCCCGCACCTCCTTGTTTTTTAATGAGGTCATACTTGCGGGCGAAGGGGAAGACTTGGCCTCGCTCGTAATCGTTTTTATCACAAGTAAACTTGTATGCTTTTCTGGCCTTGAGCGTATCCTCCTGTTTCTTGATACGTACTGCCATATCTTGTAAACTTTTGTCAATGTAATCTTTGTTGTCTGGAGTTGTTAACTGAAGCAATTCTTGTTTTATGCGGGTTATTTCGTTAACATTTACATCCCTGTCAATTGCTGCATACTTAATTAACGGGCACACCAGTCGCATAGAAGCTTCTAAATTGCTCTCAGCCCAGTCTTTTAAGAGCAGTGGGTTCGGGTTTTCAAAGCTCGGGGCTAAAATTATTCTCAGCCCTCGAGGAATTCTATTCCCTTCATGATATTTCTGCAGTGATTTAATTTCCCACCACTTTGTTAATTCATTGTGGGTGTTTTTCTCCAACGCCTTCAGTAATGTTTTTACATCTGAACTTTGTTCTGCCTCCGGGGTAGATTGATTAGTCAACTCCGTACTTATCGGCAAATTGCCGAATAACTCTTCAGCCGCCTTCTCGCGTTCGAGCAGCGTCTCGTCCTACATTCTCACGCACTTATAAAATCAAACTTTATGTATAGTCCCTGGAGTAAATTTACTGCAAACTCCCGCCTGACAGCAATGTAGAGTACCTCTTCTCCTGCTTACATAGATTAGTATTCAGCCGTTACCGGGCGATCATCGGCGTCTTCGCTCACGATGTCAGTCACGAGGGAATCCGTACACAGTCTCCACCACTCAACGGCTTGATTCCGGTCTTGCAGGGCGCTTATCCAATAATGCTCAACACAGCTATACCTCCTATTGGCTCGTAGTCTGGATAGCCAACTGAACGAAGAGGGGTCCGTGATGAAGGAGGAACAAGCCAACCTCCTCAGGTAATCGCCAATTACCACTACGGCGCTTGAAAACTCCAAACGGAGAAAGACACGGACTCCAAGATTAACTTACACACTGCTGGCTGCAGTGACTTTTATTTTTAAGATAGTGCGAAATGTCAGAATGGATGACGCGTTTCGGCTAGCGTGTAGCCTTGCTTACATAACCCCGCTACTCAAACAACTTAGTTTAAATACAATGGTGACAGCGCTCACGTGATTACTTGGACTACACAGGTCATAGACAGTGAAAACATACTGCGATAAAAACTACAAAAAGTTTTCTAAATTTTCATTCTAGTCAAAATGCATTTATATTGAGCATTAAACAACTAATAATCATTTCAGTTGAATTAAAGATAATATCTGTACAAATACATATATATATATATACATATATATATATATATATATATATATATATATATATATTACCTACTGGCGGTCGCCAGTAGGTAGTTATAGTTAGGATTTTTTTCAATGCAAAATCTCAAAATTCTATTTGGAATAACTTTGGCGCCGGTTGACGAATCTGCCTGAAAATTTCCTCAAAATGGCCTTGCGGCGCCCTGGTCCATTCTTGAAAGTTTGGGGGGGATATGTCAAGCAGGGGCCGAGATAAAAGGGGGGTACCAAAACGCGTTTTCCCCATGTTAATTTCCATAGGGCGGTCGATATCACTTTTAGCCCGAACGGCTGAATGGATTTACACCAAACTTGGCAAAATTGTAGGGACTGGTAGCTCGATGTGCCTTTGCTATGTCTCAAGATATGTGCTCCAGTGGATTTTGAGTAATTTAGGTTAAAAAAAATATATATATCTATAGCCGCGCCCCAGTACGCGCCCCGGGGAGCGCTCCGGGAGCGACACGCGAGGTGCGCACGGAAAGCTGATTGGCTCTCGGGTGTCTGTAAACATTCGAAACAGTCCGGAGCGGCCGCCATCTTGTGTCTCGGTCAAATCGAGACACAAGAGGTGGCTAAAACAAAGGGGGAAATGACCATAAGGCGTCAGGGATAGACCCCCTTTGACCCCCTAGGTTTGATGTAGGGGCTCTAAAAGGGCCCCGCGGGGCATTTAAAATATATATTTTTTTTCGTTTTGCGCGGGGGGAGCGCTCGGTGCGCTCCCCGGTGCGCGTACCGGGGAGCGTACTATGAGGAAAAAAGAATGAAAGAGTTTTTAAAAAAGGAATCCTTTTTTTAGAAATTGGAGGTAGTTCTAAAAAGAACTTTTTTTTTTCTTCTTTTTGTTGTTTTATATTTTTTGGGGTGTTTTTTGAACATTTTGTACTTTTTTTGGCTTTTCAAAACAGTTTTATATATTTTTTGTATTTTTTAAGGGGGAGAAACAAAAAAAGGGAATTGAAACTGGCTCAACTGGAGCAAAAAAAAAAAATATATATATATTTTTGGGGCACTTGTGATTGTCACCTGCAAGGACGATTAGCTTTATGCTCTGTTCACCATAGGCGATGAGCTTGCCACATGCAGTACAAGTGATTTTAAAATCAGAAAATCTTGGCTGAATACAAGGCATCATCTCTGATGTTTCTGGTCCCGATGAAGAGGGTTCGTTTCTTTGGGAGGTGGTCCTTGAAGAATGGGGAAGGTTACTGGCCAGTTCCCTGAGCTCTGCACGAGAATAGTTGTTAGGGTGATTTCTGGTCATATGACGAATCATGGTATAGTTACCAAATGAATATTTTTTGTTTGGGTTGCCCCTTGAGAGTTCTTCATTGCAGATTAGGCAAGTTACCTTGGCCGCATTCACTTTTTTCTTGCCCTCTGGGAGTGAAAAAAACTCCCATACAATGTGTGGCTTGGGCTTGTATGGGGTATTTTCTTCAGGCAGCCATCTTCTCCTCCCCTCCTCCTCTTCCTCTTCCTCCTCCTCCTCTTCTTGACCACCAATATAATCTGGAGCTGGTCCTGTTGGTGGTGGTGGTGGTGGTGGTGGTGGGGCAGATGCACCAGCTGCTGCTGCTACTGAAGCCATTATTAAGATCAAAAAGGTACAGAGATGTACAAACAGGTCTTCCTCAGTCAAAGGACAAAGTCAGAATAAGGAAAAAAGGTGGGGTCTTTCATCATTTGGAAGAAAAAAACTGTCCTGAACCAATGAGAAGTGTTATTTTCAGGTCACAAGACCAGGGGCTTCATCATTATGAAACCAAAACTGTTATGAACCAATGAAAAGAGTTATTTACAGGTCACATGACCCGACGCGCTTACGCTACGCGCCCCGGGTGCGCCCCGGGGCACGTAGCGTAAGCGCGTCGGATGTTTACGTTGCGCGATCGTATTCGCTCGAGTACTTCCGGGTGCGCTTACGCCGTGCGTATCACGCGGACGCGGCTACGCGATACGTCACGATCATGTTTTCGTTCGCGACATTGGCGCTAATGGGACGCTTCCCGGTTCGCGCACCGGGGTGCTTCAAATGACTACGCTCTCCGGGGCGCTCCAAAAATTAAAAATAAAAAATAAAAAATGGGATAATTGTAGGGACAGGGAGCCCTATTCTGAAGTGGTTTTTAAAAAAATTTACTTTTGAAAAATATGTATTGGGCTTAATATATGTTAGAGCCAAAATGTAGCCCAATGTAGCCCAATGTAGCCCAAAGATGGCCGCCAGAGACAAAAAAAAAATATAGCCCAAATATCAGCCAGATGTAGCCAAACTGTAGCCCAATGACAGAATGTACCAGAGTGTTCTAAACAACTAGAGCGCTAACAGTCTTACTTATAAAGTGAGACTTATAGTTAGGAATTAGCATTAAAAAAAAACTATAAAATTCACTGAAAAAACCATAGGTTTCACACCAGTTAAATTTAGGAATTAGCATTTAAAAAACCTATGAAATTCACTGAAAAAACCATAGGTTTCACACCAGTTATAGTTAGGAATTAGCATTTAAAAAACCTATTAAATTCACTAAAAAAACCATAGGTTTCACATCAGTTATAGTTAGCTGGAAATTTTACTGTCATAAAACCATTGAAATTCCACGTTATAGTTAGTTGGACTCACTATAACTTGCGCGTGTAATGCACTGCTGATGACGTCACATATTACATCACTCATGACATGGTCAGTGACATCACTCATGACATCACTGATGACACCATCCAGTGAATGTGTGTCTTTCTGAAAAATAAATATGTTTTATATATGTATTTGTAAAGGACGATGGAAGAATAAATGGTTAAATAAGTGTGTAAATGGATGTTTTTTTTAAAAAGAATTGATTGGTTAACTGCCTTATTAAGTGTATCTTAGTGAATACATATATTAGCGAGTAACTTTTAAATATTGTAATATATGTATCAGTGTTTCACTTTGTGTATAAGTGGCTGCATGGGTTGGTGACTGACTCACTGTTTGTATGTGTTTTGAAGACAGCATATGTGCAGGACTGTATGGGTGGATGAGTGTGTATATGTGTGTGTTAGTGGGTGAATGACTATCTCACTAGTGTCTTTATCAGTAACAAGATGTGTTTGTATCTAGTATATGTGAGTATTGATGTATATAAGTGAGTATATGAGAGAGTGAGAGATTGTAAGAGTTCCTGTTTAAATAAGTATGTGTTTCCATAAGTGATTGTTTAAGAGAGTAAGTATGTGTAAGTTTCCTTAGAAGTAAGGTGGTAGTGTGTGTATAGCTGTATATGCAAATAAATGGATGTTCAATAGTTTATTTGCATGTGTGAGTATGTGTGTGAGTAACTTTTGGATGACTGTCGGTGTGTAACAGGATGTATAGATGTATCACTACATATGATGACTGAGTATATGTATGAGTGACTATATGGAACTGTTGATGAATGTGTAAATGTGTATATAGATGGTGGAATTATTGAATTGGTTGTTGTAACTGGTATGGGTATCTCCATTTTTTAAAATGTTTTAATTTATATTTTTCAATATGTGTTTCATGGGTTACATTACAGTGAAAGGAGGTCTGTCACTCTGTCACAAGGATGATGTCATCAGTGATGTCATGAGTGATGTCACTGACCATGTCATGAGTGATGTAATATGTGACGTCATCAGCAGTGCATTACACGCGCAAGTTATAGTGAGTCCAACTAACTATAACGTGGAATTTCAATGGTTTTATGACAGTAAAATTTCCAGCTAACTATAACTGATGTAAAACCTATGGTTTTTTTAGTGAATTTAATAGGTTTTTTAAATGCTAATTCCTAACTATAACTGGTGTGAAACCTAGGGTTTTTACAGTGAATATATATATGTATATATATATATATATATATATATATATATATATATATATATATATATATATATATATATATATATATATATATATATATATATATATATATATATATATATATATATATATATATATTTCACCTCTCAAGCAGAAAAACTACAGGTGACGAGACTGTGTGCTGACGATAACATTTTTATTTCATGTCGCCCTCGGACGCATTTCGCCTGACCAGCAGGCTTGTTCACCGAAGCTTCAATACAATACAGTCGCCATTTTAAACAGTACACCCACAATCAGTCATGTGATTAGAACTACAGACTGGGAGACAGTGAAAAAAGACTCGTAGTTTTTTACGAGTAAATGCAAACAATGAATAGCAATTCTGACTCGGTGGCGTAATTTATATTCTTACATACTGCCCTGAGTAAAATCAGAGAGATCATTATACATTGATAACATGCTTTGTTCATTCATTAACTGCTATCAGAATAGGCAAACACAAATAAAACTTTGCGCATTTAAAACAACATTACATACTTCAATGCCGAGCATTCATAATTCGCGCTGCCAAGTTTTTAGATGATAAGCCTTGGATTCGCCCGTAAATGAGCACAAGTTATCTCCGCATTACTAAGAGCAAAAGGAGATATTTGAAGAATCCACCGAAAACACACAATACTGCCCAAGTGGGCGAATACTATTACCTGTCCCCAGGAATAAAAAGGGGGGGGGAGGGAAAGTGCCCGTGAATTGACAATACAAGGTGTTCTGACATGTTGTGCATAATTGAACATAGATGGTTGGTTACCACAGCTCTAGTCCCACGTTCTGAAATAACACAGAGTTTGACAACTTTTTGGGGTTGGGGGCCTACAGTGTTTCCTACAGGTGTGTACTCAGATCTTCTTCAAGATTTAACCCTCCTGGGGCCTTGGAATTGAGCTCTAGAATGTATCTCGACTCGAGGCGCCTTAATTTTTTCAGTCTATCACCGCCTCTGATATTCTTAGGTACATGATCAATTACAAAGTAGCAGAGCCCTGCTTCATTTTTGTTATGTTTTTCTTCGAAATGCCAGGCCACCGGGTATGTTGGATCTGTATTACGGATGGCTCGCATATGCTGCAATATGCGCATGTGTACCGGGTGGATAGTGCAGCCCACGTACCTCAGGCCACATGGGCACTGAAGCACGTAGACAGATCCCCTGATTTGTTTGGTTCTTTTGATTAGCCCCCCTTGGCAAGATTGGGTATTGACTCCTAGCTTGCAGGCTTTGCACTTACTGCATTTTATGAAACCTGGTTTTCTTTTTAGTCAGTCAGACCCTCCTCCTTTAGCTTTAGGTTTAGATGGTAGCATGTTGGACACAAGCATTTGTTTGAAAGATCTAGCCTTCCTGAAGGTTATGGCTGGTCTCTTCTGAACTTGGTCTTGTAGCAAGGGGTCATTAACAATGAGATGCCAGTGTCGGTTTAATATGTTTCTCACAGCTTTATGTTTCTTATTATATGCTGTGACCATTCTGACCTGATTTAACTCACGTTTATTCATATCTGGGGGTTTATTTTTGTTGAACAAGATTTCTTCTCTACTACGTTTCTTTGCTTTCTTAATGCAGCCCTTTATATTCTCTTGAGTGTACCCTCGTGCTGTAAAACGGGTATTGAGTGTCTCTAGTTCTTGTTCTAAGTTCTCTTGGTCACTACAATTTCTGATGGCTCTTAAACTTTCTCCATATGGGATGCTTCTGACTAAGTTGGTTGGATTGAAGCTTGCCGCATGAAGCAGCGTGTTACCCGCTGTGGATGTCCTGTAAAGGTTGGAATGTAATTTCCCGTTTTTTACAAAAATGGTAAGATCTAAAAAATTCAATGAAGTGGCACTTATGTTGCTCGTAAACTGCAGATTGAGATTGTTAATCTGAAGTAATGCGGAGATAGCTTGTGCTCATTTACGGGCAAATCCAAGGCTTATCATCTAAAAACTTGGCAGCGCGAATTACGAATGCTCGGCATTGAAGCATGTAATGTTGTTTTAAATGCGCAAAGTTTTATTTGTGTTTGCCTATTTTGATAGCAGTTAATGAATGAACAAAGCATGTTATCAATGTATAATGATATCTCTGATTTTACTCAGGGCAGTATGTAAGAATATAAATTACGCCACTGAGTCCGAATTGCTATTCATTGTTTGCATTTACTCGTAAAAACTACGAGTCTTTTTTCACTGTCTCCCAGTCTGTAGTTCTAATCACATGACTGATTGTGGGTGTACTGTTTAAAATGGCGACTGTATTGTATTGAAGCTTCGGTGAACAAGCCTGCCGGTCAGGCAAAACGTGTCCGAGGGCGACATGAAATAAAATGTTATGGTCAGCACACAGTCTCGTCACCTGTAGTTTTTCTGCTTGAGAGGTGAAGTGTTGCCAGGGCCCGACTTCGGAGGTCTTTTTTCCCGACGAGACACCCGCTGTTCTGGAAGGCGGCAGTTTTCTTTCTGAAGTAAAGAGTTGTGGGATATATATATATATATAAAAACCATTGAAATTCCTCCGATTAAGGAGCCCATTAGGATGGCGTCCGTCCGCCACCCCGAGGTGGAGGGACCGTCCGCAGGGGCAGCGGCGGTCCCTCCGTATGAATTAGGATGTGACCGCCACCCTGGCGGTCACATCCCGTATCTGTAACCTTGAAGCAGCACCCGCAGCAGCACCCGCCGCAAGGTTAAAAATGCATGTATTGCATTTACATGCACAAAGCGGCAGGCACCGTGCGGTGCTTACCGCTTTGTTCATGTAAATGCAGGGGGGTACCATAGGTACCATAGGTACCCCCCATGTGCACCCTCCCTCCTCTGACAACCTGGGGGCCCGCAACGGGCCCCCAAACTTCAAAGACCACATGCTTTTCCACGGCGGTAAAGCCGCCGTGGAAAAGCATGTTTCCTGCCCCATGTTTCCTGCCCCATCCTAACATGGCTGCCGGTGTCTGATGGACACTACCACCGTATTAGAGCTTTTCCGCCACGGTCGGAAGGCGACCGTGGCGGAAAAGCGGCGGACGGTTTCCCGTCCGCCGATGACCCCCCAGCCATCCTAATCTGGGGGGGGGTCTTTGAAGGCACTGCTGCGGTGACTCCGCATCCTCCGGGCTGGCGGTGACTTCCGCCGGCCCGGAGGATGCGAATCACAGCAATCCTAATCGGCCCCTATATCTCGCGGGCCCGCAATCCACTGCTGATTATGCCACATATTACATCATTCATGACATGGTCAGTGACATCACTGATGACATCTCAAATGACATCACTGATGACATCATCCAGTGAATGTGGTTTGCTTCGTTATTTAAATATGTATGGCTAATTTAAAGTGTCTCTCTAAATATATTGGATAGTGACTAAACTGTGTGAACCTCTGTATCACTTTGTCAGTTGATGTAAAAACTACTTCTCCAGTTGGTCACTAGCTATTTGAAAGTCTATATTAGTTATTGATTAGTTAACTGAGTATTTGTATGGGAGAGTATGTGGTTCAGTGGGAGGTGTGTGACTGCCCACAGATGTGTGAATAGTTGATTTAGTAGGTATATGATGTTAAGACTACATGTTATAACAGTTGTTTGGTAGAGTGTTTTGGTGTGTCAATGGATTCAAATATGGTACTCTGTATTTTACTGTGAGTGATGAAACGCTATACTAGTGTATGATGAGGTGTATCATCAAGTGGATGATGTCATCAGTGATGCCATTTGAGATCATCAGTGATGTCACTGACCATGTCATGAATGATGTAATATCTGACATCATCAGCAGTGGATTGCTGGTGCGCAAGATATTGTTAGTACAACTAACTATATAGGAGGAATTTCAATGGTTTTGTATGAGGGAAATGTCCAGCTAACTATAACACCCCTAAAACCTACAATTTTTTTTGTGAATTTCTAAGGTTTTTTAAATGCTAATTTCTTAACTACATCAGGCCTGAAACCTATGTTTTTTTCAGTGAATTTCAAAGGTTTTTTAAATGCTAATTCCTAACTATATCAGGCCTGAAACCTTTGTTTTTTCAGTGAATTTCGAAGGTTTTGTAAATGACAATTTTAAATGTATTAATTGTTATATTTTTTTTATACTGATTGACTACATTTTTTAAACTATATAGTTTTAGATATTTTATTTTTTAAATTACATTGTAATTACATTATACATTACATTACAAAATATACTTTCTCAGAATGAATTACTTTAGTTTAAATACTTTGCAAATAGGCAATAGACTTTTAAGTACAGTTGTTGCAATGGGCAACATCATTTCAAACACAATGCAACATTGACCTCAATGTGTTTTTCTAGCTAAATGCAATTAGTTACTTTATGGATGACCTTCCTAACCACAGGATTAGATCCTAGATTCAGTCCTTGGACATCTCCTGTAAACCGTTGAGTAGAAGTGTTTTGGAAAGGGGCGACCACTCGGTCCCCCCGAACGTATGGTGGAGTACCCCGATCTCCCCGGGAAACCATTTTGGGCGGGAGGCGTGTCCCGGCTGGTATGCCCGAAGCGGCGTAGCTGGGGTGCGCCTTTTCCCGCCCAAGAGAGGGTTGTCCTAGACACCGACACTGCCAGCCACGCCCGGGAGGCGGATTGGAGGAGGGTCTACGCCCGCCCGAAGAAGGATAAAAGGAGCGACAAGCCAAGGAAGCATCCTCTTGTTCCTGTGCTCTGAAGCTGCACCTCCTCGTTGCACGTGAGCTCGAGACGGAACGAAGAGCCAATTTTGAAATTTGTAATTTCTCTTTTTTCTCTTTTAGCGCTAGAAGCCTTGTCCAGGACCTTTCATCTATCGCGAGAAAATGCCGGGCAAAAGGGTCGGAAAGAAGGTTAGCACCGACCAAATGCTCCGTATGCTGGTGAAAGACATGGCGGAGATGAAGAGGAAAATGGCGGCCAGGGACGGGACGGGAAGGCCTAAAAGAATCATCGGGCCAGCATTGCCAGGGGTGGTCCCTGCCGGGAGAGGAAAGAGGGCCAGGAACAGGGCAAATGGAGACGAGGTCCCAGTTCCGGAGGCTCCCCCGGCGAGCCCTCCCAGACCGGTTCAAGCTCCCGTGCCGATTCCCGACGCAGGGCAGCCGATCCCTGTTGTAGTTACCCCTGTGAACGAAGGGGATATGCCACCGGAGCTGGCCGCCCAGCTGGCGGCATGGTTGGGCAGAAACAACGAGGGTTCTGTTGCTCCGAGGGACACGGCCGAGGAGGCCAAACTAATAATGAGGCAGTTGCGGCAATCTCGAGATGCCGCAAAGGCACCTTGTCCTTTTGTTTCCCCGCAGGCTCCCGTGGGTCAACCAGGATCGGGCGTTGGTACGGCGGGGTCTACAGTTACGACGGCAGGTTCAGGTAAGCAGCCATTGCCGATGGTGGGAGAAGGATCGATACCTTCAAGGAGGGAAAAAATTGTTCAGCATATCCCGATCGAGGTAAAAGAGAGGATATGGGCAGACAAATATGTGAACATGTTTTCCTTGCTGACCGATCACTACGAGATCGAGCATGTAAAAAATCAAAAAGAGTATCTACATCCTAGTGTATGGCGAGCCAGGATGGCCGGTTTCAGAGTCGATGAATCGATAGGCAATTGGGGCAGAGCGTTCGGAATGTTCATTGCAATTATGGGGGAACGTAGGCCCGAATTGTTGGGGGAATTGGCCGTGTACCAGACACGTATCATGGAGTTTTATGAAACTTATGGAGGGAATCAATGGTTTTCTTATGACAATATATTTCGTAAATCCAAGGAACACGATTCATCCCTGACGTGGGATTGTTTTGACTCCATTTCTTGGCAAAAAATAGAAAAGCCAGGCGTGGGGAAGTCACCATCGTTGGGAGGTGATGGGGTTGAGTATTCCCGCCATTCGTCAGGGGCGCCCTTTCGGGCAGGTTCAAGTAATGACCGGAACTCAAGGAATAGTGGCACCTCAGGAAAAAAGGGGGTCTGCTGGGGCTTTAACAGAGGAAAATGTACTAGGCCACAGGGTTCTTGTAAGTTCAGGCACGAATGTTCGGGGTGTGGGCAGTCCTCCCACCCTGAGAATATGAGCAGAGCCAAGGCTAGTGATACGGGGAGTAGAGGAAGCACCAAACAGGTCTAAAATAGTCCAGGGTGGGCCCCTACCTACCCCGGTTGATATCATGGCAATGATCCCTTGGCTAAACGAATACCCAGATCATATCTCCGCTGGGGTGTTGCGAGATGGTTTCTCATATGGTTTCCGCATCCCGGCGGGGGATTTTCAGGGTGAAGCTCAATGTAAGAATCAACTATCGGTGCAGCAGAATGCGGCGGTGGTACAAGCAAAGATTGGTAAAGAGGTGGCCCGAGGTCGGGTTGCTGGACCATATGACAACCCGCCAGTTGCTAATTTTGTTTGTTCACCCCTGGGTGTAGTCCCCCAAAAAGATCCGGGGGAATTCAGGTTGATACATAATTTGTCAGCTCCAAGGGGTCTTTCGGTGAACGATGCGATTGACAGTTTGTTCGGTGCGGTACGCATCTTTCGATGAGGCCGTCGCCATTTTGAATCGCCTAGGGCCCAGAGCGCTGATGGCTAAATCAGATATCGAGTCAGCGTTCCGGTTGCTCCCGGTACACCCAGATGATCAGCGTCTCCTTGGTTTCATGTTTCAGGGTCGCTATTACATGGATAAATGTATGCCAATGGGTTGCTCCATCTCTTGTGCGTATTTTGAGAGATTCAGTTGTTTTTTGCAATGGGCTTTCACAAGAACAACAGGGTTTACACATGTGATGCATTATCTTGATGATTTTCTATTCCTGGGGGCAGCCGGGGACATAGAGTGTGCACAAGCTTTGAATGAATTTTGTGATCTCATGAGACGCTTTGGCGTGCCATTGGCACCCGGTAAGACAGTGGGGCCGTCTACTTCGCTCGAGTTTCTTGGAATAGAGCTCGATTCCGAAGAGGGGTGCTTCCGCTTGCCCAAGGAAAAGGTGACGAAATTTAAGGCATCGCTGAAAACATGTATTAGCGAGACGAAAGTAAGATTGCATCAGTTGCAGCGGGTTGTGGGTCAACTAAATTTTGCCCTGAGAGTAATGCCAATGGCGCGCCCATTTTCCCGCTCTATTGCTCAGGCCATGGTTGGCCTTAAGGAAGGCCACCACCGCACAAGGCTCTCGGCAGAGGTTCGCCAGGACATGCGCATATGGTTGGCATTCCTGGCGGATTTCAACGGTCGAGTTGTGTGGAGCAAACCCGCGGTTTCCTCTGAGGAGCTGGGGTTGTGGACGGACTCGGCAGGGAGTGTTGGATTTGGCGCAATTTTTGGTAATCATTGGTCAGCACAAACCTGGCCGGCATGGTGGCACGAGAATGGGCTCACAGGTAACATTGGGTTTCTAGAACTGTTCCCTATTCTGGTGGCCCTGACAACATGGCCTGAGGGGTTTCGTGACCGCTCTGTGGTGTTCTGGTCAGATAATATGACCGTTGTTGAGTGCATCAATAGTCAGGCTGCCCGCTGCAGATGGATCTTGAGATTGCTGAAGGAAATTGTTCTGTTGTGTATGAGGCTGAACGTCCACTTTAGGGCAAGACATGTGCCAGGGGTGTTGAATCAGGCAGCTGACGCGCTTTCTTGTTCCCGTATGCAGGCCTTCTGGGGTTTCCTACCCTCAGCGGACCCTGTGGAGGCACCATTCCCCGAAGCTCTCTGGTCTCTTGGTGCCCCGGACTACAAGACCTCGTGGGAGAGAGTTTAGCGCCCAGGACAAGGAAGGCATACGAAGGGGCATTCCGTTCCTATTGGTCCTTTTAGGGTTCTGCTGGGGGGGAGCTTTGGGGCCAGGAGGAGTATGTCCTGAAGTTTCTGTTATCCTTACATCAGGCAGGCAAATCAGTAGCCACGGCACAGAGGCACCGGGCCGCCATTTCTTTCATGGCACGGGCTCATGGTATCCAGGACCCCACAGCGTCTTTTGTGGTACAGAAGGCGCTGCGAGGATGGCAACGCCTTGAGGGTCGCAGAGTGGACGACAGGCACCCGATAGGTCTGGAAAGGTTGGCCCTGTTAATGTCCGTACTCCCTGCAACATGTTCGTCTCAATCAGAGACAGTACTATTCCGAGCCGCTTTTTCTTTAGCATTCCATGGGGCTATGCGGGTAAGCGAGCTGGTAGCACGGAACAAGCAGGATACGGGGGGGGGCTGTGCCGAGAGCACATCCAAATTAGGGGAGAAACAATGGTAGTCTCGTTTGCCAGGTCCAAGACCGATCAGGGAGCGATCGGGGACTGTGTAGTAGTCCAGCGGATTCCCGGATCTCCCATGTGCCCGGTGGCATGCGTTGAGGAATATTTGGCGCAGAGGGCGGCAACATGGGGGGGAAGCTTACTGAGGCACGCCGACGCCACCCCACTGACGAGGTTTCAGTTCCAACGGGTGCTTGCGATGGCAATTGCAGCCGCAGGCTTGAACCCGTGCGAGTTTGGGACCCATTCCTTCCGGATAGGGGCTGCTACTGAGGCCACAGCCAGGGGTCTGAGTGTCGAAAAAGTAAAACAGTTGGGGCGTTGGTCCTCGAATTGTTATAAACGGTACGTGCGGTTGCACATGTTGTGAAGCCAATGTCATGCACTCACGCTTCTTGTTTTTGTTTGGTTTACAGTTTCGCAAGCTTACGAGGCGGGGCAGACTGTGCAGTTGACCCGACACCTGGGGACCAGTGGTCAAAGAACACCGGCTGAGGAAAGAGTGGTGTGGGTCGTAGGACACTCATACGTGAGGCGTGCCGCAGACGTATTCAAAGCAGGTGACATGATTCACATGGCTGGGGAATACGGGTACAGGGTGACCTTCTACGGAAGGGGCGGGCTCTGTATTGACCAGTTTCAGAATTTTATGGAGGGTTTGTTAGGGCGGACGAGGTCACCGCCATCTATAATCATAGTGCATCTTGGGGGCAATGATTTGGTGACCATTGGTCGACGAGTACTTCTCGAGGTGATATTATCCACTGTAAGTTGGTTGGCGAGAAGGGTCCCGGGGTGCACAATTGCATGGTCCCACATGATCCCACGGAAGGTGTGGCGGGGGGCTAATTCTGTGTCTGCTTTAAATCATTCTGTGAAGAAAGTGAATAACAAACTTGGTAGATTGTTTCGTACAGATACATTGCATTCTATTTCGCATGGGTGTATCAGGGGGGATCAGATGTATCTAGAGGACGGGGTTCATTTGTCCCGGGTGGGGAATGCTTTACTCATAGGAGACTTCATAGCTTGGTTGAGGAATCTGTAGCCATGACCTTTAAGTAGGAGTTTTTGTGGGGGGTCCGGATAGCCGGTCAACTATCCGGGCCTGTGGCGGTAAGGTCATGATCGGTGAGCAGTAATTGGAAGATCCCTAGAGGTTTGGGCGTCACCCATTATGGATGGGAGCGCCCGGGGGGAGGCGGCCATTGGCCCCTCAAACAGGAGGCCGTCCCCTCTAAGGATGGGGACGCCGAAAAGGGAAGGCGGCCATAGGCCCCTCCCTGGGGAGGAGGGGCTACGGACCCCTCCTCGGAATTTCCCGGGGCCCGGACATCTGCGACGGCAGATGTGGTAAGTTGTGTGGGGTGGGAGGGGGGTCTACGCTACCTTCTAGACACCTCACACGAGTCCTCGGACGACCACTAAGATGGCGTCGAGTTAACAGGGGGCCCCCGCTAAGGCAAGGGAAATTGGAAGTAAGCACAGAGGTACAGTCCGCTGTGCGACCGCCCCTCACAAGTGAGGGGGGAATTGGTATTGGGGATCTGACACCGGTTACGACCTTGCCGTTGGCCGGTACCGTTAGGATGTACAATTTCAATGTTCAGAAATGCATTTGCAGGATGTTTAGTTTCGGCTAGGAGAACCTTTGTATTAGAGATGTGTTAAGGTCAGCCAAGAACATCGTAATGTGTAAATGAAATTGTACATGATATGAAACTGTTATTTTAATGTTTTAATTTTGTTTCATATTTTAATAAATACGGCCGGGAGGGTAACTCCCTCCCGCCTTCCAAAAGTTCAGAACCGTTTCCGTCTTCACATCCTTGGGGATTTGTGTTGAGAGGGGGTGGCGGGTATCTCAGCCATATAGTTACAGCAGTGATTTTTAAGGAATATTATTGTTTTTTAAAAGTTGAGACAGAATTTTTTTCACATAGAATCATCAATGTTATCCTATGGGAGGAAATTCACTTAGCAGGTAAGTAGTGTTATCATTACTTTTTCTTACTCAGTGGTGGATCCTGGTTCCAGGACTGGTGCATCTCATGTAAACAGTTGAAAGAATGTGTTTAAGTCATACAGGCGATCTTTTAGGAATATGTTTAGTTTGTGAAAATAGACACAGAAACTTTTCTTGTGAAAACTAGACAATGGATTCCTATGGAAGGAAATTAAAGTTACTGGTAAGTATGGTTAGAATTACTTTACAGGATCAGTACTGGGCTCAAAGATGCAGCACTGAGGTCTCTCCTGAAAACAGGTGAGTAAATTGGAATTCGTAGTTTGGCTGCTTTTAGAGGAATTTTTTAAAGTTCCAAAACTCCACACTTCGAAGAATTTCCAAATGAAACCAGTCAATGTTAGCCTATGGAAGGAAATTCAAGTTACTGTAAGTATGGTTAGAATTACTTTTCAGGATCCGTAGTGGGATGAAATATGCAGCACTGAGGTCTCTCCTGATAACAGGTTTGTAAATCGGAATTTGTCGTTCGGCTGATTTTAGAGGAATGTTTGTACGTTTCAAAAATAGACACTTAGAAACTTTTCTGGTGAAAACCACACAATAGATTCCTATGGAAGGAAATACACGTTACTGGTAAGTACGCTTAGATTTACTTTTCAGGGTCCATTCTGGGCTCAAAGATGCAGCACTGACGTCTCTCATGATAACAAGTGAGTAAATCGGAATTCGTAGTTCCGCTGATTTTAGAGGAATATTGTGCTCATAGTGAAGGAAGGGGGCGGGGCATGAGGTGACATGTGTGCAAACACGCCCTGTGGCGCGTTTTAGATTGGGGAATTAATTCCTCTTCAATCCTGAGGTCCCCTGTGAGCCAACTAGCCCACCAGGTACCTCCAGTATGCACCAGGGAGCAGTGCTGCAGAGAGGTGTTCAGAGGGCACGCGCACTTTTTACAACAATGTGCTACGCAGCTCCGTGGCACTTAATGGAGGTACCTGTTGTACTAGTTGGCCCCTAGGGGACCTCTGGATTGAAGAGAAATTAATTCCCCAACTTAAAACGCGCCACAGGGCATGTTTGCACACATATCACCTCAAGTCTCGCCCCCCACCTACACCACCGTGCAAACGCACCCCATAGCGCGTTCTAAGTTGGGGTATTAAGTCCCCTTGCATACTGGGAGTCCCTGGAGGCCAACTAGCCCACCAGGAACCTCCAGTATGGACCAGGGGGCTGCATTGCAGAGAGGTGTAAAAAGGGGTGTGGCCTCATTACACCTCTCTGCTACTCAGCCCCCTGGTGCGTTTGCAGAGGGGGAACTAATTCCCCTTGCATACTGGGGGTACCTGGGGGCCAACTAGCCCACCAGGAACCTCCAGTATGCGCCAATGGGTTGCGTTGCACAGAGGTGTAATCAGGTCCCGACCCTTTTTACAGCTCTCTGCAAGGCAGCCCACTGGCGCGTTTGCAGAGAGGGAACTAATTCCCCTTGCATACTGGTGGACCCTGGGGGCCATCTAGCCCAGCAGGAACCTCCAGTATGCGCCAGGGTGCTGCATTGCAGAGAGGTGTTCTGAGGCCACACCCCTTTTTACACCTCTCTGCAATGCAGCCCTCTGGCGTGTTTACAGAGGGAGAACTAATTCCCCTTGCATATTGGTGGTCCCTGGGGGCCAACTAGCCTACCAGGAACCTCCAGTATCCACCAGGGGGCTGCGTTGCAGATAGGTGTAATGAGGCCCCACCCCTTTTTACACCTCTCTGCAAGGCAGCCCCCTCGCGCGTTTGCAGAGGGGAAAATAATTCCCCTTGCATACTGGTGGACCATGAGGGGTCAACTAGCCCAGCAGGATCTTCCAGTATGCGCCTGGGAGCTGCATTGCAGAGAGGCGTAATGAGGCCATGCCCCTTTTTAGAACACTCTGCAAAGCAGCTCCGTGGTGCTTACTGGAGGTTGGTGAGCTAGTGGGCCCCCAGGGATCCCCAGTATTCAAGGGAAATTACTCCCCCCTCTGCAAATATGCCAGGGGGCTGCATTGCAGAGAGTTGTAAAAAGAGGCGGGCCTCATTAAACCTCTCTGCAACACAGCGCCCTGGCGTGTTTACAGAGGGGGAATTAATTCCTCTTGCATACTGGGAGTCCCTGGGGGCCAACTATCCCACCAGGAACCTTCAGTATGCGCCAAGGGGCTGCGTTACACAGAGGTGCAATCAGGCCTTGCCCTTTTTACACCTCTCTGCAATGCAGCCCCCTGGCGCGTTTGCAGAGGGGTCACTAATTCCCCTTGCATACTGGTGGACCCTGGGGGCCAACTAGCCCAGCAGGAACCTCCAGTATGCACCAGGGGGCTTCGTTGCGGAGAGGTGTTCTGAGGCCACGCCCCTTTTTACACCTCTCTGCAATGCAGCCCCCTGGCGTGTTTACAGAGGGGAAACTAATTCGCCTTGCATATTGGTGGTCCCTGGGGTCCAACTATCCCACCAGGAACCTCCAGTATGTGCCAGGGGGCTGCGTTGCAGAGAGGTGTAATGAGGCCCACCCCTTTTTACACCTCTCTGCAAGGCAGCCCCCTGGCACGTTTGCAAAGGGGGAACTAATTCCCCTTGCATACTGGTGGACCCTGGGGGTCAACTAGCCCAGCAGGAACCTCCAGTATCCACCAGGGGGCTGCCATGCAGATAGGTGTAATGAGGCCCCACCCCTATTTACACCTCTCTGCAACGCAGCCCCCTGGCGTGTTTACAGAGGGGGAACTGATTCCCCTTGCATATTGGAGGTCCCTGGGTGCCAACTAGCCCACCAGGAACCTCCAGTATGGGCCAGGGAGCTGCATTGCAGAGAGGTGTAATGAGGCCACGTCCCTTTTTACAAAACTCTGCAAAGCAGCTCTGTGGTGCTTACTCGAGGTACCTGGTGAGATAGTTGGCCCCCAGGGACCCCCAGTACTCAAGGGAAATTACTTCCCCCTCTTCTAACGCGCCAGGGGCCGTGTTTGCAGAGTGGTGCAGGGAGGGGGCAGGGCTTGAGGTGACGGATTGCACCAGTTTGCAAACGCGCCCCCTGGCGTGTTTGCAGAGGGGGAACTAATTCCCCTTGCATACTGGGGGTCCCTGGAGGCCACCTAGCCCACCAGGAACCTACAGTATGCGCCAGGGGGCTGTCTTGCAGAGAGGTGTCAAAAGGGGTGTGGCCTCTTTACACATCTCTGCAAGGCAGACCCCTAGCGCATACTGGAGGTTCCTGGTGGGCTACTTGGCCCCCAGGGACCCCAGTATTCAAGGGGAATTATTTCCCCCTCTGCAAATGCGCTAACCAGGCGTGTTTCTGAGTGGTACCTTAATGGTTTTTTTGGGATCGGCAGGGTACGCGTACCCTGCGCGTATACCAGTATTTTTTTTTAAAATGGTCCTCGTGGGACCCCCTGAGCAGGCCTAGGGGGTCAGGAACCTCCCGTATGCACCAGGGGGCTGCCTTGCAGAGAGGTGTAAAAAGGGGCGTGGCCTCTTCACACGTCTCTGCAAGGCAGCCCCCTGGCGCATTTGCAGAGGGGTAACTAATTCCCCTTGAATACTGGGGGTTCCTGGGGACCAACTAGCCCACCAGTAACCTCCAGTATGCACCAGGGGGCTGAGTTGCAGAGAGGTATAAAAAGGGACGTGTCCTCTTTACAAGTCTCTGCAAGGCAGCCCCCTGGCGCATACTGGAGGTTGTTGGTGGGCTACTTGGCCCCCAGGGACCCCATCATTCAAGGGTAATTAGTTCCCCCTCTGAAAATGCGCCAGGGTTGCGTTTTCAGAGTGGAGCCTTATTTTTTTGGGGGGGATCGGCAGCCAAATTTGGTGTAATTCCGTTCAGCTGTAGCCCTGGCTAAAGGTCCCTATGGGAAATTGCATGGGGAAAACACGTTTTGGGACCCCCCTTTTTTCTCGGCCCCCACTTGACGAATCACCCCCAAACTTTCAGGGAAGGAGCGGAGCAGGCCATTTTCTTGGAGAATTTCACTAAGATTCGTCCACCGGCGTCAAAGTTATTCCAAATAGAATATTGTGGGTTTCCTACTCGAAACCAGGTCCTAACTATATCTACCTACTGGCATATATATATATACTCGATTGTGTAACGCTGTGAATAAATGTGGCAAATATATATATATATATATATATATTTTAATTTATTTTTAATTTTTTTCATAAAAAGAGAAGATAAGCAATGCAAAACGTTGTAATGGGAATATCCCTTCTGATACTAGGGGATACACCCCCACATAACTAGTCTTGCAAATCCAAATGGATCCCACTTTGGAAATGTACATATATGAACAGATAATCTGATACATGATTATACTGTGCACAATAATAATGTAATGTTTTTTGTAGTCAACTATTTTAATTTGCACTTGAGCACTTTATCTGAGCCATTTAAACTAAGGTACAATACTTGTAATAATAAACTACAAGATGGCCGCCGTTTCCATGGAATATACCATCTTCTATGATGATGAAAAAAAAAAGCGGAGGGTTTAAAATGGCTTCTGTATGTTTGCACAAACTGACACTGACGAAGCTAACTTGCGAAACGCGTCTGTCAGGAGTGAAGGGGGGTTTGGAAAATAAATAAACTTTGAGAAAGATCTTCACATCGGAGTGCTTGCCGTTTTCTTGACCTGGATTGGTTGGATCGTGTGGCTATATATATATATATATATTTGCCACAATGTCTCCCCACGAGACCCCGAGGAGACAATAGGCGGCACACTCAGGCTGATTAAATCTTCCTTTATTAAATCCAGAAGCATTAAATCACAATTGCCGCCTTACGCGTTTCGACTCTCCGTCTTGATTACAGGCACAGAAAATAACAGCTGCTGCATTTCACACAGGTAACATATTTATGTAATGTTCCAAATTACGTCATTCCACAATGCCTCCTGGCAGCAGTAGCCCGAAAGTTACAATCATCCCCACCATTGGGTGTTCTTTGCGTGATACGTGCACTGGAAAAAAGCAATCCTGGAAATCAGCTTGTCCTGACTTGGGGACGAAATTTGATTTCCCAGACAGGCCCCCAAAATGTGACAATACACGGTGACACGGACTGCCCGTATTTGATTCCACGGGCGGCCTGCCATCTTTTTTGCGAGGTGGTACACGCCTCTGCCGGCGCTGGGTTGCACCGTGAAATGTATTTGCCACAAAGTCTCCCCACGAGACCCCGAGGAGACAATAGGTGGTACACAGGCAGATAAAATCTTCCTTTATTAATCCAGAAGCATTAAATCACAATTGTCGCCTTACGAGTTCCGACTCTTCGTCTTGATCACAGGCACCGCAAATAATGGCTGCTGCATTTCACACAGGTAACATATTTATATAATGTTCCAAATTACGTCATTCCACAATGCCTCCTTGTAGCAGTAGTCCGAAAGTTACAATCATCCCCACCATCGGGTGTTCTTTGCGTGATATGTGCACTGGAAAAAAGCAAGATAACATATTTATATAATATATTATATATATAGAATGCTTAATGATCATTAAAATTCCTCTATACTAGTATATATTTTTTACCTGCAAACGAAAAAAAACCTGGATAACCTTGTGTCTAAGGACAAAAGCCCAAGTACTCCACTATCCTCTTTTCTCCGAGTAATACTGTAAAATAATCATACAGTTTATCTACCAAAACTTGTACTGGTAGATTTCCTTCACCATTCCCATAATCATGAATACCTACCAAATAGAACAAGTAGACAAGCCTCACAGGGATTGAACCAACCAGGACTCAAATGATGCCCTGTTAGGATATTGACAAGAGAATACAAAAAACTCATAAATGTTCCACTGGGGAAAAGATTACTTTTGTATAGTTCAGAAGTACCTTGGGGCTTTTTTGATCTCAGTAACAAAATTGATACTCTGAAAGTCTATCCAAATATTGCAGGGAAGCCACGATCCTTTCACACAGTTGCTTGGTGTTTTCTTTGGTAAAATTCACAGCTGTGTCTCTCACCCAAATACCAAAGAATTCAGCTGTGAACAAGTCATCCGTGCAAGGTGAAGAATACTTACTGGACGGTGAACTGTCCTAGGAATAGCACCGGCAAATACTTCACCATAAACAATGTTTTACGGGAAAGTAATGTCTGCTATGTTTAAATAGAGAAAGCCGAGTAGTGATGAGGGAGCAAATCTTCACTTAGCCACTGTTTCAACAATCCAAACTTTGATTGGTGCACTTCACCCTTACCTACAAGAAGACTCCAATACAAACGCACAGCAGCTGTCCTTCAGAGATCTGGCAAGAATTATCTGCAGTGTGCTGAACCCGGAAGCCACTTTTATACTTCCGGTTCAGCAGGAATCATGGGAATTTTAGTTCTGTCTCTCAGACCGTCTCCTCCCACCGAAACATCAACTGAGAATACAACTCTTGCATGGCTAAATGACGCTGGGAAGAACACAACATGGGCAATGAGGAACATTCTCCACTGCCACACAAACGTTTTGTTACTTGTCCCTGATGTCTTCGCAATGAATATGTAACAATATGGCTGGGTCTGAAATGGGGTGGCAAATTGAGCTAAAGAAAGATGATGGATTCAACCCTGATCTGTGACTGTGGGTGGTTGTCTGAATAGCTTCAGCGCTCCATCCATCATCTCCTTGCGTTTGCCATATCATATAAAGAGCCAGCTCCCTACACGGTCTGACAAAGACCTCGACATGCCAGCTTGGCACTGTTTATTATATATATATATATATATATATATATATATACAATGTGCTAAATTCCTAGCAGTTAACAATTGATCGAGTTTTTTTCACACATACACTTCAACTGATGTTCCATGTAACTAAACAGTTTAAGAAGATCTAGAATACAACTAACATACCAAGAACACCAAAATTGGTTTAATGACGCCCTACCACACACTATCGAAGAAGTTAGACTTGGTCCCGTTAGGAATGAGGGAGCAACATGGCCGGTCTCAGCAGGCTACACACCACATCCAAATATTGCTCATTTAGCAGCAGCGCACGTATGAATACTATATAACAGTTTAATCAAATATATAGAAGCCTGACACAGGCACAGCCGGGAGATTTTATTTAAAAAACTGCACTTTGCACTTTAATAGTTTGGCTACTATTTTAAAACATTTAAAATTTACCTGGGAACTGAGGGGTTGCCATTTGGGTGCGCGGACTGACCGGTGACGGTGGGATTGAGGGCACTGCTGGTCACTGTGTTTTTGTTACAGGCATTGCGGGACTGCCATCTTGGGGTTTCTCGGGAGGCAGCGCTCTAGTTGCTGGCCCGGAAACCCATAAAAGAATCTCGACGCAAGTGCGCAGTCTCTGCTACACTCCTGAGGCACAGCCGGGAGATTTTATTTAAAAAACTGCACTTTGCACTTTAATAGTTTGGCTGCTATTTTAAAACATTTTAAATTTACCTTGGAACTGAGGGGTTGCCATTTGGGTGGGCGGACTGACCGGTGACGGTGGGATTGAGGGCACTGCTGGTCATGGTCTTTTTGTTACAGGCATTGTGGGATCGCCATCTTGTGGATTCTCGGGAGGCAGCGCTCTAGTTGCTGGCCCGGAAACCCATAAAAGAAATATGACGAAAGCGCACCGCTGGCGAGCTGAAGGCGTGCCAAAGGCAGGCCCGTCTGCGCCCGTCCACACCTGGCCCGCGCCGTGCGCCAATACCCCTGCCAAGTTTTTCACTTGTTAACTGACCGATATTTACATATTCAAGAAGCAGGTTGGTTCAGTTAAATAATTTGGGCACAAATTTAGATTGTCCATGCCTCTCCCTAGACGAAGGAGTACCGGAAAACCCGATTTTCTGCCCTCATTATCATATTAGCCTCCCGGTGCCCCTATTTAATAAAATAAGTGGAGGGCTATCGGAGGAGGCATGTGCTTTGCGGATTAGTACACAGGGCCTAAAAGGACTCCTGCTTAACGCTCGGTCACTAGTTAAGCATAGTACCAAATGCGCCACTCTGATAGAAGATCTGGGAGTGAAAGTAGCATTCATTACTGAAGCCTGGACGGACAGAGCCTCCAAACCAGATATAGTAGAGGCATCACCCCCCGGTTTTCTTTGTCACACAGTGAATAGGCAGGGCAAGAAAGGAGGGGGTTGGCAGTCATATATCATGATTCCATTAATGCCACATTTAAAACAATCACAAATGGGGGGTGTGAAGCTCTGACCTTCTCCCTCTTTCTCCCACATCAGGAGAATTTTAGAGGGATCCTGATATACAGGCCTCCAGGCCTGAGGAAGCCGTTTATTGATTTAGTTAGTAATCTAATGGAGGAAGGTATAATTGATAGATCTTTTACTATAATGGGCGATTTTCATTTTCATTTGGAGGATATTGCAGACCCAGATACTTTGGAGTTATTAGAATTTATGAATGGATTGGATCTAATGCAATTAGTTAGAGGGGCTACCCACACAGCTGGGCATACGCTGGATGGGATCTTCTCAAATTATACATATTTATCTGTCCTAGAGGTGCGACCAGTAGCATGGTCCGACCATGTGGTCATACTATTCGAGATAGCCTACCCATGAAGCATGACAAGGTCGTAACAAAGCCCAGCTACATACGAGCATGGAATAGGATTGAAGGTAAAGATCTGTCAGATCTCTTGGAGCCTAATCTGCCCTCTTTAGTTGGGGAGGTGGATGATGCCATAACCAGATTTAATGCCTGGGTTACTGACGCATGTGATAAACTTGCTCCAAAAAACCCTTTTTATCCTAGAAGGATCCATCCTTCTTCCCCCTGGTATACTCCCAATTTAAAAACTCAGAAATGCATTTGTAAGCATTCTGAACGGGAATGAAGGAAGGGGTATAAGGTTGAGGATAAAATTAAATATAAAGAAAGTATTTGGGTCTATAAGCAACTACTGCTCACGGCTAAGCAAGAATACTTTGCTAACCAAATAAAACTAGCTGAAAACTCGGCGAAATAATTCTTTAAAATTGTCTGCAAATTGGCCAACCCACAAACTTCACAAGTGGTGGAGAGCCAGGAACTATGCGATAAAATCGCCAGTTACTTCCTAGATAAAGTGGAGGAAATTCATTGACAAAATTCCCTCTGTTAACGAAAACAGACACCGTCAAACTCCTGCAAAACATGAAATCAGGATCCCCTTATGACCCTTGTCTGATTAAAATAGCCAAATTGGCCCCTCAAACCTTTGTTGCAGCTCTTACCCCTCTTTTTAACACTATATTGGAAGCAGGCAGGATCCCCGCATACTGGAAAACTCCCTCTTTAATTCCTCTTCTAAAAAAATCTAATTTAGACTCAAAAGATGTTCATAATTTTAGACCTATCTCTCGCCTCCCATTTCCGGCCAAAATGTTGGAAAAATGGATTAATAGTCATCTGAGCAGATACGTTCAGGATGCTGAGGTACTTGATTGTACCCAATATGGCTTACGGGAGGGCCATAGTACAGAAACGGCTCTCCTAAAGTCTACTGACGAGATCAGGAAAACTTTGGATCAGGGTGGTAAAGCAGCAATGATTATGCTGGATCTCTCCGCAGCGTTTGACATGGTCCATCATGCTCTTTTGATGGACCGTTTGTCAGCCTGCAGAGTACAGAACACCGCCTGGAAGGTTTTAAAATCCTTTCTATCTGATCGTCAGCAGATAGTGGCCCTAGGCGATTTCTGCTCCCATCCTTTCCAACTTCCTTGTGGGGTTCGACAGGGGTCATCTCTAAGTCCAACCTTATTTAATGTCTACCCGTCGTCTTTGGCTCCATTGATTAGATCTTTTGGTTTCCATCTTACCTCCTATGCAGACAATATGCAGATAGTGGTATCACTCCTCCCAGGATTTGAAAGGACTTTAAGCCACAAGTTCCATGGCTGTATGGAGGCTGTCGGCTCCTGGATGTCCAGTAATTGCCTTAAATTGAACTCAGGCAAGACTGAAGTTATTTTATTTGGGAACGATGTTAATTTGTGGACCCCTGAATGTTGGCCTGACTCCTTGGGGCCCCTGCCTTCACCCTCTACACAAGTGAAAAACCTGGGAGTACCTAGATGATAAACTGGACATGAAAAGGCAAGTTAATGCCATGGTATCATCTACTATGTTCACTATCAGGACCACCAAGAAAATTCTTCCTTTTCTGCCTAAGGAAAGTCGGCAGACGGCGGTAACAGCATTGATTATGTCGCGACAGGACTATTGCAACAACCTCTACTTAAACATCCAAGAGAGTCTGTTGCATAGACTTCAGATGCTGCAGAACACCGCTGCTAGGCTGAGATCTGGCATACCAAAATTCTCTCAGATTTCTAATGAAATCCGCAGACTTCATTTGCTACCTATAAGGCAACGAGTATATTTTAAATCCATGTGTTTTGTTTTTAAATCACTTTGGAACCAGGGACCACACTATTTGCAGGATCAATTTCAATGATACCGGTCGTCTAGGCCCCTATGTTTATCAGCTCAAAAATTGGTGAGAGTTCACCCGTAAAAAAAGTGCATTGGGGTGGGAAAAGCTTTGTGGTAAGTGCTGTAAAGATGTGGAACCAGCTTCCCTTTTACCCGAGGAACTGTACTGATTTGTTGCCGTTTAGGAGAATGCTTAAAACTTGGTTGTTCTAGTCTCCTTCTAAATTTCTCCCCCTTCCAAGATAGCTGATAGCTCCAGGACACCCAAGGGTAACAGACGCGCTTAATAAAATAATTAACATAACATAGCATATCATCAATGACCTTAAATCCTTTGAGGGCTGTTCAAGCTGCACAACCACAATTGGTTACACCGGGCATCATCTCACAAACTATCAACAAACTATAAATGCAGTCATGGGGAAAGTTTCCACCTGCTCTGGATTGCACAAAAAACAAGTCAGCTTAAAGCATGAGACCCCAGGAAAAACACAGGCATCTTAACATATGTTCGCTGATGGAGATGGCTCCCCCTATAGGTAAATGTGCCACTTGAGGCACAGTCTTTGCTGCAGTATATACTAGAACTCATGGTACACCCTCATTAGCTGTATTACCAGAAATGTTAAACAGATCCAAAACAAGTACGGGGCAGCCCCTGCCCTGGACATGGGAATTAAACTGATGGACAACTTTGACACAGTATCCACTATAATGTAAAGTAACATTAGAGGGGAAACAGCAGCACTGGCTATAAGGTATTTCCTCTGGGACAATAAGAGCATGGATGACCAAACATTATCGAAGAAATGATCAAGAAACGTACGCAACAGTGACAGAGAATATTTGGGAGCCAGACCTAGTAATCACAAATTAAGAGTCATTCTGAAAAGGATGCTCAAAGCAAGCAGCCGGCTATTCAAGAAGAAGAGTGATAGTAAGAAAAATAAAGAAAAAAACGAAGACTCCTCAACAGAAAGCCACTGAAAAATCGCTATAATCTGCGCAACTGCGAAACTATTAAAACACCTGACAGTCATCAGGATACTGAAATGCCTTCATATTCTTCCTTTCAGGACTCACCGGAAAAAGGCTCAGATAGAGATTGATGTTCAGAGCGCAGATCAGAGGAGTATGTAAAACAGAAGAAGGATTCACAAGGCTCCTCTAACTACATCATAAAAATGGAAGACAAACTGAAACAGAACAAGTCTCAAATCAAAAAGAAGAAAATCACAGGCATCAAAGTGAAGCATGCCACGGATATTGAGGACACTGCTTCTGCACGGGGAATGGGCTCTGACCATGCTGGACAGTGCATCAGAAGTCACAATAGTTCTCCAGAACCTGATGGATTGTCTGGCTGCAGTAGCATTGAGTGACTATATCACTGTGGAAACACCAGATACGAGAGTGAGCGTTCCATATCTTTTATATGATAAGGCACTCCAGATCAAAGGGGATATACAACACCCAATAAAGATTCTCTTGTGGGAGAACTTGTCATTTGGTTGCAACATTCTTTTGGCTGAATAGGATTGGCCACCAGAATTTGTAATGGACTGCCCAAAAGCAGAAATGGTAATTTTAACTGCCTCCTCCGACCTAGTCCCCGAATCAGGTAAACATTTATATGCTAAGGAGTGAGTGTTAGCGCTGGCTCCTGCATTATAATGTAACCATGTGAGGTGGGATGTCAGTTCCCCATATCACGTAATACCAGTAATGTCAGCCACACAGCCTCAAAGACAGTACCCCATAAAAAATGATGTAAAAAATCAAGTTAGAGAAACTCTCACATAACTTGAATACCAAGGCGTAATAGAGAGTTGCAGGTCTTCTATCAATAATTCCCTGTTTTCAGTAGTGAAACCAGACCACTCATATTGTCTAATATTAGATTACAGACATTTAAACACAGCTACATGTATGTTTCAATATGCATGCAGCACTAATGAACAATATAGTGCGTAAAAAATACTAAACTGCACTAGAAATATCGAATGGATTTTTCTGTCAAAATCTAGTTCCTGAAAGAAGGTATTTAACAAGCTTCAGTGCTGTAAATTTTCAAAAACAGTGATGTTGTTTACCCCAGGAGTATAAGAATAGCCCTGGGTTGTCGACACCATTTGTTTAACTGATGATGACCTTTCTACACACTTGACAAAAGTAGATCGCCTCTTTAGCAGTATGATTACATCATTTATACTGACAGCTCTCCTCAGCCTGCCGTAGGGACAAAACGGTAGATGCATCAACGTTGTCATTTGCGATTCCTTATTTGCGAAAAATAAGGAATCGCAAATAAGGAATCGCAAATGGCAATGCATCATTTATTTCGCAATTTTATTGAGATTCGGTAAAAATCGCAATTTTTACCGAATCGCAATAAAATTGCGAGTTTCAAATAGCGAATTCACAATTCCCATTCATTCCTATGGGCTGAAATGCCCATAGGAATGAATGGGAATTGCGAATTCGCAATTTGAAAATCGGAATTCAACAAAGCATTTCAAGGGTGGAGAGGGGGGTCCAAAGGACATGTGTGTCTGTAACTTAACAGTTTAAAAAATGCATTTTTTTGCTTTTTTAAACAATTTTGCAAATTACCACGCGGTTCAAACTCGTGGTAATTTGCACTTGCAATTTTAAAATTCGCTAATTTTTTAACAATGATGCATTCCATTTAAGGAATCGCACAATTGCGATTCCTTAAATGCAATCGCATTTAAGAAATTCGCAAAATTAGCGAATTTGTACAAAAACTAATGATGCATATCAAAAAGCATTTTTGGAGTCGCAAACGGCCGATTTTAAGGACTCGCACCGTTTGCGACTCCAAAAAAGCTTGATGCATGCAGGATGGAAAATTCCATCCTGAAAAGACCTATACAGAGTCACCAGGTGACTGCACAGCACAGCTGACAGAACTCAGAGCTTTGATTCTGGCTTTGGAGAATACGGATACCAGATTCCCCACACTAATAGTGTGTGATTCGTATTATTGTGTTTAATCATACAATGAATACTTACACTCCTGGACCCAAAATGGATTCAGAGATTCTAAAGGGTACACATTAAAGCATAAACGCTATGGAACAAATGCCTAAGCTGAAAGCATGCTTGCGACAGACTCATGTGATTCACACCTTATGTCACCAACGTGTAGGCATACACGTTTCAAGGAATTCAATGGCTGATGAAGCCTCAAAAGCAACAGTACAAACTGTTGTAGTTGTTGCAATAACTCATTCCACTCTAATAAAAGAGAGAGGGACCCAATACCAAAGGGATAGGGTACCAGCAACTGACTGTGTGTCAAAAAGAGATTCCCTTTGGGCACCTTAATGAGAACAAACCAACTTATACGGACAAAATACACATCAGTTCTTCAGACATAAAAGCATATCACTCTGAGCAATGCAATGAGTAACAAAATTCTGTAAGGACAAATAAATTCAGTATGCACCGTTTATTTATATATTTAAAAATGATTAAAAAACACATTAAAAAAGTATATAAAACAAGGGAAAATAGACAATATACAAAGGAACAAATCATATACATGAATTCATCCAAATAATTCCATAGGCTAATGAGGGAGGTACAAATAAGGTATATTCAGCAACAATCAGAATACTCCTTGATCAATATATGTTGTACTTCTCCTTTAGTTCTCAACGCGTTTCGACTGACATTTAACATATAGCCGCCTTCATCAGGAAAATATTAGCTGTCTTCCCAAGATTTCTTTGAGGGAAAGCCTGCCTTCTAGGTAGGGGATTGACGCCTCCTTACTCTCGAGCAGAGTCAAATTTTCTAGAGCTGACGGTCTTTACAAGGGCCGCAGCTAAATCGATCCTTTTGATTTATCGATGTCACACACACGAAAACGGATACAGTTGGTCCTTTCGGATGAATTCATGTATATGATTTGTTCCTCTGTATATTGTCTGTTTTCCCATGTTTTATATACTTTTTTAATGTGTTTTCAATGTGTTTTTTAATCATTTTTAAATATATAAATAAACTGTGCATACTGAATTTATTTGTCCTTACAGAATTTTGTTACTCATTGCATTGCTCAGAGTGATATGCTTTTATGTCTGAAGAACTGATGTATATTTTGTCCGTATAAGTTGGTTTGTTCTCATTAAGGTGCCCAAAGGGAATCTCTTTTTGACACACAGGCAATAACTCATTCCACTACAAGATAGGATTGAGACATTATGGTGACTGGAAATGTTGTACGCAATGGCACCCACTTGCCAAAAGTCTTTCTCACAAAGTACTCCTGTCAGTTAAATACACAAAATATATCATTTGCCACTATTCCCAGAGCAGGGGATATGGTAATACCAAACATCGGATCGCAGGTTAGGGTTAATACTAGAGGCACATGAGGGCTTAGCTTCTGCACACGAAGTTGTGGTGGCTACAGTTTAATTATTGCAGCAATGCTATTGGTGGCCAGGTCTTTGCAAACTGGCTAGGGCCCTTTTCCTTAAAAGTGACATCTGCCAGCAGATGAAAGGTTCCGTCATAACACACCCACCACAGACACCATTATTGACTTCAAATAAGCAGCTCATGTGCATTTATCTGGACCACTGTAGCCCTTAGCAATCAGATGTGGCTAACAAATACATCTTGGTTGCAATGAATTTCTGCTCATGATTCCTATAGATCTGGCCACAGAGGGCAGCTAACGCCTGTACTGTTATGAAGGATGTGCAAGTCTTTATCAGGACATACACAGTTGGCACATTCAATTCCAACTAGGGTCCAGTGTTCTCCTCTAAGGCTTACAAAGACAACATGGAATGATTGGGTGTGACAGTGTGGTATTCTTCCCCATACCACCCTGAGGGAAATTTGGTTGTGGAGAGAAAAACCTGAGATTTAAAGCAGTCTTTAACAGCAAGGGTATAAGGCTTGGGTAGCTATTGAGTCCATCACCTATATGGGGTCCAAAGAGCACTAAACAATCTGCTTAGAAAATCCCTGGGTGGTCGGACTCCCTGCAAGATCCTTTTTGGGGTTCAGATGAGGGTGTCAGACCCTGACGGTCCCAGCACAGTGGCAGCAGAAACACCAGTTGAGCTAAATGAACATTTGGTTGTCTTACAGGAGATCAACAGCTTTCAGGACGCTCAAAGTAACGTCCAAATAAAACACCACACCACTGGAGGAGTGAAGGCAGCACCAGCGATTCTGGGTTGGATACCTAAGATTGAGGATCTGGCCCAGGAGATAATTGTGGTCAAAGAGAATTTGAGCCATCCTACAGTGTGCCTGTACCTGTCCTGGCTGTTGAAAATACCAGGACTGTGCTTTTACCACTGCTCGCTGACTGCGAAAACAAGAGAGTTGTGTCAATAGATCTCATCAAACCATGTAATGTGGCTGGTTCTACACAGTAGACCACGTGGGCTCGTGGGTAGTTACCTGTCTCCTGTCACTACCATACAGGAAATGCAGTTGGAAGCTTTGATCTCTGATGTAGACTCTACTCCCCAGGTGGGGATAGTTAGCAATGAAGTATCTCTTCTACCTGCTACATCAACACATACCATACAAACAGCTGGTATGGACACACAGATTTCTGATCTATAGCCTAAAACTGATGGTGTCTACATCAATGCACCACAGTCCAAGAAAACTCTAAGTTCAATGGAAGCACCAGAGTTGCCCACAATAGATCAAACAGCCTCAGGCTACCTCATCAACTACGATGACTTCTCTTCAGATGCATCAGATTCACCTCCACCTCCCTTTCCACCTCTCAGAGGCAGGCTGCATGTACTCTACTTTTGGCTGAAGAAGACGTACTTTGTTTCTAGATGGTTATACCTTTGGATTATAATTTTGTTAATATTCTTGTTTCTTTGGATGGGTTTGTGATAGTCTTTTTCCTGATTCTGAATGGAAATTACCTCACAGAACGCAAAGTGCGAAAAGACCTTTCCCCAGTGAACATCACAGCTGTTCCAGTAACATATAGAGTATCGAATGACATCTTTGGTCCTACTTAACATTTACTAATTCTATATTTGTTCAAATTATCATTGAATGACTTTATCACCCTTAGTTCTAACCTAGAGCATTCAACTCTTTATAATTTCAATAAACTGTATATTGCTAGTGCTAATTATCATGACATGTTTTGTGTTCAAAATGATGGTCATCATTTCTTGCACAAAGCAGGTAACCCATGTGCTATTTTTATACACAAGGAGAGCACTGTCCTATACTACCACTGGGTACCTTCAAGACATTTGAACAGACGTTTGCTTATTTTCAGGTCACAATTCAACAGATCCAGGGTCTTATTATTGCTGGTTCACTCTAGCACCAGCAAATAAAAATATGCTCATTGACACTTAGCTGATATATTCTGCATATTTTCTTTCCCGGTTGTACACAGAAGGGTTTGACTTTGGGAGGGACACACTATATGTGAAATTGATTTGGTGTACTAAGGAATGGCAAGTGCAGGGAAACAAGGCTTTGTTTAGGGCATGCCTTATACCAAACCAACTGATTTTCCATGAACAAGACTGTTTGAAAAGGTCATGTTTTGGCCTGGCTAAAATAAAGGATTTAAACTAGAGGTGGGCGGAATTTGCATAGTCGCGCTACGCAAAGGTCTGCGAAACGGTAAAAATATCTTGCGAACACGCATTTTGAAAGTGCAAACAAGCAAAAAAAAATTCTGCGATGCTGCGGAACGCGGAATTCTTGGCAATTCTGCATTCTCCGCAGAACGCACAATTACCCAAAATCTGCAAATTCCGCAAGTGGAAAGGAATTTACCACCCAGGCCTAATTAAAACACCCCACAGATTTGCACATTTTGTGGACTAGTAGTAGTGAATGAATTCCACAGAGGAAACACTGAACACCATGCTTCGCAATGGCACATATGGTTTATCAGGTACCAATCATTGGTGATAGTTAGTGTGTCTATTAGACACTAACAGATGTCAGGCATATTTTTATGGGTGACACAAAAGGGTTTAAGTTCAGCAGACCTGACATACTTTACGCGCAGACACAACACTTGCAGGTGGTATCCACATACGGTGTTGGGAAGTTGTGCCTAGATTGGCTAAAGACCTCAACATTGTCTCAGGTGAAAAAACACTTGTTCTTTCTCTTTGATGACATGGGATTACAGGTCTAACTCATAGATCCTAGAATACTACACCAAAAGTACTTCTTGTATGCAAACTAAAAATAAGTTTGTAAGGTTTCACAGCAGGAAGCTGCTGAGAGACTGTGCAAGATTGACAGGGCAAATTTAGAAAGGGGTTTGCAGTAGTTGATAATGGTAAGACTACTGTGTCTACTAGAATATGCTCTCTGAGTAACATTGCCTTATCTGCAATATACGTCATACAGGATAACATGTCTACTTTAGAACATGGGCAATCTCAGCTTAGGGCTATCATGTTGATGAGCTCGACACTACATACACTTCACATCGTTATGTACTATGGTGACACCTTAATGTCACAAAACAGTTTTTACCTTGCAATCTTATAAAACAGCAAAAAATAATGGCAACGAAGGATGCAAAATACACAATGTTACACATAAAGAATTTTGAGAAATTACCCTTCACTGTTGCTGAAACACCTTCTGCGGATTGGATAAACCATGGCTTTGTTTATCTGCCAAAATCATCATTTCACTTTCAACACTGTTTACATCATCATCAAGTATGCAGATATGAAGCACTAGGGAAAGATACATACACAAGTCATGGATTTTACCTTTTAGACATAGCTTTAGGAATGGTGAGACTGAAGCTTTTCTCAGTGGCACAGACTACGTGAATGTAGGCAAGTAATAAATCTATAGCTAACATATCCTGCTATCTGAAGGCTTCCCCAGCTGCTGTGATCACTCTCAAGTGTGCAGGGAAGTGTCACAGCATGGTGCATGAAGTGGTCCGTAGCTAACTTATCCTGATATCTGAAGAGTTCCCAGCTGCTGTGATCAATCGGATCTTCAGGTTGCTCTCTAATGATACTAACTGATATTGAACAATCAGAGTTGATGCGGGATGAAACTAGGAATTGCCTATATGGTGACAGTTTCTGTAGTCATGACCTGTTGTATGCAGGTATTGTTTCTGCCTGCCCATACAGCTAGGGAGACAATGCTGTGGCCTTCGATTAAGCTTTCGAATGTGGGCTTCGACAGTAAGCCTGGATGGCCTCTGGGAAGTGACAAAACATTCTGCCAAGCTATGCGGAGTTCCGTCAGCTAAGGAGTGTGTTACTTTGTGCCGTTCGCACTGATTTCTAGCGCCGGGTGTTTGTCCCGTGCTGTAAAATCAGTGCGAGCTGCAGCTTTCTCAATGCATACAGAAGGTTTCTCAATGCGAGTGGCAACGACCATCAGTACGTTGGTGATTGCGAGCAAGGAAAAAACTCTGCTGTGCTATGTGGAGCGTAGTTTTACAGAACTGATTGAGCTCCGTGGAGCGCGGAGTGCGAAAAACTCTGCAAACTCCACAAATGGAATGGAGTTTGCCACTCAGGCCTATTCGACGCCTTCAGTAGACTGAAAGCCGCTTTGTTCCAGAAAGATGTGGCCTTAACATCTGCATGAGAGACGTTTGATCTTCAAGTTGCATGGTCATCTTCTGAGATTCAGTTGCTATTTCGCACCATTTTCCCACACCATTTTGGGGAGCTGGTGCACCACATTTTTAACATGTCTAATGCAGCGGAACTAGCACACTTTTTAAAGATCCTTGACTCTGGTTTGGTTATTACCTTACAGATAGTCTTCAGAGTTATTCCTTCATTAATACACTCTGTGCTTGGATGCAATTTTGGAGGTCTTCTGCTGGTCCTGCTCTTGATTGTGGTGGCTGTGCTTTTATTTTTTTCTGCTTCACAACGGATGTCCCATCACGAGGCCAAATGGAAGTGGCACTTCCACATGTGCTCCTGTGTTGTGAAAGCACAATACAGTGTTTTGGTGCATATTTGCTTCAGGAACTAAATGGACATTGATTCTTGTTGTTCCTGTCTGCGTGGCTACACTGTGTGCAGATTGTATTCCACTGTCTTCTGTGCTCTTTTGAGTGTGCTTTGGATATGTAGCTGGGGACGCAATCAGTTCAGTCACAGGACATTGCTCTACTAATCAGTCCGTTAAGAGTCCATCGGTACATGCCACTTACTGCTACTCCTAAAGGCATTTGACAAGCCTTTCTGGGATGCTTCTGCTCCTGGTGAACTGGATATTGGCTCGACTTCTGTGAATTCTGCACTGACTGCTCCTACTTCAGCTGCCACTGAGCGGGCTGGATGGGAACATATTTGCTCTATGGATCTGATTCCAGTGGTGCATGTGGGAACATCATCTACGGAAGCTGGGAACAGCAATGTTTATCTACTTTTCGGAACATTTAAACAATCTGGCCGTTTCGAGATGTAGGACATTTTTTAATTCAGCTTTGTTCACAATGTTCAAATTGCTTTTAAAGTTTGCTTTTGTATGCTTTACCTGAGTGGCTTTTACATTTTTTATGTGGCTTTCATTATGCTTACAGTGTTGAGGAAGCAGTGATTATTTTACCTTTTAGGGGTTTTTAAATTTTACAACCCAAATGCTTTAACATTGTTTGTGCTCCATAGTAATAGCTTATTGTACCCTCCGTGCAAGGAGTGCGTGTCACGTTGCCCAGCTAGAAACATCAGCATTTTTGTGCTCACGTTTCTTAAGTTGCCTTCTTTCTGCAATACGGTAACTATTGACATACATTTGTGTACGTTTCAGTGCAGGATAGGATTGTCCAAAACTGCATTTGCTTACATTTCAACTTCGTAGGCACACTATCATGACATCTTCACCATTGAGTACAATAAATCGAGCTCACTTCACAAATGTCACTGCTTATTGTTGCTCGGTAGGCGATGATGCTATCTAGCTAACATAAACAATTGTGACCTGACAAAGACATTGACGTGCCTGCATGGACACTGGTAATTATATATACAAATCTACTTCCTTTTTTAAATCAGAGGAGCATTCTGCTGACACTTTGAGGTCGTGGCATGTCACAATTTCAGCTCAGCTGATTCCTGTCACTTCCACGAGGGATGCTCTGCTCTACCCTAAGACTGACAGCCTGATGACACTTTCCCCCCAGGTAATTTGAAGTTAGATCGCCCAGCAGGGATCCTGGGTAGATCACCCACCATAGGCAAAACTAGGTTAGGGAGTGTTAGGTAGGAGCACACTCGAGTATAATCAACTACACTACATATACACACCAGCATATATTAATTGTTTTTAGCACAATTGTGGAATTATTCATTCTCTCCACTGTTGTTGTATTGCTAATTATGGTAATATGTTTCATTCTATTAGTAAATGCAGCACAAGTATTTTACTCAAGAATCTCCCTGCTTAGATAAATATTGAAACTGCAGGTTGTGTACTGAACAAAAGGTTCTAGATCAGTTACCATGATTCCTTGAGGAGTCAGGGTTGCCATGTTTTGAGGTAACACACATTTGTTACCCTATAAGGTTAGAGGTGCACATGGTGCACAGTGAGCTAGGAGGACTATAAGGCAACATCTCCTGAGTGGGTGTGGGGGATCAGAATCACACCATCCTCACATTTATGTTGTCCAACAAACACAGTTTTCATTGAGAAAGTATAAAGCCATACAACATTTTGTCATTCATAGCAGGGGTGAGAATGACTTCTTCCACTGACCCATCTTTCACCTTGGAAAAGGGAAGGTCAGGGAGTGGTTCACTCTCCACTTCCTCTGTCACCATGAGTGTAGTGACTTCGATCCTCTCAAAGTTAGGCTTGAGGCAGTTCACATGCTCAACCCTTTTAGGGTTCCTAGATGTCTGGAGGTCCACCAGGAAGATTACCTCCCCTTTCTGCTCTTTTACCTCTTAGTGTCTGGTCCACTGGTCCATTAATGCACAATGTTCAATAGGCTCTATCGCCAGACCCTTTTGGCTAGACTGATATTCCACCAATTTGGCCTTCTGATTGCACCATTGCTTCATGGCCTCCTGGCTGGGCTCCAGGTTCTCAGTTGCCTCTTTCCAGAAGCGCTTCATCTGAACCTGAGGGCTAACATAACTCACTGCATCCTGTGGAGGTTTCCCAGGAGGTTGTTCCCACCCCTCCTTGACACTACTGAGGAGTCCTCGTAAACGATGGCCAAACAGAAGTTCCTTTAGACTGAACCCAACTTCCTTCTGAGGCACTTCCCTATAAATCAACAGCAGTGATGGTAAGAGTGTGTCCCACTTATGCTTCAAGGGTTCTCATAGGCCTATAATGATGCATATCAGGGTCTTGTAGAGTCTCTCAACAAGCCCATTGGTGTGGAGTGGTGTGATGTGGAGAACTTGTAGTTTAAATAATAATAATAATAATAAAGGAGTTTATAAAGCGCCTGGTGACGCCATCCCGGCGTGTCCCCGCGCTGTGGAGAGAGCAGCAGGAGAAAGTGAGAGACCTATAGGGTATAAAGGTGGGTTTTTAAGAGTTTCCTAAATATTGTCTCAGTCTCTGCAAGTCTGATGTTCAGTGGGAGAGAGTTCCAATTTTTGGCCGCCAGCGTGCGAAAGGAGCGCCCTCCCATTCTGGCCTTGTTTATCCGGGAGGCTTTAAGAAGACCAGTTCCCCTGGAGCGAAGTGCTCTGTTGGGTACGTAGGGGATAGCAAGATCCTTCAGGTATTCAGGGGCTTTCTGAGAGGTTATCCTGTAACATATTAGGAGCGCTTTGAACAGGATCCTCTTTTTTATAGGGAGCCAATGAAGAGCAGCCAAGGTGGGCTTAGAGGCAGCTCTATTGGGTAGTCTGAGGACTAGCCGCGCTGCCGTGTTCTGGAGAACCTGCAGCTTTCTGATGTTCTTCTCTGTAGTCCCTAAGAGTAGCACATTACCGTAATCGATACGGGAGGTGACTAGAGCTTGGGTCATCGTGCGTCTGGCCTCTAAAGGCAGAAGGTCCAGAGTATGGTTTAAGGTCTTCAGCACCCCAAAGCATTTCCCTACTAGCTTATGGACGTGGCTATCAAAGGAAAGCTTGGGATCGACCCATACACCCAAGTTCTTTGCTTCCTTGCAAGGAGAAGGTAGAGGGCCTAAACAAGGAGGCCACCAGTCCCGAGTCCAACTAGCCGTGTTTCCCCCTATCACAAGAACCTCTGTTTTAGAGCCATTGAGCTTCAGGCAGTGTTGGTTCATCCAGCCTGCAAGCTCCAGCATGCAAGTTTTAAAGTTTGCGGCTGCTAAGGTGGGTGCCTGGGATAGGGAGATGAGAAGTTGGGTATCGTCGGCATAGGATACTAATTTTATGCCGTACGATTGGACCACATCCGCCAGCGGGGCCATATAAAGGTTAAACAGGGTGGGGCTCAGGGCATAGCCCTGAGGCACCCCCTGTTCTAGGGCAATGCTGTCTGAGAGGAGATTTACTCTCTGAACCTGGAAGCTGCGATCTATGAGGAAGGCTTTGAGCCATCCGAGTGCAGCCTTGGTGACCCCAGCCTGGTTTAGACACTGTAGCAAGATGGAGTGAGCTACAGTGTCAAACGCAGCACTGAGGTCCAGCATAATGAGTGCCATCGTATGACCCTCGTCAGCTCCTGCCCGTAGAGTTTCAGTCGCTCTCAGGAGGGCTGTCTCAGTGGAGTAGTTAGTCCGGAAACCAGACTGGGAGCTGTGTAGGGATTTATTAGCTTCTAAGTGAGCCATGAGTTGTTTATTGGCAATTTTTTCGGCCACTTTTGCAAGGTATGGCAGGAGAGAGATCAATCTCAAGTTTTCCAAGATATCCTGACTTACATTGGGTTTCTTTTTGATTGGCAGTACAATTGCCTTTTTCCAATCTAGCGGTAGGCATGCTGAAGAAAAGGAAAGTTAGATAACGTGCCTAAAGTAAGGTTCTAGTACTTGTAAACTTTCTTTAAGTACTTTCGGGGGGGCCGGGTCACGAGGGGAACCCGATTTGACGCTCTTACAGATGTTTAACCAATTCTCTTCCCACAATGACTAATGTTATACAATAATAATTTTGACTCTAATAACGTGAACTTAATTAAGTCACTGAGTGGGGTAGAGGAGAGCTTTGTAGAATCTCAAAATTGTCCTGTATCAATTGTTTGGTTCAAGGATTTCAGCATGAAAAGCTGTCAGAAGTCTAGCACTATATCATGCAGTAGCTTTGATCTAACTAATATGTTGAAACTTTAAAACTTCTTTTCATTAAACCCTAACTTCTTTTTGCTTCTGATGTCCCCCCTACTTCAACAGCATAATGGCTGGGGTTGTTCTAGTACTATTGGTGTTGTGTTGTTTTCATTCGATATGAAATGGGTCCTTTTCAGATTTTCAAGTTCTCAATAATATTTCTAGTGACCATAACATATTGCTGATTTATTTGTGCACAAATTGCTTCTTTAAACACCCAGATTCTACCACACCCTTGCTGATGTTTCGCAGAAACAGAGGAATTGTGTTGAAGTGGGATCACATTGATAATCACTCTTATTGACTGATCTATTGAAATTGGAAAAGGCAAAGAGCCGAAAAAATCATTTTACTGGAAAGTACTTGTTTTTCAGTGACAGGCGAGGCAGAGGTAGGAGCCATCGTTAGTTGTATAGGACCATGTGTGAGTTTATCAGGGAGTTTCAAACCATAGGTCCAGGTCATCATAGGCCCAAGACAGCTAGATAGTTAGGTCCAGGTCACACAGGCCTAAGATGCATAGAGACCTGCTCTTAAAACGGAAGCAAGGAACATGGAAGTTGTTCGTTCATGCAGAAGGGCGTATTAAAGGGAAAATAGAAAGAAGACTATAGAGAGGACATGTGGTTTATTATTAGCAACAAGTGCCCCATAAAATAGCTCCACGTGAATGTACCCTATTTTAGAGGTAATCCGGTTCCCAGTCTTGATTTTTTCCCCCAAAAAAGTGGGTCAGTCATTTTAGTGTGGTCCATCACAACCCACTGGCCAACAACAAAGTACTTACAGTGGTTTGTGAGCACAATATGACACAGCTTGTAGGTACAGACATAAAAATCGCAGTGTGGCAGCCGTTATCAGGTGGCCGAAAGTAAAAGCCCTCAGCCCAGACGTGGTGTCAATAGACTTATTCAAAGATAATGTATCTCTGTGGGATCCTCTATTGACCAATGTGCTGAAGAGCGTAGGCGAGTGTGGGCTGTCTCAATCCTGGTTCCACGCTGGTATTGTGATTATATTCCTTAATAATTCTACAGTGAAAATAATGGGTGGCTGGGTCATTTGCAGGCGTGGGCCCAGGAAAATCTTATTCTTTTAGAGCTCCAATTTGGATTTTGGATGGGTCTTGGTATCCTAGATTGATGCTGTGACACCAACCTATTGATAAATAAGTAAACAGTGGCCACGCAGGGCAATGCATACTTGGCATTTAAGGGCTTAAGTTCTTCTTTCTATCTTGTACATCATTCGAAATTGTGGAACATTAAGTCCGACATGCCAGGTTGAGGATAGCATCATTTGATTCTTATGGCAGCTATACAAGGAAGTGACAACCAGTATAAGATGTAGCCTACAAGGCGAAACCAATGATCCATTTAAATGTTCAAGAGGAGTGAGGCAAGACTGTGTGCTGGCCCCATTTCTCTTTTTGCTGTGTATCAATGGGCTCGAAAAACATTTGGTCAGCTTTAACCTGCATCTTCTCCAAGTCAGCATGAATCCAATACCACCATAACTCTACCATGATGACACAGTGCTTAAAGCCAGTAAACCACATGGCCTTCAGCAACTGTTGCACCAGTTTTTGTGGTATTTTGGCACCTTAGCTTGTAGTGTAGTTCCTAGAATCCCAATAGGCTCTGCGCATTGGAATAATATAAACAGCAGTGTAGACGTAGGACTGAGGTCAACTAGGTCTCTACTGACTATATTAGACTTAATTAGTTTCGCCAGCTAGCTCAGAGGTCACTAGAAACTTTCTCGAATGTTCAGGAAAGAGTTAACTCTCCGGATTAGACAAGAAGGGATTAGCTTCTGACAACCGTACAAACATGACAACTTTGCTCCCTCAGAATAGAGTGTATCTCTAGAGTCGTGTGAAAACAATAGACAGCTATTTCACTCAGTCAATCGGGCATACTTAGTTTCACCAGAGTGCAGAGAAATAGAGAGACGGGCGTTTTCAATAAAAATATGTTAATTTATTGAGCAGTCTTCTTTCTCATGCAAGAGAAATGAATTGCCACAATTGCAATACTTATTATGAAGTAAAGTGCGTACAGTAAAAGTGGTATTACGAAATAATACTGTAAAAGCATAGATATGGTTTCTTAGCCATATGATACTTTAAAATAGATAAAATATATATATATACATAAAACCATTGACTAACGTACTCAACTGGTGCTTCTAACTACGCCTACCCCGATGTACCTGACCTAAGCCTAACACTAGGGAAGGAGTAAGTAAGTAGCAGTTTAAGTTAAGTTGGTTAAGATTGTTTTTGCCAAGGATCTGATTCAAGAATTCTCTTTAAGGGTTTAGTCAGCTCCGTACCTTAGTAATAGAATGTGGGAAGTCTGGGATCTCTTTCTTCAGGACTCGATATCCCAGCAACCCGCAAGGGTGACTCGGGAACACCGGAGCTGTAATTTCTCAGCTTGAGAAAAAGTAGCTTCTCCAGTGCGTCAAAGGGGAGGGGCGGCTTCCGTGGGCTCTCGCATCAGCTGGGCTCTCGGGCAAGTAGATAGCCGCTCTGCTCCAAACCACCATGTGTTTGCTTAAGGCAACTGTTGGTATTTTATACCTGAAAGGTGCCGGGTTTGACGTAAGGTTGGACATAAGACGTCACTAAGAACTAACAGTTCTTGCTGGACTCCAGGAGTTCTTGTTCAAATCAAAACAAAAGCAGGGGGGGAATTTCCCGGGCTGCTGGAGGCTTGGTTTGTTTAAAGAACGCGTTGTGCTTTCTAGGAGTCGATGGGAGTAGCCGTGCTGTGCTTTGGACTGCATGGGCTATTACTCAATATGGATATGATTCTTATGCCTTTGTAAGGATATTATTGATTATAACCGCACAAGGGCATGAATCGGGAATATCGAATTAGGGTCCTAGATAGAAATACAACAAGCTCTCCATATCAACCAGTCAAAACCCCGTTTATGCTATATGGTCAGAACGAAACTTCAGATATTCACTGTGAATGACTCCAGGGTTGAACCAGTACCCACTTTCCCCTATTTGGGTTTTTTATTAGGCACAAACAGCCTCCACAGTTGTGGCAGAGGCCTTGCTGCCGCTGCTGGGGTCCCCCACTTGTGGTGGAACTTATGTACAGCAGTTCCCGATTGCGGATGTCCCGCCATGAGTGCGGGAACCCCTGTCGCTGCTGTGAGTCCTCTGCTATGACTGCTGAGGCTGTTTGTGAATCAGGACCACAATGTTTAGGTGGAGACCGCTGAATTCTGCATGGTCCCCTATTTTTGCTAGTTGTGTTGAGTCACTATATACCTTTTGCATCTAAATTGGGTACAAAACCAATTAAGGAGCTGGCGGCGGGATATAAAGCAAAACGTCTATCAATTTTCAGGAGCAGGGCCCTGGGGGGACACAGGACTATCCAGACCTACAAAAAATTTAAAACAGATTTTTGAGGTGACTGCTCGCAGTGCTGCACAGTACCTCAACATATGTCTGTCTCTCTGAAGTGGGGTTAGGTTACATCTCTGATTACATCAAGTTGTGCCCCTCATGATATGGTATTTTTGTGTGTTAAGCAGAACACCATTTTTTATTGTTAACTATAGGCTGACTGCATTAAATTAGTTAGGGTCACTAAAATCCCCTGGCTTCACTCTTTGCAAACGGTCTCCTCCAGTCTGGATATGCCTGAGGTGTATAGCTACCAAGAGGCTCTTATTTCCTCTTGCATGGATATTTTAAAGTCCTGTTTTATGCTCTATGCAGAAACACAACAGAACAGAAGGAAAGTGCAAAACACAAAGTGACTGAGCATCTATTGATTAAGAGCATGATGGTTATTGAATTTTATCTAATCAGCATAATGGCTATGCAAAACAAATACTGGCTCACGTTCCTCAGGTCAAAACGATACATTATCTGGTTGCTTTCCTTGAACGGGGCAGTATTTTGCCAACTTACCTGTTTGTCCCTGCTATTTTCCCTCATCCCATAACCCTGCATTTTATGTTCTTTTGTAAATGTTATTTTTCTCCTAGGAAACATCTGATACCTCTCTCAAACAATTAATAAGGCCATCTTGTAGGCGGTATGAACCTCGGCCGAATGGCAGCGGCGGTCAAAAAGCCATGTCTTGACCTGCTTCCTACAGTTCTTCAGAGCAAAGATGTGTGTAGATGGAGGGGGAGGTAATTTCCGGCTGTGGCAGAGGGGTAGGAGAAGGAGCAGCCTTATTGCCAATGTGAGGGTGGAGTTATAGAGCTCTCTGGTCGGTCGGTTGATTGTCAGGTGGTCATTAATGTAGGCAGGTCCTTACATGTGGAGGGCATTGTAGGTGTTCCTGATGAGCTTGAAGAGGCATCTTTCCTGGATGGGAAGCCTGTGGAGAGCTCTAAGGTGAGTGGTGATGCTGGTTCTTCTAGGGAGGTCGAGGATGAGTCTTGCCACCAAGTTCTGGATGGTCTGGAGGCCGCCCAGTAGTTATTTGGTGGTACTAGCATAGAGTGTGTTGCCATAGTCGAATCAGCTAGCGATGGGGGCCTGAGTGACTGTCTTACTGGATAAGATGGGGATCAACTGAAAGATCTGTGGATCACACGGTGGGTAAGGAAGCAGGTAGAGGGGACGGCGTTGATCTGCTGCTTCACCGGTGGGGGTAGGTGAGGGACTGAGTGTAGAGGGCCACCATCTGTCATCATCGCCTCTTTTTGAAGATGATGAATTCTGTCTTTTCCGAGTTGAGTTTGAGGCAGTTGGTCTTCAACAGGTGGAGATGTTGGGCATGGTGTTTTGGTAGTTAGTTCTTTTGGTGGCTGCATCTTATGTGAATGATAGGACGAGCTGGTAGTCACCGGCTTAGGAGATGATGTTAAGTCGGTGGGTGCAGGTGATGTCAACCAGTGATGTCATGTAGCTATTGAAGAGGGTGGGGATGAGGGAGGATCCTGGGGGATGCCACAGATGATGTCTTTGGTTGTCGAGGAGAAAGGTGGTAGGTAGATCCTCTGGGTTAAGCTTGAGAGAAAGGAGGAAATCCAGTTGAGTGCGTTGCCTTGGAAGCTGATGTGGGGAAATCTGGTGACCAGGGTTTGTTGGGAGACTAGACTATGTCAAAAACTGCTTTATTTATTTATTTTATTTATTTTTAATATTTGTAAAGCGCTACATTTACCCGTAGGCGTCTTGGCGCTGATCAACTATTTATTTGAGACTGACTATAGAGGTTGAAGTGATTATTGAGTGAACAGCCACGTTTTCAAAATTTTACAGAATTGAAGAAGATTGGGACTTTGTCTGATGTTGAGTGGCAGGGTGTTCCATAGCTTGGGGGCAGCCACCAAGAAACGCCTATCGCCCCAGGTGACAGTTTTGGTGCGGGGAGTGACTAGTTGATTGAGAGTGGCTGACCTTAAGGCCCTGGAGGGTTTGTATTGTTGTAGTTGATCTTTTAGAAAATGGGGTCCTTGATTATTGAGTGCTTTGAATACAATGCAGAGGGATTTGAATTGGATTCTTTTTTGCACAGTGAGCCAGTGAAAGTCCTTTATGTGATTGGAGATGGATTCAAATTTAGTTTTGCCAGCGGGCAGGCGAGCTGCCGCGTTTTGGATATTCTGCATTTTGGTGATAACTCTGGATTGAGCGTTAAGGAAAAGACTATTGCAATAATCCAGGGAGGAGAGGATGAGAGAGGTGACCAGTGTCTTGATGGCTGAGTCAGGAAGAAAAGGGCGTATTTTCCTGATCATCTTGAGTTTCAGGTGTGCTGTGGACACTGTTTTGTTGGCATGGTGCATAAAATTTAGGCCATCATCAAAGATGATGCCAAGGTTCCTGACTTTGGCCGTAGGGGTGGGAGGGGTGCCGAAGGTCTCTGACCACCAGCTTGAGGGCCAGGCTGGCAGGAGTGTTCCAAAAATGAGTACCTCGGTTTTTTCAGAATTCAACTTCAGACAGTTGGTGGACATCCATTCTCCTATGTCTAGGAGCCCTTTCTTGAATTTTTCGGCCACTTGATCTCCGTCCCCTTTGATTGCCAACACTAGTTGGGTATCATCGGCGTAGGAGGTTAGGCTCATCCCGTGTGCTTTGATGGTTTGATAGGTCGAGGAGGATGAGGGCGGCTGTTCCATGTAGGTTGAGAAGGCGTCTAATGTCGTCAGTTGCTGCGATCAGGGCGGTCTCTGAGCTGCAGTCAAGTTGGAAGCCAGAATGCAAGCAAGCTAATTGAAGGTCTGCTCTAATATTTATTTATACATTTTCCACTATACCAAGCTTTGCATTGAAAAGGTTCATACAGTGTGCGATCAACTGAGGAAAATACTTTGCTATTGATGTTAGAGAATTTGATTGTATTTTTATGCTGCAACTTGCTCTAAATTGTCTCATTGCATTTGTGTATTGCTGAAGGTCTTTTTAAAATTTGCTGAGTTTTTATTAATGTCCTACTGCCTTCCTCATGACTTTTACTTGAATTATGCAACTCACACTAAATTGTGCGATTGCATTTTGCATCACTGGAAGCAATTTTTAAGAATTTTTTGTTCGTGCTTTTATGGATGTCTAGTAGAATTGAATAATTTAGATGTAGAAAATTTGTACTGTATTTTGTTCTGTTAGTGGACCTTTTTATGAATTATTTTAATTAAATAATTATAGTATGATTGACTGATTTCATGTACGCTGACACGAATTTGATGCCTCTGTCTGACACAACCTCCTGCGGGAAACAAATATACAGATCCCCATCCGTGCTCTGACCACCAAGAGAGCGGGTAATAACGTTAGCAGAATAACTTCATGGTACTGAGTGCCATTGTCCACTAAGATCAGGATAAAACTGTTGCCTAAAGCTGTCTTGGGGTCCAGAGATCCTACGATATTGATTCCCACCCTTTCAAAGGTATTTGCCACAATATGGAATGGAAGTAGGGGAGTCTTCCGCTTGACCCCTGACTTCCCACTGGCCTGACAGACCCACAGAATGTATCTTTGTCGACCCTCATTCAGCACCAATAGAAGCTGGTGGCCAGCCGGTCAAAGGTTTTGGCTCACCCCAATGTCCTGCCATGTCATGACTCAGCTCATGAAGGCACGGAAGCACTGGAGGACCACCAACACACAGGTTGACCCAGGCTCAGGGACCTCAGCTCTATATAGAGGAATCTATTCTCACAATATATGTGGTAATCACCAGAGATATCACCAGCCTGGGCCTCAGTCTCCCACTGTAGTCCCTCAAGAATAGGGTACTCCTTTTGCACTTAGCAGAACTCTGCTTGGGATGGCCCTCCTGCAGCATGCTGCTCGACTAGCTCAGGTTGGTCTCCCAGAGCCACACTGTCCTCCTCTGAAGCTCAGGGTCAGCCTCCTCAGTAGCAACTTTAGGGCCCTCTCAGCTTTCCTATCCTTCAACTCTAAAGGGGTCAGGCTTGGAGAGGAGGTGCATCTCCCAGCCACAGACAACGCAGTTTACCTTATTCCTGTGCGCACCTCTTCCTATTCATCCGGCCCTGGCGCTACGGATAAGTAATTCTCTTCTTATTGCTCCTCATTATCATTCTCATCAGTATCATCCTCTTGGTCCTGTGTAGTAGCTTGCAGCAGGTGGACTGCCTCTCGGGCTCTCAGCTATTTAATATTCCACAATTTTGTACCCCTTCTTCATGGCCAGGAGAATTTACACATCAAAAAGGCATTTTGATGTCAGATTATACAAAGATATTTTTTGTTTTTACATTAATAACTGAGTGACACTGCACAAACACAAGTGTTGAATCCGACCACTGAACACTAATGGAAGAAATCAGTGTTAGTCAAGGGGGATGAGAGAGTGCCCACCTCAAATAGTATCACAATTCTTGGTAGGGTGAATCACGAAAGTCACTAAATAAACCTGTGTTCACCCCTTAGTAGCTATGGCACAGAGCAGTCTCTTGCTACATGCCTCTATGCAGTAGCAAATCCTGTCAACCAGCTCCTTGCAGAAGGGGTATCCCGCCTTGTGGAACCCATGTCAGCTATAGACTGAAGCCTCGTCTCGCTGGGGATTTTTGACTCCCTAAACAAGAGACCAAGGGCATCATTAGGATGATGGGTGGACTTTGTCTGCCCGCCAGCCTGACGTAAAAAGGGACTGCCCGCCATAAGTGTGGCGGTCCCGTGGGGGTGATTAGGATGCGCCTGCCACACTGGTGGTCGCATCCTGCATTTTCAACTTTCCCCCCGCCGCAATGCCAAAAATGCATGTTGTGCATGCATCTGCAGGTACCCCCCATGTGCACCCCCACCCCTAAAATTCCTGGGGGCCCGCTATGGGCCCCCAATGTCAAAGACTGCATGCCTTTCTATGGATACAAAAAGGCAAATCCCTGCATGCATCGTGATATGGATAGCGGTGTCTAACAGACACCGCCACCATATTAAAACCTTTCCCGGCCGGTCGACTCATCGGCCAGGCGGAACACTGGCGGACGATCTTTCCGTCCGCCGGCGTCCCCCGCCATAGTAATATGGCGAGGGGAAATGGCATGTGGGCGGGTAAGAATGTCGGGTGGATCGCCACCTCCATGCGGGTGGTGGTGATCCGCCTGACATTCTAATGGGCCCCTTAGTTTCAATGTAGAAATCTTTACTGTGATTCCGTCCAGCGGCTCCCTGACGACGACCCCTCCTCCTCGGACACGGCTGTCAGCCTTGCCCGTTGAACTTTACCTTCTTGCATACCTTTCTTTTACAATTTTTCTAAGTCTGAAAGTAGGCAGAGAGTGGATCCTATCCACTTTGTTTATCTGAACTGTGCTCTATCTTGGTTGGCATTAAAATGTGACTATGCCCCAGTCTTGCTTGACTTGATGTCCACTGTTGGTGCTTTGATTTTTTAGGTGCTATTTTACACTTTAAACTAACTTAAATTCATAACTCCGGTGATTTAATTGGTGTTGTCTTGGTGTCAAATAATTTATTAAAATTTACTCTATGTTTCTAAATTGGTGCAGGTTTTTTCTTGTGGTGTGTTTGTACTTTATAACTCTTTAAGTTCTGTGTAATACTCTATACATTGCATCTGTGTTAAACCTGACTGCTTTTGTGCCAAATTGCCTATGGTTGCCTTGGTAGAACACTGAATGTTCCTTGAGTAGAGTTTCAGCACCCCTCAACCAGCACCACAATTTTTCACAATAACACGTTGCAATAATTTGTTCAGAAACATCCCAAACGCTCAAAAATAATAAACATGTCTATCCATGACACTTAGGTCCAGATTTACAAAGCTTTGCAATGCGGTTTGCATCACAAAAGTGACGCAAACCATCGCAAAACATTTTTGGGTGGATTTACTTTCCAGCGTAAAACTTGTTTTGCACTGCACAGTTGCCTAAAAGTAATGCAAATCAGTGCAAAGCACTTATTTGCGATACCCAGCATCTGAGGGGCATTACGGTGGTAAATGGGCCCTCCTGTGCTTCCACCCATGCTTTTTGATGCTAAACCCTATCTATTAACAATAGTAGACAGCGTTTTGCAGCAAAAAATAATGCCAAATTCATAGCTTTCTTTTTTGACTTTACCTGTGTACTGTGCTGTACAGCACACATGTAAAATAGGAAAAGATGTAAACTTAGTCTAAGCATTGGGTATTGTACTGGAAGGAAATCCTTCCAGTGCAAAACCTATGCTATGCATTGTGGTGCAAAGATGTGTGGTGGCGCTTGACAGCATAATTCTTCGCTGACGCTCGGGTGAGGGGAGGAGAGTTCCATATCTTCGTAGGTATGGTCCTGGCCTGCTCTTTTTTTTGTCACACAGCGCAGCGCTGAAACTTTAGGTGCTGAGGTGCATTGCCTGGCATCTTTGCAAATCTGGGCAGAGGCTTAGGGCCGTATTGATCAATAATTCACACAATGCAATGCAACAAGTTAACTTGCTGGTCTGTGTGAAAGGGCAGGAATTATACTGCACATTCCTGTCCTTTCCTAGCCTTGGCGCACTTTTGGCTGCCTAGCGCCAACGCAAGGGTGCCTGCGTTGCGGGCAGGATTGTTTTTGTGCAGGAAGGCACTCCTTCCTGCACACAAACATTCCTCAGAGGCATTTTCCTGTTACTAACTTTGCTGCAGACTGCAGCACATTTACAAAGAAGAAACAACAGGCAGATATTAAGATAGTTCTTCTTGTTGCATCTCTGTTGGGGAGGCGCACAATTCTAATGGATGTACGTTGTTACAACGCATGCTTTTACCATGCATGCTGTAACAACGCAAGTTTTAAAACGCATTCCATTACAACGCCTTACACTGGGGTGTGCTGGATAGTGAATATTTTAATTTACTATTCCAACACCAGCCCCCGTGGACACTAGGGAAGGTGTTGGATAGTAAATTAAAACTATTTCCTATCCTAGTGCGCCCCCCATTGTAATGCGTTGTAATCGTTTTCGTTTTAAAGTCTGCGTTGTAAGAGCACTGCGTGCTAAAAGTTGCCTTATAAAGGTTGTTCCCCATTCTAATGCCTTCCCAGGTCTACCAATGTTGGTAAATCTGTGAAAGTGTCAGAATCCATAGGTGGATGCGTGGAAACACCCCCACCGCACCCGTGAGACGCCTCCCTGCTGCTGAGTAATGCAAGGCAGCTATTTGCTCTGCCCTGCTTCACTCTAGATGTATCAAGCGACGCAGGAACGCGCAAGGTGGCCCAGTGTGGTTTCATCAATCTCATTCAGGTTTTGCTGCGCCCTAGGGTGGCGCAAAGGCGACACACAACCTTGAATAAAAATATCCTTTAATTTACACGAGTGGGGCCCTGGGTTCAGCTACTGCATCCACAAAACGTGAATTTGCTGCCTCCAGACAAGACCAGAGCCTACCATTGGAACATTCAACAAATCAGTGATACAACACTGCTGTACTTCTTTCACATGTAACATGGTGGCAAACATCAAAAAGAAAGAGGAGCCTTTAGGGACAATGGGGACACGGCGGTTGTGGCACAGCCGTACAGAGTGTCGAGGGAACTCACCCACTGAGCTGCCGTGACTCAGACAGCTGTGCCCACGCATTCCAAGGCACAAAGGTACTCCCTCCTGCACATTGGTCCAGACCATCGCTAGTTAATGGTTATCTTTCTTTGCGAGAGGCAGTCAGATCACTTCCTTGCCATCTGCATTAAGAATACTCATACTGTTCCTTTCTTGTCAAAAATGCACAGTTCCTTTGATAGCCCTCAGATAGCAATCTCTGCGAGCCGCGATTTATCTTTCTCAATGGGCAGAAAAAAACATAAAAGCACAAAAACGGTATTATGTGGGGGCTCTTTTGATTATATTCCGGAAGGCTGCATTCTGGGTGATATCAGCTTCTCGTCACGAGTAGTGAGTGAGTCACACAATGGTGCGCTTCAGCACAAAGGCAGCGCGTCATCAGCATGCATGCGGAAAGTACAGCGTGGAGTATTGTACCACTGACAATGCAGTGACTGTCTTCACTTAGGTTTGCGTGATGTAAACAGTGCGAGTAGTCGTAGCATTCAGAACACCCACCTTCATTAATGGTAAAGAAGAAGACTGCAGTCTAAGAGCAACAGTGTGTCCCATATGTGTGACCTGGACTCATCCCAAGGGCTGTGTAGATTAGGCGTTGTTTCTGTTCTTAGGACAGCGCTGCTTCTCAGTTTAGCGAAAATGTAAGAATGTTTCGCTCTGCTTTCATTTTAGTAGGGTAACATCTTGCATCAAAACAAATTTACACACCTGTGTAGAACAAAATCAAACCGGAAGAGTCCACGTCACCGTCTATCAGATTGTTTTCTCACCCCAAAATCTCCAATCCCTGGTAAATGTATGCCCTTCTTTTGACTCTGTAATATTAGAGCTGTGCCTTTACGGTGAGTCATGCAAGAGGCTCTATGGTATAGATGCATTAACAATGCCATTTGCGATTCCTTATTAGCGAAAAATAAGGATTAGCTAATAAGGAATAGCAAAAGGCTATGCATGTAGAAATCGCAAAAAAAAATAGCGATTTCTAAACATTCCTTAATTGCAACTCGCAAATTGCGAGTCGCAATTAAGGAATACCTCCCTATTCATTCCTAAGGGCCTAGAGGCCCATAGGAATGAATGGGGAGACATTCTCGATTTGCGATTCTCAATTAGAGAATCGCAAATTGAGAATGCAATTTCAAGGGGGCCAGGGTGTCAAAAGGACACCCTGTTGCACCCCTGAAATCTGCATATGAGAACATCTTGCAAATTCACATGCCCCAAGGGCATGTGTGTGTAAAATGGAACTTTGAAAAATGCACTTTAGTGCATTTTTCAAAGTTTTTGCAAATTACCATGAAGTTCAACTTCATGGTAATTTGCTTCCCCTATTAGCGAAATCGCAATTTTTTTTACTTTGATGCATTGCATTTAAGGAATCTCAATTTGAGATTCCTTAAATGCAATCGCAATTTAAGTAATCGCAATTTTGCGATTTCTTAAATTGAGATTTTTGCATTTGGGATGATGCATCCCAAATGCAATAATACTGGTCGCAAAAGGGCAGATTCTGATAATCTGCCCGTTTGCGACCGTTTTTTCCTTTGATGGATCTATACCTATGTCATTAGACCTTTTGGCGGTGATTCAGCAAACCATTATCAGTACAGGAAGTAGTACCACAGGCATACCCCCACATGCATCATTGTGACATTGTGCGAATTCCTATTTGCGAAAATTAGGGAATCGCAAATAAGAATTCGCATAATGGGATGCATCAAATTTTTCGCATTTCCCTTGCGATTCGGTAAAAATCGCAATTTTTACCGAATCGCAAGGGAAATGCGATTCCTTATTAGCGAATTCGCATTTTGCGAATTCGCTAAGTGCGAAAACACACACATGATGAATACTGAAGTGATTGCAGTGTGCCTGCCTCTGAACCAAATTACAACCACCTGTGGGCTACCTTCAACTTGTATTTGGCAGTTTGGGGAGTGTGTTTGAAAGCTGCTGGAGAGGTTCCTGTTTTGTCTTGTGATTATGGAGTCAAGCAATGAGGTTTTGGAGCAGCAGCCCAGGAAAAGGAAAGTGAAATTTAGTGACAAAGAATTGGAGATATTAATTGAGGAAGTCACAGCTAGGCATGAACAGCTTTTTGGTAAAAATTCTTTAAAAGTACCTGAGGCTTTGAAAAGAAAAATATGGATTACAATACAGTCAAAGGTCAATGCTGTAGGTGTCGCCCACAGAGACATCAGCAATCTCCAGAAGAGATGGTATGATTTGCGCAGCAGAGCCAAAGAGAAGATTGCGACACGCATTAAATCAGCAAGGAAAACTGGTGGGGGTACACCAAAAGACATACCAACTACCCCTTGGGAGGAACTAGTAAAAGGGACTCTACCTACTGAGGCAGTGATTGGAGTGTTTGACATAGACACCTCTGAGCAGCCAGGACCAAGTCAAGGTAATTTTTTTTCAAAATTCAGTATAATGTTATTGACAGGATTACTTGTTTATCAATTTGTAATGTTAAAAATGTGAAAAGTACACGTTTGGCCGCAGTGTATTACAATTATGGTAAACTTTACTTAAAAGAATGGCATCATGGGACATGTCGTTTTCACAACATTTCTTTATTTAAATCAGAAAACAAGGTCCATTCAGAAAGTATATAGAGTCACTTTTAGGAGTATTTGTGAGCCATGCCTCAATATATGAGTTTCATATGTTAACCTGTACAAAAACATAGGCAATGAGACAATTTTTTTTTAACAGTTTACTTCCACTGTCTCATTTGCAGATGCAGATTTGGATGCTGAATTCATTCAATTTGCAGAGTCATTTACACAAGACTTATTAAATAATGCTGGAAATAACTTAGACCCACCACCTTCACCCACAGTGGAACCTCAAAGTCAAAGACGCAGACTGCGTCAACTGGTAGACACAGAATCTGAGGCAGAGGATAATGTGAACACTGCAGTCCCAAATACAACAGTGAATGCAAAGCCTGCACAAAGGGTCCCAGGCAGGCGTCACAGACTGCAACAATTCTTCCGGCGTCGCAGACGTCCTTCCCAAAATCATGAAGCGATGGATGACATTGCAAATGGCAGTCTCATTGAGAGGAAGTTATTAAAAGTACAGCGCCTGCAAGGAAAGGATATAAGGGTTATCAAGGGTAAAATCACCAATATGGCCAAAGACATTAACAATATGAGTACAGCACTTGTCAAAATGGTCAATGTCTCCTCAGACAAAATGGAACGCATGACATCAGCAATAGAGACACTATGTCAAGCAATGCAGGGAAACCAGGGTGCAGTTTTACAAAGAGCAACAGTAGTAAATATGCATTCCAGCACAAGAGCCATGCACAGAATGTGCAATAACACATCCAAATTGATCGAAACTACTGTTGAAATTCAAAAGGAAATGAGGAAATGTTATGGAGAGCTGTCCTCTGGCATGAAGTCAATGCAAGGCCTCATTTCAGAGCACCATCAAGGGCCAAGTGCTATCTTTCATCCAGAGTCTGCAGTCACTGCATCTTCTTCAGAAACTACAAATGTAAAAATTAAAGCAGCTTCAGAAAGAAGAAGTGTCAGAAATGTAGCCAAAGATACCTTAAAAAACCTTAATTCAAACCCTGTGCAGGTTAAAGCATTGGGGTTGAGAGGAAGGAAAAAATGAAACATATTTGAAATTTTTTGAGAACCTTTTTTTGCAATGTTAATAAATGACAATATCAATACCTTTGAAGATTAAATTCAAGTGACATTTTTGTTTACAAACAGCAGATATGTTTGAAGAGAATGTCACATTACATTACTTTAGAACTGCAATAAATACCTAAGTTAAAGCAAAAGCATGTTTGTTCTGTGTCATACCTTTATTTAAAAGTAATGCTGAGTTATCTCTGCTCTCCTTCTCCTTCCCTCTGCTGCATCAGGACCATTGATTCTAGGTTGGGGGTGGTGAGGTTGGTTGTGGTTGTTTGGGATGTTGTCTTCAAATTCCAATCCAAGGCCTCTTTTCATGGCTACATTGTGCAGCATGGCACAAGTGGCAACAATTTTGCAATAGACCTCAGGACGATATTGTAATGCACCTCCAGTTTTATGAAGTATACGGAATCTGGATTTCATTATTCCAAATGTCCTCTCAATCACATTTCTGGTAGAGATATGAGCTTGGTTATAATTCTGCTCTTTACGGGTTGTTGGATTGAGATAAGGAGTCAGGATAATTTCTATTTTTTCTATTTAAAATTATTTATACAGCGCACGTACACCAGCGGTTTCATGGCGCTAAACTGAAAGAGATCAAGGCAGAAGACCAGGGGCTAAGATGGAACCAATGAATGAGAAAATAAGTGTTAATTAAAGGATTTGGCGAAAAGATATGCTTTGAGCTGTTTCCGGAACAACAGGTACGAAGTTGAAGCTCTGAGCTCTGAAGGCAACGAGTTCCAGAAAATCGGGGCGAGGGTCGCAAATTTCGAGCCCCCCCATTTCTTTCTTCGGAACCGTGGAACAGTGAGAAGAGATTGGGTAGATGACCTCAGTTCCCTGGAGGGAACATAGGGGATAATCTCCGATGAGATGAAAGCCGGCGCCGTGCCCAGTCATGCTTGAAAGGTGATAGATGCAAGCTTAAACTGGACACGGGCACAGACAGGAAGCCAATGTAAGGACTTTAGGAGGGGAGTGGTATGGGAGGATTTTGGTAGTTTGAACACCAGGCGCGCCACCTGGTTTTGAATCTGCTGCAAGCGCCGAAGACTATATGCAGGAATACCTGCATATAGGGCGTTGCCATAATCCAGGAGGGATACGACCATGGCGAGAGTGATTAGTTTTAGGGCATCAAATGAGAAAAAACGGGACACCTTGCGAATGGTACGCAGTGCCAGAAAAGAGGAAGAAACCACAGAGCTGACCTGGGAGTGAAGGGTGAGTTGGGAGTTGAGCTTGATGCCTAGAGTTTTAACTGAGGTAGAGGGAACAGGTGGGGAACCAAGGGAAGGGGGCCAGAAGATGGGGGACCAGGGGCTGGATGAACCACCCGTCAGCACCAGCTCGGTCTTGTCTGGGTTGAGTTTAAGATGATTGTGGTTCATCCAGTCCCGGATGTGGATCATGATGGTTTGAAAATTTAGGACAGAATCGGGGGAAGAGGAAAGGTTGAAGACAAGCTGGAGGTCGTCCGCATAGTTGAATACGGCGACCTCCATTTGTTGCAGTGAGAAGATAAGAGGGGAGATGTAAAGATTGAATAAGAGGGGAGAGAGGGAGGAACCTTGGGGGACCCCGCACTGAACGTCGCGGAAGTCCGCAGTGAAATCGCCCAGGCGAACTGCCTGGGTGCGGTCCCTCAGGAAGGAGGATAACCAGACCAACGCGGTGCCCTGGATCCCCGCCGCCCTGACACGGGAAAGTAAGATGGAATGATCCACCGTGCCAAAGGCGGCTGAGAGATCGAGGAGAACCAAGGCCTGAGGTTGGCTGGTATCCATTCCCTCCCTGAGGTTATCAAGGACCGAAAGCACTACGGACTCCGTAGAGTGTGCGGGGCGAAATCTGGCCTGGCGGGGGGCGAGAGCCCCGTTCTTCTCCACGAAAGAGCTCAAGGCGTAGGTGACGTGGCGCTCGAGTACTTTCGCCAGGAACGGTAGGAGAGAAATAGGGCGGAAATTAGCTGGGATTGAGGGATCGGCGCCCGTTTTTTTCAAAATAGGGACGATGACAGCAGATTTAAGTGAGTTGGGTACCACGCCCTGGGATAGAGAGCTGTTGAGAAGGTGAAGGGGGGGGTCTGGCGGGGAACCAGATTTGACAAGTGGAATTATGGCGGTCAGCGGTTCCTTAGTTAGAGGTGGGAGGGTGGTGAGATAGTCCTTGGGGGGAGGACACTGAGGGTCCACAAAGGTAGGGGACGGAGGGGGAATGTTAGTTTTAATGGTTGCGATTTTTTGAATAAAAAATTTATTTAGGGAGTGACAGAGTTCCAGGGAAGGAGTGGGTTTGAGAGAGGTTCTGTCCGAAAACGCCAGACTGTGAACGATCGAAAAGATTTCCTTCGATTTGCTTTCGGCTGCGAGGATTTTGGAGGAAAAGTAGATGGTTTTTGCCTCTAGGATGTTTTTTTTATATAGAGTCAGGATGTTAATAAACTCCAGGCGTAAAGAGGGGCAGTAGTTTTTCCTCCAGGCCCGCTCCGCACGACGCACCGCCAGTTTAGTGGCTTTAAGATCTTGATTGAACCACTGATTGGCGTCCTTCTCTCGTTTGGTTGAAACCCGTTTCAGGGGAGCAATGGAGTCACAACCTGCAGAGAGCCATTGATCAATGGCCGTGACCTGGGAACTGGTAGACAGGTCTTGCAGGGGAGGAATGGAGGCAGTGAGTATGGAGGATAGGCTATCTGGGTCTACTCGGCCCCATGCTCGAACTCAGATGTTTTTGGGGAGTGGGGGCTTGACCGGGGGTTGAATGGGAAGAGAAAAGGAAATCAGGTGATGGTCAGACCAGGTGCAGGGCAAAATTGAAAAGGACTCTACAGGGCAATTTAGGGACCAGATCTGGTCAAGAGTGTGACCTTTGATGTGAGTGGGAGAGTGGATATGAGAGATGAAATTAAGAGAGTAGAGGGTGTCTGAGAACTCCTTAGAAGATGGACATTCGGCTGGGTCAGAAGGCCAAAAATTAAAATCACCCAAAAGCAAAATGGAGGAGTTGTTGACTGTAGTAGTGGCCAAAACTTCCAAAAAATCCGGAAGAAACAATAGGGGAGAATGGGGGGGGACGATAGATGAGGATACAGGTGAGAGGGGGCGTGATGGAAGTGGTACGGATAGCTAAGTACTCCGTAGTAGCAATATCTGGGAGGAACAGGGGCTGAAAAGGAAGGTCGGTTCGAGCGATGACCGCCACCCCGCCTCCGGTTTTGCCATTGAACCGGTCTGCACGGATTGTATAATATGGAGCTGGTAGAGTAGCCAGTAAGGCAGGGAGGGAGTCATCGCGGAACCAAGTTTCCGTTAAAAAAAGAAGGTCAGGAGCATGGAGATCCAGTAAAACTGAAAGTTCATGGGCATGGGCAACTGCAGACCTAGTGTTCAAATAGAATGCCGTGAGGGATTTAAAAGTAGTAGGTGAGGCGCTGCTTCTAGGGGGAATAGGGGGGGCAGGTTGTGGCCAAGGTATTGTAAGAGGAGCAGAGGGAGATAGGCCAAAGGATGAAATACGAGAGTGAGTAGAAGCAGGTAACGGCCATGGGCCCGAAGGCAACGTAGTTGGGTGGGGGAATAGGTGGTAAAACGAGCAGAGTGACATGCCCCTTGCCCCGGACGGTCGCGGACGAGCGCAGACGAGCTTGCCTTAAGCGCGCCTTCGGCGCGCAATCGTCGCGCCCGCTGCGCTCGTCCGCTGCGCTTCCTCCCAAGGCACATTTTTATGGTAGGTGGTGCGGGCGTTAGAGGGGGTGTGGCCAACAGAGATGGGCGTGTCTCGTGGCTCACCTCGCCCTCGGGAATGGCGACCAGGAGATAGATGAACGTTGCAGCGTGAGCAGCGCTGTTTACAAGGTGCTAGGAAGTGCAGATAATCGAGTAAGTTTTAAAATCACAAAATATCACACAAGTTTAAAAAGTAGCTTTCGCGCTCCCGGCTTCCGCCTCAGGAGTCTCTTTGTCAGTGTCGCGCAATCAAATCTGCGCGCACTATTTATGTAATTGACGAGGGGGCGTGGCCAACAGAGATGGGCGTGTCTCGTGGCTCACCTCGCCCTCTGGAATGGCGACCAGGAGATAGATGAACGTTGCAGCGTGAGCAGCGCTGTTTACAAGGTGCTAGGAAGTGCAGATAATCGAGTAAGTTTTAAAATCACAAAATATCACCCAAGTTTAAAAAGTAGCTTTCGCGCTCCCGGCAGTAGCTTTCGCGCTCCCGGCTTCCACCTCAGGAGTCTCTTTGTCAGTGTCGCGCAATCAAATCTGCGCGCACTATTTATGTACTTGACGAGGGGGCGTGGCCAACAGAGATGGGCGTGTCTCGTGGCTCACCTCGCCCTCGGGAATGGCGACCAGGAGATAGATGAACGTTGCAGCGTGAGCAGCGCTGTTTACAAGGTGCTAGGAAGTGCAGATAATCGAGTAAGTTTTAAAATCACAAAATATCACACAAGTTTAAAAAGTAGCTTTCGCGCTCCCGGCTTCCGCCTCAGGAGTCTCTTTGTCAGTGTCGCGCAATCAAATCTGCGCGCACTATTTATGTAATTGATGAGGGGGCGTGGCCAACAGAGATGGGCGTGTCTCGTGGCTCACCTCGCCCTCGGGAATGGTGACCAGGAGATAGATGAACGTTGCAGCGTGAGCAGCGCTGTTTACAAGGTGCTAGGAAGTGCAGATAATCGAGTAAGTTTTAAAATCACAAAATATCACACAAGTTTAAAAAGTAGCTTTCGCGCTCCCGGCTTCCGCCTCAGGAGTCTCTTTGTCAGTGTCGTGCAATCAAATCTGCGCGCACTATTTATGTAATTGATGAGGGGGCGTGGCCAACAGAGATGGGCGTGTCTCGTGGCTCACCTCGCCCTCGGGAATGGCGACCAGGAGATAGATGAACGTTGCAGCGTGAGCAGCGCTGTTTACAAGGTGCTAGGAAGTGCAGATAATCGAGTAAGTTTTAAAATCACAAAATATCACACAAGTTTAAAAAGTAGCTTTCGCGCTCCCGGCTTCCGCCTCAGGAGTCTCTTTGTCAGTGTCGCGCAATCAAATCTGCGCGCACTATTTATGTAATTGATGAGGGGGCGTGGCCAACAGAGATGGGCGTGTCTCGTGGCTCACCTCGCCCTCGGGAATGGCGACCAGGAGATAGATGAACGTTGCAGCGTGAGCAGCGCTGTTTACAAGGTGCTAGGAAGTGCAGATAATCGAGTAAGTTTTAAAATCACAAAATATCACACAAGTTTAAAAAGTAGCTTTCGCGCTCCCGGCTTCCGCCTCAGGAGTCTCTTTGTCAGTGTCGCGCAATCAAATCTGCGCGCACTATTTATGTACTTGACGAGGGGGCGTGGCCAACAGAGATGGGCGTGTCTCGTGGCTCACCTCGCCCTCGGGAATGGCGACCAGGAGATAGATGAACGTTGCAGCGTGAGCAGCGCTGTTTACAAGGTGCTAGGAAGTGCAGATAATCGAGTAAGTTTTAAAATCACAAAATATCACACAAGTTTAAAAAGTAGCTTTCGCGCTCCCGGCTTCCGCCTCAGGAGTCTCTTTGTCAGTGTCGCGCAATCAAATCTGCGCGCACTATTTATGTAATTGATGAGGGGGCGTGGCCAACAGAGATGGGCGTGTCTCGTGGCTCACCTCGCCCTCGGGAATGGCGACCAGGAGATAGATGAACGTTGCAGCGTGAGCAGCGCTGTTTACAAGGTGCTAGGAAGTGCAGATAATCGAGTAAGTTTTAAAATCACAAAATATCACACAAGTTTAAAAAGTAGCTTTCGCACTCCCGGCTTCCGCCTCAGGAGTCTCTTTGTCAGTGTCGCGCAATCAAATCTGCGCGCACTATTTATGTAATTGATGAGGGGGCGTGGCCAACAGAGATGGGCGTGTCTCGTGGCTCACCTCGCCCTCGGGAATGGCGACCAGGAGATAGATGAACGTTGCAGCGTGAGCAGCGCTGTTTACAAGGTGCTAGGAAGTGCAGATAATCGAGTAAGTTTTAAAATCACAAAATATCACACAAGTTTAAAAAGTAGCTTTCGCGCTCCCGCGCTCCCAGGATAAATGTTCTCACACCATAAGCACTGTCACCTATGGAAAAGATTAAACCATTTCAGTTGATTACAAACATGTCATAACTTTCTTTGTCTGAAAACACTATCAACAACATAACATGATAACTTACCCAGTAAATAGCCATCTCCAAAATGTCCAGCTTCCAACTTTGTGAATATGGCACTCTGTTTGAATATGTAGGCGTCATGAGCACTTCCAGGGAAACTAGCAACTAGGTCTGTGATTATGGTTTTTGAATTACAAATGGCTTGAATGTTCAATGAATGATACAATTTCCTATTCCTGAAAATGTACTCATTTTGAGAAGGTGGGCATATGGAAATATGAGTACCATCTATGCAGCCTATGACATGAGGAAAATGAGCCATATTATAGAAGTCCAACTTTGTCTGTAAAGGTTCCTGCTGAGTACTTGGAAACACTATGTAATGCCTGATCCTCAACAACATAGCATTAAAAAAAATTCTGAAAAACCTTGAAAGGGAACTCTGTGACACCACCCCAGCAATGGCAATCACACCTTGAAAAGAACCAGAAGCCAGAAGATGTAGGCAACAAAGTACTTGGACATGAGTAGGAATGGCTTGTGTTCTAAGGGTGGGCCTCTGTAGTATAGGATCCAAATCAGCAATTAATTCCAGTATAGAATCAACATTTAACCTGTACTTATCATAAATTTCTGCCTCAGTCTGCCCAAATAAATTAATGCGCACCCTAAATATCCTTTCACTCACTACTCTGCGCCTCAAGACTATGACTGCAGCCATGGTGAAAGGAAATGTAATGGTCAGAGTGTCACTTATATACAAAGAGGGATCAAAATCACATGAGAGTTTGGTTTGGAAAAAAATAACACCAAGTCTGAGCTCTTCTTATTTTAGGTAATGCTATTTGCGATTTTTCTGGGAATCGCAAATAGCGTTTTTTCATGCATGCCATTTTTTCCATGCTAAATGCGATTCCTTACTTTTTGCGATTCATATGCGAATTCGCAATCAATATGCGAATTCTTAAAATGCGATTTTCGCATTAATGATGATGCATCCCAAAATTGCATTTTGCATTCGCAAACGGCCGAATTATGCGATTCGCACCGTTTGCGAATACAAAACACAATGATGCATGTGGGGGATACTCTTTTACCTACTTTTCTATGACTTTGTGCCTCGGCTACGAAACATCCAACTAATGTTCCCTCTAATGTTTTTCCTCTGTGTGCGACAATGAAGGGTTTCTGTGAGCTGCAGTCAATGCTTTGTGCACCGGCTCACCATAGAAGCAACTACGTTTCTCAGGTGCATGGCATTCAAAAGAAGCAAGGAGCCCCGAGTGTGAAAGCGTAGTGAGGTGCCTGGTTTCAGTGTGTTGTAAACTGGGGTTGAGTCTCTAAAAATGTATATGAAAGAGCCTGAAATACAGGTAAGCATGTACTCTGTTGGTTTTAAAATAGTTCAAGATGAACATTTCAAAACATATGGCCAACTAGCTCTCCATTCAGAGTTGCTATTCTGAACGTTCTGGATACAGTAAAAAAAGATAACTTGTCTTTAATATATTACTTTTTAACACTGGTATATATTTTTGTTACTCTATTAATAACACCGGTTGAAATTACCCAGTTCTGTGGTGGTGATTTTACCACCTTGAATGAAGGAAGGATAGAGGGAGCCCTGGCAGGATTTTGACCCTGTTGCATGTCTATTCAATTCAGATTTCAGTAGATCACGCATGCCTTTCTGAGCTACCTCAATAGCTTTAAAATGGGTTTTAATTTATGGTGCCATGGTGTCACCCATAATGAGATAGAAAGAGAAGACTTGAACAGTTCAATGAACTTAATGTCAGATGTTTTTACACAATGTGACAAAGTAGTAATAGATGTCAAAACGTTATTGGTTTGGAGAGCTTGCTATCTATCTGTCCCACAAAGAAATAGCTTGGGTCTATCACAATTCCTCAGAAAATTAGTTACTCCTCTTTCGTGGAACTCACTTCTAAAATCAACTGAATGCAACAGGTTCTCAGATGGTGCATCACATCTGTGCAGTAGGCTAGTTTTTAGATCTTGCAAAGAGTACTAATCAAAGTGACCAGATGACGTAGTCCTGTGCCTAGTTACCAGAGATCACTCACAAGTAGATGAAGGATAACAACTTGAAAAGTCTCAGATTGGGTTCCTGTATTAGGCTGACTCATGATGGTTTACAAGTCAGATGCTGGTGAGGGCATACCACATGTTTTAATGTGGTCTCAACCCAATGCAGGTCTACTGTGAAGGAGATGCGTTGAGCTCCTGCACCTTTATTGGCACGGTCCTCAAAGACCATCAATCCGCCATGATCTACTTAGGATTCCTTCTGCAGTGTTATTTTTTCTGAAATACAGTACAACGGTCCCTCATCGAAATCATGATGTGAGAGATGCAGGAAGAGTATACAGGACTTTAGTTGGAAACCTTTGTATAACTATAGATTCATTGTTTAGCAACAGCTGGGCTACACCAGGGCAAAGGGGCCTTTCAAGCTGGGTAGGAGCAGGTGATTTCATCATGTAGTTTGCCAAACGCAGATAGATAGTTCTTTACCGAAAATTACTAACATTAAGAGGCCCATTAGGATGGTGGGCGGATTGCCCCCGCCAGGCTGGCGGGGGCAATCCACCCGCCATCCGTACCTAAATTCCCCCCGCCATATTAGTATTTCGAAGTACACACCGGTCTCCAAGAACAAAATCAGCTCCCACTGCAATTAAATCAGCCCCCAGTTAAGCAGCATTCCAAACTGCCCGGTAGTCAGTCCGGCCCTGGTTACAGCGCACATCTTCCTAAGGCTTGGCCAGATGAGGCTGTTTTGGGGGCCCAGGGGCTAAGCTGGGCGGTGCTCCTGGTCCCTCTTCCTGGCTTATTGGGGTGCGTCTGGCCTTCTTTTCTCTCTTGCTGAGGATCAGTGTCGGACAGGTGGCTGCAGTCCTCTTCCCGCCCAGCGCTGATGTCCTGGAGGGCGCCTGGGCTGGGCCTTAAGGGCAGGGCGCTTGTGGTGAGTCTTTCCTGCCCCTGTGGTGATTACTGCATAGCGGTTCCACTTTTCTTCCCAGTTGCCTTGCACTTACATGTTCCTCTGGCTTTGTGTTTTGTGCTTTGCCTGGATGGGTCTGGCTGTGCGCAGTGGGGCTGCTTTGGCGGTCTTGACTGGGAGACCTGTTCAGCCGCCTTAGTTGTTTTTCTCGCCTTGTTTGCTGCTGGCACTCTCAATTTCCTTGCGGGTTTGTTGGGTTGTTGATGGTGCTTTGGGGCCTGGAATTCTATTGTCTCTGTATATGCTGGTTGATTCCTGTTGGGCCCTTTTTTCCGTGCTGGCTTGTGGCGCTCCCTGTCCCTGCGTGCTGGGTTGGTGCTTTGCGTGGCTTTTTGCGCTGTGTCTCTTCCTTGCTTCCCAGTGCTGCGAAAAGCTTCCTCCACTGGTTTTGGGTTCTAAGGCCTCCATGTCTTTCCACTTGCTCAGCGCTTGTTACTGTTTGGCGTCTGGGCAAGAGGGTTGGGGGATGGTGTATGTCTGGTGGTGTTGGCCCGTCGCCCTGGTGCGTAGCGCATTGCAAGTTTCTTCTACCCTGTACTGTGCTCTTCTGCTGTGCTGGCCTGGGGCCTTGGCTCCCTGTTTTCCACTGCTTGGGGTGTGCCGGTCCTGTGGGCTTCCGCCCTTTCCCCTGTGCCCACGTCTACTCTTGCAGGCTTTTCATTTTTGGGCAGGGTACACCCTGGTTCGTTCCTCTGGCCTCTGGGCTTCTTGCTCTGCGTGCTTCTGTTCCCCCTGGAAGGGCCGGGTCGGTGCCTGGTGGGGTGTCCACCTTGGTTGCCTATTTCCCGGATTCTTCCACCTCCTGCCTGTCCACCCTGTTCGTTCCTGCCTGTTCTTGTGCGTACCTGTCTGGGTGCCTGCCTGTGGCTCCTGGTGCTGGGCGCTCCTTGCGTCCTTCGTGGGGTGTTGGCTTGGCCCGTGCTCAGGGTGCCTTGTTTCTTTCTTCCCCCCGGGGCATGGCCCGTGCTCTGGGCTTCCCTGTGTGGGGTTTCCGGGCTTGTGGCCTTTTTTTCTCCATGCTGGCACCTGGTGGTGCCTGGTGGTGCCTGATGGAGCCTGGGTGTCATGGCTGGGCCCACCGGTGCCCTTGCGTTTGCTCCTCTCCTCTTCTCCAGCGTGCCCTCCTTGCCCTGGCGGGTTCCCTGTGAGTGTGATTCGTGCTGGTTGCGGGTCTTGGAGATGGGCGTGCGGACCACCGTTCCAGCCCACCTGCGGGTGCGGCGCATCTGGTCTTGAGTTTGGCTCCTGCTTGGGTTTGGCTGGGTCGCTTCTTGCATCCTGCGTTGGGGTCCTTGGTGCTTCCGGACTCCCTGTTTCTTGGGTTCTGTTGTTTTTTCCGGGGGACGGGGGCTGTTCTTCCCTCCCTCTGTCCTGTTGGGCCTTGGTTGGCTGTTCATCCTGGGCTGTCCTGCTGGGGCCCCTGGTGGGCTTAATGGCTACCGTTGCAGATTGTCTCTTGCCTGGTGCTGTGTTGTGTTGCACTTGGTTGGCTGGTGGGGTTTGGTTTCCTATTGTGGTTTCCTTTTCTCCTCTTGTGGCTCTTTTTGTGGCTTGCGCTGCTTCTGTGCCCCTGCCTGTCTCAGGGTTAGGGCCCTGTGCCCTTCTTTCCTGCTTTGTGGGTGCCGTTCCCGGTATCCTCATCCCCGTGCCTTCTCTTGGTCTTGGCTGGTGGGTTTGTTGGTGGGGTTGCCAGTTGTGGTCTGGTGTCGGACTCCTCTGGTGTGTGGGACGCATTGCTGCTTCCCCGCCCCCCTTTTTTTGGCATTGATGCTGTGGCGTTCACCTTGTGGGCCTGTCCTTAGGGTTGTGCTTTTCCCCCTACTGTGCTGACTGCTTTTGGCCTATGGTGTCTCTGGCCGTTGCTCTTGCTGACTGTATGTGGTTTGTTCTCCCCCTTTTGGGTCTGTTCCCGTGCCCCGGGGGTTTGTGCGCCTTTTGTTCTCTTCTGGCTCCTCTCCTTTGGTTTGGGGTTGCCTGGGGTGTTCCTGGGTTCTATGGGGCCTCAGCTCTGCCTCTGTTGGGTTTGTTCCCTTGCGGTCCCTGTTTTTGGCCTCCCTTTGCAGGGTCCCTGCCTCGGTCCCTGCCTGGGTTCTTCCCTGGCCGCTTGTTTTCTGGTGCTTTTGGACCTCTTTTACAGCTTCTTGGTGACCAGTGGTTCTGGCCCTGTTCATCTGGGTATTGGGCTCGTGTGCCTTCCTGTGCCGCTCCTTTTCGCCTGGCTGGTGCGCTGGACCCTTTGTGTTGATTGGTAGGTGTGGCTTGCCGGTCTCCCTCTCTGTCTTCCTGCTGCTTCTCCTTTCTTGATGGCGTGGCAGTGGTGGGCTTTGTTGCCATTCCCTGGGCCCCTTCTTGATTGGGGGTTTTTGGGGTTGGGCCGGTTGGACCTTTGCCTCTCCTTTCGGGTTCTACTGATGCCGTGTTGGGGACCTCCTGGGTAGCTCCTGTTGGTTGTCTGGTTGGCTTCTTGGGTCTTTCTGGGCCGCCTGCATTGTTGGGCTCTTGGCCTCCTTGTTGGTCCTTCTTCTTTTGCCCTTCTTGGGGGTCGCCTTGAGTGGTTCCTTGGTGTCCTCCTGGCCTGTGGGTCGGCTCTTCGTTGCTGGCGGTTCCTTCTTCCCCTTTCTGGGGTTGGTTTCCCAGGTTCCGTGTTCGGCCCTAGGTTTTTCTCTCTTGGCTGAGCTCTGGCCGGCTGTGGATTCTGCTTTGGCTGACGCTTTTTGCTCTCCCCGGACTGGATTGTCCAGGTTCCTGGGTTTGTTTCCCTGTGTCTCTGGCTTTTGGTTCCCTTGCTCATTGCACCATCAGGATTCAAGCAATCCGGGCCGACGACGGCTGAAATGCCAGAAACCGGACCCCGGAAGCTTGTTTCCTTCCCAGTATAAGAATTGGCTTGGTAGTTTGGTTTGCCCTGTTCCCATCATGCACTGGGACAGGAACAGACTAATTTGCATATAGCCAGGTTCTGAGCTGGGATGGTGCAGTGAGCTAAAAAACGGTGATGGATACAGCCCTGATCTCTTGACTGGGTAAGAGTAGTCTGCATCATTGAGAAACTCTGTCCATCACCACCCCCTTTTTCCAAATTCGGTTTGTCCACACTATGTGTGGGAGGGTATACTCAGACGTGAGTCCCTTGCTCATTGCACCATCAGGATTCAAGCAAGCCGGGCCGACGACGGCTGAAATGCCAGAAACCGGTCCCCGGAAGCTTGTTTCCTTCCCAGTATAAGAATTGGCTTGGTGGTTTGGTTTGCCCTGTTCCCATCATGCACTGGGACAGGAACAGACTAATTTGCATATAGCCAGGTTCTGAGCTGGGATGGTGCAGTGAGCTAAAAAACGGTGATGGATACAGCCCTGATCTCTTGACTGGGTAAGAGTAGTCTGCATCATTCAGAAACTCTGTCCATCACCACCCCCTTTTTCCAAATCTGGCTTTTGGTTGCCTCGGGCCTGGCCGCTGGCTGGTTCCTGTGCTCCGGGTTTTCTTCTCCTGGGGTGGCGGCCTTAGCTGCCGCCATCCAGTGTCTCTGCTGGGCTTGGCTGCTTGTGTTTCCTGCCTTTGGCCTGGGCGTTCTGTGGGATTTCTGTGCCTCCAGTTCCCTATTGCTGCGGTTGTCGGCTGTTGATGGGGGGGGGGGGGCTTGCTTGGATCCATTGGCCCCTTTCTTCCTGGTCGCTGCTCTGGGTTGGTGCCTGTTTTCTTGTCTGGTTCCTCCCTCTTCCGTTTTGGTGGCTCTGCTGGTGGCTTCCCCTGTTGTGTTGGGGTTGGTCATGTGGCTGGTTGCGTTCGTTGTTCTCTTGCTTTGGCATGCGTCTTCGGTCTCGTAGTCCTTCCCCTCGCCTTTTGGTGTGGTCATTTGTGGGTTGCTCTGGCTATGGGCTCACTTTCTTCCCTGCTTTGGGGGGATTCGCTCTCTGTCTTACCCCTGCTGGATTCCTTCCTGGGCCTGGGCGGTGTCCTCCTGTGCGGCCTGCTCTCGTGCACTCACAGGCATTGGGCTGGGTTGGCCTGTTTTGTCACTGTTGAGGCGACTGCTTGGTGGTGCCTGGGGCTGTGGGTTTCTCCCTTTGTGGTTTTTCTACCTGGTCTTTTGCCCTTCCTGGCTGGGTTGCTCCGTTGAGGCGCTTCTGCTTCTCTGGGGCTCCCTTCCCCTGGTTACTCGGGGGGGTTCTTTCTACCCCACTGGGTGTTCCCTTCTCTTGGGGCTTGGCTCTGGGTGCTGGGCCTTCTTTGAGCTTGCCTTGCGGCTCCTTGTGAACGTTTGCGGTCCTTTCTGGGTCGTCCCCCACTTGTTTTGGGGTCTCGGCTCTGTAGGCTTGGTTGGGGGCGTGCCTGGTTGCGCTCCTGCCTGCGTGTTATTGTGGGCTCCCTTCTGCTTCAGTTGGGTGCCGTTGGGCTTCTCGGTCTGATGCCCCTAGCGTTGGTGGGTGTCCGGAAGGCCGGGTTGTCTGTTTTGGTATTCTTCACTATGTTTAGGAATGGGACTAGGACAGGAGGGACCGGGGGTAATGTTCTATTACTTACCAGTAATTTTCATTACTCCTGGTCCCGTTGTCCCTGTCCCATTCCTAACACCCCTCCCTCCCTCCCTGGCGGCCAGCCTTCCGGTTGTTGGCTTGGTATTTTCAGGCTGCATGCTGGGTTGGTACCACTTATGTACTCCCAGCGGGAGGGAGGGAGTTAGGTATCCCAGCATGCTCCTGTTCTTTTTTCTGTCAAGGAGATAGTAATCTCCACTATGTTTAGGAATGGGACGAGGACAACGGGACTAGGAGTAATGATTACCGGTAAGTAATAGGACCTTTCAAAGGCAGGCAGCGGAGGAATTTAACACCTGTGTTACTTGCTGGCCTGTTGCTCACCCTCTCTTCACTAGCTCAATGACAGCACAGAGCCAGTGCAAAGAGGGTGAACAGCAGTTTTTAAAAAAACCTCTTTTGCAGGCACTTTTGTAATAATCACAACATTTTTACAAAAGTGCAGATTTCACAATTGTTTTGCAAATCGCGAAATCCTGGGGGGTCTGTTCATATGGAGACACAAAGTTGCATTAGTTTTGCAAGAGTATTTATCTTTTGTCAATTCAATTCAATATCTTTATTCGGTCTGATTAAGGTAGACCATAAAAGTACATAAAAAATATTATACATATCTATAGTCTCACAGAAGATAAAAAGCAAACTTACATTTAAATTAAGAATAGTTAAAGATATATGTATATTAAAGGCTTCAAAACTCCACATTTCATCAAATGTCCGTATGTATAAAAGGGCAAAAAGTGAAAATCACAATCAATTTTAAATGCCCTTTTCAGCTGCCAATTTGACTAGACGGTCGCAAATTACTCTTCCAATGATTTTGATGGTGCTGTCAATTAGTGAGATAGGACAATAGCTCTTAGGGGACATACAGTTACCCTTTTTAAATATTGGCACAATTGTTGCAATGGTCTCTCCACTGCACAGAGTGGCTAGGATTCTTGGGGTGTCCTCGGTATAGTAGATAGAGGCAAAGTGTGTGACCTAGTCTGTGCCCAGGATAATATTTTGCAGGGGGTATTAGTAGGTGAGTTTCTTGATCTAACTTGTTTTACTAAATCCCAAAAGTATTTGCTATCCTTTCCCCACGCTGCATGTTCCAGCAGCTCCCAATTGTCTTTGTATACTTCCCTCTTCCTATTTGGGAGCGTGGTTTTATACTCACTATGTGCCATGGAGATTTCACTCCCTACCTTGGGCCGTGCATTTAGTGCTTTCCTCAGCTTTCGGTTTGCCTTAGAACAGGCCCCATCAAACCATCTTGGGTCCGTGTTAAATGTGAGGAATGTGTTAAGCACTCCGTTTGGGTGATTTTGATGCTGATGGTACTGACGGCCCGCTCTAACATCCAATCAATTGAAGTAGGTTTTGTCAAGGAGATGGAACCGGGTCATTGACACCCACACCCACTTTTTTCCTGCACATAGTCCGGGATGAGTATCTTATATACTATAATCCAACCCTGTCCTCCTGAAGGGGAGGAGTAACCACTAGTCAAAATTGAGGAAATAATAAAAAAGTACTGAGATGCTGTTCACTACCAGTCTTATCATGTCTTCTACTTCCTGGGTGGGCCTAATCCAATGGGAGGCATAGTGTCAAAGGGCTCAGAGAGTGGGCCTAGTCCAGACTCGTCCGGCCGCAGATGGGAGCAGACGGGCCAGGTCTTTCTACGGGCCATGCCTGGGAATGACACACGTGCGTCCTGCACTGCGGGACACCTCCATCTGGTTTATGCATGTTGTTAATGAGGCCCCACCAGGGCCGAGTTAACCAGGAAATGGAGTTCACGTCCCCTGGTAGAGTTAGCAGCAGGAGCGAGGGATCCACGCTGTTGGACACTACGTCTGGTTTATACTCGTTTGTTGATGCGGCCCGCCGGGGCCGAGAATGCCATGAAATGAAGTTCACCTCTGTCTGGTTTATGCTTGTTGAATACACAAGGATGAGGGTAGAGGCTACAGAGACCGTACCTGACAAATGAACAGTGTCACAAAGTATCAAGTAGTGCAAAGAACCAAGGAGCACTCGAATTGGAACACTAGGAGAACACCAGCTGGGCGTTACCATGCCATTACTGACGTTGTCCATCACAAATAATTCTTCCGAACATTGGACTCTGAAATAAGCACCATTATGAATACACTGTTTTTACTTTGTGAAGCCCTGAAGAAGTCTTGTTGGGAGACGAAACGTGTTTGCTATGATCTTCTGCCTTTGTGAAAACAAGAAATATAGAGAAATCCTTTTTACACGTTGGATCTGGATATTTTTCCATATGTCTACTTTCTCTAAACACCGATGATGAACTACTAAAAATTATTACATAGTGCTGAACCCTCTTTTTTAAATGGTTTATGTTCGTTGTTGATGCAGCCTGGCCGAGGCCGATAATGCAGCGAAAAGAAGTTCACGTCCCCCAGTAGAGGTAACAGCATGAGCTAGGGACCTGCCCTGCAGGACACCTCTGTCTGATTTAGGCTTGTTGTTGATGCAGCACTAATCATAAATTGACCCAGTCCTGATGGCAATAAATTAATGTAGAACTGTAAACAGCTATAGTTTGTCAACTGATCCTTCTAATCATACCTCTAATTATAGAGATTATTGCTCTGTTTCAGTCTGTTGCCATAAATAAAAATAGCCCATCTCTGATAAACAAATAACCAAACAACACAGTACAGACATCCACTAGAAGGACAACATTTGAAAAAGAGTGTAAATAGCTTGATGACACCTCACGGGCGCACCACCAATGGGACCCCTGGTTGGTACTCACCAGGATGGCCCTGTTCTCATCATCGGTGTCAAATAGCTTAACGTAAACGTGTCCAAAAACCCAAAGTAAAAAGAAAGACAGTGAATGGTGCAGTGTACGCAAAACATATATGTGACAAGGACTAACAACGTTCAACATATAACACACAAGATACTGCGCAACAAGATATAACTACTTTTTAGGTTTCGACCTTGGCCGTAGCACCGCAGGTGCTACGCCCAGGGCGAAAGCTTTTGTTTACACTAGGGGGAATTGAACACTCCCCTTCTTCCATTGGCTAGCTCCATAAATGGAGGCTAGCCATTGGAAGACATCAGCGTCAATCCCTTTCTCCCGGTCAGAACGCGAATCGTGGGCGTTTCTGACTATTTTTTTAAAACCCGCCCCTTGATGTCGTGTGTCCCGGGCCGCGCTGTGATTGGCTGTCGGCCCGGGACACCCCAGTGACGTCATTTCCCGGCCCGCGCTGTGATTGGCTGCCGCCCGGGACACCCCCGTGACGTCAGCCAATCACAGCACGGCTGATGTGAGCCACTTTACGTCACAAGCTGCCGAGTCCACAACTTTCAAAAAGTGTGGGTCGTGTGAGGCTTGGTACACGCAGTAACCGTTCCGGTGAGATTAGGCGTCTGATATCAAATGGTCCAGCTTGTTGCACGGGCCAGATGGAGAGCAAAAAATAGCTGCATTTGGCGCCCAGAGTGCCGCTTAGAACACACAAAAAGTGCAGACACTCGCTGTTTAAAGTGCCTGTATCACCAGTGGAGAAAGAGGTGCCGGTATTTAAAAACCACAGGGAAACGCTGGTCCGGAGACGGACACCGCGGGAGCATCCCAGTGATGTGTGAAGACGCGGCTGGCCGCCTCCTCGCAGCAGAGCATCCCTGCCGCGCGCTGCTGCTGCGGATACTGCTGCTGCGAGATACCTGCTGAGAGGGGAGCTCTGCAGGATTCCTGATCCCTGGCTGGCTCCGGACCTGAGAGGGGCTCCAATCAGCGCACCTCTGTGTATACCTGGAGCGCACTCTGACGCCAGGGCTTGGGAGCATAGGCGCCGCCTTTAGAGAGGACTTGTTTTTTATTTATTAACAGAAGTAGCCAGCCAGTGTCCCCATATGATACTGCTTGAGGCTTGAATCATGCCACGTATGTAACTGGCCCAGTATCACTCAATTCCCATAGTGAGCTTTATGCATTTACTTGATACTGGTTTATCTTAATCTTTACTCACTGCACACATTCTTCTGGTTTTCTCCTCTTGCTCACTGTTCATTTCTCTCGCGTATTTCACTCTGCTCCTCCTCGCTCCTATGTGTTTTCTCTTCCTTCGCCACCCCCCCCCCCTCACTATATTTGCCTTTTCCCGTCCATTAGTTTCATGGCATCACTTCTTTTACTTCTGCTCTTTTTCTCGCCCCGCCCCCCTCTCTTATCCCGCTCTCACCCTTCTTCCAATACCATGTGTGCTGGTCTTTCGCTTTCCATCTTTTTCACTGTCTCTCTAGTTCCTTCTGTATATTCCTTTCTCCCTCTACCTCTTTCGTTCCTGTACCAAACTTTTTTATTTCACTTTCATTCATTACCTCTGCATCAGGATGTCTTTTACGTTTGTTTTTCTTCTTCACCTTCTCATTTTTTCTCCCTTACTCCACCTTGATTTCTCTGCCTCCCTCTAGTTTTCTCGTCATTTTTTCACTTCTTTATTCTTTCTCTTAACGTCTTTCTCTCCACATCTCCCTTTCACTCTCCTCTTTTTACTGTCCAGCCCTTTTGTTTCTGATCTGGCTTTCTCTGGACGTCCTCTCTCAATTTCTCACTCGTTTCCCATTCTGGTTTCCCCTCACTCGCTTCGCCATCTCCATCGGTCGCAATTTTGTTTCTCGGCCTCTCTCTCTCTCTCTCACCTTCTCTCCCTTTCTTGTTGTTCTTCCCCTTTTCATTCTTCCTCATTTCCTCCATCCCTGCCTCTTTTTCTATTTCACTCGGTCTCGCGCTCTCCCATTTTTCCCCAGCGAAAAGCCTTCCTTTTTCTCTTCATTCTCCCTATCTCTCTCGCCATTCTTAAATCTGTCTCTTAGCCTCCTAATCCTCCCTCTTTCACTCTCCCTTTTTCTTTCTCAACACTCTTTTCACTCTCTTTATCAATCGCATTCTCTTTGTTTCTTCTCTCTCACTCTCGATTTCTGCCCCCTTTTCTTCTTTTAGTGTATTATTCCATTTCTCTGCTGCTCTTTCTCCTTCTCACCATTTCTCCCTCCATTTCTTTGTCGTTATCTCTGCCTCTTCCCTTTCTCTCTTCTCCATCGCTGTCTTTTTCCTCTCTGAGCCCCCCTATTTCGGTGTATGTCTCTTTATCTGCTTCTCTCTGGCACCTCCCCTTCTCCACAGCTACTACATTGCTGTGATTTTGGGTATATATTATTAAATGAAAGAGATAATATTATGGTCTCAATATTTTGTGCAAGCTGTTGAAATATGGACTTCAGGCACACGCGAGTTTTAACTCCAGTCACCGACACCAAATATTATCCTGTCACGAAGACAAATAGTTTAATTTACGAAATATGGGGCTCGAAAAATGTGGCACGAACAAATACGTGCTAGCATGGTAACCATGATACGCGCTGTCAGGTTTGGACGGATCTCTTCCGATTTGTTTCACAAACTGTTTTTTAGGTTTCGACCTTGGCCGTAGCACCGCAGGTGCTACGCCCAGGGCGAAAGCTTTTGTTTACACTAGGGGGAATTGAACACTCCCCTTCTTCCATTGGCTAGCTCCATAAATGGAGGCTAGCCATTGGAAGACATCAGCGTCAATCCCTTTCTCCCGGTCAGAACGCGAATCGTGGGCGTTTCTGACTATTTTTTTAAATCCCGCCCCTTGATGTCGTGTGTCCCGGGCCGCGCTGTGATTGGCTGTCGGCCCGGGACACCCCAGTGACGTCATTTCCCGGCCCGCGCTGTGATTGGCTGCCGCCCGGGACACCCCTGTGACGTCAGCCAATCACAGCACGGCCCGGGACCTGACTTGTTTCTCTTTGCTTCCTCGCTTCCCTCCATCCTAATTGCTTTTGCCAACTGCTTTCTGTCATGTGCCATGCAGCGGGTTTTGCTGTAAAGCTGGCGAAAGATCCCTGTTGTCTGGATGGGAATTCCTACCCCATCTCGATTTTCGTTGCGCAGCACATTCTCTCCCGTTTTCACCATGCGTCTGTATTACATGAGCTGAATATTTCAACATGCTCGATGCAGGGTTCCCGTCGACTGCAGTGGAAAAAGCCAGGCCGGGTAGACTCATGATATCAGCTCACTACATTCCAGTACTGCTACATTCACACGGTCTTCCTTTTAAATACATGATATCCTACTGTAAATCCATACCTGGGTTTCCGTGTTGGGCAGGGGCTGATTTGACATGGATCTGCGTGTATAAATACTATTTGTATTTGGATGATGCGGCCGCCCGCCTTAATGAGGCACAAACCTCCAGAAACTGACAGCAATCATAGCGCTAGCGTGCTACCAATGACAGCTCGAAAATCGATTAATAGCCCGGCCCCTTCCCTCCTTGGAGAATCGGGAAGTGTTTACTCCGGACTCAGACCGATGCAGATTAGTGTCCTCACTTTCACCTGCCCCAGGGCACTGCGCAGCTGCAGCACTAGTGTCAGCTGCAGAAGCAAGCAGAGTGTCACCCAGCAGCAGCAGCCCTATAATTAAACGTTTTAAAACAGAAAGGCAAGTACAGATGTAATTTTCGTAACACGCGCAAGTATGTCTTGTTTAATGCTTAAGGACGAGGGACGTGCCCAGAAAAGTGTAACCTCTCATTTCTTGCAGTTGAGTAAGGCTGTATGTGTTTGCATGCATGGAGCCACATTCACATGTGTACATCACCCTGAGACATTGTAGCATCATGGCACCCATACACGCGTCCG